>NC_140200.1:1306320-2551320 GCF_965226575.1 Pagrus pagrus | reverse complement strand
TCTGAATGAACCAAAACACTGTCAAGGAAACAATCTCCTCAGTCAAAACTTGCAGTTGTTGACAATACGTATCAGCGCGGATTAAAGGGTCAGGTCACACAAACAGAGTCACAACAGTCGTGTCATATTTCTTTCACCAGTTGTGTCGATGTGTTTTAACTTTAATCGAGACTATGCAATTGCAGAAAGTAAAGCACTCGTTGAAAATGAATAAAAAACATTTAAAATTCACCATCGCCCCCCCGTGATGAATGCAGTTCTGCTCTATTGTGTTTTATAGTTACAGGTTAAACCCTGCAGCCTTTCATTAAGATCTGCAGAAAACTGGGACGCTTTGAATGTCTGTAATCAAACTGTCATTATTTTTGCGCCCGCCAGGCAAAAAAACTATTGTCCATGAAAATCACATCTCGAGAGAAACATGGAGGTACAGAAATGTAAACTGACTGTTGATGGAAGAAAAGCATATAAGTTTCAGCCGCGGCCAAGTTTTTCTCAGCTTGTTGACGTTCACATATCGGACGGCTCTCGGTGGACACTGCAGGCTGTAGGAAATAAATAATCTGGTCCAAAAGACGAAAGGGCCAAAGCATTGCTTTCTCACAGCGGGAAAGTCTGCAGCTTGTTGCCAACTAAAAAAATCAAACTGTCAAGGATCCCCTTTAAAATCACATCCCCAGGCATGTAAGTGTAAAAGGCATCCAGTGGAAACAAATCCTTGTAAGCAAATCAGGGGTTCGGTATCGATTCCCTCCTGAGACACGTCAGTGATATTATCCGTATTAAAAAACATCGTCGTTTCTCGTCTTCTCACTCGACTCCATCCTCCACGCTGGACTCTAGATATACTCCTCTTGCAGACCTTTCAGGGTTTCTACAAATAGAAGAGCTACTGTCGGCTGTGATCAGCCTCGTTACGAACACCAGCTTGTTATCAATAAAGTTTCTAGAAGTTTCTCTCCAGAGCAATTGTGCACCGTCTGTGCTGCTCTAAACGAGCCAGACTTGTGATTTCACAAAATAAGCTCACTTATTTCTCAGAGGAGTCGATAAATTAAATTCGGAGACTTGACTAGATTTCAAAATTCGTGCTTTTGTGATTATTGTTCTTCTCGTGTATTCAAAGATGGATTTATTGGCTTTGTCTACCCAAACAATTAAGCCTCTGACATGTGATGTATTCATTCCTTCTTTTCTTTCTCGCCGTTTTCTCGTTCGTCTTGTTTATTATATTTTATATATTCACTCATCCGTCCCCCATCTTTTAAAAGCAGACAATTGCGTATTGTTATTAATTGTTCACTCTGTCACCCAGCAGTTTGTGTAGGCTGTGTGATTACATAATCCCTGCAAACAAATGTATTATTTTCAGTCATGCAAAGCCACATCTTCGTCTCTGAAATATATAAATCAAAACATAAAGCCTACAAACAGCACAAATGCAGTTTATTACATTATCATATAACAGGAGGCCGATCAGTTTATCAGTCAGCGGGGAAAATAAGAATGTAATCAAATTACCAGCCGTCATGTTAAATTAATACCAAAGGAAAGTAATCAGTACTGAAATTAAGATTGACATGAACAGAGCACGGCTACACACACATGCATGTAAGCAGTGCACGCTCTCCTTCATGTTCCTGATCACCGGAAAACTGGAGAGCCAGTCGGACGTTAACGAAATTAATAATACAGTATGGATCAGTTAAAATAGCAGACTCTTTGTTTTGACACTGTGTCCATGTTAATCTTCAGTGAACCCAACAGGACGACCTCTGTTTGACTGCTCACACGTTTAAAAGGGCAAAATTTCACAATGAATCAATTCATGTCAATGGACCCAGAAACACTCCACGTGTGACTTAGAAATGACCACCAGGGTCATTTGTGTGGCACATTCACAGTCTGTATATTACTCAAATTTACTGACGTTATCTCCTGATATGATGTCACGGCTCTGCATCAGCCACATTCTTAATATAGTTCAGAGTTAATTTGCCCGGTTTCTGCATGTGTTACAAGCATACATACACATTTGCAGCTCGTTGAGATGTCAGTTATACTTTGTTACAACCTTCTGTTGTTCCCAACCCTCTCTGGTTCAGTTAAGGCACTGAAACCACATGGTTAGGTTCAGGGAAACATTGAACTATGTTACATCTGTAACTTCAGTTATAAACACACCAACGTTTGTAACTTACAATATATCATGTATGTGACGTCACTGTTGACTGTTTCACAACAGCAGTCTCCTGAATGAAGGTCGTTTGCTTGTTGAACCCGACCGTCTGTCCCGACCTCCGACCTCCTAATACTACTGTTCCTCACTTCCTCCTTTGCAGCCGTAATATTTACTACAGCCACTAGAGGTCGCCACCTAAAAAGAAACATAAACGTGGGTCATAATAACCTGCTTTCATAATCAACCTACTGTATTATGTATTATGATCATATATCAGTATTATATATATCAGATCATATCGCAGTATTATGTTCGTATTGATATTTCCAGCAGCCTCGCCCCAACACTGATGAACCTTATTTGCGTTTGGAAAATAAGCATGTCCTAATATTTAGAAATCAAATTCAGGAGCGCAGCCACGTGAAACGGTGCCGCTCTCGTCTCCTCCCTGAAAGGTTCAGAAGGGCTGCCTGTTCCACCAACTTGGTTTAATTACACTGATGTGAGAAGCCAGTGAGAGCTTGTTAAGCCTCTCTGATTGTTCTCCTCCGGAGCCCTTCACCTATCTCTCCCCCGACGATGACACTGCCCAGCATCACACCAGCTCAATTATCCATGAAATATTCTCCCGCACGCGTCCTCTGATGGCGCATTATGTTGAGAATGACTCTCTGGTTGTGCTTTTCAGCTACGCATGAAGATCCAGGATGTGAGGTGATTAAAAAAGAAAAAAAAACAACAGTGGGAAAGGCTGGATGTGAGGCCCCCCCCCCTTCATTTTCGCCTTGTTTGTCGTTTTTTTGTCTTTAATTAACCAGCTGATGGTAAATTGTTTGTTGGCTCTTATTGGTCTGTTTCCCCCTCTCACTCACGGTGCAGATTGGTGTGCCGACGGTCACAGTTGCCATGACAACAGCAAGGGACACCAGCCACCGGTGGGAAGTTTGCTTTCTCATGCTATAGATTGGTCCCATTGTTTCTATTTATACTCGCCGGGGGGATTTAAAGTGTTTTGGTTTTTTTTGGGTGCTCAAAAATATAAACACAAGCCAAAAATAAGTTGTGCTTTTGTAAAAAAAAAAAATGCAGTGGGATGTGATGTGAATGGCATGCGCAGAAATTTGAAGTGATCCAGCTTTTTGTTATTCAGCGCCAGCACCGCACTGCGATAGCAAAACTCCAGCCTCATCTTTAATTCATGATTTACCACTTCACAAAAAAAAAAAAAAAAAAAAAAATCAGCTTCTCCAAAATAATCCAGTTCTACAAAAGGCACGCATGTTTGTTCCGACTAAATCTGCTTCCCTGTTTGAATCAAGATGTTCCTCAGGAAAAAAAAAAAAAAATGGAGTGAAGTAGCAAACTGCTGTCAGGTGACAAAGGTTCTGCATCAAAGGGAACACAATAACGCCGGTGGCGATCACGTAAGGAGCCCCTCTGGAGACTGTAGGTGGTTGTCTGCGCTGACACGTTCGCAGCCCATTCATGCCGCGGTTGTCCAGCTGCTCGCCCCATACCGCACAACAGGACCACCGGGCCTGGGCCGCTTTATCACTGAAACACATGAAGACACAGACACGGACGCCTCGCAGGGCTGGAAAAACAGTCTGCAGGGCCACTGCGGAGGAGGCGGTAAACAAAAGGGCCACATCATCTCGGGAATGAAACAGGAAAACACTGCTGAGGCTCAACATACAGCACAAATACATAACAGTGTCACCTGTGAACACACAGTACTCTCATTACCAAACACAGTCAGCTCATCGCTGAGGTCCGTCTGGATTTCGCTGTTTTAGCAAATAAACGTAGACTGGGCCTTTTACTGGAGGCTTAATGAGAAGCAGATGACGGGAGGATGGTCGAAGAAGTGTTTTGTCGGTTTCTGTCTTCCGAAAACACACTTTCTAACAGAAACCGTGTGAGAAAACATGCCGTTTGGCAAAGTTTGGTGATGACTTGCATTTTTTTGGAAGTGTACCAGCTTTAAAGGGTGAAACTGTAGGTGTCTCAATCTCCATTTAACTTGATAAGCGGTTGGAAAGTGGGAATGTATAAATGGGAATGCAGTCACTGTGGGAGATTTTTGGATCGCAGCGCTACACCGAGAGGAGAAATCACTCTGAAATAGCTTTGAGTGAAAGACTGGGCAGGTTCATCCAAGTGGCAGCACAACCACGGCTGAGTGTCGGAGCCAAATGTGAATTTAAAGCTGCACCGATCAATTTTTTTTATCAATCAAATGATCAAATGACTATGAAAAGGTGCCACTAAGTGACAAGGTCCGCAGACAATCACCCGACTCTGCAGTTCCCCTCGTTTCTATAGATCTGTTTTATAAGCTAATTGTTTTGGCCCACAACCCCGGCGCTCACTAACTTCATTTCCAGTTGTAGCAAACACATGTTTTTAGTAAAAACGCTCTGATAATAACACTGCACTAAGACCAAACAGCAGACGTTAGAAATTAGCAAGTAGCCGGAGAACATAGCATAGCATTTTGCAGCTAAAAGGCACAGATATCACCGTCAGGAGTTGGCAGAGATGAAGGACAGAGAATATTGGACTTACATTTATAAGGTGACTAGAAACATGACTCCAAGTATTTGGTAAAGTTGCCATTGACTGATGTGAGTTGCTGTGGTCTGTCCGCTCTACATAATGAGCCCAGAGACACTGCAGCCGTGACAGCCAGTCGTGATGGTGTGTTTACCGGGGCAACTACAGCTCACAGTCCGCTTCATCAGCACAAAAACACAAGCACAACCCATCGCACCAGACAGCCACTGAACACAGTTATATAACGACAAATGACAACATGTCATGTACGCTGAGATTTTTAAATTGCCATCAAATCACCATTAACAAATGTTATCCCAAATATATACATTATCATCAACTTAGCGGACACACTTGCGCATGCGCTACCGAGATCTGGCAGCTCCTCACATCAGGAAGTGACAGTTGCTCTGTATCTTTTGAATGTAATGTCGGTTTTGAAAATTATTCTTCAAACTAGGAAAAATTAAGGCTCAAACCTTCATTACTTGATTTTTTTGGCCACTTGGGGGTAATAAGCTGTAAACACAGCACTGAAATGCTGAATGTATCGCCTTATAACGATGTTTTGGGTGACACGTCTGCAAACAGCTGACCATTTACACATCCAGCAGATGCAAAGCAACATTAGCATTAATTTGTCATGTTCCTGTATGAGTGATAATTGTGAGTCTAATATTCACTCTCATTTTAGCTCTTTAGCTGCTTAACAACAACTACTACAGTATGTTCACCAGCTAGTCCCTAGCTCTGTCTGCTGTTTGGTGTTGAACAGGTCGTACAGCAGATTTCTAACAAAGCTTCTTTGCTACAAAAGACTTTGTGCTGCTGCTTGAAACTGGCCTGATGAGTGGTCGTAAAAATCATAGCAATGAGCTGAAAGATGCTACAAAGAGCGGAGGTGGTAATACTCGTGTGACGTGTGTAGAGACTAACCCACCATCTGACACTCATTTGAACCATCGTTAATGTAAAATCATTGATGAGCGCAGCTTAAAAGAGCAGAATATTTTGGGCCGTGTTTGCTTCCACTGACGGGCGTCTCTGCCGTGGTGGTTTCTGCTTGCTCATCTCGCCTCATCTCCACCCAGCCTCTGCTCTGATGCCCAAATTTGATTTTTGGATGTCCGATAGAAACAGCAAGATGTGTCAGAGGGGGAGCGATGGAGATCAATCAGAGCCGTGTGATTCAATGCCAAAGCGGGGAATGCAATTCCTGTCGGTCAAGGCAAATTTGGAGGAAGTAAAAAGCTGGCAACCCAGAAGGTCGTATCTTTGTTGAAACTGTTGAAATGACATCTATTACCAGGGATCTGGAACATATTACCTGTTTCGCTTTGGGGGAAATGAACTTGTTTTACCCATTGATAGGTTTCCAACATGTTTCCTGGCTATCGAGTCCATCTGATCCAAAGTTTCAGCAACCTTCACTTTGTCATGGAAACTATCATCATTAAAACCAGGAGTGATGCGAAAAAAAAAAAAATCAGATTTTATCCAGCGTAAGTGGATAAGAATTGCGTTTATATGTGCAGCGCTGAAATTCGATCGTTTGGCTCAAATAACTTTTCGTCTTAGCTGGAGAGAGAGGAGGGTGAGCGTGCGGTGCTTTGTTTGCTTTGATGATCACATTTTCTCCCAGATATAAATATGAATCTGTCTCCAGAAGTGTAATTGAAAGTGAGCACGAGCGTTTGAACCACACCACCGGTCTCACTCTGCCACACTAATAAGCTACAATTCTGGCTTTGATGTGGAAGTATGTCACCTCCTGAGGAGAGGAGCAGAGGGAGGGACTCTCCCTCTCCTTCTTGGATTTTTTATTTTTTTCCCTTTCTCCTCCAAAGACAGATATTATCAGTGTATGTGTGAGATGTCATCTGAAATGAGGTACACACACACACACACACGCATGCTGTTCTGTACATCAAATTATTAATCAGCATAACAAAGAATCATCAGCGAACTGGCACAAAAGAAAGTGGCAGTTGTGACTGTGGCTAAAGGAGCGATATCCATGATTAATTGATTGCAGAGATGCCACATGGGACGAGCAGCTTTCATGACAAATTGCCGAGCACAAAGTGACGAACAAAAAGACGAGAGGTGTAAAAAGTCATCACAGGAAATTCATTTTTCATTCCCTCACTCCGTTTCCTCTCATCTGACATCGCCGTCTGTCCGTCCGCGAGTCTCTCCACCCGCCCCACCTCCCCAGCCGTCCCCCCTCATTAACACACCTTTCAACTGCGACATATAGATGACATTTAAATATAAATCAGGAGCATTAACATTTATAAACATGAGGGTTTTATGATGGCTCGGTAATGAGGTGTTATAAATCCCAGGGCTCCTGGTTCACGGTGCCAGCAGATACATAAACCGCCGAGGGCACTTTAACAAGGGCACAACGCTGTGTCGCTGCACTCTGCCGTCCCTCTGAGACTTCTGAGCCGATCCGGTGAGGCCACTAGATAACTGATTTATGGGCTCAGGCTGCAGGTAACAGACATCTGCATTTACATACTGTACAACGTATAAATCTAACTCAAGATAGGTCGAGAGGTAAAATGATGTGCTTGTTGAATATCTAATTAAATCCACGTGCATTTACACTACAAACACTTACAGCAACCTCTGTTGTTGATTTTGGACCCTGGCTGCAGGGAGTTAGTGTGACGGAGGTCAGGCACCAATGTTGAGCAACGAGGCCCGGCGGGCAGTCGATGTTCTGATTCATCCCAAAAGGTCTTGGTTGGAGTTTGAGGTCAGAGCTCTGTGCAGGCCGGTCGAGTTCCTCCACAAAAACACTCATTTCTTGTCATGAATGTCATGATAAAACAGGAAATGGCCTTTCCTAAACTGTTAAAACTGTTGACAGCGTCGTCTAATCACCGCATGTTGTAGCATTAAAAATGAAACTATGGAGAAACCAGCTTTCCAAAGAATTACTTTTATAGTTTTTAACACGTGAGAAGTCACATAAATGTCTTCATGTATTTGCAAATGACTGAACGAATAAAAATATAAAATACGAACTCGACAACTAAAGCACGATTGCTATTTTAACAGGTTTGTTTCTGTAACTTAAAGCAGATGCTTAAAGGAACAGTTCACCCAAAGTGTTTTTTTTAACATTTCTAAAAAAGTCTCCAGCTGCTTCAGTTGTTTAGCAGAATGCTGCAACGCTGTTTTACTGTGAAGCTCCAGAAATGTTTTGTGGACTAGAAAACTTCACCTGCCTTTCATCAGCGTAATGATCGAATACTCTTTTTTGGTTGAACTTTTCTTTTAAAAGGTTTGATAAAGACTTTCCCAGTACACATATCGCTTACTCTCCCCTATAGAAGTGCTTCACTAATAGATGGTTTAGACAATTCAGACAGAATTCAATTCAAAGTACCTGATTTGTCCCCGGGGGCAATTAAAGGCACGTGGAGTAGTTGTGCACAGACAAATTAAAATAGACTAAATAAACTAAATAAGATATTTACAGTATTTACATGAGGTGCAAAGTATCAGTGAGGTTGGGTTGTGCATGAAAATTATGATATTGATACAAAAGACTTGTTATTATATATATTATTGTGGTGTGTGGATTTTTTTGTTAATAACATTTTGTTAATTAAAGTAACATTATGTAGAAATTGGCATTTTGTGCGATTTGGCGCCACCCACAGTTTCTGAGTGCAACACCACTGTCATCAATATAAATCCCATCTGTCAGACGTAATGTAGCTGCTAACTACAAACAAAACTCATGACATCATGTTATAACAATGTTATGCGTTGAAAACTTGTATGTTGAAGTCAACATGTGTGTAACGCTGTGATCCGACCGTCTCACTGGAGTTACATAGTGCAGAAACAAGCGACAGACACAGTTCACCCTGTTACAAGACACTGAACCATCAACATGGTTTCAAAGCTGTTATTTTAAGTTTAAAAGTTACATAATGATGCTTTAAATAATAAACTTTTTGTAAAGTTTACCGTAGAGTTCACGGCCTCCTCCCCATTCTTGCAGCCAGGTGAGGTTTTCTAAACGGACGTGAGTTTTTAATGTATTTATTATATAATAAATATTGTATTTAATGTTGTTATTAAAAGCCGTTTAATATTCTGTGAGTTTTAACTTACGTATAGAAGTTTACTTTTCTAATTGTGAGCCCTGCCTGCATGCAGCTGATTGCCCCTCCAGCCTTCCTTCCTGAGTTTAGTCCCAATTAGTGGAAGTTTATAAGAGGAAGTGAGGATCTGTATTGTTCGGCTCTAATGAAGAGGCGCATGGTGTCGAAGCATTAGTCCTTAAATAAAAGTTTGTTGTTTCTCCTGATACTGAAACGCCCTCCCCTAAAAAAAAAAAAAAAAACACAGAATAGGCTGTCGACTCCATGTGGAGCAGTTTCTTTCCTTCATTTAGGGAAAGATATCAAAGCTGCAAGAAGATGAGAGAGGAAACATAGAAATCTGTGATAAGAAATGATATCACAGATTTAACTCTGTTCTTGTAGGATCCCACCACTCACTGCAGGAAGATGACAGAGGAAACTGGTTATCAAGCACAAGACTGAACGTGTTTCATTTCAAATTATAAACCAATGCTACTTTACTCTCTTAAGGATGGATAGATAGGCACTTTGCGACATAAATGTATAAGCGATGTAAGACAGAATCGAAGAGTAAAAGAACAACAGCTATAAAGTGCAGTTTGACTTATGCTTGTGTAAGAAAAGCCATTAAGCAGAGGATCGATACCGGTGGACAAGCAGGCCGAGTATTAAACCGATCATGACATCAAGCTAAAGGCGGAGAACGGCCTCTGAAGACTTCCCTTTGGCAGCACTTAATTCATCTGCAGCGGAGCCTTTTCATTAAGCACTGGACATAATAGACGATGCATTGATTCTCCCTCCGTCCACCAGACTTTCTGTCAAAAAAAAAAAAAAAAAGACAATCAGCCACATCTCAGTTTTCCGACAGTCGAGAGCAATCAAAAACAAACATTCATCTTTATTATATTCCACTCTGAGCCGCAGGAAAGAAAGATCGGTTTTGTCTATTCAGGAGCTGCCGCGCTTTTTCCAGAACTTTCCAGTTGAGTGAAGAGCGACGTCGGCTTTCAGGTGAAGAGGTGAGAGGTGAAGGAGAAGGATGTGATGAAGATTTAGCCCCGCAGCAGTCTGTCAGCGATGACACCACCCTGTTTGACACCGACTGTTTCTACATTTTCAGCCGAGTCTCCAGGCACCACCCGAGCTTAGTTTTCCATCGTGTTGTGGATGCAGTGCAGGGTTGAAGCTGCGCTCGCTTCAATTCAGAGTGTTGAGGGTCAAACCGGGAGCTGAAGTCTTTTACAGCTCTGGATCGTGGTGGTTTGTGCCTCGGTGTGCCTCAGGACACAACAGTACACTTGTAACATTTTACTGCAGGTGCAGAGTGAAGCGAGTCTTTTATGATTATTTGGATTTGTAGGCACTATATAACGGCCACTAGGGGGCAGACCGTTGACAGCAGAAAAATAACAGTGTGGATGTGACCTGACCTTAACTTTTGAGTTTATGAGGGGCTGCACTGAAACACAGAGCGGAGCTGAGGTGGGACCAGGAGGCCGAATCCACCACGGCTAAAGCTGAGGCTCCTGTCAAGACTGGATACAGAGAGAAACAGCCATAGTTCTGTCTATCTGGATCTCTAGAGCTCACTCACATGTAATACAACATGCTCATCTTTAATTCATACAAAACTGAAGTGTAAAAATGGCTGTTGTAGAATCGTAGTTTGTTATTTATCTCCTCTTCACACGGTGCACTGACTCCCTCGAGTGGGAAAACTACAAACTTGTCAATTTGGTTTGATACAGATCTAATAAACAAGATTTAACATGTTAAATAGTGCGCTTTAGGACCACTGAATAGGTTTATTGCCAGTGACTTCCAACACGACATGCTTGTTGTACCGTCTGTCTTCGTACCGTCAAAGTTTGGTGAGGCTCAAATACCGCGTTACATCACTTCAGCTACGATCGTACGTACATTTCTTAACTTACGTTGTGTACGTGATATGACTTTATTACATTAAAGTAAAGTTAAAATAATTCACCCTTGATTGATGAAAATCTGTGCTTGTTTAACTCAACCAACCATTCATCCCGACCTCCTCTCTATTGCAGCTGTTCCAACAAAATTAGCAGGTTTTTTAAACGTGGGTCAACCCGCCAAAGATCGCCTGTTGACCCCAGTCCCACCTCCTGCAGCCCGTCTGATTTTTATCTGAAGCGTTACGTTGTACGTCACTGAAATGTGCTGGAAACAGTTGTAACAGGAGAGAAAACAACAACAGACCACATCCCAAATTCCTCTTATTTACACGCCACCACTGGATGTTGATAACGCGGCTTCACTTCAAGAGACCTGGGTTCACCCGGGTCTTACATTTAAATCAAAGCTGAGCCGAGGTGATAAAAACCTGTGTCTACTGCAGAGTCAACTGACCCGGGTGTAAATGCAGAGTTTACATATTCCCACTGCACACAAAAGCCTGATCTTAGTGGGTTTAAGTGGGATTTTTGACCAGTGGAAAAAGGGTTATATGTGGACTTTCTTGCTCTTTATACTCCTTCACCTGACTGCCTCCTTTGAGCCTACAGCCTGTACGTATATTTCTTTACAGCACATTTGAATTTGACTTACATGATCGTTTTTCTACTGAGGACAGGCTGGACCTTTGGACAGATCCGGGCTATCCTTCCCTCTCGTTTCCCAAGGAACCAAAAAAAAAGGTAGGTTTCCTTGTTGTTTCCAGTCATTGTGTAATGCTAAGCTAACCGAAAACTAGCTCTGACTTCATAATTAACAGACAGATGTGACGGTGGGATCGATCTTATCAACTCATTCTTCGCGAGACGGGTGAGAAATCATAAAGTCCTTCAAACAAATTCATTTTAAAAGGTGACTTTGACATGTGGTTTTTTGACAACTGTAAGTCATGTTTAAGTTATAACAATAATAAACTAAATCATAATAAGCGACTTAAAAACAGACAACTATAGTGTGTAATGACGCTGGCTCATTAACACCTCGTCCGTCCCATTATCTGACATCTGTCTGCATGATAACACCTGACTTATATTTAACTGTAAATCAGGTGTGAAACGACACGTGCACGATTATCAATCACGACTTGTTTCACACATGTTAGTTACTGACGTTGTCTCTCCTTTAAAAATGCTCTGCTGCTTCATAATTTCATGATTACCTCACCATTAATTACCATGTTTATGTCCCTCCGAGCACAGCACACTCCTGCCAGAACATTTCTGCTCGGCGCCGCACGGAGACAACAGATTTCTAAAAATCACATTTGAATCATTTTAATTCGGAGCACATTTACATTAATATTCACACCCATATGTCGTTTTAGTCGCTGTGCAGAGTGTGGGAAACAACTTTTGTGAATGAAGGAGGACATTAGCATAAATATTTTTAAGTAATGGACACATAGCTTGCCAATATTGCTTGACGAATAAATATGTAAAAGCAAAAACGTATATCGGTTGAGCATCAGCGACGGTTGTGTTGGCTGCTAATGTGGCATATGGATGTGAATATTATGTAAACATGCCCAGAATTGATTATTAATGTGCGTTTGTTGTCTCTGGCTTGTGTTACTCATGCATTAATCATGTAGGCTGGACTTGCCAATCGTGGCCAATATATAATAGTGTGGAAATAATACACGTTATGTACTAAAATACGCATAATAAGGACATTTTAATTGTTCGTGTGCCATTTAGCTCCGGATTCAAAAGGTCATCAGGAACAAATCATTAAGAAAATGTCCAGTGTGAAAATTAAAACATGTCAAGGAAATAATCTGTGAAAAGAAACAAACCAGTAACTTTATTATTGTAACTTTATACTTCTTGACTTGGAGAAAATTCATGTGAACGGTCTGTTGATTAGAAGTTAGTTCCTGATTTGTTCCTGTCTTCTCAACAATGATCATCTTCCACAGTGAGTCCAGATGTTTGTGTGTCTTTTTACTTGGATAGCCGACATTTCAACACCAACTGTAAACCCAGCGTGACGTCAGCCGTTGGTTTGAGGACCACCATTTTGAAGCCTTGAGTTTAGCGTTGTTTTTTGGTTTGACTATATTTGGACGAGGGAGTGGAGCTTGAGAAGGTTTATCCTGATTGGATCTGACTGACAACCTGAGGACATGTTGCTGTAGCACCTTGTCAATCACAAGTAAGCCACACCCTCAATGATCATCGCTGCTTTATCTTCTGTTTTACTCTACATGGGACCGTAATGTACTAAATGAACATCATGCGGGATTGAAGAAGACTTGAAACGAGTGATTGAGACCATAAACTCATGAGGACACTGTTTACTGAGGTAATAAATCAAGTGAGAAGTAGCATCATTTTCTCATAAGCTTACATACAATCAGACTTTTTTTGAAACCAGTGCAGGTTTAAGGCATTTCACTTTCAGAGCTGTTTTTTTTAATACGTCCCATTCATGGCGATTTCTTCTGGTTGGCTGATGATGATAAAACTTGAGTTGTGCTTCGGGAAGGAAACCTTTTTTTTTTTGTGGCAGGTTTTGTTTGCCAAGCAGAGAGTTTGCCAAGAAAAAGGCAGAATATCTCGTTTAAGACGGAGCCGCAAAATATCTTGTAATTTTGTAATAAAATGAAATGAAATTAAAGATTTGACTGTTGCAGCTGAACTGCTGGTGTCTGTATACAGTGAGTCTCCTCGCTGTAGTCCGTCAGCTCGACGCTCCTGTAAGGTGATATATATTCTTTAAAGTGAACTCTTTCCAAACAACTCAAGAGGAAAACTCTCAGCTCTACATTCCCACTCCAGGGAGATTATTTTGGCTGCTCATGTCAACACCTGCAGTGCAACTTTTATGATCCTGTAAATGTTTACTGATGGCCTCGATCCGACAGGTCGTAGGTGGTGGAGTGGTGTGTGTATGTGTGTGTGTGTGCACAGATGACCCTAACAGGCCAGTAGCAATTTCACCACGCATTAGCTGTGATGGATCAGCCGCACGCTGCCGCACACCTTCCAGCTGCAGGTGTAAAGAAACAGTCGACACATGTATCAAGACACGAGGAGAGCGGTGTGATTCTGTAGGGCTGATGCAATATGACAGGGGAATAATAATGAAACGCAGCTGCTGTCTCACCGCTGACCTGGATTGATATAGTACAACTGCGATACAGAGGCAGTCAATCCTCCAAACACAGCGGGTTCTCTCTACGTCTAATCCCATTTGTCAGCGGCGGAGGCACGCTCAGATTTTTAGGGTCGCGGCGTCGAACAACACTTTCAAACACGTCGAGATGGCAGCCGCCGCCACTCAGACAGAGGCTTTACACAGTAACAGTGTGTACACGTGTGTGTGTGTGTGTGTGTGTGCGCGGGCACAGACGCATAGGTCAGCGCAGTTAGTGAGTGATGTGCTTTGGACTGTCAGCATGAGTTACTGTAATAAAACATCACAAGCTCGACACGCTGTGCATACAAACATTTTTAGCTCAATTTCTTGCGAGTTTATCTCCCCGCCGCCACAGAGGCCTCGACGTAAAAAGGTGTTGCATCTCTCACTGTACATCTCGTCTCGCCGTGGCAAGGCAGGCATAAATAATAAACATTATCAGTTTCCTTATTGTTTGTCTTTGATGCAGGAGCAGCCTCCTTCTGTCAACCTCGCTCCTGCCTCCTCCTCCTCCTCTTCTTCTTCTTCTTTGTTGGCTTTCATGCACATTTAACGAGGTTATACGCAGACATTTCAGTGCGTTAGGTCTGTCGTACTTGTGTGCTCAGTGGGTTTCATCATTGACACTTGCGTAATAGGAAAACCACAGGGGTTTTGTTCTTATTGCGTCCTCTTGGCTGATAACAATGCTAAAGCCTTATGTGGAGAAGAAATCTAGGGGGCCTCTTAATGAGAGATGCAGCACCAAACACAGAATTTTAAACTATCCCTGCTATGATCTCGGATCTTAACAGCTAGATATGAGAGAATAAACGACCCGGTCTCACTGTTATTTATTGCAGTGAGATTGCAGTAATTTAGGTGCTCATCTGATAGGAGCCAAAGCTTTGGCTCCGGCTTTTCTTGCACACTGTCCAAGCTGAAAGAAAAAAAAAAAAGCAGCTCTCTTTTTGGGTAGATTCCCCCTTTAATGTGTTGCTGTGGTGCAGCTAGCAAGCAGATGATAACACGATAGGAGACAGAGCCTTTTCCACGACCTTCCGAGCATTCAGCTCGTTTGACTTTGATGTGTAAAGCAGAGCGGTGGATGGAGGAGCGGCTGTGCTTTAATTTTGGTCTAAATTACAAACTCAAATGAGCAGAGCAACCAAGTGAACAATGCCAAGGTGCAAAGGACCCCCCTCTTTGTTCCTGTGACACAACAGTGCCACCTACTGGTAGTGTGTTTGTGTTTGTGTTTGTGTGTGTGAGATTGTGTGTGATCTGCTGAGTGAAGACAAGTTATACCATTTCTTTTTTCACAGTCTCAACAGATGCTGTGAGTGCCTGTAGTGCCTACTTTGATAGCAAATCAAAATATAATATAAAAATATGTTTTTTCCAAAGAAAAAGAAAAGCACGTCTACACCAGACTCTGTGAAAATAATTCTACATTTAAAGGATTTGACTCCTGGACACCGGACGTCTAAGTTTCCACATCACAAGACAACAAAGAGCTTTCAAACTATGATGTGATGATATAAAACAAGACTGGCAGCTGAGACAATTTCAAACCCTCTCCTAGTGTCAGACTCTGAATACTGCTGGAGATGTGGAGGACTGTTTACTGACCATCGACAGCTAGCTTAGCATTAGCCCCGATGTATGACTGCACTCACCCAGAAGTTCACACAACATCCAGTGCGACGAAACGTCAGTCAGTGGTCGTAGGATTAAAACATTAGGACAGACGACTCAAACACACAAAGTATAAAATCAAGTAAGAAAGTAAAATGTAGAATAATCAGAGAATTATATAACAAATATGCATTGCACTGGTCTAATACTTTACTTTTGGAGGAGGCTTGTTACAGAACATGTCACCTGACAATCTGTCAGCGAACACCGAGAGGACAAACTCCCAGTGAGACGAGTAGATCTCATTTATTTACTGCATTTCAAACTGTGATTGTAAAGATGGTAGAAACCTCAGGAAGAGCCACAGAGGAGGATCCCTCTCCCAGGACGGACAGACGTGCAACAGATGTCGCATTTACTGAACAGAACAACAAAATCACAGTTTACAAGTTGCACCGACAGAATATCTGATACAAATTTAATAATACATGTAAAGTGTGTGGATCCAGGAGACGATTGAGGCATCGCTGAGTGCTGCCCGAGAGTAAATGACACGGAGATATCACGGATCTGGTCTTTATCAACAAGGTCAAACTTGTCTTCTCATTCAAACTGACTCAGGGTTTAACGGTTTCTGTGAAATGTTTGTCCTGACTTTTTGAAATAATGAAGGAAACCTCCAGCTGTCCGTGGCATCATGTTTGTAAGTTCATCTGTAATTGGGGGTGAGAACAGAGAAACATTTCTGGTTGAGCAGCCAGTCACAGTTTTTTCGGTGCAGTTGCTCGGCTGCTCAAATTGGACTGTTGTTTCGTTATCGCTGTGGCAGTGACACCGGGGATGCATGCAAAACATCGTGCTGCCGAGCAAGAATTCATTTTCTTCTTTTCTCATTGTTCCTAAGACTCCTGATAAAATGAGATTGAATAATCACAATCAGCTGTTTTCACTCTATCATGTAATGATTGAAAACCTACAGAAAGCGGCTGCAGATGGCAAACACTATATCTTCACTGACTGCTGTAACACCTTGTGGGTTGGGTTTTTTTGCCTTCTTTGCTTGTGCAACTGTGAATAAATTCATCACAGTGTGCAAATAGCCACACAGAGAAAATATGTAAATTCACATCTGATCCGTTTCCAAATGAAATGTTGTGCTGTTTGCAGGAATAACATGTGGGCACAAGGTCACGCCACAAAATGACCACACAGCAGGCTCCGATTCAGGGTTATATTGACGTCTGATTGCCAGCAGCTACTCGTGCTTCAAAAAAAGAAAGTTTAGCACTTCAAATTGATCTGAGTGCAGGAGGTCAAGGCCTTACTCTGAAAATGATGCTCATATTTAGTTATTTCTTCATGAGGTCCAAAGTCTGAAAGTGGCATTAAAGAAAAAGTTCACCCAAAACTGAAAGTTCTGGCATCATCTGCTCGACCCGCGTGTTTTCAGATCAGTTTGGGATCTCTGGGGATCTCTGGGGATCAGGTCGGGCGAGCTGTATCGAGCCATTTCATGTTTCTTTCCTGCTTTTTTAAAACAAGTCCCTTTCTTCTTCAGTTTTTAAGAAAAATGCTGTTTAGCTGTGAAATGTTTTGTGGACTACAAAACTTCACCGGACTTTCCGTCAGCATGGAGGTGAGTAGATCATGACTGGATTTTCATTTTTGGGGGGGAACTAGTCCTCGTTCAAACAAGCTGTAAACACAACACGGACATATCAGTTGTTTTGGTTGTTGTGGTGATCATGTTGGCAAAAATGTAAATATTCAGCAGATACAGAGCAACATTAGCATTCATGTGAAGTTTCTGTTGCTGACCGCCTGATGAATGTAAGACCAATCTTCACTCTTCTTTTAGCTCTGTTTTGGTCTCCACCGACTCCTGAGAAAAACAGCTGGTTCTTCAGCTGCTAAATGTTCCAGTATGTTCAGCAGCTGCTCACTGACCTTGTAAAAAAAATGCTAAAACAAAAAAACGCTGCCTATAGCCTAAAATAGTCACCAAAACAATGAGCTAAAAGACGTCTGACCTGTGCAGAGCTGAAGGGAACTGAGGGAATAATTATCTGAGCAACTCTTTTTGTAAACGGTCGAACTGTTGTGAATATAAACAGTATTGATTGTATCATCCTGGAGCAGCTTTAAGTCAAGTTACAGGGACTGGTATCAGATTTGTTGTGAGGCCTGTGATGGCTGCAACCAAACAGCTGTTTGCATCTGGAAACTGACAGTGAACCAAAAGAGTAAAGAGTCCAGGCTGTAAAACCAAAACGATGAACTGAAAGATGCTAAAACGCTCCTTAATGCTGAGGAGAAATGCAGCGTTAGGTGCAAATTATCACCTTCAGGAAACCTTTTCTTGCCGTCTGAACCTCTGTTAATGCAAAAAGATATCGATTATAACAGTTTTAAGTGAAGTTACAACGACTGTGATCAACTTTGTTTTGAGGCCTGGAATCACTGCAACCTCCCACAGTTGTGTCCACTAAACAAACGTCTTATGTTTCCATATAACTGACTGTAATCACACCGTGCCACAGCTGCTACGTTAACAAACTCACTAGTTCTGCCTCTAGTTTGCAGCCGTACCTGTCTTGAATCCCACGCACTTGTTAAACACTGGAATATGCAGCGTGTGATGACATAAAACCTGAGCAGACCCGGTCATCGGTTCATTTTTAATGCCCTCTCCCTGCTCCCCGCCTGTCAGTCATCGTCGCAGCGGTGAGGCGCCTCTTGTCCTCCCGCCGACTCCGACTGAATGAGCCGCGTGAGAACAGTCGACCAAAATAACGGCGGGCGTTGGGCACACCCTCGTCTTGATGGCGTATGCATTATAGATGCCCACTTCACAATGTGTCACATCATGTCTCGATTTGCATGCGTACCCTTGCATTTGATCTTCTTTAGGCAGGAGTAATAACCAAAAGCAGAGAGATCTGAGAGATTCTCACGAGCAGAAGAGGGAGAGTCGACGAGCTTCGACACTAATGAACACGTCTTTGTGCCGAGGCTCAGAAATCACGTCGAGTTTGTGATGTTCTGCGGAGCGAGCGGGTCTTACTGCTGTGCAGATTCAACCTTTGCCTATATAGTTGAACTCAAAGAGACACTTTGTGATAAAAAAAATACTTTCATAAGTTGCATTGACTGTACTGAGAATGTAATTATATGCAAAGAGCAGTATTGAACTTGCTCACCGGTGACTCTGAACGTCTACACCTTTTGTAAATAAGCACAAGCCATCTGTTTTCTCCACAACAAAACTATCAGACACTTTGTTTTGCAGCGTCCTGGGAGGTGCTTGTGTAGGAAAGCCTCCCAGCATGCTCCAGGGCTGCTGTGTTATACATTGCGTTTCTACGAGGTCTCTGCTGTTTTCACACTCTCTTGCTTTTAGACAATTAGCTGCCATGTGTAACTGGGGTTAAACTGCGCGAGATGATGTCAGCGTGCGTGTTGTGAGTCTGTTGCAGTTGTGACTTAATGCTCGTAGAGACTGTTAAAGATACTGCTTAAGGTCAAATCTGCTCTCTGCTGATTACTTTTTAATTTATTAAAGTATTATCAGCCAGTTGACAACAAGACTGAACCGGCACATAAGCCCGATAAAGACCCTCTCTGAGGCTGGACTTAGGCACAGCTGTGACTTTTAGTTGAACACAGCCGTCAGCGTGCCAACATACTCACAATAATAAAGTTGCAAGAGTTATAAGAGAGGAGGCAAAAACCTCTTAAAGTGCTTTATGAATAGAAAACAGTATGTAACCCCCGGAGCTGGCTGATGCTCAATCATCTGCTTTTATCACAGCTGAACCGGGAAACAAATCAGCCGCTGCCACCAGAGTGAGATTCACAACAGTTTCAACCGATTTGGGAGGAAATTACCAAGACAGGTGAGTAGTGGAAGTATAACCTGTTGTCTTTGAGCGCGTTTAAGTCACATTTGACTGGTGATTTTATACATACATGCAGTTTTTATGTCCCGTTGACCATTGAAAGTCTCTCTCTCCCCATTCAATTAGACAGAACCTGGTCTTGTTGGACCAAGATGGCTGCTGATTGCCGTGACTTGTCTGAGAGGACTTTGGTTACATGCTGATGCTAAAATAAAGTATGGTTTTAAAGGTTTCAAATGTATATAATTGTTATAATTCTTGGTCTCAGAGAATTTAACGCTGTTTTTAGAGCATTGTCATCATTTTAGCACAACTTCCTGTCCGTTTTCCAGTTAGCAATCCCCTCCCCTCCGCTCTACATCACCTCATGGACACGCAGCGGACCGCTCTGTCCTGATTGGATACCAGGAAATGTCTTTTCCCTTTTACTGCGGACCAAACGCTCTATAACACTGATTACTGTTGGAATAAAGAGCCGTTTACTGTTACTGCAGTATGTGTGTGTGATGTGACTGAACGTGTCAGTGTCAGCAGCAGCCTGATTACTTGCAGATAAAACTCTCTCTGTGTTGCTGGTTCAGATTTGGATGCTCCTGAACCACCTGCCGGTTGAAAAAGAGTGTGAAAAGGCTCTCGCTGGGTTGGATCGGGACGGAGACCATCCACTGTGCCGTCCTCCTGTAACACTGGCTGGAAAAAGGTCCTGGCTGACTGGCAGCGAGGAGCTGCTGAGTGCTGCTCTGACCACCCTCTGCAGAGCTTTGTGGTTGATGGCGGGATAGCGAGATGGGTTATCGTGACGCTGTCATGAAGTCTGAACTATCATAATCAGTGGTTGTTTAGTCGTGACACTAAACGTACTAGTTAACTAATACTGGTATAGTCCTCTGTAATCTCATATTGGCCATTATAATAAATAAAACAGCAATCAGCTCAAAAATGGTCGTGCAAACTGAACTGCTGTCAGACGTCACTGCTGCTCAGTCCACAACACGTTTCAACACTTCTAAAGAGCTGCACACTCAGCTTTCTAATTCAGACATGTCTTACTCATGTGTGTCTGTGTGTGGGTGTGTGTCTGTGTGTGTCTGTGTGAGTGTGGACAGGGGAGACAAAGTGTATGTGTACTGATTGTGTAAACGCTCCTGCAGCAACTCTTCTGTTGACAGGTCAAAGGGCGAGGAGTCATGTGAGGCTGATGGCCACCAGGTCACACATCGTCTCTCCGCTGCATCGTCCGCCAAATGAAACAGCCAAGGCTGTAATGTCAGAGAGACTTCACGACGCATTTTTAATTACTAACCAGATAGAGGCACCGCGTCAGTCAGGTAACACTGATGGGGAGAAATTAGAGTCAAGACACTTGTGTACTCGATGTAATGTTGTCCAATGAATAGAAAAATGAAAACACTCTCTCTCAGGGTACCGCTGTATTTTCTCTTCAGTATAAAAGACAAGTTTGCATTTTTACAGGCAGAAAACCACTCAAACTGTTTTTCACCGGGCTGCCACTAACCATTACTTTCATCATAGATATGAGAGATTCTTTTTGGATGTATTGTTCGGTCTATAAAATATCAGAAACAGTGAAAAAAAATGCTCATCACAATTTTTTCTAACACTGGAGATGCCAAAACGACCAGAACCCAAAGATGTTTCATACATTTCAAGGTGAGATGAGCTCCTTTAGTTCATTTTATCAAGAAGTATTTCCCCAGTATACTTTATGTAGTAAGGACACTAAAGTGAATGTACTAGTATACTTGTAAGTGTACTACTTCAATACTTCTTGGGACTAAATTGGCCCACTTTTTAGTTCTTACTTCTGAGTTTACTTCTGCCTTCCAGCTTGATTAAACAATCAAGCAAGATCGTCGCAGCTCTCCTTGTTCATCAACGACACCTCATTCTGAGACCATTAAAACTCTGCAAAGACAGACACATACAGAAGCACATTGTTTGTTATATTATCAGTTTGATGGGTGAAGAATCAGTGAATTCGACACCTGTAGGTGTGTTTTACGATGTCTTCCCCCGTGAAGAAGATGCTCCCAGGAGTTTCTCAGGATGAAAACCGAGAAGGCTCTGTCAATTTTAATGGTTGATGGCGAATGGAGGGATACTACCTGCGTGGCGCTGATGGGGTACCGATTCTGTGACACTAAGCACAGCCTTGCGGGACGCCTGTGGAGGGGAAGAGGAGGTGGCAGTCAGAGTTTGAAAAATGTGGAAGCTGAAGGGGTTTTTCCAGCATCCTCTGGAGGTACATGTCACTACTCTGCAGTCAGCGCTCAGTCAGTGGAGTTGGCGTATTCCCATGCTGTTCACAACAAACTTACATTCCCCAAACAAACCTAAGATGATATTTCAGCCTCTCCTACCTTTTGAGACTGAGTTTGACCTTGTCAGACCTGCCAAACAAATCAGAGTTATCCACAAAAACATTGCTTCTGTCCATTTCTTTCAGTCTGCTGTCCAGGGAGGCAGAGATGGAAGATGTTGGCAGGAACAGAGCAGCTTCAGTGTCAGACTCACTGTATTATACAGCACAGCTACAGCATGTCTGAGTTCAACTTATCATGAACTCATTACTTGTTTGTTTTAACCACTGACGGCCTCTTTGCTGCAGTTTGACACAATTTCCACCGTTGTATATCCAGCAGGTCGACGAGAGACGGCTGACAGATTCATTCAAAATGTACAAGAAGCAGCTTTTTTTCTGTCTTGTGCTTTAGAAATCTCTGTCTAAGTTATCTTCACTTCACTGTAACACAGCTCACTCGACACATGATCGGGTCAGTGACGGACTCAGCGGCTTGTTTGCGGTGAGGGCACCCCGGCACTTCACCGCGTTTTTTGTCCACCGGCAGAGAAGAGCACTTTATCGTGTTTTATCCACCACAGCGGCGTTCAAGAGGGCACTTTTGAAAGCGTCTTTCCGCACATGGGGGCGCCGAGCATCGTGAAATCACATAGCCACTACTCAAGAGGGTTGATACATAGATTAATAGATACCCAAATAAAGAATAAACTATTTGAAAGCGAAATATAAATAGTGGCGTTCACTCGCTTAAAGGAGCTGCAGTGTGCTTTTCTCCCGAGAGAGACGTCGCCAGTCACCATGTTTGAGGAGCTACCGCGGAAAAACTGTCTCGCTGTCACGAAAACAAGTGCTGTGCAGAGAGAGACAGATGTTGTGCTGCAACTTCTTCTGTGTCACGTCGGCCTACTTGTTCTGTTGGTTTGTACAAGCTTGTAAGTGCGCCTGGTTGTTGCGGTGTCTTTTAGTGCACGTTGGTTTTGATTGGTTAGTAACTGAACAGGATTTCGCCACACATGGGAAAACGAATCCTAAACCCGCGGTGTGGTTTTAGCTGATAACATCCAATGAAGAGCCGTGCCTCTCACTAATGTCTCTTTGCTGCATTTGGCAGAAACTTCGATCAGATCTATTAAAAATTCACAACGACCGTCCTCTTTTTTTTTCTGTCATGTGCCAAGAGAGCTC
Organism: Pagrus pagrus; assembly: GCF_965226575.1. NCBI lineage: Eukaryota > Metazoa > Chordata > Actinopteri > Spariformes > Sparidae > Pagrus > Pagrus pagrus. Next base: position 2,528,319 of record NC_140200.1, on the reverse strand, counting down.
TGGCAGCACCATCTTTACTGGTGTGGTAGGGGAGGTGCATTAAATGTGGATGAGCTTTCAGTAATCATTACACGCCGTAGAAATCAAATGATGCAACAGAAATCAGTGGAGGGAAATATAAACAGTGGTGACACTGGTTTGGTGGGCCCGTAGCAAAATTTGGCACAATCTAAGAGGTAAATGCATCAACGTGGTGCACGACTGTAGAAGATGTAAATGTAGAAAATAATCTAACACTGAGTTTTGGCTCTGCTGCCTGGTAAGTTGTCCAGTTCCCACAATGTTTTACAGTTTTGGCTTTACAATGTTAACATGAGATTACATGAATACTGTTGCCAGTTAGCATTTATCAAAACAAAATAACCCATTTGAGCTGCATTTTGGTCCCACGTTTGTCAGGCACAACGTCACAGGACAGTCCTGGCAAATAAACACAGACCAAAGAATACGAAGCATCAGGTTAGCATCAGGTTAGCATCAGGCTAGGTCAGCTACACAGAGACAGACTGGAGAGAGATGGACTGTAAGCTAGAGCGTCAACTTAACGTTACTGTTAGTAACGCTATGAGATGTAAAAACATTTGTCAGCCTGCCACGGTCTAGATAATTCATGGGAAACACAGTAGACTCATTTAATCCTGTTCTTTCGACTCATTTTGGATCCGTCCCTCAATAATTTAGCACTGATTTGTCTATTTTGCCTTAAAGTGCTGCGCCGTGCTGCACTTGATGGTAAAGATCTCAGCAGAGTACTGGTGCCTGACTTCCTTCAGGAGCTTCTCCGGTGCATTGAAGCCAGAGTTCATGGCCGCAGATTCAAATGTTGATTCTCCTGAGCTGTGGCCAAACATGCCTCACTGACCTGAATCTGGTTTAAGGGAGCGCTAGTGTGGGTTTCACCCCTGTAGACAGCACAGACAGGGCGGTTCAGATGCCCAGCGGCAGGTACAACATGTTTTCTCCAACATAATCTTTGGCATTTAGACTTTTGTACATGGCAAAAGAAAAGTCAGTCCTGGGAGAGGACAGCATGCAGCAGATCAGCTCTCCATGTTGGCTTTGTTCAGGGTGGTGCTGGTGCTCTGCCCAGGCTGCAGCCAGCAGCAGGGCTGCAGGAGCACAGCTAGCAAAGATAACAGGCGTCTTTACAGCCGACAGGAACCACCAGAGGATGTAGTATTTGATAACAATGATTGTATATTGACACCATCGTCCTTCTAAACAGCATTACACTTTCTATCACACATTGTAATCCCTGCTTATAGAGACATAATTCCATTTTATGAAATTTACATCTAAATTATTATATGAAGCATATTTAAAATATCACCATTAATTTCTTCTTTGCTGCATTCGGCAGAAACTTCACCATCACATTCCTCCGAGAGCCGACAGATCTATTAAATATTCACGAGCGCCGTCCTCCTTTTTTTTCTGTCCTGTGCCAAGAGATTTCTGGCAACACTTTCTTTACTGATGCAACACAGCTCGCTTGACACAAAAGAACCACTGGTGCGGTCGGGGAGTTGCATTAAATGTGTATGAGTGTACAGTAATCACCCCACAAACGCAGAAATCAAATGATGCACCAGAAATCAGTGGCCATTGAGGGAAACAAACAGTCGAGTGTTTCCATCGGGGTTTTGTGACACTGGTTTGTGGGCCTGAAACCAAATTTAGCACATTTTAAAGTTAAATGCATCAATCTGGTGCACAATTGTGTGGCGGTACTGGCAGTAAAATGCTTACAGGCAGCCCAACCTACATAATATAAACAGAAAACATGTAACTCTAGAGAGGACGCCCCAAAGTTTCTGGCTGGCAATTTAATGGGATGACATTCTCAGTGGGTCAGGGACAGATTCAGGGTGAGAGCCACCTGGGTGTCATCCCCCACCTCTTTTAAGCCTTCACAAAAAGGGCGTCATCACACCCTGATTGGCTGAGAGGGAAACGCTCAAAGCTGCTTCTACTCCTCAATCAGGAGTCGGTCTCCTCACCTGCACACAGGTGATCTGAATCCACTGCGATTAGTCCAGAGGGATTTTGAAAATAGGCCCAAAACAAAAGGAAGATAGCAAGTCTCACACAATGGGACTGCTACAGTGGTAGAAAAATAACATGCAGTGCAGTTTGTCTTTGACTAAACAGTGTTAACATGAGCCTACAGGCTACAGTCACTCGTCAATATCAAACCAGTGCTCTCTATCTCACGTTAGTCCGGAGAAGCTTCACTGAGAGACTCGACAGTCATCGTCTTGTTTTAAAATCACTGCTGGAAAATGATCATAAACGCCGCCTGTCAGCATTTATCAAACAGAATGACCAACATAATAATTCAGCTGAAGCAACAACGCAAAAATGTCAGAGATCTTTAACGCTATTTATCATAAAAAGGTTTTGCCTGATGAAGGTTGCAGAGTTTTTTTGCAAAGTTTGATCTGCTCGTCTCTCTCCTACACACACGTCCTGTGAAACAGATGTGCAAAGTATTTTTCTATTATAAAATGTGCAAAATAAAAACATCCATTATAAAACTGTAGTGGGACAATTTGGACTGTGGGAGACCACTAAGGTCCAGCTGATTAACAGGAAACACTATAGACTCATTCACAACATCTGAAGCATTAATCAACCGGCCCCTGATCCGGATAACTCGTCCTGTGAACTAACCTGAGATTAGCTAGAAATGACTAGGACAACATCAGATGCTGGTTGTTCACAACAATCTTTATTTCACAGCAATGGAAAAAACAACACGTCAGCTCAATGTGTTAACAGATGCTTCACTCATGCTTGTATGATGTACTGCAGTCGGCTGGATACCTTATAAAATGATGTATTTAGACATGTAGACACCTGGACAGGCTCAGGTGACAGATGGTCACATACTGCATGCAGGTTAAAAGTCTTGATGACATATCTGTTGTCTTATTCATCAAACTATCTTCTACTCATCATCCCTGCAGTGCTCTTAATATCACTGTGACATCTCTACAGGGCTGATGTCCTGAAGCTACTGTGTGTATATGTAACATTCATTCCCCCTCGCAGTCTTTACATGGCTGCTGGGTTGTTGATCTTGCCCATGAAGAGGATGCTCTTGGTCGAGTGCTCGCAGATGACGACCAAGAAGGGTCGGTCGAGTCTCATGGTCTCAGGCATGCTCATGGGCATGACCTCGATGGTGGTAACTGCCGCTGCCTCGGTTCCTGTTTCGTCCACGCTCAGCACGGCCTGGTGGGACACCTGTGGAGGAAACCAGGAGGAGGCAGTCAGTGTCTTGTTGGCATGAGAGCGCAGGTCTTGGAAAAACTGTAGGAGCAACAAGCTAGCAGAGGGTCTTTGCAACATTTACTCTGTGTTTGCTTTTTCCTACCTTTGAGACTTTGAGCTTGACATCTTCAGACATGCCAGAGAAATCAGCAGTGTCTCCAAAAGCGTCAGTTATCCCCATTTCTTTCAGCGTGCTGTCCAGAGAGGCTTCAGCAGAGATGGAGAATTTGGGCAGGAACAGATCCACAGAACTGAGAAACAGAGGATCACCAAGGTCAGACTCACTGGAGTCTATGGAGACTTTAGCTTTAGTAAATACAGACACTGATTAAATCAAACACTCCTGATCCAGGTGAACAGCTCAACAAGCATTTGATCAGACACTAGTTAACGACATACTTAAGATTCAAAAGAAAATCAAATTCATCTCTTACTTCCTGTAGAGCGAGTCGTGCCAGTGATGGATTTTCTCCTTGTTGATGCTGCTCTCCACCTCCGCCATCTTGCCTTCATCAGGCAGGATGATCACCATGGAGGTGTTTCCCTTGTAGGGCAGCATGACGACGGTGGTGTGGTTTTCAGCGTCCTGGTAGAAGTCGTAGCGGCCGGTCCTCTCCATCATGTCCACCTGAACCTTGGTGTTTTCGTCCACAGTGAATTCGGCTTTGTGTGTCTGGTTACCATCGAAGGGTTTCTCCCACTGTCCTGTAATGACGCAACGAAGGTGGGAGAAGGCGATGAAGTTACTGCACGTCAGCTCAAATTATCCTGGTTTTAAAATGGGGCTGAAATTGTCAGATTTATCTTTATATTTATTTTACATATTCGTTGCATGCTCTGTCGCCTTAAACAACACAGGGTGCACAGGTTTCTCTGTATTCGTATGAGTCCTACCTCTGAAGTAGACGTAGTTGATCAGCACCATGGCCATTTCAGGGTCCAGGTCCTTCACCATATCTTGAATCTTGTCCTGTGTTTTACTTGCAATTAATCTGTTGATCTCTGCTGCGGCCTCGGTCGGTTTGGTGAAGTCGACATTGATGATCTCACCGGAGTAGAAGTCCTTGACGTCCTTCAGGAACTTTGCCAGAGGACTGAAGCCAGTGCGCACCGCAGCGGCGTTACCGACATCCAGCTTCTGGCTCTGCTGGCTGTGGCCGAGCATGTGGAAAAGATGCTGATAAGCTTCGTTGACCTGTGCCTGGGTTTGAGCGCTGTAGCCCAGGCTGGAGAACAGCTGCCGGTGGGTTTCACCACTGGCCCCTGCAGACAGCATGGACAGGGCGGTGGAGATGCCCAGTGGCGAGAAGAAGATGTTCTTTCCGGCAGCAGCTTTGGCACTCAGACTTCTGTAGAGGGCGAAGGCAAAGTCGGCATTGGGAGGGGACAACTTGTGGCAGCTCATTTCTCCATCATGGCTGTGGTCAGCGTCGTGTTGGTGCCCGTGGTGCCCGTGGTCCCCGTGGTCCCCGTGGTGGTCGGCCCAGGCTGCAGCCAGCAGCAGTGCTGCGAGTGCACAACTAGCAAAGATACTACGCATCTTTACAGCCTGTCCAGGAAACAAGAGGAGTCAGCCGGGCTCAACCGCAGCAGATGATGCTTTTTAAACAGACTTTTTTCACAGAATGAAAAGTTGCCAGTAGCTGATGACTGTTATATATTATGCCACCATGTCTTCAAAGCTTCACTACTAAACCTGTTTTTTCCACCAATCAGTCAAAGTCTAATCCATCTAAAGTTTAATATTATCTACAAGAAATAATTACGTATTTCAATAAAGAGCCACGCTTACCTCCAAAGTCCTCTTTGCTGCAGACGGGTTTGCCACAAGCTCCCTTGTTATATACAGGAGCTCTGAGAGTCAGCTGACAGTGTGGTCAAACATTAACCAAGACCAGCCCCCATCCTCTGTCCTGAGATATCTGGCTGCACTATCGTTACTGATGCAATCAACTCCCTCAGAATAACCTGGCTGAAGAGCCACTGGTGAGATAATGAGGCTGCTCTGCAAAAATGTGTCTTATGAACGTATTTGTTTTGCATCAAGAAAACAAATGACACACCAGAAATCACTGCTGAAAGAGAAATGCTGTCAGACCATCAAGTCCCTCTGATTTTCGCTTTAAATCCAGCCTGACTCATTCTAGTTGGCATATTTTTTTCATAAAAGTATGAAAAATGACCTGCGTACCTGTGAACAACACAGCGAGAGGCAGAGCCGGTTATTATTTGTTACGTGTGGGAGAGACGTCCTTTCAGAAAAGATGAGTTAGTGAAGGTTGTCTGAGTGAAAATGTCATTCTCATGCATGTTTAAATAGAGAAACCTTGACAATAAACGTGTGTACGTGTGTATGAACCTCTACAAAAACATATTTTCAGAGATTTTGTGAACCGCAGTTCGGGAAAAAATCAAAAATGTAGTGAAATTTAAAGGAGCATGTAACAGCCTCTGCATCTGCGTGCATCACTGTTGCTTCACCCAGGAATAATGTAATGCAATATATATTATAATCTACATCAGACAGCACAAAGATCCATCTGAAACAGCATATTGCAACCAAGGCCAGAAGTAAAGAGTGGAAGAAAACAGTACAATATTTTGCACTGAAACACAAAGATGTTTTCTTTCTCAAGTAGCATTTGTGTCTTCCAAGGATGAACTCGTTGAGAGAAATGAAACCAATCTCGGGTTGAAAATTGTTGTTGGTTGTTCTTTAGCTACCTCCAAGGACATCCCATAATGTTCACATCCCTTCACATACTGTACGGCAAGAAAAACATTACAGTGTGTCCCCACTGAAGTGCTTCAAGACGTTCTTCTCGGAAGATGTCCTTCGCCTTATCATACAACCATCAAATCTCCAGGCTGTACAGATGGAAGCCACTTCACCTCGCTGTGCAGAAAGCGTGAACAAATAGTATGAAAAAACAAAACGACTGCCTTTTTCTGAAGTATTTCACTTTTTCAGTGTTCCATGGCGTTTCTACTCTTATTGCACAAATTGGATCAAATGATGAAATAATCAGAAAACCTCAATCCGCCAAAAACGAGGGTGAGATTTTTCTCTTCTATGAAAAACATACGTGCAGCAGTTTTTAACACCTAACACGACAAAGACTTTATATAGTGAACTTTTGTTATTAGCAACTTGACATTTGCTCAGTTTGGGCACACGATGAATGACAAAAGCCATTCATAATGTTGAGCTACAGAAAAAAGCAACCAAAACCCTCAATCATTGTGGGCACATGACCCATAGTTATCCGTGAATCGATATAGAAACACCCTTGAACAACTGCATCATGATATTTCTGCCTGCTCCACCTCTCATCCAACATTTCATCGAGAAAAACGGCGAAGAAGAACCGACCGTTGCATCGGAGAGGAGAGCAGCTGACAGCTGTGGGTATTTACAGCGCCCGCACCATTAATTCACCACGTGTACCTGTAAGCTATCACCAGCAGTGAAACCACAGTCGTCATTATTAAACGTCAGAAGGATGAGCAATGATTAATATAGATGGTGCTCAGGTTGAAACAGAAATGAAGTGCTTCACAATCGAGGATGCGATTAAAAGATCATTAACCCCAGAGCTCAGACGTCAACGATAAAATGAGTCGCTCGTAAACAATCGAGTTGACACGACGTTTCAAATGCAGCTCGTAAATACGTCTTTGATTGCAAAAATAATGAGACAATCAGGGAATATCTCAAATACTCAGTGTAAACAGCATTTTATTGCAATGTCTCTCATCGTTTATTTAATCTCTTTATCATATCACCTGTAGCCGGCTGCAGAAATCTGTGCAGAGAGCAGCGGGGATGATCTATTTCTGTAGGCTAATGTTAGCAAAACATAAGCTCTGTGGCCAAAACAAGTTTATTATACTAACACGACTTTTTTAATGCAAGATAATCTTCAGAAATAAACTTTGTGTGTTTTTACAGTGTAAATGCAATCGGCAAAAGCAGGAAGCTAACGTTAGGATATAAACGAACCACTGATCAATGTCGCGTTCGGCGTAATGACGCTAATGTCCCCGACAACCTGCGTGGTCTCCGTTGGCCATGTTTTAAAATTCAAGCGTGGTGTATTAACTGACATATTCTGTGTCATTTTAATCTCTTTACGGGGCTCTTCTTAAGAATTAGTACCATGCTTATATTAAAATCTTATTAATTGGCCGTATGTGAGCGGATTGTTACGTGACATGTTGGAGACTTTCCCTCGTCTCTCCCAGATGCCGATACGAGCACGTGGACGATTTCTTTCAGTTGTTTGATGCTGGACTGTGGATTTTTCGTCTCAGCGCCTCTCTCCTCGCCGCTCCGCTCACAGAGAGCAACAGTAGCTAACGTTGGTTTAGAAATGGAGTCCACCGAGCCTCTTTTAGCTCGTGCGAGCCACTTTATTTCAGGCAGGTAACTGAAAACACTCGAGAAAAAAGGATCAGCACTCATTCCTGTGGCAGTTTCTTTACCCTTGAAGTGAAGTGTGCATGAGGCGCGATCGTTCTCTTCTTCCTCTGTTAATACCAGTCCATGTGTGAATAAACTGTATGCATGTTTTTCAGCCGCTCTGTGAGGTGACCGTGACTTTCCAAATGTCAGTTTCAGAATTACAAGTTCTTAAAAAAAACCCACAGTAATGCACCTCACCTCCGGAGACCCTCCACTTTTCTTATTGGCTCACAATCTGGAGATTCGAAAGGAGCCGGACACTTCTTGATTAATAGGCTGACATTTCTGTTACTTGTGATAGATCTGTTGTCCTATTCATCAAACTCTCCTCTATTCATCATCTCCTCATTGTGCTAAATATCATGGTGACATCTCCACAAGGCTGTCTGATGCCGAGGTAAAAATGAGCTAATCTCAAGGCGCCACTAAACTCCACCGCAGTGTGAAAATGTAACACAGTTTGATGAGTTTTTCTTTGTTGTCTTGGCGAATAAGCCTGGATGTTCTTGCAAAGCCATTTCCGAAAATTGCATAAGACGATAAAGAGATGTTACAGGAGGAAATGGGTTGCGGGGTGGAAAAAAAATGACAAAGGAGAGAATGCTTTTGTAATGGAAGAAAAGTGTTTTATGTTTTTTGCAAGAATAGCAGCGATTCAGTCACACGGATAAATTACTGCCATTTAAATGTCTTTTCATCATTTTCGTGAGGATGGAGGAATGAAGTATAAATCATCCTGCAATGTTTGGAAAAGTGGAGGTGAAACAAAAACACACTCTGCAGCTCTGCAAGAGAAAACAGGACAACAAGGTGAAGTTCACGCTCGTCTAGACAGCTGTAGGATCAATAATCCTCCCGATGAGCAGGATGAGCCCCGTGAGATCGTCATAGATTATGAACATGAACGGTCTGTTGAAGGTAATTCTCGGGGGGACGGAGAAGTCCAGCATGATGTCGGGTCTCCCCCCGTCTTCTGACTTGGTCTCCTCCACCTCCAGCTTGACTTCATGAAGAGCCTGAGTGTAACGACACAGAGACACAGGAGCAGTGAGAGAACAGAGCCACGCAGAATAAAGAGACAAGGAAAAAGTATAGTCAGCACATCCATTGAAATAAAGTCAATGAAAGCGAATTTCTAATGTGAAATATGTTCTTCAAAGGTCTCAACCAAGTGCTCGTGTCTGCAGGTAGTTTTAGTGCTTTTCCACTCTGACAAAGAAACACAGAATACTTTCGTTTCTCTGAACCTTGACAAGTTTCAGCGTCTTCTTCGACGATATCGCTGAGAAGTCTGCTGAGTCGGAGAAAAGGGACGACACCCCGGCGTTCCTCAGGAGGCTTTCCAAACTGTAGGATTTTCTTAGCTGGAACTTGGGGAAAAGGATTTCTGCCCGCCTGCGAAGAAACAACAATCAATGTGTGAATGGATTTGCTTGAAAGTTGTCTTGTTACAACTTGTGGGAGCCGTACTACAGGCTTTCACTCGCTGATGTATAGAGAGCGGTAATTACTGCTGACTTAGAAGCTACTCAGCATCATTCATCACGGCAGCGAACAACAGAACGGCAGTGACTGCAGGAGGGACCGGCGAGAGGCTGTCGCTCTGCGCCAACGACACGGATCGATACACTGTTCTGTACGCTCAGGGTCGAGCAAACACACTTCATACAGGGCATTTACTGTACATGCTAACCTTTGGCTGTGCTCCTGCACGTAAACACAGAATCAAACACACGAAAGCTCTGCAATAACTGAGGCCTTTCATTCTGAGTGCTGTATCGTAGGCAGCTGGACTTGTTTCAGCTTCATCTCTCATCCAAGAGGCTCCTTCAGTTCTGTACCTTTCATTGTTAAAGGGTCAGTTCACCCAAATTACAAAAAAGTATCCAATTATCTCTAACATTCATGTCTCCACCCGAGTGAATGGAGCCCTGTTAAAATGCTCTTAAATGCTTATGAAAGAAAATTAAAGTTTGCACCAAATAGTTAAAAAAATTCCCAAACTTTTCTTCTGTGAGGGCCAAAACTGATTGTTAATAACGGACCACAGGCCAAAAACTCATATTCTAGTGTTGCATTGTATCGTTAAGATGTACAGAAGTGAGAAAAACAGTTGTAGTGATCTTTTTTCTAAGTCTGATCTGAGTTTTCTGACTGAAAAGAAAAGAAAAAAGATTATTTCTCAGGGTAATCTTTTGAAATCCTTATTTATTTCCACTTGCCTCTCTGTCGTACTCAGATCCCAAACAGTGATTCATATTATTTTTCATTATGATGATGATCATTGTTGTTGTTGTGAAAAAGTGAATAAATGCATGTTTGTATCCACTACTATTATGCAAATATTGGGAGTTGGTTCATCAAGATAGACGGATAATAGACATTTTCCTCTGAGGGTGGGAAGTAGCTGAAGGCTAACGCTAGCTGTTATCTAAGGGAAGCTAATGGTTTATCAGCATTACTCAGTATATCCATTTTCTCCGGAGCACAGCTGTTTGACATTTGAGCTTCCCACCCTGAGCGTGATGATGTCAGAGGAAAATGGCCTCCGTGTGAATGTGGTCTACGGTGCTAATTCCTCCTTTGTGTACCATTAAACCTTTGCAGAAGAAGATAGTGTTGGAAAAACACGATGGAAATATGGCATTTACATTTCTTTCACGTATTATTTCTTAAGGACGGTTTCAGACTGATGGATATAAAATCATTTACTGCCTTTTAAGTTGTGAAAATGTTCATTGCTGTGAGCCCCACAAATTAAATTCCATCAGACTCCATTAAATCGAAGCATCGGGAACAGAAATCTCAAAGACAGATGTCTTGTAAACAGAGACACAAAAACACAGTCTGCATCACTAGAAGCTGCCGGGGGGGTTCAATCCAATATTTGGGTGTAATTAATTGTTTTTAGGGCGAACCACTCGTTATAATTTTGCCTTTGTAGCTTTACAATCACTGTGTTTTTCCACACAGCTCCTCCGGGCTTCATCTTGAAAGCCCCTTCTCGTGAATTCACTTCTGTAAGAACTTGATGAAATTCAAATAGGGATGCAAAATGACAAAAGTTGCATTGTTTCATATTCACTCATCCGTGACGGAGCTGACAAGAAGTCTGTGCAAGTAGTCGGGAAAATATGCGAGTGAACATGGTCTGCACCTCATTTGTGTTCAGCGATTCAGACTCCCCACCTACCCCGGCTTCAGGTTGCTCAGCCAGAAGCTCATGCGGCTGTCGGAGAGGCAGTCCTCCAGGGGCCGCAGCTCGCCTTTAGGAAGCAGGAGCAGCGAGGCCAGGCGCTCTGACTGGGCCAGCCGCACCACCGTGGCCGAGCAGTTGGTGTCGTACAGCATCATCGCCTCGGAGGAGTCGTCCCTGAACATCATGGCGACCTCCACGCTGGTCGTAGCATTCAGCTGGAAGCTCCGTGGCACTGTGTGGCGCCGCTCGAACGGCTGACGACCTGATAAATGTGTCATCGATAAAGGGAAAGGTTACGGATGAAATATGACATAAATTGATTGCATAGATAAGAGGCTGAACACCTTTTGAAAGCAGCCCCGTGTGAAGTCACTACCACCGACTTTCACAAGTGAGCATCTGCTCTTCATAAGAGATGACTGATGAAGAAGCAGGTGCTCAGTGTGCTGTGCAGTGGGTGGTATTGCACATATCCAAAGTGTGCAGACTTTACTTTTTCTAATTAAGCTCCAATTCATTTTCATTTGAGCTTTCACTTAAACGTGTTTGTGAAGGTGGATGTTTTCTCTCTCGCACAGCAATGAAAGTAAAACGATACATCTGTCTGAGCGTTCGGCCTTACAGGCACTCAGAGAATGAATATTCATGCACAGAAAAAACAGCAACTTTTATCACCCGTACAACAAGAAGCTACCTTTGAAATACACAAAATTGTTAAGTTCAAGTTTGTCGGAGCCTTCCAAGTCTTTCATCAACGTCTGAAAGCTGGTGTTGACGGCGGAGGGTCCGGTGTGCTGAGGCCTGGATAGAAAGCTGTCGTAGTCTAGAGACGGTTTCCCGTTAATATGCAGGTCGCTCCACATCCTTAACTGCCCCCCATCCTCAGTCCTGTTCTCTGCTGCATCATCTACATCAGCTCTGTTTCCAGCATCTCCGGCCCCAGTCCCAGCCTCTGTTCCTGCTCCGGCCTCAGACTCTGCCCTTTGCACCCCACCACCACCACCCCCGCCCTCCTGGAGAGCGAGTCTGTGCTGCAGATCTGTAAGAGCAGATATGGTGGCCTCCACGCTCCGCTCTGTCGAGTTGGCTCCCAGCCCCAGCGCCTCCAGGGCCTGGATCCGACTCTCGGACCCAGAAACACGGGACAGCAGGGCCAGGGCTGATGCCAGGCCCAAGGGCGAGAACAAGATGTTGCGCTGCTGCGGCTGCTGGACCCCAGGCGCAGCAGTGGTTCTGGTGGCCAGATCATGGTAAGGTTCAAAGGCCAAGGCTGTGTTTAGGGCTGATGTGTTGAGCTGCCGCTGCTGAATGACCTCTCGTTCCTTCCCGCCGAAGCGTTTCTCAGGCTTTGGTAGAGCCGACCCATCTGCTGCGCAAGCCGTCAGCAATACCAGAACTGTTAGACATGTGAAACTGTACGCAACAGACGCCATCGCTCCTTCTCTCGCCATGCTGGCTTGGCCTGATTCAGAGATGCCGCGGGTTGATCTCACGTAAGACCGGCCAAACTCCAGCTTTGGGGAAGTGTTGTTCTTGTGGCTTGGTGCGGGGGCGGCGGGGGTGTTGAAAGTATGTATCGATCTCCAGGGCCGAGCTTTTTGACCCGTGGGTCGAGTTCCACGCAAACAATGGCAGCAAGTTTAGTTTCATAGAAATCCAGCAGCAAAGTGTGTGTGTGTGTGTGTGTGTGTGTGTGTGAGTGTGTGTACGGAGGACAGTGTATCCCCCCCCCCATACACCTTCTAGTCAACATGGATTTTGAACACTTATGCAACTGATGCATACTTCAGTTCTGCAGTAGTTTCACTGTGCGCTCACTGTTTTTTTCTAACATGTCACCTAGAAATACAATATTTATACAGCTGACACGATCTCGTGGAAAGGACTAGACGAATCACAGAACAAGTATCTGATTTATTATTTACATCATAGTCACCAAAATGTCATGAAAACCGCTGCATTGTTGATAAGCTTGAACTGTCATATCTGCGAGGCGAACGATGAAGCGGTGTACATTCTCGGCCACAAGTGACACAGTGAGAGGCTATGAAATGTCAAAGTGCTCATTAAATACTATCAGCTGAATCTCCCCGTGTCAATACAGCGTCTAACCAAACAGCAGGTCATGTGGGATTTTTCAGCAGTCAACAGAAAAGACAGCTGCTGCTGTTGTGATGCTGTGTTGCCACCATGTGGTTGTTTTAAAAAAGAAATCCCATGAGCAGAGCATTATGGACATGCATTCAGCAAGAAACACCTCACTCTCCCCATGTCTAGTAGTATGTGTATTGTAAGAGACCAAGCGGCTGAAGAAATGCATATTAATGAGAACAACAGCATCAGGTGTTTATCTGAAACAAAATATTTCTGCTGGCGACAAAAAAAAAGCAAACAGAATCACTAAAAGCTGCCTTGAGGGAAATTATTGTGACACAGATAAAGAGTCAAGCCAGCTAAGTGTCCCTGTTTGGCTCATTTTGTGGAAAACGGAGCTAATAAGTGTATCTTATTAAAAAACAGGGCGATCTGCAGGGAGAGGACGACTCAGAGGTTCATCTGAGGGAGGATGAAGTAGCAGTAGAGCAGAATCCACAGCAACAGGAGCATTTCCAGCTCTAATGGGGTTATGTCACAAGAGGCTGCTGGAGCCTGAGCGCTGAATCCCTCCTCTCTGCTGATGAAACACAAGAGTGTTAGATTCAGACTGAAATAAGACGCTTTACATCCATGTTTACTGTGAGGAAACAAGATAGATTAAAGCAATCGAACCAAACACAGATATAAAGTAATTATCTGTGATGGTATACTCTTTGCTAATGCTTTGCATTTGTTTAATCATTGTTGAAGTTGAGCACTGTGGAAGAAATTGATTAAACAGTGTGTTTATCTGCTCTAGCATTGGCTGCAAACGTTAGCAAGTTAGCATACTATCTACAGGAGTAGCCTGCTGTTATTTCAAGGCAAGGATAATATAATTACGACGACTAACTTATAACTACTTTACCACATTATTTAGTACATCAGCCTCCCAAAATAGCTGCTAACATCCACCCCGAGTGCCACCCAAGATGCTACTGTATTAGAATTTATCCTTCCCTCTTTATTCTTTGGTTTTGGGAAGTTAACACTGCTGCTCGCCAAACTTTTATTACACGGGACACCAAATCAGAATTCAAGGATTATGTTAACGCAGATAACACTTTGATTACATTTTTAATTATAGCGCTGTATCGTAATGCTAGCATCTTTACTTCTGATGGATCCTCAACTGGAGGATGCTGAGGAAATGTAGCTTTAGCCTCTGGTCAACCGCATCATTTATTACATTACAAAAGTGGCTTTAAACTTGTGTGAGCCAAGATGCTAGTGTGCTACAGTTTATGCTAACTCCTGTCCTGCTCTTTCTTTTGGTTTGGGGAAGTTTACACTCCAGCTAAATGTGTCTAAAACACATATTTAAAGGATACGTCATTTAACATTCTGCAATAAAATGCCTAAAAAAGACTGGACCTTTGATTTACTGTGTATTTTTTTATTATTTTAAATGTTTCCAACAATGTTCAAACCATTAAAATCCTAATTTCATTTTGGGGTTTGTGTTTCATTTGGTCGCTCATCAGATGACACGTCAGAGAGTGAATGTGACTAAACATAACGTGAATAAAACTTTTAAATGTCATTGCATCAGTTAGCGAGAGGTTTCAACCACCTCAGAGTTTTAGTGTTAGCACACAGCTGATGTCTTATCCAGAAACACGGGCAACAAAAGCTTTATTTAAGACGTTTGACAGTGCTTTAGTTGAGGGTGTTTGCGTCACCTGCTGGTTTTTGTAATGCAACAGAAGCACAACTCTTTAAAGAAGATTGTAACTACTGCCAGCAATTTGCAAGGCATCAATTTGACCAGCCTAGAGGACGTAAACAGGTTGTGATCTCTAAATAAAGCAAAAGTAAATTGTATCGGATCCCAGGCATTCATCTTTTTGTGCTTTTGTGCTGTTACCTTCGGGCCGTAGGTTTTGGTACCCAGCCTTTTCAGAAACAGGACAAAACAGTCATTTATACCACAAGTGATTAAATCCCTGGATAAATCCTTAAATAGTAACGCTTAACCTTTTAAGCCCGAGCGGAGCCCAAGTGGGCTATTTTTTGAGCACCTATGGTAACGTATAAGTGAGATGTAGAGTTTGGTAATGCTGCGTGCCAACTCAATCACTCGGACCCAGTGATATATATACTTATACTTACACATCGACAAATATTTCAAGTTGTTCCCTTTATTACCATACCTTGATCATCAAATAGTCCTTAACTCGTGACACATTTATTTAATCTAGGTTTGGTAAGGCACTGAGGTTGGTCTTAGGTTTTTACTAGTGCAGTAGCAGAGTTTCCCCGTGGGGATAATAAACTAACCTAACCTCATCATGTCTGCTAGAATCAATCATCATTTCAACGGTCAATTGTATCTGTACTCATAAATCACACATTATGTGACCTACCTGAGTGACTGACAAGTTGCACTGCGGGCAGGTGTAAATCTGGCATCACCACCGTGGACGTTAACGCCTCTGTTAGAGTCACTTCTGGAGGTGGTTTCACCGGGATGATCTCTTGTTGTCGCCTCCTTGTCGGTCAGTTTACGTCTCTTCGTCTCACCATCTCCACCTTTCTTCTCTGCTGTCATGGCCGCCTCGACGTCCATTGATTTCTTGACTTCATCGACGCATTCTTCTTCGTCTTCACCTGTACACTTTAAATCTTCCATCCTGGGGCCATTGGCTTTGCTCTCATTTTCTTCTCCTGTGTTTATTCTGGTTGCACCAGCTCCTCTGACTTCATATACAGCCTCGCTCACACTCTCCATCTCTTCCTCCTCTACATTATCCTGTTCCTCTTTTTCATTTCCAAACTTTCTTTCCTCAAACATCTTCAAATTGGCTTCCTCTTCCTCTCTGTCTGTCACTCGCTTTTCACCCGCTTGTCCATATTTTTCAAACAGCCCTCTTACTGTTTCTACCTCAAGCTCTTCCCTCCAACTAGCCACTTCAAAAAGCTTTGTCTTCTCAGATTCGTCTACCCGAGCCTCTGCTTTATCGGATCCATGTGTCACCAATTTGGCACTTTCTGTCTTCTCTGTCTTCCTCTCTTCCTCACTGCAATCACCCTCATCATAACTCTGTCCTCTGACAACTCTCTCCTCTTCCTGTTCCTCTGGCTCCACGTCAAACACAGCCCCGGTGTTTGCCATCTCTCTGGAACTGATTTCGTCCAAATCAGACTGCATATGAACCGCTGACTGAGCGCCGACGTCTGATTCAACATTTTGTGCAAGTGATCCTTCTTGATGTTTACATCCATTGCTGTTTAACATCTCAAATGCTTCCAGATGTTTCGACTCATCCGTCTGCTGTCCATTCAGGAACATTTCCTCCGCTGTTTCCTCTTCAACCCTGGGTACTTGTCTTTTCGGCTGATTATATGGTTGGAAAACCTCTTTATTCAGATCCAGGATGTAGCTGTAGGCCTCCTCCTCATCTGAGTCCAGCGCTGACAAGCTGTAGATTCCTTCCTCGGAGCTCAGAGAAAAGCAACTTTCATCTGCTCTTGGCTTGTTGTAGGCCTGATCCGCAGAAGCTTTCTCCAACCACGATCGGATATCCTGGCTGACTACCCTCGCGTCCAGCGGACTGGGTGGCTTTAAAATTCCTCGAGACCCGCTTTTCTTTTTGTTGAACGGTGAGATGGCAGCGCTGCCCACAGGTAGTTCAATCATGCTCTGGCTGCGACAGGATGAAAAGATGTCACTGCCGCTGGAGGAGAGGTCAGAAGAACTGGTGTGAGGTGAGGCGGCACGGAGGCTCGCTGACTTTCTTCTGGTCCACTGTTTCCACAGTAGCTGCTCGCTGCTCTTCTCCAAACCTTTTAGCAAAGCTTGTGCTTCTGGATCATCTGCAGAGGTCTGCCCAAAGTTGACTGACTCAAGTGATCCATAATTTGGGATATCAGGAACTTCTGTTGTACGATCCTGTAATTTAAAAGGTTTTTGAGAGGTAGTTACATGATATTAAAGCCCAGAAAGGAAGAAGTTTCTTTGATTTGACATTTGGGATGCGAGAAAAAAAAGGGAGTTTGGTGAGAAGAGCGATACAACTGTCATTCCTGTGCATGAAATATTTAAATTACAGGCAGTTAGCTTAGCTTAGCATTACAATGGGGAAAACCAGCCCGTTCTCACTCCCAACGTGTCAAATACAGCAGCTTGGACACTGGAGGTAAGCCCCCCTCAGCTGCTGGAGTATAAAGAGCAGGAAGAGTCTGAGGCGGGGGCAGCTGGGGTGGTCGGGTACATTACGTGGCGTGATGAGTTGGGTTTCCCAACACGTCAAATACTGATGCCCGACCAACCAACCCAAAGCGTCAGTATTTGACAAGTTCGACTATCTTACAAATTGGACCTTCAAATCAAGATATTGTTTTCACCTTCCATCATTACTGCACCCACCCAAGAAGGAGTCCTGCACGTAACCTCAGAGAAAAACACAAATTGCTGTTTTTACACATGCTGGTGGGCAGACCAGGTTACTTTTGGACAGAGCTAGGCCAGCAGCTTCGACTGATATGAGAGTGGAATCAACTATTTCATGTAACTCTATTGAAAAAGCAAACAATGCTGATACTAACCTCATCTATCCCACAACAATGCCTGAGGAACAGAGACACATAGGTGATGATGGACTGCTCATCTGGCTTCGTGCATGACACATCTGCAGAAAGGATAAATAGACAGTTTTCACGGGTTAGCAGGGTAAAATGTTATTAAGGAGAACATCCTGCTGTTGAAGAGCCAACACTATCAAGACACAACTGAACTGGCACTACACACACAAAACAACCTTTGCTGCCTGTTTCTAGCTAGATCAGCTTCTTAATCAGTCATCAATGGGCCAAATGCTTCTGATTCACTCCTACAACCCAGTGATAGATTATATCTTTACCCCATGCTGGGATTTCGAGCACCTACTTTGCATGGGTGCAGTGGTTTCTACTGTTTGAGTCAACAGGCAACAGACATTTTGTATTCTGTAAGCTTTTACCTTCAGGCTCCAGCAGAGGTGGTATTTCCAAACTATGATGGGCTATCGAGAAAGCCAGCTGGAGGTTTTCTCTTGGCTCTCTATGCATGCTCTCCCTCAGGTCAACCAAGGCTGGATTTATGGACTTAATCATCGCTAAGAATGCCAGCCCACTCCTCCAGCTCTTCCCAAAGTCATGCACATCCACCCCAAACCTGCAAATTATTAAAAAAAAAAAAAAAACATAACCTCAACACAGCCAACTCAAACAGTTTGCTTCACTCACTGTGGTTTGGTGAGCACATGATTGGGTTAGAGATGATTCATCGACAACAGTTATTTTGTAAGCGTTTGGATCTTTTTCGGACTCACTTTGATGTGCATCTTTGGACCCATTGCAGCAGAGTCTTGATTGCTTTCCCATGGTACTTTGGCTTCCTGGCAGCCTTCCTGCCTTTGCTTGGCAGGGTGCTGCAGGAGTAGCTGCCAATGTCATTTGGCGGGGGTGAGAGGTCAGTGGAGGAGGGGTAACTGCTCATTGATAAGGAAGAAAGGCTAGAAGACAAATGCCTCTGGAGGCCTCTCGTCACCTCCTTTACCTGTATTGGAGTAAAACAGCAGGAGTGTTTGTAAGGTCAGTGACAAAGACAAACAACTGGGCATGAACTGAAATAATATCTTGACACATGAGTGTGATGGATGATGGGGGAAAGAACCTGCCTGGAAATACAGGATGATGTTCCAGATGAGATTAAGAACAACAGAAGGGATGCCATCAGCAATACCAGAGGCCTCGATGCCAAGCAGCTTCACCTGAGTGAGGAGGAGAGGGGGGAGGAGACGTCATCGGCAATCAAGTTATTCCTGATTTGAATTTGCGTAAATGTTCTACATGTCAAAACAATATCACTTAAAAGCTAACACACTCACATGTCTATCATCCAGGAAAGCCAGAGCCTTAGAAATGTTGTTCAGTCTGAAAATGCGGTGAGGAGACGACCTAAACCTGTAAAGCTAATTTCAGACATTACAAAAGGGAAAAGTTAGACTTTTTAGGAAACATGCGGATAGTTAGATGAGAAGATTGATACCACTCTCATGTTCAGTACAACTGAAGCCAGCAGCCGGTTAGCTTGACCTTGTGTAAAGACAGGAAACGTGTAAACCGCTAGCTCGGCTCCGTCCAAAACAAAAAAGTGAGTTATTTTTATTGGCCGAGCTTTACGGGTGCATGTAGGTTGACCCTCCTTCAAATGAAAACCTCCTTGCCTCCAGTCTTTTTGCTAAGCTAAGCTAACTCACTTCATGCAAACTGTACAGACGTGAGAGCGGTATCAAACTTCAACAGACATCTGACTGTTTTGGATTCATTTCAGTGGATCCTATAGGCTCACAGTTATGGTGCGGAGTTAATGAACTGAACTGAATTTAATAACTTATCAGTGTTGTATACTTCTTGGTGGCATCATCACTCTTACCAGTTTGCACCCAGACAGCTCCTCCAGCAAAGCCATGAGTACTCTGCCATCCTGAATGTCTGTGAACACGTCGTGCACCGCGGCTGGAGGATCACTCTGGGAAAATAACAAATCGGAGAACTTATTGGCGATTGCATTTATGAGCTAAAGAATAAAAGTTTGGGGTGAGGCCGTATTGATTTGTGCCTTACTCTCTGCAGAAACACATTCATCCATCTGGTGAAGGTCCTCGTCCGCACCGCTTTCCTCTCGTCTGGGGATGAGAAAACAGGGACTTGGCACAGAAAAATGCTGCAGTTTCACAACTGAACGCTGGATATTTTTTCAAAAGCTTGCCCTTGCTTATAAAAATAGCACATAGGAGGTTTGTTTTGAGTACGATAAGCAGGAGGAGTGAGACAGGACATGTATGTGTTCATCCCAAAAGACTTCATTAAAAGAAGCTGAGCAAACCTGTATTTTAAGATATTTTATATGCAACATGTGTCACACTGGAGAATATTTCAGAACTTAATCATCATCAACTGATGAAATTGTGTTTGATTGGGCAATCAGATACCACAGTGCCAAGTCCCAGAGACACCCACCTGGAAAATGAAGGAGAAGAGAAAGTCGGTTGAGAGGAAAAGACAGACAAATGTTGTCCTTCAAAGTGTTTCTGTGTTCAAGAGTCCTTGAAGAGTTATTTAACATCATTATCACACTGAAGGTCAGTGATAGCCATCAGCGTGAGACCGTATTTCTTGTAACAGTACCTTGAGGCGGCTCATGTTGATCACTGATCTCTCCCACTGATTTCTTTTGTGAGTCCCCGTCGGCCTCGTCTGGCATTCTCATTTAACTTCCGTCTCACTTCCACTGAGACATTGTGGAGATCAGATAGGAGAACAATTCAAAATGTCAAACACTTGAAGTAATGAGCGGAGCGCTGAGGTTTCCTTACAGAATGAGGACGAAGAAAATGCAAAGTGAAGCAGTGTGTCTTGCCTGAACACGCTGAAAACCTCCCTCTGAGGTGTTGATCAGCACTTCCACTCCCTCAACACAACTCAACCTGAATCCTATTGGCAGGCTGCGGTTCATGAAGACCTGTCAGAGGGGGCAGTCGCATGGAGTCCTTACCCGTTAAAACGGAGGAATCAGCTGGTGATGTGTTAGGTTACAGGTTGAATGGCTTTTTCTGCAGAGGCCTGTAATAAATCTCAACAGAGTGTGATTCACTGACTGAAGCTTTTTCAGCTCAGACTCGACCTACACAGGAATGAGCAGATGTTGCAAAGGTTTAACTGACGGTACTTTACTGCATTTGCACATAAAAAACCATATGTGTTATCTACAGCAGTGGTTTAAGAGACAAGCTGGTTTTAACTTGCATTTTATGCTTTTAGTATTTAGTGACGGCAGAGAAAGTGAGGGAATTAAGGGACAGAAAACCAGACTTGAAGCAGGCATGCTGCAGTCAGTCAAGGATAAGGTCACACGTAAATGAAAATTCATTCATTATCTGCTGTCCACCGTGCCGATGGAAAGTTAGGTGAAGTGTCGTAGTCCACAAAACATTTCTGGAGCTTCACAGCAAAACAGTGTTGCAGCATTCTCCTAAACAACTGAAGAAGATGAGGACAACTGAAAAAAACAAGGTAATCTGTGTCTCCAGAACCCGCTGAGATCCTAAATTGATTTGAAAAGAGGTTATTCAACCCTTCTTAAAGTCAGAATCTTCACGGTAGCTGCTAAGCTAAAGGCACTAGCATCCAACTCATCTGAAGTGGGTGTAAATAACTTCTTCTTAAACCAGTTGAGGATCTCAGGGCTTCTGGAGATGACGATAATGTCCAACGACCAATCAAGTCCCACCGACCGAATTTTCTTTTTTTTGAATGAACTTGTCCTTTAAGGTTCTAACGAGGCACTGAAATACAATCTGAAGACTTATCAGATGCCAAAACAGGATTTTACAGCTCAAACACACAATTACTTTATCTTTCCACTCAACTATGGTAAACAGAAATATGTGTTGATATCACAAAGTAATCCAGCAGGATGTTCCCACATTGTGGCAAAGGTTGAGCTTGGTTCAGGTGATTTTCACAGACTCCTCTGCGTTAGCATCCTCACTGCACAGTTAGCCCAGTCATTAGTTATCTCTGCTGCAGAGGAAATTTATGAGAATCAAACTGACAACCTACTTCGAAGATTAAAAAAGGTGTGTTCCCTGTACTCTTTTTTAATTGTGAAAACTAATAAACAAAGCAAAGAGAAAAACAGTGCATGGTTTTAATGCCTCTTCCCAGTCTCGCCCGGGGGTGGGTTTTATAGATGCTGCGCTACGATAATATGTCTACATGAAGATATCTCAATGGTTCCCTGGCTGAACAGGTCAGACGTGTGCTTTTATTTTCTTCCGCAGCTTTAAAAAGCTGCTTACATTGTCAGTTACATACTCTTTATTTTGAAAAATGTATGATATGTAATGGGCTCACTTTTTAAAATGTAACATTTATTAAAGAACACGCAGGATGAAGTTTTTAATCACTTATGAATATCTGTGGGAAGCTAAACCCTCATCTTGAATCTCAATATGGGGCAATGAAGCTGTGAACAGTCCGCGCTTTATGCAGCGACCCACATTTTATTAGTTCTGTAGCGCTCCTCATCAGACCTCAGCAGGCAACCTCCATGAATGTTTAATGAGTGAATTCTTCCATTGGTGAACAGAATCACTTATTAGAAAACTGTATTACACGTGTCATTTATAAATTATATCAGCAGCCGCTGCAGGAGGTGGACATCAAAGACAATCATAAAAGTAAATTAGCACATGAACCAAGACTGAAAGACTCAATAACTGAAGCAGACGTCTCGTTTGTTCGTGAGGGGATCTTATCACAATAAAAGAAAAGAGTTAAAACCATTTTAAAAAAGCTCATTTATTACAGAAATTGATCCAAGCAGTTGAAACATTATGTGCCTGATTTTTTGTGACAGCTGACAGTGTTTGGCAGCAAGAGCTTCACCTGCTTCAAACAATATCAGGCTGTCAGGTTTTTTACTCTGCCTGCCTCAAGATAGGTGATGGCTACAGAGCGAGGCCATCACCGCCGTGGAAAGCAGGAATCTGTCCAAGGAACATCGCACGTGACACTCCTGAGCCTCCAGAAGTCACGCCTTTTCATTCTTTGAGTTGCTTTCTGCAACCTTGTTGTGCCCGCATGCAACAGTCCTTGCAGGGAGCAGCTTCACAAGGCTGCAAAGGCTGATAGAAATACACATACACAGTAGATGTGTCGCACACATACATTCACTCTCAATGAATGAACACAAAAAAAGCAATGTCGCAATCTAAATGGGAACAAACCGCATAACACCTGAATGTCCGTGCATGTTCTCGCTTTTATTAAAACATTTAAAAGATTACATAAAATGGAGAACATTCCCAGAAATGTAATAAAGTGAAAATTCTGGAAAACTTTACAAAATGTTGCCAATGAAGACGACACCTGGGCTGCTGAGAATCACAGGTATTTCAACAGGATTATGGACATAATGTAAAAACACTGGAGTGCCTCGACATGTCTCTGTCCATCTGGGACACTGATCACCACTATCTGCTTACACCCAAGCTGGTGTCCTGCCTATTAAACTAAGAGGACTATGTTATTCTGGTATTAACAAATGAAAAAAGGACGTTATCTTGTTAAACTGTGTCCAAATGTTTTTCCAGAGGTTGTTATGTGATTCTGGTGTCCATGTCCCCAAAGGCCCCATGATCAACACCCATTTTGTCACCATCCGTAAGAAGCCAGCACCCAGCCCTGGCAGCGTGTCCATCACCCTGCAGGAGACAGAGGGCGTCATTTCCTCCCCATGATGAAGCTAGGAGCCTCGGCATCATCATCAGCCTCTCTCTCCTCCTCCTCGTCCTCTTTTTCATCACTGCTCTCGGAGCTCTTGTCGTCTTCTTTATCGTTTTTCGCCTCCATCTTTGCCTTCTTTGCCTGCTGCTTCTTCTGCTTCAACTTTTCCCGCTTCTTCCTGCGTTTCGCCGTCCTCTCGTCGGCGTCCCGTCTGTTCTGCTCCACCTTATCCAGATACGTCAGGTCCTCGTTTTGTTTGTCTGCCATCTTGTCCAGAAAGTCCTGCCTCTGGTACTCTCTGCGGCGGAGGTGCCGGTAAACGTGGAACTCGCCGCTGCCCGCTCCGGCGCTGGACCCCATCACATCTCGAACGAACTCCGGCGGAGCCCGCGGGTTCCAGTCTTTGGGCCGTTCCGGGATGGGAGCGGGTTTATCCGGGTTCCGCATCAACCTCTCCAGCTTCAGACGTTGTTCCTCCGCCGGAGTTTTGGCGATTATTAGAGGCTGAGCCTCTTTTCCTCCGGGTTTCCCCGGCTTGTTATTCTTTTGCGTGTGCGCCGCCATCTTTCAAACGGTCGTCGTCTTTTCCCCATGGACTTATTTCCGCTCCGTTCAAGTCGACCCGGAAGTTGTTGACGGCTTCTTGAACCGGGAAAGATTTTTTTTTATTTTTCTATATTAGATTTTTCTTGAAGAACAAACAACAGTGGTTAAGCACGTGACAATGATTATGTCAATATTAGTTAATTTTTAAAATTCGTCAGTTTGATTACAAATCCTTGTGTAACTTCTGTAATTGACGTTTGGCGTCGACCAATAGCAAATCAGACTAGAATGTGTGTGCGCTCAGCTGTCCAATAACAGACCAGGTCCCGCCCCCTCCACGGCAGCGTGAAGTGCGTTGTCGGACTAGTTTGAGTCCGGGTCGTGAAGGAGCAGCTTGTTCATTTCTACGACACTTTTTTTCCTTCATATCAAGTCAGAAGTTACCGAAGACCATGAACAGTTTAATGAGATCGACAGCGAGGTGTCTGCGGTCGGGGGCGGCGGCGTATCTGCCGAGACAAGCCGACGGACGCGTGTGCTCGGCCTCGGCCCGGTTCCTGTGCGCGGCGGCGGACGTCCATAAAGACCTTGGTGAGATGGTGAAGAAGGACAAGGTGGTGGTGTTCATGAAGGGGACGCCGGCTCAGCCCATGTGTGGCTTCAGTAACGCCGTGGTCCAGATCTTGCGGATGCACGGGGTGGACGACTATGCTGCGTACAACGTGTTGGAGGACCAGGACCTCAGACAGGGTCAGTAATCTGAGACAACCTGCTCATGACAACAAGTGGTCACCTCTCACTAACTCTGTTAACTTCTTCACGGCAGTGACAGGGAGGACACTGTTAGCTTGTAGCATTCAGTAGCCTCTGTCAGGTGTCCTTGTTGTAACACTTTGTGTTTTATTGGCACATTCAGACTCATATCAGCCTTTAACGGCCAGCTCCAGTTCTCAGAGACGAGTTTATCAGCTCCCTGCAGCAGGACCAAAGGGTGTGGTCCTGAAGGTCCAACGTCTTCACCATCAGCCCAGTCTGTAACACAGCTAACACTGAGCCACAGCTGGAGCCTTATTGTGTTTTCAGTAATGGCGTTAAGGAAGAAGGAAATGCTGTGTGGTGTGTCATCAGCTCTGACCTTTACTGGGATTAATTGAGGCTTGTGTTGCAACAGCAGCGTAATAATGCCAAGTCATGGCACACGTAGTCACCCAGTTCATTTTGTGTCATTATTTAATTTTCTTTTTAATTAATTTCATATTGTTGTTTATTATTCTTGCACATTTGCATCTTACCTACATTTGACATACTTAACATTTCTTGTTTTTTACGTAAGAAACAGTTTATTTGTAGTTTACTGTTGTGTACTGTTGCACATTTCATATTAAACCAGTTAACTTGTCTGCTGGTTTATTTTATTGCCATCCAGCTCACCAGTAAGCCGTAAGTCGTTGTTCTGGTACCTATTTGAGATCACTTAATGATTAAATAGAGTTGGTGCTGTTGTGGTTTCTTTGAATTTGCCATCACAGAAGTTTGTGTTTCTGTTGTTGTAAGAGACTTCTAACTGGCTTTAACCTCGATTGACATGAACTTGCATTGAATTGTTATAAGTTAGTTCTCCTCCCATGATTCTGTTAGCAGCCTAATATAGTGTCGGCATTAGTTTAAATCTGATTCTGACACCAACATGATCTGTCTGCCACAGGAGTCAAGGAGTTCTCCAACTGGCCCACGATCCCTCAGGTGTACTTCAACGGCGAGTTCGTGGGAGGCTGCGACATCCTGCTCCAGATGCACCAGAACGGAGATCTGGTGGAGGAATTCAAGAAGCTGGGCATCAGCTCTGCGCTGCTGGACGCTGAGAAAGAATCCAAGTAGAGGAAGACGACAAACTTCGAAACGGCTGACGAGACAGAGGACACATTTATCAGGTTGAATCCCCCACTCAAGACGATCACAGATACAATGACTCTCCAGGCAGACTTTGGCAAAATTGACTCACCCTTCTGGCTGGCCAATAAGGCTGATGAAAGCAGCAGGTGTAGGCAGTTTTGGTGGCAGCACTGTATCCTGAGCCATGGATATTTATGTTTCATATCTTAACCAGCTTGACGAGCGACACAGAGCTTCTGCTACACTGCTAATGCTCCATTCAGGTCCTCAGAGTCAGCACAGATCATGTGCCTGACAAGTGAGGACTTTAATGAAGAAAAAACAGTTTCACCTAACCCTCTACCCACATTTCTCATCTTCTCTTTAAAGCTGCAGTGATGATATTTGGCCATGCAGGGGCAGCGCAAACCGGTTGCAAAAACAATATGAACATATATGCCTCAAAGATGTGGTAAACTTATCAGCAACTTAGCTTCAGTAAGAGTTGTTTCTGGACACCTGAGACTCCTTCCAGCTCTCTCTTGGTCTCCATCAGCTCACCTGCTAGTCACAAACTTTCTCTGTCTGGGTCGGTAGCAGACACACACTCAGACAACAGCGTCCTCCTGTAGCCAAAAACAAGTGAACCAAAACAGTGAAGTTGCACATCAGAAAACCAAAAGCTGAAAGACGCTCTGAAGCTGTACACGGCTGAGAGAGGTCCCTGTGTGTTCGTCAGTATGAGCGACATCTGTCACATTACACACATCACCATTTGATCCATTGATTGTAGCTTTGATATCTCTAAAACGTTGATCTTCGCCCTCTAGTTTCTACGTTTTGAGTACTTTTCTACAACTATCCTGATCCTTTAAAACATACAGTAAAAAACAATAACAATTCATACCAGCATGGTTGTTGGCATCACAAGCTTTTGGTGATAAATACAGTAATTAACATCCAGCTGTAACTCCATCGATTCACAGCAAGGTTGGACTTCTACTGCCAGAGGGAGACTGTCAAGTTCCCTTCCTGCTACCTCTACGGCCACCTTCTTCCCCAAATTACAGCCTGTCTAAGACCACATGAGCCTCAAGGTGCACTAAAGCTAATTAAGATCTTTATAATGCCTGAAAGCTTCTAATTGTGCTGCCTGTTACTACAGTATACAAGAAGGTAGAACAAAGAGGGGACCACACTGATGTTTTAATGATATAGATATGTTTTAGTTTAACATCTGGCCCATCACGTCTCGTGTCAATGTGTTTCTGTAGTGGAGGTGACGACAGACATGGACCACACCTCACTGACCTTGTTACACACATGCACTGCTTCGATCGTCCCCTCTTTGTTCTACCTGCCAGAATCCACACATCACTCTGTATGTGTCCTCTCTGTTTTAATGTCTACACCCGCTGAAACGCAACAAACATACCTTGATACCTTTTCTTTTTTTTCTTCCTGAAGATGGCCGATTTGCAGCACATTTGGACCGACGGGAGCAGTTCTATTTAAAAGTTTGTTGCGTCGGTCCAAATGTGCGATATTTAATTTGTCCCTGAAGGAAGTGTTTTGTTTTTTTGGAGGGGTGGGGGAGTGTTTCTGTCTGAAGTTTTCTCACTGAGCCCTCTGAGGTTTATCAATGCTAGATGTTCTTCCTGCTGCACACAGTTGTATTATCAAAGCAATGGTCATGTAGTACACTGTAAGATATTGTACATTAAAGGCATATTATTAAATGTATTTTAGCTGCATGTAAACCCTGCACCAATTAAATATTTTGTGAGACACACAACAAGCGACTCAGAGCTTCTTTTCTATGACACCCATTCAAAGCAGACTGACATCAGTTAGCCAATACTATCCACCGATATTGGCCTAGCACAGATATATTGGTGTTGGTGTTTGTTTTATCTGATATCGGCCAATATGAAACCTCATTTTTTAAGGTTTTATAATGCAGAAAAAGATGCTTGGGTTCGGTTGTTTAACCAAATTTAAGGTATTACTACAAAAAATGTGTATTTTGGCTGATATCTGTCCAAATCCAAAAAAGTTCACTGAACTATTACTATATTAATTCCTTTGCTTCGTTCTGTCCACAACCCAAAGATATTCAGTTTAATGTCAGAGAGGAGGAAAGAAACTGAACATATTCCCCTTAAAACTTATTAAAATAGTTGGCAATAATTGTAATAGTTGACAACTTATGCATTGTTGCAGCTCTTTACACTTTTTCCAAGCTACCAACCATAAAACCTCCACCCACATGTGGTTTGATGGAGCTTGCAGACATTATGACCTGACAGCAGGAAAAGCACAGGTTTCATGAATCACATCAATAAGTTATTATGAAGACACCAGGACCCTGAGATTGACATCATTCACCTGTGCTTCTTACTGTGACATGTCAAAACGTCTCGTCTCTTTTAGACATAGATGAACATTTTGTAACAATATCATGACATCTGGAAAACCTGCAACGTCTTAATAAGTTGATCAAAACTTCAAACCAGCTTTTGATTAAATTTGTTATGTCGGGATTGCAAAAGCCATCGTAGTCAGATTTTTGTGAAATTAAAATGATACTCAGAAATGACAGAAATAACCCAGACGACTTCACTGTTAAACAGCTTTGACATTTCTGTTGAATTTCTTTTCTCACTTCCTCCTTTGGAAAACCCAAGCTCATGACTGATGATCTCTGCGTTTTCTTTTACATTTTACTGTATTAGTTTCCTTAATAAGGAGGTTACAGTGACGAGATCATCTGAAACATGTTTGGAAAAACTTTTAATACAAAATACTTTTTTTTACAAAACATAACTGGACTTTACAGTACAACTACTGTAAATGTTGCAGTGTTAAATACATGGAGACAGTCCGGTTCACGTCCTCCCCCTCCATCATCTCTGTTGCTCTCTGCAGTCCAGTAAAGCAGAATACTGTTAAAAAACTAACAATAAGGAGGCGTGGAGAGGATTCGGGTCAGAGTTTCTGCAGGAAGCGGAGCACCAGGTCTCTCAGTGTGGTACGCAGCGGCTCGTTGTTGTCACAGACGATGTGTGTCCCATCCTCCTCCAGCTGAATCAGCGTGTCCTCGGCCTGCAGGTGCAGGATGTGTCCGTCTGCCGTCTCCTCCACCTTCACCTCTGAGATACCGTGCTGCAGGGGAGGAGAAGAGAAAAGCACAGTCAAGGTTTTATAGATGTGTTTTTCTGCTCGTCATTCAGCCGTGGATGCAGAAGGTGGGAATTTTCCTTCTTTAGGCAAAAGGTATAATATCCCGGTCTCTTGTGGAGCTAGTTGACCAGTATTGTTTTTAAGATCAAGAAGAAACTGTGCATTTGTTGCAATTCAGCTGCCAGCATCTAAAGCCTGAGCCTGAACTCTGTATCTAGGGAGTGTTCAACTGCTGGACTCAAGTCCATTACTTCACTGTAAGTCCATTCCTCAGTGTATGTGCTTCAAGTATCCACATCACACTTGTGTATGCTGAATTACTTACAAGGTTTATCGCTTCTTATTACAATGTCTGCCCATGCTTTAAATTCAATCTAAAATGTCGTACTTTAGATTTAATATTTTAAATCCCCGGCCTCCGCTATAAAAAAAACTACTAATCCCAACAAAGTTATGCATGAGGAGACTGTAATGTCAGATAAGATGAGATTCAAGGGTGCCATCATCTCCTCTGGGAATACTAAAGCCTCAGTTAAATGAGGGCGCAGTGTCAAGTACAGAAATTAATTTAAACTGCTGGCTGTTATAAAAACACACAGATGTCTGCAAATTTCACACCTTTTGCAAAGTGGCCAGGAAAGCTTCCAGGGGCACAGCTCCACTCAGCAGGGGTTTTGGGGCCAGCACTACTGGAGGCTCCTCTATCACCCGCTTCCTCTTCTTGCTGGGGGGCACTGGAGGGGGTTTAGGAACCGACTGGCAACACAGGAGAGGAAAAACATTGATGTTTGGCAAACTTACGCTAATTGTGTCCATATATACAAAGCTTTCATTGTAGTACAAATACACATGACAGACACACACTCACCTGCAGTGTGTGTTTGTTGTCCTTGGAGTGCAGCACTGCAGACACTGTTGCAAGGGAGACACCAGGTTTAACCTCGGAGGGCACCAGGGAGTTGGCCAGCTAGGAACACAAGAACGTGGCTCTTAGACATGAAAATCAGCCACCTGGTTTCTGAGGAGTTGGATTATCACCATAATACAATCCTCTCTGTAATTGTGGCAGCTTTTTCTACACCATATGCCATTGTCATCTACCCACACACGAGAGAGTTTAAAGTCTGCGTTCACCATCTGTTTCCAAAGGTACAGAGTTTATCTTTCATTCAACACTGTCAGCGAAGTCTGTGAGGTTCCTTTTAACCAGACAAGTTGAAGAATATATATTCACAGCCACATGAGTTCGAGCCGTCCTGATGCCACTCACCTCAGGCAGTATGTAGACGCGCTCGTAGCAGCGTCTGAAGGGCAGGTTGAGTACAGAGCAGCGTCTGTAGGGCATGGGAGGAGGCTGCAGCTCCAGCATCAGATCAGAGCGGTGCGACTGGGTCAGTGGAGGCTGGGTGTACTGCTCTGGACACACCACATGGAGGGGCTGCAGGAGGGGGAGACGAGAGACAGGGGTCAACTCCTGATGGGTGAAACAGTCCTCTGAGAAGCTTTTAACCACATTGGCTCCTAAAGTTTGAAGGGAAATCTCCACACAGATGTCTTATTAGGTGTTAATTATCCAAACAGACTGCGCTAATCTAGAATTGGCCGAGTCATAAGACCTGTGGGTAACAAAACTGTGCGTGTCTGGCTGATGCAGCTTGAGAAACTCTGCTGTCACTTGATATGTGGTTGCCTCTTAATACCTACTGTCAGCGTTTTGGAAATGAAACTGAAAACCTGCATCTCATCAGGAAAGAGATGGTGGACATGTTCACCATCTTAGTTTTAAAGAGCATGTTAAAAGGATGTTTATCACTAAACAGTACAGCCAAGGCTGATGGGAATGTTTTAGTTAGAGAAGTGTTGAACCTGAAGGGGGTGCTAGAGGGAATTATTAAAGTCTGTAGGATTCGTCTATCCAATATCTGTTGATATGTTCTAGTCCGTACCAAAGTGGTGGACTGAGAGTCAGACGAGCCAAAAGTAAACAAATAGCATAAATTATATCTGAGACTTGCTGCACACATCGTTTAACAGAGGCTCAAGGTCAAAGTGCAGTGTTTTAAATCCTGGTCTCCTGTCGTTATCAGGCTTTGATCATTACTACAGGCTAACATCTTCCCCTATGTATAGCATTATGCAGGAATGTTTTGAAAAAAAAAGTGAGAATTTCTCATTATATGACAAATTGGGGAATCCTCATAGCTACCATTTGTATCATACAATAATCAGTTATAGGGTCTAATTATAGGGTCAACTGAATCATTAACAGTTCGCTCTCCCTGTAGCATTCCCTGCGGCTCTGCCCTGCATGCTGAGCTCACAGTTCTGTTTTTCTGTATGTGCCTTGGCCTTTTAGCTTGTCAAATAGTTTCCATCCTCTGGTTTTACCCACAGGATTGCTACTGACTCAGTGTTTATTGGCTTATTGCACAATTCTCTAATCAGTCTTGCGTGGGAACAAAAAACCTGTAAGGCAGCCATTTCTGCACTCAACAAATTGATAGTTTTCCAGTCTTTATCTCGCTCTATTTGCCAATAAAAACCAGCACACTTCCACTATAAACCAACAGTTATAAAATCAGTTCAGGTAGGTGCAATCCATTTACGGCATACTTCTGCTGATTTCTCTTCTATAGTGCTAACAGTAAGATTACCATATTTACGAATGGGAGGGTAATATGACACGTGTAGGCCGTACCTGGACTTCCTTGAGCAGCTTTGACACCTGGTGGAAATTGAGCCGTGTGTCAATGGGACAGTAAACGCACTTCATCGCCAGCGGCTGGTAAGGAGCCAGAGCATCCAGGTAAGAAAAGTCTGGCTCTGGTGGTGAAAAAGAAAAAGTCACAGAGACTTTTAGAAACATCACTTCACATAGATGAAAACACCTTTGTAATAATGGCCACAGAATAATATAGGAGTGCTTGTTATACAGCTGAAGTTACCTGTGAAGATGATGGTGTTGAGACTGGACTTGCCCCACAGCTCCATGAAGTGAACCACGTCACCAAAGCGCAGAGACGGGTGACCGGTGAAAACCACACATGGCTGACGGAACTCACTGCTGAAGTCTCCGTGAATACTGGGGTAGTGCTTCAGCTTGTTGGTCTGGATCAGCTGAAACAACACAGGAAGAGAAAAGTCAACATTACTGTTTCTAGCTTGAGCAGAGACTAGCTTGAGCAGAGACTGATGGGAGAGACCGCTGCTCAAGGACATTCTCAGATCACGAATGGAGAGAGAATTTCAAACTGTCAAACTGTGTGACCTCATGAAGGATGTCATGAGCCCAGCCCCCGACGAGAGGACAGTGCATGTCGCTATACCTCTAACAGTGTGAGAAGCAAAAGTGTTGTACAAGCTCGGTAGCTGCGGAGAGTAAAGGCTGATCACATCTGTATCAGCTCGCGTTTTAACAACATCTGGTTTCTTTTACATTTATACACGTGGCTGTTGTCCATTGTTACGTTTGGCAAAAACATGGGTAGTTTATTTAAAAAAAAGAAAAACGACTAACTGACTATTTGACTGATTTACAGAGTTTTCCTAATTTAAAAAGTCTCCATGTAAAGACTTGAATATGAATGTGGTTGTTAAACCACTGGTTGCTCAATGGAGCAACCTCGTTACTCACCCGTCACTGCTTCCTTACATTTGAAATGTAATGAACACTGAATATTAATATGAATATTAATATAAATACTGAAAACGGCCATGTTGTATGGATGTCAGATAACTGTGCTAAGTTTAGGGCTGCAGCTAACAATTATTGTTTTTATTGTTCTCAATTAATCAATTTCATCAAGTTGTTTGGTCTGTAAATACCAGGAAGACGTCTTGTCTTGTTTTGTCCATCACTCAGAGAGTTTATTGTTAAAGATGAGTACAGACACCAGCCTCTCACATTTAAGAAGCTGGAATCAAGAAATCAATTATCATTACTTATCAAAATAATTGTAGATTAACAGTTGATAACTAATCTATCAATCAATTATTCATTGCAGCCCCAACTTCATTACAGAAACCATCTCCAAGCTGTTTGCTGAGTTACAAGGTCACTTCAGAGCTCAGCAGATAAATAACTTCTACACAGACTTTCTCTGAGACGTATCACCGTTCTTCACTAGAAGGAGACGCAGCAGCAGAACTCACCTCTGCATGAGGGAATGGAGGCTCTGGAAGATACACCTTTGATTGCTTGTTATGGCAAAGCCTACAACCAGAAAAATAATCAAAATCACAAATTTCATTTGATGATCCCAACATTATGCTGAAGAAAACACATGCACATGCAGCTGTTCACAAATATTTCAGTTTTACGTGCCTGTAAATAACATTGAAATCCAGGGAAAACAACTGTGTCACAGAAATTACTTTTCTTTGCCGCAATGCAACATTCTGGCAGAAGATTGTTATCAGTAGAAGCTGCACTGCTGCAGTCAACATTAGTAGATGTTTGACTTCAACACTAACACTGGCTGTTGCCTCCACGATGTTTTGAATGTGTAATGAATCACGGGCAAAAACTAAAAGGTAAGGTAAGGCTACGCTGTGTGTACAAAATGTACCATGTGGCACACTGATGGATTTTTAGGCACATGTACACAAATGTGATATTAAATATTGCTTAAAGAGTAAACAGCTTTAAGTTGGTTTATTCTTAATCAGTCAGCATCTTTGTTTCATTTCCTGTTATTTCTTTGCTGCTTTCGTTCTTGTAGCATGACAGATTTGTAATATAACAGCTCCTCACCACTCAGCGAAGATCTGAGAGAACTCCAGC
Source organism: Pagrus pagrus (assembly GCF_965226575.1). Lineage (NCBI taxonomy): Eukaryota > Metazoa > Chordata > Actinopteri > Spariformes > Sparidae > Pagrus > Pagrus pagrus. The sequence continues at coordinate 2,494,584 of NC_140200.1, read as the reverse complement.
GAGCTGTTGGCGACAGGTGAGATGAAGTAGAAGGGCGTGGTCCCCAGGTTGGCGCTCTCTATGAACTGGTACAGACACTCCAGCAGATCGTATATCACACCCGAGGAGTAGCATGGCACCAGCACATTGCCTCCGGCTCGAATGGTCATGGCTAAAGGCACGGAATAAATAAATAACCAACATTAAAAGACTCAGCATCAACAGAGACTCCAGAGACAGAAGAGAAGTAGGACAAATATTTCAACATTATGAAACTTAAGTTTCACATTAACGCTATCCAGTAAACCTACCGAGGTTGCTGCAGAATTCTCCCAGCATGCCGTCTGGGTTGGCGGTGGGCATCTGGGTGAGGCCCGTCAGAATCAGAACATCACTGTTCTTCAGGGAGCTTTGGTCCATCGGCTGAGAGAAGAGAAGCAGAAGAAGAACTTACTTATTATTATAAACAACCCTGTCAAAATGTTCCAGTGATTTAATTATTATTCAAGAGACAACCGGTCTCTCAGTCACTTCTAGCTCTCTTGTCTCTCTCTCGTGATAGGACTGCTGACCCACCTGTGGATGTGTGGTGAGGAGGGATGAACCTGACACATAGGAAACTTTCTCATAATGAGACTGGATGATCCAGTTGGAGCTGCCCAATGAGTAACCAGAGCTTAAGGGGGAGACCTGCACAGCTCCAAACAACTCCTGGAGGAAGAAATAAGTTGTCACTACGAGAACAAAAAAGAAAAACAGCAAAAAGTGGACAGGTACATTTATTTTAGTACTTTGTACAGGCTGAATCATTAATCTTGCCCTCACAGTGCACTGGTGTATGACTGTGCAGACGATGTAAGAGGAAAGAGGCTCTTACCACTTTCTGTGAGTAACCCACAAGCTGAACTTTGCTTAGGGCAGAGTTGACCTCCTGCATGCTGTAGCACCGCTTCCACGTCCACACATCTACTGCATCCTTCAGCGGCCCAGGGAGCATCCTGACAAATCAGGGTTTCATTCACATCATGTTGTATTATGTTAAAAGCTGTTCAAAAGTAACAGAAGGTTAAATGATCTGGATGATAAAAAAAAGTACCAAGTAAACTTAACCAAGAAAGAAAAACAGAAAATTCAACTTTATAAAAGATGGTGAGAGATGTAAACAATCACCCAGAGACACTCAGTTTTTCTCTTCAGTTCACCGACCTTTGTATTTCTTTATTCTTCCAGCAGGTGGCGGACTGGGCTTTGGGAACTCTCTCCATGAAGTTCACCAGTTCCTCCATCAACAGTCTGAGGAAAAACACAGCAAAACATCTCAGCACTTCTTACATATCTGAAACCAAAGTCTTCAGATTCACAATACAGCGTCAGCTGTGATTTATTTTTCTGAGCTGACATATTACTGTTCAAACTCAAAAACACGACAAAGCACAGTTGTTTTTCGACCTCTATCTCTTTTTACATAACCATGATAAAAATGAGACACGCAGTGTTAATAACTGCATATTTTCCTCTAAATTATGATTGAAACAACATGGTGAAGTTTTCATCCGTTGAATCTCCCTACCTGCCGATCTGCAGGGTGGGCTCTGTAGCATACACTGTCCCCGTGAAGCCTGTGTGTTCAGTGATGTAGGGCAGGGCCATCATACAGTGGTAGTTAGAGATCAGGATGACATCAATGGTAGAGAGATCCAGCAGCTCTTTCTGTGACCAAAATAAAAGTGAAATACACTTTATTCAGATCAAATGTGTATTGTATTCTAAGTAGAGCAAATACACTTGTTTGAAGCGTGTGACTGTTGTCTTTAGTAAGACAAAGAAATGCATTTTAGGTAAATCCACTGTTTGTGTTGTGGCTGCGTGGTTTACCTCAGGGAGGCAGAACTCTGGCTGCGAGTCCACAAACACACGTCCTGCACATTCCTTCAGCTCCTGGGAAGATAGAAACAAATAATTTTATTACCTTTCTAGCTATTTGTCACACATTTGCACTTTAATGACATGGACAGGAAACTAAACTTTACGTGACCTGCAACAAAAATAGTTTGCCGTACCTTTTCCAGGTTTAACGTTCCATCCTTAGAGACCCAACCAGGTAGCTTGGAGAGTCTTGGGCTGACACGGCACAAAAATAGAAACATGCATCATGATTCAGAACAACGAGAACTCAACCACCAATCAAATGATGGACTGAAAAAAAGACAGACCCAGCACTGATGACAGCGACTCACCTGTGCACGAGAGGAAGGGGCAGGAAGTTGAGGACGGAGGTGGTGTCCAGCCCACAGTCCAACATGATAGTGGTGGATTTAAACTTGAGGACATTGCAAGGCAATGTTGGATGGCCAGACAGACAGTACTGAAAGACACGAGGGAGTCGTCAGAGATAAACGTAGAAAAATAACTACAACTGTGCCAACAACAGAACACATGTCAGATACAGAAGCAGGATAATCATTATCTATTTATCTTATTTATGTATTTAGTTTTTCTTTTTTGTCTTCTCCCTCTCTTTACTGTGATTTTGCCTGTTTTATCATTTTTAATCCTTTGCTTGTAATGACTCATTTTGAGTTCTGCCTTCTTGTTTAAACTCACCTCAGACTAGATTTCCTTGCGTTTGTCTTGACTTTTGAGTGCTTATTCGAGAGTATATTGTCTTTCTGAGTTTCCTGCTTTTGCTTGATTGTCAAAGCACTTTGTAAACTCTCTTTTTAAAAGGTGCTATATCAATAACGTTTATCATTATTATTATTATTATTATTATAATATCATGACATTATATTTAGTCCAGGCAAGAGATGCTGTCAGTCTGTAGGTCTGTGTAAAGACACACACACTCAGTCTCACTACAACAATAGTGATTAATTTATCATATTAACCAATTAAATCAGTATTTTATATACTTTTGAGATGTTACATATCAAATAGTTTGTACAAGTTAGCTGTTAGCTGCCTAGTTAACGTTAGCAACAGTGGTCCAGACAGGACCAAACACATATTAGCTGCTAAGCTAACAGAGAAACTATAGCTACACGTACCCTGCACGATTAAGTAATGCGTTACTATAGTCAGCTGGCAGTTATAGTGGACTTGGCTTTAATAATAACGCTCCCAGTCTGTTACTCACCAACTTCATTTTCAACACTAGTGAACAAGTGATGAGCTAGCTGTAGGTAGCCGGCTCTGCTAACCCTGCATCCTGCAACAACTGTTTGTCGGGACTCTCCGCTCGCTGTGGCTACGTCACTTCCTGCCCGCAGCGCCCCCTACAGACGCGGAGTGTTTCTTCGGTGACGCGGGCGGGACAGCCGCGCCAAACACCGAGCTGAACAACGCGGACGTGTGTGTTCGTGGCTGTCCCGAGAGGCACACAGCGTCTCACACAAGGTCCATTTAATATAAGTCAGAGCAAAGATAGTTGGTGTCAACAAATGCACGTGCCCACAGGAAGCAGGGCTGACAATGATTCGCTGGATCGAACCAGAGCCGTAGACAGATGAGTTCCCCCAGTTTCACCAGGGGCTTATGTGTAATTATTATTATTATTATCACTGTCATTATGGCGATAATATAGGCCCAACTTAACGTGTTTACCGTAACTGTTGAATTACATCATGTTTGGTTTAACTCGGAGGGAGTGAAAGGATAGCCGGGGAGCGGGGTGACTGCTACAGGACCGTGAGGCAACCCTCCCCACTCACCACTCTGGCTTAGCCGCCTCCCATGCTAGCAGCGGCTGGCTAACTCCAACATAACTGTCAAACCCCTCCCGAGTGACTCACGCCGGCGGATTAATCCCGAGGAAGTTTAATAAGTTACGTGGTGATGTTGCGAAACTGATGTAGTGACGTCGGCACACGGCTCCTTCTGTATCTCCGGTAGGCCTCGTTTTTTTTTCTCTTTTTAAAAAGTTACATTGGTGTTTTTGTGGCTAACGGCTAACCAGGAGGACACCGAGGTTAGCTCGCCTTTCCAACGGCTGAGGTCGATGTTTTCTCATGGAGGACTTGTTCAGTCATTAGTCAAAAGGATTTACGAGTGGGGGAGGACAGGTAGGGGTCGAAACACCACGTCTATCATTGACACGGTTCATATACACGCTCACAGGTAAAGTGAGGAGAAAACACCTGGAAGGTCACTGACGGCGGCTACATGGAAACAGTGAGCCTCGGCTCGGACTCAGGTGACGTCTGGGGAAGTCGGTTAACTGTCACATATCGTAATAACTGCTCGAGCTGAGCCAATGTTTCCTCCGTTAGTCTGATCTGTCTGACTCAAACGTTCAACACAGGAGTCAAACACATCCAGGTCTTATTTACATTCACATTAAAGCATTTCTTACATATTAAATAAGTAGAACATTCCTATATTGTAAAGTAAATCAATGCATTTGTCTTTTTTTTTATACTGTTCAATAAGTTTTCATATCTGTTTTCACAGTCTGCTCACATTTAGCTGTGCAGACAAAGTCTGAGTGTTTATTTTTTGTGTCTAGTCATGTTGTCTGTGTCATCCTCCTTACTCACCCGTCACTGCTTCCTGTTCATGCTGACTTGAGTATTTAATCAAGTAAGTGTCCCTGTGTTGAACAGACCAGAGGAGGTACACGCTCGGCTTCTTAACCATGGGGAACGCCTGCAGTAATAATCTTGGGATCCCTCCCGCCAAGGGCCCCAACGCTGTGGGGTGCACCGACTTCATGATGGACCACACTGCACAGGTACAAGCAGAACCACTATTATTACAGAGGATACGAGCACTTTGTCTGTATGTGTAGTGGCAGTGTAATAGATGCTCTTCCTCAAAAGAAGTGAATTAAAAAGGACAACGAGGAAAAAGACGGTCGTGCTGACTCGTGTGGGCTTCTTGTTCACAGGGAAGCTTCTTCCGGCTGTACTATCCCTGCCAAGAGACTGAAAAGGCAGAAAAACCGGACTGGGTCCCGTGCAGGGAGTATTTTAACGGTCTGGCAGACTTCATGAAGATCAACAGGACTCTTAGTGAAAGGATTTTCAACTACCTCTTTGGTAATTTCACTTCAATTACTCATACAATATGCAAACATTTCACAACTCCTTTATACAAATGTATGCGGTGTAGACTGTGTCTTTTCAGGAAGCTAGTATTGTTGTTGCATGTAGTAACGTAGTTTTTATTACCGCTTAAAATATTTCCAGGTATGAATGTTTTTCCCCAAAAGGGTTTAGAAAAGTGTTGCGCCACATAGTTTAGTCAAAGTTGTGTTACAATCCAGAGAAAACTAAAATAAATGTGTACTTTTGCTGCATTACCAAGCAAGAATAACTCAATGAAAGCAGAAGTTGTGTCCCTTGTTATTATTATAAATGACCTCACTCTGCTACGTTTCAACTCTGCAAGTTAATGTTGTCCTTAAAAAACTTGTGCTTGTATCGTTTGTTTATTTCAGGGTCCTTTAAGATCCCAGCCAACTTGGATGCTCCGTTTAAATCAAACGGAAAATGTCCTGTAGTTATCTTCTCCCACGGCCTCGGAGCCTTTAGGTAAACACACTCAGTCTGAACACTGCTGAAGCGTTTACTCACTCTCATAAGTCACTTTAAATGGGCTCATTTATATCTTGTTGGTGTTTTCTAGGACTTTGTATTCAGCTATATGTGCAGAATTGGCCTCTCGGGGCTTCATTGTGGCGTCTGTGGAACACAGGTATGTGTGTAACGTTTAGTTTTTTTTACTAAATATACTTATAGCTGATATCTAATCGTCATGATGATGTCAGGATTTAATTTGTTAAGTCACAGCACATAAATCAAGGTAGTACGAGCTTCATCGTGGTGTTGGAAATCCTTAAAAAAGCTCTAATTTTAAATTGTAGGAAGTTTAAAAAGTGCTTAAATTTCAGATAAGGTGCTTGGCATTGAAATCGAAACTTTAGTAAGAAGTTGTTTTATATTGGCTCAGGTTGTATTCAACGCCAAGTCTACGTAGAGACGGGTGACACATAGTCAAACATGAAACTTTGTGTGTTTCCCTTTTATTTGTCACCCTGTAGAGGGTCATCATGAAACATAATATGGCTCGATTATAGTACAGTAATATCGGTTTTAATGTGATGAAGTGAAATGATCATTTTGAGTGTATATATGTGTTTTTTTATGTAATCTACCACAGATGTAAGTTGCTGAAAATGCTTGAATGTGACTTTAGAAAAGGTGAAGGAACCCAGATAATAGAAGAGCTGTACAGCAGTTATTCAAACAGACCACATGTTGGAAGCTTTTATGTATAGAGTCTGTAGGGATCTGAGCTATATTCAGACTGTGGGCTGACGAAAATGTGAAACTAAGGCCGTGTGTCAGTTGGAGGAAATTCTAGTTGAATGTTACGTCAAGCAAACAAAACCAGAGGGCAGTCTCTTCTGCAAGCGGCTGTCTGTTTATCTGTGGAGTAGGAGTGGAAAGGGTGTGCAGACAATGGTACGAACCAGGTCATCACATTTCTTTTCAGTATAGAGACAAGGGGACCATATGGAGATGAACATAAAGGCCACAGTCCGTCCGTCGCTCATGTGGACTGAAGTGGTATTTCACTGAGTTTTAGCATGTGCGTGTGCTGTGAAGTGGTTTATATAGCTGTGACGTTGTTTCACATGCCTGCACTGACGGTCAGAGTTCAGTCCCGCCGCTCAGCCGGCGCTGCCTTTGTCACACTGCCAAATTATATTGTTTAGCCTGTGAGCAAAAACAAACCAGTCAGAGAAAATGATCCATTATTGATCTGCAACCTAGAAACTTTCCTTATTTCTTAATCATGTGAAACAAGACGTACCGTAGGCGACATTCTAGTTTTATTCATCTTTTAGTTTAATTTAAACTTTGATTGAATTTTGTTTAAAGGGACAGTTCACCCCAAAATCAAAAACATATGTATCCTCTTACCTGTAGTGCTTTTTATCCACCTAGATTGTTTTTGTGCGAGTGGCTGAGTTTTGGAGATGTTGGCCGTAGAGTCTGCCTACACTCGGCTTGTGGTGCTCATAGCATAGAAAAAATACACTGGAAAAACTCGTCTCTCCAGAAATCATGACTCGGTTACTCAAGATCATCCACAGACCTTGTTGTGAGCAGTTTCATAGAGGAACTGTTTTCTTTCAACTGAAAGCCACCTGCAGACTGTATTACTGCCCAGAAGGAAGTGTGCACCTCCTGATGGACCAGAGACTCGTGACCGCATGGGATGTAAACATAAATGCTGTCGTCCTCAGCTGACCTGTGATGTTGGCTAGCTTAATTAGCTTATTCAGCTAGCCATTAGCACTACAGGAGGAAAAATATGCATTTTTTGTTTTGAGGTGAACTAAGTGTCTTTAAGGGAAAACTTCCAACACATCCACATTTAATTAAAGAACATTTAAAAAAGAAACAAGCTTTTTCCTGTGGCCGTTAGCTTTTGATTCATCATCATTTTGCATACGTCTTTTCTATGCAGAGACCAGTCAGCCTCAGCTACGTATTATTTTCGTGAGAAGACCGAGTCAGAGAGGGCGAACGATAACGTGCCTAAAACATCTGCCTCAGCCCAAGACAGCATGGTCAGAGAGTGGATTTACTACAGAGCTCTGCAGCACGGGGAGAGTGAATTCCCCCTCCGCAATAAACAGGTAAGAGGTCTTTAAGCGCTCCGCTTGGGAAGGTTAAAATCTGCGTGCCATGCTTCTCACCCACATGAGACATTGTTCCACTTATCTGTGGGTGGAAGTTTGGAAGTTTTCCAGCAGCTGTATTGCACAACTGAACTTCACACACAATAACCAACGTGCTGCATGACTCTGATGTTTGAATCAAACCACATCCTTGTTGCTTCAGCCTCCTCTTTGATATTTTATGTGATACGCGTCACAGTAGATCTTTTCCTCTTTTATCTGTGCTTTCCTTATCAGGCTTGTTTTTATGTGAAGCTGTAGCAGTATTTGCCGTGTGCTTTTTCATTTTCTCCTAACCTGTGTGAATGTTTGGTTTCATCCCCAGGTGAAGCAGAGAGCAGATGAATGCATTCTGGCTTTGGACAGACTCACTCAGATCAACTCAGGGATACCAGTGCAAAATGTTTTGCATACAAAGTTCGACTGGACGACGTTGGAGGTGACCTTTTCATGCACTTTGTTGTTGCTTTTGAAATGAAAATCAGCCAACGAGGCAGCAGCACACAAAAGAAATGTCAAGATAACAGGAAGTATGTGCCCAACAAATACCAGTGGTCGGAGCATGAAAAACATGTGTCACAAGAGTCAGTTTAAGTTAAGTTGTCGCACAGGCAAAGAAGAAACAGCTCCTAATGAACCAGTGTGGTCTCACAGTGGGGGGTGATACAACAAAATCTGGTTTTGATACAATAACGAGCAACACAAGGCCAATATCACCGATATCAGTACTGATACTTTTTATTATTAAAACACAGGTGAAATACCAAAATGAAAGAGTTACTGACACGTACGGCGGTACTATAGCAAGATACAGATATGTTGGTGATGTCTGGACCCAAAAATCTCCCTCTCTCAGACCTGATTTGAGAAACAAATGCTGTCTGAAACCAGCCCCAGACTGGACTTAACGTGATTAAAACTTAATCCATGAACATTTCTGCCTGAGTCACGTCGGATGACAACAACTCCCACGATCCCACGCTACTTCACATCTTCGTCAAACTACATCTCTTGTTTTCATTGTTTTGACTGAGAGCAGCAGAAATTATGTACCGTGCATGTAATTGTTTTCTCTTCTTTAACGGCACTTCCTCTTGTCTCCCGGCTGACAGAACTCCATGGACCTGTGTAGGATAGCAGCCATGGGGCATTCCTTCGGGGGAGCAACTGTGATTGAAGCTCTGTGCAAAGAGGTTAAATTCAAGTACGTAAGGATTTACAATGTACATCCATCAAACGAGTCTGCTCGTCTTTTAGGAGCAGCAAGATGATACAAGAGAACACTTACTGTATGTTATTTTTAATTATAAATTCAAAGTGAAGACTTACAATCTGAAAATAAGAAGTAAAAATCTAACAAAAACACACAGCTCAGCAAAACCAGTACACAACCTTGGCTGCAGTTATTCAAGTAATGTGTGTCCTCTTTGTGTTTTGCAATAACATCACCTGAACTCTCTTCAATCAGGTGTGGTATAGCGCTGGACGCCTGGATGTTCCCTTTAGACGACGAGATCTTTCCACGGGTGAAGCAGCCCATCTTCTTCATCAACTCGGAGAAGTTCCAGTGGGCGGGGAACATCAGCCGCATGAGGAAGCTGGACTCTGCCAGCATACAGAGGAAAATGATCACCATCAGGTACAAACAGAACTGACGCTAGGTGAAAATGAAGTCAGTGTAGTTTTGTTGGTTGTGTAGAAATCTGTGTTGTTTTCTTTGAACTGCTTTCCTTCATCAGAGGGACGGTCCACCAGAGCTTCCCAGACTTCACCTTCCTGACGGGCAACTGGATCGGGAAGCTGATGAAGCTGAAGGGAGAGATCGACCCCGAGATCGCCATAGACCTCTCGAACAAAGCAACACTAGCCTTTCTGCAGCGTCACCTTGGTAAGAAGCTTTCACCATCCCTGCCAGTCATTTCTTTATATTCTATGTACTGAGTGATGATTAAATCTTGTTGGATTTTGCAGGTCTGGAGGCGAACTTCAATCAATGGGACCCTCTGATTGACGGGCAAGATGAAAACCTCATTCCAGGAACAAACATTACTGTGCTTCAGTCTGCCATCTGAACGGCCTTGTGTGCTGCAGAAACTTCCCCGCGACTGTCTGGCCGTCAGCTGAATGGTTCCACCTGGTGCACGGGACTCAGTGGAACGGTCCCAAAATGTGAAGCCAGGTCCAGCTGGCTCTTCAGGATAACATTTTGGTGTAGTAATAGATAGAAGATAATCTCTACCTCACCAGCAGGAAGGATTTGTTTACTCGACAGCGAAAACGCTCTCAGTGGACCAGCGTTTGTTTCATGAGGCCTGAATGTTGCGTACGAGCAGCTGAACACTTCCTCTTTTTACCGTTAGTGAAATCTTCACTATTACCAGCAATTTCTTCTAGAAGATCTTTTAATCATTTTCCTCTTTGAGTGTATATAAAGCCAACTGAGATGATAATGTTATTTCACACAAATACTGTACGTCTCTTTGGATATACTGCTTTCCAGCAGAGGTGAGCTCCACTATGATTGCAGTGTGATTACGTGATGAGGCCTGTGATGAGAATCGTATCCAACCAACGGGTTCTGCATTGAAGACTCCTGATTTTAGATAATTATTAGCTGAGATGGTGAACTAAATGTATCCATCCTGATTCATAGGACAGTGACATAAGCAAATCAGCGTCGTTAAAAGAATACAAACACTAAAATGTTCTAACATGCCATAACTCACAGCTCTGTTCCTCCAGGGTCAGTATCATGTTACAGCCTTCTACTTTTATACACATCTGCCATTTATACACAACAGAAATCCAATAAATCTGGTTTGTATACAAGTTCAGTTTGTCCCAACTTATTCATGTGACTTGTTCTTCCTGATGAAACATCATTACACCGGTGCCATCATTTGATTTATAGTGGAATAAAATCACATTTCAGACATACCAGCTGAGCAAACTAGTTCTTAGTGATGATACATTTTCATTCTAACCAAATTGGATTAAAGTAGATTTAAAGGGCATATTAAAGTGCTTTTACTTGTCTTTGGGAGTACTGCTGCATATGTGAAAAAGAAAAGTAGTATTGAGGCTTTTGTGGCTCCAGAGGAAGCTGTAGGTAATGTGAAAAATTGCCTCTAGAGAGGTCACTTAGTGGCCAAGCTGCATTATGGGTAACAAAGGCACTAGATTTTGAGGAGAGAAGAATACGTGGAATGTAACGGGTGATATCTGGTTCTGCTGTATCGACTATTTGTTTTTTAACCATCCACAGTGTTATAGGAGTGCAATGGTAGTTAGACCAGTGGACTGCTTTTCGAAACCTGGCACCTATTACCCACAATGCAACTGGAGGCAATTAATAGATAACATGCAGCTTCCTCTGCAGACACAAAAGGCTTTATGCTACTTTATTCACACATGCAGTAGTACGCCCCAAGACCTGTAAACACACTTTAACAAGGGTACAACAAACCATGACTCATCTTTACAGATCTGTAATATTTATTTTGCCAACATAAAGATATCTTCAACACATGCATGTATCCACACAAAATACAGAAAGATTTCTTGAAAACTGCTGAATGTCGCCTGACAACCGCTCCAAATCAGTCTTACTATGAAACAAAAGATTCAGTACTTTTCAAAGAATTATGAGGCGTTTTATCACAACAGATCTGTAACACAACAGTGCTCCAAGTAACACTGGGCAAGCACATACTGACAACCACAACTGTATGAAGGCACTTTTAACAAGATGCTTGTAGAACAATGAAATTATTGGGTCAAAAGATAACGATGACCTGCGGGGTCAATCCAATAACTCAAAACTGCCACCGTGGACTTTGAGAACAAAAAGAAAAACAAACTGAACTTGAGCCTGTTTGATTTAACTAAAAGCAAATGTAGTTGATACATTTAAATTTGACATATCTGATAAAGGCATATGAAGGAAACAGAAAAGTGTTTACTCCTTTGGCTGCTGCTCAACAGGCAGGATATCAGCAGAACCATCATTAATGATCAAAGAGAGATGAGTTATCTTCGTCAGCTGAGCCTCTAAAAAGGAAGAACAAAAAAAGCTTGTTTGGTAATTTGGTTTTGCATGCAGTACATATCAGAGTGGATAAAATCCTGCAAAGGAAACAAAACAAGTAATGAAGATTAGAACAAACAAGAAGAAACGGTGCTTTAGAGCAGCTGACAGGAACTCTGATCAGTTTTACGATAGCTGTGTGCTCAAAGTTGTGTATAAAGACGTGTTCGAGACTGATAAGTTCTTCTCACTTTCTTTGATATATGCAGCAACTGCTTCATGCTAAAATTGTAAGCATCAAGTTTAATTTTCAACTAAAATTACATCATTTTAACATTATTCATCAATATCATCACTTACCAAAACTGTCATCGGCAGAAAATGATATTTCTTCATCAAGCTCACCATCGCTGAAATCCTGGAAAAAATGTATAGAGCTTGAAAATTTGTGTAAACTGTGTTTGTTGGCATTTATTTGACATCTCCTGTTCTCTGCTGGACATGTAAACGCACTGTGTTTCTCTTTTGGGGGCGCTGGAGGTCTAACACAACTAATAAAGTGCATATACTTCCTGTGGAAGGTGCACTGCCAGCATCCAACATGGGCCTTGTTTCTACTACATCCTGAGTGCCTAATTAACCGAGTCCACAGCTACATACACTTCTTAATAACAGACACCATCTGTCCATTTAACACCTTAAAGTATCAAAGTTATCTAAACACACGTGGACAAATTATAAAAGAATGAACTCAACCATCAAAAGGCTCTTTCCTCACACAGTTACCTCCTCTGTGTGCACCAGCTGCTCACTGTCCTCCCTTTCAGATTCTTGTTGTTGGTCTGAAAAGACCACGTAGGAATCAGTACAAACAGGCTTACAAACAGAATATGGTTTATTTCTGCAGTCAAATAATGGTATTGTGTGTACGGTCAAACATTTACGTCCATGTAAAAATCACAATCGGTGTTAGCAGACTTAGGACAGCAAACTTATTTGTCATTAATAAAATATTTAATTGGAAATTTAGTTATAGCATCAATCGCAATGCATGGCTGGCATATTACGTTGTTACCTCTGCAGTCGTCTGTCAGACTGATCTGTCTGACGAGACAGGTCACCTCTTCAACCAGGTTATCCTGAAAAGCAACAAAGACAGCGTTCACTCATCAGTGATGTGATGTTCTGGGGTTTGATTTTAACACCGTTGATTGATCCTCATTACCAAATCTGGACTGCAAACTGTGCAGGCTTGTGGCTCAGCGTCAGATGGCAGAGCTGCAAACACACAGGCAGGTGACACAAACATCATACTGTCATGTTGGTGTGTTTCTAAATAGACTATAATGAATGCAAACGATTCACGAGGAACACGAGTGGAAAAGTGTGTTCAGTTCAATGATCTTGCTCTGATCTGCTGCACATCCCTGAGCATAATGTGAGAACACGATGGGACATAAACAAGAGACTCGTCAAGACCATCAAGACCATTCATGGGCCGATCTGTAGACCAGGCCGACGAGTAGCCCTGGAGTTAGTATTAGTTAGCATTGGTCTGTGGAAAACCAGTGGTAAATAACACTTTGTTTTAGAACAGCTTCCCTGCAATATTAATCATTGCACATCCTATGTTACATTATGTCAAGTTTGTTGTATTAGAAACAACTCACCAACTAATTGTTCATGAGGAAGCTCCACATAAGGAAGCGTTTCATTTTGGTCCTGAAAATTAAAGACATTGCACCATTTAATGGAAAGAAAAACACATTTAGACACATTCAAAATAACAGCACAGTTTGTGTAGCACTTTACAAACAACAGCAGCTCACTGACAGGGAGGACCAAGAGGAGGAGCTTTTATTCAGAAGAGGCCTGTATGACAGTCTTTTACCATTTTATGAGCTTTTTCCATTAAATGCAACCTCAAACCTTTCTCCACGTTTGCCTAATGTCTATAAATTCACTTTAATTAACATACGATTTTAGTCACTTTCTCTCTCCCAACTTAAAACTACAACGCTGTTTTCATTCACCATTAAGTCCTTTCACTTTTGCATTTTTCTGAATCACTGATAGCAGCTTATCAGATGGGAAGAATGGAAAGCTGGAGTTTTTTGGATGGATGAAACAAATTGACTGTCAGCCGTGGTTGGTTAAAAGAAACATAACTCGCCCCTCAGTGTTTCTGTAACTGGCCTTTTCATGATGGCCACATTTATTATTTGAATATCGAATAGCCTCATGAGTTAAGAGGTCTGCGTTTTACCCACCCTGAGCTGCACTTCAATGACACCACAAAGCCCGCATCACACTATAAAAACCCTGCAGATGGCGTGTCCTCACATGGAGAAACTCAATGTGAAGCAATTTACCATTTCCTCTGATGTCCCACTGCTGAGACAATCATCTCTTGCACCCGTGACATTGCGGTCTTCACTTGGCTCGTTTAGATCTGCAGCACACAGGACAAAAGTCTTGGTAACACAATATGAGCTGTGAAGAGACTGATTAACTGGTAATCATGCTGCATGCCTGGCACATGCCTGGTCCCTGGCGTATTATACCTGTGCAGACATCTGTCAAACAGGCCAAATCTTCATCCTTGTCACCCTAAGCAGCAATAAAGACAAAATGTCAGACATGACAAGCTATGTAGTTCAAGTTGAGATATCTGTGAATTGAAATCCTTTACCGAATCTTTAGAGGGAGTAGTGCAGGTGTGTAGCTCACTGGCTGTTGTGTCAGTGTCAGCATGCAGGGCTGCAGAAACACAAGGACAGATCTTTGAGATACATGAAGTGTTTCCCTGTTGACCAAGAAGCCTCTTTTACTGGCACAAGTGAATGAGATTAAAATATTTTACATTATACATTAAATCAACAACTCAGACAACAACAAGAATCAAACCTGAATATGTATCCTCGTGACGAGCCAAGGTGTCCTCTTCATCCATCATGTCATTCTAAAACAGAGCAGATTATCCATCACTGACTTGAGGGCTTAGTCTAATGCAGAGTGTCAATGAATGAATGATGTAAAACTGTTATGCACAGTTTTACACACTGTTCACTTTTACTTTACTACTGGCAAAACCACCATCCAAAATACTGCATTTCCACAACATTACCTCAACATGTGTGGTAGCACACGGCACCTCCTCCTTTGGGACAGCATCTTCAGCTTCAATTCCCTGCTGTGTCATAGCATCTACGAAGACAATCACACTCCATCATCAAAATACAGTCATTGAAGAACACACAGTATGACATTTTACACTTATTTTAGCTCACCAAATTTATTTCCACCTACATTTGTGGAGTGGGACTCTTAAATAATTTTCCCCAAACTGTCTATAAAGAAACACCCTCACCCTTAAAAATGATTCCCTTTTACAGATCATTCTAGAGCAGTACATGAGTGTTGTGTGCTTAAAAGTAAGATTTCCTCACCAGAGGCAGAAAGCTCAGAGGAGGGCAGCTCCAGTTCAGTCTGAATCTAAAATATGACAAAACATGAAAGTAAAATCAGGGAACTAAAATATCATGTCCTTGCAAGTATTCAACTCCATTACAGGTTTTTCAAAATGTCTTGTATGGAGATACTGCATTTCCATAAGCTTACCTCGAGGTGTGTGGTGACACATGGCACCTCTTCCTTTGGGACACCATCTCCAGCTTCAGTTTCCTGTTCCGTCAGATCATATATGATCTGAAACATGGAGCATGAAAAGACCAAATGTCAATACATGTGTTACACACATTCATCAAGTATTTCTTCTTAGGTAAATGTTTATGTACAGTGTGAAGCAGAGATGCAGAGAACATGTACCTGCTTCAAGACTTCAGATTTGGTATCAGTTGTTTCCAGATCCGAGTTCTCCCTGGGACAGACAGCTTCACGGGGAACCTTGAGAAGAACAAAATACTGTATCAGAATTCATCAAGTCTACCCGTTTGTACTCAAGTCAGTGGTAATTTGTGTGTAGATGTGCACTGTTATTTGTTGGCATAAAGTCATTGTCACACATTTACCATTTTCACTGTTGTCGTACTGCTAAGAGGATTATCCCTTACAAGGATGACCTCGCTGTCATCTCCCTGCTCACGCGGATCTGTGCAAAGAAAAAAGCAACAAACCATAATGATTAGTTGTCTATATCACTGACCACAACTTAACAGGTGACCATCAGTTGTGATTTGAACAAATATTAAAGGCAGACAAAGTAAGAGTAGATGGATGATAGATACAATTTTACTTTCCATATTTACATTTTCCACATATTTACTTTAAGATGCTCATTTGATGAAGGACATGCATCATATTTTCTACTCATTAGAAACAAAGATAAGAGAAGGAATTAAATATGTTGCTTACCAGTAATAGTCATGTTGTCAAAGCTGCTATCCATGCTGTAGGTGTTCGCCTCTCCAGGCAAAGACTCCAAGCCAGTCGTTGCGATCTCTGACTCATCCTTGGCTTCCGTAGGGTTCTCATCCAATGGAGAATTTAAGGCATCTGGCCCAACTGTGTCCATCCCTGAGGCACCTTCCTCTTCAGTGCCTTTGTCAGTTTCCACTGCACTCTTGTCACAGATCAAGGTCAAAATACGTGGGTCACCTTGGTTATTGGGTGGTGGTAGCGTGGTTTCATTCACATCACTATCACAGGGCAAAATGTCTTTAGGTTTGGTTTGAGAGACCATTGTAGTGGCAACTATGTCCACCCCTTCATTGAAAACAGTTTCTCTTAGGCTCTCTGTCGTTCTCAGTATTTGAGGTCCAGTGGTCACACTGCATTCTGACAAAATCTGATCCTTCTTTTCTTCTTGGGACTCCACAAAAGACTCAGAATGAAGATTATCTTCAGAGCTTTTGCTGAGCTCCAAACTACTAGCTAGTTTGTGGATGTCATCTACTGTTTGAGTGTCAACAAGTTCACCAGCGCTCTGCTTTTCACTGTAGTCTCCCTGAGGGTGATCGCCAGCAACAGCAGTATTCTTTTCTTGACATTCATGAGACTCTAGCTGTTCCTCGGGTGTTGCAGTCTCTTTCAAAGATGGGTCACACTGCAGTGGTGTTTCGTATGAAGTGGTGGGTCCCACATCGCCAGATTTGTTTTCTGTCGCAGAGCTCTTCCACCAGGTTTTCAGAGCCTCATTTATCACCTGGCCCTCACATTCCATCTGCACAAGGCGTTTGATTTTTCTTTCTTCTCTTGTTACTCTAGTGACAGTCAGCTGTAACACTTTGTCTGTTGTAAGCGCTGACAACTCATCTACTGCACCACTGTCCCAGGATCCATGCAAAGCACCAAAGCCTTCAAGCTCACACAAAAATGCCTGTTGAGGAGTTTCCATCAGGTCAGTAGGCATTTCCCTCACATCTGTAACATTGACTTGGGACTTGTTTCCATAGTCTACAAAGAGAACTGACAACCTGTCTCCATCTGTTTCGATGACCTCTGCACGGTACCACAGATGATCATCTGCAAAGAGAGCAATACATGGGCAGCCAGGGGAGAGAGCGCCTGGGATGATAGGTTTGTGATCAGCTGCATCCCCAACTTCTGAGACACTTAATGTTATCTTATCAATCTCTTCTGAGTCTGCAAGCTGACACCAAAATGTCTGAGCATCATTGACAGTTGTGATGTAAACCTCTAACTTTTGTCCCTCTAAAAGCTCTCGCTGGTGGTAACACAGAGAACAGGAGCTCAAGAGCGATGACTTTGAGTTCTCTGGTACTTGCCCGATGTCAGAGTGCCGGGCAGGTGTTCCCTTAACTTGTTCAAGTTTCTCTAAAGTGATTTCAGAATCATCAGTTGAACATCTAGCAGGTACTTTACACTTGATATTCACACCACTGTCTTCAACACTTACTTCCCACACAGATCCTGTCTGCCTGATGAACTGGCACTTGAGCACCTTTTCTCCATTACCGCCAATGTCTTCTCTGAAAGCTGATATCACACCTGGATCAAGCACTCTCTCTTTTCCAAGAGCTGCAGCGTCACTCAGCATACAGTGTGTGCTGTACATGGGAAATTTCAAGAAATCCGAATCGAGTCTGCCTAACTTGGGAAATGGCATCACTGCCGTATTTCCAAAATCAACAAACTCAACAAGAGCCATTGCATTGCTGTGAATTTCTCTTACAACTGCTCGGTACCATGAGGAATCATCTAGGAACTCTGCTTGAACAAGGTCACCTTGATGCACATCTTTGATGTCTGCTTTGGGGGTGGATTGAGGGTCATTGAGCTTTTCAGCCAGGGAGAATAGTTCATCCTCCTCTCTGACAAGTTGGACGTAGAAACTCAGTGGGCTGTTGCAGTGTGAGACATAAACATCTGCTTCCATACCTGATGTGATAGATTTTGAGGGCAGGTCTGCCAGTTGAGGGAGTTTTGCAACATCACTCTTCTTTACAGATTCTTTGCCAGGTGATTTGGACTTAATGAGCTGTTTAGTTTCTGAAAGAGGACTCTCTTTTTTTGGTTCGATATTGGCACCTGCCAGCTCAGAACCATTTCCCATATTACTTGGTTTGCTTTCACATGACTGCCTTTGGTGTGGAGGTCTGTAAAGCTCTAACCGAGCAGGTTTGACCTTCTGGCCATTTTCACAAACATGGTGCAAAGGCTTCCGTGCAGACTGCAGTTTCACGTCGGCATCCCTCACTTGAGGTTTTGGTTTTGGAGCAGAGACATTTTTCTTGATGGTTTGAGTGTGATCTTCTATCTCTACAGTTTGAGTCTTTCTTGCATGGCTTTCAGAAGCTTCAAGTCTTCTCTGACCCTGGCAGACAAGCTGCTCTTCTGTGTGCATCTCAATCTGGAACATCTTCCTGATTTTTGAATTAATCTGAGTGTTTCCATTATACAGCTCAACCAACAGTTTCCCATCAGGTTCTCGGGCCACCACAAGTGCTCGGAATTTACACTCTGTGGCACTTGTCTCAAACCAGCTGTTGACCTCACTCTGAACATTGGCAGGGACATCAGAGAGACCACACACAAGTGCTTGTACAGGCACAGACATTATGTCATTAGCCTCTCTGGGAATTGGAAGCAAGTCAGATTTTTCCACCTCAAGAGTGTCACCATAATCCACAAAATGAACCAGAATAGCTGGCTTGGTGGCCTTGATTTGTCCCCTGTACCACTGCCCATCAGTGTACCTCGCAAAACACAGAGTTCCACAGACTGTTGGGAGCTGAACACTCTCGAGCTGAAGGCAGAGATTGTTCACTTTGATTTTGAGATCTTTTGTCACATCAGCGTTCCTCTCGAGGTGGCAGTAGAACTGATTGACATTGTTCACACATGTCACCGTGACCTGTTCCTCTGTTCCAGTTTTGACGTTGTGCGTTGAGTAGTAGTATGTGTCCAAACGGAAAGATGACCCAGCGCCTCTCTTGGGAGGTGCACTCTTGATCAGACTGACCATACTGGTAGAGATGCTCTCAAAGGGGGTCTCTAGATCCACAATGTTGAAAACAATCTTCTTCTCACTGTACATAACAGCATATATGGTGCACTTCAAAATCACAAGGCTGGATGCAGCCGTTTCCACAAAGCTGTGGAACATTGATGTTGCTTCTTCATTCCACTTAGTTTTGGCAGACGTGGCGTCAACTGGGTTAAACACACTGCATCGAAAAGCTTGGCCATGCAGAGCTAGGAATTCAGGGTAAATTCTCCTCAGTTCATAGAGAGAGACTGTCTCTGTTTGGCCGTAGTCAACAAACAACACGTCCACATGAGGCGTTTCATGTCTGTGAATTACAAGGGCTCTGTACCACATCCCATTATTCGGGTGGCGAGCAACACAAGCTGTCTCAACAAGAGGTTGGAACTTGCTGCCTGCGTAATGAGCCTGTATTTCATGCATGAGCAACTTCAAGTGTCCTGCATTTTGAACTAGTTGGCACCAAAAATCATTTGGGCTTTCAATGTAGGACACACTAACATCAAGGACACTTCCGATGGAAAACATTTGCTCCTTGAATGAAGGAGTGCTCCTTTCATTACTGGCAGGGCCAACTGTGTTTAGGGTCTGGCACATTCCCTTGTTCCTGGATACACCTGATAGTCTGGCATCAGGAAGCTGCGTGGGAAGCAGAAAAGCAGGTTGTGTGGTCATTTTGGCTTTGGGTTGTCTTTGTGTTTCAGCCCGTTCAGCAAAGCCAGAAGTACACATCAGCATACTGAGATCTTTATCTGCCTGTACTTCAGGATCTGTTAGTTGGACAACATAGCCCTCATCATGTTTTGCTGTCACATGTACATTTAGTGTTTTATCTGTGACTGCTTTGATGAAAAAGTCACAGGCACTTTGACTCCATCTTCCATCTTTTGGCCTGATACCAGCCAGGGAGCATTTCAGCGCAAGACATGGCAGCTTTTTGAACTCGTCAGGAAGGGCCTTGATGTTATTTCTGTCAACCACTTCACTGTTTCCATAATCAACAAAGAACACCTCGATTTGTGTCTTACCAACCTCAGCCACAGTTGCTCTGTAGAAATTACCATCTTCTGAATTGGCAGCACAGTAGAGCCCAACTGTTGGATTTTTCACCAAATGTTCATTCACTGAATCTTTGTACAAATGGTAGATACTATCCATAAGTTCATCCAATTCGTTTGCATAGTTCTCTGTTTGGATCCAAAACTCTGATGGATCAGAAACATGCTGAACGACTGCCACGTGAGAGGAGCTGAGAGCGAGGTCTTCAGCTGGCAACGTCTTCACTCTTCCTTGCCCTCCTTCTTCCTCTACAGCCTGTCCAGGAGTTAACATCGTTCTTTGATTTGCCTCCTGCTGGCCTGGATGCTGATGGCTGTATGCAGTTTTACGGATGGCGTAATCTCCAAGTGTTTTTTCGCACTTCAGCGAACAGCTCTCCTTTGACCCAAACAAGTTGTTAATGTTTGTGTTTTCATCACTATACAGCGTGACATACTGAACACCCTCAGAGATGCTTTGGTACTCAAATTTGGCGATCGCTGTCTTGTACAGAAGAAGGGTCCTGAGATAGTCAATCTGACTGCTTGTCCATCCAACCCCTTTGTCAAGAATTCCATAAAGGGAGCAGACGTAAGTCACAACAGGCAGCCTGAAGAACTCTGCAGCCAGTGGTCTAATATGCTCCACTTGAACAAACTGTTTGGTTCCATAGTCAACGTTCAACACTTCCACCATTTTGTTAGTTGGGAGAACCTGTTGTAGTACAGAGCGGTACCACCTGCCATCACTTCCTCTTGCAGCACAAGGAAACCCAATCATTTCTGGACCAACAATGCAATTGGTAATTCTGCCCTCACAGGACTTTGTGATTTGCTCAGAGAGTTTCTTCAACTCTTGCGAGAACACCTTCAACTGGCAGAAAATCCTCTGTGGGTTTGTCACATCTGTGACTATGACTGTCTCCACGGTTCCTGCTAGCAGCTCTGGGTACATGAAGACCTCCTTCTTCTGCAGTCGCTCACTACCTCTGTCTTGAGACACTATGGCTCCACTTTGTGACTGCAGTGACATAAGAACAAAGTCCTGGAACATGTCTGGAGACAACATCTTGGAAATTCCCATCTCATACATTTGTTTAGATATGCAAGGGATGTGGATGACAAATGTTCTGTGTGCCACCAGTACATCTTGCACATGTGCCTTCACAGATTTTCCAGAGAGAGATCTCAGAAACTCAAGAGCCACAGGAGACCATCTGTTCTCAGGTGAAACGGGTAACACATTAGCTAGCACACAAAATTCCACCTCAGGTGGCAGCTGGAAATGCTTCTTCTTACCCCATGCCAGCTTACTTGTGGTGGTATTATGCGACACCCCTTTGTCAATGAGGAACACACTGTATTTTGAGCCATTCCTTGTGACTATGCGCGACCGGTACCAAGTCCCATCTATCTGGATCAAGCACTCATCACCAGGATTTCCTTCAAGCTCTTGAAATGCGTTTCCAGGAGACTGAATGTCTCTGGCCAGGGACTCATAATCTGCTGTCCTCTCCTGGCTAAATTTTCCCCAGAACTCCACAAGGACACAAAGGGGATGCAAGTGAACCTTGGTTATGAAAACAGTTACATCTGATCCTCGTGTAGGCAATCCTTGGACTGAGGACATTTTGGCAGTTTCATGAAGTCAAGCTACCCATGATGTATCATCTCTCATCAACACAACCGGGGGATCACTGGATGTTATCTGGAAAAAAAACAAAACAAATAAAAATAAAAACACACGCACAAGAAAACATTAAAGCCCCCTTCCAATGTATTTTGGCATTTTTATGACATTTCATATTTTTCAAATATTTTTCGCGGTTGCTAAAATGGAGAAATGACAACCTCCAACAGGTTTATAGTTATAAAAGCTCCTTTAAGAAACAGGGCAGTGTGTAGTGTGTGGGTGGTCAAGAAAGAGAAAGCAGGAGAAGCACAGATAGCTACAGTAACAGCGTTCAGAGCAGACCGGTGTTACGGAAAGTTCAGCAGAAGTTCTCTAGTGGCTGTAAACATACAGTTCAGCTCACATTTTGATCATGAATAAACTCTGTAGCTCCTCAATACACAAGAACTATTGTTTAATGACAGCTATCACTTTCCCTGTTAGTACTCATGCTGCTTATCCATGAAAAAAATTATCAATGTTATCGCTAATCGCTTATTGCTTGATCTTGCTAAAATGGCAGTGTGGTTGCGATGGTAATCACGACATATGACTATTAACCAAGCTCCCACTCTTTGTTTGAGAGAGACCGCTGACCGTTAGACAGGAAGAAAAACTGACTGAAGGGGGGCTTTAAACACAACATTGCCCCTCGCTTCCTCTTATTTACCTGCATTTTAGAAGACAGATCATGATTAGGGCTGCATCTCCTTAATAAATATGATCAATACAATTTATGTTAAGCCCAAGATGCTGATATCAAATTGCTTATTTCGTCCAAACAAGATATACTGCTGAAAAAAATGTTTTATGTCTGCTTAATGTTACAATGGGCTACATGCTGAAAGCACAAACTACAGAAATTAACGTCCTAACTTCTTAAGAGGCTACGTATGAGACTCATGTTAAAGTTACTAATCATTCAAATATAATCGCTTAATGTGCAATTTTATTAGCGTATAAAACTTTTTATTTTTGTGGCATCCTCCAGCGTGTGCTTCCATGGAGTCTGCCAGGTTGGACTGCCATATTTTCTACAGCAACAACGTCAAGTGAAAAATGAGACCTTCACCATCTTACTCGGGTGCCTATACAAGCCTGAGGATGATTAGTTTAATAGTGTAATGTTAAAAATGTAGTGGAGCTACATTTGTTTGATAACTTTAGTTATTAATTATTTATAGCCGAAGTAGCTGTGATGCAGCTTAATTTATGTATTTAATTGTCAGCAATCAGATTTAAAAAATAAATAAAAAACACAGATTCTGATCATCTGAAAATTTTGAATTATCGGCTCAGATATCAGCCAGGTCGATAATCACTTGACCCATGTCAACAGTAATAGTAGGCCATTTTGTTTTTGTTTTTCTGACAGTAGGCTCACATTAAGGACCTGCTTTATCCTTCTGCTTGCCCTGTGACACGAAATTGAGCCATACCATCAGAGGACAACACCTAATATTTGCTGCCTGCATTTCTTAAAAACAAAAAACAACACTCTCCGGTTACATACCCCAACACGCTATAACAATCTGGGGAAAAACACTAGGCATTTATCAGCCATTTTTACTTTTTAAAATTGAATTTGTAGAAATCAAATACTTGGAAGAATATCTTTACAACTGACTGACTTAATGTTACACCACAATCCTTAACTACACAGCTGACCACATTTACAGCAAATAAAACTGGTCTCAAGTCTCTGAAGACCTGAGGTATGACATTAAAGGTAAACAGATGAGGCAAATTCATGATTATTGAACTGTCATACAAGTTGGCACAGGCTAACAAACGTTAGCGAGCGGGCTGGTTTGAGCTGATAATTTGTAATCGGTAGTAAAGTTGCGCATTACATAACTAATTTGTTACAATCATGAATAGGAGTAATTCATTTCATAGTTTTCCGTCAAAATAATCCCGTTACATTTAACTTAACCACAACAAAAGGCATGTGAGCTAGCGTTTCATCCACATGTAGATAGCTAGGAAAACCGCTAACGTTAGCCACCTTAATTAGCATCAGCGTTGAGTACTTCGACCATGACGCCATTTTAACGTGAACATGAATCGGCGTTTGACATTGACGGTGCCAAATCAATTGTGGACAAATTAGCACGACAGTTTTAGATTTACACATTCACATCAACTCAGACACAGTAACTCACCCGGTTTGTTCCAGGAGCTGCCGCCGAGTCTTCTCAAAGTCAGGGCGATGGTGGTGTGCAGAGTTTCTACAAAAACGTTAGCTGACCTAGCCAAAACACACGCACACACACAGCAACCGGTGGCGCTAACGTTTTCCCGACCGCCCGAACTTTGCAGATTTCGCTCCACGGAAGTTGGTCCGGTGTTTTTTTCTCCTGTTGTGACAGATGATCCGTTTAACTGCCTCTGGAAAATGTTTTAGTGTAGCTACGACTTCAACAAACTGCACAGCAAACCGACGTTAGCTGTCAGTTAGCGGCTAATGTCAAGCAGCGCAGGATCGAGCGCGTGCAGAGGACGCTGAACGTTTTTTGTTTTTTTTCGTCCCCTGACCGGAACTGCCGCTGCTGCCGCGTCACGTGGACGTCCACTAATTACACTAATTAATAAAAATACACAGAAAAACAGGAACTATATGGAGTAAAGTGTGTGAGCTTCATACACACAACAGATTTTTAAAATAATATTTAAACTCAAGATGATAAACAAATATAAAACAGAGGTATGAACATAAAACATAAAATGAATTTGGGTTTTTTTTTTTGTAGTTAAAAGTTTGTTTTTCTTAGTTGATGTTATTTTCTTTTATTGCTCTGTGTAATTATAATAATAAAATATGTAATTAATGTTAATCAGCTGAGGTTTACACACCTTACCCTTTATACACCTTTACAGTCCTGTTTTATTTATTTTTGTTTGTTTTGTTTTCTAAAGCCATAAAGCATTATGTGAATTTACAAAATGACACGAAAAACAAGCAATAGTATTTTTCATAATTATTTTATTTAAAAAAAAAGAGAAACAACAGATTCATGTAAAAGCCTGGCTCTGATCCTCACAGTGCTTTCACCAGGTCCAGATTGATCTTATCTTCATTTCCGACTATCAGATGAAAGCTGCTCGACACGTCACATAAGACACTCATTTTAACTTGTCGTGATTTATTTCACACTGCAGCATGAATACAACAGTCAAACCCGTCCTGTTTAAATGTTCAGAGGTCGAGGGCGACCATTTCCTCCTCGCTGAAAGCTGCCATTCAGAATAATTACAGCGTGGTGCAGGCAGCTTAATCACAGGGATTCACTCCTTAATATTTCTTTTCATTTATGAAGTAGGAAAATGTTTTAATACATCACAAATAGAGATTATGGATGACTGTTATTGTGTCTTTTCTGTCGCGCACACACACACACACACACACACACACACACACACACACACACACAGATTTAACTAGCTCAAAAGTGTTTTATGTTACTAGTAACTGGCAAATGACTGCAATTACTAGCAAGAATTTCTAAATGCTGTCGAATACCATGAGCTGTGCCTTCATCTGGTTGGTGTTACTAATGTCTTGTCTATTAAATTTTTCAGGGAACATGTTGTGTCTCAAAGAAACACTTTTGAAGGGCTGATGAGGAAAGTGTTGCCTCAGGAGTTACTTCACCAGCGCCTTCCTCTACACAGACAGAGTCTCACTGTGTGTACAGATAAGTATAGTCGAAACACCACTATAAGTATGTATAATCATCTGTTCAGTTAAATATAATGTGTGGAGAAGAGCAGTAGATTAATGTCACCATAGATTTTCTTTATTTTGTCAATCAAGTTTGATTTGAACACAGATTGATTCTGGTCTAAACAACACACACCGAACGTTCAGTCTTGCATAACCACTATTACCAAAGGAAGTAAAGCTAGTGTTTATCATTTCATCATGCTGCAGACCTGCCACACAGACTCTTCTGCAATGTGGTCCCCAACCACAAGAATCAGCAAGTCTGCTTTCATTATGTCCGTCTGAATCGTTGCCCTCACCACTGAGGGTAACAGAAAGTCTTGTGCTCATACCGCTGTCTCCGAAGGTTGAACTTATGTAATTATATACAAGTGTTTTTATGTGCAAGTTTTGTTTTATGCAAAAATGAAGAAAAGTGATAGTGACACACCTCAGCTGTCTTTGGTGCATCTCTGTGGCTGAAATGGCTGAATTACACCAGAGGGGGGCGCCACTGAACCATAATGAATTAAAAGTACTGTGCATCCTGTGGTCAGACTGTAACACTGGGTGATCTTGTTCACTTGATGACTGTTCAGACAACCTGGGTACATAAGTATGCAAAAATATAGTAAAACAGACGATCTACATTACATTACATTACAAACGGATGTGATTCGTGAGAGAATATTAAATTCCTGATGCAGTGAAGCCAGCGACACCTGAAGAACTTTTTTCTGGTTGTTTTGTGACAGCTGTCCTACCAAACCATTGTGCAATAATCTCTGTCAGCATAATGTGGAGAAACCTGCTTCAGCACTAAACATGTCGCACAAAACGCTTATTTGGTGTGCCACTTTTATCTCTATATTGTGCTACATTTTGAATAAAATGTAAAACCCGTGACGTTCTTTCTCTCTCGTGGATGTGCACGTCAGTAAAAGTCATGGAAACAGAATTGTGAAATTTTTTTCTGCTGCAAACATCCACTGGAGATAAAAATTTGCATTTTTAAAGGGTAAAAGGAGTAACGAATCGATTCATAGCAATGTTGTTAACAATAACATCCCATTCAAAATATATTAGATGGGTAAATATTACATTACTTCCCTGTCATGTGACCTAGTGACTCCAACCTAATACCAAATTGAATTACTACAAGGGTCACATAGGACACACCTTTTTTTAATGGAGCCTCTTCTATTTCATATCATATATATTTTTATCAGTATTATTTCCTATCACTACACAGGCCACATATGACACACCAACATAGCAAAGTGGTTGTAGCAAACTGAACAACATGTTTTTACATTTTTGAGAATCACAATATGGGGATGTTTGTTTATTGTAAGGAGAATTATGAAGAAGAAACAAATACAACCAAAATTCAAAGATATTCATATAAAATAGCAGAAGCAGTAAAATGTACTCAGAATAGGTGTGTCTCATTTGTCCCATTCAGTAATACAATTCGGCATTGGTTTGGAGTCACTGGGTCACATGACATGGAAGTTATTCAAAAGAAATGCTGAATTTTGATAGAAATATTAATATAAAATAGAAGAAGCAGTAAAATGTAATAAAAATAGGTGTGTCTTATCTGTCCCATTCAGTAATACAATTCGGCATCGGTTTGGAGTCACTGGGTCACATGACATGGAAGTTATTCAAAAGAAATGTTGAATTTTGATAGAAATATTAATATAAAATGGAAGAAGCAGTAAAATGTAATAAAAAATAGGTGTGTCTTATCTGTACCATTCAGTTATACAATTCGGCATTGTTTTGGAGTCACATTATTAGTTATACAGTTATAAACATATAACACATGTCCTGCACTGGGGACAGACTCTTCGGAGGCGCTTCATCAGCGGATCAGGATGTCTTACCCTCCGGAGCCGTAGAGGGCAGCACTGCGCCGCCAAGCTCCATCAACCGGAAACCGGAAGTCCGACACCTGTTGACGACCGCAGCCATTTTGACTGGAGGAGTGAAGAGCTCTGAAACTGCGTGTTTGTTGTTCAGCGGTCTTATTGACACATAAAAGTTCATCACCATGGCTATGCAAGCGGCGAAACGTGCCAATGTAAGTCCGAGCGCGTCGGCGGGTGTTTTCTCTCATGAATGTTACCTATAATATTAGCTTGGTTAGGCTAGAAGCTCCGCGTCACCCAGCGTTAGCATACAGCTAGCCGGTTAGCATGCTAACGTATTGAAAACAATCACACTGCCGATGCTGAAATCTACCGCAATTTTTCCTATTATTTTTTAAGAATACAGCATATCCACTAATTCGGATGACTTTCTTGGGATTTTATGCCATCTGTAGTTTTGTTAAATAAACGTGGCAACACATCCGCTTGTGTAAACACGGCCACAGCGGCTAATATTGTGTTAGCTAAGATGGTTATCGTTGATTAAGCAGAATAACTTCACTGTAGTTAGTCTAGAAGTGGTTTATATGGCCTCTGCTTCTCTGTTGGCCAAGAAGATAACTTCACCGATTGTCATTTCAAATATAAGTTAGTCAAATAGCTAAAGAAAGTTGTAGCTGTTACCATGAGGAAGGTTATCTGAAGCGTGTGTTTCCATTAACTGTTAGCTGCAATTGAATGGCCTTTATGCTGTGATATGTTGTCGTTTATTAAAGGCTCAGGTGACATCGTCATCGACTTCTCTGTGGTTTAACTTGCTGCCTTGTTTTTCCTGCTGTGTGCTGCAGATCCGATTACCTCCAGAGGTGAACAGAATCCTGTACGTCAGGAACCTTCCGTACAAGATCACCGCCGAGGAAATGTACGACATCTTTGGGAAATACGGACCGATACGGCAAATCAGAACGTGAGTATTTATACACAGCTGCCACATGGGTTTAAAAGAAATACGTGGTTTGATCATTGTCATCATTGATATTTGGTGATGAGACGGACCTACAGGGTGTCTGCGGGGTCTTAAAAAAGTATTAAACGTTGATTCACCAATTTAGTGAAAATGAAGGCACTTAAAAAAATGTTAAATGCGTTTTTCAAGCTATTTAATTTTATAGCTTGTTTTCAATATGTATATTTATCCAAATAGAGGTAGGGTTTTCAAATGTATCCAAATAAAATATAAAGTACTGGTATGAGCAGATGTAGTTGTCATTTAAAAAATACAAAAAGACTGAATTGAAGCGAACTGATATTATGACATTTAGTCGCCTCAGTGTGGGCTGGATTTCTTTGCCAGTTGTTAAACAGCGACAGATGGGAGCCTTGTAATTCAGGTCACCTGAAAGAGGATGGGCAGAATATTTTAGAATTCGTCACTATTTATGCAGGGTTGCATTTTCACCTAACTTTCCCCTAAATACCTGTGGGACTCTGCAGGTGTGGGTCTTGTAGTCACTTCCTGTGTGTTTCTCTCTTCCTTGTTTCTCAGAGGGAACACACCTGAAACAAGAGGAACAGCCTACGTGGTTTACGAAGACATCTTTGACGCCAAGAACGCCTGTGACCATCTGTCAGGCTTCAACGTCTGCAACCGTTACCTGGTGGTCCTCTACTACAATGCAAACAGAGTATGTATGAGTGTTACAATGTCTGTAGGCGTCGTGAGGTCAAAGGGCATCATGGAATATGCTTTAGTAAATGTCAAACAACAATACGGTTTTCAGAATAAAGGCTTTGAATCTTTAGAAAATGTAAACACATACCTTGATGCAGTGATTCCAGATGTAATTTAGTTTTCTCTGTTTTCTCGACTCGTCTTTGCAGGCTTTCCAGAAGATGGATACAAAGAAGAAGGAGGAACAGTTGAAGCTTCTAAAAGAGAAATATGGCATCAACACAGATCCTCCGAAGTAACGATCTGGAAACCCCGTCCACCACCACCACCCTTTCTCCTCCACGTCTACAATCTTTCCTTTTCTATCTGTACAAAAATCACATGTTTACGCTGGTATTGACCTTCTGATACCGATGTTAAAAATGTTTTTTAAATGATTTTGTGAAATGAGTTTGAAATATTTGTATTATTTCCATCAGGTAGGCAGTCTGTGAGTTAACATCGGGGCAGGGGGCTGCTGTATGCCATTCATATTAAATATTGTTTCTCAAGTCACCCTTCAGTTAGATTTTCAGAAAAGAACTTGGGTTTGTGTTTCTGTTGAAATGATCGACAGGCGGAGACCAAGAAACAATATTTACCAGGATTTAGTGACTGGTCAAAATATTCACTGTTTTTCAGTCTTTTTGTTTTAAGTTTGATTTAAGTTTTCATCCACCTTTTTAATTTAAAGCCAGCCTTGGTTGAACAGTATGTGATAGCACAGAGTTGATCAGTACCGACCATATAAA
This sequence comes from Pagrus pagrus, assembly GCF_965226575.1. Taxonomy (NCBI): domain Eukaryota; kingdom Metazoa; phylum Chordata; class Actinopteri; order Spariformes; family Sparidae; genus Pagrus; species Pagrus pagrus. The sequence continues at coordinate 2,464,665 of NC_140200.1, read as the reverse complement.
GTAAATGGTTTCTGTAAAATAAATGTTCCTTTTCTTAAAGCTCCCGTCTCCTCTCTTCATACGTACTGTACATGTCACATAGCAGAAGCTCTGTCCTCTGCGTGAACCCTTTTAGATCAATAAGCTGTAAACATTTTCCACATTTGCACAGGGGTTATGGGGTTGCCCCGACTCTCGTGTGCCTGAAGCTTCAAACAGCTTGTGATGATGCAGTTTGCTGTATGTGTGTGAGGACAGAAGCCTCCAAATGAAACCGGTGTAATCAGTGTTATTGGTCTACAGAGTCCTGGGCAAACAAACATGACTTCCTCTGAAACCTTCTGCCAGTAGAGCAGGAAGGAGGCAGTGTAGTCTACTGTTACTATTGCTGCCAACTTAAATCATCTGCAGAGAGACTATAACTGTCAGATAAGTGTGGTGGAGTAAAGAGGACAATATTTTCCTCTGAAATACAGTGAAGCAGAGATATATCATAAAATAGAAACAGCCTACAAGCACCAATAATTTGTGTTTAAGTTCACTGCTTGAATACTGCTAGAGGAGCAACTCAACAGGAAGTCATTATCAGCCAGTATGTTGTTAAGTGTTTCTCTTAAATTATTGGATGTATTCAACTGTTGATGAACAGGGAACAGTTAGCTAAACGTAATGGACAAAATGGTGGAAATAGTTAGCTGAACGTCGGCTCATGTAATGTTTAAAACATTTAAAGTAACTGATTATAACAGATAAACAGTTGAATAAATTAGCTTAAAGAACTGAATGATATCTCCTAATAGGTAGAATATATATTACTGGATAAAAAGTTGAAATAGTTAACTGGAAGTAATGTAGTAATGTATTAAAACCTTTAGACTGGTTAGCTTAAAGTAACGGATGAGTATTTGTGTGGATAAACAGTTACATTAATTAGCTTAAATTACTGTCCGGACAGAGAAATAGTTAGCTAACAGTAGGCTAATGCACTTAAAATAGGAAGCTAAAGGTAATGGATAAAAAGTGACAGATAAACAGTTGAATTAATTATGTAAAAGAACTGGATAAAATCTTTAATAGGTAGCTTGCATTAGTCTACTTGATGAACAGTTGAGATCAAAAACACTGGTCTAGATGTACGTCTGCTAAATACTTTGCAGGAGACGGTTTGTGAAGTCAGCAGTCGAGACGAGAGCCCATAGAGTTCCTTTTATTAGATTAAATCACAACACAGGGAGTAGTGCAGCCATGTCGTCAGGGACACAATACATGCTACAAAAGAATCCTTGTACACGTTTGCCTTCGCTTACATTTGGTATCTTGATAGCAATAACAGAGTTGGGATTAGAAACATTGTCTGGCCAAAGATGTTCATGTAAAGAAGTTCAGATTAGAAACTGACGGACGGGCGGGGGACAAGCCACACTGCGGCGAGATGACGATGGACTGGCAATGCTAGATCTTTATTGCAATACTGTACGTTATGACACATCACCTGTCTCCTCTGACCTCCTTCAGCTCTTTAAGCACTGGTAGTATCGATGCAGGCTGGAAAGACCCTGTGGTGCTTTCAGACCGGGGCCAGGTAAACTCACTGAGGAAGATACAAGGTGGCTTACAGGTTATTTCCAAATCGTTTTTTTTTTTCAGGAGGTAACCACGCTGAACTTCTCTACATTTAGTATGCATCAGTACGTGTACAATGTGTGAGAGAGGGGAGTAAAAAAGTACAAAAAGATTGACTGATCGGTAAGAGAGAAATACTTCGAGGGGTCAGGGAGGGCGAATAGTCCAACCTACGAAAAACATGGCTTCACAGTAAGGGCTGTCCTCTACTAGTAACAGTGTATAATGAAACGCCATTCACTTGCTCCTCGCACTACTTAGCATTCATTTACTTCCACTGAAAAACACAAACGAGAAAGTTAAGATGCTGCGCGGGCCTGACAGTGTCGTCTTCTCCTCTGAATTTAATCGTAAGTGATATGCAACCTGCAGGCTAAAATCAGAAAACTGGATGTGATGGTGACACATAACTAACTGATAACAGTAAAGATGAATTACTTCTTGAGATCCAGCTAAAGGAAGCGTCATTCATTCATTCTCCGGGGGAGGGGGAGGATCCTAATCTTAAAATGCTCGATTTCACATGCATCCAGTCCGTTTGCTTCAATAATGCATCAATTTATCTCTTTTAATTGTTTTTAAATCTCCGGTCCAAAACGATGGGTTCCTCCACATTCAACATCTACTCAGTTGTAACGAGATAAGTGTGTTTAAGATGCACGAGGGGGGGGCAGGGTTTAGTTCTTAGCAACATACACTACAGTTTAATCTACGAGGAAACATGCTCCCACAGTTAAAGCAGTCAAAAGAAAACGTCTCGACAGATCACAAAAGTTACATCCCATACGACGATACTTGTAGAAGGACCTACTGCTAGATGATTTTTTTTTCTCTCCCTATTCAGTAAAAATCTTTTCTCACGGCTTCTCCCGAGTGTCACTTGATAAGGCTTTCTGTCTGCAATTACAGGATGCAAAATGAGGAGATTTTTAAGGCAGAACCTAAAGGCATGCAAATTAACTACGTTTACATTGTTCTTTACTGACAGTACAAGCATGTTTCTGAAGGAAAAAAGTTGGACAAACCGCTGATCCATCTCTTCTAGAGCTAACGTTTCGAGACGATGGATAGAAGTGTCTTATCGGAGGCAGATACATCATCATAGGAATTTGGTTCAGTCGACATTACTCGGTATTATGAAACACGTACAGCTAGCGTCAGTAAACTCGGTAACGATAAATAGAGTAGCGGCAAATTCAACGTAGCACATCACTGATGCGCAAGCTCCAGTAGAATGAAACTTTATGGAAAATACTTTGCACACTTCACATTTTGGCAGTTGATCTTTGAATAATTTAAATATATATTCATATTTATAGATCTATATATATATATTATTTGTGCGTGGTGTTCTTATGTAGTGAGCGGTGTGTGTGTGTGTGGGTGTATGTACTGTGTGTGTGTGTGTGTGTTTGTGGTGTGAGTGTGCACCTGCACTCTGTTTGTATGTTGTGTGTAGATCTTTTTATAGCAAATAACATTCTCATGCACACGAGTGTTTCAAACACAAGAAGCAGATCCATTGAAAGGTAGTCCAAGCATATATTTTTTTTTCAGTGGAAATAGCTGCAAACTGAATGGAACATGAAATTTCTTTCTGTGCAGTCCGTGGCGGCTGGTGGAGCGCTGCGCTCGCCCTCCTGCCTATTTCTGGAGGTCACACTGCAGCAGTAATACGATGGACGGGTCGCTCTTGGCCGCCTCTTTGAACTCCTCCAGCGAGATCTGGTCGTCGTTGTTCTTATCCATCTTGGAGAAGATCTTGTCCACCCTCTGCTCGGGCGTCAGGCCGTCCTCGTTCATTTTCATCATGATCACAGTGCCCACCATCTTGTAGATCGCCTGCAGGGGGAGAAAGAGAGCAGCAGATCTTTAGACGAGATTGGGTTTCATCTCAAGTCTCTTAATGCACCCATGTTTCCTTCGCTTGTGTCTTTTCCTGAGCGATGCAAGGAAAAGACGTGTGAGGAGAGGAAGCAAGGAACCCAGGAAACATGTTAGGGTGTCTAAGTGACCAGCACAGATGGAGCCCAGCTGGCAGGATACAATTTTGGCAGCTAATGTTTCTGCAAACCACAGATACATTCACATTTGTACATGTCACAGGCTGCTAACATATTGACATTTCTGCAAAATGTGTCATATCAAGTTCACATTACATCAGAGGTGGATGTGACCACAGTTCACCAAGATGGTGGTTTTTTTAAACATTTGTAAGCGTGACACCTCTGGATGTTTTGAAAGAGACCTCTGGAAAATGTTCCAGCCGTGTTTGTGGCGACAAAAGCAGGTGTTTTAATCCAAAACATGATAGTTTCTGAACACTAAACAAGTGTTTCTTTGTAATCAGAGCATAAGCAAACTGTTGCAACATAAAGAAATGTAAAGTTGGTAAACATGCAGAAACCGACGTTATTCTGGCTCACCTGTCAGTCAGCTCGACGCTCGGTTAGTAAAAATAAGGATGCACAGAAATGACAGCCTGTGCTATTAGTTTTGTTTTTTTTACTGACGTCCTCCCACATGAGAGAACAGAATGTGAAAGATTACATCCACACATGCATGAATACATTTATTCTATATTTGTACTATGTGCAGATCAGAACCACAGTTTGTTGGTGGACTCCACTGCTCAGATGAGACTTTTCTACTGCTAACCTGTTTTTATTCCAATCTAAATATTTAAGAGAAATAGATACTCCCCTCTGTAGCATATCTCACATAAAGGAGGTTATTGAGGTGTCGTGTTTACTGCAGAATATCATATAATCTCTCCGTCTGTCTGAGTATTGTATCATCCACGAGACAAAGTGCCCCAAATTCTACATGAGTCGGCTCTAAAAATGTGCTTTTACCTCTTGTTGCTTGTTTCATATTGTTTGTGTTTATGAATAATTCATGTCATGTCAGACCCTGCAGGCTCAGCCCTCTGCTGCATAACCTTTAACCAGATATTTAAAAAAATAAATCTAAAGTGCTGCATCCCTGTGAATCAGCTGGTTAAAAAACATGTAGCAAAGCAGGAGAACGTTAAAGAAATAGTCAAAGACATTCTGGGAAATAAGCGTTTTGCTTTTCTTGTTAAGAGTTAGAAGAGAAGACTGACACCACTCGTGTCTGTCGGCTAAATATGCTGCTCAGCTGTTTCCCGTTTTCATGCCGCCGTGTTTAGCGTGCCGACGTGAGAGCGCTTTAAATGTTCTCATCTAAATCTAAGCTTATTTCCCAGAGTACTAATACCTAAGTATGCAAAGTAATCCTAATACTTCTAACCTGAGTAAACTGAAACACAAAGTCAACTAAGCGCTCTTAAAAAGATTATTTCTTTACTGCCATACCTCGATGATCTCCAGCATCTCCACCCGTGTGATCTTGCCGTCTCCGTCCAGGTCGTACATGTTGAAGGCCCAGTTGAGTTTCTGCTCGAAGCTGCCTCGTGATGTGATGGACAGGGCGCAGATGAACTCTCTGAAGTCGATGGTGCCGTCGCCGTTCTTGTCGAAGGTCCTGAAGGCGTGCTGGGCGAACTTGGACGCGTCTCCGTAAGGGAAGAACTGGAATGATGGAAAAACAGGGAAACAGAGGATGATAGTCAAGATTGAGCTCCCTGTGATGCACCACCCGAAAGAAAAACAAATACACCACATTAACCGAACGACAAAGAACTATTTGCATTTAAAATCAATGGACATTTATTACCTGCAGTCATCATTCAGTGCTCTCCAGCTCTACCTTTGCAAACGTATTCATGTGTGCTCGCATCACAGTCCACTCTGCATGGTGGCTTACAGGAGTCTCGCATATATGCCGTATAGTTTCTAGCCTGTCTTTTCAAACCATCTACAACCTGCCGTGCATCCTAAGAGATTTATCGGGAATTCTTGTTCTCAAATAAATAATAACAGCTTTGAGCTCAGAGCAACGCTACAGACTCTTATTCTTGTATAATACTATTTCCCTTTGAAGTGATTCATCAGACCAGTACAGGAATTATTAGGACAACAGCACTGGATCGCACAGTGACAGTGAAATAGATAAAACATTTATGCTCTTTGCACAACAGAAAAATTGCTTTAATTCGACCGTAACCTTTTTTTGTACGCTGATGCTAAAGTCTTCCGCCCTGTAACTCAGATATAGATTACAAATACCAGGGATCAGCTCTGCTCTCTGTATTAGTTCAAACTTAAAGCTCCTCTGCAAGTTGGCAGTCAGAGCCATCCATGTCATCAGTGCGCTACTCGTACACAAGGTCAGAGGTTAATGCAGAAACTCTGTCGACGACCACTGAGCCCTCCTCATCTCCTGTACACCATGAACCCCCGTGGATAGCCGCGAGAAGCTGAGCGATTCATTAGATACAACCTTCCACTTGACCTCTCTGGTAAACGCTCTCAGAGCCGATGGGTAATCTAAGCTAAGCGGGGATGCTCTCCGAGGACTCGTGGAAATAACTGCAACAGCCTTCATCACTGAAACGCAACAAACCAGAAGGGAAACATTTTGTTTTATTAGAAGAGAGAAGTGTCTTGTAGTTTATTTTCTATGTATTTAAACTATAAATAACATTTTTAGACGGAAAATAAGGAACGGCTGAAAAAAGTCAGTGAATGGTCGAAGTAAATACAAAGAGGAAGCAATCATTTGCAAACAGTATCTGTTTTATGAGTGAGTTGTGATCAAACTAGGACGTTTTATCATTTTAAGTTGACATGGAAACCTTGTTAGCAGAGCAGAAGCAACATAATCACTGACTTGGAGTAATTTTTCTGACCACCTGAAGTGTGTTAGCTCTGTTTTTGGTCGCCACCAACTCCTGAGGGAAATATCTGGTTCTGTAGGGCACGCTGTGTGTCAATAATTTGTGTATGTAACCTCATTTATGTACATGGAAGGTGATATTCTGCCTTATAAGACCATTTGGGTGGTTTTGTGGTTAGTTTTCTGCTGGAAAACCCTTTGGAGAGGTCGGTGCGGGTGACCAGAGTTTGCCTCCTGTGTGGAAGTAGAGTGGAAATATTATTTTATCAATGGTTCCAGATATTTAGAAAGGAGCTGAGCATGCAGGGAAACGGTGACACAGCGGCGATATGAATTGATGTTTTCACTTTGCATCAATGCTATTGGATCGTTGATCATTGAATCGATATAACGATCCGGATCCATGTATCGTTACACCCCTAGTGAAGAGTAACGGGAAAGCCTCTGTCTGTGGGGAGCACCCTCTACCAGCTGAGCTACCCTAATTACGGCAGCTTTAAAGTCCCAGAAAAGAAGCCAGAACATTAAAAAGCAGTTGGAAAAAAATCTGAGCAGATCCGAGACACGTGGACTTTTCTACAGAGACTGTTCTACACCGTGTCCTTGCACGTGTGCAAAGCAGACTGTCCTGTGGTACAGAAGTGAATTAAAAAAAAAAAGGAAGTTGAGGCTATGAATCCTAATGGGAGGGGAGATAGAAGGAGAGTGGAGGGAGAGAGAGGTAGAGAAACGGACGAGGAGGTGGATAAATAAGACAAGGTGAGACAGCGAGAGTCAGTTCGGGTTGCAAAGCTGCCCATCTGCAATGAGGTCCCACCCATGTAAATTGTGCTGCAGCAGCAAACCGATCAGACTGCAGTGAGAAGTTAACAGGCAGAAGAGAGAAAAGATGAAGGAGGAGACTACAATGGGTGTGACAGCGATCCAGGTCTCTATCTGCTCTCCTGCTCAGGAGAAGCCAAACTCATTTAAAAAGGAGTAAGTCCTCTGGGGGACGGGACGCCGCCTGACACTTTCTGCACAAATGCGACGTGGCTTTCTCTCCCACGAGCGCTGCCTCCTGCCCCCGTATGGCCTCGCCTCGGCTCATCTGTCCCGAGCCCTGGAGGGACGGGAGGAGGAGGAGGAAACACATGGATGGACGGGACAATGTAGGAGCTTTGAGAGGGAGGGAGGGAGGGAGGGAGAGGGGAAAAAATGAGAGGGAGGAGGAAAAGGTGTCAGGGAAGTGATGCGGGAGCGATGTCGATGATGGGAGGGAGGGGGAGAGAAAAGCCACTGCGGCTCCTCGACAATCTGGCAAAGTTATGAAACACTTTGTTATGTAAAAAACAGAGAGAAGACAGAAAGTGGGGCAGACTGTGAGATTCCTCCATCTGAGTGTCTTCGGTTGGTCTTTTCTGTCTTTGTCACATGCAGAAGTATTGTCAGACAGCAGCCGTCGAGGATGAAAAACAAAACCTTCACTAGATGGCACACAATAACCACTTAACAACAACGATGACACAGTCGGGACCCGGAGCCAGCGTTCCCTCGCCTTTACGGCTACGGATATTAGGCTGTTAACATTTCCATTAAGTCTTATTCCTCTCCTGATTTGGCTCCCGTTTGCCGTTACGGCTGTTTGATATGGCTGTTTGGAGTCGGCCATCAAAGGACAGGCTGAACGCCAGACGCTTCTGTCCACTCAGGGAAGAGCCAGGCGGACGGGCACAGCTGGCTTAATAAAGGCTAATGTCGCCATGTGTCAATGAGTGTGTGTGGCGAGGCCTATTCTGTCAAACAGCAGTCTTACCCCAACACTCAACCTCCGCACACACACACACGACCCCAAACATGCTGCTGTTAAATGGAACATTAAAGCCTTCGTAATCAGCCTGCAAGCTGGCGCTGGTACTGATCCAAAAACCGAAGGGGGGGGGGGGGGTGATGCAGGAAGGGGATGAAGAAGAGATAATAGGTGGAAAGAGAGTGAGAGCAGCCATATGAACGAAGGCCGTTTCACACTGACAGAACAGTGACAAGATCATATAACAGATGAATAATACAGATCGAAACACAGTGATTCAACAGCAACCCTCAAATGACAGGCTCATCAGTAACAAATGATGGCGTTTGGTTTTAAAATAACTTCAAGAGTTAGGTAACAGCGGCGTTCGATCCAGATTTGTGTTCAGTTGGCCCGCCTGCGCTGCCGGCTCTTCAGATAACAGCTAAGCCGGACAGACATCTTGTAGCTTAAAAGCTCCACGGTGATGAGCTCGCACGGGTCAGGATTTAAATGAGATGAAGATTTATTTACTATATGCACGTTCTGTCGAGGTTTGGGGAAGCTCGCAGGTTGCATGTAACTGGATTATTGTTATCTGAGTACTTACAAAATAGTAAAAAAAAAAAAAAGGATTTAAAAGTATTGGTCACTGATCTGAGGCGGACGACAGGGAGAAGTTTGGGATCGTTCTGACTGCAGAATCATGATAGAGATGTATAAACTCTTTGCCATCATTTGAGCTGTTGTTAGTCTTATCAGTTAATTCATTTGCTATTTAGTTATAAAATGTCAGCGTCACGACTTAATAGAGCCACAAGGTCGATGTCGAAATGTATTATTTTGATCCGCAGCCAAAACTTCTTACTGTGAGGTGTGCCGACTGAGTGTTTAAGCTTTAAACCACGTCTTCCATGTAGTTAGCTATCTCCATGCTAACTGGGCAAACTGTCCACTGAGGAGGATCGTGAGATACGGTTGAAAGCTCCAGAAACAGCTAGAAACCGACCTTTAGTTAGGATTTTTTGGTCTAAAGGAATCTTTTTCATTAAAAGCAGGAGAGGAGGCTTCTTTTTGGTAGCTTCGTCAGCTTAGCTTAACTTTTATTTATATTGTAAGCAGCTGATCTTTTGTTTATTAAATGACAAAGTGCCGTCTTTTTTATGTATGAAACGGCAATACATAACCTTTGATGAGAATGTTTGTGCTTCTACATCGTTACGACACGGGAAAGGCGGACTCCGCCAGTAGCAACTAAATGTATTTATAATTTTAGCAGCTAATCTTTGTTTTTCAATGTACAAAATAAAGTTTTGTGTTCGGTGTGTACTAAGTTAAATGAAATGATGGAATTTACTAAACTAGACACTTGATGTGAATCCCTCATTTAGTGTGAATCCCTTGTTATTAACACACGGGAAAGGCGGACTCCGCCAGTAGCAATAAAAAGTACTTTCAGGAGAGGTATCGTGAATGTAAATATTTGTGTTATATCTTTTTTTTTTGTTTTTTCAGCATAAGTAGTATAAAAAAGTAGTATCTGACATTATTAAGCACCGTAATATAACTAAAGTTTTGATCCATTGATTCTATCTTGATCAAATTATAATCAAATTAAGACTCAGTACCGTCTCCGCCTGCTGTAATTAAGCCAACAGACAGGAAATCAGACACCAGCCAAAGCAGATCCCTCCCTGTCCACCTTATCTCCCAGAGGATGACCCAGTGGGTGATCATTCACGCACTCGCTGTCCCTTGATGCACGCCTTGGACCGCCGCCATGGCGATACCACGGCGATACCACGCTTTGTAGCATGTAGCTCTATTTTCCACTGATAGTGACCGATTCCAAATCCGTCCCTCTGCATATCTTTCAGCTGTCCTCGCTGCTGCCATAGTCCGGAGACACACACTCACACACACACACACACTCGCACACATGCACACACACACCGACACACACACACACGTGCACACACTTTTGGGAGCCTCAGAGCTCAGTTATGCAGTATGGATGGTTCAATGTGGTTTCTCCCTGTGGATAAATGTTATCATTACCTGCAGGACTGCAGCCAAATGTAAAATAAATCCTCACTGTACATGTTTCTGCTCGGTGACCACCAGAACTGGACCGCTCAGAGAATAAAATAGAGCACAATAGATCAAAAAGCCTGGTAATATTTCCAGTCAGCTTTCATGAAGCCCACAAGGTCATCTCTCCCCCGCATGAGGGTCCTACAGGCACTGCCTCTAATGTTATGAACAATATGTAGCACGTCTGCCATTGGCTGTTCATCTCCCCAGCATACAGGCTCGGGTTTTAGAGGTCGGACTGAGACTGTAATTTGCCCTTCAAAGCATTAGAGGTCTGTATTCCCCCGTTAGCAACATGTTTAAAAAAATGAGGCTTTAGTTTTGACTTGTTTCTTACGCTTTCTGTCATTCCACTGCAGCACCAGAGGGCTGTGTAAATAATGCCTTATGTTTCATGCATCCCTTTTGCTAACATTGTCAGAAGCAGTCAAGCCTATTTGGAGGGAGCACACGAGCAGGACCTTGACTTGACAGCACTAGCTGTCGCCGCATATGGCCGCGTGCATCCCTTCGTCAAAGAACCGCTTAGATGCCTCTTCGCTGAGCAGAAGGAAGAGTAGAGCGGGAATACATGCATAATCCATCACTGGGTATTTACAGTGTATGTGTGTCTGCGTGAGAGAGATGGAGCCTGCGTGTGCTCTTACATAAACCCTCAGTGACATGCCAGGCAGCAACAGAAACTTAGCCATCGCACTGCTGTAGCCGCTTCCAAGTCTCCAGGGTCTGCACAGATAGAAAACACACATGCGAGCACACACACACTCTCAATCCTCTCCGCTCTGCAAAATGCATTTCTAATCATCCTCTTGTTACTCTGAGACGGGTGTCTGCTGTGATATCAGTGTCACCAAGTGTAAACAAGTGAGCAGTAATTTACCCCTGAGAATCATTTCAACAATAACTGCTACGACAAGCGCTTTTACTCTGTTCATAGTCTGAGTCCAGTTGCTCGTGATGCGATGGAAAAAAGACAGATTAGTGACTTTCTTTATTAAAACAACGTGAATATGTTTGGCTGCACTGTAAACAGATACACAGTTGCTCTTCTGTTGTGTTTCTGACGATGTAGCTGAGTTTTTTTGGCTGTTGCATTATGGGTGCACTCGCCGTTACCGTGGTAACCGTGGGTGTTGCCAAATTAACCGGGACTTGAAATCTTCAAAAGACCGTCTTAACACTAAATCCACTCTTTTGGGTTGGTAACTTCCACGTAGAGTCACGAGTTCAGCAGAAGCTGTTTTTTTTAAGCTTTTTTTCAGAGTAAGTCTAGTAATTCAGTCTGAGCCTGTGTGTGTGTGTGTGTGTGTGTGTGTGTGTGTGTGTACAAAAATGTTTGTTTTAATTTGTGAGGGCTGCATGTTCAAGATAAAATGAGGTGTTCAGTTGCTGTTTGAACAAGATCAGCTAAAGTCTGCAAAGTCAGCAGGATGGGGAGAACAGGAGAAAGACCCCTCATTCCTGACTGAAGGTGCTGCTGACCTTGTAGCCACGACAGAAAAATAACCTAAATCAGCTACTGTTGTTGTGTCACCTGTTTGTAGCAGCTTGATACCGAGTGAAACCAGATAGATTTATAGTTAAATAACCACCACTGCCAATTAAAATCTGGCTGTGTGACTCGGGAAGACATGTTCGTCAAGGTAATGCATTAAAGTTTTATCCATGTCATATTTTGTCACGTACACAAACCTCATCCTCACTCTTTCATGTATCATCTGATGTTAGCCACTGAAGTTAGCATGCTAACCAGCTAGTTGATCTCCTTAAGCGTGGGGGCCCGGTCCTCCTCCTCCTCCTCCCGGTGGTCCAAAGCTCCTGTGCTTGTGATGTAAACACCAAAACATTCCCAGTCCAGGCAGAGTCAGCTAATAGGACCGCTAGCTGCATGGCTAACTGAGCTCTGGTGATATTCTGTGCCATATTTGTTTGGAGTATCAACTTAACAGGTGGCTAATTCTTATATATTGCTCCTTGACGTCAGCTGAATAAACTCTGTTTGTATTAATACTGGATTTTATTTCATCATTATTCCATCGTCATCGTTGCCATCATGCTGACAGTCTGTTGGCACGTCTGTGGTTCATTCAACCGAATGGAAGATATCATCAGTGCCAGTTGAAGTCCGACATGAGTTTTTTTTTTTTTCCCACTCATAATTTGAAAAATAACGCCTGAACGCAGCATGACCTGAACAATCAAAGGTGCTACAATGAGCCGAGCGCGGCAGGCATCAATCTCTGCTCGCTCCAGCCAGACTGCATTAACACACGTGTGACCTTTGTTTACGGTCAAGGTCTGTAAGATTGCTTTGGTACTGAGGGATGAGCCTTTGATTCAGCGAGACAACAGGCTTCCAAGACGAGGGGCCACTTGATTAAAACATAAACCACGAGATGATAAGTGTAACCACGACTGGTTATGTGGAGGGAGCAGATACTGAAGGTCGGTGGTCGTCTTGTCTGACATTACATGCACACCCTACCCTACAACAGACTGACCGAAAGGGATATTTACCTTGCTTTAAACGGCTGACTACATCCATTATGACTGATTGTGTGCATTCCAGGAACGAGCCTGATTCCTGGACTGCACACAATAACTCAGCTTGTGATTTAGGAGGAATTTGGAGCAGACCTGTCTCTGACCCTGGTTTATCTGTGGTTACAAAACACCCATCTGGCAGCACTAACTCTGCATTTCCAGCGTAAATGACAGCAGATGGCACTGTTGAGTGTGGAACGTATTTCATGCCTCAGGGGAAAAGGTACTGGCTTTGAGGAAAGACTGACAAGAGGAGAGAAAGAGTGGGAAGGCTGCAACCAGAGGTAAATACATGCAAAGCATTGATCCACATCAGTAACTATCTATTCTACTGCTGAAATAGGCAAAAAAAAAAGATATTTATCAACCTATCGGTACATAAAAATGTTGTCTGCATTCCACCGATGCCTTTTTTATGCCTTTTTGATACCGACTCTGATCTAAATCAGATACAGAGAAGCAGCCAAGCCAGGCAGGAAGCAGAGTGTGACTCACTGCCAGGTAGACCTGAGGGCTACCCTCTGCTCCTTGTGACGCAATTCAAAGAGAGGCAGAGCATCAGAGGAAAAAAAGGGGGAGGACTTGCTCGCTTTATCTTCACTTGCCAGTGGTGTTTCCAGAATGGCTAGTCTCTAAAGTGCTTGGCATGTTAAATCCACAGCAGCTTGTGCAGTTTGAAGCCACCTTTTAAAAAAGCTCATAATCGGCCTGCGAGCTTCTCCGGCTCAGCGGGGCCAAGAGACGGCACCAGAGAGGAGAGGAGGAAGAAGAAGAAGAAAGAGGCGAGGGAAGAAAGGGAAGAGCGAGATGAAGCGAGAGAACACCACACAGCAAAAACACAACAACACAACCTCTTTCCCATTTCCTCTAGATGTCTACAGTACGGTTCATTATTTATATATCGTGCCTCCATTCGACGACATGACTCATCAAACCTCGTTGGATACTCCTCCCCGAGCATGAATACATCATTCATGGCTCCTCGATCATGACCGAGTCTGTGCGTTTGTGCAAAAACACCTCAGGATTCTGAATCTGCATGCAAACATTTATGTGTTTGCACTCCCTGCTGCCGCAACATTATTTCCAATTGACTTAGAGAGAGCTGAAACACCCACAACATGTCTTGAGGGTTTCTATCATCTGCCTCATATTTGAGTCCATTTATCAAAAGTCAAGGATCTGAATTTAATGTGCACTTATTATAGGATGCATGCAGATATAGATCGAGCTATATTCTCACGGCACAGGGACTTAAAGGTAACTGACAGACCTGTGATCACCTGCATTACAAACACTTCGTAGTTTTGCCACCTGCTCTCAGTAATTAGTGCTGTAGTGGTCTGAGTTCACCTGCAACCCCTCGCTTTCCCTTTCTCTGTATCCACTTTTCACAGGTATCATTATATATTATAAGGCATGCTGGCTGCACGGATCTACAGATAGTAATGTCGGCTGGTCGATCAGTCCGATCTTAATATTTTGTACAATCATTCATCGTCCACGGAGGATGAACCTTCATAACAACGATGATCTCCTGACTTTAACCTAATACCACGAGCAGGTCAAATGTTCAGTTCATCCAATATTTTGGTATTCTCTGTTCATATCAAACTCAGCTGTGCTAATTAGTCAATGTTAGCTTGCTAATATGCAGAACTAAGATGCTGAACATTATATCTCAGCATTTTTACCTCTGTCACTGTGAACATGTTAGCATGCTGATGTTAGCGTGAAGCTAAAGTACAGTCTCACAGAGTCACTAGCACGGCCATTGACTCTCAGCCATGTTATCTAACATCCCACTAACCAGCCAGTGAGTGACGGTACAGAAATTATAAATGTATCTCTAACCATCATTTTGTCAAAAGAAATTGTTCCTATCTCAGAAGATGAATACTTCGTTTCACTGCCTACACAAAGCGAGTGCAGTTCATCTCCAAGATATTGGCAGTAAAAAAAGACGTTCGGCAGCTCAGAATAAAAATCGTTCTGTCATTTCACACAGTGATGGTCTGACTGGCTGAATAATAAGCGCTACACTCGTAGATTGATGTGCCCGTCTGTGCATTAACAGGGAACGTTCTTGCATTTACAAGATGGAAGAAATGGTCCCATCAATCTCTTCAAACATCTTAAATGCTCAGTTGGTGATCAGGTTAACACAGAGAGAAACTGAAAAAAGCGTAGACATCCAGTCTTTTCTCCATTCCTCCACACTCAAACCACGTAAATGTGCTCAGACTTTCCTGTAAAACTACAACTCAACACAAACTAATTTTGTGTTTATATTAAAGCTGCTGTAAGCGTTGACGCTAACTTCCTGTCCATGTTGCCGTTAGTAATCCCCTCCTTCCTCTTCTATATGACATAGCAGCAAACAGGAGGATCCTGCTCTCAGGGTCGCCTCTTTATGGAGCTATTTAACACGTATTTTAATAAAAATACATTGATGTGATTTTATTTTTTACTTTAAAAAGGTCCAGGCGAGCTGTTAGCCATCTCCTTGGTGGCTTGATGATTCATATTCATCGTAAAGACACGAGATTGGTATTGACGTTCTCTCACTCTTTGCAGGACGGTGAAAGAAGTGTATCCCCTTAAATGTCAACCCACTACTTTAACTGTCATTATGTTGTGGGCCATTGATCAGAAATAGGAAGACTTAACGGACCGAACAAAACTATAAATATGAATTATTACATACGGCAGGACAGCCAGAGAAACCAAGAGAGGGAAAATCAGAAACAAGATAAGGAGAGCAGGAAAGAAAGACGGGGGGGAGCCGGGATACTAACCTAATAATGTCCTACTCCACAGCACTACAAGCGAGGAAGAGGAGGGCCACTCCACTGATTAGCGAGACCCATTTATTTACAGAGTACTTTGACGGATGCAAGATGACCTGACTTGACCTTCAGGGCGTATTTAATCCACGCCATCGTCTTGGCAGAATTTCTTTATGTACTCTCTGATGTCATTACAGTGTTTTCTAACACAATTAAGGCAAGAATGTCATATTTATTTGTCATAATCTTTCTTTTCATGCACAATAGAAATGGAAAATTATGTATGACTCGTAATCAGATTACTGCACGGTCTATTCTCTCCCTCCACTTGAAGGTCAGAGGTCAGCCTGTCGGGATCCAGCGTCTTTTCTCATGGGTGGATACTTGCTGACTCGGTGGCTTGAACACTTGTTAACCAGCTGAAGGTCATTTCCCACGACCACCCCACTGCAGCGCAGGATTTAAACCTGAGGCTAATAGCTCTATGGCCTGTCGCCTTCTCAGATCGACCACGATAAATGGGTTGCTCTTACGGAGGGTGTGCTAATGGTTATACACAGCTCGATCCGAAAATGATTCCCCGTCCCAGAAAAGGCCCCATTATCTTACTTTAGGCATCTAAAAGCACTCACAATCTGCCATTTTCTGCTTCTCACACTGCAGCAGCAGCAGCAGAAGCAGTGAGACAGGCTGAAGCTCGCTGGATAATTCAATTACAACTTCAAGGTTCAAAGTGAGACACAACAACTACGCCAGAGAGCTGCAGCTGATAGGTTCAAAAGCAATTCATTACCACATATCCACCCATCTGTCCATTTTCTTCCCTCTCTCTGTCTCTACCTGTCCATCATCGTGTCGTCCTCGCTGCCTCTCTGACTGTATTTATGCGTCGTTTGTCTCCGTTGCAGCTAATTCTGGATGCATCTCGTCTGCAAACACTGACACGAACACCAATAATCAAATAACACCAATTTTCTGTTCTGAAAGACCGCACAAAATTCACGGTGGCAATAAAAAAAAAAACACTGTTTGTCTTCATGAAAATTACAGTCTGCTAATTCAGTGTCAGATTCCCCTCCCTCCAGTGCTTTCCAAACATTGTAAACGGACTGACTGTCATAATGTGTGAGTCATTCTGTCCAGAGTTTATCATTACCGCTTGTGTGACTCAAATTTTCTGAGCTCTAAACAAAGACGGGGACTGTTTCTATATCCGAGCACGGTGCAACAGCATTTCCCTGAGTTTGTGTGTGTGCCTGTGTTGTGACAGCGATGGAGAAATGGCCATGAGAGCTTCTGAGATGACAAAAGCTATTTTTAGTGTATGGCAGCCACGAGCCCACTTTGACAGAGAGGAAGGGAGGTGAGAGAGGAGGTGGGTAAAGACAGAGACGGAGAGGAAGACCAAGGAGATGAGAGCGAAGGTTGGAAAGAGGAATAAGTCATGTTATGCAATATTATGAAAGCTACATAAATACGCCCACACCACCAGCTGCACTGTGTTTGTGTAAGAGGGGACACCCCATTATTTTTTTGGTAACATTTTTTGGCTTAAGTTTTTTTTTTTTTTTTACATCCTTTAAAAGAGCCAAAATCTTCACTATAGTTGCTAAAAGGCATTAGCGTGCATCCTGTCTGAAGGAGCTACGATACCAGACGTCAAGGTTATAAATAATGTATTTTTTAATCAATTTAGGATCTCTGGGCTTCCGAAGACCTGAATTACGCTCGACGAGCTGTATGGATCCATTTTATGTTTGTTTTTCTCAGTTGTTGAGCAGAATGCTGCAACACTGTTTTGCTGTGAAGCTCCGGAAATGTTTTGTGGACTACGAGACTTCATGTGACTTTCCATCAGCATGAGGGTGATTAGATAACGGCTGAATTCTCATTATTGTGTGAACTTTTGGGTGAACTAAAATCACATCACAATAGTGAGTTGAGCACATATTTGTATTTAGTTCAGATGTTGTAAACGTTAATATAATAGTTGTATATTTATTTTAAGTATATTATGGTTGGACTGAGGTTTCTATTTATTAGCCTTTCTTAAATTGTTAGAATACATGTACTGATACCCTTTTATTTTCAATTTATGAGAGGCTGTCGGAAAGTTAAGGAACAATGTGGTGCTTGTGGTTGAAGAGGCCTGCAAAAAAACCACCTTCACTTTTTTTATTTTTTACTGTGTAGTGTTAATGGGATTGCAACACAAAGTCAGTACTGTAGCTCTAAGATGGGAGCCAACCATCTGAACTGTAATCTGCATCTTTGAATTTTCCCTATGTTTTAGGTTTCAAACCTGCAACATACTTGATACGATGTACGTGTACATCGTATCAAGTATGTTGCAGGTTAAAAACCTAAAACTGAACCTAAAACCTGTTTTTTATTCAAGAAAAGAAATCTATTGTTATTATTAGAAGTCCATTAATATCACAAATCACAATCACGCCTCAGTGGGCTTTTACAATCCGTACAGCAACCGCCAAATATAAATTATCAGCCTCAAAGCTCACACAGGGGCTTTAGCGTTAACGTTCAGAGGTCTGCCTGATGTAATGAATACAATTTTTGTTTTGCATATATCAAGTAGTCGCCACTGCGGAGGCTGTTAACTCTAATGTGTGTCTCATACAGCCAAATTATTACAAAAGGATTTTCCAGATAACACTTCCTGGTGGGCTTCGACAGCTGATTTCCCACGTTGCTCGACAGCCGCATCTCAATCTTTTCTATCTGTCTTTTGTCTTCTGCGATCAGGCGACATATGTTCCCCTCAAAGAAGCAGGCTGTCGGCCAGATGATGTCATTGTCTGTCTGTCTGTCTGTCTGGGGAGGCGATAAACACTATCACAGTGTTGCTGAATGGTCAGTGGTGCACACACACACACACACACACACAAAACACCACACGCAGCGCACACCCGTCAACAGCAAAAGCCTTGAGGCTATGCAAGCGAGACGTAACAGAGCGGAATCCATCCATACAGTACATCTATATTCAGGTCAGCATGCATCTGTGTGTGTGTGTGTGTGTGTGTGTGTGTGTGTGTGTGTGTGTGTGTGTGTGTGTGTGTGTGTGTGTGTGTTCACATCGCTTCTCATCTGAAGCACCAAAGCAGGAGTTCACTGTTGATTTTCTTTATTTCAAAACGTCAGACTTTTCCGATGATGCTAAACTACGACAACTGAATCTCTTTTTTCGCGGCTCTTCCGGACCGGCACAGACACCGTGACAGCAGCCGCAAGCTGAAAATACAAAAAGTTGAAATATCAAACTCTTTGTTTCTGTTTTCATGCACTTCAGTGCGTACGTTCTCCACAGAAACAATCACAGAGTAATATGAGCAGCAGAGACAGAGATGGAGTTTTGCTGTGTGTAGCAGAAACCATAATGAAGTCCATTATGCTGACATCTATCTCATCACAATAACATCAACAGAGCACCGACTGGCAGGCGACCACCAACAATGCTAATGCTCATTTCATGTTACCGTCAACCGACACACTAAAATCCTGAAGAGACAGACACAACATTGGCAACAGCGCTACAATAGTATTTTCCTGTTTTAAGCAAAAGACAAATGTTGTTGTTGTGGACGTGTATGGATCTGTTAAATGAATAATGTGCGTGGCTGCTGTCTCCGCATGCATCAATCGCAGGAAGGAAAAAATTCGAGTGACAAAATCTATCACCTTAACATCTCAGTGAGTGTCGTTATCTTGTTACGAATGGCTCCCGCGGCGGCTGGCGTGTCAGAGATGAGAAATTTCACACACCGTGGCATACAAGCACTTGAGTGTGAATTGTCGCAGAGGCCTCACTTCCATTTTTATGTCGCTGTCTGGCATTGGCGAGGCCACTAAAAGCGAAAGTCCACTGGGAAACAAAAACATGCGGGAGGTCAATTGATGATCCGGCGTAGTTGATCAGGATTTATGAACAGTGACGCTCCGCTGGGAAAGTGGAAAAAACAAGACAGACAAGGCGTCGTCACACTGAACCTGCAGCTGGATATGGAGAGTGTTAAGTGATTGAACATCTTGTTCTAACCTTGTGATATAATAAAATTACACCTGACAAAGTGAGACTAAAAACTTGAGCTACCGGTTCATTTCTCAGAGGCATTTTCTTTATTACACTGGGGACCAGACACAAAAATAGCAATGACGGACGGAAAAGATGAGGATGAAAGAGGAAAAGCTGACTGCATGTCCCCTGGACTTCAACCCACCACAACGACTTCAGCCAACTAGCTTGTATGTTCCCCCATAAGGCAAATCTACAAACTGTTGTTATAATAAAGGAGTGATTGCCGATCATTTTTGAAACACTCTTGCTATTATATCCATCTCTAATCGAGAATGTGTCTGAGAAACGGTTGTAAACGGTACTAGAGAAAGTGCAGAAGCAAAAAATAAGGAAGTGGAATACAGAATACAAACATCATATTTTGAGTTTAAAGTGGGACAAAAAGGCGAGTCGAGGGATTTAAATGAGGCTACATGCTGTCTTTGCTGTAAGCAGGTCTTCACTAAACAGGGCAACAACATTAATTTGCAGTGTCATCTCCCAGGACAGTCTGAGCAACGATAATATCGTGTATCGTGATATATGTGCGGGTTAATATCGTGATCGTAATGTATCAACAGCATGAACACATCGTTAAAACTAAGGCCACAGATGCTCACTGACGGTCCTGACATTGACCATCGGCCTGTTGCGTCAGGGCCCTCACAGACTCGTGGCAACATGATTGGTCCATCAATCAATTAATCAATCAGTCGATTTGCAGAAAATTAACTCGAAATTGTGTTACTAAGATTTGGTTTAATCCATTTCAGGATCGTAATATATCATAAATAATGATTTTCATTTTAGAATAATCTGCCGATGATTTTCACAATTAATCGCTTCTTTATTTCACCATTAAAATGTAAAAAAGAAATTAAAAATCACAATTTCCGATCAGTGTCAAACACTTTTGATCCCTTGCGAGATTTTCTCCTCCAAAGACTAAATCCATCTTTTCAGCCTCCCCACAGTGACAGATAACTGATCAAACTGTAAATGCTAAATATGCATTTCAATAAGTTGTTTCATTTGAGCTGACATTACCGATGGACATTTAAATTGCGTTATTATCTCCTGGAAAACCGTTTCATCTACTTCTAATTTCACAATCTAAAATTTCTATTTCCATCCAGCCGGACATTTGAATACTTCAATTGATTAAGATGAATTCTTAAACTTTTGTAGAAGAAATCCGACTGAAAGAAGTGACATTCATTACTTTTAATGAGTTCTTTTGTAATGAGTTATTCATGAGCTCTCGTCCTGATCAAATGAAAACCGTCCAGAGTGATAACACTGGTTCTGGTGTTCAGAGAAATACGTCCCGTCGACTGTATGCTACACCGCGGCATCGACTCTGAATATCACAGACTGCCCTGAGATACACTAACCTATTATTTCCAGCCGACATGCTACACCTGCTTTCTCTCTTCCTGTTCTTTCATGGCTACACTCCTCAACTCTCCCTCTTCATCACTTCCTCTTCCTCACTCTTCCTTTTCACAGCCTAAAAGATGATTACCAACACAAAAGGTGCCAGGAACGAAAAGACAGAGCGACAGAACAAAGAAAGAAAAAAATACAAAAGAAGAAGCAAGAGAACAGCGTTTCTACTTCCAACCAAAACAGTGCATTGAGTCCAGGCGGGCAGCCGAGTGGAGGTAACGCTGCAGTTAGCGCCCTGGCAGGGGGAGCTTCTGGACGGCTGTCACAGGTGCAAATCTGTGCAAATGTGGGGGGATCTGAGCGGTGTGGGAGTGCAGAGATATAAAGATCACGGTGCACAGGTGTAAATCGAACCCTGCCAATCTCACGCATGCATGCACGCACAGCGAGGACTCACTCACACACACACACAAACACACACACACACACACACATTCCTGTACATTCCTGACTCTAATTAGCTAATTACTAATAAATAATGAACACACACTGTCTTTCCCTTCGCTTCTTTTCTTATCTTCTCGCTTTCAACCGACGCAAAAACACACTATTCCTTCTCCCCCTTCCTCCTACTAAACATATGACCCCCCCCCCTTATCACACACACACACACACACACACACACACACACACACACACACACACACACATGCAGAGTCACTCTTCACAGGAACAATTTGTCCCGTTAATGTGAGGTCGCAGCAGAACGTTTTTCCACTTATCAGCCCTCTGGATTTAAATAAAGCGCTATCACTGATACACTGTTGCCTAGAAACACAATAGGATGCATCAATAATAGGATTTTACCCAGAAGCCTTCAAGACCCTTTTACATGCGAGCTATGTTGCCCCCCCTTTGTGTTCGTGAGCCGCCGTATTGTGCTGTAAAGAGATTTAAAGGGATATTTCATCTGATCTCTCTTGTGTTTGTATCCGTCTATCAGAGCTGCCAAACTTTCTGTTATTTCCCAGGGGTCCGGGTTATTTTTATAGTTCAATTTTGAAAGGATTTCGATGCTTTTTAGTAGGTTTTAACGGGACAAATTGGTCCAAATGGATAAAAATGTCATTCCCGGTGCTGACAGATGTGCTTTGTTCTGATCCTGGCAGCCGTATCTTCACTCACGTATGATGTTTTCACCATTTTTTTTTTTCTTCAGGTCTCAGCTGATGCATGAGCTCGCATGGCATTTAGAGGAAGTGCACCCGTGACCCCGGTGCCCAGGCGTGTCTTATATAACGGCAGCCCCCCTCTGGTTATGAGGCATTTCCTGGCACCAGAGATAAAAGAGCCTATTCTTACACTACTCGCTTCTTTAATGAACTCTGAGGAAGTTAAAAGAATGAAGGACAAGAGGACACGAGATGCTGAAATAAGCCTGACGTAACAGTTAAAACAGGGACTGAGAGTATTATGAATAAAGTAAAGCATAGTACGACATGAATAAACTTTGTTTTGCAGTGTACGTCTTGTTCTGTCGCTGTGTGCTTTATGTAAGCTCAAATTAAATGCGACTTTTACAGAAACCAGACCAGTTTAGATTTAATATTTATTTAATACTGTAGAAAGTTTTAGACTATCAAAGCCAGTGCTTCCTTGAGGCACATGGTGCTGAGGATCTGCCTCATCTTTACATTTTTTAAGCTGGGCAATGTGGGCTTAAAACAATATCTCAATCTTTTTAGACTATAACTTAATACACGATGTACAGCGCAGCACTTCTGTTCAGAAAATGACATCACTTTACTGTAATGCAGCATTTAAAAGCAGGAAAAGACAACACTTATGTCATATCATGATATAATGATATCCAGGATCTAAGATGAAAGATAAAAACAATATAAATAAGTAATGATATAATACTGATATATTGCTCAGTTCTAGTACATCAATCTTTCTATGAAAGGATCAGTAGGTCGCAGCTCACATTAGCTTCATTTTAAGCCAGGAAATGACTCATTTTATCTACTTTTTAGAGCAGCAGCAGATAATAGTATTGCAGAAACACACCTAGAAGTAGTGAGTCTACATTTATATCCACTTATTGTGATATTTAACCATAAATTCTCTTCCATTACAAGATCACAGTTTCTATGAATGTGCTCCTGCCTGTTTTTATAAGACTAAATGAATAAATCATGGAATGAATTCACACTCTTCTGTCTGAGGTAATGAGATACGGTAGGGCTACATATTAGCATGAGAAGATAATCATCTGATCCTGCCTCTCTGTTGGTTTTCTGCCCAGATACAAGAGCGGCGAATGGGAACATGGCAGGATGCCTGCTAAAAATCTTGCAGGGTTTATAATGGGAGTCCCTCAGTGGTTTTTTGGTGGTGATTCAGAATATATTCATGTGACCCCAAACAACACTGTTAATATCAATTGTGGGAGAAGCCACTGAGAATGCAGTTAGCCTGGATGCTACGGTTTCATCTGCTGCAAATACTTTTACGACTACTAGAAATGTTACGACTACAATGTATCTATTACCCTGGTAGCAGATACGATCAGCCTGTCCTCATTCAAATTTTTTATTAATTTGTGCTAAAAGGAAATGTGAATTGTATCAAATCTACCAGAAAACTCTCTTTTCAGCTACACCATCAACCAATATCCTGCCATAAACACAACAAATGGATTTAAAGCTACACAAGTCAATGTTTTTATATTAACAAAGGATGAGAAGACATGTTGGTTCACTCTCATCCATTCTGCTCATCAACATTGTTTTGTTTTGAAAGGTGTGGCACACACTGCACTACTTTCTTCTTCTGAGTGTGTGCTTGTGGCGAGCGAACACAAATGAGTGTGAAACATACAACATGTGTACAATCCATCAACTGGAAGTGAGTCAGTGGAGTCTCACCTTCACATACAGCTGCTGGAACTCATCCAGGTTGAGCCGGCCGGTGGGACAGTCCTTCAGGAAACCCTTGTACCACTGCTTCAGCTCGTGTTCGTTAAACTCTGTGTTCTTCACCAGGTCCTCCATCACTTCAGGGGTCAGCTTGCTGTTCTGTTTCCCCATTTTGCCTGCGAAAAGCAGCGCACACACAAACAGACACAAACACGTATAGGAAATTAAATTTTTCATTTAACACAGAACACAAAGAACTGCCTCTTTATGACGTCGATGTTATGAACCTAAAAGTCTGGAGGCAGTTTGGAAGAAAAACAGATTTCTGAGAAAATGCAAACCACAGATTCATCTAAAAATAAGCTTTAAAACAAATAGAGTGTAAAATGACAAACTGGAATAGTATCACATGTTCGGAAATAGTCCTCAACTGTTATTTCTTCTTGTATAATAGGGTCAGCTTCTAAGACATGCAGCTTTTATGTTGTGTCGTCCTTTGAGCAGCTGCTTGTCCTAGTTTTGTTTGTTTGTTGTTTGAGTCCTGAACCCTTAAAATCCTTCCCGAGGATTTGGTTTACGATGATAAACTGCATTATATAAAAAATATGGACTGAGGGAACCACTGTAGTTGGGTTTCACCCTGTTAAAGCTGAAAGACCCCACTTTCTAGACAAAACTACTACAATTCCCCGTCCTCTCTTGACTGTACTCTATTAAAGATGCAATATGTAAGACTTAAACTTCTGCTTTTACCTTTTTAAAGGTGAAAAGGTAAAGGTATATTTATTGTGTTTAGTGTTGATGGTGAATTGAGGAGTCTCATGTATAACATTTTTTTTAGCTACTTACTTTTCATATGGTGAATATCTCACTTTGGAGTGAAACCCCGTGGATTTTAGAAAGGGTAATTAAGACATGTTAAAAATTGTTGGTCCGCTGTGACTTTTAAGAGGAACTTAAGTGTGTTTTTGGTATTTTAATGTCCCTTAATTTCTCCACTGGAGCTGTTAGCACCCAGCTGCCTCTGTGGGTAGCTGATGTATCAGCACAGCGCTGATGCTGCCACTTTATGGCCTTGATTAGTTCATTAACCAACCCATAATTATTATAATTTGCAGAAAGATGGTAAGAGTTTGGGAACGTTCCTTCTCATCCTCTCTGCTGAGATGTTTTATTAGACCTCTTTAGCTTGGAAAGACCGAGGGAGACACGAAGCAGCACCAGTGTGTGTGGTGCCAGTCTGTCTCTGAGTGCCCAGGGGTGAGAACAGGAGACCCAGGCAAGCATCCAAGAGCTGCTGCTGCAGTCATATATATATATACTGAGGCCTGCCATGCTGCATTGGTTTTTGCAAAGCACCATTCAAGTGTGCATCTTCAAACCATCAGACCATTTTTCAAAAGCATACCATAAGTTTGGAGATTGATCTTGTACCTCTCAGGCTGCAACTGGCTTCCATTTATTTAAATACACTACAAATCAACGATGCAGTGATCTGAAGCGCACTTAGGACAGATCACTTAGGACTTAGGCATCACTTCGATGCCAATAATGAAGCTGGCAACAAAACAGCAACATTTTTACTGCAAAAAATGATTAAATTCACAATGCTTTCAAAGCATCACGTTAGCTGATTGTCTACTTTCAGGGCTTGATTATGTCACAACACAGCTCAGCGCCGTATTTCAGCAGCCAACTGTCATACGTAATGCCAGATTGTGTTGAACACCCCACCAAGGCAAGTTTCCAAATGGTCCCTGCTCACGAGTACATTACCACAGTTCAATAACGTAGCTACACCATAACAATAGAGTAGGAAGGTCATCTGTGACGGCAGGATTATGTAAAGAGAGTCTCTGCAAGTGTATGGACAGTGGTGAGAAAATGAAATTAAGAAGAAAATGCATAGTACTCTTTGTACATTGTTAATTAAAGTAGAAATGATTTCTCATTTGTTACAATATTAAGTAAAATGTGTTAAACCACTCATACGATGCTTTAAAGGAATAGTAATAGTCATACACTGCACTACAGTAATAGTTTAGCGTGGTCGGCTACAGAAGTCCAGCTCTGCGTAAAAGTAAAAACAACAACTGGCAGTTTTACAGGGGGCTAAGCTAACTAGCTGGCTACAATAGCTTGATATGTGTCCAGACATGAGAGTGCCATAAATCTTTTCTACTTCCTGAAATGCACATCAATTTCTTCGAGCCGTTATCAAACTGGAATAGGTTTTACACTTTTTTATTACATCGAGAAATGTGTGTGTGTGTCTTAGATACACCGATATACACAGGGGTCGGATTATTTTAAAGTTGTGAAATGGAGGACTGACGAAGGTCTGTGTGTGTGTCTGTGTGTGTCTGTGTGTGTGTGTGTGTGTCTGTGTGTGTCTGTGTGTGTGTGTGCTGACAGCTCGTTGATCTATTTCGTTTGTCTACGTTGTTGATGAAGAGGGAGAAAGGCAGAGGGACAGACACATCTATCAGAAAAGTTATTGTCAAAGTTTAATAAACAATCCCTCATCTCTTAGAAACCTCCCCATGTTCCTGCACCACAATTTGGAAACAATTAGTCTAAGGAAGATTGATACGCTTTGTCCTGAAATCCAATTTTGAAAAAATGCTTTCAGCCAGGCTCAGCATGACCTGCGCTCAGTGAGGAACTCGGGATTCATGATGTGCAACAACTGAAAATTAAGTTGTGACTAATCACGCTTCCACACTGCCTGTAAACCAAACGGACAATACAACAAATACATTGATTTATTACTAATGAAATCACTGCAGCTATCACAAAAAGGCTAAGATGTCCCCATGGCGATAGAACATGAAGCTGGTTAAGTGGATAATAATAATAAACAAGGAAATGCAATTTAGTCAGTGACACAATAAAACGATTTCATATAAAAAGAAGAAACAATCCTATTACGTTTAATAACTTCTGGGAGGTGGGGATGAGAATACACACTTTCACTAGAGCTGTGAGATTCTGATGAACGTTTTTCACAATTTCTTAACATTTTATAGGCTAAACAAAATAATCCTGAAAATAGTCAGATGATTAATCGATAATGAAAACGATCTACAATCGACAGCGAGACGGGACAAGTGATGGATGCCTTTTCTATCAGCTGAGCTCCATGAAGCACCTCGACTGGCCTGACTCTCACTGACACGTGTTGCTTTATGTAGAATTTGGATTCATTGATTTGGGATCAGCATCATTTTGGACTTTGATAACGGCTGAATATCATCTCAACTGCCCCTCATTAGTTTTCTAAAGGCAATTTAATGACTTGCATTCGAGAAAATCAAGGCTCTCTTCGTTATATTCATTTGAAAACAGGAAGAAAATTGTTGCCACTTACGCAGCCTTGATCACAAAGGAGCGCTTAAATCAAATACTGTGGATATCATGGGAAATCAGAGTTATGGGTCATTTACTGAGGTGAAGACAGAGCACCATAACATCCCAGTCAGCAGGACTTTCCCCTTTACATTTATACTCCTGGACTAGTAGGCCATCTAGTGCCATCCAATACCTGTGGGTGAGGAGGTCGTACTTTACGTGGGTTGACACAGATTATGCAGTATGTGTTCAGATATAAAAAATATTTCACCTTTTAAGTAGTATCGTATTAAAGTGTCCTATTGGACATTGTAAAGTGCATTCAGGTGTTTTAGAAGCTGGTTAATGGAGGCTGGACAATTTTCTGATTCACAACTGACCCTGTGGTTTTTCAACTGCAGCTTCAATGGGAAAATTTACTAAATTGGTGTTCAGAGATTTTCAAAAGCAACTATTTCACAGGCCAACGGCAGAAACTGCCAAGAAGACAAACTGTGCAATAAAAGTCTCTTTGTTAAACAACTGATTTTCCTCTATAATACAAACGACTAGCAGTCTGACTCATCTGGCATTCACATCGTCTCTCTGATATGTGAAAATAACAATACAACAGTCACTGAAGGGATATTAACGTGTCCAAAAACAGACTCTTCTTATTTAAGTTTGTTTTTTTTCCATTCTTACTATGGATGACAGATGGATCGTAGGGTTACATTTTGGATTTGGTGGTAAAGGACCTGCTAAAAAAGTGGTCATCAGTTCAAGTGCTAATTCAGTGATTTGGTTTTGCACGTCCAAAAGAAGGCTAAACAGATTTATAAAGGAATCGAAGCAGTAAAGATCAACGTATCCTGACTCATGGGTCAAGAAACAATTGAACCTACATTTGCCACGACGCAAAGTGAAATAATCTTTTGTAAGAACCTCCCTGTTTTGTAAACACGCTCATCTTTCCCACTCCACAATTTGTAGTTTCCATGCCCAAGCCTAGATAACCCCAATGACATCAATATGACATAATCAGGGATTTACATGTGTAAGAGTCCAACTGAAATCACAAAAAATAATGCTGATGTGTATTTTAAATGCATTAGTATATTTTTTTATCATTAAATAAAAGTGGGAAAGGCCCCTTTTCATCTCAGCTGTCTGGAGGGGTGTGTCCCCCGTCTGTGTTTGATTGACAGCAGCTGACAGGCTGCCAGAGAGCCGGTGATACACAAGAGGGAACGAGAGACGAAGTAGTTGTAGGCAGACAGCTTGTTGTTGGAGGTATTTAGGAGTAAGTGAGTATCTATAATGTGCTGCTGCTGAATGTAAGTTTGGTGTAGGGTGTCCCCTCACAGTTGCCGTAAGGCAGGAGTTACTGGTGTTTGTGACACCTGGGGGAGAAAATGAAAAGAAGTTTGTTGCTGCTAAATGCGTTAATGTTGCGTGTCTGTGTCTCGTTCATCATTTTCTTATTAAACTTGCCCAGTCAGGTGAACTCAAGGCGCTCGGTTACATTGGTGGCAGCGGTGTTTCTTCTCTGCTGGTTGCTGTTAGTGTTTCTCTCAACCGTGTCATTTGTGTTTTCCTCAGTATAGCGCGCCAGCCAACTTTGTTTCAAGCCTCTGAGGCTGCACACACCTAAGTTACGGACATGTGGTGTAATTGAAGACCCTTTATGACCCGGCACACTGCAATGTACGCTGGACGCTCGCCAGGCAGGGATGTGAGAGGTGATGTGACTTCCCTTGATGGTGACTGGAGACAGTTTCTCATGTGGTTATGGGTTAAACAACACTGTCTAAAGACAACTACAGACCAGCCGGTTCTTCTGTGTTGAGTGATCAGAAACATCCCCGGGTAACAAGCCAAAAGTCTGTCAGTACTGCAGTGAAGCTGAGGAGGCAGTGCACGCCGACAGCAGGTTGCAAACACTTTTCTGTTACAATATGTGCTGTCAGACACGACGGGCTGAGCCTGAAGACGGCAGCTGCAGCGGGAGACAGATGTGTCCCGGGAGAGATGTGAGCACAAGACACATGACAGCCTCGGCATTATGGGACTGTGCAGGTGTGTGTGTGTGTGTGTGTGTGTGCACTTGTATAATAGAAAGGAAATACATTTATATCCACACAGCATGTATGTACAGTATGTGAATGAGTGCATGTGTTCATGCTTACAGTATGTATAGTATATCTCCCACCAGTCATACATGCCAGCGTCTGCAGCATGTATTTAAGATTGCATGTCGTCACGTTTGCCTATAGAAAATGAATCTCCAAGCACTTTACATCCAGAACTACGGAAGTCATTAAGAATTAAGATTAAGTTCTGCGTTTCAAGACGCCACGAGCACGCTGTCTGCATATATGATGCTGCAACACACACGACAGAGAACATCTCAGAGGGTTTAATAGATGTATGATGAGCCTGGTGCTTAATGTTCATTGACTTCTAACATGTTCACAAAGTGCTAGCATAGCTCACACTGCATCATGATGTCACTCATGACTCCGTCTTCCTTCATTCATGCAACAAGCAGCAAAGCTGAATCTGCATCTGTATCGTATCAGCGTGTCGCCGCTGGCACAGCTTATTTCTCTAATAGCTTTATATACCTTATTAATTAGTGCCAAAAACAAAGCTTATATCATAAGATGTAATAACATTTACTCCCTGTGAAAGAATTCATCTTGAGTGTCAAATTCATGGTGTACAAAAACGCAACACTTAAATAAATCACACATCCCCCGCAGCTCACTTTATGTAAAAACCTGCAACTGCACAACCTTTAAAAGTGACGCAAGTGGCAACATGATGTGTTAAGAGCGTTTTCAAAACATCGTAGTCCTCCACAGTTTTTAAATATACATTTTACACTTCATCTGGTGCCTGTTTTATGTGTTTGAGCTATTTGATCAAGGCCCTAAGAAAATACACATTTATGATTAATTTTATTGGAAGAATTCTACATTAGATGGAAATGCTTCAATTTTTTACACCATTTTACAAACATGGCATAAAGAGAAAGAACTAAAAGTGGGATTTACTCATCCAAATGCTACAGCCGCGACAGCATCAGCTAGTAATGCAACTTTTCCCGCGGGGAACTAAGACAGAAGCAATATTGAGAATTTTGCCAGGTGTTTGCTGTCCGTGGAAAGATTGCTTGACTGCAAGATATAGTCGTGAAACTTTACAGGTGGGTAGTTGAGCTCAAAATGAGGGCTGGATATGAAAATGGGCTTAGTCCAAGCAAAGAGGCCAGAACTAGGGAGGTAGGAGGTAGGAAAGAGGGCCACTGGCTTCACACTTTACACAGATTCCTCCTGATTATCCAGACATCGTTATCAAAAGTTAAATTACATAACACACTTCTGGTACATCCCCGGCTTCATGTACAGTGTGAATATTTTCTACACCGTCACCCAGAGACTTGCGTTAATGGAGCGATCGGCAGTAACAAATGAGACCGGCTGAGCCACACACACACTGCAGCAAACAACTGAAGAGGATAACTTGGTGTTTCTGTTCAGTGTCTTTGGACAGTGATGGCGGTGCAGCAGAGAGAGCTGCTCTCTAAAGACATGACGTTAATCACAACAGAGCCGAGCCGAGCGCTCCACCTCCCCCTCGTTCTGTTATTGTCATCGAGGCAGGAGATTGTAAAATGCTTTCAAATTAATTAAATTCATTAATTAATGCAGTTAATGTCTTTAAAATGAAAAAAGGCTGCAAACCATTTATCTTAATTGCCAGTTGTGTTTCATATTGTGTTTGAGTGGAGTAAGGACACTGATGAATGGTTTGGCACACAGTGTACTGAGGCGAGAGGCTGAACCTTCTGTCTCGATTGAATTTATCTGATCAGACGTCAAAGAATCAGAACTGAATCGAATCACGAGGCTTTGGATCAGTCCCACCTCGACCTCGTCACTGTAATACTTACACCCAGCAGCTCTGGAGATGCTCTGGGCTCACTGTAATGCTTATTCAGGGTCGGTGAAGATCGTGTAAACACCGTTGTGTGTGAGTCCAAATCAGATGTCTGGTGTGCCTCAGATTTCTTCTCGTCTTCTTGAGTAACGACTTCTGCCCGGATGAGCCGTCTCTGCCGTCCTTGGTATGTTACTCTTCTATCCGTTGCAACTTTGAGAAGTATTTCCTCCAGGACGTGGGAGTGGCGAACCCGCAGGATCAGATGTGATGGTGGGACGTTCTCGTCCAGTGTAAGTTGTGTCTTTGAGATAGTCTTGCTATCAAATCCTGTACGTTTTGCATTCTGCTCGGGCTATTCTCAAACTTTGATGCTTTGAATGCCCCTCCAGATCTAGACATTTTTCTGACACCAAGCCGGAGATTTGCTCCACTTCAGCTTTCAACTCGTCTGTAGCATCGTAGCTAACTGTAAGCTAACTCTACCTCTTGGATACTCTTACTGTAAGTGGGTAAGGTAGGCTAAATGGTATTCAGTTTGTGCTTCATCGCTTCTGTGAGGCGTCTCTCTCCGTCTCTTAACGGAAGATTTTGTCCATTTGTGCTGTTGATCTTTCCACATATGTAGACGATTCTTGTTCTGTTATTAAGACATTTGTTTCAAAAACTGCAGAGCTAATTAAAAGTGTTTCTCCCGACGGCGCCACAGGAAGTCCAGGGTGTCTTCCATACCTCTGATTCTTCTCGTCAGACTTATGTAAGAGCCTTTCCACCTTCTCATCTGCCCCCTTTATGTTTACCCTCAGCCTTTGTGTCGCATGAAATGAGAAATGGAATGAAAACCATCTTTTAAACGTTAGATAACTGGACAAAATCTCTCCGCTCAGCATTCGCTCGATACTCAGCAGCCTGCAAATGTGATAATGATGAAATTCCTTCTACGTTCTCCAGCTCGCTCTTACATTTCCACTGTCAGAGGTAAGAAGATGAACAAAGAGATGCATGCAATGAAAGTTATGTGCACGTAATAAGGGTGTGATCTCAGACAGATGCAAGCGGCATGACACTCTTGTTAGCACAAGCGCTGAACACACACCCCGCCCCCCTTGTTAGCTCTTATGCATGGTAATGCTTTCTTACCAGCTTCTCACATCTACATGGGGAACTAAACAGACAGCGTGGTGCATAATCAGCAGATGTCAGCGCTGGAGAAATGACGAGGGGGGGACCGAGCCTGGGACAAGACACTCTGGGTCAGTTTGCAGAGTCATAGCCCTTTGTCTTTAGTCCACCGGGGCCTCGTTAGAGCCAAAGATAATTTTAAAAAATCAGGAGTTACCCACCAGCAGACAGGTGTGGACTGACACAAAGGTACATAGTCAAATGAGTAATATTACAGTCCTGTAGCAAGCCAGCAGACCTGCCCCTCAGCCAGGCGGCGAGCTATTACATAACACTGTCCCTTTACCATCATTTGCCAACAGGGGGGATGACCTTGAGAGCCTGGCAGAGACCCAGCCAAGAGAGGCAACACCACATAAAACACAAGGCAGTGTGCGGGGTTTGATTCAGAGACATCTCGAAGGTTTCCACGTTAATCTGCTGCTCTTATTGTCTAGATATGTGTGAGAGAGGTGCACTCAGCATACAGGCGCAGTTGGATGAGATGTGGTCATGCCTGCATTGATTTGCAAAAAAAAAAAAAAGTAGCCTCATGGGGAGTGTGTTAAGACACACACACATACATACACACACCCACCTTCCTCCTGCACACACACACACACACACACACACCCTTACAACATCAGCACCGGTGCCAAACTACACCGGGATACATCACTCACAGATCGTGCCATGTCGTGCCAAAGCAAAGACATCCCACGCAAACTTAAAAAAAAATAAGATAAATAAAACCTCACACAGTTTTAATCTTTGATCAGGAGGGTTTCATCAATCAGCTGTGAGAGAGGCTGGTGTGTGTTTTACACTTTTATTGTTGTTGAAAGGAAAAGCCTGGTGTGTGTGTGTGTGTGTGTGTGTGTGTGTGTGTGCAGCCAGAGTAAAAAAACATGCATGACACAAACGTGTTTTTTTTTTCTTGCAAAATTAAACGTGCATTTGCAGGAGTTGATTTAAAAAACAGCTGATTTGTGGCTATTGCCTCGTGTTCTCATTATCACGGACGCCAATAAATCTACAAATTAGTCTCGTGAAAGCGCAATAAAGAAGAAGACATGCAGGTGTTTGTCTAAAATATGTTATATTTCATCACATCCTACCTTGCGAGAGTGCGGAGACAACGGGAGGAGAAGTCCGGCGTGATGTCTGGAGGTGGAGGGAAAAAGACCTGCGAGGACGAGGAGGGAAAAAACAGCGATTCAAAAAGGTGTGGAGCTGCTCTGCTGTCGAGCCACTGCGAGGTAAAGGTATCTGCCGTGAGTATTTTCTTATTCAAGCGTGTTTTTATTGTATTTTTTAAAAAAAGTCAGCCTCGAGCCGCGGGTCCGTAGGATGCTGCTGGCTGCTGAACACACACTGCTGCTGTCCTGAGAGCCGGAGACAGACACTGACAGACAGGCGGAGACAGAGAGAGAGAGAGCGGGAGCGGCGAGTCTCTGCCTCCCTCCACCCCCGCTGTGTGGCCCGACAACAGGCTGCTGCTGCTGCTGAGGGAGTAAAGA
This sequence comes from Pagrus pagrus, assembly GCF_965226575.1. Classification (NCBI taxonomy): domain Eukaryota; kingdom Metazoa; phylum Chordata; class Actinopteri; order Spariformes; family Sparidae; genus Pagrus; species Pagrus pagrus. The sequence continues at coordinate 2,430,766 of NC_140200.1, read as the reverse complement.
AACGTAGAGAAAACACAATCTTTATCCGACCTACCTGTAAACACGACAAGAGGCGAATTCACACACGCTGTGTTAGCTAGCTAAAGATGGAGACAAAGCTGCCGCCTTTGTTCAGCGGCGGCAGTTTCGCGCCACTTGGAGGACAAACAGGAAGCGAAGTTACGTTATCTGCTAGCGAAGTTAGCTAGCTAGGTAAAGTGGCTGGTTAAGTCGCTATAGGCTTCAGGCTAAACTCACTAATTTGTGAGGTGAGTAACTTTGGAATAGCTAAATTCTACCTGGATAAATAAGGAAAATGTAGGAGTAGCTTAAAATGTCAGCTAACGTCGAGTAAGATATAACGTTAGCTAATGGGTATAAATAAAGTAAAATATTAGCTAGCCAACTCGCCAAGTCATGCAGCGGGGTAAGACATGTATCAAGTAATTAATGATAAATAAGTAAAATATATGAGCTGAAAATGTCAGCTAATGTCAAGTAACTTATAATGTTAGCTAATGGGTTTAAATAAGGTCAAATATTAAGGTTTGTGTCGGTGACACTAGCTAGCAACTCACCAAGTAGTGCAGCTGGGTATGACATGTATCATACTAATTTATAAGGTAACTTGGGAGTAACTAATGGTAGCTGGATAAAATTAATAAAATATATTACTAGCTTTCAGTGTTAGCTAACGCCAATGTCAGTGGCTAAAAGGGAGCGAAGATATGACATTAGCTAATGGGTATAAAGCCAGCTGACACTGCTAATGTTAACCATTGTAAGGTTCATAATGATGCAGTCGTTTAACATAATGTAAATAACAGGAACTGGTTTGAGTAATGAAAACAAAACGGTATATTCAGGTATTTCTTTAAAAGCAGGCTGACTAGCTCACTGACCAAAGCTTTCATGTCATGTACCAACGAAATTTTAAATAGAACCTTTTTATGTAACTAAGAGATTTCCTTGGTGAAACACTACGATGTAACACCCAAAACAGGGGTAACTGAAGGGGTAATAAGAAATAATTCTTTTTTATTGTAATTTAAGTCTCCTCTGCTACAAGAAAAGGTTGCAGTTGTGTGGTATGAAAATTATCATACAGTGTACATTTGCTTTTCTATGGTATCAAATTGTAATTGTTACCAGACATTTTTTTTCAAGTTTAAACCAAGTATCACATCTGTCAGGACAAAAATATTTAGGGAAATTATAATAAAGCATTTGTTCAACCAAAAAACACTTCTGTTTTCATCCTTTTAAAGGTCATTGCAAATGATAATAGTTATAATAATTGTGTTATACTGTGATACTGCAAGACTGCAGTATTTTTTAAGAAGATTATCATACCGTGAAAATGTCATACCATTGCAACCCTACTTCAAAGCATAGATATGACAGCGGGGGTTTCATGCTTTATTTGGTGTGTTATTTTTTATGTTATACTGTAGAGTGCTTAAAACTTCAAACAAGACTAAAGTCTGTTTAGCTGCTTTCGATTCAGGTATTGTGAATGCTGGCTCATTGTCACACTGTCAAAGCTTACTGGGGCATTTCAATAAAACAGAGCCATAGTTAATGTTATTAGTAACACCTGTTTTTCCCTGCTATGACAAGGCAGTATGTCTGATGTGCAAAAGGCCTTTTGTATTCATTATAACAAAGCTAGCATTGTCAGGAACTGATGCACAGCAGTTCCAGATTGGGGTGTTAAAATAGGGAGGCAACAGCACAACAACAGTGCTATAGTACCATCTCTGTATTCAGTGCAATGAATCAGCATCACGCTGTGTAACAATCTGTTCTGGTATAGGACATCCACTCACTGAACGTCACGTTGTTTTTTGTGTTTTCTTCATAGGTTTGGTGTGGGATTACCTCCATGTTATATGACTGCAGGTTTGGTGTAAGGTGAGTTAATACAATCGAGCACATAGGCTATTATGAGAAAAAGACATATGGTCTATACTACAAGCTGAGGTTTACAAGAAACACAAGATGGAGTCTGACCATCTGAAAAGTCTTTCTTTAATGAGAAATAGCTTCTCTAGGATTGTTATCTATGGAAGTAAACTATGCATCAAAAACATTCTGGACGTGATCGCATTCCTTTGATAGAGTAACAGTTATTGATCTGAGCAGTGTGGCTTTCTGATGCAGCGTTCACACTCAAGCTGTTTCTATTTTAGGTTTAGTTGATCGGAGAAAATGGACAAAATCACGCAGGAAGATATTGAGCCACAAACTGAGAGAGAGCTTACCTCACCACTCTCTCCAAAACGACCAAGGACAGATTGTACACTGACAACTAACCACAGTGGGAAAGGCAGATTGGGCTTCCCAGAGCTTGTGACATTTTGGAAAACCGTTGGCTTCCCATCATCAACGAGTAAGTCCAAGGACCGTGTGTGCACAGCAGAATGTGGAGTTATCGAAGATGAGCAACATGACACTAAATTAATACTGAACCCTATAACGAAGATAACTACTCCACACAGTGACGGTGCACACACAGGATCATCTCAAGCCTGTTTTATCTCTGCTGAGAGACGCCTCCTACTTCTGGTGAAAGATGAGCAGCCCCCGGTTACTGAAAGTGACAAGCTCAGCTCATACCCAGTAGATGATGCAGGTGGGCCATTAGCAGAGACTGACACTTCGGAAGACACCAGCGCTGACCCGTCCAGTCACCCTGATTGCAAACGGCTCGGGGAATCACTTGAAGTCGAGCCCCCTGGTGGTTGCAATCCTTCCCCTGGAAATGAGGAAGATGGGAGACAGGTGCTGAATAGTGTCAGTCAAATCCAATTATTCACACATAGTTCAAGTGACGAGGAGGTCAGATGTCAGTCTGATTGCACTTATGAAGATACGCTTCATGACACAGGTTTCTGTGATACATGCAGCCAATCTGGTGAAGTTGAAAAGAGTAATCAGGAGAAGCACAAGCGTGGATTTAGTGAGAACAGACCTTTCAGCGAGGAAAAGGAAGAGCGTAACAATCCCGTCTCTTCCAGTGATTATGCAGATATGAAATCACTCTTCTCAAACCCTGAAGAGGACCCTGCTGGGATCTTAGCAGAAGGTGTAAAAAATGAGGGAAAAATATTAGAATTGCAGATATGTGGAAATGAAAATGTTGCCTTCTGTGATGGGGAAACAACGGGCCGAGTTAATGAGAACGGCCTGAGCAAAAACTCTATCCCTTCTGCTGCTGAGTGTGCCATGGGATCAATTGTTTCATATGATGTATTATTAGCCAGAAATATTGCAACTGAGACTGTGAGTCTTGAAGCTGATGACTTCTGTGGGGTAAAAGAAGAGCATGCTGCTGGCAAGATGATAGCCAAAGCTCAGAGTGAAACGGCTGATCACACAACAGAGACTCCAATGCCGGCAAGAATCAGTCAAGAGCCTGCTGAAGGAGATAATGATGCGGGGCCTTTCAGTGTAATTGACCCCGCAATCTGGAGTGAAACTGACAGGGAGGCTGAAGAGAAACGCTGTAACTCAGAGAGCACTGCAGGTGCAAAATTATGTCCATCAGTAAAAGTCTGCGAGATGGAAATGCCTCGTCCACACTGTTCAGGCGTCAGGCCGTCGCAGGAGGTTTCAGCTGACCAGACCTGGCAGTTTTATCACCAAAGCACAACACAGCAGTGCGAAGATGAAAAAGAGGACTTATGTCAGTTATATGCAGAACAACAGACTTGTTCCATCACCACAAACAAAAAACACAACGAGACTGGTGATGAAGGCAGCTGCCTGTGGAAATCCAGTCCCAGCAGCAGTCCAAAGCCTCCTCCTGCTGGGGATGAGGGACAAGAAAGTCATGATACTGTGGGACATCAGTTAAAAGAGCAGGATGAGTCTGGCTGTTTTCCTGTCTGCCTTGACCCCCTGAAGACACAGGAGGTTGAATATGTACAGACTGAAATAGCTAGAATGGATGAGGCAACTGAGATTAAAGACAGAGAAGAAATAAGAGGTTTTGAAGAAGAAATACAAACTGATGAACATGGGAAGTCAGAAAACTCGGTGGACTTAGAGGAAAGACTTCTGAAAGAAAATGAAATATACAAAGAAGACAAGACTGAAGTATCAACTGATGTTTTCATGGATTGGACAGAGGGTGAAACAAATCAATATGGTGACAAAGTAACACATGAGGAATTTGGAAATAACCTTGAATGCTTGTCTGATCACCCATACAGTGCTCTGATTCAAACGATGGAAGGGAAAACAGAAAAAAAGGAAAGAAAAGAAGAGGCGAGTGTTGGAGAAAAAACTGATGGGCAGGGTAACTCAGAGATATCGGTGTCTTCAGACAACGGTCATCAGCAACGAGGTGAACAGAGTGGAGACGTGACTGAGGCGTCACCTGATGACTGTATCACTGAATGGACAGAGGGCAACATGAGTAACAGTGGAAACAAATTAACCTCAGTTGGTCAACATGAACCAGCAGACAAGCTCAGTTGGTTCTCTGATCACCAACACAAAGCTGAGACTTTCATGGTTGTCACTTTCTCTGCAACTGGCGATGCAGTTGTGCCAGGTCCGCATGAATTAATCCCTTCACAAAACGCTGACAGCGACCCCACAGCCCTAAACGGTCATGACAGATTTTCCTCTGTACCATCTGCCTTCACTTTCTGCGACCGGGTGCCAGAGGGGTTTGACACTTTCGAAAAGATCCAGCTCTCACTAAATGATGATGACGACGATGACGCTGGCCCGAGTAACGGCCCCGTCTTCACCAGCCTGCCCAGGCAGCTGTTGAAATCACCCCAGCCACAACTTCACCACTCCACGCCAGAGGCAGAGAGCGATGAGCACGAGGTGGCACCAGAAGAGGGGGGTGAGGATGAGGAGGAAGTGGAAGGTTTCCAGTGTCACACTGAGAACATGGCAAATGGATTTTTAAGCAGTGATTACAGTTGTAATGAACTCCCAAACTTTATCTCGGCAGCAGATGTTACTGCTCTCGAATGGCCGGAGCAACAGCCCAACAGTGACTCAACCTGTAATTCCACTGAGTGCTTCCAGGATGAGTCAAACCCACACTCGGTGTCCTCCACCGTTTCCTCTGAGAGCGACAGTCCAGACTCGGATGGGAACCAGGGAACTAAGTTTGAGATGAAAAAACATTTTGACATGGTCCTAAAAGAGCTGAACTTGTATTTTGATATCAGTATGAGTGATTTTGCGAGCAACAGTAAAGCGCCATCACCTCAGCAGCGTAGTGATGTAACTGAAGTGTTGGAGGACGACACTTCAAACTGCAAAGAACAGCTCAGCAGCCCAGAAGTGGGATGCCACATATCATCAGGTAACAAGTGACACACAACAAACAACAGACACAGCACACAATAAATACATTTAGTCTTTAGTTTAAGGGTTGTACCGATCAGCCCTGGACGATTATCGGGCCAATATTCAGCATTTTTCCTCTCACATAATAATCTGAATCTGCAAAGTAACTAGTAACTAAAAGTATCAAATAAATGTAGTAAAGAGGAAACATAAATTCTTACTGCAAATGAATATCGGTCCCAAATATCGGTTTTAAGTCTCCATTGTTTAGTTTGTCTGTTCTGAGCTACTGTAGAAACATGGTGGTTAAACATGGTGGGCTCTGTAGAGGACCTGCTCAATCAATATTATTGTGACTGCTACAGTTTTTAATTTCACGTGATTATACACTAATAAAAACATAATCATAATATAATTTTCCATTTCTTCCAATGGATCCTCCTAAATTCTACACACTGGACCTTTAATTGGTGAGCTTAGGAGATGTATTTAGGCTGATTTTTTCACTTTGGACAGACCCAGGCGAGCTATTTCCCCCTGCTTCCAGTGTCAATGAAAATAAGATTGTCAGCTGCTGATCGTAGCCTCACTTTTAGCAAACAGATGGGAGAGTGGCATCGATCTTCTCATCTAACTCTGAGCAAGAAGGTGGATAAGGGTATTTCCCCACGATGCACACGATTCTCTATACCAGTGTTTTTCAGCCCTCTTCCTGCCCTGCATGTTTTAGGATGTTTCTCTGCTCCATCACACCTGATTCAAATGATCAACTAGTCATCACACTCTGCTGAAGCCTGATAACGACCCATTCATTTGAATCAGGTCTGTTGGAGCAGAGAAACATCTAAAAACATGCAGGGTAGGGGACATCTCGGGGAGAGGGTTGAAAAACACCGCTTTATACCGTTCAGTCTGAGTTATGTACACTACTGCATCTTTTCAACATGTTGCTAAGAAAAGAGATGCACTTCAAAGTCAGTATGTAGGATTTTTCTTCAATTTTCCCCAAATGAAGTGAAAAGTCAAGCTCTCATGTTTAGATTGAATATACAACCCTTCGTCAATGATTTAGTGAGTAGTGAGATAATTGCATCACGGACAAACACTCGAGTCAGCCTTGTATAATATTTAATATCTCACATTCAAAATTATGAAGCGCAGGCTTTCGGTTATTTAATCATCTTTATTGACACCATGATCATGTTCAAACAGTGATGCCAGAAAAACCCATCAGACCAAACACTGCTACGTGTCCTAATATATTCTGCACTGCACTGTGTGTTGCACATGGATGGTTTAGGTGATGCTGATGAGGAATGCTGCCTGGACATGTGCGGAGGTGATCCAGTGGTTTCTTGTGCCGCTGGCAGTGACGATGGCGAGCAGGAGGTGCCAGTTGGCAGTCGCCTGTGCCAGGAAGCATCCATGTATACTGCAGAGAAACACAGAGGTTTGTAGTTTCAGTTAAATAAGTACAAGACGACAACAAAGGGCTCATTAAATCTACAAAAGAGCCAAATATCAACAAAATAACACAGTAATCAGTGAAACTAAATTTAGACTAAAATAATATTATTTTTAAGAAAAATTGTAACAATTAAAACATCTGACAAGTCTGAAAACATTATTATGGAAATAGTTACTAGCGCTAACTGTTCTTCCATTCATTAACCATGCATGGTACAATGTCTTTCCAGAGCGTTGGGTGATAGACTTTCAACAGGTCAGCTAGGTTAATTCAGTGAGGAAACACGATTACTTCTATTGATTCGCCTTTTTCAAACTGACAGCGCTTTCTCTCATGAATGTTCAAAAAAATATTAATTTCTCTTCTTCAATAAGCTGCCATGAAATGATAACACCTCCATGAATGCAAAAACACGGTTTAAGGGTAAGCAGAGCAGCAAATAGGACAGAATTAGCCTTCCCCTCCCGACTGCCTCTGACTGACAATATGTTTCTTTCAGAGCCCCGGGAGACGGAGCGGAAAAGCAAAATGTGGTCTCCATCCTTCATGTGTCGACCATTCTTGGAACAACTGAGCCACAGTGAGTTTCATATTGTGATGGCAGCCAAAAGACTGAAACACCCCTCGAGCTTTTCATTGATAAAATGCTCGGGGTTCTTCTTGGATACGAGTTATGTTCGTTTGAAGATTAAGAAAGTCCCATTTAAAAAGTTTTTAATGCCTTTACATATTGTCATGCCTGGTGCAAAACGGTATTGATCAGCCTCGTGATGTCATATTGCAGATTTCCACTGCATTAAGCAGTGTCTGCTGGGATTTAAGTGGGCTGGTCTGTGAATATTTAAGAGGACAGTTAGTCTAACAACCTGTCTACATAGAGATGCAATGTGTTCACCTTGTTGGTTTGAGGAAAAAGATCAGTCTAACGACATGGTAACTCTCTGCATATTGAGAAGGACTGTGCAATTTGTCAGCTTTGGTAAAGACTCTGAAAGCAGTATGTCCTTTATCAGTAGTTTCATTGCAACCATTAACAAAAAACGAACTGCAGAATGATCTGTGGGCTGAAACAAATGCGCAGCTGATGCTCAGGGCAGAGTATGTTGGCGTACAAGCCGTCCTGCATGCAGCTGGACTGGAGCATACTGGGTTGTTATATTTTTGTGTTTCTGTGTACAGGACCACCAGAGCTGCACAGGAGACTGGAGCCTCTGAGAACGTGCACACGGCCGATCCGGGTTGGACTTTCAAGGAGAGCCAAGACCAAACAACTACACCATCCCCACCCCTACAAATGAACATCATAACCTCGGCCAGGTGATGTCCACAAGCCTTGAAGGAGCTCTTAAAGAGGACATGAACCGCGAAACTTGGTTGATTGCTTCATGTCCACTTTAAAAGCCGTCTTTGTTGCCATGTTATTCTCTGATTTGCAGGACATTGTTAATGGTTGTCTTGTGCGTTTTGTGAGCGGTTCTCGTATCTGTACATTTTAAGTGCCCTTTTACCCAGTGAAGGTTGAATCCACAAAATGTCTCATAAACACATCTACTTGCATCATCTCATGGGAGGTTTCCATATAATCACAGTCTGCTGCTGCAGCAGCTGGGGAGTAAAGTGCCTTGCCCAAGGACACCCTGACAGTAATTGTTGATAAAAGAAAACTTGCTTCCTGTCCACATTTGCCCTGCAGGAAATATATTCTGGTTTTAGTTGAATTTTACCCCATATTTATTTATGTATTTGCTTCTTTCCTTCCCTGATTGTGGTTTTAAAAATGGTCGTATTTATACACTCAGAAGTTTATATTTATATGATGTAGTTGTAGAGTAATATATTAATATAACTATATAGTAATACAATTATATTATTGTTCTGTTTTAAATACATTCACATTTTATTGAGCGTTGTTCCATAATTGGCCCTGGTGTGTTTCACTGTAGGTGTATTGATGCATGCTACTTGTTCCTGTTCTGTGTGGGTGTTTTCAGCCAGAGTAAATGAGTATTTTCACTTACTGTTGGGTTCACGTGTGCTGTATGCAACATATCCTTGAGCGGTTCTGTGGGAGGTTAGCTGGAGTTGAATTTCAAAACAGCCCGTTAGCCACTGATTTAAGCGTATATATGCATATAAAATGTGTTTTTCATGTATGTACTACTACATGACTGAACCTTTAGGCAAAACATAGTTCAGTGCTTGTTATTGTGACAAACAAGGACATTTACTTACTTTCTGTTCCATCACTTACGAAACACTGTGATACTTTTTGCATTCTGTATGTGTGTGTCTGCTTTCTATGTGAGCAGTGGTCGCCTTCCCCAGTACAACTTAAATATTAAAGATATATTATAACTCATAATCACATTCACTCTTTTAACTCCTGGAGCTCAACACAACAATAAATATGAATTAAAGCTGCAAGCAGCGATGAACGGGCCCTCGCCCCCCCACGTACGTTGGGCCGTGGCGCCGTCGGAGGGCAGACGCAGAGGGCAAGTTTGTAGTATCGAATTAACGCACTTATGTGTAACGAGCTACGGGCCAAATCTGGTGACCCATGACTCATGCAGCCAGTGTAGTTACATGATCCCAACATGATTTTGAGTCAATTGGTCACATGACCTGGAAGCTATTGAGCTAACATGCTAATATTTACATGCAAAAATTAATAAAAAATAATAAAAATTAATAAAAAATATGAAAAGATGTAAAATGTAAAAACAAGAGGCGTATCTCATGCAGCCAGTGTAGTTACATGATCCCAACATGATTTGGAGTCAATTGATCACATGACCTGGAAGCTATTGAGCTAACATGCTAATATTTACATATAAAAATTGATAAAAATGAATAAAAAATATTTAGAGATGTAAAACGTAAAAACAAGAGGCGTATCTCATGCAGCCAGTGTAGTTACATATGGGAAATACAGAATGGGAAAAGCCATAAGGGCGGCGTTAGGGGGCGCTACTGAGCTTTCGTGCTGCGCATGAGGGCAGTTGTGGTATCGAAATAACGTACTCATGGGTAAGAAGCTACATGCCAAATTTGGTGAGTCTGCAAATATCCTAAAGTCCCGAAAACTGCGTTGGAAAAATGAAAATCGCCGCACGCCATTCAAGATGGCCGACTTCCTGTTGCACCAAAAATTCTGACAAAAATAATTCCGGGCTAAGTCCTTGAGACCCATAAGTCCTGTTAATTTCATGACGATCCGAGAAAGTTTTTGGTCACATGACCTGACGTTAGGTGGCGCTATGGAGTCCCCTGGCCACACCCACCCCCAATCATGTTGAATTATCAAATTTTTCACCACATGTGACGTATGTTCCAAGTTTGGTGAGTTTTGGGGTATGTTCAGGCCGCCAAATATGCGATCTTGGGGAAGGACAAAAAATAATAATAAACAATCCTTACAGATACAATAGGTCCTCGCACGAGATTCGTGCTCGGGCCCTAATGAGCTGATCACAAATTCATTCCTCCATATCTTTAAACTCTGATAAGACTATTGGGCTATATTTCAGTGGTTGCTGAAAAGCTGCGAGTGTCATAGAAATGCAGTTTACTTCATTTAATGCTTAATGCTTCAAGATACAACCGGCAGAGCGACACTGAATTGATTTAAACACAGACTCAGCACTTGCTGTAGTGGCTGTAGGCTGTGGAAGTGACACCTCAGCTCAAGTTGTAACGATGGTATCAGGAGTGCTGTTGAGGTGTGTTTACCTGGCAGCCACAGCTCCCTAAATGTGAAGTGAGTAGGTTTGTTTTTCTTTTTACGTCAGGCTGTGTTTTTAGGACACAGGTAGTGCATGTTGGAGACATATGGAGGGAGGTCCAGTGGGCAGAGGCGAGGAAACAATGACGACTTGACTGCATCTATTTATAATGAATACAGTAGCCATTTTGCATTTGCTTATTTGCCTTCATTGAGCAGTATTTAATGTGGCAAATTCCAAAAGGTTAAAAACCTGCTTAATAAACCTGCACTCTTAACTATTTAGTGATCTGAAACTCACTTTTCCCCACTTACCTTGATTGGCTTAATGACGCCTTTGTAATGGAGCAGATTGAAAATGACACATTTTGTTTTGAAAAGAGTGATTTTTTCTTCTTCTCTTGAATGTAGCTCCAATCGTTCCTTTTGTGTTAGCAGGACTCCCCCCCAGTGTATTGATATCATAGCAATTTGACCAATTTTGTATCCACTGATGTTTTTCAGTACTTGGGAATAACGTTGTTTTCATGTCCTGATCACATCTCTGAATCAAATGATTTTTTTTAAATTTTATTTTCAGTAAAATATAATAAGAGTTTTTTTGGGTTTCAGTGAGCAAGGTGTCTCAGCTGGCAGACAGGCAAGTGCAAATCAAAAAGAAACAACGCCACGGTATGGCTTTCCAAAAAATAATTGGATTCAGACGCTACACATTCAATCTGCCTTTTTAATCAGGCACAGTCAGGCACAGTCAGTGAAGGCTGGTGGAGATGAATTAGATTTCTTTTATTTTCGATTGATAACAACTTTGTCGGTGCTTGTCGTGTTTGAGCTGCGTTTGTGTGCTGATTTGTTGCAGGGCTTAATCTCCACATAGATATGGATTTTTTTTTTAAACTTATTGTGTTCAGTTGTTCATGATGACAGGGTGTTATTCATACAAACTTCTTCATCAATTATTAATATATCAATTTCTGTTATTCTAACAACTTAATGCTCCATTCACGCTCTTTAATGGGATCAAAATTTTCATCTGCAGTCGCTGGAACGGTGTTTCATCTTTCGCTGTTTCTTATTGATGACACACAGGCCAGTAATCCTCTGGTTTTAGTTACACTTCACTTGAAGTGCAGTGGAGTGTGTTACCAATGCACTATTCTTACATAATTGTCATTTCAAAATAAAGCACGATGAGGAATTACCACATGCATTGTAATGAGGGTGGGGAATTAATTCCAGACAGTTTTACAGTTAATGAACCAGACTATTATTATTATTAGTAAGTCTGTTCTGTTCTAAAAATGTGTGTGGCCTAAATACTGTAGGCACATTTGAAAGTAGAAGAATAAAAAACACCTGCTGCAGCTCGTGGATTAAAAGTTTGTCTTTTATAGATTTCATTATAAATTATATATATGATTATTTTACCTCCACAGAAGAAGTTATGTTTTCACCCATGTCCGCGTGTCTGTCGGTTGGTTTGTTAGCTGGACAGAAACACTACTGAGCAGATTTCCATGAAACTGGACAGAGGATGGGTCCTTTTCTTTAACACTGCATTTTTCAACATTACTTTTTCTCAGGAAATTACACATGGATCTTGATGAAAATCAATCAGGCGTATGAATGTGGCTGGTATCTGTGAGTGAGTTCAAAAGGAGACTGCCTTGCGGGGTGTGAGTGCCTTTTTATTTTCATTAAGTTTCGATTTTTTAAGCATATCACTACCATTTATTATCATGTGTCCCTAAAATGTCTCTTTTTGACCTTCACAATCCCATTTATAAATATCAACATTTTTACACCGATAGAAATAACTGATGACATATTGCTAATGAAACAAATGAGGAACTTAAGTGGGAAATATTTTGCATTTTGGGGCGGGAACACGCTCTCAGGACGCATTGTGCTACAATAAGGGAAGGCAAACACATTTAAATAAAGATAACTGGTTAGATAAGACCATGGACATAGCAATGTATAATAATACAATATATATAATATATAATGTTTATCATCTTCACAGTCTTTATTAGCAATTTCAGAATGCTAAATTTAGCTAATTAGCAGCTAAGTATGTACAAAGGAAATTTAAAAGTCAGGGCCCAAAGTGGTGGACTCACACGCCGGCCATCCATAATGAATACAAGGATGTGAGTGAGTCTATAAAGACACATTTTATTATTATATAATGGAGTTGTATTTTGATGTAAAATGATGGCCCTGGTACATGTTGTAGTTATCTTCTAGTACTCATGGAAAGTGAGTACACAGTTCATGCAGTAGAAGATATCATTTTCTTTTCCCTTTTATGTGAGATGTGATCTTAAGTTTCCTTAAACTTGTATCTGCTGCCTGTCTGTGCAACATGAAAGAGACATTAGAGAAACAGGCTGAAGAGGCTTCAAAGGCTCCAGTCAGGCCAGAAGTTATCTCTTTTTTTAAACTCTTTAGCTCTTACAAAACTGCTCCTCCCCTTCCAACAAAAGCTTCACTCCTTAATTCACCTGCCACACATTATGATCTCCCAGCATAACCCCGGGGATCCAACATGTACAGCAATACTAGAAATGAAACCTGGCATGGATTTGCATTCCTGTGTTTTTAATTTCCTCCCCACCACCACAATTAAAGGGATTAGGCATGCACACATTTGTTTATTTTCATTAGGCAGAACGGAGGACAGACATTATCCCAGTGCGAGAGTCCAAGTAACGATATTATGCTCGTGGAGAGACGTTGAACATGCAGAATACACACACATTCATCTCCCTTTGTGCCCCTTGAATCATTTACATTGTTCCTCCATGTGGGAAGCACCAGTGAGGTCTATACTTAGAAAGCTTATTACTGGAAAGCTAGAGGATAATAATTGGGCACCAGCCGATATGCCTTCAATATTTCAACGGCTAGCAAGAGCGGTTGTTATATGGCTTTGAATTGCTACTTCTTCTTTGACCCAGGCTTCCTGCAGGTTGAGATTAAAGAGCAAATGTGAGCGAAGCGACAATTAACAAGCACAAAATGTCTATCATGTATGAAAATAATGGCTTGTTTCTCCTGTGTAGAGAAAACACAAACGCTTTATCTCTTTATTTCAAATGTTGTATCGAATACACACTGGGGCCTTGAAGTATCTGTATCAGAAGGTTGTTTAACAATGCTGACAGTGTTTCAGTACAGTAGCAGATACATCTTTGCATTATTATCAAAGCTGTGCCGTCAAACTGTCTGCACCAGACCACAGCAAGTTTCCAAAGCAAACGAGCGGGGCTTAAGCTAAGAGTTTGCATTTCACACATATTACAGCACTGGATGTATACTCACTCACAGACACACTCACTCACATAATCTAAGCCTGAATGTATTTGCTGCCTTTTTCAGATCAATAGCAATCACCGTGCCACAGCAGCAGAATCAGATGATCGACTCGAGACTAAAAATACACTGGAATATCTATCGGCTCTCTACACTGCTGAGCTCACTGTAGTGGACTGTAATCCCATGACAGTGACCAGAACTAAACACTTCTGAATCTACAAACATCATTTCATGGGTTATTTTATCATGAGTGCATGATGCACTTCATTTTTAATCATGATGAGATCGCACTGAAAAGCAGCTCTGATAGAGAGCCTGTTGTGGGCCGGGACAAAAATAGTGTTCAGTGGAGCTTTCATCAATTTAAAGTTGTTGAATCACACTTGATTTATCCCGCGCGTCATCTAAATAGTCTCAAAAGTGGACAATTTGTGAACACTCGAAAAATATCCCACTGCTGTTTCACTCGGGTCAGCCTGTGCGCAGTAATCTCTACTTTGGTACAGGACAGAATGAAGGGGAGCGTAGAAAGGACAATAAGAGGATTTCACAGTCGAGTGTAATGACACAACTTTGCATTATTATTTTTGCCTGCTTCTGAAAAAGCTCTAATTAAATTGGCACTGATGAGTCAGAAGACCTGTCTGAGAGCAGCAAACAGCGTCGTTGTTTGAAGAAACAGGATCCTCACTGACTTGTGGCAGAGCCGAGAATCACAGGGAGCCTTAGAGGGTCAGTCGCTCTACGAAAGCTTTCGATAAAGTAAAGCATCAAACAGATTTGTTTGTTTACACTTCACACAATATGGTGGCTCAAGACTTAAGATTAAAGAGATTACTGTAACTCTTCGTTAAGTATGGCAGATCAGTACTCTATAGAAAAGACTCACTCTTTAGTGATGAGGACAGATGTTAAGACACACAACAGAGATGTGACTCACTGCATTGTGAGATTGTAGTAGTGTACAAACAGCACCATGAACAAAACCTTTTTCATTCCATTATGGAGATTTTTGATAGTGGATACATTTAACACATTGTTCATCGTATAGCAAATAGAAATTTTGTGTTCTGTCTGAAACGTTGAGGAAAAATGTAACCCGGGTTGCCAAACGGCGACGGGTAAAACAATGCATAATATTATGTAGCTTTCCAATGAATGAAGCCTTAATTTGACACTCTGATGGTTCCCTTCATCTTCATCCATCCATCCATTATTCAAAATGTTTTTAACAATGTTCAGAACCAGAGAAGTTTTTTCTTTTACTCAAGATAACGGTGTGTTTTATTTGGTTGCCTGTCGCTGGGAGAGATTCAGAGAGAGAGAGTCGACGAACGTGACTAAATGTAGCGCTAATTAAACTTTATCTATTAAAACATTACATGTCTGCCATGTCAGGTAGATTTTCATCTGCAATGGTGGTTGTTTAACAATGAAGACAACAACTCCCATGATCCCACACAATTGGGCGCATTTGCTAATTGGATAGACGCGTCTTGGCAACATATTACATCTTTCCAACATAACTTCTGTTTGTTGCGCTGACGTATGTGTGCAATCTGGGTGCCTACATTTTTGGTTCGGTTTGATTGAGAGAGCTACGGCGCATGAAAAATCTTTGTTGCAACCTGTTTCAGACTACAGTATGAATTTTGAGTTGTGTCAGATGTGCAATGAATATTTGTTCAGCATGAGCATTCTGCTAGCTAATCAGTGTATTATGTGTCATTTCAGGTGATATTTTGATTGGTCGATTTAATTTCAGATGCTAAATTTTAAGAAACTTTCTCTTTGGTTGCCAAAGTGCTGTGTGAGCCGTCAGTGGACGTGTCTCACAATGTGATCCAATATTTCACCATGTTTCTTCGAAGACTGTCAACTTTCTGGGACAGCCCAAACGTGCGAGGTGAATAGGGGTCTGACCTTGTTGTAAAGGGCATCAGACAGCTTGAATGTTTTATTTATATAGCCCACTAACACAGACTTGCCTCAAGGGGCTTTAAAACTTTATAACATCTCACATCCTCTATCCACGACTCATATAAGGAAAACCTCTCTAACAGTGAACTGTCTAACATTGTATCCATACGCATTACATTGGTTGATAATTGGCTTGATTATTAAGCCCTAACTCAGATATATCAGTTTCCTAGTCGTGATTACAACTTGGATTTTGAGCACTATTAATAAGGTAGAAACTGGATATAATGATCCAGATATAAGGAGAATAGAAGGCCACATTATTCATTCACTCAGACCATTAAGTGGGCATACACACTGTTTTGTATGGAAGCCTATCCAGTCATTGTTTTCTTCACTTATTTAATTTCTCCTTGAAATTTAAATATCTGCATTTCGCTCGTGCACATTAGAAGCATAGAATTGAATTTCTTTGGTGAAAAGGTTTCCAATCATTCAGGCAGTTTCAGATGATTACACACAAAAATAATTAACCTAGTTATATCAAAAGGCTGCAGCTTTAGGAAACGTAAGATCCATGCAGACGTGCGTTTTTCACCTTCACGCATCTATCATCATCAATCATCTATTAGACTAGTGCTTCTTATGGCAACTTACTGCTTGAGTGGTTTAAATGTCAGAGGTCATGACGAGGGTTCATATTTTCTTTTGTACTTTTTCTACCAAGTCATTCTTCAGAAGTGGTTCTGGCGGGATGGATGGAGTTAAATCAGGACTTGTTTCTCACAGATACTGGCTGTTTTGGCTTTGTAGGTCAGCTCCTGCCACACAATAAATCATCATTAGGGTCCTTAACATCAAATGCTGTTGTGGGCATCAGTGAAATCTGCTGCTAAGCGATGAGGCGGATGGTTATTTTAGTGAGGCAAAGTCCAGATGAGTGTGTGGAGCCTGAAACAGGGCCAGGGCCTATCAGCTAAAAGAACGTAGGTGGGGCCATTTAGTAATGGCCTGAATTAACAAGTGCCAAAATCTCTCATAATTCCATTATGGTACTTCATTACGTTCATGCTGCAGTACCATTTTAATCCACCCACGCTCTGAACACTGGCCTTTTGTCTCCCAGCTGTCTCCAGAGTTCAGGCTTGAAGCTAAATACTGTACATTGTTATGCAGATATGTAAAATGTAAAAACAATCACGCTGTTATGTGTTCGAACTTGTGAGGTTCGAAAAGGAATTTGACCGGCACATGAGGGTCTGCAAATTCAGCACAGATTTTATGACATGTTCACATTGGGCTGATTAAACAAGAAGATATTCAAAGTGTGCGTTAGTGCTAAAGCACAGCCACTGAGCTGACATGAAAATGAGGAGCTGTCATGAATTCACCGCACCCAGTGACTAATCGCTGTCTGCCTCTCAGCTAACCCCACGGGCATGATGGGAGAGGGCATTAATCTGCAGAGGACTAGCTGGGGAATTTGTTCCCTCTTAGATGGCTGCACTTTGTGCTGTTAACCTGTTTCTAAAACAGCAACTGCTTTAATGAGCTGCTCATATTAAATGATATTAAAAAGGAAGTCACTAAGAGTAAATAAAAGAGAGAAGGCTGTAGCAGTCCTGTTGTGTAAGACCTTTTCTCTTTTTTGGGGGGTTTTGGGCTGAATTTCAAAATCCCTCTGGGCTAATTGCAGCAGATCACCTGTGTGCAGGACGTGGAGACCGACTCCTAATTAATGAGTGGAAGCAGCTGCGGGCAAAGCTTCCAGCCTTTCTTTATCCAAGCTGAGTGACCACAAAAAGTCAACAGTCAGTGAGGCTACCTGCATCACAAATATGCCTTACAGATAAACAGACGCCTGCAGGTTTTCTTTTGTTTGATTATCTTTAGTTTATCTTAACTGAACCCCTTGAAACCAAAGCCTCTATACACCTTCAAGTTTTTCCCATTTTATATTTAATTCATTGGAGACTTGAAAGCTTGTAAAAGCACATTTCAGTTTCATGATCCCTGCAGAGACATTTGTTTATTTTCCAAGTAGTTCACATTTGGCATTTCCTGTAGTACATATTTTTATGTAGGTAAGGGCTGGTTTGTAAGCAGTTTACTAGCAGTACTGCCAAAAGGCACATCCTGGAGAGCCAGTCTGTTAAGAACAGCCACTGTGGACTGACTGCCATAGAAATGTGATCATGTTTTAAATGGGATGAGCTTTTGCTTCTTCTGTAGAAACTGCTTGGTAAAGCTGAAATGTTCAGTACGACTGTGACCGGATTGAACAGAACATTTTTGCTTATTCTAAGAAGATATGCCAGCTTTCTGATCGTCGTGCGGTGTAGCAATGAACATTTCCAAGACAGTATTACCGAATATCCCATGGCTGCCATTTTGCTGTACCAGTCAAATGGTTATTAATCTGTTTTTTGTAGTTCTGAGACTTGGTTCACCAGTGAGAAAAGGCTGCAGAGCAGAAGCTTAGCATTGCAAGCAGAGACAGAAGACATGTTACTTTCTTTCAGCAGTTAATCAGATTTATGATTTTTTTCTCCTCAGACACTGTGAAGCATTATTTTTCCATGTGGATAATCTTTGAAATGGCTTGGCACTCTCCTCATAAATATGTCAGGCACGCTCCTCATTTCTGGTGAATGATGTTCAAGCTTTTTGTTTGTGACCCCAACAGCACTCTGAGATGGCACACAACTCTGTGCTGTAAGCTCTTTGGTGGAGGAAATTATAGTATTTGGTCTGGCATTGCGGCAAAAAATGGTAATATTCAGCAAGAAACACATAAAAGAACCCAAAATTTAAAAATAAATACACAGGGTGGGCAGCTGGTCTACCACTTTGGTCCAGAACTTGACAATCTTGACAATTTTTGGAATTTTTTACCATGATTTTTGTCCAAATATTCATGATTTCTTAACAATGAATTGTTATGATTTCAGTGAACTCTGGACCTCTTCTAGCATCACAATAAGGTTAACATTTTTGGTTTTTGTTCCCCTCAGGATCGATTGTAATAACTTTTGATTCTTTTATTTCCTCTGGCGCCACCATCAGTCCTTTTGCTTGCAACCAAAATACCTTCCAAATGAATGACACTCCCACCAGCCTCAGTGGTCATTTTTGGTTTATTGCTTATTAGCACATGTTAGCAAGCTGTTGCTCTCAAACTCAGATGGTAAACTTGATCCATGATGACAAATGTCAGTTTAAACATACAGTTTTTATTACAAATTTAAATTAAAGTTAAATAGGAATATGAGGCTGGCGAGTGGATTGAATGGTAGATTAAATAGCCTGATCAATGCTTTGTTTTGGTGGGTTAGTACAAAGCCACACACAACAATACAGCTAATGATGACTGAATTCTCTTTAGTTGCTTCAGATTCAGGATCACTCACACTGTAATGACGCTTTAACAAAGGCTCCTTTGTATTAGTTTTACTAGCAGCACCTGCGCTTTTCCTCCTTAGACGAGACAAAATGCAAACAAAAGGATGTTTTTCTGACAATATGAGCAAAAAAAATGTATTCAGAATGATGTATATTAAACTGTATAAATAGGACATCTCATCTAAACCCCAAGGGACGGACATTGAGCAGGTATTTGAGGGTTGATTGACTGTAAACGTTTTTCATAATGTTTTCTAGATGAGGCCTCTGCTGATAGGATGACAGGACATGCTGCTTGTGTTCAACAGTAGAAACTGAATGGATTTACTTGCTGCCATTAGCGTCCCGGCGTGAGTCACATCAACAAAAAGTTACCTTCTCTAATTGTTTCTTACATCAGTGCTGAGGTGGCACAAGTGAGAGTCATGCACAAAGTTAGTATTGATCATGATCGATGATGTTTGATTTGTTCAGAGCTGCACTGTTCAGTATCTGTTGCTCTGCTTGTGTCTGGCTGGGGATCCTGGAGTCAGCGTTCGCTCGGGTGCTTAATTAGGTGTATTTATTTCAGCTGTGGGAGAGAGGGGGCGAGGAGAGTTGTCAGTGAAATTGTTTATAGTGCATTGATCCTCCAGACTAATTCTCATTCCACACGGGCCCCCCTGATTCCAGCATTGATCTCCTGGGTGCTGTTCCACAACAGTCGTGACGAAACGGCTCCGGACACTGCTGCAGTTGTTGCTGCTGCTGCTGCTGGCTGCTTTTTTTATACATGTGATACCAAACAGAAATGATAGATTGAAGTGCGTCCAATAAGCTGTCTGGTGATTGGTGGTGGCAGGCGGAGACAGAGGAGAATGAACGGAGGGGTGGAAATGACTGATGGCATGCAAGAATAGGAACATTGCTGCTGTGTTATTGCATCAGTCTTGGAAATCTATAGCTGCTTCTTTTTGTGGCACACCAGGAATAAATCTTTACACTAAGTGGATAATTTAACATTTGCACTTCAGAATTTATAACTGAAGTGTTACCTCTGGCTGCTGCAGAGACTGATGTAGCTTTTTTTATTATTTATTTGTGGCCACCCCTGCTGGGATACAATTTTCTGCAACATAATCCAGCAATTTTTGCTAAAATCCCAAAGGTCCCTTAAATGCAACGAAGGGTCCGACCCAGTCTGTCTCTTGGTTAATGACAAGGCACTGCACAGCACAAAGACAGCTGAGAATCAACATCAAGACATCTGGGCCCTTCATTCACAGACTGATTATTTCTGCAGCTGCATCAAATTAATATTTTCTCCTTCTTCTTCTTCTTCTTCTTCTTCTTCTTCTTCTTCTTCTTCTTCTTCTTCTTCTTCTTCTTCTTCTTCTTCTTTTATGTACATTAAACTATTTACAGTATTAAATGATACAAAGTAATGCCCATACACAAGGGTTCAACAGAGGTAACGATACATCGATCTGGATCGGTATAGTGATTCAATGATCAATGATCAGTAGTCATCATTTTTGGACCAGATTTTTGAAACCACCCTCACGTATGGAGCAGGAGCCTGGAACCGACTAGCTTACATTAGCATTATTACTATGGACTGAGAAAATAATTAGCCTAGCTCTGCCCAAAGTTAAAAAATGCACCAACAAGCATCTCTAAACCTGACTAATTAACGATTGCATTAAAAAAAATGAACCACAGAAGCAACAATTTGGCGTAAGCTAAAGCTACTGTAGAGGCAGGAGACAGTTTAGTGTGACTCAAAGATGATGCTGACGTTAAACAACGGCAAACAACCCTGAGCCCTTGAGGTGAATGTTCGCTAGCATGCTACTGTTGACAGCCGATAAAACCAACAGTTAAAATCTCACCTTTTTCTTATTGAAGAATAGGGTTTGGGTTCTGCTTTGTTGCCACAAACACAGCTGGTGATGGCCCAACATCCCATCAGAAATATCTGGGTTTGTTGCCTCAAACACGGCTGGAAATTTTTTTGAGGTTCCCTGAAAAATATCCTTGGTTGTCACACTTACAAATGTTGAAACACTGTCGTCCCTCGACAAACATATCCAGTCGCTTTTCACTTACAAATGCCGAAATCTGGACCCAAATTTTCGGTTTTGTTGGCTGTTACTCCACCACCGTCCCCTCCACCTCCCATTATGAAGTCAAGTCATAAACACGTAATGTGAACGTGATATGACCAATTGTGTAGAAATATCTAAACGTTGGTATAGGAAGAGTAAAATATATTGTCCTCTGTTATGACCTGGTTCAGGAGGTCGTAACAAAATGGGGACTCGTGTGGGATCAAGTTGGCCGTTTTGGTAAGATGGAGTCTTAGTTTTTGTGGTATTTTGGGTCGGTTTAGTTTCTGCTGTTGCTTCCTCCTTTGTGTTTTGTATTGTCACCACGGTCCCCTGCAGGCTGTGCTGTCATAACGACTGTACAAGTGTGAAAAGCTTTGACCTCTGCAGAAGGTTTTGTCGATACTCTGACCCGAGATCACACCTCCTCAATCAGCCGTCTCACACATCCCCAAAGGGATTAGCTGATTTGTCAGAGAAAAAACAGAGGACTGGTATATTTGTCTAAATCGTCAAGGAGCAGGCAACACCTTCCACAGAATAATATTGATGTTTTTGGAATTGATGTCTGTGTTGGCACGGAGGCTAATAAATTGCATTGATCTGGTCAGAGAAATGAAACTCCAGTGAAGATGGGGCTATTAGTGCTGCTGATGAAATAATATTGTGAAGTGGGAGGAATATATAAATGAAAATATTATGGATTAGAAATATGGAAGATAAAAACGACAGAGACAAACAAAATCTCCCAGATCACCTCAACATGTGTGTTTCTTCAGAACCAGCACAACAGATCAATCCAGCTCAACTGAGAGCGATGTGTTGGAGCGGTGTATTTTAATGTGAGGAGTTGAACTGAGATTTCGACTGCCATGTTTTCCTTTCTTTTTTCCTTTTTTTTTTTTTCTTTTACTCTCCCTCCTTTCCAGAGAGATGGCCATGAGGGAACCACTACTGCAATGCAGCAAAACAAATCATGAGAATCTATTAAGTGTTTGTGATTGTGAGCCTCTCCCTTGTTTCTCATTTTCACTTTGCTATCTCTCTGGTTGGCTCTCTCTGTGGTCAGACCTTAAAATAAATGAACATTCATGCTGAATAAAAAGACTGGAAGATGAAAATAGCATATTTTGAGGACCTGTAGATTGTAATTCCTTTAAAAAACACAAAAATCTAATTTTTGCAATCACGTATCTTTGTATCTTCTTTTGTATTTTATATAAGGAACTGATTAGAGAAACATACAATGGCTGTAACTTCAGATTCATTCAAAAGGCCGTTATTGACATATAGACCTGACCTCGACACCATTTCAAATCACGTAAAGTACAGCCTAAGCTGCATCAAGGTTGTCTTTTATTCCCTTCAGGACTCAAGCTTTACATCTCCCACCTACAGTGTTCACTGCCAGAGGTATTGTACAACCACACTTCTCTGAAGCTTGAAGCTAAAGAACATATACAGCGAACAGCATAGTTTTCTTTATCTGCAGGCCAACCTGAAAAGCTTGTGACATAAATCACACCCCCAGTCATTTAATGATAAGAAGCATTAACCAGATTGAGATACTTTAATGAAGTTCGATTCTGAATAAATACCAGACCTTTACTTGTATTAGCAGTTGTTTGCCTTCTGATGATCAGTGGAAAGAATAGCTTTCCTCCCTCATTTCTTTATTTTCCACCTAAGAAATTACTCGAGCCGATGTCGGTTGAAATTTACATTGGTTAGCAGGGCAGGAGCATGAGGCTTCATGTAAAAATCAGTTGCTCTTCCCTTGCCCCGGTCAGCTCTGGCAGCTACGCAAAGACATTCAGTATTTCTCTCTTGTCTTCTATCTGCTCAGTGCTCGCCGTGGCAGCAATCCACACAGTGATGGAAAGCGGAAATGAGAAACACCCAGAGGTGTAGTGGTGCATATACACAGGTATAGAGAGTAAACACATCTCTGGCCCGGGGGATTTACTCTATACTTACTGAAAAACAGCGAAACTATACCTATAGGTATCAGTGTCCATCTTACAGAGTCAGGCAAGAGTGGTGAGACAAGCCAGGACAGGGTCATCACTACAAGCAACCCCTTTCACATTGTCACATTGTTTTCAAAATGTCATTTGAGGCATTGTTATGATAAAAATATAAACTCAAGGAACACAATTCCCATTGTTTTGCTGTTGTCCTATAACCTGGAAACCTGTGAAAGTGGAACCAATCCAGAAGTACATTAAACCTTCATTCTTTTTAATGGCCAGCAGAGTCTGATCGTTTGTAAGCTCGTGAGAAAATGATTTATTACCTAATGAGTTCATTGTCTCAATCGCTCGTTTCAAGTCTTCTTCAATGAAGCAAGATGATCATTTTGTAAGTTATGGCCCCATTTAGAATAAAATAAGACGTTATGCAAACTTTGTTGCTCTTATTACCAAGTTGCCTGATGTTCTTCATGGTTTTTCTGATGAGGATTGGCTGGTCAGTATTGTTTCGCGCTACCATCTAACTACGGTCACTTCTGGCTCCAAAAAACCAAGATGGCGACGGCCATAATGTAAACACGGGGCCTCGGGGAGTCACCGTGGGTTAATGCTTGGTACAGATAGATGAGATTATTTTTCTTTTTATTGAAAAGTGTATCCAACAAAACATTGACAGATTGTACGGTATTGTTCTGGGTGTTTACTCAATGTTATGCAACAGCTCAATTGTTGCTCTGTACATGTATTGATCCAGTTAGCTTAACAACAGAGTGACTGAAGGTTATCTGAAGGCTGAGGAGTTATCTGTCTACAATTCACTGTCCTGGTCTGCCTCTCTGTCCCTCTGTCTTTCATTCCTCTGTTCCTCGCCACCTGCAGGGGTCTTTCATATCCTAAACATCACCATCAATTAAATTTTTTCACCGCCATAAATCACAGCCATCGACCTGTCAGACACATCAGGGCCCATTATGCAACGGAAACCGCGTCAGCATGTTTTTAACAGTGCCGAAAAAAACAGTTTCATTCAACAGCACAGAGGATGCCACTTTGTGTGTGTATGTATGAGCATAGGTTACAGCAGTGTGAATATAAATGAGCGCTATGGCTGAGCGTTAGCTCACTATCAGCATTCAGTAAACAGCAGATCTCAAAGCGTTGTGGTTCTTATTATTTGGCAGCACAAATCCGCCTCACAAAGCGGGTGAGACGTCCGGGATGACAAAGTTGAACAACTGAGGCGAGCTGCAGAGAGAGATGGAGATTCATGTCAAACTGTACAAAAACTGGAATTAATTTATGTTCTGCAGGTCGACATGGGACTCATCGCCATGGTAACAGGCCATGTGCCACACCACCTTCCATCTCCACCTCCTCCCCTCCCCTCCCACAGCCATCACCCGTTTCAGGGAGATGACACTGGTTTCTTCTCTCTGTCACCGCTGCTGTCTGTGAATTAGCCCCATTGGATGTTGAATATTCACCACCCACCGCGACATCCAGGGGAGACGCGACACCATCTAATTAACAGTCCCTCCGTCTCCATGTTAGTCTCACTTTCTACCCATATCTCACTCGTTATCTGCCGCGGTATCTTCCTCTTTCTCACCATCTCTCAGCGAAAACAAACTACGTGTTGACACGGGGAGGAAAAGGGGGCCGAGCTGAAGTGCAGGCCAGCGCCGGATGCTTATTTCCCCGCTGAGTACTTGAATGATCACAGTGTGGTCTGCTGATTATTTGGCCTGTTTATCTCTTATAAAACCTTCAACGGGGAGAAGCTCTAATTTCAACACGATGGATTTAATGGGATGCGGTTTACTGACCAACTCATGCGGGCTCAGAGCAATCACTAGTAATAACACTAATGATATAAAGTTTATTTTTATTAATGATAATAATTTTTTATATTTTGTCTCGGGTGACCGGTGTAAACTAGGCATGACATGCAACAACCTTGCAGAGATCACACTCTTGGATGTATGGACAGTGTTTCAACAGAGCCATGAGACCTACAGTAGCAGAAGACGTTCCTTTGAAGGCACTGACACTTTGATCTGCTCCCTATGGCGACTGTAAGCAACCTACAGTAGTTTCAATCCTGATATTGATGTTTTATTCAAAAAGAGAACAGATGATCAAAAATTCCATCAACATATGTACTGTATTCATTTATATAGAGGCAATTCCAGCAATGTGGTTACACAACAGGTAACACAGGCATTCCTGATGTGGTTTTAAGCATTTGAAAGCCTATATAAATGTTGACAGCGGCTGCAGCAGTAGAATAAATGTTCATATTTCAAGGTTAGTGACATTAGACTCAGTCAGGCTTGCAGAGTACAAAGTTTTTATGGATGTAGACAGATATGTACTGTATGTGTAGTTTAGAGATGCTGAGTTGAGCTGGTTTGAATGGGAATTGATCAGAAAAACTTAAAGGGATATTCCAGCATTTTGTACCCCTTTAACACTGGACAAAAACCCACTAACACCAGCATCTGGCTTTTGCCTTTTAATGTGTATAATCGGCATTCACTCCCGGGTCAAAGGACTCTGCAGTAGTCACTGGTGTTTCATCGGCTTCAGCTCTGATTAGCTGTGATGAAAACACAACACCCGGGTGAACACGCTAATTTTCTCCCCTTTACGGGCGCGATGCTGTGGCGTGTGTTGAACTTAAGGAAGCTGGCTGTCTAGTATTTTTCTATCCGTCTGTGTTTAAGCAGCCTAACATTGTTCAGCTGGCGCCGACTTTGAAAGAGAGACTGAAGTAAGAGACATTTAAACAGTAATCGTTGTTGGTGGCTTCAGGGTCACTAACAGCCTCGTCAGCTGCCTGATCGGTACTGCACATGTGCAACTCTCAACAGAGATGGGAAAGAAGCAAGATGTGTCACTCCTCAGTGACTTCTGTTATCAGCTCCGGGAAAAACAGTGTCGCTGAGTCGGATGAGGCGTATGATCTGCTGCTTTCTGCGGTTAACGGGACACACAAGGAAAATAAAAACAGACAGGTAAACTCCTGACAGGAAAGGAGTCGCTCTCCTGTTTTTAGTGCGTTTAACCACTTTTTTAAAAAAACCTGCATTTACAGTCAAACAGAGGCCATGAAATCCTGATTTCATCACTCGTGCTTCTGATGGCGTACAAACTGATCTTAATGTGTACAATCAGTAGGTGCTCCTTTAAGGGAAAGGTACAAGTTTGTGTTCTACTTTGGGGGAAAAAGTTTTCCAACAGTCACAGTGTGTTTGAAACAATGTCACTGTTATTACAGTTATTTCAGAAACGCCACAAAATGATACTTGTGTCACATCACTTTCTCAGCCCCAGTCACAGTGGGCGACTGAGCAGAAATGTATGAATTGAATGGTTTCTTTACCATCTGCAGGGCTTCACTGTAATTTTCCCTGCAGGACTACAGTTTCCTGAGAGAAGTACAATATCAGACACACAGAAAATGGCTGAATGTACCCTCATTGTACAACATATCATATTTACATTTTATTCAAGTATAACCAGCAGAAGGAAGGAGTGTTAAACACAAACATTACTGTAGTGATATTTGCACCAAACGTATTATTAATATGCCTGTAAAAACGAACAAAATCAACCTAACAATCCAATATATAATCAATTAAAGACTTACACTGACAGCACATAAAAAATAATGACCCCACACCGAGTAGCGTGTGATCTATCAGCACTTAAAAATAGAGCTGCGAATCTCTTGATCCTTGACTTATTGCAGTTTCAAAAGCTATGCTACACTGAGCAAGTAAAACAATATCATTTTCAGTCGAGAGAAATATTGACACCTGCTTCAAAATCACTGCAAACAATAAACATGATCTCATAGAAATGTTTGCTGAAATATGGATGATGATATTGTCCTGCTTCATCGCCTGAAAATCTCCCCAGTAGCTGCTGTTGACTCAGTGGATACTCAGCAGCTGAAACAAAACCCCATTCGCAGCAAATGCACACAGAGTGAGCAGCTATATAAATCTTATGCTACAAATTCAGCCACAAGCAAGTCCGATTGATTCCAGATTGCATTTACCAAAGGATTCTTTCAAGTCCATCGACAGATTGGCTTGGTGCATACACACCCACTGCTGGGAAGCTGCAGAAGAAGCTGCAGTGGTGCTAATGTTGTACTCAGGGAGTGTCGCACTCGATAAAAGCATCAGATGACTGGCTAAATCTAAAAGGTGGCTCCTGCCTTGTACATTTCCTCAGCTGGATTTCTCAAGGCAAATGCAGAAAGGTTTGCAGAATCGAGATTACTGCCTGCGTCCTATCATCCATACATGTCTGTCCTGAGTCTTTAATGGCAACTCAAATACCAGAAGAGACCGCTATACATGAGTAAGAGAGTCCTCCGGCCCATCTGCTCAACAGCAGGCCTGTAGGCAAATCTCAGGGGGCCTGACTGTTATTTAACGAGCGCTCGGCTGGACCAGAGGAGTAGATGAAGAGAAATAGACTAAGAGAGAGTGAGGAAGAGAGGAGGAGGAATGTTTGTACTTTGAGTCAGAGGTGGCATGCAGGCAGGCAGCTCCAGTCAAGCTTGCTCCAAGACACAATGAAACTTTAATGAAGTTGTGCTGCTGCCGCATGGTAATGCACAGTCTCAGGGGCCTCTGAGGTAGGGACTGGCTGGAGCAGGCCTAGAGGTGAGTGTTTCAACTGTCACTCAGCTTACATAGAGAAACGGTAGAGAAGTGAGCCCAGGTCAAACCGTTTAAAGGTGTTGCCTTCAGCGGCACGTGTAGTCCAAGCTTAGCTCGGGGTTTTGTTTCCGGGTCGAGCTGAAGATGAAGAAAGGTGTCATGTCATGATTTGCCCCCGTTCTGATTTAAGTGATGAGCTTGTCAGTCGATGGTTAAATAATTTAGTGAGGGAGGAGAGAGGACGGGCAGTGAACTGTTAACCTCTGTCCTCTGCAAAGCTCCTGGAGCTTTGAGCCAACAGAGAGGAGCGCTGGAAGCAATGCAAGACAATGTAATGAGACGGGTAAAGATAGGCAGTTAAATTTAGGATATCCTGGAGGGGAAATACTGTTCAGGAGACAGTTTTCATGAGAAAAGCAACGGATCACTGGTTAATTTTTCAAACAGTTGGAACAACATATGTTCAAGGTTTCCTGGAAAGCAATCTCTTGTGTGAATCAGATTTGTTCGGCTCCGGTGCAAACGGATCTCTTCTCAAACCTTTTTATCGCTCCTCACTCTTTCTCAGAGTCCCAGTTAGACATACCGACATTCTCAGCTCATCAAGACAATATCAGGACCTTCAGAATTTGTACTTGGTGAGGTACATCTGTTCTGAGTGTGTCAGACACGTTTAATTAACATTTCACACACTGCGCAACTTCCCTTATCTTGAGGTTGCAGGTACTTTTTTTCTGAACTCTAATTAAGCGCTTTCTAACTTCTCAGCCGAGGTAATTAGAGTTGTAGTAACTTTAACCTTTAGTTACATTTGGTTGGACAAGAGGATTCGATACTGGATTTTAATTTGATACGATGCCATCAAACCCTGTCCTAAATTCAGTTTTGACTTGGAGAAGAGTGCTGATTTCAAAATAAAGGAAACTATCATCACCTACGAGGTGTGCTGCACCATCCAACGTTACATCACCCCAGTCTGCTGGAGTAGGATGAGGCAAGACGTACAATAGGTCAACTTATTATTTGGTTCGCTTCAGAGCTAAATGAGAGTTAGCAAGTCAGCTAGCTGGGAGAGCTAATGTGACCAACAAGCACTAGCAGTTTCCCGACTGACGAGCGTGTTACAGTGGCCTAGCATACAGCTGTCAAAGATCACGTCCTCGTTCACTTCTTCTATAAAGGACCCTCAGTAGCTTGCTATATAATTAGCATTACATTGATATTTCAGGCACATCTCAATCATTATCATTTTTGCTTCATTGCTGACATCTATAAATACAACACTTGCCCTCATATTATGTCTTCGAGTTGTTAGACTTTTTAGTCCTCCACATTATTGCTGCCATGAAATGAAATCTTTGAAAGATCTTGACCAAAGTGATGCGCCTGTACCTCAACCAAGTACACTTGGAAAGATGTTGAGAGTGATTGTAATGTCTAAAGGTCTTTGTCAGCCCTTTTCTCCTCTCCATTACTTCCCCTCCTTTGTACTCACCTTTCTTCCACTCTCTTAGCTCCGTCTTTTGTCTTTCTGTAGAGGTATTCTTGGCTTCTGCTCAGAGGTCACCTCTTGATCTGTTTGTTAGGGTCGACTAACCATCGATCTGTCCCCCTCCTGCTTCCTCTGTCTTCCATCAATCCCTCTGAGGCTGCAAAAGATTGTCAGTCAGCCCACAGCCAATCTCAAAGAAAACACAATCACCTTGAATCTTGACGCTCTGATCCTTGGCCAGAAGTCGGGGCAAATGAGCTTTTTCACTTAACAGAGTCCGAGTCTTAGAGGTCTGCTCGGGAAGGAAAGACCTGGATGGTTAGAGTCTTTTCTTTCTTTTAAATGTTTTATACCAGAACACCCTGATTGATGCACCTGTCGATCGCATGGGTGATTGTGAAGTCTGTGTGTGACTAGCTAAAAAAAAAAACAGTTTACAAACTGTGGGAAATCCTACAAATGAAGTCATTGTAACTCATTTGTCATTTCTATTCTCTTCTATGAAAAAAGGCAAACATTCAGCATTTGACGTGACTTATTTCATGGCCAATTTGCTCGGCATCATGCATTTCTTTTCAAGTGGAAGTTTTAAACTTATTTTACAACCCAGAGCCTGAGCACACGGAGCAATGCATACAATTGCATTTACTTTATTCACTTCAACAGTACTCCAGACCCAGAATATAAAATCAGAACACACTGATGAAGTTCTGATTGGATGGTCAGTTTATAATCATACACTGAGCATATTTTACAGCAGAGCTCGCCAAGCTGAAATCTCCAGATAATGGGCTTTTCTGCCGACCACAGTAGCTGCCTGAAAAGATTTAGAGTCACATTTAGAGTCCAGCTGCTGCTATCACTTTGTCATATTGTGCTTAGTTGATTTTAGGACTATGAGAAGGAGAAATTTAGTTTTAGTTTTAGTATTGAATTTTGAGCCCATAACAAGTAATAAACATGGCAAGACAGTCCAAGAAAGATGCAAGTAATGCATGTTTGAAGAAAGGAAAGGAAACTTTGTCATGTTACTTGCCAAGAGAAGATCGATAACACTCTCATGTCTGTGCATCAAATTACTTGGTTTATCGTGTTTGTTTAATCTGTACAGAAACATAAATGTAT
Source organism: Pagrus pagrus (assembly GCF_965226575.1). Classification (NCBI taxonomy): domain Eukaryota; kingdom Metazoa; phylum Chordata; class Actinopteri; order Spariformes; family Sparidae; genus Pagrus; species Pagrus pagrus. The sequence continues at coordinate 2,400,277 of NC_140200.1, read as the reverse complement.
AAAAGAAACAATATGTGGTTTTATGGACAGTAACGTGCTTTCAGGGGTTTAACTTGTAGCTCCAGAAATATAGGGGCCAGCTTATCACCAAAGTTACCAACAACTGTCGCTCTTTGCTTGCTATCCCTGGCTTCAGCTAGCTACCGTTAGCTAATTAGCTCATGGCTCAGTTGCCACGTAGTAACCACATAACATAATTGAGACAAGCAAATATCTTTTCATAATCATGAGATCAGCAGCCTGATTTACAATTTAACATAATGCTACTTGATGGATATTTTAAACTTAAGCCTGCACATTAAAGCTTTAGTATGGGGTTAATAGTAAGAGTGAAAGTCGTCCTTCCCTTCAACGTATGTAGAAAACAGTTCTTTTCCAGATACTATGATGAAAAACAACAGATGTGAAGTGGTTTGTTTTGCAGCTGCATTCACTTTAAGTCCATATTAATCCAAGGTCGAGAAAATGACATGCCCATTGGCAGCAGTACAGCTGGATAGGACATATTTTGTTTTGTTTTGTTAGAGCCTAATTACAGTGAATAGCAGGACGTCTGAGCCAAGATGAGTCAATCATACCCAAAAAACACAACAGCATTTTTAAAAAGTGGTAGTGCTGTTGCCATGGATCCCACAAGGCAGCCATTCATCTTGGATGGCTGACAGTTGTTAGGGAGGCACAAACAGTTTGAACAGTGGCTGTATTTATGATCTGTGTGCGCATTTACAGGTTGTTATCACTGATTTTTGAGGCAGTATACACTGAGGAGGGAGAGTAAAGATGGATGGAGTCATGGATAAGACTGAAGTCATGGATTGGACTTGATGTACCAATGTTATGAGTACACAATATATACACTCAGCCCGCTGAGATGCTCGGCTGTTGCATTTTATGTACATGCAATATGTTGTGTGTGAAAGGTGGGAAGAACTGTGGATTCTGTGAACATAAAAATGATCCTAAATCGAAGAAGTATATGAATTTTCCATGTGGCCTTGAAATATTCTCGAGTTCGATTCATAGCAGGTATACACTGGTACGTACTGTCTCCAGGAAACAGACGTGCTCTAAGTGGAAAGTAACAGTGCTAGTACTCTTATTCACTGTTGTTCGCATGCACTTCTCCACGCTGGTCAATTCAGCTCCTCTACTCTTTTTTTAGTCACATATAGTGCTGATAATGTGTAACATACATCCTTTTATGTGTTCCTCGGTAAGTAATTGGTTGACATGGGAACCAAAAGGAAGCAGGCAGCGCTTCAGTTCGCTTTGTGGCGCATCCGCCTCCTGTGTCTGCCTGGCGTGACGTGGGCAGAAAAGAGTACTGGCAGCTTGTGAGTAGTGCCGGTACGCAAGAAGAAGTCACAGTACACCACAGAGTAAAAACAAGGTTAAACACATATAAGCTTAATACTGGAGAGGGATAATTAGTCATTTTTCCTCCCTTTCTCTGTCAAAATCAACATATCATTCTTGTTTCTGAAAATTTTTCAACACCAAATACTCAGAAACTTGAAACCATGATCTTTCTTCAACCTGAACCAAAGTGCATTACTCACAGTCCTGTTGTGCTTGTACGCCCAACTTCTACCCTGACAACCTCCGTACAACCTCGCCCTTGATCTCCAGCCTTGACCTAGTAGGTAGGTTAGATGATCTTTGGTTTTGATTTGGAGCGTAGGGAATCAATAATTCTGTCATGTAACTTGGCTTTAAAAGTTGTAATTATTATTACTGCTGCAGTTTAGTTGTAAAAAGTTGCACACATTAAACTTCTCAGACAGCCAGTGTTATCTGGCTTAAAGGAGGCTGTAGTTGTCAAGAAGGTGTCAACAATCCTATCCTATCCTTTTATGAAATGGGAAGTTGAATATAATAACAGGGCAAATTTAGATTTACAATTATGACAGCCTGAGCACACCTGTGACTTGCTGTTTTGAATATGACGCATGACGATTAAAGTGATGCATCTTATAGTTGAAAGATTCTTTGCAACATCACATTTACAGCTTTGTTTTGTTGATGACGCACGGTGGACGGTGTGGCTTTGCATCTTCGTCTGTCACACGTGTTTTTCCTGCATGCGTCAGTTTGATATTTCGATGACTCACCGTGAACTGGACAACACCTATGTAGGAGGAGAGAGGGAGTGATTTAGCCTGTGTAAATAATGGTACTTCTTATCTCAAGGCATGGTTGTTCTTTCTGAGCCATCTTTTCTCGCCTAAAGGAAAAAATAAAGCCATTATCTCACGAGGTCTGAAGGTCTCCGTTCATATATGTAGAGATTGTCCTTGTCAGATGTGTGCTCACTTACTGGAAATACTCAGTTTAGTTTATCCTCTGGACAAGGAGGAGGATATATCCGTAATGATGACTGTTTTTGCATTGATATAAGTACTACATGTATTCAGACGTATCCGCATTATCAACGAAGGAGTGGAAATCATATACCGGCAAGCAGATAAGAGTACGAAGCAGCATGTTATCAACACACCCACTCGCTCGCTGTGAATTCTCTTCACAATGTCCTGGTTTATTCAGTCATGAGCTCAACTGGACAGCACACAGACTTTATACTAGGCAGCTGGCCGGTTAATGTCTGGTTCAGCTGATTCTGGCAATTGCTTTCCTGCATTCAGCTCCCCGAGGCAATGTCCAGAGAAGTTAAGTAGCAATGCATATGTGATTAAGAGTGAGACAACACGATCAACTGCTACACCTTGTGCTGTAGATCGTGTCAGCCAAACCAGATGAGGGGTGAGTTTATGACCCAAGTGTAGGAGTTTATGTATCTCGCGGTCTGGTTCACCAGTGACGGGAAAATGGAGCGTGAGATGGATTGGTGGCTTGTTGTGGCGTCAGCGGTAATGAACTGAGCTGAGCCGGAAGGCAAAGCATTTGATTTGCCAGTCGAGATATGCAGCTATGGTCATGAGCTTTGGCTACGGAGATTCCCCCGTAGAGTGACTGGGCTCATCCTGAGAGATCGGGTGAGGACCTTGGGCATTCGGGTGGAGCTCAGAGTAGAGACGCTGCCCCTTCACGTCGAAAGGAGTCAGCTGAGGCACCACCTCTGGACGTTCACCAGGCATGACTAACCCGAAGGAGACCCAGAGGCACACCTAGAGCTTGCTGGAGTTCTCATCTGGCCTGGGAACGCCTCGGGGTGAGGGGTTTTAGGCGGTGGCCATAAACTGCAATGTCCCCTCACTAATCTTTATCACAGCATAATTGCCATGATATTGTTCTGGAGACTAAACTCATGCATTTGCTTTTTTCTTCAATCAATAATATAGTCAATATTTCCTGGTTTGTAAGTGAGGACCCTGACTGGACCGTTAGTGGACAAAGAAACAACATCACCATCTGGCCAATCCGCCTCCGACCGGAACCGTTTTTTGGGCCAGAGACACAATGTAACCGTCCCACCGATGTTTGCTGGGCAAAGTTGCAGTAAAACGGAATTTTCTTTCAGCTTTTGATTTGTTTACAATATGAGACGAACATGCCTCCCAGTCAGATATCCAGAGACGCTGTGGCTCATTGTTTTGGGAAGCGTGCCGTAATTTAATAAGCCCGTATAAGCTTTGTAGTGTTCAGTGGAGCAAACCGCATTTGAGTGCCCTGAAAGACAGAGACAAACAAGAAAAGCAGCTCCTTCAAAGTGTATTTTCAGAAAAATAACCCTACAAACGCACATTTGTGCGTACAAACATGCTCACACAGACTCCCATATAGCATAGATGTACAGACTTCCTCACAGAGACAGGATGGCCCCAAAGCACATTATGAGTCAGCCGGCATTCACACTGCCAGTGAAGATTTATGACAGCCAAGTGGGCAAACTTCTTCTCTGCCTTCTGTTTTCCTCTCAAAGCATAAAATCCCTGTGGTAGTTGTTCACAGCTTTTGGCAGCAGGTGAATTTGCCCTGACCAGCGTTTCATCAGATTGTGCAGTGAATCGGTGGGTGCTGTTGTGGGTGGTAGTCTGCTAGCCTAGGCTTAGCATCTTGCCTGAGTTATAGCCTCAGATTAAAGATCAATAAAAAGGAAGCTGAGAATTTAACTGGATACAAATACGCTTCTACAATTTTCAACTCAGACATCATCACTATGTGGGTTTATTCTGACATGGCTGACCAAGACTTTCACATTATTTTATGTTATAACTAACTTCCTCTACCACTAACTTCCAGATCTAATTTGCTCACTGTACATCTTACAGTGAGCAAATTAGATCTGATGTAAGCTTCTGGGAATATCCCTGCTCTGGATAAAAAGTGAGCACGGATCATGAACAGCTCTGATCCCATGTTACTCGTGTAAATGAAGGCAGGAGTATCTCCTGAGACCACTAAATTAAAAGTGCACTAATGCTAATCAATAGCATGGGAGGGATTTGTGTGAAAAATCGATTAGTCATTCAGGCCCGCCAACTAGGCCCCAAGTGCCATTTCCATCAATGGCTAATGCATGCATACTTTACGACAAACTTCATTAGGAACGAACTCATCTGTCGCGCTCATACATTTCCTTTTAGTTACAAGCTCACATCCTCGCCTGATGAGCTTTTAATGATCAGTAATGATGTTGTTGGAAATACTGGCTATGCTAGCGGATGTCGAATGTACAAACACTGTGTTGGATGCTGATAACTAAAGCTCACATGAATGTTTTGATCTGAGCTGTGATCAGCTCCTGAAAAGAGTTAAAACTGGATGAACTGCAAAGATTGATGCAGAGAAATCTTTAGCTGGAGCTGCCTAATGTTCATCATAATCACTATGATATATTAAACATAATTGGTTGTGCTGATGAGACCCTTAATTGCACAAATTAGTGTGCTAATTAGCAAATATTTCTCTGTCAGTGCCGTGGTTACTCTTGATAATCCATAAACGTCACTGTGATCAGTCTTTATTGGGTCTACTGTATACTGAGCAAATCCATTGTGTGAGACCCTGAAGGTCTCCTCCTTTTTATTTATTTATTTTGGCCTTGTCATGGCTTTATTGACAGGACAGCTTGAGTGAGATGACAGGAGATGGGATGAGAGAGAGGGGGGATGACATGCAGCAAAAGGCCGCAGGTCGGACTCGAATCCTGGGCTGCTGCAGCGAGAACAGGGCCTCTGTACATGGGTCGCACGCTCTTCCAACTGAGCTACTGGGCTGCCCTATCACTATTTTTTGTCTAAACAATTGAGAAAATAACCTGGAAGGAGTCGCTCACAGTGACAAACCCATAAAGGTGGTGCTGGTTCAGTCTCTCAGCTATTATAAGCCTCATTTCCAGCAGCAGCAGGCAGCTGTTTTCACTGAAAAACAAAACTCCTGTACACGACCTGCTCAGCCCCAAACAGCAGACAGACAAAGTTGTAAAATAGCTTGTGAACAAAGTTCAGTATTTACCAGCCACAGAAGCTGAAATGAATGGGATTTCGCCTCCATGGCTGTGCCAAGGTATAATTATAACGTCCTTGAGTGCAGATGATTAAAAAAAACAGCAGTGTTGAAACGTGAATGCGATGGAAGTGGTTGAATGTCATCAATAACACCTTTCATACGCAGTCTGAGCTCTGGTCAAGCACTGAGTGATTTGTTGAACACATTTTTTATACCTATCTCTTTAATGAACGGTTTCTTCAGTGCACTGAAATTAACTGTGTAACCAATCACTACAGTGTATACCTATAATTAAATATACATGACGCATGTATAAATCATTTGTGAACAACTGAATCACCACAGATTCTTACAAACATGAGTTCAGTGTTCACGGTGTGGTCTGGAAAAACACGAGTTGTGAGCACGACAAGTAAAGTTTCTTTCATCCACATTGTATTCAGGCACAGCTTGATATCACTAGAAGTCTATGTGAAAATAAGTTTGTTGTGTGGTGAACAATCACGAATAGAAAGTTTGAAAACATTTTCTAATACTTTCCCCGCCTCAGCGTTCCTGCTGTCTGGTTGGCACCGAAGCGTCGTTCTTGTCTTTGCCATAGCTGCAAGACTACACCGGGTAATAGACTCGACTTCACTATTTCAGCCTGTTCTCATGTCCTCTTCTCAAGGGGTATTGAACAGGCTTAGCATAATACCTTAACACGGATGCACCAGTCATTTATATTCTGAGCCGCTTCGCTGAATATTGCTGCATAAAAGTCAGCTGGGGCCTTTTTTCTTCTTAAGGGAAATCACGTTAGAGGCCAATAACAATTCAGCATGAGAAAGATTTGCAGCCCATTTTCACAATAAAAGCAGACATTTTAGATTTGGCCCCACGACAGCAAACACAAAGCAGGAGGATGAAACATAAATAGCGTTTAACGGATGATAGATGAAAACAATGCAGCTAAATTAAGTCCCTTTTTCTGGAATAAAGACGGCAGTCTTAGTGCCAAGTACAGTCATAATTGAAATAACAAAATGGGGTTTAGAAGGATTTCATTGCTTCCAACTCATCATATCGAGCACAATGAAAGCACAAACATGAGACAGCAAAACTGGAACTACCAGCTTTTGCATTATCAGTATCGGTGTATGTGCTCTGCTGTTGTGACTGCTCTGTTGTGTGACTGCTCTGCTGTTGTGACTGCTCTGTTGTGTGACTGCTCTGTTGTGTGACTGCGGTGAATCGAGCGCTCCTCAGAACTCTGCAGAGACGATCCCAGCTGTGGTTTGGATATTTTATCAGACCACAGACACACAAGTATGCACACACAGTGAAGAAAGTGTCTCCTCTCTGATAAGGCAGCAGCAGGGCTCTGCGGTGCACCAGGTGCTGGAGTGCTGAGCTAAGCGGACAAGACTTTGAAGTGAAGAATCTCTCCGGCTACCGGTGCAGCCGCTCCCTGCTCGGTAAAGCTGAGTTATTGCAGTTTGAGCAGAAGGGAGTCGGGAAGCCGAGCTGATACTCTGCAGTGAGGGAATAACAACAAATATTGTGTTGCAGTGCGATACTAGACACTGATTCTAAGGGGGTTTGAGTGTGTCGTGCTTTCAGCATCCCAGTACGTGTATTAAGGTTGCGTGATTATCGAGGGGTTATCGATTGAAACTGTTGGAGTAGTATTTGTGAACAGAAAGCTACAGTATTCTTCTGTATTGTTATTCTGTAAATTACAAAGCTTCATCACATAAATGAACGAGGCAACATTGACATTACCTACAACTTTCACATTACATTTCTATTTGTATGAAAAAGAAGAAGAAACATGTAACCACTGTATTGAAATCCTATCAAATCTGCTGGAATGCCCAAATTAGGACTCGTGATGAGGGCTCATGATTGCAGATGGTGTAGTAACGCAACATGCTTTTCGGCATGCCAGCTTTCCAGATGAATAGCAGTCAGATGCTGCAATGATGCCAAATAAGTTTAAGAGACATCTGGAGACAAGAAGTTCTCTGTAGCCGGCAGAAGTGTTGAATTTTTCAGAGAGAGGCAAAGTAAATACAATGTCACTTAAAAAAAAAAAAAAAAACTTTAAAAGTGATATTTGGATATTTAGTGTGGTTCTATGAGGTACTTATTCAAAGTCAGTGTAGACAGATGGTTGGTCAGCACAGCCCCAGTTTGGAGAAGCAGACAGGAGTACAGCAAAACTTATTTTTCTAGTCCTTCCCCCACCAACAGCCGTCATGTTGCTGTCAGTTGGAGACGGCATCACCAAGATTCTGGAAATCTGAATACGTCAATCAATGACAGATGTATTGTTTATACTGTGACAGACGCATTTGACGCACAATTGTGAGAAAAAAATCATTTTTGTTTTGAATGTCCGATGGCCCAACACTAACGTGTTAGTCCTGTCACGTCTCGTCTCGTCAACGAAAACAAAACAAACATTTCTTTGTAGCTTTTGTTATCAAAGATTTTAGCTCATCATCGTCTTCGTTGTAGAAAACATTTGTTGACGAACATTTTTTATAATACTTTTCGTTAACAAAATCAATACTGCTCTGGTCTCCACAGTGAACATCATTTCAAAGAATATGTCAAAAAACCTGAAATATCCCTTTAAAGCAGCTGCAGTAGTTTAAAAAAACTTTGTGAACTACTGCACTTGGTTTCCTATCAAGAAGGTATTTCTACTATAATACTTTGAGAAAGTAGTTTTCAGCCAGTGAGAAGGTAATTAAAGTGTTCAAGTTCTTGATGTAAATGGCTGAGTCAGATCGAATTTTTTGAAGGTTATCACTCGTCAATAAAATTACAGTATTAATGTCTAAAAATGCCTTTTATATTATTACCCGGCAGTGATTCTGAATCTTTTTTCTGTGGCCAAAATGCTAATGCAAAGCTGCTGTGACCGAGGAGCCTCGCTGAGCTAAGTAAGTGGTGTAATGAAGGTGAAGTACTAGCAATCACATCCGCATCTGAAATGACTCCGGAGATATGTGAAGCGGAGTAGCAGGACCGTGAATTGACACTTGCTTGATTCGCAGGCACAATGGGACATCATTTGTCATTAGCGGTTGTAATTGCTTGAGTTGGTGGAGTAGTGGTTTGGGCACACTGGGTAAGGACTTACGAGTAACATGCAGAAGAAAAGATACAGCAGGGTTTAGAAAACAGAGCATAGACATTATATTATCATTGGCTGTAAAGAGCCCTCTTCCTGTTTTGTGTACAACAACACAGTGTTGACTGACTCCACTGTTCTTGGTAATATCATCAGCTCAGCAGGGGTCCGGTGATTGAACTTGTACTACACTTCCTGGTATCAGAACCAGCAGACTTCAGACTGGGACAGTAGCTGATCTGTGACTTCAGATGTTTCACACGTCCACGAGACCACAAGGTTGAGAAAAAGAGGAGCCGTGATAGAGAGAAGACAGCAACATAAATGGTTCAATATGTTATCACGACCATGAGTTATTTTTGCAATGCACTGTCTCATTGAATTTCCCCCCTGCCCTTCTTGAACTGGAATCACAATATGAGGCCCCCAGCTGGATTCAGTCACATAAATCTGAGCACTGAAGAGTAAAATGTAGTCTGTTGTCCTGTCTCGCTCCTGGGCCCCGGCGTAGCTCGTGAGCCGCGGCTGTAGCCTTTGAGAGTAAAAACACCATCCTTTAGCTCCAGTATGGATCCACTCCCACCACCTGTGTGCATGTAAATTTACTCTTTTTTTTCCCCCAACTGCACTCAGTGTTGTGTTTTGTATGTGATGTGTTCAATGAATATTAATGATCTCCTGGAGATCTCGTAGCGATCGCTGCTGTTAGGCGAGGTAATTTCCATCCCCTCGCTGACATCAGCAGCCCTCTCAGGCACCTCTCCGCCACTGCTCACCCACACCCCCATTACAGCCCTACAAGTAATAAGAATCAGAGCGCCCTGCCAATTACATGCGAGGGCATCTTGGAGAAAACAAAGGGGTGATGCACAAACAATGTTTTGTAGAGAGGATGCACCTCGTCAAACAAGCACGGTGCAGACGTGACATGAAAAATGCAAGAAAAAGTGCAGCATTTTGTTTTATTTCGGTCCGTGAATAAGCCCCTGGATATAAAGTTTTGATCCCAGAAAAAATCTTTCTTTTTTTGTCTGTATCGTGCCTTGACTAAAAGTCTATTAGAAGGCGCTGCAGGGGAGAATTTATTTGGCTTTCAATAATGTGTAAATGGACAGAGTCTATGCCTTTGACAGAAGTAATGAATCACAATAATGTGAAAAGAAAATAGGGCCACACAGCCTACGTCAGTGCAGCCGGGTCCCTCGGCAGATCCTTCAGTTTTTACTCCAACTGTGATGTCAGACTAACTTCAAGGATATTGATTAAGCCACATTTGTACGTCCATCTTAATACAACAGTCACGTGAGATATGTGCGTTGAGAAAGTTATTAGTCACTGTCTTTAGATAAGATTAAGAGGAAAACTGAGATCAGACTACTAAGTATTGGTCCGATAAAGACCTTATCCTGAATGAAGCTCACATGCAGCAATTATTGAAACTGTCCCTCGTGGTCGAAATGCAAATCCCTGTCAAGACGAGTAGAGCCAGGCCGGCAGATGTAATGGAAAAACGGCATAAGTCAGCCTCTTATCCTTTAGACCACTTCAGGTGCATTTGGATGCTGACAGTCAATACACAGTAACATACTGAAGTGCTGTCCCTGCTTTGTTTTTTGCATTGCAGTGCTGATGACGCACTTTGTCACACAGTATATAGATATATATATATATATCTTTGTTCATGCTTACATCTATGTTTCCTTTGTCAAATTGCAATCACGTCACTGCTTGTGCTGTGGAGGATTATGAAGCTGCGTGCTCGGAATAGCAAATGTTCAAGCTTTAATGAACTCAGGATACAGTAGGATGAATCATGATTGTGTAACATCAATCATCCACCAACAAGTGTACGAAAAATGACATTTAGTTTTGAAGATGTGTTTTGGTATTTTTGGTTTAATTTTATGATTCACCGTGGAGAGAAGGATTTAGAAACGGTGAGAGCCAAAAACTCAGCTGACGCCTGGCAGTAACATGTGACTTGGACACAGATAACCACAGTGCTTTCACACCTATTATTCAGCCATCCTAAAGATTGATTTGCTTCACCATTTGGACCAGAGTAGTGAAGTGGGCTGAATGAGTGGTGATGGCAGTTTTCTAAAAATGTTACTGAGATATGATGTTGTGAAAAGATTCCTTCGTGATTAGAAGTGAACAGCTCTGGCTGTTCGTCGAAGGCTGGTCACAAACCAACCTGAAGCTTTGTACCTCAACCTAGTCACAGACTATGATTATGTTGAAACGTTACATTGCTATAGGTTGAAACTTTATGCTTCTTTAGGTTCAATTTTCAATTTCATCTTGTGAAAGCAGTGTGTTTATGTTCTGGTTTGGTTTAGGCACAAACAACACTTGATGAGTGGCAGATCGTGTTTTGGTTTTAAATACCCATTTTGGTTTCATCCAGAAGTATGTTTTCTACATCCTTTTCCCTTGTTTGAGGTTTGACTGGAGTGACTTTGACTTTTAATCACAAAAAGCTTGTGGCGCCGTCTTCTTCGACAATAGTCAAATGATGTGATGCACCCAACTCTTTATCTCCAGAAAAACATCAAAAGAAAATTCCATTCACTGCTGTTATGTAAGTATAAAGTATAAAAAGCACTAATGGAGGTCTATTTGCTTCGGCATGTATGTTATGCCCCGCCCCCTAATGACCAAATCGCTTGTGCAGCCTCAGGTACATAACACTGCCTCCGAGAAGACGGAGAGCAGTTTGATGACAGGAAAAACGAAAAAAGCGAATAGGAGTGCTTACCGAGTTAACTTGCTTTAAAGCTACCGGTATCTGTCTACCAGGAAACTCCATACATCACCTCGGTACTGTGACTGTCGTTTTCAGAGGCAACATACAGCCCCGGTCCAGAGCTTTGACCACGTTTCACCCAAATCAGAGGATAAAGTCATGTGGTTGTGTTTTGGTACAAGTTATAAAGTTACAGTATTGTAACTATCCGTGGCAGCATCATAAAATAAAGAAAGTGTTCATCAGATAAATAATTAATAATGCAGGATGAGTCATCAACGTTTTAAATGATTTTCCAGGAAGTTACAAACTCTAAAATACCATTAAAAAATACCTGATGTATAGGTGAGATATGGAGCAAGACATATGTGATAAAAACACTTAGACAGCGATTTACTAATAACCAGGGTGACCCAGTGTGCTGCAGTTACACTATGAATACCTTAGTAGTCTGAGCCACCGTTGTACCCAGTACACATTTGTTTACGTGTTTATATGTTATGGATTATTACCTCAAATGATGAAAAAGTAAAGCACTTTGTAATGTAGGAGGAAAAAACAAGATGGTAATGGTATTGTCACATTCTTGGTCTTTTTGTTTTTTTTCAGCATCCTCCATCATAACGAGCCGTGTGCTGTCTTTTCTTGCGTCATTGGACACTCTGGAAATGAGACTGTGACATTTTGAAAAAGTACTCCGGGCAAAATGAAGCGATAAAGACGCACACAGAGGGAGACTTGCAGGAAAAGTTGGGGGTGGGGGTGCACAGCTGCTCCTGCCTGTTCCCACATGGTTACGAAACATAGCTGAAATGTACGAGGACGCACAGAGACGCAGTGAGCTGCTGACAGCCTCACAGTTGTGCCCACAATAAAAAAAATGCCGTCGCAGGTAATATCGTATCGTATTAAATCTTGTTCTTACTACTATTCAAATAATGCCCCGGTAATGGCTTTGTAATGTGCTTTCAATAAATTATGAGCAAAATGAAAGGAAGACTGATCACCAGGGAGATTAGAGGGAAAACAAAATAAATTAACTTTATACACACAACAGCAGCTGGTTTGAATGGGTAAAATACTGCCGATGTAGTAGCAGGCCCTGTAGTGTTTACAGTGCTCAAGCATATTTATCTTCAACTTGTCAAAAAATGACTATGTTATATGGTGTAAAAACTAATTACAGCAAATTCTGGTCTTCTTCTAACGTCTCTAATATCACCAGATGAATGTACACATCACACACACAAACTGCCTCCCCATCCCGGCCGCATTGAGTCATCACTGTATAGATTTTTCTGTTAAATGTCACTTCCAGTATTTCTCCTCTGGTGCTGCAGCTATGGGTCTAAACACAAATCCCAAACCGCAAGTAACAGCGCCTTCACCAGTGACTCATCTGTGTAAGTAACTTAAATCAACTATAAAAGTGCCACCCACCGTCGAGCTCTTTCATCAGCGGTTCCAGCTTCCCCGGGTGTCTGCGACTGTTGGCCCAGAATGAAATGTGCATCATTAAAGGGGTCAAATCAATAAGAGCTATTTTAAATATGTGTTGTTTGGAAGACAACCCAACAGTGTGGCCTTCAGACCATGGTTAGGTATTATTCTTCTTTGCTTTGAACAGCAAAGCCAGGGGACTGTCGATGCTTATGGCTCACTGTTTTATGTTTAATGATGTCTGCAGGAATAATATCTGTTGGTAAGGTCACCAGAGACATTTGCAAAACAGAGTAAAAGCAACATTATGTGACTATTTTACCTTCAGAATCACTTTGATGATATAGTGACTTGTAATATGATGAATGATGTCTCAGCCGCTCCTCTCTATTGCTTGTTTCTGCACTATGTGACCTCGGTGAGGGGAGGAGGATAACAGTGCGTAACGCTTTACGGCAGTACATCACACACGGCATCAATGATTAGTGATTCTAGTAAAACTGGATCATATTTAATGGATAAAATGTCCTCTGGTTTTCCGTCTGATGGACTCTGGCTGCTCTGTCTAAACTCTCGATATGGACTTTCTTGAAAGCAGCCTGTAACTGCTGACTCCTGTAAATATAGCTATGAATTAGCTCTGCTAGCTGACTCTGCTCCGAGCACCAACAGGGAGAGCTGAAGTTTTCACACCGCTATCTGTGACTTGAACTTTAGATGACATTGTTATGACGTACCAGGTTTTGTTTGTAGTAAGTACGTCAAGTTAAATTACATCTTATTGTTACAGAAACCTGGGGTTTGTATTTGTGACAGTTAAACTTGACTGTTGCACTCAGAAACGGTGGGGATCGCCAAATCTCACACAATACAAATTTGTAAAGTTGTTTTAAGAGTTATGTAATCTCTGTTAGACACTCTGCTAACTCAAGAGAGTCATTTGATACTTTTGCTGTTACATGCCTATCCTGAAAAATATTATCTCCAGTTAGGCAAATGTACTGTACACTAAAGAGAGTAAACTAGTCTACAGCTGCACTAGCAGTTCTTTGAGGCTGTATTTTCAGTAGGTACAACGGTGCTTTTAGTACCACAGACTCAGTAAAAAACATGACAACAAACTACATCATTTTCCCATTAAATTACTTGGCTGATTCCCCATTCCACAGGGTTTAGATTGGGCTGGATGATCTTTTATAGCATTTAAATAACAGCGAAACTTTGCCTCACCAACTTTGCATTTGACTTGATTTCTCAGCCTTAGAAATCAGAATCAGAATCGCTTTTGTTGCCATTAAGTGCTCACATATGAGGGATTTGCTGTGGTCTGTAGGTAAATGGAGATGGACAATAACACACAAATGAACAAAAATAGAAGAAAAAAAATCCCATCCCAGTCAAAAAGTAGGGCGTTTCTTTTGAACTTTTAAGCTTGGTGATCAACTAATCTGTCTTCAGTTCTCAAAGTGTACCACTCATCCATGCAGCTGTCTGTTGCTGACCCTCACTTGTTTTAATATGGCAACTCATCAAGAACAAAGACAGAGCTCCCTTTAGAAAGACTTCACGGTGCGTTAACATCATCACGCTCCAGTACGTCAGATCAGTTTTCATTAGTGGAGTTTGTGTGAAAAGTTTGGCTTGAATATCTTTTCTCAGATCAAAGAGATACTTTGGTTGATTCATGGAATTGATCCTTTTCATGTAATTCATTTGAACATCGTGTACCAGCCAGAGCTACTTTCTCAAGCTCAAACACAAAACATACATCTCGTATTGATTACCTCTTTGGCTTGTCCTTGGTTGTACAATAAGATGTTCCCAGCCTAGCGTATAATTAACATGCTGTAGCTTTCAGTTTCAACTTAGTTTGCAGACATTTCCACATAACTCCAAGTTTCATATTTCAGAAAAGAGTTATATAACAGCAGAAGTAGCTGGTTATGTGAGCATGGAAATCTTTGAAAGTGCAAGTAACCTCTACTGCATTCACGGACCTGTGAAATACTGTGGAAGATCAATCTCCGAACAGGTTTTCCACTACTGCAGCATTAGCCAGTGGCTCCAACATTATTGCAACGCACTATGACATGAGGGACATTCAGGTGCTAACGAATTCAGCTGAACCTGCTAATAACAATTCTGAATTATTTATAGGTTATGTGAAATTTATACTTTGTAGAGCTGTATGTAATCCCAGAGCAGAGCAGTAAGGTTGCAGCAGTGCAGGAAAGTGCATGCCCATTAGTGTATTTCAGTTTTTGCTGCTTGCTACTTTTGCAGCTACAGGCACTCTCTGGCAGCTGCTGGTACTCTGTGGCAGCTACTGGCACTCTGTGGCAGCTACAGGCACTCTCTGGCAGCTACAGGCACTCTGTGGCAGCTGCTGGCACTCTGTGGCAGCTACTGGCACTCTCTGGCAGCTACAGGCACTCTCTGGCAGCTACAGGCACTCTGTGGCAGCTGCTGGCACTCTGTGGCAGCTACAGGCACTCTGTGGCAACTACTGGCACTCTGTGGCAGCTACTGGCACTCTCTGGCAGCTACTGGCACTCTGTGGCAGCTACAGGCACTCTGTGGCAGCTACTGGCACAGTTACAGTGTAACTTTGATATTGATGCTGTAAATTCAAAACTTGCATTCTGTTTATTGTAGGTTTGCATATAATACCCAAGGCCTTCCCCGACTTTACCTAGTGTGATCAGCAGCCAAAAGTATTTAATTTTGTTACAGGATCTGCATGCTGGTTACACACAAGTCAAAGCCAAAGCTGGTGGTAAATGTATATAAATACATCACTCTGTGCCTTGGCCAATCCTCAAACTCTGCTATTGTTGTTCTCTTTGCAAATGTGAAGTGGTGAAAACAAAAAAACAATCATGATGCCAAACTTTCTGCAAAGTTATCTGTAGAATTTTGAAATATAGAGTTGCGGATTTTCCATGATAGATTGGAAAATCATGCATAAAGGTAGGGCTGTTTGCTTGCACAGAATTAACGCAATATGGTCAGACCAGATTTGGCAATGCAGAGTTACTTACATGCTCGGGCAAAAAGCAGGCAGGACAGTTGCAGTTCTTTTGTTGACGTCTCTGGCAAGAACTGCAACGTGCTAATTAAAGTCATTCAGCAGGGGACTTTCCATCCTCATTGTCTTGCAGAGCCCAGAAGCCTTTAACAAGAGATCTGGACAATTCACAACACAAATACTACTCCCTATCTTTATCTCTCTGTGTGTCAAACGCCACACAAACACTAAACACACACTCTGTGTTGGGAAAACACAGCCGTGCATGTTGAGAAGGCCAGGCGTCACTCTGATTGATCCTGACAGCTAATGTGCCCGGCACCACACCACCACGTCGCCAGATCTAATCACACACAAGTCTAATTTGACGAGGAAATGTGAATGAGAGCTCTCATGAGAGTCGATGCACCAGGGGAACAGCTGCTGTAATTATAGCTAGACACTGAGAAACAAGAGCGAGAGAAAGAAGTGGCTGGTGAATTGTAGACTTCATAACGGGAAGGACACAGGTTGGTGAGATTGGCTCTTTATCCAGTGACACAATTTACCCATCATTCAGTTTGCTGATAACACTTCCTGTTTGTTCAGTGCAGAATAAACCCTGTTCATTACCTCGGTTGATGAAAGTTTCACAGCCACGCAAAACATTATTAGGATGTTGTATTGGAAAGTTAGCCGCATCGAGAGGCGAAGGATTCATGGGACCTTAGAAAAAATATATATGGTCGTAAGCAGCGAGAGACAAATAATGTTTTGGTACCTTTTGAATTGTGCCATGAATTACACATATAATATTTATTAAGATAATCTCTCAAATTTCAATTTGCCATCAAACTAAAAGTGCAGAACTGTGAAAGTACATAATTAGACAGCACGCTCAACATCATTTAACACTCACCAAAACCTATAATCATTTTACCTCTTTAATACGTTCTCTTTTCCGAGGTGACCGCCATGTTGGTGTTGGTGATGTATATCAAGAAGCTCACTGTGTTTTACACAAAACTAAATGATCATTTCACATCTTTAGGCAAGGCAAGTTTATTTGTATAGCACAATTCAGACACAAGGCAACTCAAAGTGCGTTACAGGGGCATAAAATTACATTAAAAGACATTTAAAATACATTAAAATCATTTAAAAAGTAGGAAGACATCAAGAAACAAAACATTAAAACAAGTTAAGAAATAGGAAAGTTAGCTAAAATAGAAAAGGTTTAAAAGAGACAAGACTAAAGAATAAAAGTCACAGTGCAGTTCAAAGCCTTAAAATTGCTTCAATGAAGACAGTGGCAAACAAAAAGATCTTCATCTTGATTTAAAGAGGTGAGAGTCGGAGCATACCTGCAGTTTTGTGGGAGTTTGTTCCAGATATGTGGTTCATAATAACTGAACGCTGCTTCTCCATGTTCAGTTTTGACTCCAGGGACTGAAAGCAGACCTGTACCTGACGACCTCAGAGGTCTGGATGGTTCATAATGTAGCAGCAGATCAGAAATGTATTTCGGCCTTAAACCATTCAGTGCTTTATAATGTCAACGCCATGATCCAGTTTGCTGTTGGCAGGACTGAATCAGCTAAAACCACCAACAAGGCAGACCGACACACTGTCATGTGAACATTCAACAGCGTCTCTGCTCGTCACTTTGATGTGAATTGATTGTGACCTTCTTGTCATAAATCTCTGATTTGCAGTCGTTCTAATTTCTCATGTGCCCTGGGACTGTACACATGAGTCATGAGCCAATACTCATTTCAGAGATGTCACTCCAGTTCAGAGTAGATAGAAGAGACGGGGCAACGATTTCTTAGAGATACTCTTACTGGAAAGAAGCCATGTCCTTTGAGGCAAATTACATGACAGCGTTCAATTTGTACACTTCTAATTTAGTTAAACACAGTATGTCATTTCTGCCACCAGGGGTCTCGCAGTCAAAACAAAACAGAAGCGTGGGATCATGGGAGTTTTTGTCTTCATCGTTAAATAACCGCCGTTGCTGATGAAGGTCCATCTGCGTGACTCAGGCAGAAATGTTCACAGACAAAGTTTTTTTTACGTTCGCCAGCCCAATCACCAGAATAAATGTTAGCCAAGTAAGTTTCTGCGAAAGTTAAACCTTAACGTGTCTTTATGTTGCAGCTTCATGTTTGTTTAGGTTCAGTTTTCTATTTCTCTCTTGTCACAACAATGTTCTCATGCTCTGCTAGGTTTAGGCACAGAAAACCTAACACAGCAGGAAATGTCACAAGGTCTGTCGCCACAAATACAGCTGGAGATGACCTGACTTTATATAAAAGAAAAAAAATTAACCGGCTCACGCTTACAAATGTTGAAACTGCGTTCACCAACTTCCCTCCTCACACTCTTACAGCGACAGGCAACAAAATGAAACATTACCTTGAATACAAAGAGGATTTCTCTGGGGTTAAACATCGTTGGAAACATTCAGAATAATGTAAGTACACAACAAAACATATAACAAAGGTCTTGTTTTATACATTTTAAAGTGGAAATGATACATATTATATCTTTAATTGATGGCATAACAAGTTTCTTTAAAGGCTGAAAATGAGAAAATGTGCAGATGCTTTCATAAGCAAACCCACACTTCACTTTCAGTACAAAGGTGTCAGATGATTTTCTTCTCTCTTGCTAAAGGTTTAAACATCCGAGCGTGTGCTGTTATTCTTTTGACTGTAAGTAAAATGTATTTGCTGACATAAATATAGTTTCTGGAGAGCAGTTGAACAGTCAGCGGTCCAAATCCTCCCTCGTAGCCGTTTGCTGATACGGTCGTTTTGTTCCTTTTTTAATTCTGCAGCATTTTGCACCTTTGAGAAGGAAGTTGTTATTTAGATAGAGTCATAATTGATCACACGGTCTAATTGGGCTGCCACAAGCCGTATGAATATCAGTCTGTATGCACTGACAAAATAAATGATATCCCCCTTTAAGTCTTCCTCGGGGCCAGCATTAGAAACTGCTCAGAGAAAGCCAAACGCTGCTCTGTGTTCTGTAATGGATCTAATAGATCAACATTATAATGCAAGAATGCAGCCTATCAAACCTCGCCTGCCATCTATTCCTTCTCTCCAATAACAATTCAGCCCCTCAGGCTTCAGACCGGTGCAACATTCATTCTCATTGCCTCTGTGTGTGTGTGTGTGTGTGTGTGTGTGTGTGTGTGTGTGTGTGTGTGTTCATGCATCTATTACCCAATGGACGTGTGTATGCAGTAAATGAAGAAGAACCCAAGTGACCACGGCTCAGAACAGCAGAGTGTTTAGCCACCAGCGTCACAGTTTGATTGCCTGACCTCCATCGCTTCAGCTGTGCTCCTGTCCATGACCTCCCTCCGTTACATCACACAACACACACAGTGCGAGTACACACACTCGCTCTACACAAGGAATGTATTTACTGAGTAGTGTGACGATAACAAAGAAATAGAGTACTGCATAATAGAAATATCCCACAACAGAGCGAGTGTTGCATCTTTTTCGTTCTCTCTCCCTCTTTTGTCCTCTTCGCTGCTCATATTAAAATCATGAGCGAGCCTCGCCGTGCGATGGTTTATTTTCAGCACAGGAGCAGAAGGGCACACACACACACACACTCAATGAAAGAAAAAAAACAACCCCAGCATGTTCTTCCACACAGCGGCTTGTTTGGTTGCTTAACGTCAAAGTGAAATGCCAGAAAGAAAAGCTTTGTCACTCTGGTCTCGGCGAAGTGGAGGGACATGGCGGCTGCCTTCACAGGAATTTGATGTTTAAAATGTGTTTTTGTGGGATAAACCTTGACAGGCGTGTTGCAGCTAATGAAACAACTCGCTGCCGTTGACATAACAGGCCTTGACAACACATTTCTACGTACACTTGCCTCTTTGCCGTTACAGCTATGTATTTAATGGGCGTAATGACCCTCTAAATGCTCTTAACTGCGGTGTTTCATCAATCTGTGATGCTCAATTAATTTCAGGACTAACTTTGCATTTCAGCTGCTGGCTGTAAGTGTAGGTGGAAGGAGAACTAGCGGTGGCATAGTAACAAACATTACATTCGATTTTCTTGTTGGGAAAACAAGTCATGCCCTTTACTGAAGAGTGCAACAAATGCTGGCTGCATTGCATTTATATCTATTTCAACTCCTGTCAGTGAGGAAACTGGTATCTCTGATTCCTCTGCTATCATCATCATCATGCTTATAGAAGGTAGACAGAAGTCCTTCTTCTTGGATTCTGATGGCCGTCAACATTGTGATCGATGGGTGAACAAATATTTTCATGTCAAAGTGAATTGACAGCACATGTCTGTGTTTGACAAGTCAGCCACCAGAGGAGAACGAAAAATAACGTGAAAAAGCAATCTTCATTATCAAAACAGTGTCTTTTTTAGGTTGGAGTATGATTAAGATGAATTGCTGTGTCACTACAATGCACACAACGTTTGATGAGAAGATGGATATCACTCACGTCTGTGTGTGCATTAAGTGTAAAACTAGAGCAGAATGCAATTAGCCTAGCTTAGCATAAAGACTGAAAGCAGGGATAAACTCACTAATTAACATGTATTTCTTTGTGTAATCCAAACACACTAAGTTTGCAGTTTCAGGGGTTGTATGGTGTAACTGTTTTCAGACATGTTGTTCACGATGGTCACCAGATTAAACAATCACGGTGGCATAAAGTCTTGCCGTGTCTGGAGACTGGAGACTACGAGTATGACCAATCACCGTTCACGACCCTGCCCGAGTTCACAGGTCATCGGGGAGGCCAGACAGGAACTTTTCCAATCATGGCTACCGAAGCTACTGTAGTATTGCAAACGAGCAAGTTACTCACCGGGTCATGGTCGCCCCTCAAGGAAACATCGAAAAGGCGGTCAGGCAGGCACAAAACAGGGTTAGTGCAGTGCAGGAGGGAGGTTAGGAGGAGGTTAGTATACGGCAGAGTTAAACAACGTGGTGAAGGTTACGAACCGGCTTAAGTGTAACTACAGTGATTGTGTGCTGGGCCCTAAGTGCTGCTAAAACGTGGATGATCGACACGGATATTGAGCGCTGACGCTGCTAACTTGCTCTCGCTGCACACCCTGTACAGACACAATGCCTGTGCTCACCTCACGACTGTGCAGTTACACTTTCTAGCTGCATACAGCAACAACCCCAACTGGTATGTTGCTTCACACAACGCAGAGCGTGTTTAAGATACTACCCACCTCAATACGAACCGTTCTTTCTTCTCTGCACAAATGAAATTGGAAATGTGTCATATCTGTTGTGCAGCTTCTATATGCCAGTCGTTTTGTTTTTTTCCCTTTATGCTAATGTTGTAGCGTGTGTGTGTGTGTGTGTTTGTGTGTTTGTGTGTGGGAGGCCCAGCAGCACAACAGACCTCCTGTGCTCTGGCGCTCCAGCTCCACTGAGTGTATTGGGTGCAGGTACTGTAGCTCATTTACAAGTCAGACGAATTCCCCTGGTGTCTTCTGGCAAGAAGGAGTGAATACGCAGAACGTGTCACTCCTTTTTTGGGTGCTGTTATTGGCAGTGCACTGAAACTACTGCAGGGAGCCGAGAGCAAAACACATGAACGTACTGATTACTTTAAATACATTTGAATTGAACAATTAAGGCTATTTTACAGCTGCGTTAACAATGATTTAAATGGTTGAATGTGAAGAGAAAGGTGTCACCTCACTATTTATTGCCCCTCAGCTCAGAGCCTTTGAGCTCTCTTTCAGCCGTTGTTTTGGTTTTCCAGTCCACAAACTTAATTACGTTAATAACTAGGAAGTTCAACATCAAGCCCCTAGAGACTCAGAAGTTGACAGAAACAAAAAATAGAGCTAAAAGGAAAAAGTTGGACGGCTTATTTAACTGCCCAAAGTTGCAAAAAAATCTGTTGTTTCAGCCTGGACTGTTTCATTACCTCTAGTTGTTTTCACCCATGTACTTTTGTTTGTTGGTTGGTTGGTTTGTCAGCAGGATGACGCAAAAACTATTGGACAGATTTCCACACAACTTGGACGGAGAATCCAGATGAAGTGATGGATCCAGGAATCTTCTCTTACTTTTTAATAATATTGTGAGATTTTGTTAACTTCTCAGTGAATAACACACTGATATTGCTGGTATCTCTGAGTACAAAAGGGGACTATTGAATGCAACTCTAATCTAAATGAGACTTCCAAAAAATGTTTACAAGCTAAAACTAATCAACCAACTCTGGTCAGTACAAGAAACAAACTAGAGGCGGCACTCAGTCGAGCACATACGTCTGCCGAGGCTCACTCGAATACCGCTGAATATCACATCAAGATCTGTGCTTCATTAGTGAGTTTATAGTTGCAGCATTACAGATTTATTTTAGTGCTTCTCCTGGATGACAGGTGCGACACCACAGCTGTGCAGCGGAACATTTTTTAAATGATTTAATAGCATTTTTTAAGTGAGTGGCAGGCATCGCACCGTTCAATGACAGCAGAAATATGAATGTGCTTTTCCTGAGGCTTTGGCCTGAATGGAAGAGTAGTGACGGCGTCTTATGTAACTCTGCACTGATGCTGCAGCTACTTTAGTGCCGTATTATTATTCTCTGCTGTTCAGTCAACGAGAGCCGCGTCTGCTCTCCGTCTAGAAAACATCAGAAGTAGTCGCACGCTCTCTTTATTCTCAGTCTGTATTTATTTCAGACATTTTTATTGGACTTTTTGTCGTTCTCTCTGACCCTCTCAATCTCACTTTCCGTATCCTATCTATCATTTTTTCTGTCATTCTCACTTTTTCACCTTTTATTGTCGTCTCATTTGCTCCTTCATTAACATCAGTTGACACATGGATGCAGTAGATTGCCTTTGAAAAGAGACAACAGGGTGAATTTCAGTTGATGATAATGCCACTGTGTGTTCGTGTCTCATCCCTAAATCTTTTTTTTTTTGTTTTCATGAAGCTTGAGATGCTGTATTGACAGCTGGATGACACAGCTGGATGGGCTCACTGTGAACTCAGCAGGTGGTGACTTGCAGCGGAGTGATGCCGTACGGGTCGACAGTAGAGTTTAATTTCCACGGCTTGTTGGTCGTCTATGATTCACTCCTGCTTTGCTCACTGGTTCATACCACAGTTTGCTCGCTCACCCACTCGCTCGTTCACCCACTCACTTCCTCTGCTATTCTTCTTGTTGCCTCTCTGACTCACTCTCTTAATTGTTCAGTCACTTGTCATTCAGTCGGCACAAGTCATTCACTGCACAACTCATTCACTTTCCTCAACCACTACCTCGCTCGCTGACAATACAAGAGACGAGGCTCTTTGTTTTTACTACCCCCGTTTTAAAATGAAAAATGCTTTTTGAAATCTCGAAGGTCAACATTTTTTATTATTCATGATTGCGATCACATCCCCGGTCAGATTTGTGCACATATTTAAAATGGCAATCTCTTAGACTTCCTGAAGCGGCGATTGCAGGTGTATTTTTGGACCTCACTGCTTCCCAGAGATCCAGTGTCGCCTGTGTGACATCAGTCAGACGTCAGTTGGCATCTTTGTCTTTTCTTTGTTTGTTCGGCCATGACCGTTAACAGTAACTTTAACGTTTACTCCAACGCTAGCAGAGACCAGGACAAACACAACTGTTATGTCGCCTGTGAACCACCGACTCTCTCTGATTGACCGACCACTGCTGGGTGAACGCGTCACTAACTGTGCGCTGAGCTACTTTAAGATCTGCCTCAGTTTTAATTTGCTGTTGCTGCTCTATGCTGACATTGCTTTATTTAAAAACTTCCTCCAAGTTTCCTTGTTGTCTCAATAAATTCAGGATGAAATAAATTTCCACAGAAACAGTCCATCAGTACAACTACTCACTCACTCTCTTTGCTTTTTCCTCTTTCCCATCACGCCCGATCCATAATCACTGATGTTGCTGTGCACAAAGTTCTACTTCACGGCTCCCACGGCTCTAACAAGTTGAGATGAAAGCATTTCCGTGTTGTTATTGATTGCAGTATTACAGTATAAAGTTTTCTCACATTCGCTATTAACTTATGAAATATTTTCTCCACCAAAACCCTTAAAAAGAGCCAATTAAGAAGTGAAGTTGAAAGTTTGGATCAAGTCAAGAACGCTGTTATCTGTCTGTCTGAAAAGTTCAAGCTTTCGTGAAGCTTTTCAAGAAATCGTTCGCAGACGCATCAAGAGTCTTGTTCAAGCTCTTCCTCTCTCATTTATTGACAGGACAGCTTGAGAGATGACGAACAGCCACAGGTCGGACAGGGCCTGTAAGCGGGTCGGCCGCTCCACCAACTGAGCTACTGGGCCGCCCGCATTTGATACTTGTTTACTCGGGACACAGTAGTAAGACTAAAACACTGCAACACAAGCAAACAAACATGTTAGCAGGGATAAACTAGACATGTGTAATAAGATCTAACAGAGAAATCAATACTGTCCCTCTCTTTGTACTGACACAAGTCTATAGTCAACCTGCTGTCTGTCAGCAGCTGAACAGCTGGGACACACAGTTTAAAACGGTCTGTTGTGCTGCTGACTCGATGTGAGTTTGATCTGAATTCATCAGGAAAGAAATCAATATGTGGCAAAATAAAAAGCTTTCGCAGGTCAAGTGAAATTTTCCTCACTGTAAGCGTGAGGAAATAAACTACATGTATCTGGATCAAATAGCTGGGGTGAGAATTTCTCCCATACAAGTGCTGTTTAATTCATTTATTCTGTTGAAACTATTCATACATAGACATATGTGGAGAAAAACAAATCAAACTATGGTAATTGTATCATGGTAACTGTTGTGTATTTGTTGTAGTTTGTTATCAAGAGAAAGATGGAAACAAGAAACGTATCGTGAATTGGATTTATTTACATGTAACTTCCAGTGATGGAAGTTTCAGGTTTGTTTATACTTCTGTGGTTCTGTTCACCAGAGTGGATAGAAAACACTGTGGATGATGTGAACATTTTATCCAACCTGGATGCTCATGATTACTGTCTAATATGATGTGAACAAGGCAGCATTTAGGCTGTTCAGCAGAGGAACATTGATACAGTATGTTTCCCCCCATATAGCATTAGTTATGTATTGTTGTTGTTGTCTGTCCTTTCACAACATTCAACATTTGGACCCATTGTGGTATTAAAGAGGTCATATAATGTTAATGTTCAGGTTCATACTTTTATTTGGGGGTCCTAGCAGAATAGGTTTACATACTTTAATTTTCAAAAAACACATTATTTTTCTCACATGGTGCATCGCTGCAGCATCTCTTTACACACTGTGTCTTGAACACTCTGTTTTAGCTACAGAGTGAGACATCTGTCCAATCTTTGGTGAGAGTTGCACATGCAGATTACTTAACAGGCAGGATGAAGCCAATCAGAGGCAGAGGAGGGCGGGTCATGCGGAGCAAGGTAGTGTGATCTAAAATAACGCTGCTACAGCAGCAGTTACGGTACGTCTGACTGACTGGAGTGTAAATATTTTATCATAAATATCAAAAAATATAAATAAGTACAGCACAAACATCTTAGCCAAAATGATGTCATCATAACTAGCAGGGTTTTCCCTACTATTATAATACTTGGGCTCAGTGCCAGAGTAGTTTCTCACATTTTATTGACTATTTTGGTTGTGTGGTTTTACTTTCACATTCAATTCATTCAATTCCACATGTCTGAATATTAAGAATTAAACGTTGATTGCTTTTTGAAATCGTGTGTATCTTGGTTATGAGATCACATTTCATTGCTGATAAACGACAGCCTGAATTTGTGAATTTGAATTTGTAAGCGTGCACGTCTCTGCTTGTTGTTTGATCTAAGTCGGGAGCTGGCACGGACGTGCGGACTGGCTCTCGTCTCTTTCTGTGGCCCAGCCAGCGTCTCCCCGTCCCTGGGGTTCGCGTGGCCGTGTGCAGGCCCTGGTGGCCCTGGAAGCCGGGCCCTCCGCCAGCTGCACTGAAATAAATAGAGCTGCAAATTCACCGGAACAGGTTGTCCTGGAGGATTAGGCTGAGTGTGTGTGTGTGTGTGTGTGTCTTCAGTGTGTGATTATGTAAATGGAGAATACTGTATATACTTACCACTATAGGCCTGGGTTTCCCTGCATCGAGGCCAGTCTCCCTCTCACACACGTTTTCCATGACAACACTGGTACACAGTATACACTCCCATACATCCATCACATGAGTTAATAGCAGTGATTGTCACTCATGTCAAGGTTAAGTTATTGCTCTAAATGCGGATCTAGACAATCGAAACTGACTGTCGCAACCCAACCGGTGATGATTGAAGCCCTTTCCCTGTGTAGGCAAATTAACTTAAGAGGTTTTGATCAATCAGAGAGGGAAATATATCACTCACTGACCGTGTGTCAAAGCCACACATGCAGAGTCATGTAATTAAATGGTCTGCTTCATAGCAACAGCTGAATTGCGCCTCTCTCTCATGAAACGAGTGACCACCACACTCTGTCGAAATGGTTTCCAGAAAGTCAGCGTTTTATTCGGAGCCTCGTTCGCGCTGCATTCTCCCTCCTATGAAAGATGAGGACAATAACACACGGCTCTTAATTTAATTTGCATAATGATTTTTTGATTTATCGGTTAAGGGAGTTTGAAACGAAAGAGATGATTGCAGATTATCTTCACATATCAGCCTCCCATGGTTGTCCAAAGAGAAGAAGAAAAATGTCTCCGACTTGTGAAGTCCCAGAGCAGGCAATTAGCTCTGCAGTAAGAAAAATCAATGCAAGATTAAAATATAAGATCTTTTCCCAAACATCACATGTGATTAATAGTTGTGTATAAAGCAGCGTATGGGAGAAACTACAAAAGCTTCTGCTGTGTTGAGAATAAAGGGAAAGCCTATTTCAAGAGAAAGTGATGGAATCACATGAAAAAGCAAAAAAGATAAAGCAAACAGGAAAAATGATGAGAAGTAAGCCCCCGAACTTGCCTTTTATTAATCGGTGGTTCCTGGGAGATCGAGACATTTTGCACTAATGGTGCCAAATCAAACACAAAGTGGTGGTGTGTGTTCTGATATAGATGCTATTGAAAAAGGTCAAATTATATTTTTAATGAGCTAAACCCGTCGGGAAGCGCTCAAAGTTAATGGCACTTATCACTCCTATTCATTACTTAATTACGGCTCCCAGTTTGTTACCGCTCAAGTTTTGGTTTTCACAGCTGGATTCATTCGATGTGCGATCTGCATAAATGTTCTGTGGATCTCAATCATTAATGTCAGATGTGTATGTGTGCTGTATGTGCTGACTCTGGCACACATGATACTGTATCTGGCCCTGGAGACAAGACTCTGAGGATATCAAGTGAAGTCAAATTGTTCACAATTAATCCTCAGGGGAACATGAACATCTGTGCCAAACTTTATCCAACTGTTGTTGAGACATTTTACTCAAAACTGTCTCACTTTACACGAAAGGAAGGCAAACGAAAAGGCACACAGAGAGGCAGGCAGGTTGAAAACAAAAGGTCAGCTAATGAGCCGATGTCCAACATCCAAAAGACAGTCAAAGGAAACTAAAGAGTCGGAACAACACCGGCTTAAATACAAACTGAACTAAAATAAGGTGCAGGTGGAGAGACACTGGGACTGGGGCGGTGCTGATGAAGCTGACGTGAGACAGGTATGGGGGGGAATCAAACTCAGGAGGAGCACAGGAACACAGGTGAGCAGGAAGTAGACAGTGACAACAAGCCATGAGAGGACATGACTACAAAATAAAACAGGAAATGACAAACCAAATACCTAAACCACGACAAAAAACACAAATGTCAACCTCATAGTGATGCTTCATGAACAGTCGGGCGATCTGACAGGTCCTTCTCGAGGAACCTTGAATGTCTGCACCACATTTAATGGCAGGGCCACCCGATACTTTCAGGATATTTCAAACATTTTGCCGTGACGAGCAACAGGTCACTCGTCATCATCAGTGACAGCCAGTGACAACGTAAATACCACATCTGCCATTTTTTACCTTTGCTCGCTGTATCAATATGAAATAAAAGCCCAAAATGTCAATCTGCTGTCGACCCTAAAGGAAAAATCAGGGGGATAAAGTCAGCCAGATTCATAAACAAGTCTCTTCTGTAGTGAATCAACACATTATCATCTCTACTCTTACTGTGTTGGTCCACTAGAAGATGTGGATATACAGCGCTGTTCAAAATGTACATAAATAAAACATCCTCTTATCGTCTGGTGATATTGGCAAAAATGTTCATTTCTGGCTGATGCCAATGTTTCAATTTAAAGCCTTTTATCTGCTGTTTTGATGACATGCCAATATTATCATGCAAAAAATAATCATTCGCTCATTCTTGCCGGCGCTCCTGCAGAACTGTGCTCCATTTCATGTCGATAGCCCCGAGCCGCCGTATAGAGTCTCAGCTCAGTGAGCCACGAGATTTAAAACGTCACAAATACAGAGAGAAAGAGATAAAACCACAGATCGGCAGTCACCCAGTTAGGTTTTCTCTTTTGATTCAATCGAGAAAAATGCCTTTATGTGCCTCAAACTGCTGCGTCACCAACCGTCCAGACTTCTGGTTCTTGTACTGTGACCAGTTACCAATTATTCTGTAAGTGCTTATATGCAGTGCACGTTTTGTTCTGAAGAAGTTCAGACACGCAAAGAACTTGTAAGTTTGACCCGACTGATGAAAATACGACGCTGTGAGCACGCTGCAGACTTTTCCACCAACATAAATCCTCCCTCTTGTCTTTGAAACTAACTCCATTAATTCCAAGTGAGCAGCGTTGCCATTTGAAGTCCTCTCGCAGCACAGGCCATAATGTAGATCCACTTCACTCCATTTGGCTTTTAGTGTTAGTGTATCTTACATAAATGCGGCTTTTGCAAGGGGGAGGGATGAAAGGAGTGATGGATGGATGGATGGATGGATGGATGGATGGATGGCAGAGGAGGGAGGATGGAGATGGAGGACGGATCGTTCGGTGAACCGTTAATATCCCCATCCATCCTAACCAGCGAGAGGAATACACGTGTGTGCTCATTGCTCACAGAAATGCCCACACATGTAAATACAGGCACGAACAATGTCTGTCTGTACTGTTGTATCGTTAAGAAAGACACACAAACACAAATGTGGGAGGTGTGTATGTGGTTGTGTGTGCGGATCCTGGAGATGGTTGGAAATCATTTTACAGTCAAATCTTCCATATGCTGTAACCTAACTCATCTCCCCAGCCTCCTCCTGCATTAGCATTTAGATGTATGTGTTAGTTTCAGCGTGTTCCTCTCTTTGTATGTTCATGAACATTTAAATGTGGTGTACAGTACGTCAGGATCTACCGGGGGGCTCAGCTCAGAGACAGTCTGTGTCCAGCTCGTACAGATTTGTTACGCAGCATTACACCAACAGGGTAATACGGACTTGTTCATCTGACCACGCTGCATTAAATAAGTGGTTGAAACGATGTGTGAAAGTCTGAATATATAAATGGGTGTAAACTGTGTAACACAAGCTGACGTAAGCCTCAAACCTGCATCAAGTGATCGACTGCTCTCACTTGTAACGTAACGTCATCAATCCCTTTAATGCTTTGGGATTGAGTTTGATGTTGTTGCTGTCGCCATTTTGGTTTCCTGGAGTCAGAAGTGACCATATTTGGACGAGAGGGTGGAGCTGAGGTGGATATCCTGATTGGATCTGATTGGACTCAACGTGGTAACAATGTCTCAATCACAAGGTAGCCGCACCCTAAGGCATACCTGCTTTATCGTCTGTTTAAAAAAAGTGTTTTGTTCGTGTAAGGTGTAAAAAGTAAGGTTTAATACCAGGTAGCTAGTTGCTAACTGCGTCTATCAGCCATTTTGTGCCGGGCAGACAGTTGCCTGCTGAAAAACAAACACAAGCTAACAGAAAACCCCCGTGTGGATGTTCTGTGGGTATGTTTTGGGCTTTAAATGCTGAGGATGCTCTGTCTCTCCACTTCAAATCAAAAATCGCAGCGATGACGCTGGAGTCGTAGCCTTTGAAATTCTGACCTTGTTGTGAAGCCTCACCTGTGTGAGTAAAGCAGAAAGGTGAGAAAACACGAGTAAACTCTGCTCAGCACGTCTCTTCAGTGAGTTGTTGTCTCCGATCTCAAAAATTTCGCTGTCATCCCCCATTAATAAGACGCTCCATCTGCTTTGCTCTGCCAACCCCCTGTCTGCTGTTATGTAACTAGCCTTCCTTGTGCTACAGTGCAGTGTGTGTGTGTGTGTGTGTGTGTGTGTGTGTGTGTGTGTGTGTACTGATTCCCTTTATACACACACAGGCTCTAACCTAAACAGAAGCTTCCCTGCAAAACTGAGGTAATTATTATTTAAACATCCATAAAACTGGAGATTCCCGCTGATAAGAGACGCACTTCTCTAACCATCTTTTAACCAGCACATTCTCATTCACTAGAATAACATTAAACACGCAGTGATACTCGACAGATACAGAGAATATACCCTTTTCACGGCAGACATTTTGACATGTCAAAGTAGGAAAAGCACAGATGAGACTGATCATGTTATCGATGGCTCCAGTCTATTAGAGAAATGTAAACTAAAGGACGATATAAGTGAGTGTAGATGCAGCTTCAGATGCACAAAAGGTTGATTATAAAATGACAGTGTGCTGACGATAGATCTTTAGCTACTCCTCAGAAATAATCACAATTGTACCATATAATTAATTATAAGTGAGTGTAGTTTTCATACACACCCACAGAATATAATAAAGCACCTTCGGGAAGACTAAGTTGTCTTTGATTAGGCAGTAAAAGCAGCAGTGAGTCAGCCTGTGAATCACTTTCAGCTCAGCTGTAACCTTGGATTAAAAAACACCATAAAAACTCAAAGTGCCTCCTCTTCGCCTTGTGTGCTTGTCTGGGGTGTTCCCACGTGAGCCTCAGAGCTCTCCGTCTGCCGGCGCTTCTCTCTCTTTGAAGCCAACGGGGGCCGCAGCACCGATTCCCGGTCGCCGCGGAGAGTAACACGCTGCCACGGCACACACACGCAGGGAGGAACACACCCGCGAACAGAACACACACGCGGCGAGCGACGCAAAACGCCGGCATGGGCGCTGCTCGAACATGGGCGTGGAGGGCACCTGAGCCATCTGCCTGACAGCACGCCTGCATGCACACACAGACGCACACATGCATCAAATAGATACACACTTGTTTGCACACATATACAGTTTAATGGAGTCACACGCATGAAACAGTTTCATATAATGGAGACGTGCATAAACGGAAACGTAGTAAAGCGTTGAAAAAGGTTATATGAGCATGTCGCAGACAAGTGGAGGTGTTAAACATTTATAGGAAATGTTTTTTCTCTTTGAGAAAGGATCCGAGCAGGATGTCTCAGGAGACTCACATACTGTACATGAACAATGCATCTTGAATCAACATCACCCAGATTAAAGGAGGAGGTCGGGGGTGGTGGACCGAGCTGCTGCAGCAAACTGTGTTGGCATGAGTGCATTAGAGGGATAAAGGTAAAAAAAAAAAAGAAGGATCAGGTCATATTGGCCTGTTCGAAGATGATTGGATGTTACTAGTCAGCTGAGCTATGAATGAGCCAGTGATTGTGGAGCATGAATTAAACAGCCAATCGGTGAAGGGATACAACTGCATATATACTACATTTATGAAGAAAACAAGAACCAAAAAATGAATTGATCCGACTAAGATCCATTTTGCCCTAAAACTATTAAAAACCCACCGATGAGCCGCTGGATGACACGTTCCCGTATGATGAGCATGACCAACACACACCATTATAGTGCTGTACACAGACTCCGCTGCTGAAATAGTCCCTCAACACACTTTTGTCTGTTTGAATAATGTTTGCTAAAAAACTACTCCTACAAGTAACATCTGCACGTCCTCGTAGTTAAACAACGACTCCCAAAACAACATGAGTGTATCGTTCTTTACTGTTACTTTGCCTGTCCTCCTTCTTTGCTGCTGTAATAACAACAATGGCTGCTAGAGGTCGCCATTTAACAACAAGCACAAATATATATTCTGTTTAAACATGTTTTCAACACCTTGATTATGCTCCTCGGCAACATTAGTTATACAACGTGCACGACTCAGAGACCCGAGTTCCCATCCTGAGTCCCACATGTGATCCGGTCGAAGTAGCTAAAACACTAAATAGTGGCTTTTGGTTGTTATGAAATAAAAACATTGCATCTCATTCTTCAAGTCACCTTTGTGAAACCACATCTCAAACCTTATCCGAGTGCTTAAACAGAATCATAACAAAGATTCATCGTGTTTTAGTTAAGAGCAGATATTATGACAATATAATATATGTGGAAAATAAATTGTTTTCTCTGGCCGACATTATGTTTCCTTCATGAGTAATTTCTAGAAGTCACGGTTAAATATTTGTTACCTATTGATAGACGGATTAACGCAATGTTGGTTTTGGTCATCTCGGATTTGATGACAAGAAAAATGTTCTTACATTATTTTTACATTCATGTTCGAGACGGACGCTGACATTAACAGTCAGAGGAACAGGAGAAGCGGGTTAACCTCAGATCTTTACTAACTGAAGTTATTACTCTGCCAAATGACTGAGCCCACAGGCCTCGTTATCACATCGCACGTCCTCGCATCATTTCTCCTCACTGGACTCGGGGCAGTCATAAATGCAGCTAATTAAATCAATTTGAATTTGCTCTGTGGCAACACTGTGAAGAAGGCGTTGTTAGATTTGACTCCCTATCCAAACCTGCCGTTCATCCTGATTGGGAAAAAAAAAAAAAAGGAGCAAGGACTTTGATTGCTCGCTTGGCTGTTTGATTGTAGGTCAAGTACTGGGCGTTTGGCCGTGTCTGAGCCTGATTGGGGTTTCATTATTCAAAAACAGACCTTTTCATGAATAGATTGAAGACGCGATGGGGAGATGACATCATTTGAAGTTGGAGTTGGAGGAGCTTGACAGTTTATGCTTTTCCCTCTCATCTCAGCAGTTGTTGGAAATATACTGAATATAACAGATCCTGAAGAAGAAAGCAATGTTTCCTCCCCACAGAGTTTGACGGGACGACAAGCTGGTCGGGACCACGCAAAAAACTTGAAATCATGTCCTCGGCTAGGCGTCTCTGGTCGCTCAGTGTGGGGCTCAAATGCATTAGCCAGTGACTGACACAGACCGCATCAAGACTTTCCTTCCAGCTGGTAGCTTCTGTCTCTATCTGCTCCTCTGTGCTGCTCGAACTCACCGTCTCTCTGTTACAATGTCGCATGCACACATCAGGACAGACATACATGTACTCTGCAATCACACACACACACACACACACACACTGCAGATGAGAACAGAAGACGTGCGCTTTGAATTATTGAGCCAAGCTGTTAAAAATAGGCATTGAAAAGAGTCCTTATTAAATATTCAGAGGCCTATCTTAAGCAATCCATGGCTGATAGTGGAGAGCGGCTCCTGTGCATCAGTCTGATTATAGAGGCCCCCCCAAGGAGGAATAAACATTTACATTAAAGTTATGTTTCTTAATGTTTTTTGCCCGAAATGAGAAGCTGTGGGCCAAAAAAAAGTTTATGTCGGTTGTTTGAGCGCCTGCTTTAGATTCAGGATGTGTATTAATAAAGGAAACAGGTGGGTTTTGATTATGTATTTTGCTCGCTGATTACACCAAACACAAACTGTTCATCTACATAAATATGAGTTCAGAAAGTTGTATTGTTTCGAGACAAACACAGAATTTATTTAAAACTCTGTATTTCTCCAAAGCATTAAAAAGAAAAGTAGCCTTTACCTTAACTAAAGTATACTGGACTAACCTGTGGTGGAAAGGGTACTCAAAGTACAGTTACACTACAAGTAAAACTACTGGTATTAAAATAACACTGAAGTATTTAAAGTAACTTAACGCACTACTTTCTACAGTACAAGTACATTCTTACTTACTGTATTATATGTTTTTCTCCAGCATTCTTATTGTGAATATGATTTTCATTTGTATTGCTCTTGTTTTTAAGTATATTTAATAACTGCATGATTTTAGTAACAGTATGCAGAATATTTGATTTAAAGGGGCAATGTGTGAGATATCGGCCGCTCCACCTGTCCGGCAGTGCTAAACTGAGCCGGTGGGTGTTGACGGACGACGGCGCAAAACCGTATCGGAGCGAACATGCAGCCAGTGGAGTTCCCGGGTTAGTGAGCAGCACATCAAACCCTCGAGGAAGGTTCAGACAAAACAAGAAAATACAGAAATATCTCATTCTAGCTATTTTAAAACCTTTTCTTGGGCAAAAACATGTTGTATCCATTCATGTTTTGTTCACTGAGGAAGTTTATAGAAAAAAACATCTTTTCAGGGCCTTAAAAACAAAGCTTGTCCTCTTCAACTAATTCTCTGATCAGATTTAAATTCAAGGTCATGATGGTACAGTTTACACTGAACAGGTTCCCTCCATTCAGACATAAACTCGTGCTATGCTTCGCTCCGTGAAGGTTGATTCAGTCACTACTTGTACGCAAACTACATGCTGGGCTCGAAAAAGCCGAGAGTAAACGATGGTGTTCTGCACGACATGTGTTCAAACTCGATATATGACACATCGTCTAACACAAGCAGAAGTCGGGTTGTTCACACTGCTGGAGGGCTGATGTTGTGACCTGATTATGCAGCTACAGCTTAGACTACTTACAGTAAAACTGACACATACAGTAACGTAGCCCCGATCCATAGTTCACTCCCACCACATGAGAGGATTGTGTCTAAAGCCCGGCTCTAGAAATCTTTCCTCAACCTGGTCTCAAACACCAGAGGAGCTCAACTTATCAGATTTATTGACGATCAACCAACGCAATGTAATGACTTCACCTCCTTTGCTCGACATTAGCACGAACAGAAATGAGTAATATTTCGAAAATGTCAGATCAATTATATCAATGTCCCCTTCATCTTGGTCCCTGTAGAAAAGTCACACTGGGACCTGACCCACAGCCGACAGCTCTGACCCTGAAGACAATGTGGGGGAAAGAGCAAACGGAGAGCAGGGCATCTGTCTCATCAGCACACACATCTGCTGGAGTATCCGGCTGTAGCCCATTCATTCAAGACTAATCCACCACTGCTGACACCAAGTTTGTAAGATGTATTAATGTTCATCAAGACTATTACACTAGGAGGACTGGGTTTATCAACTAATCATAAAAAAATTAGTTCTTAGTGCCAATAAGCTAGTTTCAAACTCCTGTTTCAGCTAGTTTCAAACATCTGTAGCGCTCTGCAATCACAAACAAAGTTAGCCAGCTGTCTAAAGTGAGGAAGATAAGCGAAGAGAAAACGAATATTGAGGACACGATTGAGAGAGACACACTAACAGCAGCCTGCAGAAAAGTAACTTTGCTGTCAAGCATCTGTGGGTTTGCCTCACTGAGCAGGTTTAATAAGGATATAATAAATGGGGCATTGGATGCATTAGCGCACTGAGCAACAACAACTCCTTTTCATTTTCCCTTCAACATGTCACAAACACCTAAAACTCCTGCCTTACGGCAACTCTGAGGGGACACTCTGCTTTTTGTCCTTTTCAACCCATGGATCTCACAATTAAACTGGATACCTGAATACAGTGGCCCCCGGTCATTAATGTGAAAGCTGCTCAGAGGTGCATGAAGCCAAAAAAGCTCGACCACCTGGGTATAAAATCAGGATCTTCTGTATTGTGCGGCCCACAGAGCGAGCGCACTAGAGACCTCTGCCGGTATATCTTCATAATTCCAGGTATCATGTACAATTTTTGTTGAGTGTTATTTTAAATCTTTCCAGTTACCAGATCTCCAGACTAAACAGGTCATAAATAAGCAGCTACTGGACATAAATGCGCCTACAGAAACTGGACGAGATGGCTGCAGCGAAGAAACTGTAGCAACTACTCCACATTACTATAATCAGGGGTTTGGTACAGGTGGGCACTGCTACAAATCACTGATCAGGTGTATTTAAATGAGCCTACAGGTTAAAAACATATTGTAACTGAGCATAAGGGGATATGACATTGGTTGGGAAATGATTAATGCAGATGACCCACAGAAATGTGGACTTTTCATTGCTCAAGCATTAACCTTTAATATCACCTCAGCACCAAACTCATCACGATGCCCTTTGTTGAGGGTATTTCTCTCTCAGTGCTGTTGCTCATTCTGCTGCAGGATCCGAAAAACAAATCCAGGTCTCTTTTTGCATCTGAAGAGAATAATCAGTAAGATAAAACAAAGCTCTCGCCTCGGGGCACGAAGCAGCCGCAGCGCCAAGGAAACTACTGTACCTCCTCTGAACTAACAACACCCACAGCTTCACTGACATGTCACATAGGCCCAGCAACAACAGAGCTAACTGTGTGAGACAGAACCACACCGCGGGATACAAACCTTTGCACTTCGCCATGTGCATATGTGCAAGTTGCCTTAAGACCACCAGGGTGTTTCTTACTTAAGTGCCTCCGTACAATCTTTGTCTCTTATCACACAGATGGAGTCGCCGCTGAACTGCTGCAGTGTTTCTGCTTCGACTCAGCGAGATATTACCATTTCATATTTCAGTCACGAGAAGGTGCAGTGCAGCACACGGGGGTTGTGATGCTTAGAGACGCTTCTTCCACAATGTTAGCTTATGGGAAAAAGTCTTTCTGGGCTTCAGTGCATCACGTGACAAAGTAGTTACACGGTTTGTCCACTAAGAAAACTGGCTTCAAAGCCTGGCGCTCTTCCTGGGGGCCTGGTGCACAAGGACGTTATAATCATACCTGTGCCCATCAAAGATCCAGCTGCACTGTAGGCTGCCCTCTCCGTGCCTGACGGGGGAGTTTGGTACAATAACCCAACATTAGCTTTTTACTTCTGCCGATTACATTTGTGTGAAAGATGTTGAGCAAGATGTTGAACAAAACGTGTGAGCATCATAAACTTATTTTCTGCAATAATCCGAAATCGAGTTGAAAAATGTGCTTTTTATCGAGGCACCGGGGCGACGCTGACTTCAGGGTTAGCCTACAGAAATACGTCACCACTGCAGCAGGAGCAACTTTAACTCATCATTTTTTCATGTTTTCTCACGTTTTGGTTCAACATTTTTGAGATTGTTGCTCTAATCTACATCTCCCACCCATTATTTGACAAGTACCATGAAATTGGAAGACAATCTACATTGGTACGTCCTTATTACTTTTATTTGTTTGTGCTGCAAATTACTAAAAATCTATCAATTTTGCTCTGCTGCTGAAATGCCTCAACAGTCACATTCATGATAATGATCATGTAATGGCTACTTAACCTCACGGTGCACATACAGTATGTACGGTTCATTCTGCATTTACAGCATGTGCAGTGACTCACTGGTTCGTCCCTCATACATGTACGCTTCTGTGGCTGAGAGAATTAGGTTGATTTATGCTAATACCACTCTTATTGCTTCCCCTAATACTCCTACTGCCTCCCACTATTTCTTATAATAGTATAATTCCTTGTGCAACAAGCAAAACAGAAGAAAATCCCATAAGATATACAACATCAGGTCACTAGTGTTTAAAAAGTACACTTGGAAATGAGTGCATTCGTCAGATGAGTTAGTTCATTAGCGACTGTCCTTGTAACGACCACAGGAACCTGACATGCCCTTCATATGTGATAGACTCTGCAGGGCACACACTACATCATCACAGCAGGTTAAAGCGTCGCACATGTTCCCTGTAATAATCTGAGCAGGCGGGAAAACACCAGCCTGCAGAGGAGGGAGGGAGAGACATGTGGGAAGGGTGCACGAAGAGAGATGTGTGCAGGAAAGCTGCTGAGACAAAGACGAATGATGGGCGGGGAATTTGAGGAGAAGGAGCGTGGTGAAGAAAAACAAGGGGGCTATGATGAGATGATGGCGGCAGAGAGGTGGCATGGCGACGGGAGGAAAAGAGGGTAAGACAGGCAAGGGTGGAGGAGGCGGGGAGGGGGATGAAGGTCACGGGGAGAGCGGCGTAATAAGAGAGAGAGGATGGATAAAGAGCGAGAGGAATTGGAGATGAAGGAGTGGGAGACAGGAGGATCGAAATATATATAAACTGAGAGGGATAAAGAGTGGACGAGGGAGAGACAGACAGGGAGAGAGACTATGCATGTGTGTGGCAAGAGGGAGGAGAGAGAGGAAGAGAGCGAGGGGGGAAGCCCGGCAGATCTTGTCTGGAGGGGAAATTGCATTGCTAAGGATTTATTGCTTCAAGTGTAATTGGGTTCAACCAGCGCCAGGAGAGAAAATCCATTGAAGTCTCCTCTCCTGTGCGGTGGAGAGCAGGTTGTTGATGTGCTGTGACTCCCACATCCCCACTGCTGCTGCTGCAGAGCGAGGCATCAGCGCACAGCTGCAGCAGCCCAATCATCTGCCCTGAAATGAACACACCTAAATAGCATAATAGCAGGAGGGGCGCTAATAAAGAGGCCCCATAATTTCAGATACTTAGCAGCTCAGCTCGCTATCCATCCTACTCAATCGACTCCGAGCTGCTTCGTCTCTGATGGTGATTCCACCCGAGTGCATTCTGGTGTTATGGGCTGTAATATGATCCAATTGTTGAAGCACATTGTTTCAGAAGTCTTATCCAGTTTCCCTCTGTAGACGAATATCCAGGTTGTAGGTGGAAGCAGATACGCCGCCATCACTGTGCTGGCACCTCATTTGTTAAAGGATGAGTTCAGACGAGACGTCTCGTCGTCCACAAAACATTTCTGGAGCTTCACAGCGAAACAGCGTTCTCCTAAACAACTGAAGCAGATGGGGGCAGTGTAATCCAAGTCTCCAGAAGTGAAGAGATCCCAAATTGATTTGAAAATATGTTTACATCCTTTTTAAGCCGAAATCTTCACTGTAGTAATGCATTTTGAAATCAACTTCTGATCTCGGGTCTTCCAAAGACTTGATGTGGAGCTCCAGAAATGTTTTGTGGACTACGAAATTTTAACCTGTAGTCGATGTAAAAAAGTGCCTTTGCAAAGATTTTTGTGCAGCAGATCCTGAAGAATTCACTAAATGTTGAAAATATATTTATCAAATGCCATAAAATAAAAGTTAAAATTCACAAAACCTACATTTTTCCACTCCACTTTGAACAGGCTGCACATCTTTTCTGTGTTGTTATCAGCTGCTCCGACAGTAAACGGAGACTAGCTACCAGAAACACAAATTGATTAACGTTTCTCTTTTATCTCGTCAGAATCAAACTAGAAGAGGACAGTAGGTAAATACATTTACAGTCAACCAGAACAGATGTCCATAGCCGGTGTCCAAGTGCCACACCCATGCACGGTCATCACATCAAAGTTATAAAGATAGAAGTAAAGAAAATGCAAGTACTGCATCCATCAAATGTGGTAAATTAGAGGAAAGTCGTATAAGGTTTCACACTCTTGACTCAGTGGAGGTGTTAAGAGTGTGAACCCAGTGCCCCTTTCTGCAGAGCGGGGACTTGATAATGCCTGATAAAGGCTGCAAATCAATCATTGTGCTTCAGTCCCTTTTTTCCCCCTTTGAAAATCTGCTGTCCAAGAACGGAGACGCACCAGATTCAGCTGCATACTGCAGGAAGACGAGCTGCCCTGAAATCAGTCCTTCTCTCCTGAAGGTGTGGTCGGAGGGGGAGCAACAGGAGTGTTCACCGTGCTTCATTCACATGGATCGATCATTTGCCGCAAACAGCCAGCGAATCAGCTGTATAAACGTTAGCCGTAAAAGCTAGCTAGCTTTGTCTGTTGTACTTTCATGAAGTCAAATCATTAAAACCCCAGTAGGTGCACATTTTTCGCTCGGAGTTGACCCATTTTAATCGTGCAGAGATGAGTCTTTGCATCGCGACACAATAAGACGGTCGGATAAATCGGGGAAGTGGAAGTTGGACCCTCTTTTGTTCAGTTCAACTTTATGACATAAATCAGGTACCAGATTAATCTACAGCGCTACAGGACTGTCTGTCTTATATATTATATAGCCTGAACACCACAGCAGAACATTTACTCGTCAGTATATAAGAGAGGCGTGACACAGTCAATCCAAAAAGGGTGTCCTGGTGCAGCACAGGAGGGGTTTTATATATGTTCGTGTGTGTGTGTGTGTGTGTGTGTGTGTGTGTGTGTGTGTGTGTGTGTGTGTGTGTGTGTGTGTGTGTGTGTGTGTGTGTGTGTGTGTGTGTGTGTGCTCACCCCACCCGCCACTGCAGTGCGATTCCCTTCCCTCTCTGACATGCAGCAGCGTTCACAAACCCACACTGCAGAACAGAGCGGGCCTGGCTCTGCATGCTAATCAGACAGGGAGAGAGACAGACAGAGAGTGAGGAAGAGAGAGAGAGAGAGAGAGAGAGAGGTGCTGTAACACAGAGATGCAAAGAGCCGGAGATGAAAGACGAGAAGCCCCTCTCCCCCCGTCTCTCCTCCTCCTCACCTCTGCAGTCAGCTCGTCACGCCGCCTGGCCGAGTGGGTTTCGGCTCTGCAGTTTGTACAAAGGGATTCTCCTTCCTAGGCTTTCCCTGCTGAGGGGGGAGGGAGGGTGAGGAGGGTGAGGAGCAGGTAGCTGCAGACGCCTGGCTGGCAGTCAGGTGGTGCAGCAGAGGCTTTTTCCACTTTGTCTTGATAACCGTATTGACTGCTTCTAAAAATGGAAGACGCATTGATTGAAGCTCGGGGAGTGTGTCTCGAGTGAAGGCCCGGGGACGCAAAGCAAACACGGAGCCAAGCCGGAACAATAATTGGCTTAATTCACTTTATTTGACTGGGTGAGATTAAAACACGTGCGTGGCATCAAACACCTGAGAAATGCGGTCTTTAAGGAGAGCTGCAGTTAGGAAGTGAACTCGTAACTCGAACCGACTCGAGGTTTCACGGGCAGAAGGAGATGGATGTTGACATTTGATAGCCAGCAGTTATTCACGCTCGGAAAGCCTCGAACAATAATCAGTCAAGGGTAAACTGCAGTCTGGACTGCAGCAGATATTTCTTCATCTGTATTTGGTATAAAAAAAATACACAAAGTGGAAAGACGTCCATCATGCTTAGCTGAGGTCCTGTTTGGACCACAGCTGTCAGATTCTGTACTGGATGAAGGTTGACCACAACCGTTTCCGATGAATATGTATTTTGAGAGTTGTTGTTTACAAAACTCCTTCCTCTTCTTCGTCCATTATTTTCTTATACTGCATTATTGCATTTATACAACCCATCCTGGCTGTTCGGACTCCTTTAAGTGGAAAAGGAAAACATTTTTTTTCTTACTGGGCACAGCTGATGGGCAGACTTTCCTTTGTTTCAGGGATCACAAGCCAACAATATTGGGAACCACTGCCCATATTGCTTCAGTTCAGAGAGTAATCCCACACAGCCTCACCAAGGCTTGTACTTTTCTAAGCCGGCCGCTGACCAACTGTCAGCAGCATCGGTTTAGTCAACTACAACATTACCAAATATGTGGTCACTTTCCTGACATCTCCAGTTGGCAAGACCACACAACAAATGTCACTGTCAACAAATCTCAATCTGGTACCAGATGAGTGTGTGTCATACTTGTCACCTCCCGATGATGGTGTTCCCCAAACCAAATGGTGTTTCCCAGACCAGATAAGCGCCGTGCAAACAGCTGAACTGGACCAGACTCCAACATCAGTCGGGTCCACCGGCGTCATAACAGTAGTACAGTTATAAATGAACTAACGGAGAGAAAAGTGCTGGATTCACACTCTGGGGAGCCTCCAAGCCGTCAGGTCAGATAGATAGAGAACATCTCTCAAAGATTTATGTTTCTTTACGTTACACCAAAACGGTACGCACCAGTGCAAGAGACAGAGAGCCACATCTGTATCTCCCCTCAGTCCCTTCTCTTCTTTCAGCGCTCTGTACCTT
Source organism: Pagrus pagrus (assembly GCF_965226575.1). NCBI lineage: Eukaryota > Metazoa > Chordata > Actinopteri > Spariformes > Sparidae > Pagrus > Pagrus pagrus. Next base: position 2,358,566 of record NC_140200.1, on the reverse strand, counting down.
GGCGACGCAACGCCGATACAAACTCTGGTTCTTCCTCGCTGACGGTCGCTTCCCTTTTTAGACCGTTAACTTCTTCTGAATGTCTTATTGCTTTCTTGTTCTTTGGAGTTGCACCTTTTATTTGTAATCGTCTGTTGTTGTCAGTCTTTTGTTTGTCTGTTCGGCCATGTCGTTCAATGTTAGCAGAGACCAGGACAAACAAAACTGTTATGTCGCGTGCGAACCACCGACCGACCACTGCTGGGTGAACACATCACAAACTGCGCGCTGACTTAACAGACATTTATTTACAAGAAAATCTTCGAGATTATTACTTTAATTCAAAACCTGTGATTTTGATTCTTACTGCAATGAATTGCTTTTATGTTCCGGTAAGATCCTGATTCACACTTCAGACTCATCACTATTCGTTGCCCTGCTCAGCACAGCAGTCTTTTAGATTTAACCTTGAGGACAAATACAGAGTGATTTCCATGTGGAGACATTTCCCAGTGAAGAGGTGCTGAAGTATCTCATGGAAAGAGGAGTGCTGCACGGCGTGTCCTGATGCTCCGACGCGTTTTTAAAGGGAAGAGAGTGCTTCTGTCGGGGTGTGATGTCGAGGGCCATCAGACGAAGGTGCTCTGTTGTTTCATTTAATGAAATCGAGAGCATTTGTGTTGATGACATTTTAAAATTAGGAAAAATAATATTTAAAAACAAAACAACCCCAGTGTGATTTGATTATGCCATTGATTCAACTGTTCATAAAACACGTTCAGATGCAACACACGCAACAATTCAAAATAAAAGGTGCATCAGTCAAATCACAACTAAAGATTTGTCCTTGGCTGTTAAACTTGCCTTCAGAGCAGAAGAAGGGTTTGCTCTTTTCAGGATATATTTTCGTCAGCAGGGGAGAGTGAGAGCCTTTTCTAAGATGGCTGAATTGGGCAATCACACTTTGTGCACTCAGTAATAAAAGTCAGTGAAGTTCGGCAGTAGAAACGACCCTTCTTCTACAAAGGACTGGAAAAAGATGTGATTATGACCGTTGGGTGCCAATTGAACAGTTCACAGCACGACAATAATAATGTGAGGGAGGGAAACAAAGATGGAAACATGCTCTCATCAGCGCACCAGAAATAGCACCGCAAAATAACTGGCAGGCGTTTGCTTCACTGGCAAATACATTAATTAACTAAATGTGCAGTATGTAAGAATTTAGATTAGCTCAGTCGCCAGCATTACATGTTGGCATGGTACATTTCTGCAAACAACAGATACGTTAAATTTGTTCATTTGATAAAAACCTCATCAACATTTCTACAATACGCATCACTTTCAGATTACATGAGCTGACAAGACGGCCGGGAAAAGAGAGACCTGAGTTTCAACATTTGTAAGTGTGACACCAGTGGATGTTTGTGGCGACAAAGACATAGTTTTTTTAATTTTCAATTTTAGCTTCGTTGGTGGCGACAGAACCAGGTGACCTAAAACTTCTCTCAACCCTATAAAGTGGATTTTGTGCCTGAACACAAACAGACCATAAGCACAGAGTTGACACGACGTAAGATGTAAGTCTTTACATAAATAAGCATAAAATGGCCTCATAAAGAAACGTGAAGTTTCAACATGTCCCATTCATGACGATTGGATTGGGTTTTTGCACTTTTTTGTAGGTATTCAGTCCTAAATGAAAGCACCAAATTTCATGGCAAACAGCTGAGTAGTTGCGGGGACAGTCTCATGGTGGCGCTGGAAGAAAATTCGAGGGATTACCAAAACCAGAGCGATTCGTCCCCTGAGGACGTCGAATGTTTGGACTAAATTTCACAGCAACGGATCAAATAATTGTGAGGATAGTTTAATCTGGACCAAAGCAGTGGACGAACGAATGGATCCACTTTGACAATGGTTTAATGCACCAATAGGTATTAAAGTGATAGCTGTCGTGGTACAAACTGTATATTGTCTCATACTATATCATCATAACATGCCCCACTTTTAGAGCACTTGACAATATATATACAACTGTAACATCTGAGGAGGGATCTTTTCCTTTACTCGTTTAAAGCTGGTCGACTTTGGTTGTGGGTCCGTGCTCAGGTTTTCAGTGAGGTTAAGATAATTGGACAGCCTATCTGAACACATAGCCATCACTGACAGACGTGTTTCTGCAGTGCTGCTGCAGTCTTTCTCCACTCTCCCTGTAAAATACTGGACCACTAACGTCGCTCGCATGCAGAGTGGAAACACATCCGCTGTGTTTTCCATTGTAAGTGCTGCAAATGGAAAAAAAGGGGGTGTAACTAAAGCATTATCTCTTGCTTGTCACCCTTCCCTTGGAGATGGAAACTGGGTGTGGCGCAGCACAAACCAACCATGCGTGGTGTATCATCCTTTGCCGATCATGCGTCTGCCCTTGGAATAAGGCGATAAATCTGCGGGGGGGTGGGGATCCTCTCTGATAGTAGATAACACTGTCATGTTAGACAGCGAAGGAGAAAATGAGGTGAGATAAAAAGAAAATGTTGCGTTCCAATTCATTTGCCCCGTCACCCCCGGATAATTCAACGAAGCGCAGCTGCGTGATTTAAAATGCTTCGCCACTGAGATCATTCTGTCGTCTTAGCCGTAAAAATGGTCATCCTCACTTGGCATCAGGAGGGTGAATCATTGTTACAGAGAAGATTGTGGGAAACCACCGTCTGAGGAGATGAAATGTGTTGGTGGTGCTATTAAAGCGTTTCAAATTGCCTCTGAGTTACTCAGGAGAAAAAAGGTTAATTTGTCCTATTGATTGACTCGCTGAGAACAGTAATTCAAATCATTACTTTAGGCTTTGTGAGCTCCATCACGAGTTATTCTCAGCAATTCTGCACCCAGTGTGTGAGGTGAATTTTTATATTTTGCTGTTTTTTATTTGAAACCAGGCCTCGAAAGGCAAAAAAACAAACAACAACCTTTGGGAGTACAGAAACCAAGCCCAGATGATCTGTGTGTTCAGGATGCTGCAAGACGTTGAAAGCACAAGCGGGCGAAATTACTCGAAAACAGTAAAAAATCAAAACATGCACTTAATTATGTGTTTATCTTGATGCAAATTGTGCCAAGGCCTCTCCATGTGCCATCAGCGCGGGGAAGCAAACAAAAAAATCAGACGCTTCAAAACCACTGATTGCACGTCAGTCCCTGTCAAGCAGAAACTCACGGCAATCAGCGGCGTCTGTCTCATTTTGCTAAGCAGTCTGTGTGCATGAGTGCATGTGGGGGCGTGCAGAAAGGAAAAAGAACAACAGAGAGAACAGAGACAGGGAATTGCAATTATCTGTTTTTATATAATACGGTAACAGCTGCCATGGTTGAGAGCAGGGAAAGCCGTTTGTTTTAAGAAGAAGTAACGATGATGCCCCGAGCTGTTTGACTTCCTCGGTGTTATGCAACTCCAACCCTGACTGGGATCGGGATGCGTTTGATTCGCGGAGCCCTGGATTACATAATTCAAGTGCAGAATGGAGGCTTTCATGTATATTTCGGAGAGTATCCATTATTTACCAAAGGAAGTTTCTTTCTTTCTCTTCTCTTCCCCTAATGAGGAGAACATCTTCTTTCAGCAGAATTTCCCCATGGCATTACAGGAATGATGCTTTCAGAGCGTTATACGTATGTTGTAGCTACGAGAAGACACGTAACAGCTGTGGTCAGAGCTGCTGTCAGAAGATCAGAGCTCCCTCGTCCGCAAACAGCTAATCAGCAGTGCAAACACGCTCTGATGAGAAAGAAAAAAGCACAAAATGGTGAGGTCACTACAGCATCCGCACACGCCCACAAGAGAAATCCATTTTTATTTTCTTTTTTTTACTGCTTCTCTTTTTTTTTTGTGGTGTCACGCTTGAGTTCTAACACACTGAGGGAGCGGTCCGGCTCCCGAGGGGCCGACAGCGCTGAAATGAATTCAGAGCCATGAAAGAGTGAAAAGGACAAGAGGTCTTAGAAATGCCTGCGAGGGAGGAAGTAGCTTACCACTTACTGAGCTGAAGTCGGAGATTACAGTGAGGGAAAAGCATCTTTAACAAACTGGTACACACTTCACGCTGTGTGCTAATGTAAAAGTCCAAGAAATATGTTCCAAGATGCAAATAACTTGTTTATGTCTTCCTTTAAAATGCAAATGTGACCGAGCAATATGAGTCAGAGACGCACACCTACCCACCACAAAGGAATAATTCAAAGGAGGCAAGACCGCAAACACAGTACAGTAAGTAGCTCTGGGGAACTTTTGCCGTACTCAAACCGAGCCGCGCTGATTTGCTTTTCCATCACCGGTTTTACTGAGCCGAGTTGAGCCGAGCCACGCTGGCGATGGACCTGCTGCAGAGCAGGGCCAAGCTGCGGCCGACCCTGCTTCCTAGCGGCCGCGGTGACGACTTGCGACTGCAGCCAACCTGTAACAAACATCCATCCCACCCTCACATTGATACTGAACTCACGTCTGTGCAGGAAACCTGAGAGAAAGATGAGAAAGTCAGTGTGTTCAGCTCTCAGTACGTCTGCAGCTTCTAACTGAATCTCTTTAGTTTCTCTCGTCCTGTTTGTTCTTTCAAACACCGGCTGTGTTTTACTGTTTCATCGTGTCCACGTTCAGCTGCTTCAGGAGTCGTGTTTAGTTACTGCTGCAGAAAACACAACGTTTCCTGTGATGCTGCTTCATAATAAAAGCTTTTAAATGACTAAATAAAGAGGGGCTTTTATTGTGAAGAAGTTATAGGAAATGAAACCTGTTTGCCAGGCTGGCAGATGTTTCCTGCACAGACATGAGTTCAGTATCGATTTTAGGAGGAATCGGGTGCTTGTTACAGGTGGGTCACAGTCATGAGTCGGCACCACGGCCCGCCTGGTGTCTCACTCTAAAGGAGCACGAATACTGAATTTAAATCCAACAACTGACCAGAAACACGACTCCAGACTCTACAGGAGCTGTCAACAAGCAACTGCTTGATACCTCTTAGCAATCACACATTATTACAGTTGAAGCAGATGATGTTGATGTTGACTTTGTGCTGATTCCTTCTCTGATTTCCTTCTTAATCAGCTAAATCTGAGTATGAGGTTTCTGCAGTGAATCGGCTGCTTGAAGACGAGTTGATCTCTCAAGGTTTCTCCTCTTTCACACATCGTGAGGCTCCTGTCAGCCTCTCCTCGTAGATCTTTTCTTCTCTTTCTGTCATCTGTCTGTCTCTTCATCCCCCCTCTATACTTTCAAAGCATACATAGGAGTCTATATATAGATTCCCAGCATCATTACCGGCAGCAGCAGCAGCAGCCAGTAAACCGAGCAGCGACACCACTGAGATGATAAAGGGGAGAGGAGAGCAGCACACAGTGGAGCTGGCTGTGATGGATGGCTTTCAGACGAGGGCCGTTAGCCTCTTATGGATAATCAGAGTTAGCCATGCTAGTTCAGGGCTGCAGCTAAACTGAAGGCAGGTCTCGCTATGCTTTGAAACATGTTGCCAGGAAGTGCTTCCATTGTTGTCATTGTTACATTTCTTTTAAGTTTATACTCAATTGGGCCTGCTTAAATTAGCATTAACCCCCCAAACACATCAAAGGGGGCTTCTGTAATCTGACAGCCTCATTGTAGGGGGCAGCAGTGGAGTGAGTGAGGAGGCCGGCATGGTTCAGTATCCACCGACAACTCGCAGTGAAAACTAAGAGCTTTGAGGCAGGGTGGTAAATTAATTAAGTTATTGACACCTGTAAAGTTATGACAGGATACTTTATCAGACTGATGAATCTTTTCTGCCAGAGGCAGAGGACAAATTCATCACTAATCTTGAGGTTTTTACTATAATCTGATCCTGCGGCTCTTCTAGTCTTTCTTCTAGACTTTCTTTCTTCTTTGACGACATCCCAAATTCCTTCTTTATTTACGCGCCATCACTTTGCATGGCAGAATTTAGCGTGTTCACCCGGGTCTTACGTTTAGATCAAAGCCGAGCCTGAGGTGATAAAAACCCGGGTCACCTGCAGAGGCAACTGATCCGGGTATAAATGCAGAGTTTCACATTCCCACTGCACACAAAAGCTGATCTTAACAGGTTTGAATGGGATTCTTGACCAGCGGAAAAGAGGTATAAGAAAGAAACTATTGATATATATATATATATATATATGATACATATGGGAAATGTAGGATCCACGAACACTGGGTGTGTTGCATGCAAAAAGCCCCTCCCTGTCTCTCTTTTGGATCAAAAAGACTATGCAGACGATACTGTTACTGTTTGTAACCGCAGAACATCTAATATGCAGAACCACTTCACTCAGCGGACACGTGATATTAGCAATCGGGCGTTTTCTGCATTCTGCAAAACGTGCAAAAGTGAAGATATAGTGAAATTCTATAGTGTTTCCTTGTATCCATTATTATGCCTGGAAGCAAGAACATAAATCAGACTCAGACGCCGTCATTATCTTCGATCTGGTTCTTTCCAATTCCTTGTTTTAAGTTTCATCGCGTTGTCACCTTATTTGCATTTCAACAGTATTCTGATGCTACTCGTGGGTTTTACATCCATTGTAACGTGTGCGGTGAGCAGATGAATTCCCTGTTCAGATAAAGTTATGGGCCGGGGGGGTTTCAGCATCATTATAGGCTTCTAATTAGGGGATAAATCATAAAAGGCAGTGTGTTGTTGGCCTGGACAGAGCGAGAGTGATGAAGGCAGGAGCGAGTGCCGCAGTGTGTTCGTCCCGAGTCTCTCAGACTTCTGCTCTGAGCCGAACAGACAGCAGCATCCCTCACGCGCTCTGTCTCCGTCCTTCCACTCATCCCTCCGTTTCTTTTTCCTTCCAAGTCTTTGTTTTTATTTGATTATTAGGTGTTACGTCCTGATTCCCCTTCTCGTTCTCTCTGCCTTCCTGTCTGTCTTCTCTAACTCCTTCATAATCTTCATCTCTTCTATTCTCTTCATCAAAGTTTCGTTCATCCGTCCACGTCCCTGCTCTCACATGGCACTGACAGGAGCCTCTCTGATATCTGCTGACCGCTCCCTCACTATCTGCTAGTCCCTCTCCGGCACCCTGCTAACATACATAAGCAGCACTCGGTCGCTCTCGGTTGGCACACAGCAGTCCCTCGCGCCTCCTCGATAGTCACGCTCTGATGCCTCGGCTGATTGCATAAGAACATGGTGTCAACCGGCCGCCCAGTCAACGCCAGTGGAGAGGGGAGGGGAAACACCAACACCACTGCCCACAACAGAGCAGCATGTTTGCTTTTCTGTAACCGCTTCGTGTGCAGATTCAACTTTAGATGCAAGGTTCTGAAATGGTTTACTTGAGCAAATAAAGGACTTTTCATTATTCAAAACAGAAGATTGTCTGTGTGATATGCTGTTTTTCCATCACATGTGCCGGCCTGGTTCTGCTCGGTTTGACTCGTCGTGGTTTTGCATTTCCACCACAGCTGGTTTACCAACCAATGACGCTCTTGTCCCGATCCCCGCAGTACTATCGAAGAATCACCGCTAACAAAGTGGCTCCGCTTTCTTTACAATCACGTTTCATTCACTAAAACTTCTTCACAATAAAAGCCCCTCGTTATTTGGTCATTTAAAAGCTTTTATTATGAAGCAGCATCACAGGAAACGTTGTGTTTTCTGCAGCAGTAACTAAACACGACTCCTGAACCAGCTGACAGTGAACACATGAAACAGTAAAACACAGCAGAAGTTTGAAAGAACAAACAGGACGAGAGAAACTAAAGAGATTCAGTTAGAAGCTACAGAAGTGCTGAGAGCTGAACACACTGACTTATAAAAACCTTTTTCTCTCAGGTTTCCTGCACAGACGTGAGTTCAGTAACGATTTTAAGGCGATCTGGTGCTCGTTACAGGTTGGCTGCAGTCACAAGACATCACAGGCGGGGCGGCCCGGACTTGGCCCTACTCCGGAGCAGGTCCAATCACCGGCGCAGTTTGGCGAAGAAAAAGTGGTGATGGTAAAACAAATCAGTGCGGCTCGGTTTGACTCGGCGCGACCAAAAGTGCGAGTGGAAAAACGGCATTAGATAATATATTTTCTTATTTCACTGGTGTTCATTGATGCTGACTCGATGTCCCTAGTCTGAAGTGAAAATTGGGAAGGGATGAGGAAAGAAATAGGCCACGATACCCCTCTGCTCGAAACAATCACGAGCATTTTAGAAATTGAAGCTCAGACCCAAACGTTACAGGATCCAGCTGAGCCCAGAGAATTCAAGCAGATCCAATCCACATTTCTCATGTATCTTTTTGCATTCATATTTGTAGTTTGGGAGTTACTAACATTTTTTTTTCTTCAAGCCAGAATAATAGCCGGGCTTCATTGCAGGTACAACTCAGACGAAGCTTGAATAGTCATGCACAGAGTCGAGCTCCTGAGCTTACGCAGACTCTTTCAATTTCAGAACAAGCAACAAATGCTTGTCTACCTACACCGCCTGAGTCCACACCACCCCCGTTAATGTCTGACACTAATCTGATGACAAAGCCTGTGACGTAGGTACTTGGCTATTGTCTTATTAACGATTTCTATAATTCTTTTCCGTCTCACAAATGCACACGCACACATTAATCAGTCAGTACGCCCGTGGCTGCTGCCACTGCTGCTATTATTTTCTTACTCCGTCTATACGCCAGTAATTCCACTGAGGACCTCCAGCCATTGATTGTGACACAAAAGGAGACGTTGCCACCGTCAGTAACCCTGCAATCCTTTGCAGAGTGCAGCCCAGATGCAGTTTTCCTCGGCTGAAGCGAGGGGGGGAAAAAAGAAAAAGAGAAAGATGCACATACACGACTCACAGCAAGCAGCCTCAAACCGCTATCAGTGCAACCAAGGTCTGGAGGCAGCAGCTTTGATAATGATTCAGTGAGCTGCAAAGAAACAGCCAGAAAGGAAAGAGACAGAGAGGAGCGGACGGGGGTTATGACCAAGTTAATTAGATCAAAATGCTCAGAAAGATCCAACAAGTGCTCCAAAGTCTGGAGAGCCTGGCAGATCTGAGAAAGGCTGTTTACTGTTTGCTGTCAAGATGCGTGAGTGTGTGTGTGTGTGTGTGTGTGTGGCTGCGTGGTACTGCTCGCAGAACATAGGCCAATTAGCATGACAACACCGCGAGGCACACGGGTGCTGCAGAGCGCTCTCAGTAGGCGCTGCCTGCTTTCGGGCAGGTGAAACTCAAACAGCATTTTACTTCAAGACCCTCACACAGCTGCGAGCTTGACGATCCATGGCGGAGCTTTATCGTGGTGTTTTTCCAAAAACATTTATGCAGACAGCCCAGTTGCATTACATTCAAATGTGTACGTGTCACGCTGTATAAACCATATATTTTACCTTTCATGATCACATAATATGTACTCGTACAAGCTTGTGGTGGCACAGCAGCTGGGCGTGACAGCTGTGAAGCCAGAGACCACTGTTCAAGACCGTGTTTTAACATTTGAAAGCTCAAAACCATTTTCCAGCTATGTCATTGGCAACAAAACTGGACCATCATCTCTTCCTAAGCCTAAACCTAACCGGACCATAAGCACAGCGCTGTCAGAACATAACATTTCAAAATTGAACTTAAAGCAGAATTAGACAACTTTTCAACTACAACAGCGTTAGCAACATGGCTACCACGAGCAGCCTGACTACTGTCCGAAGACAACCGCAGGAATCCCAATGTGACCACAAAACTGTGACCTATGTGCTATGAAAGGGCAGAGAAAACACTTAATAAGTAGGCAGGTTTTGTTCATCACAAATCTAGTAGAGAGAAGTTTTGAGGCGTCTTGTGTCCTGGTGTTCAGAGGAAACACACATCAAGGGGGGAACAGAGTGTGACACAACACTGACGCTCTCCAAGCGAATGCCCGTCCATTCACGTTACAGTTACTTCCTGAAGCTGCTGGTGACATGTTTATACAGTCATTACACTGTGCAATCAGTATCTACTTCAGAATGATAAGTTAAAGTCAAAAAGTTGACTATTGCCAGTTAACAAAACCTAAAGTTTGCAACTTGAAGAATTGTAAAGTTTCAGCATATCCACGGTCAGCAGAAATGAACACTGCCAACATTAATTCAGGTGGTCAGGTTGCTGCAGACAGGGTCGGACCGGATGGTTTCAAAAATCTGCAAACAGGCAGCTCCGTGCAGACTGGACCAGGCATGAGCCTCCTGCAAAGCCAGCAGCCTCCCCTGAGTGGAGGGTCAGTGAGCGATACTCAAACTTGACAATAAGGAAGAGCAGTTGGACTGTCACCAGACCAGAGGAAAAAAAAGGAGGTGGATTTAATTCCTTTGTGTTTTCCGGTCACCTTTCTGTTTGCCCTGGTGTTTCCACCACCAGAACAAACTGGAGGGGCTCACAGTTGGTTGGTCGCAGCGCGGGAAGGTTGTGAGGAAGTGGCGATGACACTTCAATGCACCTCCCGGTCCGCTGGGTGACAAAAAACCTCGTCATCAAACAGCAGTGGTGACATTTCCAATCTGTGCATACTCACATCTGTTCTGGCAGCATTTAGATTCTGAACCCACAAAATGGAAATGTTGACATATAATTTAACAATTTCTCCGCCTCTGTTTTAAACCAATGTGTCTAAAAGGATCTGGAAACACATAAAAATGAGTTCAGAAGGTTCATATGTCAAACGTATTTCCACAAGTCCTTTTTATATGTGTACTGTTGAGCAGTCAGGGTAATGATGCCCCCTGTGCATCGTTGTAAGTATGAACACTGGGAGATGAAAGTGTTGTGCGCTGCCCAACACCAGGGGCAAACAGAGAGGAGAGCACTAGCACAGCACTTGTTTTTGTATTTGTTTCTACCTCCAGGGCCTGAATGTTAATATCAGTGTACATATTATTTTACACTCTCAGTATGCATCTGAAGTCCCCTCTCGGTAACGACAGCCAATTGCCTTATGTCACCATATTAGGCTCATTCTCAGTCCCTGTCCTGGGAGTAGATTAGCGCAGACAAAAAACAAGGTTCGGGCGTCCTTGCTCTGAGCCTCCACTGGGACCTCTCTGGCCACCGTCGGCTCCAAAAGCCTTTGACTTCTGTACTCTAATCTACCGACCAATATCCTGTCATATCACAGGCAGGATGATATTTAACATATATTTACAGTATTACCACTTGGTGGCAACTGGTTGTGCGTGTGGCTTATGTAATGTTTTTGCATTATCCAGCAGCTAGTAAGCTACAACACAAAGCACTTGTAGTCCTATAACACAGTGGGTGACTGCTAGTAACCTCCACCCACAGGTGCAGCATGAGGTATAATACACAGTTGGTATGGATGAGAGGGCGCTTTCAGTGAAGCAGCTCAGAACATGCACGAACTGTAGATTGCGCGTCTGTTTGATTTAGCTGTTAGCTGCATAATCCATTGAAGTAAAGATGATGTACATTACATTAAATTCACTTGACGCCTGTGCAGATTCAGCCGGAGAGCCAGCTGAGGCGGCAGTGTGCTGAGCTACTGCCACCCAGAGGACGAAGGGTGTATCGTGTTGGCTCAGCAGTGATTCTCAGCTGCGTGGAGAGGACTGTTACCTCTTCCCAAGTGATCACTGCATGAACAATTAACCTTAACCTGACTTCTTTGTTGTCATGTTTTAAATAGGCTACTTTTTACAGACTGCAGGCATCGCTACAGCATTTGAAGGAAGTCATACTCAACCTCGTGCTGATGGAAAGTCTTGTGGTCTAAAAAGCATTTCTGGAGCTTTCACATCAAACAGTGTTGCAGCAGTCTCCTAAACAACTGAAGTAGATGGAAGAGAAGGCTCCTCCAGCTTGTCTGGCAAAGAAGTGAAGTCTTTGGAAGCCCTGAGATCAGAAATTGATTTTAAAATGCATCATTTACACACGTGTGTTCCAGCTCATGCAGACGGGAGGCGTGCTAACACTTAACCCAAGCAGCTACAGTGAAGGTTTTCGGCTTAAAAAGGATGTAAGTAACATATTTTCAAATCAATTTGGGATCTCTTCTCTTCTGCACTCTTGGATTTCCCCGTCCCCATCTGCTTCAGTTGTTTAGGAGAATGCTGCAACGCTGTGAAGCTCCAGAAATGTTTTGTGGAAAACTTCAGCTGACTTTCCACCAGCATGGGAGTGAGCAGGGAAAGACTGAATTTTCATTTTTGGATGAACTTCTCCTTTAATGTATGGATAGGATGTACAGGTATGTTTTAGAGACAGAGGAGAAGAGATATTAGGATACAGAAAACAACTGCTGTTCATAATTCCAGCAGCAGTGTAGCGTGAAGGTTACTTTGTGCAGTTTTGCCTTTATTTATCCTTGCTGGTCCCTTTGTGTTGTTGTGGCCGTCTACCTTGAATACAATTACTTAAAAAGGTACATTTTCTCGCTGTTACAGACAAGCGCAGCGTGCATCGGGTTTTGTTTTGCTGCTGCCGGTTTAATGATTCATTTTAATGAGGTGTTTTGTGTTGTATTGAACCTTCAGTGTGTCATTTTCTCAGAAAATGCCAGAAAACAAAACAAAGTTTTAGGATTAAACAACAATCTCCGGTGTTCTAACAGAACTGAACTTAAATGCTGTTTCAGATTTAATTGGGTTTATTCTCTTATCTGATGAATTAAGGTGACGATTCAAAGTGATTTTAAAATCGCCCCCCTGCATACATGGGTCCACTGTGCCTCTGTTGCACTCCTGTCCCCGATTTCTATATAAAATCTGATTCAGAGGCAGGAGGAATATAAACTGTACATCATAAAGGGTAAACACATTTCTGCATCAACATGAATCCATGTCTTTTAAGTTTTTCATGCTCTGTCCCTGTCACGAGGGCAGAAATGCAACAGGCCAACGTGTTCTCTCTTTTTTATTTTGTAAGAATTTAGCAGAACTTTTAATGTGAAGTACAGTGAGGATATTTGATCTTGGACTTGGCTCAGGAGGTAGAGCGGGCCATCCAGTCATCAGAACGTCACTGGTTCGATTTCCTGGCTGAAGAAGAAACTGAACCCCAGATTGATCTTGCGAACAGGTGACCACCCTGCATGGCCATGCAATGAATGAATGAATGCAGGTGTTGTAAAGCGCTTCGAGTGATCAGCAGACTGGAAAGGTGCAACAGAAATGCAAGTCCACTTGCCCAATTTAGGGGAACAACTCAACAGTTTTAGTGTAATAAATCTGAGATTGGCAGATTTGCTGTATGAATTTTAGACTGTAATGATCTTGAGATCTGTTTGCAACAGTACAAACAATTACCACCAGGTGTCGCTTTTGGACAATTTTACACAATTGGTACTATCTGTCTGGACACTGTGACAAACTAATACTTCCCAGGGGAATAGTTCAGGCAGATCAGTGGTCAGCCCCTTCAGCAGAGACTTTCCAAAGCAATCACAGCATAATTAACAGTCAAAGATAAACAGCTTCAGTAGAGTACATGCAGTTAGGTTTCTTTTTCCACTAGTTATCTGACCTGTTGGAGAGACTGGATAGTGAAAATGTTTGTTTCATCGAAGAAGTTTCTTTCATTCAGCTTTTTTAATCACTGTATTTGAGTTAAGTATGTATTTTCTGTGGTTGTGGCTCCTTCCTTGAGAACTTGAGTAGTGATACATGAAGGAATAGCTCACTGTCACTGACTGATCCCAGCACGAGAAATGTGTTAAAGTTGCATAACTCACGTGATACAGCACATCAGTGGATACGTTGAACATGTAGTACAGACACTGGACAGAGTAATAAACACACATGCTGAGTGTTTATTCACGTGTGTGTGTGGGTGTGTGTGAAGTTGCAGCTAAGGAAACTTAACTCCATGACAACCAGTGGTTGTGGTAGTGGAGGACGTGGGCGTGCTGACCTCCCCATCATCTGACCTAACTGGCCCTTATAGTCCTATGGAGGTGTGTTTACCCTGTACATACCTTCAACCACACTGCTGACAACAATGAGCTCCAAGTCTTTCCCACACACACACACACACACACACACACTCAAGGCTTCAGAGTGCGTCGTGGCAACCCGGTGTGGCAACACACACAGGAATAGCATCAGGGAGCTACATGTGGCCCTGCACTGTTTTGACTGTAGGGCCTTGACATTTTTAAAGGGCTCTGTGTGTGTTTCTGTTGCTTTGCGTTGCGGCCCCTCAGGGACAAATATGCAAGTCTCCCGTTCTCCGGAGCCACTGATGTTCAAACATGCCTTTGACTTCCTCCATCAATCTTGATGCTGGGCCATGGCCGGCCGTTACAGGCAGGAAGTTTACTATGATGTGAGTTCCAGTTCGCCATACGAACCCTGACCTGGTTCTGAATGTTATGAGGCCAGAGAGAAAAGCATTTTTTGTTTGGATAACACAAACAGCTCGAGTGCACAGGTTATGATAAGCTCTGAAAATCATAATTCAAAATAGCATACGCTTATTTTTCGGCTGCAGCTTACAGCTACTTTCTTTGCTGATTAATCTGTTGTTGATGTCCTTGAATAATTGATTAAACATTTTCTATATAATTTTCTAATATAATTCTTGCCTTTAATAAAGGGCTTGAAAATCAGATAAAGAGTATTTTGTGATGCTGCCAAATCAAAAGCTTTTCAAACCAAATCAAATCAGTATTATTTATATAGCCCAAAATCACAATCACATCACCTCTGTGGGCTTTACAATCTGTACAGTGAAAGACATCCTCTGTCCTTAGACCCTCGATTCGAGTGAGGAAAAACCTTTTTAACAGGGGAACAAGAGATGGTGACCTGGAAGAGGGCAGGACACACAAGATAATTAACACAAAAAAAGAGAAAACAGCAGAATGAAGAGGCATCAACATTTCAGCTTTTAGATATAAGTAGAAAAATGGAGGACAAATATTCAGAGTAATTTGAGTAATTTAAGGTTTTATTGTATGTATTAGGTATTATCTGTACTTCAATCTACATCTAATGTACTATAATAATAATAATAATAATCAACTTTATTTATATAGCACCTTTTAAAAACAGCGTTTACAAAGTGCTTTGGCAATCAAGCAAGAAAGTTTAAGTTGAGTTTAAAACAAGAAAGCAGAACACAAAAAAATCAAAATGAGTTATTACAAGTAAAAGGAATAAAAGTGATACAACAGGCACGGTCACAGAAAAGGAAGGTAGGGAGAAGAAGGAAAAGGAAAAGTAAATAAGATAAATAAATAGATAATTAATGTATGATTACAGGACGACATCACATCCAAGGACTTAAGAACAGATAAAAAAGGATTATGAGCAGTAAAATGAATAAGGTTCAATAAATAGATGACAATAAGTCACAAGGTAGGAATCAAAACAAGTGTGTAAAAGTCAGAGGTCGCTGATCTTCTGGTCAAAGCGCTGGATCAGAGCAGCAGATCCCATCACAAGGAAATAATGTGCCTGCACACACAAAACAACAATAGAGGATTTAATTGGCCCGTTTCGCACTGTCCCTAATATTGACCAATTACAGACGCGAGTGGGCGGGGCTTGTCCGACGGTTTTTTTTTTTTCTTCTTCTTCTTCGTTTTTCCTGGTGGCAGAGGGAGGGGTGCGTGTTGTTGTCTGTTGCTGCCGGGGACACGCAGAGCTGCCAAGGTCGGTGAAAGTACTGTCGAAACCAAGACTTCGGTCCTTGACATCCTGAAAAAGTACCACCCCGAGAGACACACAGGTGAGTTTTCTCTGTTTCACCAACTTTTACTGCGTGCGCGGTGGGCGCCAAAGTTGGATTTACTCCGCCTGGTGTTGTGCCAATTTGTGTGTCCCCGTCAAATCAGAGACTGTCAGTGGAGTTCACATGGGAAGAGATGCCGGGGAGGAAGCGCTAACTCGCTAGCTTAACATTAGCCGCGTTTGAGCGCTGAAATTAGTTACGTGGTGGCGACGGACGAGGTGTAAAAGTGACGAGATGTCTCACGTGTAAGCGCTTGTGCCTTATTTAGTCTCCCAGACTCTCTTATTGAGGAAGTAACCCTTACTTGGGGTTTTTTTTTTTTTGCTTGACAGCGGTACCGGCTAGCAGGCGGACTGACTAGCCAGCAAACTTAGCTCGCGAGTAGCAGCCGAACTCGAGCCACGTTTCACAGTTTCTTCTCGTCACTTTCCCGAAAGATTGCATTTTTGTTTGAATCTCAATCGCTTGAATGAGTGAGTGAGTGAGTGATGTGCAACGCTCCGGAGCGCTCGTTTGTTCAGAGTTATAACAGTTTAACAACTCTTTTTCATCCGCAATCACTGCATCCTATTAAGTGAAGCTGACATCAGTGGACTGCACTCGCACTGGCAGGTGGTTGAAACTAAATATGATTTGTTTCCTCTCCAGTCTTCTGATGTGGGGATTTCTCAGCCTGTCTAACTGGTAGAAGAGCCATATCATCCCCAGTTCAGTTGCATGTTGTAAATGCCAGACAGCAGCAGCTGTTTCTTTCTCCTCTCTTGACACGAGTTGCCAATGAGTGACTCTGTTTTGCCCCATGGGGTGTTACTGGAGTACATGCCTGCATTACATTCAAAACAGCAGTACATTCATTCAGTCTGTTGTTATGAGTCATTGCAGTGCTGAGGCGTAGGTGGTGGTACCCTGCAAGTTCAGAAAAGTGCTGGTTTGAGGACTTAATCATGACTAAGGACTTTCCAAGAACGAGTCCAAAAGTCCAAAGCTTTTTTTTTTTGCGAAGGCTCAGGGTGTCTGGAGTCGACCGGAGACGATGTTGGTGTTTTATGGTGCTGTGATAGAGGCTATACTCAGATATGAAATGGCTGCTTGGTTTGGGAATCTTGCAGTGAAGCAGCTCTTTGAGGAGATGGTAGTCAGACAGGCGAGGAAGATTACTGCTGACCCCTCACATGTCCTGCACTCTCAGTGTGAGCTGCTTCCATCCGCTCAACGTTACAGGGTCCCAGTTTAATGTAAGAGAAGACACATGAAGAGATACAAAAACTCATTCATTCCCATATCAGTGAATCTCCTAAACTAAGGCCATGAGGTGGCGGTATGTTGAGGGCGAGGGGTGGGATGTATTTGGCACTCACTGTACTGTTTGCACTTGTCTTATGTACTTGTGTCTGTTGATGCATGAAACTCAGGACAAATAAACTAATCTTGAAGTCAGGGATGGACACAGTCAATTAGGCAATATGTAAAGGGTTGTAAAAGGTGTTATGACTCACAATTAGTCACATATTCACCTTGAGCTTTACCCCTGAAACCAGCTTGAGATACTACACTTTGGTGGTTGTGAGAGGAATGTGCTTCATCGTGGCTCTCAATGCACTGAAATGGCGCTCTTTTGTTGGAGAGGACATACAGCAGCAGCTGCACTCCTCAACAACAGTGTGTGTGTGTGTGTGTGTGTGTGTGTGTGTGTGATTGAGTGTGTGTGCGTGCTCGTGTGTATATGTGTTTTGTTTCAGTCGGTATGCCAGGCTGTAACTGCAGCATTAATGGAATGCTGGTTGAATTCTGTGACTGAAACACACGGGACAATGGCCGTTGTGGATGAAACCTAATCTCTCTTGGAAGAAGTTGAAATGCTTTGCATGTTCTTTGCATGACCTAGTCTCACTGTGCGCCTCATTGTTCACTTTTACACAGAGTGGACGAGTTAGGGCCACCGGGCTTTATATATCCCCAAAAGGAAGATGCCACTTTCACTTTGCATCGATGCTATTGGATCGTTGATCATTGAATCGAGTAAAAATTCTGATTTTGATATACACATAATACTTTTATTGTCCCTTTTTTAAAATGTGGTTCTCAAACATGTGTGACAAATATTTGTAATGGTGGCAGGATATTTTACAGTCTAACATTAAACTGTACTGTGCACTGGAACAGAAAAAACACTGGGAATTTAATCGTTATAAATTGCCCTAAGTATCATATTCATAATTCTAATTGTTATTAGTTTTTATATCGGCACATATCAAACAACCTGTGAAACGCCAATATTGGCCAAGCAGACTATTGGTCAAGCTTTAAACGTTACGAAGATTAAAAGCAAAGATTGTTTCTTTAGTGAGCAGTCGATATATTGCGTTTGAACATCCCAGTGATGGACCCTCTGTCCCTGCAGACCGGCTCCTGTGGGGTTTCTTGTGGTGCTTGTGGAGCATTTAAAAAGCAAAAGACATGTCAGACTTTGCAAGTGTGTGTGAGAGAGGGACAGAGACTGTTCAACGATCACTCTGGCAGAGTAGTAGCTGTTAGACTGCATTTTAAAGATTTGTTCTCTCACTGCTCAGTGTTCACGTCTGTGACAGAAAAACAGGAAATGGCATCTCACGCCCTGCGAACAGTGGCAGTTTTTCACACTGTGGTTTTTAACCTGCTGCTACATTACAGGTTGCCTGAGGCTAGCACAAGGCCGGGCGAGCCTTTGTGGTGCAACGCTGTGTATGTTTCAGACTCGTTTAGCACTGCTAGGCTGCCACAACAGGAACACTACCACAACTCCTGAAGAAAATACATAAGAATACAAAAGAATCCATAAATATTAAACACAGACATGTATGTGGAAGGTGTTTTTTTTATCATGATAAGACTGCCTGGTATCACGTTTTACCACAGTAATCATAACGGGACCAAACTATGTGTTGATGTGGAACCTAAACCAAAACTACAGCAATAAATACCTTTGGGCTGAGTGTGTGTTGTCAAGATCAAAGAGTATCCACCTTAGCAAGCTGATGTTGATGCAGCCTTCTGATGTGTGAAATATGATGACTACAGCCATTATAGTCATCTTACAAAGAGGCATCCCGCTCCTGAAGTGTGTGCTTTAAACTCTCCCCGGCCGGATGAAGGTAATGTGATATTTGCAGATTAGCTGTTCTCAAACTCCAGATGCTTGCTTGCAGCAGCAGTTTTTGTTTGTCGGAGTCCAGCAGTGAATCACAAGTTGCTTTGTGACACTAAATGAGAAATCCCAAAGGATTTCCTTCCAGCAACGCACACTGCATCGGTGCCAAGTCTAATATTTGACGGTAGATTTCAGCTGAACAAGCGGTGCGAAGCCTTCTTACTGTATATCATTACTTTACTGTACTGAGGTTAGCTCGCAGCACTGTCCGACACATTCACACATTTGTTAATGTGTGTCAAGTTTTGGCCAAATTTGCAGTTCCTCCTCATGTGTTCATTCAGCTGAAGGATGTCACCGTTGCATCAAGAGAAAGCAAATACAAAGTAACAACTGTATTTACAATTATGGTATAGAAATATTAGTCTTAAGCTGAAGCAGGAATGACTGAAATGTAAATATTTGAGGCCTTAACCATCTTGATGTTGTTTATTTACTAGTTCATGGCAGCGAGGTGTGCTCATCCTCTCAGGAGAAGCTGAAAGCTTGCATTACACTTTTTGAAAACATTATGTCATTCAGACAGAATGAACTGGCCAAGAGGTCCCTCAGTTCCTCAGCTCCTGGCTCCTGGCTCCTAGCTCTCAGCTCTCAGCTCTCAGCTCTCCTCCTGTTGTCCACGTCTAATGATCCAGTTTACCGTGGACCGCCAGCCACCGCTGATTCAGCCAATGCTGCCATCTGGGCTGGAACAGCAAGAACAACAGACTTGTCACTAGCTCTAGAGCCTCACATGCTCATCTAACAGATTGTGTGTGTGTGTGTGTGTGTGTGTGTGTGTGACAGTAAAAAAGTCAAGGAGAGGATAAAGTGTAATGTGAAGACAAAAGGTAGAGACAATTTAAGACTTTAAAAGAGTTTGAACAATTAAAATAATCAAATTGTATGTTCCAGTTTCATTTTCCATAAAATATTATTGCAACAACAATATCAAGACCTTTAGTTCCACTCAGAGGGTCAGTCAGTATAGACACAACATTTTGAAAATGTGTACTCAATTGTTTTCTTAGTCAAGTCATTAACAGCCCTGCAGACCCAAACAGGCGTTGACAGTTATTCTGACCAGACGTCTGTTCAGGTTAAAGTTGTCTGGATCAGTGCTGGGGTGTAGTAATAAGAACAGATTTTTGACAAACGGCCTTTATTTGTTGTTTGTTTCTATGAACCAATGAATCTCAAAAAGCAGCATTGATACTGAGACATGTCCTGGTGAAATTAAAAGAGCTAAACTATGCACATCAAAGAAGTCTTTGGGCTCGATGTAGGCACAGTCAATACTGTGCAATACTCAACATATGGCAAATAAGGCAGGCAACTGTTTGAACCATTATTTTGGCGGCATTGAAGTTAATTTCACTCTGTCACTCTATCGTCAAAGTGTAATCAGTCTTTTCCTATGAATTGAAACTCAGATGCCTGAGATTCCTCAGGCCTCATAACTCTGAGTGGGATTAGCTTAGCTTCGAGAATTACAAATGGCTGTTGTGCCAACAGGACAACACACTCATCAACAACAGTTTTATGCTTCAGTCTTGTTGAAATGAGAGCTTTCCCCAACCTCCCTGAAACTCTTTACAGAGGTCGGCATGTTGATCCTTCAGGTGCTTTGTTAAATGTGTTGTGTCAGCACTTTTCATTAGCACTGCTGTGTAGCTTGCATATGGGCATGCTGTCATCCGTTCCTGTTCCTTGTTTATTTGCTCTTTGTTAGCGGTGATTCTTCGATAGTGCTGCGGGGATCGGGACAAGAGCGTCGTTGGTTTAAGACGCACCTTTTAGCAGGTAGCCCAGTTGTGGTGGAAATGCAAAATCCCTGCCGTGCCGAGTCAAACTGAGTAGAGCCAGGCCGGCAGATTTAATAGGAAAACAGCATAAGTGAGAGGAGGTAGGGCTATACAGGCACTGCAGCGATGTGTGTGTGTGTTTCAACTCACAGTCAGATCAAAGAGAAAGCACAGCTGGTACCTGTGTATCGATACTGTGGAAAAATGAGTATTGAAACTGTTTTCAAGTTTCAGAATCACTCTGCTATCCTACAATGACAAGTCAGGTGAGCTGTTAACGAGGCCTGTGAACCAGAGTTATCATCTTAGCTGTAATTGTGTACCCAATTACACAGGGTGCCTTTTCAGTCTCTATTTGACAAAGCAGGATTAATAAATCTCAGCCGGTAGAACAGCTTATCTCTTAAAAGCTTAAAGTGTTTTAACACTTAAGCCAGCAGCGTTCAATGTTCAACAGGAATAATGTGCTCCAATGAAAATTATCTAACATTTTTATTCATTGTTGGCCGTCCTTGATCGCCTCCTGTTTTTATTACTCTCAGGAAATTAGTATTTTTTTGTGTGTATTCGACCGTGGACGGGTCACAGTGCAACACCATGTGAATCAAAGTGTCTGCTCTGAGTTCCTGTTTTACCCCAAACTACCCGTCTGACTGTGTATTTATCTGTCTGTCTGTGAGAACAAGTGTGTGTTGAACTGCGCTGCTTTATGACCCTGCACACTTCCCGCTCACGTTTCACTTTTTATACTCACATCCTGTCAGCGGGACAACAGCTCTCTGTGAGTGTGTTTGCTGTGCAGTTTCACTATCCTCTCACTGACTAGTATTGTGCAGAGGCTGTGCTCGTAGCTGTCAGCTTCGTTGCGTTTATTGCCCCTCAAGTGCTCCAATATTACTGTGTCTGTGTTTACTTTGGTTTGTCGTAATGTCTTACATGTAAAACTTTTATTTTATGATAGGAAACTTTTCTTTGGTTAACCAGTCCTCAAACTTTCATGTGTGCTAATGCAGAAGCAATGTTTAAGGATGTCTTTTTTAAAATGTATTGTATGCTATAATGAGAATGTCTCCCTGTTTCTTTCTTCCATATAGCTTTAATTTTGGTCTTACTTCTAAGGTTTCCTCACGCATCACGTCAGATCAGGAACCTGTTGTTTCTGAAACCTGAGAAGTGGTACACCAAGGTCATTTAAAATGCGCGCCATCTGTCCTATCAATTTTGTGCAAACTACTTTGAACTAAGGGTTTTCTTTGCTTTGGCAGTTTATTTATGCACAAATGCCCAAAGCACCATACTTTCTAGGCCACTGGAAAATTGGAAAGCCTTTTTAAAATTGGTTCCAGTACAAAGTTAGTTTGACAGTTATGAAACTACAAGATAAAGAGTTCCTCGGAGTGACTTATTGTTGTCACCTGTCATGTTTGTGTCCGGTTTCATGCACTTAATCACTCATCTTGAGAGTTAATTGCCATTTAACAAATGACAGGGCGTTTTCACACCTCGGCTGTGTGAATCACACTTTGTTATTTGAAGTGAAGTTACATACAAGCTACTTCCTATTTGCTGGCCCGATGCTTCTGCCAGATATGTGATTATTGAAAGCATTTTCAGTTGGAATGTAAAAAGGGTTTTGCGATGCTGATATATAACAGTATGCATCACAGAGTGCACCGTTGGTTGAACGTATAAAACATTATAATATTTAATCTTGACAGATTAACTGCAAGCTTGCTGCCACACCACCTGCTCGTCTGCATGTCCACAGCTGGCAGGAGGATCTTGGCCTCTGCTCGACTGGCTTTTTGCGATTCAGCAGCACTCTCACTGATCTCAGCAGGTGCAGGGATCCAGAGATTTACAGCTGTTTATTGTTTATTGTTCATTACAAGTTAACAGTCTGCGAGTGCCGAAACATTAGGATGCTGAATGGGGTTTAACCGAATTATTGGTATAAGTGGTTTTTCTGTCCCATTGCCGTTAAAATTAATAAATAAAAAAAATTGCTACTTTGGTTTGGATGAAACATGTTATACAATGTCCCACCCACAACACTATCTGATTGGTAACACTTCACAGCTAATAGCCTATAAACAATAAAATAATATGAATCTGCAAAGTAACTAGTTACTAAATGTATCAAATAAATGTCATGGAGAGGAAGTATAAAGTAGCAGAGTAAGGAAATACTCAAGTAAAGTACCCCAAAATTGTACTAAAGAACAGAACTTTAGGTTCCTTCCATCACTGGTTGTGCTAAATTTTGACATCAAGTGAAATAAATGAATGAATATCGGTTATCTGTGTATCAACACGAAAAACCAGCGGAGTGAGCAAAACAACAGCCGTTCAGTCAGGGTACTGTGTGTGTGTGTGTGTGTGTGTGTGTGGGCTGCAAAGTAATGGCTTAAACTCTGATCCTGATTATCGGTGTTCGGATATTGATGATTATAATGTTGATTATTAGTCCTGATAATTCGATTGCATAATTATTTTGGATATCCAGATGGTGCTGTTTGAAAAATAAATATTTTCTTTCAGTTGCTGCACTCCTACCAAAACTACGATATACATACATGCATGATAAATTAAATGTACAGCTTGTGTGTGTTTTTAAAAATAAGAATGGTCAATTGTTCCTGAAACTAGTCACGTCTCAATTTGGCAAAGTTTATCATATAACAAAGCACCGTTAACCACGTTCAGTAGTCAGTTTCTTTTCTCTGATATTGTGTTGTGCATCTGCTTTGCACAGGCTCCTCTATCTGTAACTGAGTGTGTGTTGAGCTATTCTTTCACTTACCAGACAGATCTACCACCACAAAGTAAAAGCAGAGCAAGGAGAAAAAAAAAACATTTGGCCTAGATATGTTGCTTGACTAACTATCGAGTGCACTTGATCTTGGCCTCTGTCAAACAAGCAGACTTGTCTGACGACAGAGACCAAAGCCGTGGTCCGTAAAGGTCAAGTATCGTCTGCTAGGCCATTCTGGAGTGATTAGCACTGAACCGTCACTGTAGAGCCACCACTCACGGAAAGCCATAAATAGGTTTGTTTTCATAAGGAACACCCGTGTGCCCCACTCCCTGCGTTGGCATAGCCTGTTTTTTGCAGAAATTACCAAGAGAACAATAGTCTGTGCATTTTGCAGCCTCTAGCTCAGTGTGTAAAATGATTAATACTAAGTGGTTCACCCTAACACCAAACTATTGGTGATATAAAGCTACTGTAATTTGCGGTTGATTATTTGTGTGTTTTTCTAAGTTATTTGCTGAGAAAATATCACTATTAAACATATAATTGAGCTTATTGATCATTTCACTCAGTTACAATGAACTGAAGGAACAGTTCAGCATTTTGGGAAATGTACTTTATGGCTTTCTTGCCAAAGTTTGATAAACTGAGGTGTAAAAACAACCGTTTATGGAGGTTATGTGCCAAACTGTCTCTTGGCTAATCTTTTCATCTAACTCTCAGCAAGAAAGCCAATAAACTTATTCCCAAAATACCAACTATTATGGTACTATGGTTCAGATAACTTCTTAACCTTACTGTTAAGAGACTGCCTGAATGTAAGCTTCATACACTATCACGATAACCTAAATCATAGACATGATCCGGTCACAAAATCACAGTCGCAATAACCGACAATATATTGCACAGCTCTGTTTCACTTCCCTCCAGTGCAAGAAATATATCCACAGAGTAATGCCAGTGTCTTTGCATAAATGCATTCATCAAATGCAGGGCTGCTTCTAACTATTTTCATTAAACTGCTGATTATTTACTCAACTAATCGATTAGATGTTTGGCTTTTTTAACATGTCAGAAAATGGTGAAAAATGTTGGACAGTGTTTCCAGAATCCCGGGTTGACGTCAACTTCCGGGAGAGACTCAAAGAGTGAGGAAGGAAGTCGGTGAATATGACTAAACATAACATAAATAAAGCTGAATATGAATTCATGAATATTTCTTCTTGAGGTACGTCAGAGAGATTTTTATTGACAATGATGGTTGTTTATCAAGGTAACCAACAACTCCCATGAACCCTTGCTACTTAAGTTTTTTGTTTTGAACACCAGAAGTAACCTACTGAGCGTTAAAAAAATCACTCAAGCTGATTAATCAATTGTGAAAAAAGTAATTTAGTAGTTGACGACTAATAAATTGATTGCTGCATGTATTCAAATGACTTGTTGTCTTTTAAGTATCTGCAATCAAGGGGATTTGATCTGTGGCAGTAGCACATGTCTGAGTATATTAAGATTATCTTGCTGCCGCTGTCAAAGTATCTCCTGTTAGCCTAGCTTGGATGCCTCCACTCAGCAGAGACGTAGCATGCAGGGGTGGAGATGGCTTGATGCGCTTACATACAAACTCGGTAACACTAGTTTCACACTGGAGTCAGTCACACACAGACATGGTTCCCTTTGTATCTGCAGTGCTGTTGACATGCAGGGCTTGGCAGAACAGAAGTGGCATTGAGCAGAGATGTAGGAGGAATTTTCTACGCCTGGAGTCCCACTCTACGCGGCCATGGCTGCTAGTAGCCAGACAGCCACTCTGCCTCCTCCTCCTCTCCAAATACCAAACGCCCTCCTTAACTTTCCTACTTGCTTTTTGCCTTGATTTCTTTTCCTCCTTCCATTGTTCTCTTTATGCGCTCTCATGTGCCTTGGCAGACTGTCTTTCTCTCTCTATCCCACTTTCTTTCCCTGAGTTGTTTACTACATGCACACCACCACCACCACCACCCCCCTCCTCAGCTCTGTGAACAGAAAAAGATGACCACTGTGAGTTGTAGTGTGTGTTGCCATTATCAGTGTCCCTCTCCCTCTCTCCACACCAGAGGCCAGATGTGGAGGAGGGATAGTGGGGAGTTTGTAATGTGCAAGTGTAAAATTAGGCAGCAGGCCCAGCTGACTGAACCACAGGGTACACAGAGCCAGCTGCTGAGGACCGGACTCGGTAACGCGCTGCCGTGTCACTGACTCAAGTGTATGCGTGTGATATGCGATGTATGGTTCCCGAGTGCTTAAAAATGAACCGTGCTTGACGTGCGAGTGCTCACCGCTCAAGAGTTCTTCAGTGTGTGTCGGGCAGTTAGACTACGGTTAGTAGACCAAAACAGTTGAGTCCTGTGCTGCTCTGTGAAGTAGACTGCAAGAGGGAAGGATAAAGAGTGTCAGTGATACAGTAGAGGGAAGCAAGGCTGCCATTGTGGTGGTGCTGGGCAGGTTTCCCCTTCTCCACCCAGCCCACCCTCTCGCCAGCAGCACCCCGCACCACCCCCCCCGGCCTGTGTCCATATTAGGGCAAAACTCAGCCAACCTCCCCTCGAGCTGAGCTCAACCCCCCCAACACGCCCTGCTGTCACATTTGCTCCAGCGAAGTGAGCCTGAGGGAGACGCAGCTCCCCTAACCCAATTTGAAGGCCTGTTTTCCTGGCCAGTCAAAACAGCAGAAGGATTTTAAAAATGGATGCAGAAGGCCAAGGCCAATTGTGTTGTTTTTGTTTTTAAGTGGCAGGCTGGTGTATTCTGAATGTTTTTGGTTTTTTTTTGGTTAGTTTTTTCAGGACCTGTTGTTGATTAGCTTACCTTGAGCAGAGACTAACCATATGTTACTTGGTGACCACTTTTCTCCAAAGTGCGCGTAGTTTCATGTGTGCCAACATCCTTAGTTTTAGTTAGGGATGCACCAATCCCATATTCAGTATCGCATAAATGCTTAAACTATGTGCATCATGCTGTAAAGAGAGCATGTGTCACGTGACTAGCTTGAGCAAGACTCTCATCACATCAGCTGTGTTGAATTACTTTAAGCTAATGGAAGAAAAAAGCAAGTGTAATTTATGTGGTGCAAGTGTTTCGAGGGGTGGCAGCACTATTGGAAACTTCAACACCATGAACTTGATAACACTTGTAAGAACACCATGGGAAGGAGTATGCTGAATGTTTTTACAGGAGATGAGTGCCCAAAAAAAGTGAATCGCACATCGAGTCAAACCAAGCCGCGCCGATTTGCCGTCCCATCACCAGTTTTACTGCACAGAGTTGAGCCTCATGTACTTATTCAACATCATATTATTAATGGTGTGATTTTTTTATGACAGTTGTGTTACTGACTACCAAACCACCATACTTAGTTCTTAGTTTGCCATAATGGTCTGCTTCTTTCATGACTGTTTTAGGATACAAAACCTTCTAGAGTAGAACAATAACTACACTCAGCAGGCCCTGAGGTAGTAAGTATACAGATTATACCGAGCCAAAGGTCAACACTACAAAAGTTGACGCCAACTTCATTACAATGGGGCATTTTAGTGTGCAAATGCTCACCACTAAGAACGAGTAACTGTGAGCACAGTATGTATGCTGTTATGGTTCTGTGAAGGCATTTGGTAGTGAGGGACACACTAGTTAAACAATTGGTTTGTGCTTGCCAGTCATTTTCCGAGAGATTCCCAAACAGAAGTTATTTTGGGTCATTGGTGTTGATTTTGGTTTCCTTTGGTTTATACAGAGTCCTTTTCAGAGGAAATGGGTTGATTTAACAGGCATAAGACCTGCGACACAGACATTGTAGACAAGCCTCTCATCAATCACACACATTGACAAGTTTGGACGGTAATACGCTAGCTATAGAAAAGTTGAAAATGTCCAAGCTACCATTATTATTTCAGTCAGACATCCAGTCGAGCAACAACGTGAAAACAAAAAATATCAAGATTAATGGCTCAACAGTAAGACACAGTCGTAGTTCAATACAGTTGTGCACTGGCAATGATAAATAAACATTTACTGACTTGACCGTGCCTGAATTTGCAATGCTGAATATGTTGTCTTTACAAACGAGGTTAGTTTGTTTCTTTTGTATAATGTTCTGCATGTGCCACAGCGCACCTGCTAATTAGATCCTATTGGGCAATTAACTGCTAATTATCTGTTTCAGTTGGGCTTAATTGACAGAGTGCCATGTACAAAACAATTGATGTGTGCTGTTACACCTCTAATAATGACAGGAAGAGAGTGCTGTGAGTTCTGAGGCATGTTTGCTTGACTGACACATGTCTCAGCCTGTCACATGCCCCTTTTTGACCAAGGTGCTGTTCAGGTGCTGGTTCGGAGCCAGTGCCTACTCTGGAGCAAGTTCTGTGTTTTGATAGCCAAAGAACTCTGGGCCAGGAAAACTGGTTCCAGAGCGTCACCAACACTTTGGTGGTCAAGAACAAAGAGCTGCTTACGTCAGGGGATGGGGCAGAGCTATCGTGACCAAGAACCGACTAAAATGATGCCATTTTTAAAAACCAGAGCTAGTGTAGCGTGTTCAGACTTATCCAAGAGAGAATAAACAAAAGATTTTCGCAATGGAAGCCAAATTGTAGCGGTCAGTGGTCCGACGAACAGTCATGTTTGGATGCCAGTGTAGGCATGCAAGGCCAGGATCAACACTTGTAAAGAGTCTATGTAGTCCGCCATAGTTGTTCCTGGCAATACTGGGAAATTGGAAAAGTATACAGTGACTGACTGATGGTTTTCGTGCCCATAGAAAAAAGCGAACGCATTCAGCTGTGATGGCTGCTAGCTGCTCCACTGAAGCTTTCTCCCCTTTCCCAAGATTTGGATTTAGGTTGGAGCAATAATCCTGTCAGTCAACTGAAATCCAGGCTTCATAAACGGTGTTAACATAACTTTTTTTGTAAACTGGAAACTCTGTCTTGTTCACTCCATAATTAACTTTTGTCATTTTTCACTATTTACTGAGCTTCATTGTCATTACAAGAACTCCACATCTGATTCTTTGCCAAAATGGCTGGTAGATAAACTCCCAGGCGCAGCCAAAAAAGAAGCAATTGGCGGATGGTCATTTTCCTCCGTCTGGGATTTACTGTGTTTGAACAACACCGCAGGTCTTTTTAAAATTTATGTGTTTTTTATTGGCAGTTCCTTGTTCCTCAACACGAACAACACAGTAGGCTCTGACCCTGGGAATGTGCTATTCAGAATCAAAACTGAGAAGGCTGTCTTTTTGTGTTTCATCGCGTTCCAGCTTCAGTTTTTACAAGCATGGCTTTGAAATATGTGCGCCAAGATACAGGAGAGGAAATTGTTTCTGCCTATTACATTTGACCTTTCAAAAGGCCTTATGTCTGGATATGTTGTAGCCGAACATTCATAGTCACCTGAGTGAGAGGAAGAAAAACTGGAACCAAATTCCTGAAACTGCCGTTCAGGTTCAGCCAGCTTGGAGTTAATCGAGTAGGAAAGAAAAAGCAAAAGTATTTCCTGTTACGTCTAATAAGGTTTTTGAGAGTTCCTGCATCATAAGAGACTGTTATAACTTTTCTTACTCTAGATTTTATAATATAGTAAAACAAAAAAGCTGTATTCTGTTTCTAGATATAGTGTTGGAAGTAATCTTAGATCTTTCATCATTTTATACGCACATCTTGACTATCTCAACTACAGCAGACATTAAAGAAACATTTCGTGTCGAGGAAATGTACTGTTGTTTACAAGAATAGTAATAATGTGATGTGCAGTTACTCACATGAAGCTGTGCAGCTCTACCTGCACGAGAATAACTTAACACAGTTCCCACACGTTTCGGTGTTTTTCAGCCTGCTTGCTTTTTTTTCCTTTTTTTTTGTGCACAGGGACTCGGTAGGCTGATGCATTTCCTGTTCACTCGAGTGTCAGTTGATGAATGAAAGGTTGTACTCGCTGTAGTGTGAAATCTACGTGCTGCGTTTCATTTTGTTGTACTTTTGAGGGTTGCGTGCAGAAGCTCAGAGTGCTGTGAACTGCCACATTTGATGTTGTAAAATGAATACAAAGTGAATGTAGGCACAATGCTGTCAAATGAATGAATCTTAATGCTCAGTGATGTCTCCGTTTTCCCTTTTGCCGCCCCCCTCCCTAAAATCCCCCAAACCCAGCGCTCACTGGGCTGTTATAAATCCATCATCTATTCATCAGCTGTTGCTATGCAGAATGGAAGAAAGATGCTCCAGAGTTGTCACAAACACACACAGACACACACTCATTTACCCATGGGAGGGTCGCGGTCTTCCAGCCCATTGAACCTCCATTGAGTGTTAACCCTTGTCTGAACCCTTAGAGGGTGTCTGCAGGAGGCACATCGTCCTGAGCCAGATGTGTCTCTCCCTGCCCTCCCCCTCCGTCAGTCACTCCCATACTCCATCTTTTGCTTTTCACACTACAGTAGGGGACAGGCTTTTGCTAACAAAGGCACACACACATACCCAGACACACATTAGTCTACTTGCCTGAAAATGAGAGCCAAAGTGGGTCTCACCTGGGACTTGAACTTACTCTTTACCCCCCCTCACAAATTTGCACACCAACTCCCCTCGCGTGACCCGGAGCAGTGTTGGAAACGTGTGTTTCCCAGTGGTGGAGATGATGCTCAGTCATGTAAATAATTGATTTACAGGTTTAATCCTGGATGTCTGAACATCAACAGCTGTCACGCTATCCAGTGTTTGTGCCAGGGTCTCCTGTTGTGAGTTTTATGGAGTATGTAATGGAGCAGTAATAGCTGAGTTGACTCGGAGTGGTCATAAAGTGTTTGTTTTGTTTTCTTTCTCACACAAACCACACAAATGAGCATTTTCTGAAAAATACCACAAGTTGAAACCTCACATCCATGTATACGCTTATATCATGCATTATTAGGGCTGCATGATATTGTCAAAAAGTGATATTGTGATTGCGATATAATTCATGATTATTATGGATAATTACATCTTACGTCACAATTTTCACTGTCATTGGAAAAACTAGATGATGTGGCATTTCTCCTGATATCTGCCAAACAAACATGTTTTATTACATCTGGAGAACGAGCTTTGTAGGCCAAACATCTGTGCAGCACTACAACATTTTATTAAAACACTGTTTCGTGACACATTTGACCTTTTTTATAAAATAATTGCAGTTCTTGCAATTTCGATAAGTGCATTAAACTTTATTATGGATGGATCCGGTAACAACATTTGGATAATTAATGCTCTGGAATTAATAAATTATGCTCACAAAGCTCTATGTGCTACAATAATGACTTTGTTTTTTAAATAAAGCATTTATTTTATTTTACAAACCAATCCCATGAGGTTTGTCAAAATGATTTACATGATTTACCCACTAATATATATTAGACTAAAAGGTCATGTTTTCCCTCTGACCCTCTGCACTAAAGGATGTTTGTCATATATTTTAACCCAGGCTATATTTGAATTATGGCTAATTCTGAATATGGAAGCGTAAAATGTAGTATTAAGAAAACAATGGGCCTTCATGCAAAGTGGGTCACGGCTTGTTTCTCCCTCAGGACAGGAAAATGTTTTTGACTGACTAAAAACAAGAAAACTACACATCAGCAGTATACATCTCTGCATCCACTGTAAAAGTCAAGAACCATTGTTGTTCAGTGTGGTTGCCTTTTCAAGGAACAATTGTGTTTCCAGTCTGGTGTGACAGCTCCGACTCTGTGTTTTCTTGGGGCTCGTTTTCTGGGTAGAGTTGTGTAGACAAAGTCACTTTTGCTGTCGACCTTGACAAATTGCTTGTTTCTCTGCGCTCATAACTTAAAAAGTCACTGCAAGCAGAAATTCACAGCATGTAACTTCACTGACTGACTGCAGTAAGTGTAGTAAATCAAAAGTGTATTTGATAAGTCTAATTTGATGAATCTTATAATATTGTTTTTTGTATTCAGTGTATCAAGCGGTGGTCTCAACACCTAATTATAGTTTTGTGAAGCACATTTCCTTTTAGGTGACTCAGTTTTACTTTTCATTTACTGTGATCAATGACAAAGAAAAGCAGCGTCACATAAATCACATTTAAGAAGCTGGAAGCGGCAAATGTTTGACATTCTTGCTTGGAAAATGAGTGAAGCAATTAGTCGAGCAACAGAAAATTAGTTTCCACCTATTTTGATAATCGATTAATCTACTAATCATTGCAGCTACACAGTCATTTTCGCTCTTATGTCACTAATGGCCTCATTGTAATCAGTTATGATATTGCATTATGTTGATGACTCTTCAGAAACTGTAGCTACTGTAGATCTTGTAGGCGAGTCATTTCAGGTTGAACAGCAATTAACACAAAGTGTCAGCTTTAACAGATGCCTGACAATCGTATTTATGGGTACATTTTCTAGGTTATGACGGCGTTAGTACAACACTGCAGCATAAAGCAAGCCTAAGATGTGTCATGTTTACATACTGTAGTTTTGGCTTTAACAGTAAGACGATCAGACTTCAAACTGTGTTGGACAAATTTGCATTAGATTCTAATATTAGCTCACCGATTTACTGAGTACTCAGTGGATTGAGGCCAAAGCTAAGCATGTAAACACTCTGTGAAAGCACAGCTGATATGAGAGCCAGATAACAGGGACTCGTGAATGTTTACTGTTATGGTCCATTTAACCAAGTGAAGTGTTGGCTATAGAGTCTTTTGTCATCTTGTGTAAACGTTGCCTACAGACCATTGGACTAAAACATTAGCTTCCCGCTATCACAGTCAAGTAATGTGTGTCTTTCCATGTCAGACACATTAAAAGTCTTTTTCAGCTGCGTTTAGTTTTGCTCTACTTTATTGTTCTACTTTCCTTTTAGTCACACTTCATTCCCTCCAGCACCACGCAGGCGCTGTCACAATAATGATGCTCTCTTTCTTTAGCTTTTTTAGATGTTGTTTGGATGCCCCGCTCCTTTTCTCATGGATGTATATTATTTTTTCTGCGATTTTTCCCCCCCGGGACAGCATCTGCCGTTTTCTTGTCATCTTCATCCCTCGCCTGTAGTCTGTCACTCTGCCTCTCTCCACCCGGGAGGTTTAGCGTCCTCCTTGCCAGACGTTCAACCAGAAGTGACAGGAGCTTTCATCATCGCACACCTTCCCTTTTTCTAAACAGTAAACCATTGAGGAACTGTGTGTGTGTGTCTGTGTCTGTGTGTGTCTGTGTGTGCGTGTCCTGCGGGGCTCCACTCTGTCATATTCGCGTGCTTCCCCCGTTTTAACGGACATCTCTGCTGTCACCATGGAAACAGATAGCTTTTTGACACAGGCTTGCAGGCAAGACTGTATTTTATGTATGTTTGTGTGTGTAAGAGCTGCAACGATTAATCAATTAGTGTTGTTTGAATTTGTGCTTCTGAAATCTTTACAGAATTTTCTGGTTTCTTTGCCCCTTTGTGGCAGTAAAGCTGAATATCTCTGACTTGTGGGTAAAACAAGACGTGTGAGGAGGTTATCTTGGGCTGTGGTAAACACTGATTGACATCTCTCACCATAGTGTGTGTGTGTGCGTACGTGTGTGCCTGCATGTTCACACAAAGGACAATGTCCTAGACGAAGAGCTTTTCAGTTTCGATCATCGAAAGCAAAAGTAAGATTGGTGGGTGATTTCTTTTAGGGATGATTTTCTTTGTCATTTATGACGGTAAATGAGTCCTGAGGTTGTCGACTGCTGGTTGGACAATAAAAGCGTTTTGAAGACGTCACTTTGGACTCCGTTAATCGTAGGGATGCACGATATAGAGAGAGTCAGGTAAAATCCATATTGTGCACCTCTAGTTAAATGTGAAAATAATCAGCAGATTAATTGATAAATGAAAATATTGTTAGTTTCAGCCCTATTAAAGATACTTAAGGATCAAGGAGAGAGGTCGGAGTAAGATCTTTCAGAGCCTGGCTGCCAACATGTAATGGAAATGAAACTTTTGGGCGACTGATAATCGTTGTGTGTGAGGACAGATTTGAAAGGTGAGGTGATGAAACCTTCCTTCCTTTCTGTCAGAACAAAAGAAGCGTTTGATTTCTACACGATCTCATCCGCTGAGAAGGAAAAGTGACAGAGATGCATCTGATTTTCCGATTTCAGTGATGATTTTTTGCAGAAGAAGCAACATTAACTTCAATGTTTAAGTGCATTACTCCTCTTCACAGTAGATTGTTTGGTCAAAACCGGTTGTTTAATTACTCACACTGGGACATGATGGGCCTGTATTATTAATATTGTGTGTGTTATTCTTGTGGGGTCACTGGAAAATTCCACACCAGCTCTCAATAGATGTTTCCTGAAAAACATGTTTATTTTTTGGGAGCCTGCACACATCTCCCTCCTCACTGTCTGGCTCCACCACCTGCCGGGATGATTGATAGATTTAGTGACTGAAAGGCTCCAGAACTGACTGACTCATCTGCTCTCTGCTCACCTAAATGTGTGGCTAGTTTACTGAAGGCTGTGTCGTTGGGTTAACTAGCTGACTAAATGAGCGACTGCTGGGTGGAAGATGTGTCTGGCTAGCTAATGGCTGTGTTTTTTTAAATCTGGAAAGATGTGGGTAGGCCGTGAACTTCCTGACTAATTTAGTATGCAGTGTCAGTGTGTAAATGAGTTGACTGGCTGGTGACATCTGTCTGTCTGTTGGGCTGGACAATCAGAAAATCCAGCTTCGTTTCATTGAAGGAGGAAGCAGAGAAGTGAGAGAGAGAGAAAGTGGTAAAGGGAAGGAGAGAAAAGGGCGTACGTGGATGACGAAGTTACAGTGCAGAGAAAGAGAAGTTGGCTGTATACTGAGTGAAGTGGGTGTGATGGTGAAGTGTCTGCTCTCATCAGCGCTCAGTCTGTGCCGTCCACATGCTGTTTTGGCAATCGGTGTCTAAGAGGTCCAGAAGGAACGTGTGTGTGTCTGTGTGTGTGTGTGTTTGTGTGTGTGTGTGTGTGTGTGCGCCTAGTGAAATGCTGAGGTGAAGTCCACTTGTGTGTCAGACCACAGTTGTCACCTCACACTACCATGCCTTTATAAGGAGAGTGTCTAGAGTCCCTGTGGGGTCTCCATCCATCCATCCATACACAACATCCCACCTCTTTTTCCTTTGCTCTGTTGCCATGCAGGTTCTCCAGAGGAGGTATGGGGGTCAACACAGATGGATGAGGACTATTTACTGTGACAGATGGGACTGTCTCGGTCTTCAGGCTTTCACATGATACTGTTAATGTTGCCCAAACAAAGAAAAGAGGCTTCATGGCAGTTTTTCTTTAAGTGCATATTCTGCTTCTGAAGCAATATGCTAGTGCGTTCTGACAAAGGACAATGTCTTAGATGAAAATATGTTCCTTTTAGCCCGATTTTCTTCGTCATAAACGTCAGTAAATGAAGAGTCTTTGGATTGTGGACTGTTGGTTGGACAACATCCCACCTCGTTTGGTGGACTTGAATAACTCTATCGCGGCTACGCAGGTGGTTTCACAGCATGCAGAAGTCACCGTATTTATTACCACCAGAAAGGCTACTTAGTGGCAACATTGTTGATATTGATAAAGTGCAGCAATCTTAATGATCAGTTTGAAAACATCTAAAATGTGACAGCTGAGTCATTTGTCTTACTTGTCATTGTGCTTCCTGTGTGTTACTATTTCGTATATGCACAATGCAGTGTCGATGCTGAAACGATATATTGTGCAGCCCTTTTCAGTACTTGTACTAGTCTGTATGCGTTTGAGTTTATTCAGTGAGTGTGCGTGGAGCACCATTGAAGTCTGTCGTCATATTTTACGACGTCATCAAGTTGGATGACCAAAGAGGCCGGTCAGTGATGTGAGGGGTCAGAATCTCTGCAATGTAAGCACAAGCTATGGCTTGCACGTAACTAAAATAATCTCAAAATCAGTTCTTAACTTGACTGGTAACCAGTGCAGAGAGGCTAACACAGGTGTGTAATGTGAGCTCTTCAACCAGTCTTAGTTAAGAGCTGAAGTGCTTCATTTTTAACAAGCTGAAGGCAGTTTAATTAAGGCAAGTTAAAAGATAATTGCAGAAACCAAGCCGAGAATTGATGAATGAAATGTTCTTAGTCAGTTCAAACTTTTCCTGGAAAATGGTTTAAGAAAGGGGACCGAATGTTGTAACTTTTAAAAAATCTGATCTAAATGATGCTGTTAGTTGATCTATCTCTTTATTTTCTGTCCTCACGCTGCAGGGAGATACACAGTGCTTTCCAGTGACCATCAGCAGCCGCCGCTTGTCACAGGACATTCAATACCCCAGTGAACGTGAAGCAGACGGAGCCTTAATCAGCTTTATTTTGGATATAACAGACAGGGGTGTAGATTTCACCGTTGAATAATTCAGTGCGTGTTTTGTCACGAGGGAGGACATCATTTGTTTGTTGAATGCTTGTATGTGTCAGGAGAAAAGGGAAAGTTGGTTAATGTGGAACGTTGATACTGTACCTGTACGAAGCACAGATGTTTGATGTGACACACACACGCCCACACACACATACACGTTTGTTTTTTTAAAACGTGCTTTGTGAAAGTGGTAAGACAAACATCTTTTTCCATATTGATTTTAACAGTAATTCTCTCTTCTCTGGTTTCAGAGACAACGAAAAGGCGGATGATATAGAAGGCAACCTGAGGTCCTCCACCAGAGAAGGTACGCGGCTGTCTCTGACTCTCACACACACACACACTCTTAAAAATACAGTTTTCTGGGCTAGTGCAGTCATGTTTGAGTAATAGCACACTCTAAGCTGCCACTGAGGCACATCAGCCCAGCAACAATGCTGTGGTTTAGATGATTACAGCAGGATTAGTCTGCACTTGTTGTAATAAGCCCAAAACTTTCTCCCTCGAAGGCTGTTGAGCTGTTTGTCCTCGGGGCTGTTAAAGAGCAATACTGAACTGGAATTTCTCAAATCTGAGCAGGCGGGAGCTGCCAAACTTTGTGTGTGCTTTGACTAAAATACATCCACATGACACTGTTAGTTTGTTGCAAGTTTGCACTAACAATTGCCATCTGAAAAGACGGTTAGATTGAGCATATAATAGGTGGAAAGAGCAAAGAGAGTGGTTTTCAAATTAGTTGAGCGTCTCCATGTCCCAGTCTCCTTCTCTGTCCCTGCATAAGTACACAGATATCAGATGTAGAGATGTTACGATGCCATTTTTTCCTTCCCGATTCCGATACCTGGGCTTTGGGTATCGGCTGGTGGGGTTATCCAGAGTAGTTTCCAGGGGGAAGCACAGCGCAACTTCCTGTGTTGGCTTTTAGAGCTGCGAAGCAGGATCTATTTTCAGTGTGTAACGTTAAGCAGAGCTAAGGGAGCTAACTGGGAAGTAGCAGGGTCCCGTTTCTAAATTTCGTGGCATCGCATCGGTGCATAGACTCACGTACTCGCCGATACCGATACCTGCATTTCCAATACTGATATCTGAATCATAACAACTCTAATCAGATGTAGAAGTATGGTAGACATCTGATGATTGTACTTGTCAAGCTTTTTCCCCATTTTAAAAGACAAATATTAAATCCTGTAGTTATACAAAACGCTTAATTACATTCACCACTCTACAAATCATCAGGTCCATGTGTTTGCTCAGAGGATGATTTTCTCTCTTCACACAGGTCGTCTCAGACAGACAGCAGGGAAGGCAATTTAAACGTGGCACTCATTTTGGTGCTTCAAGTGCGTGGAGTTAGCTTTAATTATAAAGTACAAATAGCC
Source organism: Pagrus pagrus (assembly GCF_965226575.1). Lineage (NCBI taxonomy): Eukaryota > Metazoa > Chordata > Actinopteri > Spariformes > Sparidae > Pagrus > Pagrus pagrus. The sequence continues at coordinate 2,321,340 of NC_140200.1, read as the reverse complement.
TTGAGACTGTTGCACGCTTTCACAAGCACATTTTTTTGAAGCAAGGGGAATGTTTAGATTGAGGTTTAAAGGAGGACAGTGGGGATGTTGGGGGAGTTTCTGTCTGTTTGTGTCACCGACGACTTGTGGCACTTCAAAAGTAAAAATGAAAGGCAGGTCATTGAGCTCGATGGACAAGTTAACTGACAGGGTTATAAAAAGTCTGACGTTTGCTTCAACACCGTTTGGAAATCCTGGGGGATTTTAAACTTCATATTTTGTGTTAAGTAATGGATTTGTATTTCTTGTTCCTTTTGAGTTTTCGTCCCTGTGACAAAGATAGCCACCATCACTTCTTTTTTCTTGTGAAGGGTACAAAGGGGAATCTTTTTATCTCGGAAATAGGGTTTGTAGTTTCACCCTCAGCACATTCTTCACCAAAAAAATCCCTTTCTTCGGTATGCTATACGTGCTATTCCACTTTATTTAAACCCCTGTCAGCTGATTATAAATACTATGGGAAAGAGGAAAGTCAGTTTCCACACTTTCAGTCCAGGCAGTATAGATAAGTGGTTGTGAAAGAGGAACGGAGCAGACAAGGAAATTCCCTGCGCACTTTTTCCTTCCTTGTCTGGTATTAAGACTGAAGCATGCAGATGGGAAAGTGTCATGTAACAGAGAGCACGTTTTGGTTCTCTTCAGGAGATGTGAATGATTGATTTCCACTGGGACAGCACAGAAAATGCATATCCGCATACTGCTATATACCATGGGTCAGTGTTAATGATGTGGAGCGGCCTCAACAAGATGTTTGTATTATAATGATGCAGGTTTTACTGAACGTGCATTCAACCTGCCTGACGGGCTTTAGTCTGCAGCTGCACCCATCGAGTTACACAGAATTACATTACATAAGCACCAAATGAAGTTAAGTTTCCTCTCTCTGCACACTCTCATGCTTTGTCACTCCTGCACTTTCAGGTCTCTCTCACTCTGTTTTTGTCCAGTCAGTATTTGAAAGCTGTTAATAGCACGAACTCAAACACCCGTCCTATCATGTGACCTGGTTTTGATTTGGCTTAGTTCTTTCATGAACACCAAACCCAAAAAATGTCCGTCCAAATCTTCATAAAACAGAAAAAAAAGAAACAAAACAAAACAAAAGAATCTGATTTAATCCAACACAGTGCGTGGATTGATAAAGGGCTGTTACTGATTGTGAGCAGGATGTAAAAGATGGACATAGCATCCCATCTTAGCCTTGAGTAAGTGTTTCTGTCAAGTATTTTCTGCGTTTAAATACCTTTCTGAGAGATGAGACCTGGTTAGACCTCATCTGTCACACAGTACAAATCCAGTCTTTACCAAGGATTGACCTGTTTTGGTTACAACAGCTCACAAGAGACATTTTGACTGCATTTCACTTAGGTGGTGCAGGTCCAGGTTTCTGGTCGGGTTGGGCGATGTCTGCGATGCCAAATTGGCATACGACGATGTCTACAGTGAAACATTGTGATGGACGATGACATCGTTGTTTATGAATTTGAGGCGGCGTGTCCCCTCAGCGTTGTCGTATTAGCTCACCACTGTAGCCGCCGCTGTTTCCCACCGTTGCTCTGACATGAATCTCCAACTGTCTCACCCTGCAGAGGAAGCTATCTCCCGTTAACACCGACATACATCCCTGTGCCAGGTTTAAAGGCATTTAAAAGTCGTCGTCTCCGCACCACATGTCCGTAACTCAGCTTTGTTCAGCCTCATATGCATAAAACAACGCTGATTGAATAGCCAAGGAAGCTAAGCTAAGAAAACTGTATTAAAAATGTCATGACCGAGAGAAACAGCAGCCCGCGGGAAAAGAAACACTACTGCCACAAATTTAACCGAGTGTCTTGGGTTCTCCTAACTGAGCTGGTTTAATAATAAAATAATAAACGGGACGTGGAGACGTAATGTTAGTGCACTGAGCAGCAACATACTTCTTTTCATTTCCTCTCCCCACATATCACAAAAAACAACAACTCTTGCCCTACGGCAACTCTGAGGGGACACGCCGCTCAGTTGTGCTCTCTGGTGGGGAGCCTTTTGAATCACGATGTTACGATGGTCAGGGATTAGTAGCCCTTGTTAATGTTATTAGTTGAACCTGTACTCTTCCTGCTGTGTCAAGTAAAAACGTCTGCAGTGAGAAACTCCTTACTCCAGGTAGAAACTATTGTTATAACCATAAGTGTCCCTTTGCCTCAAGTAAATAAACAGGAAATGATGAGGAGACAGAATGTAGATCTTAATAAGGAAAGAGATATAACTGTGCATGTCCATTTTATTTCATCTTGTATGGAGCTGTTTGTTGTTTCATTTCCACCTCGGCTTCTTGAGAGACAAGAACTTGTGGAAAAAGCTGCTGCAGCTGGTTTGTTTGCCTCGAGGGGGGGTAAATAAAACACACTTAGCTTCTGGTTACAATGACTGTCACAGGATATTACAGGAGGCGTGGATTTGCATACACATTGGCATGTTTTGCTCGTGTAAAAGTCTCCGTTTAAAAAAAAAAGAGCTTGTTTAAGCATGTTTTTTATGCAGCTTGTCTGGCACAGAAGTGACGGGCAGTGGCAACAATTAGAGTGCCTCATTTTTCTCCTTGTTAAATCCGTTTATCATCCATAGTGTTGGGTTGATACATGTCAGGAGATTTGCCTTGTTGTCTTTAATTTATTGAAGGTTTGTCAGCGGAAAAGTTGGCAGCTAATTTAAGGAATTGTCTCGTCTTCACTTGATCTGGAGACGGATGTTACACGTGTCTTGTTCAGATCTAAACGAGTGTTGCTCTGAATCGTTGCTTTCTTTGTGAACAGTAGCCATGAGCATACCAGAATGCAATGCAGCTACATTTTGAGTGACATCACTGCAATCATAGACACTCCCCAGTGTTCACAAACTAGTTGGCTCGCAAACTATGTTAATATGTGCACACCCAGACGCACACACACACACACACACACACACACACAAACAAACCTCAGCCATAAATATTGTTCTCTGGAAGTTGTTAAAAGCAGTTCTGGTGTCGCGTAGGAAATGACAAATTAATGATATCCAACAGTGTTACAGTAAGGAGAGATTTTCCTTCAGGCATTTCTTTAAAGAGGTCATATTCTGCTTTTTGGGTTTCTGCCTTTCCTTTATTGTGTTATGAAGCATTTTTTGAATGTAAATGTCCTATTATAGAACGAGGACCCCCAAATAAAAGCATGAACCTGAAAATTAGCATTATATGACCTCTTTAAAGCTTGAAGATGATGGTGGGGTTTTTTTTCTTTGACACGCTTTCTGTAACAAATGAAAATCACTTGAAAATACCCTGACTGAATAGCATGTTAAACCAAGGATTGCATTAGATTACACTGGAAAGCTTTTGTCACATGGTCTTTTGTCTCTCAGAGAAAGTAACTGTCCCTTTTTTAGATGTTGCTGACATGTGCTTTGATAGTTCCTCTGATCGAACTGGCTGCCAGTTTTAGTGGATTAAGGACGCCTGAGGGTAGAATAACCTGAGTTGGCTGCAGATAAATCCAGGTGAATCTGTTGAGGAAGTTATCATAGCCGCAGGTTAGGGTTCCTCTACAAAACTAGACTTCTGCAGCACATGTACCAACATGACACCATTACAGTGCAGCTTTAATCTTTGTTAGTGAAAACTAAATGTGAGCCAGCACTGCCCCCCTCTGGTGCAACCCGGTATTTGAACAACAGACGCAATCATGGCTGCATTGACTTGATAATCACATACATTACAAGGGTTACAATAAAAACTGACTGTTTATATCCGAACTGTCACTGGTGTATGAATTTATGAAGGGTAGATGAGGAGTGAATGCCATGGCTGAGAATAGTTATCAATTTGCTGGAGGCTGTGCGGATAAATGCAGTATGATTATCATGCGCACACTGCAGCACAGGCTCTCTTTTGTTGTCTCTTCACACTATGACTTCTAAAAATCTAAGGAAGTCGTATCTGTGTGAGAAAAACTGTGTCCTTCTAGTTTCTTCACACAGTAAGAATCTGTAACTCCATGTCCTTAGTAGACTGACTCTGATTGATTTAAAGTCCAGTATCAGTTGTACAGATCATAGCTGCAGCTTCTTTATTTTAAACTTTCAGATAACAACATGAATGTAACCTCGGATTAAGTCTTTTGAACCAAGCAGGGTTATGCTGTTCCCATTTGCATCCCCGTGATACACTACGACATCCCCCCCTTTTTTTCCGTAATCATGGCCTCATGTCATGCAACAGTACGTTTTAAGCCCCGCTGTGATTACAGAGTGTGTGACCACCCTCCATGGCTGAGGAGGTAGAGTTTTTCCCTGGAAATTGCTACCTACCCACTGCCTCTCGCCTCCAATAAAACCTTTATAGCGTGTAACTGCCATTTAAGACTACATCCCCGTGTTTGGCCACATTTAGAAAGTCCTCAATCCAAAAGAGCAGAGAGATTCAGAACCTCTGGAGTAAACGTAGCTGAGCCTCTTTCCTGACCAGCAAAAACACGTAAAACATGCACACATGTGCACAATGTGAACTCTACTAGTATAATACACATTTTAACTTGCCTTGTGTTGTTCGTAAATAAACACAAATCTTCCACGATTCGGTATAAAAGGTGATGTCATGATTGAATGCAAACATGTGTTCATGTATTTTTTTCATGTCTGTTTTTCACTGCTGTATTTTGACCATCAGGTTTGCTGGAATGGGTAACCTGCTAAAAGTCCTAACAAGGGAAATAGAGAACTATCCACACTTTTTCCTGGACTTTGAAAGTAAGTCTGGCAGCGGAGTGGAACAAAGATGGATGGAGATAGAGATGTTGGGAGGGGGGAGGGAGGGTAACCTGCTCAGCTGTGTTTCCTTTCTGTCAGCAGGTCTGTGCTCCTGATGACGATCCCCTGAAGGAGTCTGCTTATGCTCCTCTCCTCTTCGCCTGCACTTTTTTTTCCTCCCCTCTCCTTTGTCTTTCACTCGGTCACGACCTTCTGCTCTCTCAGCTCTGATCTGCCTAATAACTTATTGATGACTTTTAACATCACCGATACTTTTCTTCCTTTCTCTTTCTCTTCTCTCTCTCTTGCAGAAACCAAATGGGGAACCTGTTAAAAGTGCTCACTTGCACAGAGCTTGAACAGGGGCCAAACTTTTTCCTTGACTTTGAAAGTGAGCTCAGCTTGTGCCTCTCTATCCCTCTGCTCTCCCCTCCTCTACATCCCTGAGTCATTTTTCCTCGAGCGTCTCTTTAGCTGCTCTGGCTGGTCAGGGGTCAGACTATTCAACTATTGTATCATCAACCTTCCCCCTTTTTGAATTTAGCAGAATTGATGATTGATTTCAGTAAACTTTTAAAATCCATTCACTTCACGCCAAGCTGAAGAAAAATAGAGCTGACCTTTGACCTCTACTAACTTGTCTGCATGCCTGCCTGCTTATAATATGACACATGTGATACATATATGTACCTGGCATAATGTAATTACTAGCACATTATTATCAGGTGCATTATGTTACAGTTCCTTCTTGTTTCTCTTCCTGCATAATCCTGTGATTTATAGAGATCATTTCATTGTTTGCGACTGCCGTTAAGATAGAAAACCTTCATCAAGATATTAAATCATATACTTTATTGCTCTGCTTCCTAATGTTCACATTAAACAGACAAGCTGGCTCATTGTTAACCCAGCAAATAAATCTGCTTTGTCCTTTTTCTGCAACAAAAACCTAACACGCCTCCACAGTGGCATTTCAGCCAGTCTCACAATACAGCCAACCTCAGGCTTTGTTTATTCAGCAAAGAGGAAATGATGGCAGTGGGAGGGTTTTGAAATTCAAAACAGACCCAAGGCACAGAGTTTTTAATGTCACTGATGCACTATATTTAGAGCTGTTAGAGCTGATAGCCGAAGCCTGAGAATCTTTAGCTTCCTGCAGAAACATCAGGATTATATGTTGTATGTACAGTATATAAAATCTGTCCTGAATGTGAGATATATGGGATCTGCAGAGCAATAAAAATATAGATATCCTTATCAAGACCATGCAGGAAATACGAAACAAACTTCTCTGTAGGTCGCAGGCATGGCCGAGTGCAGAAGAATCCTGTTTATTTTAATCAGAGACTTCCCAAAAAATGTATACAATCAGTTTAATCTCATGAATATTGTGATCACTTTATACAAACTTCATTGCACGTGTCTCTGTACGGGACCTGCTGTAGCGTCATGTCCATCCAAGAGCTCGCTCCAGCAGGCTTTGGATAGACTGCCCTGCAGAAACATGTAGCATATTTTACATATCGTTTTTCAGCTCATACTGTATATTCATCATACAAACCATAGTAGTTCCATCACAGTCCGTCTCCAAATATCGCTGCCTGGAATTTAGATTTGTTTTAAATTTGTGTTACAAGAGAAACGAGGCGTCTTTGAGCTGAAGGCACGATGCAGTAAATGCAGCCAGTGTATTCAGTTACAGACGTCAAGATACATTATGGATACTTGATTATGTGTCTGGAGCCTTTCGGTCTGCAGCAGAGTGCTTTCATTGTTTTACAGACAGCTCCAGCCTCCTCAGTACTTACCAACGTTTGGTTTGCAGTTCAAATTAAAGGCATCGCTCTGGACGCACGTGGCAGCTGATTTTGGTGTCTGACTGTTGATGGACTCATGTGGATGTGCCGTATGTGCTGGAAGCCAAAACACACCCACTGAAGTGAAATGATGCTTGTAGCTTTGACCCCAACACGGTTCAGTGTGCTGAATGTTTTTGTACTCTGCCTCTCAAAAAAAGAGTTTTGGTAGAAAGTTATTTTTTTTAGTGACAAAAACACTCAGCACACCTGCCCCAGTCATTAAAAACACAGTCATTAGTTGTTTAATTAAAGCCTTTTCACATCAAGTCACAGTGCAACATTAAGACAAGATAATTAGACTATATGTTGAGTTAAATCTGCTAAACTAACGAGCCCCTTGCAAATTGATTCTTGATGTGAAAAGACAAGAATAATCAGTCCTGAAATGTGCGTACTGACGTTGACTGCTGCAGTAGCTGAGCTAACTATTGTCCTGGTGTGTGTGTGTGTGTGTGTGTGTGTGATTTTGTATGCATCTGTGTGTGCATGTGTTCTGTGTTTGTGTGTCAGATGCACAGCCGACAGAAGGAGAGCGCGAGGTGTGGAACCAGGTGAACTCGGTCCTCCAGGATTCTGAGAGCATCCTGACGGGTCTGCAGGCGTACAAAGGAGCCGGCCAGGAGATCAGAGATGTGAGGAACCACACCGGCGCTGGGTGTCGACGATCACCACGGCTCTTAATTGTGGACGTTTGTCTCACGTTTTCTTCTGTTGACTTCGTTTCCTTTCAGGCAATTCAAAACCCGAACGACTTCATGCAGCAGGAGCGAGCCTGGAACTCCGTCTGCCCGCTGGTCATCAAACTCAAGAAGTTCTACAGTTTCTCTCTCAGACTAGGTGTGTTCACCGTGTAGAAGTAAAGGTCTCGTCTTAGCTCATCATCAGTGGCAGGAATATTTCATTTCAAGAACTGTATCTCTTCCATCACTCGGGTTGTTTTCTTTATTTTTTGTGTGTCATTTTGTAACATTTAAAGTAGCATCTATGCCAAAGCCAAGTGAATGATATGCAGCAGGTTTAGAGGAACAAAACCTTCAGCTTGCCTACGTCCAGCTCTGGAGGATATTTTCAATATGAAGTTGTTGCTTTACAAGTAATTTCATGCTATAAGGAAGTTAAAATTAGTAGAAAATTAAGTGTTTGAGTTTTTTCTTTTCCTCAGTCAAAATACGCACGCTCAAATAAACTCTGAAGAGGAACTGAAAGAGGTTCCTACACAGCAGCTCACTTCTTTTCTGTGTGTGTGTTTCTGCAGAGGAGGCCCTGCAGAGTTTACTGGAGTGCCTGACATGTCCGCCCTTCACGCCCACTCAGCACCTGGAGAGGGAGCAGGCACTGGCCAAACAGTTTGCCGAGATCCTCCACTTCACTCTGCGCTTTGACGAGCTGAAGGTCTGCCGAGCTGTCTCAGTAACACTATCACAGACACACACACACACTCTGCCCTCGTCACCCTTTGATTGTTGTCTTGTTTTCCTTCAGATGAGAATTCCTGCCATCCAGAACGACTTCAGCTACTACAGAAGAACCATCAGTCGAAACCGGATAAACAACATGAACGTGAGTTCGGGGCTCCCACGTGTCCTGGAAAACCTGGAAAACAGTTGACCAGTTTTCCGGTGGAAAATGGAAAATGAGAGAAAAAGCAAAATGTCCTGGAAAATCTTGTGTTGTCCTGAAACATTATTTAAACTCCCCAAAACTGCACAATACAGTACAGTGTTAGTAGTATACTGTATATTATTTATAAAAACGTAGATTATTCTTAAAAGGAAACCAGTGAGTTGTTCGTTTAAAGAGACTTTTCTTTCGTATATTCACTACTGATCTTGATGAAAGCAAAACTTCCAGCAGCCTTTGTTACTGGTGTTCATGCTGTTCAGTTATTGATGTTCAGGCAGCCGTGGATAATACACTGTAATTCACAAGAGAAAAAGACATTGGGGTTTTAAATTGATTAATTAAGGAACATATTAGCTCCCTGTCTGTCGTACCAGCTAGATCGTCACTGAAAATGTCCTGGAAAAAGATCTCTAGAAAAGAGGGCGAACCTTGAAGTTGTCTGCATGTTGTTGTGTCGGTTAGATTAATCTACAAAGTCCAGAAATAAGCCCGACTGATCACTTTTGAAGTACTAACGTATTAAAAATGGAGTAATAGTTAAAAGAACTACTTGTAAGTGTTGTCCAGGTGTGTCTGGATGATGCTTCTCTCAATAAATATGAGCGAGATGTGGTTGAAAAGCTCTCCCACGCTGACATTGTTTATCTGCTTATCTCTGATTGTTTCTGCACCAACAGTTGGACATTGAGAGTGAAGTCAACAATGAGATGGCCAACAGGATGTCTCTGTTCTACGCTGAAGCCACGCCCATGCTGAAAACACTCAGCAACGCAACCACAAACTTCGTGACAGAGGTGAGAATGTTTCCACTGCATCGCCGTCAACATGACAGAGTACCCACACAGCAACTGTTTTACAATGTTGCTTATTCCTAATCTATTTCTAATTTCAATGAAAGGTAAAGTCCATCCACTGTCACGCTGTGGCTCGAACCTCTCAGCTGACTGTGCGCTACATATTTAGACGAGGAAGCTAAAATGAGTCGCACTTAACTTCTTAGTTAGCCCCATTTTTCTTATTGGAGTGTTGCGTCAGAAAACATCTCATTATGTTTGAACAATGAATTATTTATAATAAATATTCATATTGATCAATAAACTGTTGTTTTATGCGTCTGTCTCTGTAGAACAAGACTCTTCCACTGGAGAACACGACAGACTGTCTCAGCACCATGGCCAGCGTCTGTAAAGTCATGCTGGAGACACCGTGAGTACTGACGCGCACACACACACACTTTGGCGTGGACACAATAAAGGAAAGGTAAAAACCCAAAAAGCAGAATACGACCTCTTTAAGTGAGACAGTAAATGAGACTTGCTCATGACAAGTTGAGTCCATGAATTTCAAGACAACACCTTGAGTCTGTGAAGTCCTTGAAATGGAGGCGTTTAGTGTAGAAACCCAGAAGTGTAAACGCTGCAGAAGACACTCACACACTCTCACATGTTCATCCAACAAATAATGTAGTTTCTTCTGAACGAGACTTCAGTCTTTCTCATTTCAAGGTTCCTTCCTTTTCTTATCCCGTTACTTTCCCTGTCTGTGTTTTTAGGGAATATTCGAGTCGTTTCAGCAGCGAGGATACGCTCTTGTTTTGCATGAGGGTCATGGTCGGAGTCATCATTCTTTATGACCACGTCCACCCCAACGGCGCCTTCAACAAGTCCTCAAAGATAGACGTGAGACACACACACACACTCTCTGACACTGCTGCACACATGTCGAAACAGCATCACTGTAGATTTGTTTTGTGATGCTGCGCTCTCATTCACAGTCTGTTTGTTTCTCCTCAGATGAAAGGCTGCATAAAAGTCCTGAAGGACCAGCCGGCAGACAACGTAGAAGGCCTCCTGAACGCCCTCAAGTAGGTTACATTCAATCGACTTCGGATCGTGTGAGGAGTGTTTCTGTGTTGGGTTGCCAGTGTTAGACTTTCATCAATCTCCACTAAAAACACATTTTATTCCTCCATTCTGCCCGGCTTGTTGTGTTTTTCAGTAAATGTTGTATTTTACGATATAATACAGTTCATTAAAAAGAGAGCCTGTATTCTCCCTCTTTGTTTTCACGCTGATGAGATATTTCTCAAGAAAACACTTTTATTTTACTTTGTTCTTTGTCAAAATGTTGAGAAATGAATGCTTTGGGCCATGGGAGCCTCTTTGTTAGCGGTGATTCTTCGACAGTACTGTGGGGATCGAGACACGCGTGTCATTGGTTTAAGACGCACCTTTTAGCAGTAGATCCAGGCCGGCAGATGTGATGGAAAAAAAACGTCATACATTCACCAAACTGACCGCTGTAAAGATATGCTGTCACATTTAACATGAATGTTGCTGCATGTGTATATTTTCATTTAGGGCCAGAAGAGACGCGTGCTGTGATTCTCCCGACTGCCTTGTTGTTCACAGTCTCGCTCACATTCACTCTTTCTCCTCAGATTTACCACAAAACACCTGAACGACGAGTCCACTCCGAAGAACATCCGGACGATGCTCCAGTAATTCTTTCTTTTATATAAATAGATATGAAGAGGATCACTGCTCTGACCTCAAATAAGATGTATATGTTTACATTATTTAAAAAGACTCGATGTTAATACTTGTGTGTATTTGCATAGTCATTCCCTCCAAGCTATTGAAACCTGCAGAACATCTACCTTCTTCTTCTTCTTCTACTTCTACTTTGCAAAAAAAATCTGAGAGCATCACATGAATTGCCTCTACTGTTAACAGCTGTCAAAGCACAAATGATGGAAACCTATCAGCCTTATGTAACGGAGCTTTGCGAGCAGCACTTGGACATAAAATGAACAAGGCAGCATAAAAATGTCCTTTAATCAATCTCTTTCAATCTTTTATTTGACAATGGAATTAGTCGAGTGTACAGCTTTTTAGTCGAGTCCAACTTGTTTTTTTGAAACAATAAATCTTTTTTTGAACATTTTAAATTCACAGGTTTTTCGTTTATATCGCAGTGAAAGTTCGGCGTGTATTAAAACAAGTGAAGTTGTTTCTGTGTTTTCACTTTAATGACAGAATATGAAATCAATCGATGTTAAAGGTGGACTTTTTTTTTTTGTGTTGCAGTGAAGGGCTAAATATTATGAGCACATGAGGGATTGATTGGTTTGATGTATGTATTGCTAAAACCATTAGGATGTTTTCTGTATTTGTCTTTATTGTTTTCAGACTCCAACATTGTGCAACTGTTAAAATAAATCCACTGTGAACATCAAACTTACTTTGCACATCCAGTAAGATCCAGTTTGTTCTTAAGCTTTGAAAAAGGCCACGACGATGAAAGACTAAAATTAAATCAACACACCAAATGTTTTATTGAATTGTTTGTCGCGTGTTTCTCCCTGTTTTAAGTGACTTTATCGTGGCTTCGGCATTAAACGGAAAATGTTTTTCTCTAGAAGAAAAGGCCAAAAAAATTACACTCTGAATAAATGATAAACACGTTTTTAAAACAGTTTATTAATCCTTCTATACATCGAACTACACACCGGATCATTTCACAGCCTCAGACCTGACAGAAATGACTAACGACTGTTTGCTTTCACCTCTTGTGATAATAATCATCGTCACTGATCGTAACCAGTATGGATATCTGTGGTGTATAACCGATATCCTCCCTCATTCCTCTAACGCCACAACACAGATAATCCTTCAGCAGCTCCTAACGTACTCAAACTAACTTTCTCACGAGGTCAGACAATCTCGTCATCCTGTGACGGTTGTGACGCAGCTTTAAGTTGAATTGTGGCTCTTTTTTTCTTTTCTTTTTTTACTGTGTTTACTCTGTAAAGGACCGTGAGTAAGAGAGTGCGTACTAAAAGGAAACGACTACTAAATACTTGGATCAGCTGTAAAGACTTTCCTAAATTTGACATCTAACATGTTATAATAATAAACTGTCATCACTCGTCGTGGAGCACGACTTGGTCTTAAAGCCTTAACCTGTGAAGACAGTATTTTCATGTTTCAGCACAGAAATACTTTTATTTCATCCACAAGCCATACACATAACGAACCATACTCATTAACACATTAAATTAACAAGTCAGGTATCTACCGTTCATTATTCATTAAGTCTGTATGTTTTTGATCCTCTTGTATTTAGTAATATATACGTGTGTGTGAGCCGTACATTGAATGCAATGTTTTATATGCAATGAGTGAAAACTGTGCATGGACGAGACTCGGAGCGAGGTGTACGTATGATACGGATATTTCATATCTGACTGAAGTGTCACATGATTGATGTACACGACGCTCTTCCCTCTTTGCCGGAGATATGCTACTGTGTGTTCAATCAGATGTGTTGAATACTGAGACAGAATCAGTTTGTTTCTTTTTTTGTCTTAAACTGACAGTTATTGTTTAATATGTTCAGAGTTCAGACTCACTGTTTATATAAATTGCTTTGGCTTTGTATTGCATATTGAATGGGGATGTGTGAATTGGAAAATAAAGGTGGTACATTTCTTATACAGACGTATGTTTCCTTTGGCTTTTTGTTCGTTTGTACGAGCTTGAAATCAAAAACACCTGAGCTCAGAGTTTATTTACTCTAAAACGGGACCCTGTAAAGTTTTCTTCTGTGTTTAACAAGTTCTGTTAATCAAGTACTGTACCAGAGGACTGGTATGACGTACTAGTACTTAAGTATTTCCGTTTGCTGCTACTTTATACTTTTTACTCCACTTCGTTTATCTGATAACTTACGTTAAAAGTTCCTTTGCAGACTTCTTTCTGCATCCGAGCCAAAGTATCACATGTTAGAATTACATTTTTAAAAATTTGATTTATTTAATTGGCAATCAGATTTAAAAACATTGATTGTGATACTCAGAAAAATGCTAAATATCAGATCAGATAATCGGCGTATATTTATATACATGTAAATATATGTATAGTTTACTTGTACTTTTGATACTAAAAAGTACATTTTTTGTGAGATAATCACTTTTGATACATAAGTACACGTAATATCAGATAGTTTTAAGACTTTTACTCTTCATACGAGTTACTTTTGCTTTTACAAAAGTAGTATTTTAACACGATATCTTTACTTGTACTCAGGTATGATTTTTATGTACTTTTTCCATTTGCTGTTCTTGGTGTGTTTCTGTCTGCAGGACTGTGTGGGGACAAACAAACCAGACCTAGTCATCAAAACATCCACAGGGTCATCGTTAAGAAGTCACATCTGTGAAAAATTATTAAAAATGAGCATAATTATATGAATAACTTGGATATAATTGAACAGAACTGATAAAATATTAAAAATTCCTGTCATAACATGCAAAATACTGTCTCCTTAAAAACACATTTCTGTTTCACAAGAGATTTTCTCCTTTCAGTGGCTCATTATAAGTGTGAAGCTCTCTGAAGTTATGAATGATTGAGACCTTTAGTCATTTCTGCAGTGACTTCCACACAGTGTCAGAACCATTATAATGGTGCTGGGGCTTGAATCTTGTCCCGGAGCTGTGGTTCTGACGTCCTGCTGAGGTGGACAATGTTCTTCACTCCACGTCTCACGTGTGTGACGAGGGCAGAGTCCAGAGCTGAACTTCAAACAGTGGTGTACCTGGAAGTGAAATAATCAGTGTTTTTTTTGCACGTTATTGGTCAAAGTATTCCAACAGTGCTGATAGTTCACATCATCTTAACATTATTTAAAGGGTCAGCTCACCCAAATTACATAAATTCACAAATCTCTCCGTGTCAACAGTTTTATTAAAGTGACTATGAGGAACCTTTAAGTGTTTATGAAACTATCTCTGATTCCTCTGATGATTATAAATGACCTGTAACAGCAAACGAGACCATCAGCGAACAGACTGTTATTTTTGTATAGTAATTATTAATGCCTGTGCTCGGGTCCGATCACATATATCACATATAAAATCACATATAAATACATCACATCATTGAGATCCATCCTGCGGTCTCTCTGTCACTCGCTTACAAAATAAATACACTACTAATGTACTAATTTACACAACTTTTCCACATTTGCAGTCGTACTCGCAAGACCTTTAATGTGTCAGACTGCTGGAGATACCACTTTAAGTGTAGGATCTAAATAACTTCAACTTTTTTATAAATATTTGTCAAATAACAAAACAAACCTTTTCAGAGTAAATCATGTCACTTCTAACAAAAGATAAAACATCTCTAACAGGGTCACAAACAGCACAAAGAGTGCGACTTTCTTGCAGAATCAGTCATTTCAAACTGACGATTTGTCCTGAATGCACGTCTTGCTGTGTGGTTACATCATGTTCAGCTCAGAGGAGCGGAGTTAACTGGGATTTCTTACTGGGAGCGCTCCGGTGTGAACGCTGGGACGCCCTGAGCGCCTCCACGCTCAGCCGAGGCACCGCCGACCTCGCCGGTCCCGGACGAATCCCGGCATTACACCGGGCCAGGTGCAGCACGCTGCTGGCTGTCTCCTTGGTGACGGGGTGGTCATGACTGCGAGTCGCCCAGGAGGGTCGACACTGGGTATCATGATGATGATGATGAGGAGGAGGAGGAGGAGGATGATGGGGTCTGGAGTTGGAGCTGAGGAACATCTGAGGAACAGAAAGACTGTTTAAAAAACTGTTTAAAAAACTGAAAATATAGTAAATTCAACATTATTTCAAATGTTCCTGTTTCCAGGCAGGAAAATAAATCTTGATTTCACCAAACCTGGAATATTAAATGCCACAGTGTCCTCTGTCTCACCCGCTCCTCCCCCCCTCCCTCCCTAAAACCCTCATCATCAGCATAATTTGGCCTCCCCCCCGTCACCTCCCCTCTCTGAGCAGCTCATCATTAACATGTATCTCTGTGTAAACGCTGCTCCATAATGCATGATGCCTGCTGGTTGCGCAGTCTCCAGAGAGAGCGCACGTTTATCAGCTCCCTTTGATTCAGACAAGGAGGTCACAGTCACAGCGGGGTGACGGCGTCGATGATGAATGGAGCGCGATTTACCAGCGATTTGGCTTTGCGTAGTTTGTAATTCGCCCCAGACAGCGACTTCCTGCTCCCGTCGTCTGGCTTCCACGTGTTACTGCAGCAGGTGGAGGCTCTGATGTTCACCTGCCTGCAGAGAGTCAGCGAGCAGGTGATTCATCAGGACACACATTCAAATATCAACTTTATTTTATACGTATATCTTCAGGGTTAGTTTTTTAGTTGAGTTATTTCCACATCCACATTTCTTTAGAAAATGAAAGTAACTAATGTGTAATTAAAAACTACAACAAGAGAAGTAATAATATGATAAAGGTATAAAATCAAAACTGCTCAAGAAGAAATTAGAGCAGATGCCAATAAGAAGGAAATGTGAGTGGGTCAAACATCTGGACTACAAATTGCTCAGCAACATTTCATCTTTTACCTTCAGAGATGTTTTATTCCTTTTGTCAAGGATTAATTACTTAGAGCCAATAAATAACGAGTCCAATAACTTCTCACTCACTTGTCTTTTCTTTTTCTATAATCTAATAAAAGGAGTCTAAATATCAGAAACACAAGCTGTTTCTCTCGTGTCTCTTCGTTCTCTATGTGAGAATATACAGAGTCCCTGTCGAAAATTGTTATATGGACCTGATGTTTTCTAAAAATGGGAGCGAAGGAGGAGGAAGAAATGCAGCTGTGACGTGCAGGAATGTGAAGGTAAAATCTGCCTGAGCCCGAAGACGAAAGCTTTTCTCTTCCTTCTCCTTAAAAAAAGGAAATGTGGGAAGAGCTGGAGACGATGTGAGCCTCCATCAGACTGCAGAGCTGCTGTCACGAGTGTTTTCTTTCTAGACAGCAGCATGTGGTTATAATGACTGTATGTAAGTGTCAGTGGGAACACAGCACCTTCCTGAGGAACGATGTTTCTCACTCACAGGACTCATAGTTTAGATGTCGACTACAGACTGAGGTTTGCATCTAAATGTCTAAACTCAGTCTGGGACGGTGTGAAAAAGGTCAAATCGTTTGATTTCTCTTGTTTTCCACTGCAGAAAAAGACGAGTCTGTCAAACTCCACAAAAAATACTCCTACTTTTAGCTAAAGGAGAGTTTATAATATTCAACTTTATGGGTGCTGATGCAGTGTTCCTCATCCAGTCCTGTTAATGACATGACGTTATTAAGTGATGGCAACATGAGCAGGCACCGCCCACCAAGTTTCTATTTTCTGTGGGTGTTTTTGTAACCATGGCCGTGCTGGGGTTGCGGCTGAGGGCTTGTTTAAAGGCACAGGTTCTGAACACAGGCCTTATGTCACTGTGGTCTGAGCGTTTGATTTCCCTGCAGTCTTACCCTTGGTGGACTGGTTCTGTGGGGTCCAGGTTGTCCAAGTAGTTGAAGCGTAGCGTGTCTTTAGGATGTCTGTCAGAGTCTCTCCATGGTGGCGGAGCAGTCTGATGCCTCTTTTTGGAGATGTTTCTAAGTGGCAGGGTGCTGGATGCTGGATGTTCCTCCCCGAGGACGTCCAGTTCTGACGGGTCTTCATGTGTACTGCTGATGGCTGATACATGTGGGACTGCAAACTGCTGCTGGGATGAGGAGGTCTGGAGGTGGACAGTGGACTTTTTATGGATGTTTCATCATTAATTTTAATGTAGCTGCCCCGTTCTGAATCATGTTTCAACTCATTCTGGATGTGTCCTCCTGACCTGCAGTGAGGCGAGTCGCAGCTCCTGCACAGTCTGGATGTAGAGTCTCTTCCAGACGCCCTGCTCCAACGGTGTGGGGGAGAAGCTGATGCACCAGCCGAGCCTTAGACACTTCGGCATCCACAGCTGGTCCAGTTCTACTATGCTCCTCCAGTGCCAGCTCACCTGCCAACAGAGAGTTAGAAAACAAAAGAAAGAGTGACTTTTACAGACTCCACAGCTGCTCAGTGATATCTGTGTCATCCATGTTAACTACATATATGTATCAAGCTGAGTGTGCGTACCCGAGCACATCGACAGAGGCTGCGTGGGTCCAGGAAGGAGAAGATGTACAAGCAGAGGGCTCTGGGCAGCATGCAGGTGAAGTCTGCAGCCTGCAGGGGGAGCCGTCTGTTAACACTGAGGCTCAGGAACATCAGCTGCTCTGAGGAACAGCTCAGCACCAGGTCCTGCAGCACCGCCCTCCTCTGACCGTCAGACCACCTGTCAAACTGACAAAGACACCTCAGAGCAGAACCCTCTCAGCTGAACGGACTCCACAGAGCACATGGTGACGTTTGTAGCGACCACCAGAGATTTATTTGTGGTCGACACAGCTCAGTGCATCAAGTGTTTTCTTTATTCATCTGCTTTAAACGTACCCACTTTGCCAGAAGGCTTCGTCTCTCTGCAAACACCTGAAGAAGAAAAGTAGTAGTGATAAAGGTTAGTTATCACATCAGACTGCAGTGAGAAGTGACGAGGAGCATGTGGAATAACAGAACAGTCCTAAAAACGTTTCATTATCAGATGACCCGTCAGATTGATCTCGACCTCCAGGTTGGGAACCACTGCACCAGACTAGCTGATTTTAAAGGTGCAATATAGAGATGCACGATATGGTCAGAAAAGTGATATTGCAGTTGCGACATAATTCATGATTATTATGTGTGATTACATTTTACATCATGATTTTCAGTGTCATTGAAAAACGAGTAAAATCATGATTATGTGTTATAACATCTGGAGAACAAGCCAAACATCTCTGCAGCACTACAACATTTCATTAAAACACTGTTTACTGACAAGTTTTACCTTTTATAAAATAACTACATCTTGAACAGCTACAGCAATAAAATGCTACTAACACATTCCTGCATTAGTATTAACAATCTAATAATGTCATATTTAGTAATATGTCAGTCACAGGCCCTATTTTACTGTATAACGAGTACTTTTAGCCTACTTTTGACACTTTGAGTACATTTTGTTGACATTTAGATGAGTAGGATTTTGAATGTAGGACTTTTCCTCGAAATTGAGCAATTTTACATTGTGGTGCTAATATTATTAAACTATTTACTATTAAATTGAGGCTGTAGTACGTGTCAGTAAAGAATCAGAGTACATAGTATCATGACTATCAATATCACGGTTGTGGCTGATCGTAGTGACTCAGGACAGGTGAGTAGACGTGACCTTGTTGTTGGACAGCGTGTGGTTCAGAGGGGTCCAGGAGCTCAGGGTGGTCTGCAGCTTGGCAGAGCTCGCAGACGACCTCGGTGCAAGTGGCATCTTTGGGTAACAGCTGCGTGAAGGTGATGCACTGAAACACACAGAACAAAACTTCATTCACAGTTTAGGTGGATGTGCAGCCCACAGCGTGGTCTCATTATTTCCACAGCAGAGCAACGCTCAGTCTGAATTATTGAGCTCCATAACATACCGGCTTTGATCTCACTTAAAATGATGTTTTATAAATAATGCCAACTGATAATGTTGAACAAAGCACCTCTGCTGTTAATTCTGCATCTGATAAAAGGAGAAGTTGAGTCTGCAGTGTGTGAAGAGTTAACATTCCTGCTCAGAGCTGAACAACACACTCCTCTGGTGTTTAACTCACCGTCACGTCTCCTCTGCTGGCACAAGAAAATAAATCCAACTTCTATACACACTGACGCTCTAAACTCCTGCTGGCCTCTGTGTCCGTGCAGCCAACTCTTCTTCTTCTTCTTCTTCTTCTTCTTCTTCTTCTTCTCTTTCCCTTGCACAGTTTACTTGTTTCCATAGTAACAGTGAGTGTACTCTCCTTACATGGACTGGCTGTCACAGCTTGTCACACACAGTAGGGGTTGCTGCAAAGCAAACCACAGTGGAGTGTGTGCAGTGTGGAGTGTGTGCCGGCGTCACTGGCTCTAATGATGACAAATGCAGTGCAGAAGGCCCGACACTGCGACTGCTGTACGGACCATCTGTCTCTCACGCTGATACTGCAGAACAATACGTTTCCAGCTCGGATACTTCAGCACACATTTTGAGGATATTTGGAGTAAAATTTTGGTGTCAGAAAATCATATTCTCATGTCGCGTTTATCATTTTTATTATAAACTTCAGACATTTGAAATGATTGTATTTATTTATTTACATATATTTATGTAATTATTATTAGGCCTTTTTATCTTTAGTAGTGGTGGTAGTAGTTAAAATTAGGGGTGTAGCGATACATCGATCCAGAGTAGCATCGATGCAAAGTGAAAACATCGATTCATATCGCCGCCATCGTTAAGATACGCCTTTATTTTGAAATTCCCACAGCACGTCTGTGTCACCGTGTCCGTCCATTCTCATAAACAGTGCTCTGTTTTTATTAAAGACAATAGATTGATGATATCTCATATCGATTGCAGGCCCCTGTATCAAATTGAAACGAAATCGTGTCCTGACAGACTTTGTGACATCAGCAAATATCGTCCAAAAATCAATATAATATCGCATTGTGATGAAACTTGTGATTTACACCCCTAGTAATAATAATAATAATAATAATAATAATAATAATAATAATAATAATAATGATAATTATAATGACAATAATGATGATGATAATAGTAATTATTTTATTCATAGTAGGCTTTTTAATGGAATAAATGTAATAATCTTTTGTATCATTTAAGTGTAAACCCGGTGCTGTAGGTCTCCTGATGAAACACTTTGGGCCTGTTTTTTTTCTTCAATTTTCTCTCGTCCCACCAGTCAGAGAAGTTTTTCATTCAAAAGCTGAAAGCCGCTCGCTCTCGGATGGGCGGTCGCGCGCAACGAAGACAGAAAACCTGCTGTGAAGAAAAAAAGAGGAGCGCTGCATCAAGTCACACAGACTGAGCAGGACCGGAGACGAGCCACCGGGCCTTCAAAGTAATTCTGTCACATCTGTTCAAGGAACAGTTATTTTATGTTTTTGCTATATTATTATACACATGATGCGCCTATTTAAAGCATCAAAGCAAAAGTACTTGTTTTGCAGAAAAAATGCCCTGCAATTGATATTTTACTGTAGTTTTACTAGGAGTGTAAATCACAAGTTTCATTAAGATACGATATTATATCGATTCTTTGGACAACGATACGATATTTGCCGATATCACAAAGTCTGCCACGAGACAGATTCACATTTTCTGGCGAGGCAGGCGGCTCTTTGACAGTAAAGGTTGGGTCTAAACGGGTTTTAAAAAGCGGGTCAACCTGCTCAAAAGTGCCTATTGACCCCATTCCCACGTCCCACAGCTGCTCTGACGTTCATCTGAAATGTTACGTTTTACGGTGTTACGTCACGAATGCGCCGGAAACAGAAGAGAAAACAACAACAGACCCATTATTGTGAAAGAAGTGTCTGTAAAACGGTGGACAAAGTATTTTGAGCGTCACAACCCCCGAAACATGACTCATGTCACAATCACAATAACATTTGAAGTGTAGAATAGCCGCACGATTAAATTTAACTTATCCCCATTTAAGTTAGCCGGGCGCTAAACCGGAAGTTAGCCGGCTCGTCGGCGATCCAGGTATTCTCACAGCCAGGAATATGATATATATTATAATAATATAATTCACATAAATGAACGGGGCTCCACCTCCAACACTGTGTCCAGTAATAAAACGTCCTCAATAGACCGCATCCCAAATTCCTTCTGTATTTAAGCCCACCTGGATGTTGATAACGCGTCATAACGGCAGAATTTAGCGTGTTTACGTGTAAATGCATTGCACACAAAAGCCAGAGCTTAGCGGGTTTTTGGACCGGTGGAAAAGGGGGATGTAGTTTCCGACCCCTGATCTAGCTGGTGTCAGCGCGGCCGTTGGTGCTGCTGTTATTTTGAAAGTTGTGACCGGAAGCTCTTTTGAAAATGGCGCCGCCTTGACGCTCCATCTCGGGGAGGGACGGCAGCCGGGAGGAGGAGGACAGAGGAGCCGGGAGGAGGCGGGAGGAGCCGGGTGGAGGAGGACTGCTGCTGCTGCTGCTGGTGGAGGGACGATCACTCATTGTTACCAAGTGGAGGAGCGGCGGAGACCCCGTCGCTACACGTGAATTCTCGGCACAACATCCAGGTAAAGTTGGCTTTAATTAAACCGGTTCAGCTTTCATTTATAACCGGAGCGTTTCTAACGGGCATCCACCTCCGCTGCCGCCCGGCTCGGGCTCGGGCTCGGGCTCGGCTCGGTGCGGTGAATGGTAACACCGGTACGCAGGCTACATATGCGCCGGTTACACCATTTAACTAACCGTCATCTTTTGTCTGCGCTGCGTCGCCTGACATTTCTCTCTGTTTTAATATCGCCGTGTTTTTCAGTTGAGACTCGAACAGACCGTGACGAGCCGTTAACAGTTAGCTAACAGTCCACATCTATGAGCGGCAATTAATGCATGGATCCGCTGCTGGGTGCCACAGTGCGGGAGGAGCCCGGCCACAGTGGCGCTCAGGTGGGCTAACGGACGCACCGACGTCGCATTTACATTAATCAAATAACGATCAGGGCTCAACTAAGTCTCGTGTTTTGCGTGTCAGTGCATAAAAAGATGTGTTGGGTGTGTGCCGTCATGTAAATGTAGCCATTTTCATTATGTAAAAAAGGCTAAGTTAAAAACATAGGGCTTAAATAAAGATCCAAATGTGTAGATGACGAGGAGGAATTCACACTTTTACTGTTTAGTTGATGTGTGAGCTCAAATTAGGAGAATGACGAAATGCCCTTTATTGTAACATGCATTTAAGATTGTCTGAGAAGTTGTTCTTTGTGACTTCTTTTGGTTTGTTGTTGTTGTTTTGTTTATTACACATGATTAATGTGATAAGTCAAGTGTTTGTATACATGTGTATCTATAAAACATCTCAGTAAACAGCTGGTGTTCCTTAGTCCACAAACAAACACATTAAAGTCACACCACTCATTAGAAACTAGTAGTCTTCAGTGTCTTCAATAAAACCACCAAAACAGCTGTAAATGTGCATGTAAATGTTTAGGTGCAGTGGTGAATATGTGGATGTTTTATTTAATGTTGTTATTAGGCACTAGTATGACACATTGCCTTGTAATTAAGCCTGGTAATGTTATCATTCATCTACACAATCCACCCACCACAGTTAACCTGAAAAAGCAATTAGGCCTACCAGCCCCTCTTCAAACAGCCTTTTGTGTGTTTTTCAGATGCAGTCTGTAATTAGTCTTTTTTTTTTTTTTAAACACACACAAACACTAGAGATTAACTACCCACTGTCGGTGACCTGATACCAAATATACATTTTAAAATTTCATGCTTTTATTTCTCGGCTCACAGGCTGAACATCGTCTCTATTCGTGGTTGTCGTCCATATTCCTCCGAAGCATCATCGCTCTCCGCCGAGGCAGAGAGGGAGGAGTGTGAGCCATCTTAAAGGACCCCAGCATCCCTCAGGTGATGGAGGTCTTGTGACGCACCGCTGCCGCTGACCGGAATCCCCACGGTGATGGATGCAGCCAGCTTCAACCATGGATTATGCCGCCCAGCCCAGACACTGTGAGCTCAGAGGAGGAAGAGACTACCAGACAGTCCTGGACCGCTCCCTAAGCCTTGTGATTTCCCTTTCCTGTTGAACGAGCCAGATGCTAACCGGGCTCAGTCCCTCGTCCTAACCAGACGTCCCCGGGTCTTTCTTTTCTCCTGCTGTACGGACCAGTCATGGATCTCATGTGGGTGCTGTCGGTGTCCATGTTGACGGTGTGCGTTGCCATCCCCATGGATGCAGCTGCGGGCAGCCACAGTCTGTTCACCTGTGAGCCCATCACCCTGCGCATGTGCCAGGGGCTGCCCTACAACTCCACCTTCATGCCCAACATATTGAACCATTACGACCAGCAAACTGCCGCCCTGGCTATGGAGGTACAGTACACCACCGACGTGTGAAAGATGTAGCTGCTGTTTGTGTTACACGATAATGAGATTGTTAAGGAGAGTTGAGATATTTGCTGATAATCAACACTGTTTTCACTGAAAATAAGGCACCAGTGTTTTCTCCCTGCTGTCAGAGACCTTTTTAAAACCATTTAGACCATTAAAGACCCTTTGGACCATAGTGGGACTGAAGCATAACAGCTGTGTGGTCCGCAACACCTACTCAGTGCAATATCTGGGATACATTAAGCCATTTAATATCCCAATTTATTTTGTTAACCCTTTTAATTAAAATTCCACAGTAGTCGTGGATAAACCCTCTATTACATGTGAAAAACACAGATAACTGCTATATTCATCACAGCCCACTGTAAATGTTTTCATGTTCATTTGACTGTTTAAAGTGGTGGATTTCTGATCGTATCAAATTGGCTCAGATAAAAAAATGTTCATTGAGTCATTTTCATATTACAATCAGCGATTCACTGATCCATTTAGTCTCAGTTACAATCCAGTTGCAATACATACATATATATATATATATATACATACATTCACACGTACATATATATGTATACCTATAACAATAAATACTTAGATACACATTTTCTGAATTGCTGTTTATTATAACAAAAATAATAACCATGCACATGAAACTTTGTAAAAATATTTAAAATGAACAGGAATTTTAATTCAAGCCTGGTCCTTTTTAAATACAGTAGCAAACTGGTAAGGAATTGAAATTTCAGTGTAGAAACAAGAAACCTGCATCAAATGAGAATATAAACATTAAATCACAATTAAGTCACAAACAAGTGCAAACAAACCTAATGAATTAAATCACAATGCACACAAGAAGTATACACACACGTTGCCAAACCATTTAAAAGAAACAAGAATCAAAACTCTTTGTAAATGTTTATTGCAAATAGGCACGTAGGTGTGAATGTAGAATTGAACTGAAGTACTAGTCTGAAAAATTTCAAGTTAAAGAAAGAAAAAAATGGAGATTTATTTGCCATTTTTGCGTATCTTCATTTATATAATTTTATTTTATGTTTCTCTTGAATATCTCTCAATGTCACTACCACTTTGTTTCTGTCTCTGACTATTTTTGAGCATTTTTACCCTTTTTATTTTCAAATTATATTGAAATCACAATATGACCAAGTGGATCATCCGAATTGCAAAAGCTACAATTTTTGGATAAAGATAAATATGTGACATAACAGCTTTATAATGACGCACTGTAGTGCTGCAGAGATGACCCGGCCTACAAGTCAGATTCAGATGTAAGAAAATATGTTTGTACAAGAAAAAGATTTCTTACGTCATGCAGCTCGAGTTGTGACCCACATTGTTGTGGCTGTACACATGTGAAATTGACACACACCTGCAGACACACACATTTTACAAGCACACAGACGGCATTTTTATCCACATGTATGTATTGTCAGGTCAGGACAGGGGTTTGTGATATAATGAGTTGTTCATCACATGTTGATAAGTGGTTCAGTGTGTCTACTCTGCTCTGCCTGCCCCATGGACATCAGTAGCCTAGATAGCTATCACCACGGCTAACTGCGTATGTGCTGAGAGTTAGTAATATCAAAGTGCTAGCCTACTTTAATCTGGCTCCTCTAGCTCCAGGGACTTGAAGTGTATTACCAAAACATTAAGCAGAAAATTAAGTTTTAATACTTGTCTCTTGGGGCCATGAGACCAGTGCATTATTAAACTCCACTGATTTAACAGGGAGTGTTGTCCTAAAATGGTCTGGCATGTTGGCAGACGGCAGTTTAGCACAACATGTAGGGACTCATCCCTTCATTTGTTGTGCACCAACCAAAGCCATTTTACATAACAGGCTTTTGGGTAGTTAGTCAACTTAGTCTGGGAGCGAAGACACCAAACTGTCCTGTGTTTCACTTTGGTCCAACTGATGGATTAAAACTCAGATTGGAGTGATGAGTCCATGTTTTATTGTTTTTAGCCCCTAGATTATCTATAGATTTACCAGCAGTCACAGCATCTGACTGTTGTGGCTGTCTTATCCTCTTTGAAACGTCGAGTTAGGCATTTAAACACAATCATGGAGCAGATGCATCGCCTCGTTAACTTAATCCCATCCTTTATATAGGCTGATCCCTCTGGAAGCTCAGTCTATCGAGCAATTACTGGCCAAACTGCCCCAAAACATGAGAGTGGAT
The DNA here is from genome assembly GCF_965226575.1 of Pagrus pagrus. Taxonomy (NCBI): domain Eukaryota; kingdom Metazoa; phylum Chordata; class Actinopteri; order Spariformes; family Sparidae; genus Pagrus; species Pagrus pagrus. The sequence continues at coordinate 2,295,983 of NC_140200.1, read as the reverse complement.
GCCCTGTTAGCCGAACTATCCGTCTGTCTGTGTGTGTCAGTCCATCCATCTATATTTATCACAGCTTATCCATTCTCAGTGTCATGTTCACATCAGCCCCCGCTCTCTCTATCACTTTTACCCTTCGACACCCGCCCCGCCCTGCCCAGCGACGAGGTCCATGTGGAGCCCTGCCGACCATCTGTGCCGGCTCTACTTCGCTGTACTCACCCCAGACATACTGAGCGAGAGAGAGATCGAGAGATGGAGGGCGGGAGGAGTTGTGTGCCACGAAAATCCAGGGTTATGTAACCTCTGAACATGCCCTGCCCGACTGTGGGAGCACACAGAATCGCATCACATCGCGCCACATCACAGCTGCACTCACATTTGGATAAGATGCAAATACTCCCGCCTCTCCTGTCTCCGCCTGCCGGCTCATAGTCGAGCCGCATCCTTTCTTGTCATTGCTGAAATACCTTCTCTCATCTCCTGGGTTTCTGCCATGTTGTTTTTTCTCTCTCTCTCTTTTTTTTTTGGGATTCACTCAAGAAAAATAATTAAAAATTTTAGTGTGTAAATCAGACAGATGTTTGTGGTTTCAGTAGAATCAATCTCTCGTTGCCACTGCTGTGTTGTTTTGGGGCCAGGTTAGCTTTTTACGGCTAATCGCAGTGTGTGGGTTGCAGTGAACAGAGAGAGGTTTAGACGGTGTTCACTTTGATTGGTCATGGATCCACAATTAAGTCTCTTTTAGTGCTCAGAAATGCTCGTTGGGTTTGGAAAACACATGGAAACCCAAAAGGTTCCAACTAACGGAGACTACGCTTCTGTTTGGCTCTTGTTTTCCAGATAACTCGCCCTAGATCCAGTTCATGGGAGAATTCAAAGCCTATAAGATGTTGAGGGCAGCCAAATGAGAATTGACAGTTGATTTTAAAGGGAATTAGGAACGCTGAATAGCCATGATAATGATGATGAATGCCTCGCACCGTGGAGAAACGGGGAGTTGGACGAGAACCAACGCCTGCCGTTCTTGCAGTTTTTGTCTAAACCCCCTGAAGTGGTGTCTTTCTCAGTTTCTTTTTTTCTTGTCCCGCTTTTCAAGGTCTTTTCAAGGTCTTTTCAAGGTTTTTGTTCTTTAGGAAAGTGGGCGCAATTTGTCATGATATCGTTATAAACTTTCCTGTTGCTTTACCTTTTGACATAAACCGGTAATATTTCTGAAACTATTGTCTGATGATGTTCACTTTACTGTATTTCAGCCAAGACTGGCACTGTTTGGTGTACGATAAAAGGTTTATTACTTTATTGCACATATACATATATAACGACTGTCTGAACAGGTGAGAACACAAGCAGTGTGATATCTGAAAACAGGGTTTAATGTTTTCGGCGTTCATCCTCGCTCAGTCTGTCATCGCTGACCGCTGAATGACCTCGCAGCTGAAGTGGGACAGCGGCCTCGGGGCTGGGAATCGGCTATTTCTGTGCCACAATGACACCGTGCCACACTCACATAAGATAAGTGGGAGCGTGGCGGATTTGAGTGGCATCACAAAAAGAAAAAAAGAACCGGGCTAAAATCCCCTTTTTTAGAGGTAGATACACAGCGCAGCTACAGGATGATTGTAAAGCTGCGAGGATTCAACTCACTGAATCAATTCAGCTGGTTGAACTGTCCCTGGCAGCCAAAGGCATTTGGCTCACAACTCAGTGATGATATATACTACAGTGAGATATCAGGGCTGCTCTTTCTTTACTGTTAAGTCTGCTATTGGATTTACATATCCCATCCCAATACCAAGGATTTTTTTCTCCTTTTGTTGCCGTAAAGGCGGGGGGGCTCTCCTGATACTGTAACACACTTTCCTGTTGCTTTGCCTGTTACGAGATAATATTTATTGTACTATTCTGATGCTCTCGATGCTGTTTTCCATCTAAGGTTGGTGCTCGGCGTGTGTTTGGTGTATGAGAAATGCGCTGCATATCACACTGTCAGTGCAGATTTACTGCAGTGACGTACCCGGCTGCAAAGAATGGAAAGAAAATTAAATCTTGAAATCAGTAATCAAATCATATTTTTGTGGTAGTGGAAAATTTTGTATAGCCGCCTTGTTCTTAGTAGGAGAGATCTACAAAATGTTTTCTGGGCTTTGGAACAAAGCACACCATTGATAATATTTTGCAACAGCCAAAAATGTATAAAACTTGGGAGGCCTCTCGGGTCTTTAGCAGGACAAAGAAATGATGCTATCAGGATGAGGAGAGACGGGGATTTTCAGTAGGACTGGAGACTCGTTCGACTGTCATGGTAAAATTAATGAGAACAGTGAGTGCTTGAACATTTTTCAAGGCCAGATGGGACAAATGAGGGTCAGGGCCAACCCAAGACGTTAATTAAATTAGACTGATGAGATGGTTTGTTTACGTGAAGCCAATGCCAAGCCAGCAGATCATTTTTAATGGCTGCAAGGTTTTTAAAAAAAAAAGTGACTGTTGTCTTGGTGGATATTCAGCGACAGTAATTAACAAGCCCTGACACGTCTTCTTCTGACCCCATCACAGATCTGAGAGAAGATGACCAGGTCTGTGTGACTGTGTGTGGTAACGGCACAGGGCCGCCATCTGCAGTCACAGGACTTATTTATTGCCAAGTCTCCTCTCAGTCATTTTAATTTCATTTTTCTCTGGTATTCGTCCTGTGTTGTTCAGTATGAAGGCTCTGCAGTGACACAAAGACTTATCAATGAACTGTTTTTAATCTGCTCAGTCCCACTTACACTCACTTCCTCCTCCCTTCAGCTCGTTAAATGAGCCTCTTGTCTCAGGTTTACAACACATTCAGACAAACTGTGTCATGTTACAGCTGCTGTGTACTATAACCCAGATACTCCACCCATGCTGTGTGAATGGATTTGTAAAGGAGAGTTGAGGCGTGCGTGTGTGTGTGTGTGTGTGTGTGTGTGTGTGTGTGTGTGTGAGAGAGTTTCTGTAAAATGCTGATGAAGCTCTCTGTTGGCTGCAAGTCTGTTAAAACTGCTGCAGTGAACTAAAAAGTTCTCCGTTTAACATGCTTATTGTGTCAGATAGTAGAGATGTATCCCAGCCAAGCACACAGACACACACAGACACACACAGACACACACACAACATGGTCTGATAAGTCCTACCCAGCGTGACCCAGGCTATAAAAGAGCCTCTTGTTTTATTTAATGTCCAACACCGTGTTTATTGGCAGTGGACTGAAAGAGGAGCACATCCTGAGAGCAAGTTGCTGGTCCACAACAACCCTCTGTGTGAGTGTGTGTGTGTGTGTGTGTGTGTGTGTGTGTGTGTGTGTGTGTGTGTGTGTGAGTACATGGACATTACACATTGTCAGAGCGCGAGGTTTTCAAACATTTCTTAGCGGTGAATGACACGGCTGACTCGGTCGACCCATCCCTCCTCTCTCTCTCTCTCTCTCTCTCTCTCCCTCTCTCACCCGCTCGCTCAAACCCCCCCCCTCCCCTCACCCATCTCTTTTGTCCTCCCCTTCCCCCTATGCAGGGCTCACCCGTTGCCCAGGAAACGGTCCCAATTGTGCTGTTAACAAAGGGAGCAGAGGCTTTCTTGCCTCCCGGGAGGTGGTCCCCTCCGCCCCGCACCCTGACCTCCTCGAACCCTGCTCTCCTCCCTCTTCCTCCTCCTCCTTCTACTCCTCCTCCTCCCTGGTGATGCATCACTCGTCGCCATGGCGCTGAGCTTGGAAATTTGGAGAATTGGAATGGCAGCAGAGGAGAAAGGAGGATAAAGGGGGGGAGAGCAGGGAGAGCAGGGAGAGGGTCTGGAGGAGGGAGGACTGGGGGTGTTGATGGGAAGAGAGGTGACTGGGAGGTATTTAGAAAAGAGCAAATCAACACAGACCAGTTGGCCACGGTGGGCTTCTTTGTCAGCAATTCATCAGTCACAGCATCTCAGCAGCTGATGTGGAGCCTTCATTAAAGACTAATTACTTTAGCATTAGGAAGGTACATACAGCCGCCCCTTGGATGCGCTCCATTGGACTGGGCCATATTAATATTTAATATCGCGACCATCTCGCTCTGACTCAAAACACGCTGGATAATCTGAGAAATGTATGGAGGTGAAACTAAGGTCACGGCTGTTTTTCTTCTGTCTTCAAAGGCTGACATTTTGGAGATGAGACAGAAATATGCAGAAATATGCAAAATCACATGTTTAAGTAAACAAACTTAGTTTGACCTCATTGAACCGCATGGTAATATAATATACGATCATTTAATTAATGATCTAGTTTCCCCCCCCCCTCATTCTAGTTTGTGAAGATTTCATCAATTACTCGAGACACTGCGTTCACACCCGTGTTTTTCAGTCAGAGCACCGCTGATATTTTCCATTTAATCAGAGATGATTTACATCAGCAGGAATGCACCATGTGGATGCAATTAATTTCGATAAACAAGCCGTGGAGTGGCGTGCCGGTACTGTGCATCTTTAGCACCAAACCATCAGCAGGTCTGTCTCACAGCAGACATTTGGACATGTCCCAGTAAAAACGAGCACAGGTGTAAATAATAAAAAAAAGAAGCTTACTGAGATATTTGAACAGAACTTGAGCATTATTAGTAACGCTTGTAATTTTTCCTATCATGACAAGTTCTTGTCTGTCATGAAAAAAGGACATTAATGATTTTAGTTGATGGATTTAAAGATAATCTTCACTATATTTTATATTTTTGTTGTCAAGATAAATGAGACTATTTAATGTTTCTACTTTGAGATTGGAATAAGCCTCTTGGTTAGTGTCAGCTGTGATGCGTAATCAAGACATTTTCATGTCGCCATGACATGAAATCAGAAAGCAGCGCTCTGTCAGAAGTTTCCTCTGTTTCAGTGTCTTCATCCAGGATCTGTTGTTCAGGCTCTGACTTAATATTCCTCAATATTCCATCATTACCGTGATGTGACACTATATCGTTATATGTCATCAGTGTTGTCTTGTCCTTGTTTTAAAGGTTGTATTACAGTAGAGTGACGTCATTTTCTGAACTTACAAGACTGTTCTACTTGTTCCAATAATTGACTTTAGTAATTATATCCACAATACTAATGATTATTTAACTCTGTGCCAATAGTCACAGCATTTGGTTAGAGATTTCAGAATATCAAGACATAGAATAGTCATTGTTATGTAGCCTAATAACATCACAATATTATTAAGCACTTATCGCACGGCATTAGTTGTAGCCTTGTTGGTTTTTCTCCGGTTTCATCTCTTCCCATCTCTTGACTTCAGTGTTTTTTAATAAAATATTGTCGCTTTTGCTATATTTTATACCTGGAAGTCCATCAGTTAGTAAGAATTTTGATCTTGACTATTTCCAACACTTAAGCTGGTCAGAGCTTTCAGGATATACTAAAACGCCCTCAGCTCCATCCTTCCTAACTTACTGCCACAAATTGTTTTGATCTAATTTTAGGTAATATTGAACGGCATAATTTTATCTTAGAAATTGAATTTTAGGATAGATGGAAGAACACTGTTTCATGTTAAAGTGAATGTCACTAATTATCTCCATTCATCCCCCTGTGTGGACACTTTGTCGGCCTTCATCGGAGCCCCACCATCCACTGCCTCTCTGTCATATCTGAGCCTGTTATTTCAAGAGTGGCATATTATTCCACATTTTCAGAGATCAAAATCCTCTAAGATCTCCCATGAATACGTAATGACTGTAGCAGTGGTACTGAAGATGAAATTACATTAGCATACCCCCCTCCCAGGCCTGCACCGTTCGACAGCGTTGTGTATTACACGCTTGATTTTCCTTACACGGCCGGCTCTGGGGTGGAAAGCGCCATGACAAACCCCTGGCCATTCATCGGACCAGTGGTTCACCAGCTGTTTCCAGTGTGGCCATTAACATCAAATCCCCATGGAGAGTGCTGAGGCTCCGCAGGGCCTTAACATGTTGGTGTTCGGAGTTGTTTGGGCTGCTGACTGTGTTGGTAGAGCAGCCATATGTCCCGTCCACCACCAGCTCAGTCCTGCCCACACTGGCTCACATGATGGGTTGGCTGTAGTAAAATGGCTGAATGGAGACAGTGAGGGATGGAGGAGGGGTGGATGATGGAGGAGTATAAAAATAGAAAAGCATGATGAATAGGATGAGTTTTTCCCCAGTAGATCACTTCTTGTAGCCTATATATTTACTCAACCGTTTCCCCTGGTGTCTCGGTGTGTAGAGCAGTACAGTGGAGTGCATTGTGCTCTGTGGAGCATATCGGTAGCCTGCGGCAATCAAAACGTACCGGAAGAGCAAAGATGCAAGCTCACTTTAGCTGCATTAGCTCACGTTTCAGTGGTTAACCAACAGTGACGGTGCCACTGATGAAGTCATAGATGTCACACAGGAGCGCACTCTTGAGTCGCGGGCGGAGGATCATCAGTACAGTAGCACCCAGCAGAGGCAGGGTGGGGTGACATTCAGGAGTTTCTGCTTTTCTGTGTTATTTCCCCAGAGACTGTCCACCGACTTACTCCAGTTTCCTTTCTCTCCGTTTCTCTGACCTGATTGTGCTTCGACTATAGCTGTAATGTGATATCCTTAAAGTATTTCATTTAAAAAAGGAGTCTTTGTTGTGTCTATAATAATCCTATCAAAACTTTTCTTATGATTTTATAATAATGGTGAATCCACAGGATCCCACTCACCACAGCTCTGTGATGTCTGAGTCCTCTGATGAAGTTTTAGGTTTCAAAGCTGTGACACATTGGTGCTATTTGTAAAAAAATGATCCCTTAATATTTTTTAAAATGTGTTCAGTTAACTCGAAAAATACTAAACACGTTTTTCCTGGACCTCAATTCAGAATATTTGGAGAAATCTGACAAACAATGACATGAAAAGTTCATCGAAGACTCAAATTATGGCGCCACAATTAATCAGAATATTTATTCACATCACAATATATAATAATAAAAAACAATAAGTGCAAGATGCTACATTTTTAAAAAAAAGGTGAAATTATAATGTGACAAAACAGCATCATAATAAAGTTCTTTATGACCTGACCTTCAAATCTTGTTCTCCAGATGTAAGAAAACATGTTTGTTCAATACAGACCCCAACAAATGTCACATTATCATGATTTCAATAGTTTTTTGAGGAAAAATGAAATTTGTGATTCAAGAAATGATCATTCCCTCTCATCATGAAGCGTTATCGTTATTTTTGTCAAAGTAATGGCAATATATTTCTTTAACGTACTGGCAGCCCTAACTGAAACGTTTGGCTCTGTTCGTTCTGGGTCAGACTTAAATACATAAAACTGTAGCGTGTGATCGATGACGTACATCTGCAGTAACAGGCCCGTCCTCAGGTGGATCACTCTCACAGCGCTCCTTGTGTTTATGCTTCATAGATAACCGCGGCTCTTTGTCACCGTACAGTGGTGCTCAATGAAACGTGAGGACTCCGTTTGTGCAGAAATTACACGATCGACTGGTTGATTGATCTCAGTTATGACAGGCGTGTAAGTCACCTAAACTGATCCTCTGCATTTTAGAGTGCTGTGAGCTCACGTTATGGCTCTATGATGATATATACATCCTCGACATCACCCATCTATTCCCGATCCTTCAGAGTGGAGGTGACGAGCCAGTCTGAGCACCTTAACGCTCGGCTGTTTGCCTAATGATTTCTTTCCGTCTCCGCAGCTTAATGTCATCTTCCTAGAAAAGTGATATGAACAAGGCGATGACAAAGGCTGTGTGGATGTGGCTGCTTTGTGCTTCAAGGGCCAAGCCTAACACCCATTATAATCCCTTTTACATAAAGACATCACATGTGGGTGGCAGGCAAACAAGGATATGTACCGATGTGTAGACATAAGGTGGCAACACAATAGTCTAATCTGTTCAAGTCTGATTGTGGTTTAGGTGGCAGTTGGGCAAACAATTGGGAGAATTGGAGCAAAAATCTCTGAAATGATTTATTGCTGCAATCTGAGCTAGAAAATGTTCCCAGGACAGCGAGGTGCTGCAGACAGTTTTCATTTCTAAGGATAGTCACTGCGTGCTACATATTAAATGTCGGATTACAGGGAATAAACTGTTTTATCTTTTTTTATCCAAATATCCACTTTTATTTTCATTTTATGTTCATGTTTCAATTAAAAAAACAAAATGTTTGGGTGGACTCAGCTGTGTTGTATTTTTTATGCTGCTCACATCTGGGTCAGAAGACAACAAAGACTCAGTGATCTGTGTAAAATAAGCCTTTTATGTTTTGATTTTAACTGTTTAGTAAGATAAGAAACTCCAGCTGCTCCTCCTTGACTCTGTCAGTGTAGCAGCTCTTCAATGTCTCAGAATTAATATCAATTCAACAATATCTCTGTTATTAGTCATGGAAATTAAACAGAGCTACATGTTGTCCTATTGGTCCAGGCTTTAGATATTGTCAACATATTTTATCCCAAAAAACATCAATAAACAGAAGACGGAAGGAGTTTTGCTCTTCGTTTAATTTACACTGAAGCAGCCGAACAAACTGTTTAAGTTGTTTAAACCACAGCGACACGTCCTCCTTCATATCCTCCCCTCAAACAAACACAGAGACAAATTGCCCCCTGCCTGTCTCCTCCTCACCCCTCCCTTCCCCCTCCCTGTCCCCGTCTGTCATACAGACCCCTGTCTTTACATTTTGGGGGAGGGCTGGTAGATGTGTCTGACTCACTTGGGTGTGGCTGTAGGCCTTTCTATCACACACACATGCATACACAGAGGTGTATGCAAATTCAGGCACACACATGCAAGCATGAGCTCCTGGACACATGGATTTGAATATTTGCGTTCCCATTGTCTCTCACACACACGTACACACTCTCCTCTAAACATTTGCATATTAACAACGTGCCCTACAGATGCTTCCTGCACTCACACCGCCTCTTGGCTCGGTTTATATGTGTGAGACCATTATTGTGCTGCTGCGTGGGTGTGTTAGCATGTAAATAATATACTTCCGTTGGTACTCAGGCGTATGTTAGTGTGTGTGAGTGAGTGTATGCACGTTACAGCAGTGTGTCAGTCAGTCACAGCGTGGTCCTCCCTGTAACACAAAGGCCCTGTCAGCAGCAGCCCTGTGTGTGTGTGTGTGTGTGTGTGTGTGTGTGTGTGTGTGTGTGTGTGTGTGTGTGTGTTTGTGTGTGTGTGTGTGTGGTGGGGGTTGCTCAGCTTGTTGTGCTCCTCCTATCTGGAGGTTGGAGGGAAGGAAGAGAGAGGAGGAAGGGGGGAGCTTGAAATCATGGGGGTGGAGGGGATTATTAGGAAAGAGGCCAGATTTGTTCTTATGGATTCGTCTCCAGAGACGTGCTCCACTGATCTCTTTGTGCCTGTCTTTGGCCCTCATTGTGAAGTTGGAGTAACATTCTGTCTTCTTCAAGTGTTTTGAATAAACCAGTGTCATTATTCTGTGCTGATGTTTTAATACACACTAAATATGACTCTCTCTCTGTCTCTACCTGCAGCCGTTCCATCCCATGGTGAACCTACAGTGCTCCCCAGAGCTCAGGATGTTCCTGTGTGCGCTCTACGCACCGGTGTGTACCGAGTACGGCCGGATGACTCTGCCCTGTCGCCGCCTCTGTCTGCAGGCCAAGAGTGACTGCTACAAACTGATGGACATGTTTGGTGTGAGCTGGCCGCAGGAGATGGACTGCAACAGGTTGGAACAACAGCAATAACTCTTGTCTCCTGGTTTTATGTCAGCAGTAACGGCCCTGCTGCTTCAGTCATTTAAGCTTCTTGTGAGAAGGGTCACAGTGCAGCAGCAGAGCAGCGTCATTTATTTTGATGACAACAGAAATGAAGAGGCTTAGAGGGACACCACGTTTATGAGAAGCTCCACTGTCTGATTTTGAGAACTGGCTGCTAAGCAATTAAATTTATTTCAGACGTTGGACAAATTAGTTTTGCAGCCAGTTAATTGAATCAGTGAATCACACATCAGATTAGAAACATCAGCAGCAACACAGTGCACAGACATGGTCAACACAGTACAGCAGTATCCACAACACTGGTACCATAAACAACTTTCACAGGTTGTCACCAATTAACCTTGAAGACAAACATGGAGTAAAGGTGGATGTTTTTCTGGATGTTTTTCCCATCAAAGGTTTTTTTATTGAATTTCAATAAGTAACTGCAGGCCCCTGGCTGATGTTGTTATAGACAGACACATACTGCCCAAGCAGTGACAAACCAAGATGGTTGTACATAGAACAAAATACATATTAAAAAAATATAACAACAGAAAAAAATGAAGTATTACAAATATATTAATATAGGGCACTCAAAGCCGTTACTGCGAGACAAGCGCAGGTTTCTTGAAATGGAGCACCACATTTTGTAAAACGTATTCACAGACTTTTGGGTGATGTGATGTGACTTTTTTTCCAAGTTTAAACTAACTTTTTGTTTCGAGTTACGCTCAAAAGGTTGTAAAAACTTTAAAAGTTTAAACTTTGTAAAAAGGTTTAGAAGACTGGTTTAAAAATGAAGGCCATTAGCTGGACATAAAGAGGGTTGAAGTTGAAAAAGTTTTTTTTTTTACATCTTCACGTTACTGAATGCTCCATGAACATTTATAACCTCCACTTGATGTTTTGGGCACAGGCCCTTCTTCAGACATGACATCAGTGCAGAGCGTCTTGCATTAGAAAGATGTATCAGGAGCATTCTGGCCACCTAGTGGTCCAACACTCTTACAGAGGAACGCAAATCGACCCTTATCTCTCCTCCCTTGTTTCCTGTCAGCCCTCTGTCTGTTTTATAAAGACAAAAATACCTCAAGAATTCTTACTAAAGATTTTTACAGCTGCTTGACAACTTAGTGATAATGACAATAAAGTAACTACTCACAAGAATGGATCATTCCTCTCAAGTTTAAAGTCTCTGCAAGTTGAATTTCTTCGCCTTCATACTGATCTGATGTGAGTGACCTGTGTCACCGTGTCTGAGGGGTAGAAACATGCATTGTATGTGTTGTTAAAGACTGAACAGCTGAAATGACCCTGAGATCATCATCACCTCTCTTCTCCTCCCAGGTTCCCAGACTGTGACGAGTCCTACCCCCGTCCCGTAGACCTCCTGTCCAGCTCGGACACGACCGAATCTCCCATCGCCGTCCAGCGGGACTACGGCTTCTGGTGTCCCAGAGAACTCAAAATCGACCCTGAGCTCGGCTACTCCTTCATGGGGGTGCGTGACTGCTCTCCCCCCTGTCCCAACATGTACTTCACACGGGAGGAGCTGGTGTTCGCCCGCTACTTCATCGGGGTGGTGTCCATTGTTTGTCTGTCCGCCACCCTCTTCACCTTCCTGACCTTCCTCATCGACGTGTCGCGCTTCCGCTACCCAGAGCGTCCAATCATATTCTACGCTGTGTGCTACATGATGGTGTCCCTGGTGTTCTTCCTGGGGTTTCTGTTGGAGGACAAAGTCTCCTGTAACGCAGCGAGTCCTGGGAGGTTTAGGGCTTCAACGGTGACCCAGGGCTCCCATAACAAGGTAACAAAGTCTTGACTGCTTGTTTTTTGCTGGTTTTCTACCGTCTAGATGAAGATATTGATGCTCAACCTGTCCATTCTCTCTTTGTCCCAGGCCTGCACCCTGCTCTTCATGGTGTTGTATTTCTTCACCATGGCCGGCAGTGTCTGGTGGGTCATTCTGACCATCACCTGGTTCCTGGCTGCTGTTCCCAAGTGGGGCAGTGAGGCGATAGAGAAGAAGGCCCTGCTCTTCCACGCATGTGCCTGGGGCATCCCCGGTGTCCTCACTGTTAGCCTGCTCGCCATGAACAAGATCGAGGGAGACAGCGTCAGTGGTGTCTGCTTTGTGGGGCTGTACAACCTGACGGCCCTGCGCTGGTTCCTGCTGGCCCCGCTGGGACTGGACGTAGTGGTGAGGAAGAGTAGTAAAAACATAAAGTGGTATCTGCCTCACAACTTCAACTGATACTTTGTCTTTATCAGGAGAGCGGTTGTTCCACACCTGCCTAAGATAATGGGCCAACAAATACAAGTTTTTTTACCCTCTGATGACTGTAAACATTAACCACATCCCTCTCATGTCATTCCAGGTGGGTGTGGCACTGCTGCTGGCAGGCATAGCAGCACTGAACCGAGTCCGCATGGAGATCCCACTGGAGAAGGAGAACCAGGAGAAACTGGTGAAGTTCATGATTCGTATCGCCGTGTTCTCCGTGCTCTACCTGGTCCCTCTGCTGTCCGTTCTGGGGTGCTACCTTTACGAGAACAACTACCGAGCCGTCTGGGAGACGACCTGGGTTCAGGAGAAGTGTCGAGACTACCACATCCCCTGCCCCTACCAGGTAATTATACTGGACCTACCTGATGTGTTGCCTGCTGCGACAGGGTCGGCTGGTAATGTTTTCACTTTGTGAGTCTGTGTGCGTTTGTGTCATCATGGCCAAATGTGGTCCTGGAGACACCTTTTGTAGCAGGAACTAACACAGAAGCAGTTTTGAGCCAGGTTTTTATACGTCAATCTGTCTGAGTGTGTCTTGTATTTTAACATAAATCAAATCATTTGCAGCCTGTACTTGTCTTGACTAATAATTCCCAATATAATTTGTGACGTCCACACTGGGACACACACATGCAAGTTGACAAGATAGACTATATTTTTAGATTCTTTGTTGTAGGCTAATAATAGCTAAGCTTGTCTGCATACCTTTTTGATGGAATCAGATCATAATATCGATATTTTTTAAGGAAACAAAGATAGAAATTCCAGTTTCGTGACAACACTGAGTGTAAATCTCTCCTTTTTGACAGAAGCAGACTTGATTTATAAGAAGTGTGACCTGTAATTAATCCAGATGAACCAGATGATTCCAGATTAGATTCCCATATATTGTCACCTGGAGGCACTGGTGGTAGCTGAGCTACTGATGCAGTCACTGACACAGTTTGCACAGATGTTCGTACACATTAAAAGCGCAACCGTGACTTTTTGCGAGGAAGCTAGAAGACAGAGCCGGAGGTGACATCTGTAGGAAGGCTTGTAACTACCAGATGTGTTTGCACACAGAGACATAAGGGACCAGGATCCTCAATGAGACTGAATACTGTGTACAATTAAACACACACACACTCTCACAGTCGAGTGCTAACTCTCATCCTGCCGGTGTTGAGCAGCTCAGTTGCTTACCAGAGCTGCAGTAGCCTCCAGCATCAGCACACACACTGCAGCTCATGTGATAGGGCTGTTAATAATTCACACACACTCCCTCTGTTGTCCTCCTTCCTCTCAGCCAGGTATCACCTCCCATGTGAGCATGCCTTTGTACATCCCCTCTCACCGCTGCAGGTTCAAAGTGGGTTTTTATCGTGGTAGAGCAGAAAGTGACTGAGTGTTGCAGACTATTAGCTTGTGTGTGTGTGTGTGTGTGTGTGTGTGTGTGTGTGTGTTGGTTTTGTCAAGACTCAGTCGTTCCTCATCAGGGACTGAAGGGTTTTGTAGCATACTAAAATAGGTGATGACGTTTGGTTTCGTGTCTTTGCAGCATTGGACACAGGTGAACGTATTTTATCCGTAGGAATGACGTGAAGTAGTTGAAAATCTAAAATGATTCAGAGCTGCAGTGAGTAAGATCAGAGTCATGCTCTTAATCTGTCATTGTGTAAGAGAGCAGTGCAGTAATCCAGTGTGTGTGTGTGTGTGTGTTTGTGCTGCAGAGGACAGGGTCAGTGGGGTCAAGCTACAGCGCATCATATTTGCAGCAGATCTGAACACAAGCTGCGTGTGCTGTTATCATACACTATACATCAGTGAGCTGTAAAGATGCTTCCAGGGGTAAAATCACACAAAGATGCAACTTCCCACTCCACCCCCACCTAGTTCATGAAAGCACACATGTACAGTATGCATTCACACACACACTGAGTCAATAGCGTGCATCAGTAGGTAGCTTTGACTCAAAGTGCCTCACTATATTTATCTTAAAAGCCTTCCCTGAGGCTCAGACCTCCACTCCGCAGAGCAGCTCCTGACTGACGCTCCACCACATGAGATTGGTCAAAGGAACAAGAGACGAAGACTGTTTTCAGTCTGACAACTCGTTTTAGACTTCATGCAGCTATTTGTGAGTTTGATGTTGGAGCTGCAGCTGATGACTGACTGCTGACATACAGTCTGTAATGAGGATGTTTCATACTCATTCAGTCTCTCATCTCGGTGCTGTAATGAGCCTATCTGTGGACGTATGAGCTTCAGGGCTCTCCGCCTGGCCCACTCATAATGAGGCCATCATGACTTCATCTGTGTGTGACTGCATGACTGCACGTGAGTGTGTGTGTACATATGAGAGCGAGGGAAAGAGTAGGAGATGGCAGCCGTAGTGCTGTTGCTGTGGCAGAAAGCAGCAGTGTGGTGACGTCCCGCTTCTTCTGTACTCGTGCTGGAAATGACCTCACTCTGAACTTCTGTCATTTTATGTTTATACTTCTGAAACAATATTTTGAGCCTATTTTCACATTGTGTTTTTTTTTTTTTTTTTTTTTTACACTTTATTTTCATCAAGTTTTGGAGTGAACATGAACAAGCACAGACATACATCAGGTCTAAAGGATGCAGTTCAACATCACATATACAATGATTGTGTTAAGGGTTGCTCAGCTATTTTCCAGAGGGGAAAAGCAAAAAAAAAAAGGAAACAGTTTACATAGCCAGCAAGTACCAAGTTATAACTTTGCACAGTGTATCTCCCCATTACGCCGCTTGTTCAGCAGTGATGGTATAGATGAGTCAACAAACCCTAAACATAAAAATAAGTAATTAAATACATATATACAGGATCCAAGATCACACAAAACAAAGTTTTTGTTAATTCCCTGCTGTATTAATATATATTAGATATGTTCACATTGTTTTTATATTAAAATAATATTCTTATCCACAGTGATGTACAGAAACCTTTATCTCAAATTCATTGAATACCACAAATATGATCAACCATTAGACAGAAATCACACATTTGAGGACGTGTATGACCTCAGATCTGTTAAACCTCACCCTCCAGTTCAGGTCGGCTGCCATCCCAAAGCGTCGGCCATTTTTTCTCTTTTCTTGTCAATCCCACTTTTTTCTTGTAAAAACAAAACTTTTTCCTTTAAAAAATAACCCTTTTTGTTGTTAAAAAAACCAAACTTTTTTCTTGTAAAAAAAAAACCCAAAACTTTTTCTTGTAAAAAAACAACTTTTTTCTGGTCAAAAAAACTTTTCTTGGTCAAAAAAACCCTTTATGCTGTGGTTGATTGTAGGTCGGGTTGGCTGCCATTCCAAAGCATCACTTTGTAATGACACTCAAAAATCATCTTTTCTTACAAATAGCACCTTTAATCACCAACTATTTTGTTAAGAAGTTCATCTGTTTGAGTATTTTGTAAGCAATGAGATGTCATCTTGGCCTTTGGGAAACACAGATTGACATTTTGACAACTCATCAATTCCTCAAGAACATAATCGGCTCAGTTGCAGCCACACTTTCTAATAGAACAGAATGACCCATTGATAAGGAAATAAGTAGAACTACAAGAAAGCACAGAAATAGAAAATCTGCTTTATTTTCAGGCAAACACAGTAGAGACGAAGGAATATCAATCATCAGAAAAAACCTTTTTTCTCGTGAAAAAAACCAAAACATTTTTTCTGGTCAAAAAAACCAAAGTCTTTTTCTGGTCAGAAAAAAAGTATTTTTCTGATAAAAAAAAAACAACTCTCAAAAAAATTAATCTGGTAAAAAAAAAAACAATTTTTTTTCTGGTCAAAGAAAACTTTTCTGGTCAAAAAAACGTTTTTTTCTGGTATAAACCCCTCTGGTGAAAAACCCCTTTTCTCTGGTGAAAACCCTTTTTTTCTGGTCAAAAAAACTTTTTTCTGGTCAAATTTGTTTTTTTCTGATCAAAACCCCCTTTTCTCTGGTGAAAATTTTTTTTTTTTGTGGTCAAAAAAACCCTTTATGCTGTGGTTGATTGTAGGTCGGGTTGGCTGCCATTCCAAAGCATCACTTTGTAATGACACTCAAAAATCATCGTTTCTTACAAATAGCACCTTAAATCACCAACTATTTTGATAAGAAGTTCATCTGTTTGAGTATTTTGTAAGCAATGAGATGTCATCTTGGCCTTTGGGAAACACAGATTGACATTTTGACAGCTCATCAATTCCTCAAGAACATAATCGACTCAGTTGCAGCCACACTTTCTAATAGAACAGAATGACCCATTGATAAGGAAATAAGTAGAACTACAAGAAAGCACAGAAATAGAAAATCTGCTTTATTTTCAGGCAAACACAGTAGAGACGAAGGAATACCAATCATCAGAAAAAAACCTTTTTTCTCATGAAAAAAACCAAAACATTTTTTCTGGTCAAAAAAACCAAAGTCTTTTTCTGGTCAGAAAAAAAGTATTTTTCTGATAAAAAAAACAAAAAAAAAACTCAAAAAAATGAATCTGGTGAAAAAAACCCTTTTTTTCTGGTAAAAAACCCCCAATTTTTTTTCTGGTAAAAAAAAAACCAACCTTTTTTTCTGGTCAAAAAAACTTTTTTTTCTGGTCAAAAATTTTTTTTTCTGGTATAAACCCTTCAGATTGACACCCCAGATTGACACAACTCATCAATTCCTCAAGAACATAATCGGCTCAGTTGCAGCCACACTTTCTAATAGAACAGAATGACCCATTGATAAGGAAATAAGTAGAACTACAAGAAAGCACAGAAATAGAAAATCTGCTTTATTTTCAGGCAAACACAGTAGAGACGAAGGAATATCAATCATCAGAAAAAAACCTTTTTTCTCATGAAAAAAACCAAAACATTTTTTCTGGTCAAAAAAAACCAAAGTCTTTTTCTGGTCAGAAAAAAAAAAAAACAACAACTTTTTTCTGGTAAAAACCCTTCTGGTGAAAAAACCCTTTTCTCTGGTGAAAAGCCTTTTTTTCTGGTAAAAAAAACTTTTTTCTGGTCAAATTTGTTTTTTCTGATCAAAACCCCCTTTTCTCTGGTGAAAAAAAACTTTTCTCCTGGTCAAAAAAAACTTTTCTCCTGGTCAAAAAAACCCTTTATGCTGTGGTTGATTGTAGGTCGGGTTGGCTGCCATTCCAAAGCATCACTTTGTAATGACACTCAAAAATCATCTTTTCTTACAAATAGCACCTTAAATCACCAACTATTTTGTTAAGAAGTTCATCTGTTTGAGTATTTTGTAAGCAATGAGATGTCATCTTGGCCTTTGGGAAACACAGATTGACATTTTGACAACTCATCAATTCCTCAAGAACATAATCGGCTCAGTTGTAGCCACACTTTCTAATAGAACAGAATGACCCATTGATAAGGAAATAAGTAGAACTACAAGAAAGCACAGAAATAGAAAATCTGCTTTATTTTCAGGCAAACACAGTAGAGACGAAGGAATATCAATCATCAGAAAAAAACCTTTTTTCTCGTGAAAAAAAACAAAACAATTTTTCTGGTCAAAAAAACCAAAGTCTTTTTCTGGTCAGAAAAAAAGTATTTTTCTGATTAAAAAAAAAAAAACTCTCAAAAAAATTAATCTGGTGAAAAAAACCCTTTTTTTCTGGTAAAAAACCCCCAATTTTTTTTCTGGTAAAAAAAAAACCAACCTTTTTTTCTGGTCAAAAAAACTTTTTTTTCTGGTCAAAAAAACTTTTTTCTGGTATAAACCCTTCAGATTGACACCCCAGATTGACACAACTCATCAATTCCTCAAGAACATAATCGGCTCAGTTGCAGCCACACTTTCTAATAGAACAGAATGACCCATTGATAAGGAAATAAGTAGAACTACAAGAAAGCACAGAAATAGAAAATCTGCTTTATTTTCAGGCAAACACAGTAGAGACGAAGGAATATCAATCATCAGAAAAAAACCTTTTTTCTCATGAAAAAAACCAAAACATTTTTTCTGGTCAAAAAAAACCAAAGTCTTTTTCTGGTCAGAAAAAAAAAAAAAAAACAACTTTTTTCTGGTAAAAAAAACCCCTTTTTTTTTCTGGTGAAAAAAACCAATTTTTTCTGGTAAAAAAAACAACTTCTGGTAAAAAAAACAACTTCTGGTCAAAAAAACTTTTTTCTGGTATAAACCCTTCTGGTGAAAAAACCCTTTTCTCTGGTGAAAAGCCTTTTTTTCTGGTAAAAAAAACTTTTTTCTGGTCAAATTTGTTTTTTCTGATCAAAACCCCCTTTTCTCTGGTGAAAAAAAACTTTTCTCCTGGTCAAAAAAAACTTTTCTCCTGGTCAAAAAAACCCTTTATGCTGTGGTTGATTGTAGGTCGGGTTGGCTGCCATTCCAAAGCATCACTTTGTAATGACACTCAAAAATCATCTTTTCTTACAAATAGCACCTTAAATCACCAACTATTTTGTTAAGAAGTTCATCTGTTTGAGTATTTTGTAAGCAATGAGATGTCATCTTGGCCTTTGGGAAACACAGATTGACATTTTGACAACTCATCAATTCCTCAAGAACATAATCGGCTCAGTTGTAGCCACACTTTCTAATAGAACAGAATGACCCATTGATAAGGAAATAAGTAGAACTACAAGAAAGCACAGAAATAGAAAATCTGCTTTATTTTCAGGCAAACACAGTAGAGACGAAGGAATATCAATCATCAGAAAAAAACCTTTTTTCTCGTGAAAAAAAACAAAACAATTTTTCTGGTCAAAAAAACCAAAGTCTTTTTCTGGTCAGAAAAAAAGTATTTTTCTGATTAAAAAAAAAAAAACTCTCAAAAAAATTAATCTGGTGAAAAAAACCCTTTTTTCTGGTAAAAAACAACAACAACAGAAAAAAAAAACTTTTTTCTGGTTAAAAAAAAACCCCAATTTTTTTTCTGGTGAAAAAAACCCATTTTTTCTGGTCAAAGAAAACTTTTCTGGTCAAAAAAAAAAAATTCTGGTCAAAAAAACTTTTTTCTGGTATAAACCCTTCTGGTGAAAAACCCCTTTTCTCTGGTGAAAAGCCTTTTTTTCTGGTCAAAAAAATCTTTTTTCTGGTCAAATTTGTTTTTTCTGATCAAAACCCCCTTTTCTCTGGTGAAAAAAAACTTTTCTCCTGGTCAAAAAAACCCTTTATGCTGTGGTTGATTGTAGGTCGGGTTGGCTGCCATTCCAATGCGTCACTCTTTAATGACACTCAAAAATCATCTTTTCTTACAAATAGCACCTTAAATCACCAACTATTTTGATAAGAAGTTCATCTGTTTGAGTATTTTGTAAGCAATGAGATGTCATCTTGGCCTTTGGGAAACACAGATTGACATTTTGACAACTCATCAATTCCTCAAGAACATAATCGGCTCAGTTGCAGCCACACTTTCTAATAGAACAGAATGACCCATTGATAAGGAAATAAGTAGAACTACAAGAAAGCACAGAAATAGAAAATCTGCTTTATTTTCAGGCAAACACAGTAGAGACGAAGGAATATCAATCATCAGAAAAAACCTTTTTTCTCGTGAAAAAAACCAAAACATTTTTTCTGGTCAAAAAAACCCAAAGTCTTTTTCTGGTCAGAAAAAAAAACAAAACAAAACTTTTTTCTGGTAAAAAAAAACCCTTTTTTTTTCTGGTGAAAAAAACCAATTTTTTCTGGTCAAAGAAAACTTTTCTGGTAAAAAAAAACAACTTCTGGTCAAAAAAACTTTTTTCTGGTATAAACCCTTCTGGTGAAAAAACCCTTTTCTCTGGTGAAAAGCCTTTTTTTCTGGTAAAAAAAACTTTTTTCTGGTCAAATTAGTTTTTTCTGATCAAAACCCCCTTTTCTCTGGTGAAAAAAAACTTTTCTCCTGGTCAAAAAAAACTTTTCTCCTGGTCAAAAAAACCCTTTATGCTGTGGTTGATTGTAGGTCGGGTTGGCTGCCATTCCAAAGCATCACTTTGTAATGACACTCAAAAATCATCTTTTCTTACAAATAGCACCTTAAATCACCAACTATTTTGTTAAGAAGTTCATCTGTTTGAGTATTTTGTAAGCAATGAGATGTCATCTTGGCCTTTGGGAAACACAGATTGACATTTTGACAACTCATCAATTCCTCAAGAACATAATCGGCTCAGTTGCAGCCACACTTTCTAATAGAACAGAATGACCCATTGATAAGGAAATAAGTAGAACTACAAGAAAGCACAGAAATAGAAAATCTGCTTTATTTTCAGGCAAACACAGTAGAGACGAAGGAATATCAATCATCAGAAAAAAACCTTTTTTCTCATGAAAAAAACCAAAACATTTTTTCTGGTCAAAATAAACCAAAGTCTTTTTCTGGTCAGAAAAAAAAAAAAAAAAAAACTTTTTTCTGGTAAAAAAAAACCCTTTTTTTTTCTGGTGAAAAAAACCAATTTTTTCTGGTCAAAGAAAACTTTTCTGGTAAAAAAAACAACTTCTGGTCAAAAAAACTTTTTTCTGGTATAAACCCTTCTGGTGAAAAACCCCTTTTCTCTGGTGAAAAGCCTTTTTTTCTGGTAAAAAAAACTTTTTTCTGGTCAAATTTGTTTTTTCTGATCAAAACCCCCTTTTCTCTGGTGAAAAAAAACTTTTCTCCTGGTCAAAAAAAACTTTTCTCCTGGTCAAAAAAACCCTTTATGCTGTGGTTGATTGTAGGTCGGGTTGGCTGCCATTCCAAAGCATCACTTTCTAATGAGACTCAAAAATCATCGTTTCTTACAAATAGCACCCTTAATCACCAACTATTTTGATAAGAAGTTCATCTGTTTGAGTATTTTGTAAGCAATGAGATGTCATCTTGGCCTTTGGGAAACACAGATTGACATTTTGACAACTCATCAATTCCTCAAGAACATAATCGGCTCAGTTGCAGTCACACTTTCTAATAGAACAGAATGACCCATTGATAAGGAAATAAGTAGAACTACAAGAAAGCACAGAAATAGAAAATCTGCTTTATTTTCAGGCAAACACAGTAGAGACGAAGGAATACTAATCATCAGAAAAAACCTTTTTTCTCGTGAAAAAAACCAAAACATTTTTTCTGGTAAAAAAAAACCAAAGTCTTTTTCTGGTCAGAAAAAAAGTATTTTTCTGATAAAAAAAAAAAAAAAAAAAAACTCTCAAAAAAATAAATCTGGTGAAAAAAAACCCTTTTTTCTGGTAAAAAAAAAAACAAAAAATAAAAAACTTTTTTCTGGTAAAAAAAAACCCTTTTTTTTCTGGTGAAAAAAACAAATTTTTTCTGGTCAAAGAAAACTTTTCTGGTAAAAAAAAAAACTTCTGGTCAAAAAAACTTTTTTTTGGTATAAACCCTTCTGGTGAAAAACCCCTTTTCTCTGGTGAAAACCCTTTTTTTCTGGTCAAAAAAACCTTTTTTCTGGTCAAATTTGTTTTTTCTGATCAAAACCCCCTTTTCTCTGGTGAAAAAAAACTTTTCTCCTGGTCAAAAAAACCCTGGAAAAAACCAAAACATTTTTTCTGGTCAAAAAAAACCTTTTCTTCGTCAAAAAAAGTCTTTTTTAGGTCAAAGAAAATCTTTCTCCTAGTCAAAAAAACCCTTCATGCTGTGGTTGATTGTAGGTCGGGTTGGCTGCCATTCCAAAGCATCACTTTGTAATGACACTCAAAAATCATCTTTTCTTACAAATAGCACCTTAAATCACCAACTATTTTGATAAGAAGTTCATCTGTTTGAGTATTTTGTAAGCAATGAGATGTCATCTTGGCCTTTGGGAAACACAGATTGACATTTTGACAACTCATCAATTCCTCAAGAACATAATCGGCTCAGTTGCAGCCACACTTTCTAATAGAACAGAATGACCCATTGATAAGGAAATAAGTAGAACTACAAGAAAGCACAGAAATAGAAAATCTGCTTTATTTTCAGGCAAACACAGTAGAGACAAAGGAATATCAATCATCAGAAAAAAACCTTTTTTCTTGTGAAAAAAACCCAAACATTTTTTCTGGTAAAGGAAAACCTGTTTTTCTGGTCAGAAAAAAAAAATTCTGGTGAAAAACCAATTTTGTCTGGTAAAAAAAACCAACCTTTTTTTCTAGTCGAAAGAAAACAAAATTCTGTTAAAAAAAAAAAAAAAAAATCTGGTCAAAAATCTTTTTTTTTCCCCTGGTCAAAAGCCCCTTTTCTCTGGTGAAAAAAAGAATTTTCTTTTGCTAGTGAAAAAAAAACTTCTGGTGAAAAATCCCTTTTTTTTCTGGTCAAAGAAAAAACAATTCTGTTAAAAAAAAAACTTCTGGTCAAATTTTTTTTGTGTGTGGTCAAAACCCCCCTGGTGAAGAAACCCTTTTCTTCTTCTGTTTGAGTATTTTGTAAGCAATGAGATGTCATCTTGGCCTTTGGGAAACACAGATTGACATTTTGACAACTCATCAATTCCTCAAGAACATAATCGGCTCAGTTGCAGCCACACTTTCTAATAGAACAGAATGACCCATTGATAAGGAAATAAGTAGAGCTACAAGAAAGCACAGAAATAGAAAATCTGCTTTATTTTCAGGCAAACACAGTAGAGACGAAGGAATATCAATCATCAGAAAAACTCCTTTTTACTTGTGAAAAAACCCCAAAACATTTCATTTTTTTCTGGTCAAAAAAAAAATTTCTGGTGAAAAACCCTTGTCTCTGGTGAAAAAAAACAAACCTTTTTTTCTGGTAAAAAAAAAAAAAAACAACCTTTTTTTCTTGTGAAAAAAAAACTGGTAAAAGAAAACCTGTTTTTCTGTTCAGAAAAAATCTCTGGTGATTTTTTTTTTTCTGGTGAAAAATCCCCTTTTTGCTGGGGAAATTTGAATTTTTTTGTCTAGTCAAAAAAAACTTTCTAGTCAAAAACCCCTTTTCTCGGGTGAAAAAAAAAACTTTTTCTGGTCAAAGATTTTTTTTTTCTGTTAAAAAAAAATTCTGGTCAAAAATCTTTTTTTTTTTTTCCTGGTCAAAACCCCTCTGGTGAAAAAAAGATTTTCTCTGGCGATTGTTTTTTTTCCTGGTAAAAAAAACCTACTTTTTTTTTTCTGGTCAAAAAACTCTCTGGTAAAAAAATAAAGTATTTTTTTTTTTGCTAGTGAAAAAAACATTTTCTGGTCAAAAACCCCTTTTCTTCTTCTGTTTGAGTATTTTGTAAGCAATAAGATGTCATCTTGGCCTTTGGGAAACAGATTGACAAACATTTTTTCTTGTGAAAAAAAAACAAAACAAAACATTTTTTCTGATTAAAGAAAACCTGTTTTTCTGGTCAAAAAAAATTTCTGGTGATTTTTTTTTTTCTGGTGAAAAATCCCCTTTTTGCTGGGGAAATTTGAATTTTTTTGTCTAGTCAAAAAAAACTTTCTAGTCAAAAACCCCTTTTCTCGGGTGAAAAAAAAAACTTTTTCTGGTCAAAGATTTTTTTTTTCTGTTAAAAAAAAATTCTGGTCAAAAATCTTTTTTTTTTTTTCCTGGTCAAAACCCCTCTGGTGAAAAAAAGATTTTCTCTGGCGATTGTTTTTTTTCCTGGTAAAAAAAACCTACTTTTTTTTTTCTGGTCAAAAAACTCTCTGGTAAAAAAATAAAGTATTTTTTTTTTTGCTAGTGAAAAAAACATTTTCTGGTCAAAAACCCCTTTTCTTCTTCTGTTTGAGTATTTTGTAAGCAATAAGATGTCATCTTGGCCTTTGGGAAACAGATTGACAAACATTTTTTCTTGTGAAAAAAAAACAAAACAAAACATTTTTTCTGATTAAAGAAAACCTGTTTTTCTGGTCAAAAAAAATTTCTGGTGAAAAACCCCTTTTCTCTGGTGAAAAACCCCTTTTCTCTGGTGAAAAAAAACCTTTTTTCTGGTGAAAAAAACAAAACAAAGCATTTTTTCTGGTAAAAGAAAACCTGTTTTTCTTGTGAAAAAAACCCAACTCTTTTTCTGGTAAAAAAATAAATAAATCTGGAAAAAAAACCTTTTCTCTGGTGAAAAACAAACTTTTTTCTGGCCCAAACCCCTTTTCTTCAGGTGAAAACCCCCTTTTCTCAGATGAAAAAAAAATATTTTTTTCTAGTGAGAAAAACAAACTTTTTTGTGGTCAAAGAAAACTTTTTCTGTTAAAAAAAAAAAACTTCTTGTCAAAAAAATTTTTTTCTGGTCAAACCCCCTCTGGTGAAAAAAACATTTTCTCTGGTGATTTTTTTTTTTTCTGGTAAAAAAAAACAACAACCTTTTTTTTCTTGTGAAAAAAAACTAAACATTTTTTCTGGTAAAAGAAAACCTGTTTTTCTGGTCAGAAAAAATCTCTGGTAAAAAAAAAAATTATTTTCTGGTGAAAAAAAAGCATTTTTTTTTTCTGGTGAAAAGTCCCCTTTTTCTGGTCAAAGAAATTTCTTTTTTTTCTCGGTTCAAAAAAATTTCTGGTCAAAAATCTTTTTTTTTTTTCTGGTCAAAACCCCTCTGATGAAAAAAAGATTTTCTCTGGCGATTTTTTTTTTCCTGGTAAAAAAAAAACTACTTTTTTTTTCTGGTCAAAAAACTCTTTTCTCTGGTAAAAAAATAAAGTATTTTTCTTTTGCTAGTGAAAAAAAACATTTTCTGGTCAAAAAACTCTTTTCTTCTTCTGTTTGAGTATTTTGTAAGCAATGAGATGTCATCTTGGCCTTTGGGAAACAGATTGACATTTTGACAACTCATCAATTCCTCAAGAGCAGAATCGGCTCAGTTGCAGCCACACTTTCTAATAGAACAGAATGACCCATTGATACGGAAATAAGTAGAGCTACAAGAAAGCACAGAAATAGAAAATCTGCTTTATTTTCAGGCAAACACAGTAGGAAGGAAGGAATATCAATCATCGGCTGCCATGTCAGAGATAGATGACAGTAGTGTCTGCTGCTTTATGCCTCCAGCAGAGCTGTCAGTGATGATATAGAGCATACACACACACACACACACACACACACACACACACACACACACACACAGTACACAACTGTGTGACACTCTAGTGCAGTTTTTACGGCCTATGCTGTTGGGATGTTTTGTATTTTTGTATATTTCTGGATAAAATGTGGAAGATATTAGCTTTGATATGAGCAATGTTTGATGTCAAATCTGGGTTTGGAAATAAACCCACGATCAGTCAGTCCTCTCCTGAAAGAGTTGCCTTCCTCACTTACACACTCCTGCCCTCAGGTCTCACAGTATGTGTGTGTATCTGCTGCAAACATCCTCTGAAGTCGACTCACTCGCTGCGATTGATCTATTTTTACCAGACGCTACAGTGGGACTGGTGTTGTTCTCACCGTGTGTCTGTTTGCATGAACTGTACCATGTTTAATATTATACATATCATTTAACAAACAAGGAAAACAAATATTTTGGGGACGGGGGGGTTCTCATGAAAAAAAACATTTCCTACACTCGGTTTGACACGACAAAATAAATTTTCGTGAAAAAAAAACGGGGGGGGGGGGGTTCTCATGAAAAACTGAGAAATACTACAAAAGAAATTCTCATGAAAAATCTTTTCACCTTTTTTCTGGTGGGAAAAACTTATTTCTCATGAAAATTTGTGATTTTTTCCTTGCAAAATAAAATTTCCTACACGGTTTAATACAAAAAAATAAATTCTCATTAAAAATTGTGAAAAAAAACTTCTGGTGAAAACCCCCCCCACAAATTTCTCATGAAAATGTAAAAAAAAAAAAAAAAAAATTCTCACAAAAAAAACCCCACAAAACAATTTTTACAAAAAGTCCTACACTCGGTTTGACACAAGACATAAAATTCTCATGAAAAATCCAAAACATTTTTAATGAGAAATTTTCTTTGTTTACAACAAAAGTTCACACAAATACTGTGTTTTGTTTTCACTTTTTTTCATGTGTGAAACAATGAAAAACAAATTCACAGGAAAAAAAATTTTGTTTTTAAAAAAAAATTTGTTTGGAAAAAAACTTCATGACATCTTTTTTCCACGAGAACATCCACAGAATGTGTGAAAATGTAGAACCAGAGAAAATAATTGTCACTTGCCCCTCAGGGCTTCTGCAGATATCGTTGCTGGTGTTCTCCCACCACAAGATGGTGTCTAGTTGTTTCCCCTTCAAACATCATCTCCATCACACACACACACACACACATGATCCCACAATAACCACATGTTATGTGTGTGCGTCCTGCAGGTGGAGCACACCAGTCGTCCGGACCTGGCCTTGTTCCTGATCAAGTACCTGATGATGCTGATCGTAGGAATCCCCTCCGTGTTCTGGGTGGGCAGTAAGAAGACGTGTTTCGAGTGGGCCAGCTTTTTCCATGGCAAGAGACGCAAAGAGTACGTACCTCAGACACACTGACGCCGTCTACAGGATGCTCTCTATCACATTGTTCGTCAAGATCTTTCCACTAATTGGTTTTAAGTATATAATGCTAAATATTTTAGTAGCAAACTATCTTTAAAACATCTCTCTGAGAGAAGTTTTTTTCCTGGTAAAAGCAGAAGGCATTTTAGCTCCTTGTAGTGCTAATTACATTTGAAAAAAAGAACAGTGGATTTTTAATCTCAATAATTTATTCTTGCATCAAACCTCCACGCAGCTCAGATACTGTTGGGAATAACAAAACTATTTTAACCATCTTATAGCAAGAGAAAAGAGTCATGTGCAGCAGGAAATAATACAATAAAACTGAATATGATGTGTACAGTTATTGTAAAAGAAGGCTGACATGTAGTTATAGTTATTAAACCAGTTGACTCCACTAATGAGCCAAATTAGTTGAAACAAAAACAGGTTGGAAGAATTTGCCAGTGTCTCTTCTTTTTGATATCACAACCTCTTCATGAGGTTTAGTATCCACGGCGTCCACGTCCCAGCTCAAACCTGTCTCCTCATGATTCCCATCAATAACTTAAAGGTTTCCTGTCGAGCTTTGGCCGCCATGAGACGCTGTCCTGCTGGTGGCATCACGCACAGCTGGTGGCGCCACCGGACTAAGAAATGTAGCAATGCCGTAAAAAAAAGGAACGCTTGCAGGGAAACTTGGATTTAACAACGATGTTTTCAGGCAGGCTGCAAGAACACAAAACACTCAGCAACAAAATTTTTTGCTGCCATCAGTTGGAGGTTTTGACCCGTTATTACATTCATATGACATTATAATGAAATCAGATGAGAATAATTTGCTCTGTTACAAACAAACAAACAAACAAACAAGCCCTTTGGAGATATTTCAATCGTGCATATTTCTTAAGCACCGTCCAATGAGGAGACAGAGACCACATCAGTGCTGCTCGTCACTCGTCAGTCAGTGAGGTATAAAACTGAGTCGGCTGTTTCCTGCTCGGTGTGTGTAGTCGTAGCAGTGTGTGTGGTTGTGTGTGAGGCTTGGTGGTGAACACAGGCCCTTCTCTGCGCTCACTCCCCCCCCCTCCAAACTCAGAGCATTAACCCCCTCTCCCACCGCCTGCTCCACACACTCCTCCATCCTCTTCTACCACACCCACCACCCCACCACCTTCCCCCTCTCCCTCCCCACCCTCCTGCGTCTCTCCCTGCCCTCTCTCCCTCCACTCCCCTCCTCCTCCTCCTCGTCCTCCACCTCCACGCCCTCCCTGCCCTCCTCCTTCCCCTCCCACAGCGCCATGGTCAACGAGAGCCGTCAGGTGCTCCAGGAGCCCGACTTCGCCCAGCTGCTGCTCAGGGACCCCAACACGCCCATCGTGAGGAAGTCTAGGGGCACGTCCACCCAGGGGACCTCCACCCACGCCTCGTCCACCCACCTGGCCATGCTGGATGAACCTCCCAGCGCCAGCACCAGTCGGGCCGGCTCGGTCCGCAGCGCTCGCTCCAAGATGAGCAGTTACCACGGCAGCCTGCACCGCTCCCGAGACGGCAGGTGGGTGTCACATCCTTCAGATGTTCTGCTGCTATCTACAGAACGATCTGCTCCCGATGCTCATGTTTGTTCTTCTTTGTCTCAGATACACAGCCTCCAGTTTCCGGGCCGCAGACGACCGGCTGCCCTATGGAAGTCTGCCTCGCCTCAACGACCAATCACAATCCAGGCACTGTAGCACCAATCGCCTGGACAGCCTGTCGCGCCACGGCTCCACCCAGCGACTGGAGAGCCAGTCGCGGCACAGCAGCGTCAGGGACCTCAGCAGCACCACCCAAGCCGTTTACTGTGCCCCCGGAAACGGGATCCACAGGGTGCTGGAGGAGGACGGAGCTACAGCCTGAACAGCTGTACTCATCAATTCTGGAGAACTTGTGACAGGATGAGTAGAAGTGAAAGTAGGAAAGATGACTTTTCTTTCTTTATCTAGAAGGTTTAAGAATGTGTGAGGATCCACGGTGAGCCTGACGGAGCAGCAGCCACTGTGAAGTCCAACCCTGTCGAGCTGAGACGCTCTGAGCTCCAGCTGACCGATGAAGTTAGAATAGGGCTCCATCCAGCCAAATGCAGAGGACCGAGTGTGGACCGACGCCTTAACACGTCCTCTCAGCTTTACTCGACCAACTTGCTGATCCCAAAAAACTCAAGTTCAGAATGAATTCTGTCCAGTTTACAAAAGTACGATGGATTCGGTCCCGACGGTGACCTGTGGGTAGCCGACACTGGAAAATGAGGACGAGGCTTCACTGTTGGACCTATGTTACTGAGCCAGAACAAAATGTGACCAACACTGACAGACTGCACTGGATTGTTTTCTACTTGTTTGTATAAAAGACTGAACAGGATGTGAGTGATGGACGGTACATCGATGCATTACAAGCCTTCTCTTTTTTTTAAAGGTTTATCAGCTACATTTCTGTCTCGCACCTCTTCAGACACCGATATCTCCCATAGTAACCTAACCTGTTCAAACCTTCTATTTATAAAGGCAATTATTTCACACCGGATTGGAAACTCCACTTTTAAGGGAAAATAAGATAGAGGGGAACACACACCCTCTGCCTCACCCTACACATGCTGTACACTCACGACTCCTGAACTTTACAAAAGCCTTGTCTCATTTAAAACTCTGTTGTTTTTATATATATCTTGAGGAACGTCATTGCTCCGGTGTAACGATGAGAAGAAATGTCTGGACGTGTGGTTTGACAGGATGTAAAGGGCTGAAATACAAGAAAAAAAAGCTGAATCCAAACTCCTGCCTTATGACTGTGTGTTCAGACAGAACGCCAAGCGAATATCACAGCTTACAAAATCAACTGAAAACATGAGAAGACGTGTTTATGAATCTACTTTGTACATAAAGAGGAGAGAAAAAGGTAAAACACACACTGATAAACTCCTTCAGACGGGTGTCTGTTGGTACGTTGGCTGTTCAAGGTGAAAAACACGTTGCATCGCTGGAGCTTCTCCTTCTGTCTGAACACACCTCTTCAGTTTGAATAGACGATAGTTCGCCCTTAGAGTCAAAGTCTGAGTAGTTTGTCCCGTTTGAAAATGTGTCCTTACTTCTGTAGCTGCTGTCAAATGTTAGACCAACATTTCCTCTAGTGGCGAAAACTTGTGTATAGATGTAAAAAAAAAAACTGAGCTTTTGTTGTTCATTTGTAATAAAGTTTTTTTTTAAAAAACAGAATGAAGTAATGACCACACACACACACACGTGGATTGTATTTGTAACAGCCCTCCGCTTTATTGAAATACATCGGAGTCAGGTTAATATAATGAGTTCTCCACATAAGTGTGGCAGCCAGTTCCATACATTATTTTGTTTTGACCTTACACCTTAAATATTTTTTTTTTGTGCAAAAAAGAATCTACATCACCTGTAGTGGGTTATCCTCAGTAAAACGCCCAAACCGTTCAAAAAAAAAAAAAAAAAACAGGAGCAAAGTCCAAATAAAACAACAAACCGAAAAACAAATGATTACATCTATAACATGCAAAACTGTACAAATTATTACAAAGCAATCCTAGAAAACAAAAACAAAGTGTAATATGATATGAAAGAGCAAAATAATATAGAAGGTACTGTAGATAAGACCTCACTGAAATGCAAAGGCGTTTGAAGTTTTTTATATTTTCGATTTTTCCTTCTCACTGTGGCACCTCAGCCAACAAAGCACCTCTCACCCTTCACCCCTGAAAACATTTTTTTTGTTTGTTTTTCTTTACATCTTCTAGTCCACACCACCCGTCTCGTTCCTCGCTGTCTCCACCCGGGTCACAACTACTGTACACTACAGCCCGATTCATCTCTCCCTCACTCGCTCCGGCCATCCATCCGTCAAACACACCCATTTTCATCTAAAATGAAAATAATTCATTGGTTCTGACATTTCCTGAGTTTCTCTTCCCCTCTCCTTAAACTGGGATATCTAGGATCCGTTTTTTTTCTGTACAATATCGGCCGATAATAAAACACCTGGCTAAGACGGATCTCCCAACCCCCCCTTCCCCCCCAGACTAATACATTCTACAGATCAACTCCAGCAGGAACTAAAGAGACTCACTAGCTTAAAACGTGTCCTAAGAGGTGGTTGTTTGGAATAAAACCAGCTTAGTCGCGCTGAAGAGCCCCACACCTCTCCCTCTCTCTTCATATAAAATGGAATACTAAAAAAAAAACAAAGAAACACTTGGAATGGGCTGTTGGAGCTACTTTGTTGTGTTTCAACAGGGGAATCGGCAGGAATGACCACCAAAGTTTTATGTTTCCCTTTCTGACAAACAAGAGGAATAAACTGGAGGCTTCTGACCCAGGACGCTGCTGCACATCCAGCACTCGGCCTCTGATACGGACAGGGCGCACAGATCACGTCAGGACAGTTTTCAGCTGCGTGCTCGCTGCTCCCTCACAGTTTTCATCTGCCCTGCGAGTGATTCCTCGCATAAAATGCCTTTCAATCTGTCTGTAAACTGAAGGAGATGAACAGAGGTAACAGGTTTTTGGCTGTGAATGCCCTGCTCTGCAGCCAGGAGCTGTCACACCGTAAAATGCTCCTTCAGAGGCCTTTTTCCACCCTGCCAAAGAAACGCCGCCTGGAGGAGGAGCCCAGCTCATTTTACAGACAACAACAGGTCACACTGAGGTTACTTCATGCAGAATCATCATGAAAAACCCAAGTGCCGACTCTCTCGCAGCTCGTAAGTGTCTACATTCTGGTTTTAGTGTTTTTCTTTTAATCAAGAGCTCTACTGGTCATGAACAGATCAACCAAACCTTCTTCAGAAAGACAAAATAATATCACAGTCTCCCTCTTTTGTCCATTTTTTTGGTTAAATCAAGCTCAGCGGAAAGGACTGATCTCTCCACCCAGACACCACAGTGAATTTAAACACACACACGTGTCGATAACTGTTGAATAAATGATCAGAGCCACTTCACCTCGAACAGTCAAAGAGGTG
Organism: Pagrus pagrus; assembly: GCF_965226575.1. NCBI lineage: Eukaryota > Metazoa > Chordata > Actinopteri > Spariformes > Sparidae > Pagrus > Pagrus pagrus. Next base: position 2,264,593 of record NC_140200.1, on the reverse strand, counting down.
GAGCAGGACAAGGCAATCTGCTGCATAAAAACACCACCTCAGTGTGTGCGTAGATACATGTGTGATAGCAGGATTGTGATAAATGCACGTGTTCACTACGGTACGGGCAGTAGTGTCGATCCATACGTGAGTGTTCGTCACTCAAACACAGTGGGGGGAGAAAAATAAAGAGAAAACACAATGCGTGTCATACATACAATATAAAACAAACAAATCTAAAATCAACCGGTAAATAAAAAAAGAAAACTGGAGAGTGGTTAAAAATGGCTTTTTGTGTGAATACAACCCCAAAAATCACTCGAAACAAACAAAGAGGAAAATAAAAGTCGAGGAGGATTTTTTCTCTTTCCCGTGTAGTTCTCTATAGTATTTTCCTTATCATATATTACTCTCTACTTTGAACCTATGTACATTATTGTGATGGGAACCTGTGAGTTTGTCAGTTTGGTTGTACAGCAAACGTCTACACTACAACGGAGGACGTCCAGGGGCTGTGGGATGACGTCCAATGAGGAAGAGAGTAGCACAGAGGAGCGGTGACGATGTCGCATTATTAACGCTGCTTTTCATGGTCAGAAATAAAATTAAAAAAAGATTATAAAGTCACTGCACTTAGTATCATGAGCAAAAGAAAAAAAAATCATTGCTTTCCTTTCTCTCTCTCTCTCTCTCTCTTTTTTATTACATTTTGAATTTTTGCAGCACCCAAAGAGAAAGCAACTGAGGGAAGTGAGGAGGGGTTTTAACTCCACCCGTCTGACTCGCGCCGTGAAGCAAACCTCCCTTTCCTTGTCTAAGATTGATAAATAAATTAAAATATTGTCCCCTAAAACCCAAAGGGTCCTATGTACAAGTACAAATCATTTTCTCTCGATAATAATCCTCTTCTTTTTGTTGCATGGTGAGCTTTTTGAGTCTGGGGGGGGAACGGACAGAGTAGTGTCTGTTCATAGCAAGAAAAAAAAAAAGAGCAGAGACGGGAGGTTTTCATTCCTGCATCGTACGCCCTTTCTGGATAAACGCATGCACACACGCTGGCAGGCGCATACAGCTCCTCTCAAACACACACACACACACACACACACACACACACACACACACACACACACACTTGCACCCTCACACATAAGTTTTGTTAGCTTCTCCCTCATAGAGACGACACTCTTTCTCAGTGTTTCTGGCCCATCTTGGAAGTACGATGAGAGACAAATTGAGGCTGTAAAGCGGGACAAATGTTTGTCAGGAGGTGCAGTTCTCTGGGCAGTGAGGGGGGAGGAGGTGGGTGTTCAGAAAGGATGCGAGAGGCTGCGGTGGAAGAGGAGGGTTTGGCGTCCTGTGCTGTCGGTCGGTTGGTCGGTCAGTTGGTCGGTGGGCGGGGCGAGAGGCCGGCGGAGGCTCATGTGTCCCAGCCCATGCGGTCTGTGCTCTCCAGGGACAGGGACTTGGTCTTGTGTGGCGAGGCCGGACTGGGAGGGCTGCTGAAGGTGGAGCTGTTGGAGGCCGTGGAGTGACGGGGGGAGTCCGAGTCCTGGAGGAGGAGGAGGAGGAGGTGGAGGAGGAGGGGAGAGATGGAGATGAAGTGAAATAAAGGGACAGGGAGAAAAAGAAGAGAAATTAGATGATGTCAGCAGAAGTTTATGACATTAGAGTATCTGTGGTTTGTGTTGAGGAACGTGGAGACTGAGTGATTAAGACACAATATATTTTAAATTGCCTGCCATGTCTGGACTCTCTGCTCTAATAGTACATAAAGACTCATTATTAATGTGCTGTTGGGGTGGAGAACAGACGCTCCACCCCTTCCTCGTCTTCCACATCATCAGCAGATGAGCGGCTCAATTGACCAGAAGTGATCAGCTGAAGGAAAACAAACATGCAGGCAGGCCAGATGAAGAGGAGGAGGAGGAGGTGGATGTGGGTTCAACCATCACACTGTACAACACGTACAGTATGTGTTGCATCGCTCTTATGTGATGATATTTAACCAAAAAAAACATGAGACCTGCCACTGCAGAGTTTTGGTCCAAACACAGGATACGGTGTGACGTAACGTGTGTGATTATCTTTCCAGTTCAGTGAAAATGTCCTCCAGTTTATAATTATATCTTTCTACAGTTCACTGACTCGGCACTGAGCTTTCTTTGGTCTACAACCATCACCTCCTGTGTGGATCCACTCTGAAACACATCTGACCTACAAGCGCAGTCATCTACGATCTGTAGCTGCACAGAAACATCACACAACATCCAAATGTGGAAACTCCTGCCGTTTCTCACATCACACACACTCCACAGCCTTTCAGGTCAATGTAGACGGGCAGTTTTCACACATTTGCTCTCTAGAACAGACCATAATTATAAACCTCTGTAGGGTTTGTGTATTGGGAGCAGCACTGCCCAGCTACATTGTGCACACATCTTAAAAGCACTCAGCCTTTCCAGCCATCGCTTCAAACCATGCAGCTGTTTCGATGTGTTCCAATTTATAATCAATCACTTTGTCAGCTGATTTATGTGATCATTACATACAGAGTCGTAGAATATCAGAGTATATCCAGACTGCAGCCTGTGGCCTAGCTGTTAGACACATGGGGAGGCTGTGTGGAAGCAGACATGCTCTGTGAGCGGTGGGAACAAGTGTATGCAAAATGGCCGGGCACCATTTCATCAGCAACCAAAAAATGAGGAGAGGCCGGGTGAGACTGATGGTGCAGCTGATGCTCCGGTGAGAGACGTGACAAGCCATCGGCCATCAGATGCAGCTGACATGACGGAGCTGAGATGGAGCAGCGAGGGGCTGCGGGGCGGCCAAAGGCTTCACTAACATCATGTGACTATATCTGTGGGTCTAAACGCACCTCATGCTGATGTGTTTGTTTTGTGGGTGGGTGTTCAGTGACACGGTGCTCTCAGTTGTGTGTTTGGTGCAGCTGTTGCAGCTGTTGACATTACCTTCATCTTACTAAGCAGGGTCCTTAAAGCCCTTTTCAGATCGGGGGTCTTCTCCGACGGTGAGACTGCCTGCCACTGCAGAGGAGAGTTCAGACTCAGCGCCCAGCCCACAGACAACATGCTGCTGGGGTGGGTGGGGGGGGAGGCGGGGAGGGCGAGGCGCAGCTGGGTGAGGGTGGAGGGGAGGCGAGGAATGGGGCAAAATGGAGCTGACAGCGTCCAGGCTTATGGGCCATGAGGATGGGGAGCCACAGGGAGGATGGCAGGCGGTTTGAGGGTGGATGAGGTACAAGTTGAACTCTACTGTAGTTAACTGCTACTTGTGAACTATGAAACTCCACAATCAACACTGGTTTAAATATATATAAGCAACGTTGGAGGGTTGCTGCCTGCCAGATCTTACAGAAGAGTACAAGTGTTACAGGGACATAATACACATGGACTGTCACTGTGTTTCCTTCAGTAATGTGAGGGAACCACGAGCCAGAGCTAAACCTAAGACAGGTATCATGGGGAGGCGTTAACAGTCTGTGCTGGGAGACTGAGGTCACTACAAAGCGCTGACATCACAGGGAGCTAACCAATCAGTCAGAGAGATGGGATGAGGCCAGGATGCTTGTGACAAATGGGACAGAGGAGGAGTTCTTTGAATGGGGAACAATGTGATCCACTTCATGTCTAACTTCTACAATCGCATGGCAAGAAAACAATCATGATTTAGACTTCATACAAAGCTGATGTCGGGTTGACGTTCTACTCCACAATCTGTGCAATCAGACGTTGAACCATTTGAACCAACAGTTAGTAGAAACTCAAGAATGCCATTAGATTAGTTGTTTAGTTGAACAGAACCAAGCTCTCAGTCCTCTCTTACAGTATATTACATCGAATGTTTACAAGAAGAAGTACGTTCACATGAACTGACCTCTCTGTCAAACTGTGAGAGTGGAGCATCACCACAGTCCATGCCTCCACCAGAGGACAGGGAGCTCTCAGAGGGAGAGGTCATGGTCTGCCGCTTGGATCCGTAGCTTCCTCCTGACAGCTCTCGGCGCAGAGCGCTGCCGTTCTGAGAGGACGAGCCTGAAGAGAGAGAAGGAGGAGGAGATGAGTGGAAGCCTACAGTGCAGGGAGAGAGTACACCAAAGAGGACGGATGTGCTGCTGTTACTCACGTATGCCCAGTCCGCTGCTGGCACTCATGGAGCGGCCCGGCTCCGCCCGGTTCTTGGTGATGGAGGGGATGCTGACCGAACCGCTGAAGCCCGCGCGGTTCTCCTGAACACGGACGTTCTGGTTTAAACACGCAAACAGAACAAACACACGCACACAACACAGAGTGCAGTGCAGGGGGCAGGAGTGAGGAGGGTGCAGGTCCAAACACGACATGCTCAAACATGTGATTGCTCACTGAGGTTTGAGCAGACAGACATGCAAGCATGGTCTCTATAAACATGTAGCGGGTCAGGAGAAGCCGGAGGAGCGAACTTTAGAGGGTAAAGGAGCACGAGGGCGAGGAGGCTCATTATGCGATTCACCCAACAGGCGGGACACGCTGGATGAGTGAGCAGTGTGAGTGCGTGGCGCTACGTCTCGCTTTACATTGTGCGTCCATGTTAACAGGTTAGAGCGGCCACACTGGCTGAGTGACTTGTACTTCTCACGCGCGTGTCAAGCAAAGCTGCAGCAGCGCTTCATCTACAGAGTCTATAGAGTCTCTCCTATCTTTACTGCGACACGGCTGTTCTTGGCAAAACTAGACCTGAAATGACCTGTAGACAGTCGTATCGGCATCATAGCAGCGTTTCACTACAGGTTTAATGTCTGTATCTGTAGGAGGTGTCACAGACGTGCTCTCTCTCTCTCACTCTCTCTCACTTCACTTTCTTACTTTCTCAGTGGGGTAAATACAGAAGCCCTGAGGAGCGAGTGAGATTTACATTTACTGGTGCTCAATTTTCTACATTTAAAAAAAAAAAATGTCACGTGTTGAGCCGAGTGAGAAAAAAAAAATTTCTTCATGAAAAACTTTTTGAACTTGACTGGATGAAAAAAATAAATGTATCGCAAAAAATTTTTTCTTCTTCACTTTTACAGATTTTTTTTTTTTCTCATGAAAAAAAACAAAACGAAAAAATAAATAAATAAAAATTTCCCAAACAAATACATTCTCATGAAAAATAATTTTCTCCCCAAAAAATATTTTCTTGTGAAATTTTTTTTGACAAAATTTTGTTTTCATTCAGTTAAACACATGAAAAAAGACATTTTCTTGTGAAATTTATTTTTCAGTTTGTTTGTTTTTTCCAAAAGTTTTTTCCCACTCAGCTCGACACACGAAAAAGAATTTTCTCACAAAAAAAAATTCTTGTGGAAAAAATTTTCCACCGAAAATGTTTTTTCCCATTCGGTAACTTTCACTCGACACATGAACGAAAAAAATGTCCTTGTGAAATTTCAACATGTTTTTTTTCTTCTGGTGCTCCATTTTCTAAGTAAGTGAAAAAAAAAAAAGTGGGAAAAAAATGTTTCTCGCTAAAAAAATGTTTTTTCATTCGGCTCGACACATGAACAAAATAAATGTAGAACTTAGAAAATGGAGCACCAGAAAAAAAACAATCCTCACGAGCCGCTCAGGGCCTCCGCTGGTAAAGGTAAATCGCGTCATCACATTTCTTGATGATTATCAAAGGCAAACTCAGTGTAAACAGAAAGGACAGGCAGGCTCTGCCTATGTAACACAAACATGCGAGTGAGCTGCAGCAGGTAAGCAACGCAGCCGCCACGCAATACAGTCGTATCCTGTGTGGCCAGCATTTAAGCTTTTAAGGTTAGTTAGTAAAACAGGGAATAAAACCTTTCTTTGCTCAATTCCAAGTGTCAGCAAAGGTGACATCAAAGGATAAATGAGGACGGGAGGCTGCTTCTACAAACATCTTAAATAGTGTGTCAGCTTTTATCTGTATTTGTATCTGTGTCTTGTGTATACATGCTTTTTCCCCTTGTGTTTGCAGGCTCTCTCTCTATACATATATTTACATAAAAATATAAATATCTGTACCATGGGCAGGTCCTTAAGGATCTGGATCCCGTCTCCTGGTCCCATGTGGGCCACGTGGTTGAAGTTGGTGGGGTTGGAGATGAGCTTGTTCCTCATCTCTGGGTCTCGCAGCATCTCTCTGGAAGCACAAACACACGAGTGATGAGCAGCAGCTGAGTGCAGCGAGGCACTCGAAGTCGCACTGAAATATGTCTTTTACTCTCCTCCATTAAAGATGAATTCTAGCTTTAGGGTAACCTGTTCACCATTTGGGTTTTTTAATAATATTATAAAAAGTTTTCACACAAAAACAGACACAGGACAGGAAGTCAGGATAAAATTCAGAAGATGCTGAGACTTGAGAAAAATAATCGTTGTGAAGAAACTGGTCCCCGACACAAAGGCTGAAACCTGCTCTGGTGTTACTCTGAATATAAACTGTGCTGCGTCATGCTTCAGGTAAACTACCTCCTCTGCTGAAGCCGCTCCTCCTCAGGCACCCTGAACGAGAAGCGTCTCTTGTTGTTCATGCTGCGCACCATCTGCTTCCTGCTGTTGTCAGACGTCTCTGGGACGACCAGCTCATCACCCTCTGGAAGATGACAACCAAAGGCGCAACAGACGCGTTAACATGACGGCCTACAAAGTCCTGCAAATGACAACTGCCTCACTCAGCAGCAGCTCTATATGCTGTGGTAGTATGGACTAAGAGCCACAGCAGAATATAAACACTGAACTATGTGGAGAACAGTGGAATTAAGTTTATACTTTATTGCGGCATCGTCAACATTTCTGTAGTTTTCAGTCATGTGATGCTTCACATGACACACACGTGAATTCTTACCGGCCATCTTGTTTCTGAAGTAGATAAGCCGGACCGTTTCCAGTCCCAGCAGGTTCAGAGAGCCGTCAACATTCAGAGGTCGTACCTGAGCAGAAGGAGAGAGAGGAGCAGAGGAATCATCATCTACTTTCAGCTATTGATTGATTATCAGTAACTTTTTATTCATCCGTTAATGTGGCCGAGCAGAATATGTCAGGTTACTGTGGCGAGTCACTCATATGATCCAGCAGGTGGAGCCAGACGCCTGCTGAAGCTTCAGTCGTGTCATATTCACAACAGGCCTCGGTCGACTGCACTGACCTTCTTGAGAGGGATGGTCTGAATCCACTCCATGGTGTTGACGTCAAACACATCGACAGCATTCTCACTGTACACTGACAGGTAGGGGGCGTTGTAGCCTGGACAGGGAGACATCGTTAGCGGTCTGTCCTCTTCTACTGTGAGTACTTCTGTTTTCATGGTTTCTGCTTTCTCATGATGTAAATATTTGTACTGATGTATATAACAGTTTACTGTATGTGTGTCACATACATTCCACTGTAGGAACTTCTCTATTTCATGCATTAAAATATAAAATGTGTCCATTTGTTATATTATCTCGCTGCTAGATACACAATGAGTGTCCATGCACCCTGTTATAGTGATCATCATACAGAGCGAGCATTCATTCATTCATGCACTCACAGGCAGCGTTGGGCACAGCTGGCCACATCAGCTCCTGCTGACGGGACCTGCGGCCCTGGGAGTCCACATAAACTCCTATGGCGCTAAAGCACAGCAGCAGCTCTTTGCTGGAAATCTCTACGGCACAGAGGGCGTCCAGGCCCTGCTGGGGGATGAAGGCCAGGGTGTGGTCCTCGGGGTGGAGCAGGCTGATAGGGGACACGTCACCATGGACACTGTGGAGAACACATTAAGATGATTATTCAATGAAATGCTTTACACATTTGACATGTTGTACAGTGATTTCAGCAGGGAGAGATATGAAACAATCCTGTTAACATCTCCACTGTGTTCTGATCAGCTGGCATGTGGATTACCTGTAGCGGGTGAAGCCAGACTGATATCCTACATAGAGACGCTCGCTGAGCAGACCCATCCACTGAACTTGCCCCGGGGCCTGAAGCTCTCGCAGTCGACGATGACGTCCTTTACTCTTATTCACCTGCAGAGCATGGGGACGATTGGAAAGTGTTTTTTACAGCAGCATATAAAAACTAAATAACATGGCACTAAAGTTGTATGTGTCAATAAACGGCATTAAAACCCGTTTCCTCACCTCGTAGCATATGATCTGTCTCTTCATGGCCACACAGAGGCAGGTGAGCGAGCCGTTACGGACGGGTCCAGACACGATAGTCTGGCAGCCTTTTGTCTCTGCCAGCTTGTAGGACTCGGTCTCGCGGCCGTCCAGGGCCTGCGTGGGGAAGAGACGCACGTGACGGTTCCTGCCGGAGATGACGGCCAGCAGCTGCTCATGGAGAATCAGGTCGATGTGGTGCACCTTCTTGTTGTCCCCCACCCGGATAATTTCTGAAGATGGAGGGAGTGAATAAGGATGTGGGGATAAAGGAGGGTGAAACAAATAACATACAATCAGGTCGTCAATCCACCGACTTTATTCAAATATATATTTAAAATTGTTCAGTGGAAAATGACACAAGTAAATAATGACACAGAACAGATCTTTAAGAGTGGATCTTACCATCTTTGGTGACATGGATGACAAAAAGGCCTTCCTCGTTGCCCAGGGCGACACGCTCATGATCTGAGGACAGAGCGAATAAGGTGAGACGGCCACTTCAGAGCCAGTAAGAAAGAAAAGGGCAGAACATGTTCCAGTCTGCTAGTTTCTATTCTCATAGCATGGTGAAACCCAAACTGCCAGTCTCAGACAGTTTCTCTCATCTAATTGTCGGTCTTTGAAAATAGCTCCATCTAACGACATAAATAAAGATAATCTGGGCCTAACTTCTTACTGCTCTCTATGACACCACGTGTAGCTTGTTCAGTGGCTCGGTGAGTGCTGAAGGCCCACCTATGATAGCAGCAGATTGTGTGGTCTTGATGAGTGGCAGGGTGCTGTCGTAGGCCTCCTTGGGGACGTAGACGAAGCGCTCCTTGAGCTTGTTCTTCTTGAGGATGCGGTGGAGCTCGTTGAGGAGGCCCACCCATTTGTTCCTCTCCTGATCGCTGTCGGCCAGGATCAGGATGGAGGGCTTGTGGCTGCTGGAGGGGGAGAGCTGGGACGCTGTCACCTGAGGAGAAGAGAGGGATGAGTAAGAGGTCACATGAGGTGTTGAATAGTATTCAGATAGTTTTGAAACCTTTGGGGCAAAAACAATCAGGAGGACTCACTCTGAATATACAGGGGATGTCTTTACGGCTGGCGTGGATGACATCAGAGGCCAGGACAGAACTGACTGAAAACTCTTCATCCCTTCAGGACAGGATTGAGAACAAAGGTTAGACATGAAGGACCTACAGCTGCATGGATTCATCAGATGTAAGTAGGTTTTTTGTCCGGTGTCAACATGGTTTAAGTAGTTATAGCGTCTATAGTCACTAAGAAGAGTCTCTGTGCTTCTCTTACCTCATATCTATAACTTGGCTGACTACTACACTTGGTTGTGTGGCTTTTCCTTCTCCCAGCTCGTAGAGGAACAGTTTGAAGTCACACACCACAGCCATCGCCCTCTGCCAACCCTTCTTCACCCCTGTTGGTTTGGGAACCTAAAACAGACACAAAGACATGGTTTAGTGATAGAAAACAAAGACCTGTACCAAATTCAGAACTATACAAACATGTATAAAAACAAACGTTCCCTTAAATCCAAGACTGTTGTCTTTGTGGATTCAGAAATAAAGTAGGGACGGTGAAAGCTAAAGTCTATTTGGGTTTGAGAGGAAGTAAACAACTCGGAAACGCTGGCTTGTCTCAAGGTCTCCAAACACCTGCATTGTTTTCAACTGAGCATACAGTTCACTTAAGACAACAAGGCCTTTGTCAGTCGTACTCACCCTTACTGTCCCTTCATACACGGTGCCAATCCCCCTCTGAGGGTCGATACCCAGCGGGCCCTTGGTCTGGTCAGGAGGTACAGGACACACAGCTGGAGCCTTGTCCGCACAGGTTACATGGCAGGAGAAGTTACACACTGGACAAGGAGACAGAGAAATGAGAGGTTTGATTGGTCATTGATCAGATTGATTTTAAAACCAATTAAAAGGGAAATTAGCTTTGTAGTTTGAATCTCCAAGTTCTGTGAAAATGTGTTAAACTCCAACCTGAACAAACTGAATCCATAAAAGTAAAACATTTTGCATGTTTTGGGTGCTTTTTTTTTGTTTTTTTTTATCCCCGTCTCTTACCTTCACAGGTACAACCTTGACGTATGAGCCCCACCATGAGGGAAGTGCACCGGTTACATTTAGTGGGCGTGTTGAATGTCTTCACCACAAACTGATGTGCTTTGGACTGTGGAGAATAAACATGAATGAGTAAGACATCATCAGTGGTTATGACATGAGATCTTTTGAGGTGGAAAAAGCCTCTAACCTTAGGTGAGGAGCGTCCGATACTGCCGTACCCTCCTGAGCGCATGGTGGGGGTCTGGACTGTACGGGGAGGATGGTCTATGAGCTGCGTGACACAACACACACAAACATCGAGCAGTGAGATACATCACTGGACGCTGGCTGTGCATGAGGAACAGAAAACTTAGGAAATAGCCACAAAAGAAAAGGCTTGGACAAGTTTTTCTGTGGGTACAGATCACAAGTGACACAGTTGGAGCTGGCAATCATTGTAATAAACCCAGTAGTCCATGTTGAGCATACAGATTTGACACTAAGCCATGAACAACGTGATCACCTGCAGATGTATAGTTTCATTATTAACTCTAATTTTGAGGAACTTGCGCATCATATCTGCTCCCAATGTGGTTCCCAATCAAGACGTTGGTATTTACTTGCATCATCGTATTCAACAATAGTGTGACAACACACCAAGTGCAATTTAGATTGGCATCTGCTGCCGGCCTCAATGTTCTCCTTCTTCTTTGCATTCCTCTGTAATTGAGTTACTTGCATTTCACAAAGGCTGACCTGTTTGACAAGCTCAGCATTGTGAACTGCTCTGAGTAACAGCTTCAGCTGAACCTTAAATGAAAAATGTCAATTGAATTGGTATGGCGAACATTAGGACCCATTTTTTTCTTGTTCCTTCACTTGCCAGACACACAGGTGTCATGTTAAGAGAGAGAGCCTCCTGATCAGGATTTGTAACCGTTGACAACAGGATGGGAAATTACATCCGACCACTATCCAGATTCTGCAGTTGTGTTTAACTAGCGCTGCAAAATCTCTACATACCTCTATGGGCTCCATATCACTGGCCATGGAGGGTGAACGCGAGCGGGACTTGAGGTGGGACTTAGGGTCGTCTTCCCGGGATGGAGTGTTAGAGGGGGTGAAGTTATCCATCGAGTCCACCTGATGAGAGAAAAGCAAGATGGAGGAGTGGGAGAGGGATACAGGGACAAGTAAGAAAAGATAAGTGAGAAAAGAAGAACAAAAAGAAGGAGGTGGAAATGATGAGATGGGGAAAATGGAGAGGAACAAAGTGGTGATAAGGCAGATGGACAGAGGAAGATAAGAGGAGGAAGACAACGAAAAACAGGTGTTAAACAAAACAAACCAGAGAACAAAATGCAGTTTCCATGCTTAAAGAAAAGAGCTGGTGCCATATACAGGTGGAAACAGAAAACACAGGGAGTGTGGTCATATTCACTGGACTTTCAAAGCTACACAGGAAAGACCACAACCTCACTGTAACCCTCAGTTAAACACATGGGAACACATCACAGCCCAATGCCCATGCTAATTTGAAACACAACAAGCACACCCCATACACCATGCATGGCCATTCACAAAACTACACTGAAGAATATAAAATAAAATAAAAAAACACACAGACACCAGTGAACACAGGCAATACACATCGCAACACCCCATGTTTTTAAATATGACAAATCCAGATCATCAATGTCTTTTGACAAAAGATTTTTCAGGACCCCTGCCATGCAACCAGACAGCCACAGTAAACACACACAAGAAATGCACGCACACCAATTAAACATCAACACGACGAGGACAACACAGCATATTCAGAGAGACTCATTGAGATCACAGAGCGCAAGTGATGGTGCTTACACGTCTGCCTTTGCTAGCTGGGCCAACGGATGGCGAGCGCTTCAATGGCAGGAGAGGCAGAGAGTGGCAGAGACATAGAGATGAGTAAATATCAGAAAGGCTGTCTAACAGAGCTGAAAACACACAGTTAAACAGACTGAGGGAGAAACATGGAAATGGTGATATGAGCCTGTATTACATAAAACCAGTGCTTCCCAACTGTTTCTGCTGCACATCAAACTTCAGATTCACCACTTTATCTGCAGCAATCATGTTCTTATATATGTTATTTGACATTTATTACATGAACGTGGATATTGTTCAGTATGTTGTTAATATGACCACCTTCCAGCTAATGAGAGGTCATATTAAAAAATACTTATCTTCTTTCGGCTAATGATTAAATTTCTGTGTCTATTACTATCAGCAAACTATTTCAACTGTTGTCCTTTGCTAGTAACTATTTTAACTTCTCTGCTTACTTACCAACTAGTTTTTAACAACTTGTGCTACAACTGACTCGGGTTGATGGGGAGCTTACTTGTTGTATTTCCTTCATCAAATCACAGTTTCTATATTTTAACCGAGTTAGTTTAGCTAAGTTGAGTCAATAAGCTGAACACAACTAGCCCTGGTTGGGAATCACTGCGTTAGACTACTGCGTGTCCACCAGAGTTGAACTGTGGACGAAGGCTGAAGAGGGTGGATGGGTGCAAATGGAAAGAAAACACATGATGATGGGAAGGGAGCAGCTGGGAAAGTCAGTATGGAGCACAGTGACGACAATAAACCCCCCCGTTAACCAAAAGATAAAGGGGTACATGAAGGATTTGTGGTACTTTGTGGTTCTGGTCAACCATAGTTCTAGCACTAGAAAACTCAGGTAGAGCCATTCAAATAGCCCACTAGCCTACAAGGAATAGCAAGCAACTGAGTAAAAGGGCAGCACACTGCAAAACATATTAATCTTGACAAGCAGATGGAATGAATTCATCTTATTCCACGTTTTTTTTCCATTTGTTTTAAGAAAAATAAGATTTAGACCTTGGTAAAGGACAGAACTGACATTATGCAGTGGTTCTGCTCTTCTTCACAGTTACACTGATGCACAGGCACGAACGCATAGATGCAATATGTATACACAGATCTACACTGTCGGTCTCAGTCAGTAAAATGCTCAGAGTCCTACAGCTACTGTTACATACACACACAGACCTCCGCCTAACCAAGAGGAACTTACGTCTTCCCAAAACTCAATTAAAGAAGATGAAGATGAGGAATAAGAGTCCTGATGTACCAGAGAATGAAGCAAGGAAACAACCAAAAACATAAAAGGAAAATAAATATACATGTAAAGAAAAAAAAATGTTAAAAAGCATGACGAAAAAAGCAACAAAATAATCGAATGAGCTGCAGACTTATGATTTCCAAGTTGATCGTGAACACAGAAATTCAGATCTTGAATTCAAGATAGATAAATGGTTTGCTCGCATCAGCTATTCTTGAATCAACAAGGACTTTCTCTTCTCGCATACTTACATCAAACTGGTCAAGCGCTGAGGTGGGGGCGTTGAGAAAAGCCAAGAAGGAATTCTGGGAATCCTGGTGCTTGACACCTACAGACACAGAACAAATAACACAACCGTGGTTAAGTACGTGATATTAAACCATCAAAGGGTGACTTAAACAAAATGAGTCACAGGACTGAGTCTAAGAAGTGGGAGGTGTTTCATATGACCTCAGAAACAATACGTTGTCATGTACACAGCACATGATTTTATTTCCCAAATATGACTGCTGACGCAAAACCTTCTAATTTGGTTCCCTGGTTGTATTTATGCCTCTTTCACAGTGATTTTCTCTCACGAGTCCTTTCACAGCGAGCAGCGACCGGTCAACCATCAACACGCGTGTGTTAACAAACACAGAACATTTGAATAACTGTTTCTTGTTTCTGTGTATTTTTGAAAGAATAAAAACTTGCATAAGAAGTTTTCAAAGACCACTGTGTCTCTGAAATGTATCGATAGCTATAGCAAGTGTGCTCTTTTGTATCAATCTGAAATAAGCACTGTAGGAGCAGGAGAAGTATTTATGTTAACACTTTAACACAACTATTGTAATTTTTGAGCATTTTGGCAACTGATAAGAAAACAGAAAGGTCATTTGACAGATTTTCAGACGTACCCCTCCGTAGCCGCAGCTCCTCCGTCTCTTTCTTCAGCCTGTCAATTTCAGCTAGGAGCTCCTGGTTTTTACTTTCCACATCCTGCAGTTTACTGGTGGATCAGAGACAACAGTGCATCAAATGAAGGCCACATGTTCAGTAACAATTTTGAACCGTTTTCAGGGATAATCAGTACAAAAACAAACTCTTTAGCTTCCTCTGTGGAGTATCCGTACCATTCTGTGGAGATGTTGTTGGCTTTGACCTTGTTCAGTTCATCCGAGATGCTCTGCTTGGCTCTGATCTCAGCGTCCAGGGCTGACTGCAGCTCCAGACGGGCCGACATGTCCAGCTTGGCAAAGCGCCGCATCTTCCACGGCATGTCCTGAAACGGAGAGGAAGAGTTAGTACAATAATGACAAACACTGACAGACGGAGTTCAAATGACAGACGGGCACAGGAGGCGTGATAATATAACTGCTATTAGAATAGTTTAGACTCAATCAGTCAATATAACAGAAATATAAAAAAATACAACTTCATCTTATTCAACATTCATCTTATCATCTGAGAGAAATACAACATATGCAAGGCAGTTTTATTAATAACTAAAACAGAGTATTTCAGTAATACAGCTGAGTTTCATCTGACTCAACATCATCTACAGTTTTTGGAAACACTGTGTATTATGTGTGTGTATTTTACTGTGGCTCTGGCTCCCAGACTGGTGTTTCTCAGTCCCTCCAGCTCTTCTGTCATCTTAGTGGCCAGAGCCTGCAGGTATCCCCGAGCATCCTTCTCATCGCTCACCCTGCAGCAAACAGACACAAATACAGGTATTTTGCATTATGATGCATTTAAATACGTTCAAAAGAGTCACATTCACCCAAAAAAGCCTTAAACAGAAACTCATAACTGTTTTGACTTTATTTAGCAGAATCAGACACATTCACACCACAACTGTTTTAACTTCACAAGTGCATTTCAACCTATGAACAGACACACACATTATGTAAACACCACCATCGTAAATGCTTTTCATCAACTTCACACACACAACAGATAGGTACACATGTTCAGACTGCAGGAAGCTCTGAGCACGTCACTAATCTCTAACGCTCAGGCTCACGCTGACCCCAACGCAAATATAAACCTAGACTGTTGCGCAGCGGCACAACATTTCCACCAGGGGGCAACATCAGTCACCAAATTCTTGTAAAAATGCAGCCGCAGCTCAACATTTGTATGTGCATGTTAGGAATGTGAGTATGTGCATCGGTGTATGAGTGTTGCATCGTCTGAATGGATCAATCGCCTGTCTGTGTGTGTGTGTGTGTGTGTGTGTGTGTGTGTGTGTGGTATGTGTGCTATGTGAGGACTGCAGTCTGGTCCAACAGAGGGAAGCCGAGCAGCTGGCGAGGTGTCAGCTGCAATGGGAAGTGATCTGAGAGGAAGGGAGGGTCAAGTAGCTCTAAGATCTTCAGAGGCATGTGAGAACCGCTGCAGTTATACTGTGTTGAGAAACCCAATACACTGCTTCACAACATGGGAGAGAGAGAGAGTGTGTGTGTGTGTGTGTGTGTGTGCGCATTCTATGAGCCTGGATATAGCCCCCTTTCACTTTGTGTTAGAGCATCAATGGAAAAGTATATGCCTCAGCACGTATTGAGGACATTTGAGAAAGCTACTGTGTGTGTGTGTGCGTCTCACCATTGGATGATTTCTGTGATCTGGGCCTCCCAGTGAGCTACACTCTCCTTTTTGTCAGCCAGCTCCCTCATCTCCTCCTCCAGCTGCCTGTTGGAGCCGCTCACCCTCTCAAACATGCTGGTCAGCTGAGGGGATACGCACACAGACACACACACGCAGACAAAGAAAAAAGATCATATTAGATTTCTTCGCGTCGTGAAGCTGTCATAATACACCTGGTAAATGGATTCATACATACTGTATATACTGACAACATGACGTTACATTAGCAGAACTGTACTACCGTGTAATGAGTCTAACAGTTGCTGCGTAGCTCAAAGCAAAGGTGTTCGGCCTTGAACCTGACGACTGGCTCAATATGTAAAATGAATCATTGTGTTGTTGGAGGTTATGACAGATTTTATGATTCAACTCCCAGATGCTCAACTACAGCGCTGCTAAGGAGGTGTGTGGACACACACAGACGAGGAGGGTGATTAATTTCAGAAAGTCCTCCTGAATCCCTTAATGTGAGAGGTGCGTGTAAAGACGCAACCATGGTGACATCATTACAAGTCTCAAGCTGCCCTATTGTTTGTTTAAATACCTCACTTTGTGGGCACATTTTTGGTGTCTTGAAACTGTCGAGGCTGTGATGTAATGTGTGAGCGAAGACAGTCATTTAAGATTGTTTTGCAATTGCTTTCCAATCCTGGAGCTGGTCGCCGACAAATGTTTGGACTGTGTGAGGACAGCAGAGGTCATAAAAAATGTCAAAGTGGTGGAGTCACTATCATGGGATGGAATATATTTGGGTTTTTTTTGGTGTGGACTGTAACTCTCACACATACACTTCACTCTGTAATGGGCTCCCACTGATGAAACCTCCGTTTACGACAACATTAAGGTGTAACAGCCGTCTGGAACAGAAGCCACACCTCACCACAAACACGTTGTACAATAGGGCTCAAAATATATGGATCAAGGTGGATTTGAGTCATATCTGCTGACACTTGAAACATCTCTTTCGCAAGAAACCAAGTGTCTCTTAACTGTTTTCAAGGATACAATGACTTGTATCCAGGGTTCATTCAGCTTTCAAGCGCTTTTCAAGCACATTGAAGGTACCTAATTCAAACATTTCCAGACTCTTGAAGCCATTATCATCATATCTAAATACTGAGAAGTGCAACTGTGAAAGGTTTACATAACTCCTTTATGTGCCCACTGAAATCAATATATGTTGTCATAGTTTTGTTTTATATAATTTTAGATTGTATATTTTGTTCACAAATATTTAATGCTCGCTAATTTAGGCAGCAGGAGACGATAAACAACAACATAACGGCTAAAGTTAAGCATTTTCCAGACATTCAAGACTTTGTACGAACCATGTATATCAAATGCTCCTATGCAAAAATGTGTTTCACAACATGTTTTTTTTCCTAATGTTTTACCAGCATGAGTATTTTGACATGACATCTGAAACAGTTAAGAAGCTGATATAAAAAACACACCAGTCGAACAGCTGCATCGAGGTCTTTGTGCAGGTCGCTGTGCCGGTGTTTAGCCTCCGTTTTAACACCTGACAGTGTAACATGACTGTGATGGAGTTTATTATCCCTTTCATTGCTCTGTGACTGTCAGATGCCCTTGAGTACCTCCCATTTTAATCATGGACCGCTTTATTTTAGTAAAATGTTTTTTGGCATCTAACTTGGTCTTAAAACATTCAGCACTGAAGCGTAGCAACGTTTAGTTTTTTAGGTCACTGAATTTGAAAACTGACACTGCAAACTTTTGTCTGTTTCTTTTCTGCTGCAGGATTTAAAGCTCCGCGGTGTTAAATTATGCTTTTGACTCCATTTCTATGCAGGAAAAATGCCTCCACTTGAGTAGATCATTTTTTGGGGGGCGTCAATTCTGCTAGTGATCGCAGCTCACGAAGACAAATCCCTCATGAACGAGTGGCATTTTTTAACATAATATGAGCGATTTATGGCAAGGTTGTTGAATTAAGAGGGTTCGGTGAATCTGAACGCGAAGTACGAACAAGCCTTACGGAAAAAGGTAAGAGAGATTCAGTGAAGAATAAGAAAAATGTTGCAAGAGGCTCAATCTGAAGCTGCTGTTCATTTATAAACACGCAGTAAAACAATTCAAGTCACCAAATGAAAATTTTCTTGTGTCTGGCTGAACAACTGCATTAATCCTCTGTCACAATAGTCACCAATTTGAGCTTAACAACCGTAATACTTGAAGATGGAGTGGCTTGATTCTTCTACAAAGGAAACTGTTGAAATTTGGTGCCTCCTTTGAAAGATGAGACCAGTCAAACAATAATATTTTCACACACTCCAAATGCATTCAAGAACTATTTTGTGCAAAGACTCACATACAGACAGATCTAATCCGTCCTGAGCGCTTAAGCTTTAAAAACATAATCTTTCACTATGTGAAATAACAGAATAATACATTAAACAACTGCAGTGACGTGTGCTATCGTTCCAGTGGCACCCACATCCATATTCTCTCCATTTCACCAAGACATTTTCTACTTTATCAGTTGCAGACTTTAAAAACAACACTTGGACGTTTTATTCCATATGTAAGAATGCCTCCCACTTCTGAGACATTGTTTAAATTGGGAGTCTTTTTGAACTTCGAGGAGCTATTTCCAAAGTCAATACAGTGTAATCCAGAGAGTCATTCCATCGGACTGTGGAGGAGGCTACGGGGTGTTTTTATGGCGGATATTGAACAGTGATTTCTTTGGCGGAGCAGCGAGAGAGGGGGTGGAGTGAGGAATGTGATGACAGAGTTCGGGCCGGTCGAGAGGGGTTACCTGGGGTTAGGGAATTGAGGTTTTTCTGCGTATGTGTTTTGGAGAGATAAACAGATCACTAAAAAGCTAAGAAAGCAAGAAAGAAAAACACTTTTTTTTACACTTGTTGGTGTGTTTTCAGAGTGATTTTTGTTTTGTTTCGAGTGTATGGGAACATATTTTACCTTATCCAGTTCACTGGACAGCTTCTTATTTTCCTCAGTGAGCAGGACTCTCTCCCTCTCGTACTTCTCCTTGTACTCGGCCTCAAACTCTTCCCGCTCACTTTGGCTGGAGGAACAAAAATGCACGCACACACACAGATTATTAAACTTGTGACATTGTATAAACTTACATTTATTCCCTGACCAAAATTCACAGCTGCAAAACCAATCTCGACTTCGTCATTTCAACATGAATGCTAAATCAATCTCTCAAAAAGGGGACTTTCTGAGAGATTTGGGTTTTGTGGAACAGTTTTCTGCCTTCCAGCCTCCTGGACTGAAAACGCTGGTCTTTGAACACTCTGCCATCAAATGTTCACCAATCTCACAGTCGACCTCCATCCTCCTATGTTTGTTCCCACACATTTCCTCAAAACCTGAATCGAACGCTTGGTACCAAGACCAGGTAGGATTTATTCAGCCCAAACACATTAATGCAGTTAGAATCTGATACAGCGCTGTGTTTAAAAATGAATAAGAAAGGAGTGAGGAGAACATGTCAGTAATGCCAGGCAGGAAGGTTAGGCTACAGGGTACAAAAACAAAGCTCTAAAGCTTCCTCCTCAAAAACAAGATTTTATTAAAATTCGATTAAACCAGCGGTTCTCAAAGTGGGATCAGGTGCCCCTGAGCACCTACCAGGGGGTCCGCAGAAGAAAAATAAGTTCCTTCTTTCTTTTCTAGGTATTAATATCCGAGTTGGCACATTTTAACAGAAACTCTTTTTCCAGATCAACCATTTGCGCCCTCATTCGCCCTTTTCCATTCAAAACTATAGTACTAAAGTCAAGTCTTACCTCTTTAAGTTTCAATAAGTGAGTTTTTCATATTTCCATGTTGTTTTAATTCAGAGTTCAGAGAGTTGGTCTAAATTGAGTGAACATAAGTGAGTAAATAATTATTTATCATCTTTACAGCATTGTTAAAGCCACACTTGGACTTTTGTTTTCAGCCAGGTGAGGTTAACAGCAACAGCTCTCGTTCAAGCCCTCAAAAGAGGAAGAGGAGTCCTCTGAAATGTTGAATATGGTCTTTGGAGTGATGTATGAAAGTACCTGTGACCCCCTGGAAGGAAGTTACCTGCATACCAGGTCATCTCTGGTTGGGTTAGGGGCAACAGAACTATTAAAATTCTAATAATGTTACAAACTAATAATAGTTAGATTAACTATTCAAAAGAAACAGCACTTCACAGTTACTACACATTTATACCAGACAGTTGAGCTACTTTAATTGAACTCTTAGTACCTCACGCAATCATCACTGGAAAAGACAATGAAGAAAACAAAGATAATATCATGACTACCAGGATTTTGGGCATACACAGTGCAGCAATAACACCAACTCCACTACATTAACAGTACATGACTAAAAAAAACATTTGTCTTGATTTTTTTTTAAAAGAAAAGAAAGCAGAAAAGAGATGGATAAAGTACCTCTCACGTCGAGTCTTCTCCAGCTTGTCTTTGAGCATCAGGATCTCTTTCTGCAGGGCGAGGTGTTGGCTCTCAGCATCCCGCAGCTCCTTGCGCAGGGCCTTCAGCTCATTGGTGTGCTGCGCCTCCCTTCGTGCCAACTCCTCCTCGTACAGGAGCGTCTTCTTCTCCAGGTCTCCCCGTAGGCGTCCCACCTCCTGGGTCTGGTCCGCTGAGGCCGGGCCAGCCGAGGAGCCTGCCTGCTTCAACTGGGTCATGGAGCAAAGTGGGGTTTTGTGAGTTTCCAGGGCAGAAATGAAGATTAATTAAGATCTGGTCCGATCTACGAGTCTTTTAACTTTTCAGGATGTGCAGCGACTCTGTCGACGGACAGGTTCATGTTCAGTTGTGTGTGATGTCACACTTACCTTAAGCCCTTCCAGCTCCTCCTCCAGCTGCCGGCTGTACTGCTCGTTACGCTCTCTCAGCTTCCTCTCTTTCTGAGCCTCTGCTGCCTGCTCCTCCGTCTGCGCCTCCATCTGATGATGGATGCACAAATAAACCCCAGTGATTGGATGCAAGAACACCAGTCACTCCAATATTTAAAACACTAAAATAAACATATTGTGGCCTCATTCCAGTGCAATGTGTTGTGGATACACCTCTGGAAAGGATTATGTGCTATATTACTCTTAATTGATGGACATTCCCAAAACAACACATGTAATGTTCTTGCAAGTGTGTAGAAACACATTATACACTGAAATATTGCCACAGCAACACTGTTTCTAATCCACTGTATAAATATTCATGGAGCTCCATGAATATTTATAGAGAGGTGACAGAAGCACAATACACAGACCACAGTAGAAGTTTGAATTGTGCACCAACCAGTGGATGGAGACAGAACAGGGTGATCTAGCAACCACAGGGAGACTACTCTACCTCCTTCTTGGACCTCTCTGCCTTTCGCACCTCAAGGCGGAGAGCCTCAACCTTCTGAGTTTGGCTCTCAATCTCCTCCTCCTTGTCTCGCAACTGACGAGCCAGACGCTGCTTCACCGACCTGGGTGTAACAGTACAGTCACAGCAGGTTGTAAATGTTACAGGTGAGTAAAAACAAAAGGGGCCAAATCAAATGGACCTGTAGCTTAATACACTACCAACCAAACGCAGGATTATAAATGCAATGTTGAATAAACTAGGAGGTGTAGGTGTCACCGGGTTTTGAGGATGGTCTGGGGCAGTGATCCTACCTGAGGTCTGTGAGTCTTTCATTGAGCTCAGAAAACTCCTGCATGGCCAGTTTTCTCTGGCTGTGAGCGTCCTTCAGCTCCTTCGACTGAGACTTCAGCTTCTCACTGGCATCCAGAACATCCTGGGCACAAAACGGAGAAGAACGAAGATTCTCAGGGTGACTTTGAGGAAAAGCCATCTCAATACAAGAAATTAGTTTATTTGACTTCTTTTACACCAGAATCAAAGATGAGTAGTCTGGTTGCAGTGTGGTGTGCAAGGTCTCCTTTTAGTCGAACAGTGATATCACTGTGTTTGTAGCCAGAGCTACGACACAGGTCTTAGTGCTCACCATCAGCAATAGCAAATAAATGTGTTCGATAACATTACCATGACTGTTACTACGACTTGACACACACATCCAAACACAAAGTCTCAAGGAATTATAATAATTTCTCAGTATACCTCCATCAAGGTCCAAAATACAACTGAAGTCATTGTTTATCCTCAGGAACAAGTCACGACTACATTTTTGTTACTGTAGGTAATGTTTACAGCGTACTCTGGGGAAAAGTTTCTACACTGATAAATAGAAAATTCAATACACAGACTGCATACACACGCAGCATCCCTACACAACACTGGTTCTACCTTGTGCAGGTCATCCCTCTCCTGTGAAATGGCCTTCATCTGTTTCTCCAGACTCTTGATGTGTTTAGATGAGTCCTCCAGGTCCCTGCGGGCCAACGACACGTCCTCCAGCTGCTTCTCTAGTTGGCCTGAGTCTGCACACACACATGCACAGACACACATAGACAAAAGGTTAGAGATTTAATGGTATGTGAAACTTGTGAGAGAATTTGACTGTGGCTGCATCAGCTTGTTTCCAAGGTTTACTCCAAATTCTGTTCAGAGTTTTCCCAATCGTAAAATTTTAATGTTGCTGAGGAGTCTGTAAACAATCAGCCCCTTTGGTTTGGTGATTTGTTTGAAAAGATTTGATTGTCCTGAGTACCACAGAGCTTCACTAAAGAGGAACAAAAACAAATTCTGACCAGCGATCTGCTTCTTAAGGATGTCGATTTCGCTCTTCAGACTCCTGATCTCCACCTCCTTGTTAGCACTGAGAGGGCCTTCACCTGTCTGGTGCTGCAGGGCCTGCACCGTCTGCGTCGACTCTGCAACACGTCAAGAGGCATCAGTCATGTGCTTTGTTACGCTCGTTTTTAATAATAAAAGTCAGACGGGAGGACAAAATACTTCATAAAAAGTGGATCCTCAATATGAAATTCATTGAGATGTTTAAAAAAAAAAGAGACTTCACCTCTAAATGTAAAGTAACTGCTGTGGGTATATACAGTGACTTCACTAATGTGCATCTTCACTCTCATCCTTAAATTGCAGTGTTTTAGTGTGCATGTTTGTGATTCACACCTGCACACACACCCAGGCGGACTCTTTGGTCAGCCTCACCTTGCAGTTTGCGGCTCAGCTCGAGTTTCTCCTGCTCCAGGCGGCGGATCCTCCTCTCGTAGGCCTCGGTAGCCAGGCTGTCCTCCAGGCCGCGCTGGACGTCCAGGTCCACCTGGTCCTGACCTGGCTTTCCCGGCACGGCTGCCAGCTGTCGCAGGCAACCCCGGTCAGATAGTGTACTACAGGAGAGGAAGACGTGGGGGGCATGAGAACAATGACAATCAATGATAGAAAGAGTGAGGAAAGTGAATGATAAGGGATGAAAAGGCCATTTATATAGGTGAAAAATTGGGGATGTGAAAGAGCATTCATTATGAAAGTGTTTGGTTAAGGGAGAGAAAGAGGCCAGGAGGAAATGACAGAGGCACAGCAGGGGAGGGGAACAGGAAAGAGAAGGAGACGAGAGAGAGACAGATGAAAGATGAGAGGATGTTGAGTCATGGAAGAAGGAGGGAGAGGGAGCGTGGAGAAAGAATGACAGCGACAAAAAGGAAGATGGGGAGAGAGAGATTTTTGGGGGGAGAGTGGGAAAAGAGCAAAGAGAGAAAAGAAGAAAGAGAGGAAAAGACCATTATCACTGAACCTTAAAGAGATAAGAAAGTAAGCGGAGGGTTTGTTTCTTTCTCACGGGTAGCCGTCAGTGTGAAGAGTCATGAACATCACCTTATTAGGGAAGGATGCTAATTTAATACGTGTGTGCTTCTTTAGACGGATTGATAAGAATGTTACTCAGTAGGATGGTTTGTCTGGGAGATCCGTCCATTTATACACGAGGCCAGATAATGACGTCTCGCTTTATTTAAAAACGTTAAAATGCAAATCAACAATCTTTATTTCGCCAACTGGAAAGATGCAGCAGAAAAGTAGTCCTGTCACTTGATGTCCTCTATTCATCTGTCACTAAAGATCCACCGAGCACAATGATAACAGTGAGTGGAAGCACACTTACCATTTACTTGTGTATGTGAAACCCACGAAGGGCAGGTGGTGGCCAGAGAAGGCAGTGTGAGAGGGAGGGGGCATGGTCTCCTGAAAAATGAGTCAAAAACATGGCAGAGAAGTGAGATTTTTACATCTAAAACATTTGATTATAAAACACATACACACATTTTCAGGCTTGTCTAAGTCTAAGGAAAACCTCACCGAGTTCTTTAGGCAGTCATCGTCCACATCGAAGTTGGAGGTATCTGTAGGACTGCTGACCTCTGGGATGTAGGGGGCCTCACACGTAAGAATGTTTTCCCAATTGATGCCTGAAAACAAGAGGTCGACCTTAAAACACACGGTGATCCTCCACTCCTTTATTAATAAGCACAAATCTGATCTAAGTCTCATATAAAGTCAAACAATTTATCTGTGAGTCTTTCATCTTCTGGTGCTACCACTCTCACTCTTTAATATACTACAATATGTATGTAATGTTTAGTTTAAGTTTATATTTTATAGTTTATTTTATTTATTTGCACAAGTAACAAGACACAAAAACATAATGTATTAAAAGAGTAAAAAGGATTGGACCATGTATGAGAAAAAAAAAAACATTTGGACAACATGCAGAAGAAAACAGACAAATTAGGGAAAATATAATAATTTGAATAACAAATAATGTTCCAACAACAAAATATCTGCACGATAATTGCATAGCATGCTGTACGATACAACTGAATTAGTTTACTTTGATCACTGATTTTACATTATATATCTGTTAAATGATAGAGGTACCATACCAAATGAAAATACACGATTGACTGAAAATGAAATATACATTTATATTTTAAACAGAAAGAACATTCAAACCACAGAAGACATGGTAACATCTGTGACATTGGACTGTACCAGTGAAGAAAGGGTGGTGCTTGAAGTCCTCAATGCCGTTCTGGCCCAATCGGTGCTCTCGACTGCAAATGAGCCGACGAATCAGATCCTTTGCATCCTCCGACACGTCTGTTATCTGCTGCGGGAACTGGAATCGCTCCTGTGCAAAAAATATGAAGGTATCCATTAGAGGCACTGGAGTCTAATTTCACTTTTCAAAAACACAGATTAAATTCCCAAAAATACAACATAATGTTTTAATCGACTTATCGTAATTATGCTTCTGACCTCTGCTACAGTGTGCTGTTTGTCACATACCCAAATTAAAAGATGATAATGTGTAGTTGTTATATATACACGCATAAAACAAAATCAACTTCAGTCTCTATAAGCTCACCTTGTGGTTCATGATCTTCCCATAGGTTTCCACCAGGGACTCTGCATAGAAAGGAGTCTCGCCGTACAGCATTTCGTACATGCAGACGCCCAGGGACCACCAGTCGCACTCAGGTCCATACTTGCCTTTCCCATCCTCCATAGCCTGTAGTATTTCCGGGGAGATGTAGTCTGGTGTACCCACCGCCACCGAGGACTGGACCTATCATAGGGGGGAAAATAACATCAAGAAAACATCCTAAAAATGTCTCACATGAGACAAAATCTGACACACAAAGAAGAGAACAAGAGCTGAGTATTAAAGTTCAGCGTGCTAATGGGGGTAATAAAGATGATGATTTGTTACAGGCTGAAGTCTGGGAAAGCTTTCCAGATGAATATACAACCGCTCCAGCAACAGCAAACAACCAAACAAAGAGCATATTGAACTTTCAGACCCCCACGACAGGAACAAAAACCTCACGTCTGCACAGACTCTTAGAGCTCTGTTTCTACTTATTTTGAGGCAATTTTGAGAATGTGTATTTGATTCTGAATGCTGAATTTAGATCAAGGCTGTAAATTTGCTAATTTCCTGATGTAAAAATGTGAATTTATAGAGCTGTCTGTCAGGATTAAGTGCCAAAAGTCTCACAATGGAGGAGAAAAAGCAGATGTTGGGATTCTGATGTATCACATGTTGGCATCATCTTTCTTTATTATTCAAGAAGCTGCTTCAATACAGATGAAGCACTGAAGAAATACACCCTCATACGATTCAAAGCTTCAATCTAGACGTTTTAGTCTACGATGATGTTCCAACATCCTCATTACTATATTTACATTGGTGGAACAAACTCAGGCACCTCTTTGATCATCTATTTCATCCTGTCATTTTCCTTTTACATAACACCTGAGGGAAGCTTTTTTTTTTTTTCCTTTGTCCGAATCATAAGTACAGGCACAGCCAAGCCGCTGAACCACACACTCCTCCTGGGAGACCCCTGGGGGTTGACAAGGAGGTCAGAAAAGCTCTGGTATGTTTGCTTTGGACCAGAGGAAGCATCAGCAGCAGTGTGGTAAAAACTCACCGTCCCGTCCTCCATGAGTTTGAGGCAGGAGCCAAAGTCAGCCAGGCGGATGTGGCCGTTCATATCCAGCAGAATGTTGTCGGGCTTAATGTCCCTGAAAGAAAACAGAAAAAAGGCGATGGGGGGTGAGGAGAGGAAAAAGACAGACTGCGAGAGCGATTCCTCAGGGTAGCGTGAAGAAGATGAAGATAACAAGACATTCTTCCAAACAAAACAATACCTATAGGACACACAGGCCTGATCTCGCGTTACAATGCAACCGTCAATTATCTTAAAATTAAATTACATAACCTGGGGAAATTTCACTGTCTTAACTTGCTTATAAATATATTTGTGATTCAATCAAGTGTAATTACCCCGCTGCACATTTATCAGCAGCGTGACAACTCCAAATTGACCAAAAGAAAGAATAAACACTGGAAATAATTGGACTGGTGTTGTGGGAGTTGGCTGCACAGAAAGTGTGTGTGTGTGATTGTGTGTGTGTGTGAGTATTATGCAACACACTCCCACTTACAAAAAAAAAAAAGACCTTGTGTCCTAAACAGACTCACTCCCCTGTTCAGTTTTGCTACAGTATTTGTGTTTGTGAGCGGAGACAGGCTGGGTGGGGTGGTGGGGTTACTGACAACACATTCCTTCACAGATGTGTACACAGTGGCCACTGCAGAGTTCCTCCTTAACCTGCATCTGTTCTGCATTACTACTGCTGATGAAGTGTTTATAATATAGATAGTGAGACTGTGGCTTCATTCCAGTCGGTGGGATTCACTGCTACACAGGGTTTTCTGTCTAGCAGCTGGATCATCGCAGTATTTATCAGCTACTTTCACTATTTCATTAGTAAACTGGATTTTTACAGTCAGGAAGTAGTTCGGTGAGCTCCTCCAGTAGCCCATGTTTAACAGGTGGCCACTGACAGGTGGTTTGTGTTGGCTGCTGATGATATTCTCTTACATGGGCGTCTCAGTGCTAATGTACATCCCTGGTGTGGATCTACAGTCAGGCCTGGTCCAGTCCGGTGTCTGGTGGCTGATTCACAGCTTGTGCTTCAGGAGTAATTCCAGAAACAACAGCTTGCTTCTGTTTTATCTGTGACCTTCTGGCGTTGGTGTTATTGGCTCTTTTTTTTTTTTTACACAGAGTTCGTGCTATACTGCTGCAACTAAGCTCCTTCATTACGACGGCTTTGTTTTGTTACACTGAACCAAACAACAGCACCATGAGGCTGCCACAGTGTGTGATTTTGGATAGCATGCCATGGCTCCGGAAGCAAAAGATGTGTGTTGTGTAACACAGCAGCTTCAGTGTCCTGCGTGACATAAAACATATGCATCGGGCAGCCCTTTCTATACAATGGCGTACCAAGGCAATAAAGACAATTTACCGTCCCTCTTATATGGCAGTTAAGATGTCCTTTGCTCAGTGGGTAAGTCATAGTCATTGTCTCGGCGAGGAGGAATAAAGGCACAGCAGTGCCGTCTTCAAACAGCCAGTGTAAAAGTATTTGGTTGAAATCAAAATCATAGTAATGATTAGGGTCGAAGTGATTTCAATTATAAATCTAAATCAATTTAAAATAAGCAATCAGTTTCTATTATTTAAATGATAAGCAGGATCTGACGTCCTCACCATCAGACCTTAGTGTGGTACATTAAAAAAATATGGTGGCTATATCATACCTGATACCATGTAGTCGATGTTTTTAAAGAAAAAATTTGAACATGTAAATAAACTTTCAAGGCATGGAAACCGATGGTCTGTTTATTATTACAAATCAAGAGTCAGTGCTGGAAAATCACTTTTAAATCGGAAACCGAATCAAATCGTGACCTTAAAATCGAAAATAATCAGGACATCCTCCATAATGATAAAACCAGACTAAGTAACCCCACTGATGGCTGCCCTGGTCTGGTATGAAATGGAGATGTCACTATATCCCACCATCGTGGCTAAAAATAGTTTCTGTCCTTGTCTGACCATTCCAGTGATTTCCCTCAAGGGCAGACCCCGTCAAGCCCTCTGTCTGAGGCCCCCGCATCAACATGCTGAACCAGGACATGCCTCAATGCACATGGTACAGAGGGCACATAAATACTCCTTCGAGTTCATGCAGATACACTCAAATAAAAAGAGGTTACAGGGGACGATGTGGAACTAATAAGTCGGCTCAAACAGGCACTCAGACTATAGTCACAGGTCACAGAGCTGAGCTGGTGCTACTTGTGGGCAGCAGTGTGAGCATGGCTGTGCTTAAAATAATAAACCAGATGTCCAACACAGGCACGCACAAACACACGCACTCACTAACCCTAACTCATGCTCAAACCCACCAGAAGAGTGTACAGAATAAAACACAACAACTCATCTAAATACATTTAAGATAGTCGAACTCCTCAGCCTCCTGTGTTTGCTCGTGACAATGGCCCTGACTGGCCCCATTCAGCCATTACAGTGTGTGCATTTTTAAACTTGGCTTCAAACAGACGGACACAGACAGAGCTGTGTCTAATAAAAGTTACAGTGAGGTCACAAATAAATTCCAGTGTCATCTGATAGACAATAACCAATGTGTTAAAGCTGGCTGCCAAAACAATCAATGTCTGCCGGATAACACCACTTCAGGAAGTAGAAGCTAATCAGTTAAAGCTCATGAAATTCCCACATTCCACTTTGAATTTTCCTTTAATGCTTGTTAACTTCTCAATAAATGCATGAGACTGCTGCCCAAGCCCGAGACACTTTTTTCTTTTAAGAGTGCGCAGACATAAATTGGTTTTGAAGACGCCTTTGATGTGTCTGTCTTCAGCCGGAGAACTCTTCAAAGCCACATGTGGAGCCCCTGTCATTTCCCAGCAGTGTTAATAGTCCCATCTCATGGGGCTGCAGCAGGGGGCGGGCGAGCTATCTCTCCGCTTCACACACACCGCTAAATCACCAACCTATAAAACCATGGATTAAAGTAATATGTGCATATATGTGACTTGTATAGACACATAAATTGTGATCCAGATAGTATGTACATAAACTGACACTTACTAAACCTAGTCATCATAGAAGGCCTGAACAAGAAGACACAAACTTGGGTATAATAACTTTTAACTTTGAGTGGTGGAAACACGAGTATTGTCTAAAGCGGCCATGATCAGCTCCGGGTGTTAGACCACTAGTAGTGCTCTGCAGAAGTGTTTCATGTGTTAAAACAGATAAATATGCTCGTGCAGGAGCATGCTGGTCTGGCCATACACATTACTACCAACTGTTTCACACTTTTTCTCTGACATGCAGGTGGTGGTATAATGCCAAGAAACACAGCAATAAACCAATAAAGTTCGGCATGAAAATGGGCAGATTTAATATTTTCCATAATTCAGCTTTGCAGCCGTTTAATGAAAAAAGGAAATACAGTATTTCAATTATTAAAGAGACGGGAGTTTAGTTGGAGGGTGTTAGAGGATGTGGGGGAAACTTCAACTATGTATTGTGCAGTTTGCCACAAGTCTGACAGTAAGGCGGCATAAAAAATTACTTCGGACAATTACATTTCTGAACCACTTGCCCAACTGCACATAAAGTCACACATTGAACTTATTAGTCCTCAAGGATAGACAGAGTGTGTTTAAGTGAGAAACACTGAATATAAATAGAAACTTATCTCACAAGAATACTCCATGGGGGACATTTAAATGGCAAATACTCAGTGAACTTTGACTCAGTAATTAAAGTTCAAATGTCTTGAAGAACATCATCCTTTAAAACATGGTGCTGAGAACGGATCTTGTGCTAAAATAAACACAGATGACTAGACCATCTCATGATTTTCCATCTGCAAGAAACCTAAGAAGTTATAATGAGTTTAACTTTCACAGCAGCAACTTAACATTTTTATGTAGGTGGATTTACTATTTCACATCTTACATGAATGTTTACCAAGTGGAAGTGTTTCTTTCTGTTACCCTGTCAGGCACACGCCCTCTGCACACAGGACCTGTATCACCTTGACGGAAAGTGTAGACAAATCATGAATGACAACCGCAACACAGTTGGAGTAGATTGTGAGCATGTTGATCTGTGTGTGTGTATGTGTGTGTATGTGTGCATTGGTGCTTCATTTGCTGGAAGGCCTTAATCTGCTCCAAAGTCTTCTGGTCTGCCAAAAAGCAGGCAGCGTGCATCGACCCTGGCCTGACAATGTGTATGTAAATGTGCGTGGCAGACACACAGCACAGTGGGGGTGAGGGAGGTGAGGGGTATTGGCGCTGCCTCTGTTAAACCATTTAGCAAAGCCCCTGTCTGCCCACTCCCCTCTCTTCCTCTCCCTCTCCTTTTAGCAGCAATCGTCTCTGCCACCTTTCTTCCCTACGTTCCCAAAACTGCCCGACCTCTTTCTCTCTGACCTAAAGTCAACATTACATTTTGCCCGCTGGATTAATATCATCGTGTCTTTAACAATCTGTGTCACACTGACTGCTGTGATGGACAGACAAGCCACATAAAGCCCCCAGCTCCATTCACGGGATGCTAACCGCACAACTGCTGACTAACATTTAGCCTTCCACATATTGAAAAACCTAGAGAGGTGGCGGTGCTAAGCTAGTGCTAGACTGCACGAGTTAGCATAGCTAATTGGGCTACTGTGTCACAAGGCTCCTGTGGTCTTAAGGAGCAGTGCAGAGACAAGAATAGAGGGAGGTAATCTCTTCTAAGACCACAGCATCCATCTGTGAGGGCCATCTGGACACCACCTCTCACACACACACACACACACACAGACACACACACAACCACACACACATAGTGGCCTGCAGCAACACTGGAAACTGCACAGACAAGGCATGTCCACATGGCTTTAGCCAAGCATTTGTCAACTAATGGTTCAAAGGAACCGCTGCCTGTGTGACTTCTGGCATCATTCGATACTGACATTCACTTTCTCTCTCACACACACTCACACACACACACACCTTATCACCTCCTTATCACCTGCTCACTACTAAAACATTTTTACAATACCACCAACATCCCAAGATATTTGATAAATGATGGTTAAAAGTGTGTGTGTGTGTGTGTGAGACAGAGAGGGAGCCCTGTCCTTTCTTAGATCACTGGGCCATGAAGAGACACATGGCCCTGATCAATATTAAAACACAAAGGCAGCAATCAATAGGAGGAGACACGCTGTCCCACACAGTTGCACACAGTACTCTACAGTAAAAACACCTCATTCAGAACAGATGTTAACTGTCACACCCTCACATGACATCTTATTTCATTATCCATCTTCCTCTTTCCATGATCACAACAAATGCCCCCCTCTGTCTCCATCAATACACACACTTGCCGTCCCTTTGTACCGACCCCCCTTCAGGATCCCCCTCTCTCAGGCACCGACACACACACGCTGTCCCGTGGCAGACAGATGTGGTGCTAGGCAGCACAAAGCCATGCTGGGCTGGCCTATTGAAGCGTTTGTCAGGCCCCACTGGGAGGCCGCGCAGATCACTGACCACTGAATAAATGAACACATACACCTCCCTTTGGGTCGCACTCCAACGCTCGCTGCCTCTCAGGGGACTCAAATGAGGGGGGATAGAAGGTTGACCTTAAGGCTCTCTGCTCTTCATTTCTTTCATCTGGGCTCTTTTCAACTTCATCAGTGTCAACAGGACTGCAGATATTAATTTCAAATGGGGCAAGGTCGAGGACATCACAATACGAGAAAAAAGCACACATTATGTGAGCTTAAATGCCATAATGTGGACTTAAGGCTATTGTGATTTGCTGCCCAAATAATTTAACTCAGGGACCGGCAATGTGATGACATATAACATGAGACCATATACATTTGTGAACCACTATTTCACTCACTAATATATTTCATATCATTAGGTCATTAGGGCAATGTTGCACATCAATATGCACTAGGATTTCCTTATAGTTTCTAGTAAAGCTTGGAAGGGATCCATGGAGAGCTACACACACAGAGACACACAACCTGAAACCGTAAACTAAACAGCCAAAAAGCACAAATAAGGGAGCAGCAATGTCAATATAATGAAACACCATGTCTCGGTCATTATGTCTTGGATGACACTTGAATACACTTGAGTCCTCTAAAAGCCAGGAGGAGTCCCGGCAGGGAGCTGCAGTCAATGACAAGAACAGTGAAATACTCCTTTGACTCTACGACAGGAGTGTGTGAGCGCTTTTTACTCTCTTTTTTTAAAAGGTTGCAAACCACATGAAAAATCCAGCCCCATCCAGAGACCCACAACATGTTATTACGCTCTCCTACTGGGGACCCAACCAAACATTAGCTCATGGTCATTTTACATCCTGACCCACAACTTGATGAACACTACATGTGATGAATATAATGTGCCACACGGGCCCAAAAATAACTTTTTGAAAAGTGGGGTCATATTGTTTTTGAGGACTAGACGTTTACATGTACTGCTCTTACAGAGTTAGCCTGTTAATTCAACACAGTGTTGCATTGTGGGTTGTTTGTAGCCTAAGGTTGCTAGGCTACTGAGTTACTTCTCGTCTGTTTATAGTGAGTCCGTCAGCACTTAAAGTGTTTAGTTAGCCCAGTATAACACACAGAAGCTTCTCAAGGCTTGTGCAGTGTGTTTCCCTGTCACAGACGAAATACATTTCTGAGAAATCTCAACAGCTGAAACACACGAAGGAGCGAATAATCTGTCAGGCAGCGAAGAATTTCCAGGGAAACTGAACGTCACGATGAGCAACTCATGAAGGAATAATGTTATCTGCTAGATAAAAACATGCAGCGTGCTTCCACGAGTGTGTGAGTGTAAAGATGAACAGAGGGACGTCACAGATTTGTGTTGACTACGTTGTCCACAGGCTGTTATTGATTATTATTCTTTTTGACTGATTCTGATGAACAAACCAATTCAAAAATACGTTACTTTGGATCTGACAGAGCCGCTGCTCTTTCTGTCACCAGCACTCGCTGTGGTCTTGCTCAATGTCCCGCACACAACATGATCTGATTAGTGAAACGCCACCAGGAGTAACTGAATCAACACTGAATAATCTGGAATCTGCACAGCAACTGGAAACTAAACGTTTAAAATTAACGTATTAATGGAGTAAAAAGTACAATATTTACCTCCAGACTGTGTGGAAGTGGAAGAATAAAGTAGCAGAAATTTGAAATACTCAAGTTAAGAACGAGCAACTCAATATTGTACTTAAGTTATACTTAGTTACATTCTATCACTGGTTATTCTACATTTTGACAACAAGTTTTCAATTTTACTGAAAATGTTTCTCTAAATATCTCTTAATGGTCTCCTCGATTATTAATAATCCGTATTGTGGCGGCTCTGAAAAAAACATAGTGCTCAAAGATCCAAATTTTCATTTAAATGTTCTGACTACTTTTTTTTTTTTTTTTAGGAGTGTGCTACAAGGAAACTGGCAACACAGGCCATTTAAAACTGCAATTCCCAAGAGAAGAAGTGAGAAAATGATCGCACTGCAGCCACAACCTGCCCACTTATATTCCTCGTCAGTGGCCTGGTTGTGTGTGTGTTGTGTTTGCTGTAACTGAAAGTGAGCAATGAATAGAGGGTGGTTGGTTTTCGGTTTAATGGACATTAGAGCCTTTAAATTACAGGGTTAATGCATTGTACTCGAACTTAGTCATGAGAATAGGAACGACACAAAACACACATGCACATCATTACTGAGATAAACACACACACACACACACACACACCCTCATGCACGTGCAGGCACACTCATCAGACGGGCCCAGCCAGCAGGACACACCCTCCTCAGGGGACCTGCCTGGCCGTCTCCACCCTCCACAAAGCGAGCACACAAATCTCTCACGATCGTGTGTGTGACTGAGAAAGAGAGAGCAAAGGAGGAGTTGGGGGTTGGTACATAGGAGGAGGTAACAGCACCACACCCCCACCCACACACCTCCCATACCCCATCATTACTGTCCCAAAGCATCCACGAGGGGACTTAAAGAGAAACAGTGCCGTCCCCTCCTCCCTGTCCCTTTTTCCCTTCCATCCACTTCTCCATCTCCGCTGCCTCCGCCAACCCCCACCCACGGCCCCCAGATAACACCATGCAATTAGTGGCTCCCCGCTC
Organism: Pagrus pagrus; assembly: GCF_965226575.1. Taxonomy (NCBI): domain Eukaryota; kingdom Metazoa; phylum Chordata; class Actinopteri; order Spariformes; family Sparidae; genus Pagrus; species Pagrus pagrus. The sequence continues at coordinate 2,230,121 of NC_140200.1, read as the reverse complement.
TCTTCTCATTCACTCCCTTTCTTTACTTATACATTTATATCTACATCTCTCTATCACTCTGTCGTCGTCTCTCGGCGCGTCTCTTTCCGTCTGCCTTTCCACTTGGTGTATTAGAGATCTGAGCGAGTGAAGACACACCCAGGACATTCTCCCACCGAGCAGCTGAGCCTTATCCTACCCTTCCTCTGACCCTCCCTTGTTCTCTATCCGTCTCTCATCTGTCCCTCGGTCTGTCCATCCTTTGCTTGCCCCTTGAACAAAATTGCTGTGACGAGCCTCCAGCGAAAGAAACACTGTAATTGTGATAGCATGCCGATGTAACCACTTCCTGTCTAGCAGAAACCGACTTCCTGCTCCCAAGGGCATCTTCTTTTAGCTGAAAAATTCTTTTGGCATTTACGTATGCTAGAGAATAAGATGGTTGGTTTCAAGAGCCACAGGGTGTGAACAGTCTGATTTAGATTCTTGTTTTTAATTGTTTTCAAATCAGGGAAATGAGTGAATGAGTCAAAGTGTCTGGAGTGAGACATTTTATCTGACAGATATAGTTACTTGTCAAATTAAGATGTTGCATCTCAAAAAAATATGATAATAGTGCAACAGAATTAACGAGTGGTTCCCAACTTTAATCCCAGGGGATTCATTACGAAAGACGGCGTGTAGTTTGGGCTAATTGTCTAATTTCAGATGTCTATTAGTTGTTAGCAGGTACGCCGAAGATTTAAATAACTGTTTGAGGACCAAAGAGGATCCACAAAAAGTTTTGAGAAAAGTCTTAAAAAATAATATAACTTTGTTTTTCCTTGTTTCGACCCCATTAATCTTTTCACAAGCCCTCAGATTTATCTCCTGACCTTTCGGAGGGGGCCGCCTCCTAGGATAGGAACTGTGGGATTAAACTACCGGACTGCATATAAAGTAGTTAAAACAATAATAATGGCATATTTAGTGGTATCAGTCACCGGGGTTATTTTACTGCATAACAAGGACTTTTTAATCTTTGAACCTGCCACAGCAGATCTTTGAGTCACTGAAATTAGCTGTGAACACGACATCTTTTCAGTTGATGCTGTTGCTTATTTGTACAACTAACAGTTACAGAGCGACATTATCATTCAATACTGGCCACCTGATCAATGTGAGGCCAATATTCCCTCTTTTATCTCTGCTTTGGGCCTCTACCAACTCTCGTGGGAAATATCTGGCTTTTTAGCTGCTACATGCTCCACTATGTTTATCAGTAAGTCACTGGATGCGCCCGTCTGCTGAGCCGGTTGGGTTTTGAACCAAAACAGTAAAGTTGCTGCCCGACAACTAAACAATTAGCTGAAACTTGGTACACAACTCTGTAAAGCCAAGGGGAGCGCAAGTGATAATATTCTTTGGCTCATTGCTATGAAACTTCTTTTTTTTTCTCCTTTAGAACAGAAAAACAAACCTCCAACAGCATACGCCGTATTAATATATGAAAACAGAAATAAAATACAAGGAATGAGGAGGTTACAGTTATGAAGTCAGACAGTAGACAATAAGAGACAAACTGGCAAAAATACATTTGACAATGCTAAAAAAAATAGATACATAAATGAAAAAACTATATTTAATAAAATAAATACAAACTAATTAATTAGTTAATCTTTTGCAGAAGTGTACATAACGTGTGTCACATTTTAAAATATAACTTCCAAGGATTTGAGCCGGTATGTTGTCATACAGTTGCATCAGGACCTTTAATGAAGGAGATGTAATTCACCCACTTAGTGTAGTATTTCTCCACCTGATTGGTGAGCCTAAAGGAGAGGCCCTCATGTGCAGCCACAATACCCAGTTGAGAAAACCACACCCTGGCTGGCGGTAAGGTGATCGCCTTCCATTCTGTCATGATAAGTTTTCTCCCCAACATGAGGGATGTCTGAACTCAGTCTGCGTGAGGTGCAGGCGAGGACTTTAGAGGGAGAGGATCACCCAAAACAAACAAGGCAGGGCAGAATGCGATGTCTAATTTAAGGATCATTTTGGTATTCTCATACACGGCAGACCAGAAGTTTTGTGCAACAGGGCAGGAGTGTGCCAACGCTCGTCCCACACCTCCAGCAATTCTGTCTCTTAATTTCACCCTGGGACCAATATGCTCCGTTTATAATTTTAAACTGCACTAGTCTCGCTCTGAGTTCCTGTGATGTTTTCTTGTAGTTCTTTTAAATGTTGCTCCATTCCTGCTCTGTGAATGATGATAGGTTAAGATCATTCTCCCAGGCTGATTTAAGATTAGAGCCATGACTATCAAAACTTTTATGCAACAGGGAGTAGTATTTTGATGCCTCATGGCCAGTACCAAATATTTTAACTACATCGGAGAGAACGTCAGAGCTTGGCGGGGCAGCTGTAGTGGAACCAAATGTTTTAGTCAAGAGATGTCTAATTTGAAGATAGCTCCAAAATTGTTGTTAATGGAGACCGAATTGCTGTACCAGGATTTCATTCTGCCTTTATCACATAAATCCCCCGGTACTAGAATACCTTTATCCGCCCATTGCTTCCAAAGAAACTATGAAACCTCTTTAACTGTTCTAATATTGTATTTCATACATTTTTACGATAAAAATATTGATTACAGTCGCCGTGAGTACATTTGGCTGATAAAACTGCATCTTACTTAAATAGGTTTTTGATCGCAGGACTTTCACTTGTAATGACATGTTGTATTAGCACTTTTAATTAAATCACAGATCTGAGCACTTCTTCCAGCTCTGCGGTTATTTTCTGAAGTGCTGAAATCCTGACACACACACACACACACACACACACACACACACACACACACACACACACACACACACACACACACACACACACACACACACCTCAAATGGGAATGTGCAAGAGTGAAATAATAACACACACAGGAACACAAACTAATATAGTGTATAATTACTCAGTGGTATTGACTAGTTTTAGTGATGACTGAAGACAAACACGTGCACACACACACACTCTTCACTTTTTTCAATTATTTTCATTTAGCTGCAGAGGCGCCCCACAGCTGGAAAATCGCCCACACAGCAGGAATAATGTAAATACACTGAACATCCATCACCAGGACTTTTTGCTCAGTCTGTTCCTCTTCAAAAAAAAAATAAAAAAATACACACACACACTGCGCCTGCTCCTCACCTGTGGACGTAGTGTAGCTGGTGGACCGAGTCGATGGCCAGCACCATCTCAGCCAGGTAGAACTTGGCCATCTCCTCCGGCAGCCGGTCCTCAAACTTACTGAGCAGAGTCAGCAGATCGCCACCCACATAGTAGTCCATGACCAGGTACTAGAGAGACAAGGAGACAGACATTAAATGACAATGACAGGTACTGGAAAAGTACAAAGCAAAAGCGCAGGAACTAATCAATAATTTTAGACAAAAAAGATCTGCATATTGTGAGTGAAGTGAGATGTTTTATGAAGAAAACAATAGAAGAAAGTCATAAAGAAAGTAAAAAATAGACTGCTTCCCCCCACCCTCCTCACTTTCCTCTCCTTTTTTTTCTCACAGTATCATTATAACAGGGGGGCACTGAGGGCAGCAAGCGAGCACCTAAACCCTTCCTAAACTTTTGAGGGTTTCCCTAAAAATAGACGGCTGGACGGGCAGCGCTCTTTATTTTTAAAGCCTTGGGGAGTGTCCAGGGTACAGCATTTGTTGTGAGAATGTGGGAAATGGAATGACAAGCAGTCTTGGCATTTGAACTCGGGGTCACGGGGAGAGGACAGACTGTCAGGTTAGAGAGCAAACGATCGCCTCTAACAGCCAATGAAAGCGAGGAAGAGCTCGGTCTGCAACCAGTCAGCGAGCTCAAGAGTCATTCTTCTGGTTTTTTTATGTAAATGTTTTCTGGTAACCTTCTGTTGCCCAATTTCCCACAATTCAAAGTCATGTTGTGCTTTGCGGTAAGAAGTGAATGTGCTGGTCAGCGTCTGGCAGGTCACCAGCCGTCATGTGGAGGTGGTGCTGTTTTCTATATATGGACTTGGCGGTGAACAGTGAAAGTCGCAGGTGGAGCTACACAATGCAGGACTGTGGTTGTTACTTTGGAAAGTACCGAGTTTGAATGTGCTGAAAAGTATGAAGTAAAGTCGGGTGTTACTAAAAGGATACATCAGATATATAACGGTTAAAAGCTCCCCGCGGGAAGTTTAACAGGGGGATTTCTGAATATATACTTATGCTGGGTGGTGGGGAAAAAAACTATTTCCTGCTCACGACTGTACAGAAGAAGAAAGAGAAGGTTACCAGATTGTTGTCGTCCTGGAAGGCGTAGTGCAGGGTGGTGATCCACTGGCAGTCCCCATTTACCAACACATCCCGCTCCTCCCGAAAACACGCCGTCTAAAGAAAGATGCAATAAAGATTAGACTTGAGAAGAAAACATTACACAGTAACAACAGCCATAGCTCGGTCCTGTCTGGCAGCGCATTTACTTTAATTTAGATAACCTAAGTGAGGTCAGCTTTCTGCTTAACCTGATTTCTTAACATGATGTAAACAGGAAACCCCTTAGTTGAATGAAACCTGATTAACACAGCTTGATTGAAAAAAAAAAGTGGTGTCTCAAACCCTGTCTGAATGCGACTCCTCCAGCTATAATGTCTTACATAACTCATGGCTTATTAATGTGGCCGCCTTGGTTCAAAATTTATTGCATAAAACAGAATCAGATCAACAAAGATTTTTCAGTAACCAGGATATTATATTGCAAGTTGTTTTTTGCTTTCCTGACTTAACATGATGACCCACTGACCCGGTGTATTACGTGCATGTCACTGTTCTGCAGATCATTTTTCTACACCACCCTGGTAATCTACTGCATGCTCCTGTGATTTAATGTCAGGCTCTCTGGTGAAGTAATCAGATCTCAGAATACTGCGATGTAAACTGATCACTTTATAAAATAAATCACCACCACATGAAAAGATTGCCCCCAATCTTGTACTTTAATTGGCAGTATTTAAAATGCTTGCACGGCGCTTTGATGTTATCTGTCTACAACCACAATTACATACTCAGTGTCCACTGTCTACTGTACATCTGCTGCTCTACATCGTTTCCCATGTCCAGGCGTTTGCACACACAAACACACACACAGCAGGGACCAGTTTAGGCCTGTGACGTATGAGGCATGAAGATTGAAGACCCAGGGGACCGACAGGAATGTCAGACTGTCAGGAAGAGGTCGATGAGAAAAACATGCAGCTCGTGCAGCAACATGTTCTGTAAGCATTCATCAATGTAGGCCTGATTTTAGGGCTCATAAATGACGGTTTCAGTTTCTCTTGATAGCAGATTTTTTTTATTTACCATTAATCCTCAGCATTATTTCTTTACAGATGTACCCAGTAGTGCTGCAGTATCCGAAACCAGTAACAGATCTGGTGCCACCAAACAAAAGCTATGCGTAAGAGATGCTCACCTCAGCTCGCTTCAGCATCTCCCACTTGTTGAGAATCTTCATGGCGAAGACCTTGTCTGTGTTTCTTACTTTTACGACTGCGACCTGCAAGAAAGACAGAAGAGTGGAAGCGTTAAAAAAACTTTGAAACTGTCAATTTGTGTGACAGCAAAACTAGTCAAAGAATGAGAAGCAGGTTAAAAACACAGACCCTGACACAAGAGGAAAAACAAATACTACTGCAGGATATTAATGTTGACATGTGTGACCATATTTCACAGATCCACAAACAATTCAGAAAGTACAAAAAAAACACCACACCCATAAGTCTTCCTGATTATGATTATTTGTTGTGGTAGAACAACAAAAGAACAAGAGGGAGATCATCTCAATCTCATCATCTCAGCACTGCATTATCACAAAAGCAAAATTTACAAAACCTTAAAACAACTTAAGACTCGGGGAGGAGGGCTATACTGAGATAGATCTATTGTACCACGAAACAGGATGAAGTTGAAAAGGAAGATTTAACGAAGGGATGATTGGGAAGAGGACCGGAGGAGGGGAAATGAGAGCTGGGAGGAAAGCGAAGCTGAGGTGAAGAAAAGAACAGGATGCAGAGAAGAAAGGAAAGCAGAGAGAATCCAAGGAGAGGAAGGGAAGAGCAGGAAGTGACCACAGATACTAAAGTGCTGACCTTAAAGGCCAACAGATGCAATCCACCTGGACCCGGGCGCAGACACACACTCACACACAGCTGGACACTTAAATATGATTCAAGCTTCCTACGAAGTCTGCAGTTTGTGAGAAAAATCTGACCACTCCTCTCATCACTGTGTCCAATGATCTGTTAATGGCCACAAATCATCTGTTCACAGAGCACCGATGTGGTTATCACTTTTAAAATCACAAACAAGCCGTTTAAAGTATGTCGTTAAATATCAAAACAACTTATTAAAGAAAATCAGCTAACATTATTATGTTTTTGTTTTATTATGTCAGATCATCACATCTTACAGTCATCACTCACCACACTATTTCTCTATACAACTGGATGCACTGAATATGGGCCACACTTGTGACCTACAATAACTTCAAATCAAATAAGCTTGAAATTGACTGAGTAACTGCTTTTAAATGGATTATGAGGCCCTGCACCGTCCACAATCTCACACACTTACATATTTGAAAGTTAAGTAGATACAGAAAATCCTCTCACCTACAAGCGTTAGTCAGTTATACCTTTTCACCTCCTTTACCACCACACACTGCCTTTCACACTCTCTCTTTGCGTTTGTCATACACTCTTGTATCGCCTTAACAACATAACAACTGCCAACTTTCCCCTCACTGATAATTGCTGAACATTACCATGACAAGCTTCCTCAGCTCCGGCTTCACTTTTTGCCTAAAAAGGAGCTGCAAGAGCTGCGGTGACAAACCACTGCAAGCTGACAGCCAAAGCTCACGTTCATGCAAACTTACGTCCTGGCTCATTTCTTCGAGCCTCCTTTAATTCCTGTAATAATCTATTCATCCAAAAAAGTCAATTTTTTATTTGCCCTTTTTAATGGTAAATTGCATACAAGAATATACATAAATAGTGGGTAAAAAAAAACACAAGAAATGTATGCAAGTAAACAGATGGACAAGAACTTGTAAGTGCACTGTGTGCACACAGATGAGAAGTGGAACAAACACAGGCGCCCGATGCAACAGAGGGGTCTGTAGTCTATTAAATGAGCCGGGGAATGCTGCTAATGCAATACAATGATAACATTCCTGCAGTGTTTGGATTTCCCCTAGTGATCCCTCACCAGAGGAGAGGAGGAACGGAGGAGGAAGAGAGGAGGACAGGGGGGAGCGCACTGTTCTTGGCAACACCGGGCTGTTTTTGTCCATTCCTCCATCTCTTCTCTCCACTGCTCCTTCCTTCTTGTTGTCCTCCCTGTCAGGCCTGCTGTCTGCTACAGGGCCAAGGAAAGACCATGCACAGCGTTTACTTCAATGCTCCCGTCTGTATTCCTGGATAAAAGTATGTACTGTGGGTTGTTTCTTACTTAAGATCATTTGTTAGCACAGGGTGTCAACTAAGTCTTCAAATTTGGTTTCACCAATCTGGAATGGGCATGAAACAAACCACAGCAGTTAATCTCATTATTCCACAGGCCAAGGACTTCACTGAGTGGCAGAGATTGACTGAAAACATACCAAATCAGTTAGCATTTTTGCACATCCAGTTCCCTCGTCTCAAAGTCTATGAGGTTTTGGAATTGATTTTCCAGTATATGCCCGGAATAAGGTCAAAAATCTCCCAGGCTTTTTGACAAGGGAACCAGGGTGATGCTAACTTCCAGGTTAGCCAACAAAAATACATCATCTGTACACCACTCTATAGCCACAGAACTAAAAAGACCTAACAGCCAAGGCCAGATTTACAGGCATTTGGCTGCTGACAAGTGGTTTTGAAGAAGTGTTTTCTGACTCAATGCAGCAAACTGTAAAATTAAGTGCAACACTGACTGATGCCTCTCCACAACAACTTAATGATGACGCACACCTTAAGAGAGGCTAGCCACTGGGAGCAGAACCTCTAACCCTGGTATTGTTTGGAACAAACACCGTCCACTGAGCCCCATTTGGCCCATTTAAGTTTGTGTGAAGAAGCAACTGGGTCGTAATGGGAGCATTCTCAGAGGCAGGAGGCCCGTGCACACTGGTTCATTCATCCGAGAGCTCCTTAGCGTCACCCACCCGCACCATTTCTCCATCTGCTGCTGACAATGGGAGGATGAAATCAAAACATCCTGCACTCAAACTCTCTCGCCTCCCTTTCTAACTCTCAAGTATTTTTTTCTTCTCTTTGTTTTCCTGTGTCTGCCCACCTGGCTCTGTCTCTGTCTGTCTGTCTGTTTTTAACTCCGTGACTCTCTGTTCCCGTATCTCACTGCTCTTAAAAAATCTCCAAAAGTGAGGACAAATAAATCATAACCTCATAAATGCTTTTATTAGGTCTTCCCAAAATACACATTTTCCATGTTTGCTTGGTCTGACCTCAAGTCAGATGACTGTTATTGCTGTCATCTAACTGTAATATAGTAAGACTCCGGAACATTTTGTGGTGCCAACAGTCATTTAGAAAAACTGGCAAATGTGCTTATAGGTTTGCAACACCTCTCAGGTGCTTTAAGGTAGCAGCGCTTACAACCTTGCAGATATCTTTGATGTCAGACTGGTGTATGTATTTTGCTTATTTAATTATACTCTGAGCCAGATGAGTTTTAAATGAATTAAAACATAAAATAGGAAGTGACACTGTCTTGATAGTAGAATTTACACAAAAATAAAACAAAGAAACAACGTAAATGATCTGCATTCGGGATGCATAATATAAATCAGTTAAAGAAGAAGAAAAGGAAGAAGCAGAAGAAGCAGCAGCAGGAGAAGAAGAGGATGAAGAAAGAAGAAGGAAGAAGCAAAAGAAGATGAGGACAAAGAAGACGAAGACGAAGAAGACGAAGATGAAGACGCCGGTGTAGACGTTTACAGTTTCAGAGGAAAACACCATGACTGAAATCTGTAATACATGTTGCACAAGGGTTCAGAGAGGAGGAGAACAGTCTACCAGTTTTAATAGGACAAATCTTATTAGAGCTGTGGATTATTAAATCCTCCGTCTTTGCTCACTACATTTGAAGCTTCAGGTAAACTACAGGTTATGAACTTATTTTTAAAATACAAAAATCTGATCTTATTGGTTATCTTATCTGTATCAGATGGGGGGAAAAATCCATAGTGTGCAGCTCTAAACTGCAATTAAGCCGTCAAAAAACACAGATAGTCTTGTGCCAGTGGTGGCCAGTTGCAAACTTGTTAACAAAAGCTGTGCAACAATGTAAACTATCTGGACCACCTCCTCTTCAAACTGAGCTCTTTTTCCATTCTACTTCATTTCTGGCAACTATACCATTACAATACCAGACACATCACAACACACTAACACACTGCACAAGTGTTTTTCTGTCAGGTGACTATAAAAGTAGAGCAATGTGTGATTGTGACGTATCTCAAGCTAATTGAATTTTACTGTCATGCAAAACCCATACTGACACAGCTGACTTAGTGAAAAGGCACAGGAATGTCACCACAAGGTCGCACCATTCATGGATTACACCGCATGCCTGAAACACACATACACACTGGGGCACATGACTCACCCATGCACATACCAGCACTCCTTGCAGGGGCACAAGTGAGCATGTTAGTATTTTGTGGTTGTACTGCAGCAACATGCTGCCAGGTGTGTCTGTATCCATCTTCATCCATCAATCTCTCACTTTCTGTTTTTTTCTCTATCTCTTTCTCTTCAGGGTGCTTTACGAGGAATTCACTAACTTGTTTGTACAGATATGGAAAGACAGTTTCAGGGATTAAATGTTTGGGAGCCTGTGGTGGCTCAAGATGATCGATTCACTGTTGAAATCCCACATTTTCTGATCATTTATTAGAGAGGCATGTGCTGCATAATAATGAAACTATCAGCATGGAGACAGAAGTTTTCTGAAGGATACATTATGCAAGAGTCTTGGCTGAGGACCACAATACCTGTCCCTCCAACATTCCCTAGCTTTGACATCATTACCTGAAACCCAGTGACAAATGTATTTCAACTTCCCTACAGGCACACATAAAAGAAAAAAGTAAATAAACACAAATATACACCACACTGGAGGCTTTTCACTGGTGCTCTAACGCATTTACTGTTCACGGGTTAAGTGTGAAGAAGAATTTTTAAGTTTTTGTTCAAGCTGCAAGTAGAGTCATGCTCCTGCAGCGGACCAATACTACGCACTGCTGCTGGAATGCAGCAGAAAGTAATCCACTATCCAACACAACAACACTCTTGCCTTTTATAACCCAGGTATTAAGGCATAAGGGTGAAAGAGAATACAGACCGAACTTCATAATCTCCTGATTTTGAGATGACAAAAAACATACACTGCAGATGATGTACGTTTGAGAAAATGCTCCAAACTATCCCATAACACCTGTTTGTTGTACAAAAGACAAATAGGGGAAAACCAAATTGCAGGTTCTCAACTTGGACGGTAATGGATTGCTGCATGGTTCAGTTGAGAGCAAAAACTAGAGGGTATATTACCTCTCCAAAGGCTCCTCGTCCAATCACCTTCAGGATCTCAAAGTCTTCCTTGTGCAGGCGCATCTGCTTCACTTTGGATGTGAAGGGTTTAGCTGCAGAGAGAAGAAAGACAGACGTCAGGTTAATTAAAATCAGCCAAAAGGGATGTCTGAAGGACATAAAGCAGAGAGGACAGGGTTGTTTTTTTAAACCATGTCTACAGAACACAAAAGGGGCGCAAGTACGATTCACTGAATTCACTGCAGATTAAGGAAATATCAAGTACACTCAGGAATCAGGCCAATTTTAAATCCAATCAAAAAGATCATTTTATGCTCACTGACTTTCAGGGTTTAAAGCAGCCTTTTATTAAGGCGGTGTCCCACCTTGCATGAAATACGAAATATTATAACATTATAACAAATAACCTGATCAACCCTGGCTATATTTGACTTCTTCTGCTCATCAGATGAATCCCTAATATCTGTTGATGGTAAACTGTAATGATGGCCGGATGAAGCATTATAATAAGGGGCCCTTATCCTATGACCAAATGTAAATGTGTTTTTGTGTTATTGTGTTAGTCACATGGATTAAGCAACTAGGGTCTGACAATATTCCCACAACTCATGAGAGGCTGTCATGCCTTTCCAAATGTGCTTTATTACAGTATTAGTGACCACCTGGCCCTCTCTATAGCACATGACACCGGACGCACAGAGGCTGAATGATAAAGCTAGCCATTGTTGCGCCTGCAGTCGTGGTTCCTGGTGGGAAAAGGACTCGGTAGGATCTACAAGAGTCGCTGGCATTCCCTCACAAAGCTCCACAGATTTCATCTATGGCTGACAAAATCAGCGTTTCCCTCATTTGTGAAGAGCTATTCAACCACTTCCTGGTTTACGTGATCCCAGCATGCCAAGGATAACCTGGAGTGGCTGCAAGTTCACAAAGGTCCATATAATGATTACACAGATACACCCGATTGACCGATAACATAGAGAAGTCTAACTTAACTTTTTTTTTGAAAAGCATGCTGTCTGCGTGTATTTAAGCAGCAGGATTAGCCTGGTTTAGCATTATTAGCACACAAACAAGCGATCATTCACATACAAATACACTTCAGTGTTTGACCTTTACATACAGTAGCTCTTTTGGTTAACAAAAGACAAAATCTACATCTGCTATACAAACTTTTCTTGCTTTTGGCAGCTGCTTCTGTGTCTTCGTCTGCATGTGTGTGTGTGTGTGTGTGTGTGTGTGTGTGTGTGCGTGCGTGTGTGTGCTGACCACCAGCCAAAAGTTGACACTCTGGGTCCGTCTGCAATCCCTCACTGGCAAAACATCATGCTAAACTCATCTGGTTGCCATGACTTTACAGAAGCGCTAGTGTTGAGGAAAAGGGCATTCTCCCACTGTGAAACAGGGGAAAGCCTGCTGAAATAAAACAAACAGGTCACTCATAGCTGAACAACCTCTCCACTCACACTCCCTCCTGACTCCACTGACAGCTGGCCTGGCTTGCTATGACTGCAGGGTAGAGGGAAAGCAGTGTGCCATGTCCAGGCACGCATAACTACAGACTATGGTACACACATAAACACAAGCAACTCAGCCATCACACTGAGTAAGGCTGGGAACACCTTACGTGGGAAAAATGCTTGGTCATTTCATCATTTTCCTGCCAGTTACAGATCAGAAACATTCCAACTAGTGGCCGATCGACAATGTTGTTTTTAGGGAGGGTGAGTCAGCTTCAGGCAATTGACCAGTACATCACCACAAGCCTGCAAAAATGAAGACAAACAAGGCGGGGACGGACAACTAAATTGGTCTTTCTCACAGTGTTCTTGAGGACCCTTCCCTTTCTCCATGCATTATCTAACAATCCAACAGCACAGTTTCCAACAAAAAATAAATCTAGGACAGAGAATGATACACGGCATGCTGACCTGAAGAGACCCAAGATGCTTTGTTAAAAACAACATAACACCTCCAAACTGCAGTCAAGACTACAGTACAGCTGGCTAGTGGAATAAAATCTATAAATTTAATTTTCTGCACAATACAACCACTAACCCATCTCAGTATATCAAGATGTGTCTTTGAGCATGTTTTATTAAAAAAAAAACACACAAAAAAAAACTGGTCAAATATTTCAAAGACATTTTTGAGGACTGTCCTCCATAAGGAAGTGTCAACTTACTGATTCATCGATTTTGCAATCACATTAATGTCTTTGAATCAGAACGGGCTGATCACATGTTTAGGGTAATTTCTGTATTTTTCAAACCAGACCCCATTTTCTCATGTTTTTGTGTCTAAGTGACTAATGGGGACAACAAGTTTTGAAATTGGTCCAGTATGGTGGAAATGGAGAGGAAGGAGACATCAGAAGAGCAGCAGGGGGGAAACAGCGTGTGGAGCCAAAGTATTTTTACATCCAACGAGGAGGATTAAGTTTTTATTTCGACCAAACCAGAGTTGGTGATTGTTGGAACAGTGGAGAGACCAAAATGGTTTTGGCAAGTTTTATTTTGTTTTTCTCAAGTTTAAGTGGAGTGTCATTTTGTAATGACAAAATTACTGATTCTGTAAATGGAGTATGGTGGATTTAGTGAGAGCAATATAGCTGCTGTTTCTGGTTAACCAAACGGATCTTACTCTTTAACAAAAGTAATCAATCCGTAATGTTATCAGACACTTAGCATCCTCATTCACATTACATTCTGAGCCTGTCTGTAGCAAAAACAAGCACTTTCATTGGACGCATTTTGAGGGTTTTCCACTGTTGGGCCCAGGTTATAGATAGGGTCCAGGTTGAAAAATACCAAAGTTATCCTTTAATAGGGTTTAATTTATTGAGTGGATAATTACCTATGCAAGACGAACATTAAGCAGGCCACATGTTTGTGAACACTTTTTATGCCGTCATCAGATGTTACGACGTAACGTTAATGGAGCAGAGCAGCGGTCAGCAGTAACAAACAAGACCAGCTGACAACTGCTAACAAGCTAACAAACACACACCCCAGCATCAACACGTTAAACTCTGTGGTGAAGAAATCTCTGCGGATGCGTGTGTTTGACATCAAAAACTCTGCTTCTGCTCAGCAAAAGACTGAAAAGCGTGCCTCATTTTCTATTCATTCAATCAATAATCAATTGTGAATCGGATCAGACACCCAAAAATCGAAAGCAAATCGAAGCGCGCGATTGCCAAAGATCCACGCCCCTACCCTTTAACTTCCAAAATGGCTGGCAGACAAATTCATAAGTAAATAGTGTAATGTGCCACCTTTTGGTTGGGTGTCGGTGGTAATTCCTCAGCAACAACATTTGATTCTTTTATCTCTGTCTTCAGCCAGCATCTCTAACCTGACATGGCATGTTTGCCAGAGCAAAGATAATATCGAGCAGCTAAATCCCCCTTGGATTCACATTAATTCATGTATGAAAGCCACACAATTATGCTGCAGTATCAAATGATTAGGCGAGAGATTAAATCTATTAATATGGTCGTTTTTAACTGTTGAGGTTCTCCTCGGGACTGCACTTACATAGCCTCAGAGAAAAAAGACAGTCTTTGTATTCAAAGACTGGGTCATGCACAAAATATTTATGACTGGATTCAGCTACTGTGTGAATAAAAAGGCTTTCTCACAATTTGTCAGTCTTGTTTATTTCAAGGTACAAAAGGAGTCTATTTGTGATTTCTCCCCCACAAAAAAGCGATCATAATCATCAGCGTCACATGCTTATGTTTTAAAGCACCTATGTAACCCTTTTTTGATAATAAAGTAGATTAAGGTGCTATGTAATTACTGTGAAAGTATGCACACAGCCCGTTTTCAGAGACTGTGCTTTTTAACGAGCTGCCAGGACCTCTGTAGAGTTGTGATGTCACAACTACACAGTCACCGCCCTCAGCCATGGTTGCAAAAACATCAGCAAAGTTGACATGGAAACAAGGTACAGAGAAGTTCTCCAGTGGCAGTAAATGTACGGTACAGGTCACAGTCTGACCATGAATAAACTCTGCAGCTCCTGGATACACAGGAAGAACTTCTGTTTGAGTGACAGCTATCACTATCCCTGCTAATATTCATGCTATTGCTTTTCCATGCTAGTGACGGGTTAGGTATGACTATTAACCACACCTCCAGAGAACATCGACCGTTTAACGCAAAGACAAACCGACTGGAGGTTTGGCTTTAAGGAAATAATAAATAAGTGGAAATCACGAAAGTGTTGAATTCTTCAGATTTTTGTAATAAGAATTTACATCAATATTAAATATTTATCGTTACTAGCCAGCGAAAGTGTCTTACATATGACGACACAACATTACTAAGCTAACTGAATTACCAAGATCTATATCCCTTCAGGAAGTCTATATTGACATCTTTTATTGAGGACAGACACATCAATAAATGCTATTATCTCAAAAGGAGGGCTCCATTAATTCAGCGCTGTGCACACAAACTATCCACTCTCATTTGCCCCTTCCCTCTCAACACAAAGGGCAATATTTCTCCTAAAGAGTTATCGTAACTGAAGTAGACTCTACATCTAGAGACACATCTTTGGACACTGCTGGTGTTTCCCATTCAGCCGCCATCCCGATTCAAAAGGGTTTATACTCAAAGACCAGTGCTGTTGGGACAACAACTAGGCCATCTCTCAGTAATTTTAACTGCCTTGCTTCATCACCCCGTCTTCTTCATCTAAATCGATGTGGCAAGTTAAAGTTGACTGGTAGTTTTTCAAACGCATGCATCTTGAGCCCATTCTGGTTTAACTCTTAATTACAAAAGTCGCAGCTATCAGGGTGGCAGGCCAGAGAGCAGGGGGGGGGCAGAGTCAGGCTAGCTGAGAGGGAGCAAACACTGATTAGTAGCTGCATGCTGACTCAGGAGCTCCACTAAACCAGCCACATGAGAAATGTCTTTCATCTCTGAGCCAGGAGCCCACAGGCCCTGTCCACAACAAAGCGCATACAGACACATACAAATATGTGCACATACACACACACACACAAAGCTAGATCTAGTTCCCTACATCTACATCTGACACATAAATTAGTGACCAGGTCTTTCCAGAAATACCACAGTCAAAAAGATGATAGAAATTGTTTTTCTAGAGAGGAAAAGTCATTTCCCATCACGCCAACAGCAGGTGGTCATGGAAGCACACTGCAGCTATTAACCTCTAATACCAGCCTGTAATTTATAAATGGAATTCAAGTGTGTGTATGTGTGTGTTTTGAAAATACTAGACCCACATGTCAGTATGCAGGGTCAACATATAAAACACCCCGACTCAAATGAGAACTGTCTGTACTCAGTGAGCTCACCTACGTTTACCCAGGGCTCAAAGTGTCTGTGCTGTTCCTGTAGCGAAATTGATTTACAGCGTCCCTGCATCCCTTTTCACAGAGAAATAAATGCCTCACTCTTTGGTCATACATATAACTCACCAGCAAAATATACAGGTAGGCCTAAACATAGCAACCGTTGTTATGATGAGGTGTGGTAGTAACCCCTGCCAACGCTCAAGAAGGTGGCAATCCAAGCTTTAACATGACTGGAGCTCTTTGTTTGCAGAGGGTTTTGCAATGTGTATGGCAAGTGAGCCAAGATTGGAAAAAGATGATATGTCAGTCAGTATTAATGTTCTGCATGCTTTGTGGGGAACACATCCATCCACAGAACCACTATGAGTACATAAACATGAACACAAAAACATTAGAAGACACACACATGTTCAGTAGAAGGCCCTAGGATGCAGTGAAACTGGAAAAACATGAGTGACGCCAGCTAATCCACATAGCCAGACTGGTTTAGCCCCAAAATGCAAAACGCTTATCAGGCCCATCTTGTTCCGTACCGACGAGAGAGGTCAGAGCCATTTTTGTGTGAAACTTGGTAACTACAGGCAAGTGTGTTCACTTAGCAGCCGGCCCACAAATGATACGCTCAGCACTCGCAACCGGCCTCAGCCTGGATCTCTTCCACGCCGTGTCTCCAGGGTGTGTTCATGTGAAATTTGTCAGTGTGTGTCTACATGTGAGTGTAGCAAGGATTACAATGTCTGTTATACATGCAAGGTTTCTGTGTGTGACTCACAGGGGTGTAACTACATTCAATCTGTTAAGTAACTAGACTTATCAGTGACTTATATATATAACATTTCCATTTTTAAAGGTTAATTAAACACATGCTCAATTTGAAATTGTTTTAGTCTACCTATGAGAGGTTAACAAACTAATGCAGAGATCAGACGACACCAATTCAGGGCAATTTTCACACGATTTGGTCGCGTTGGAAATTTGTCGGCCACGATTATGAACGCCGGGAACGACGTACGAACGTGTAGTGAGACCTAATTGAAGAACAGTGATGTTGCATCTGGGACGCTCCACGACACCCTGATGAATGTCAGAATTTTTTGTATCTTCCTGCCTGGTTTTACATCTTCTACGACGTGTTCCTTGACGTTGACCAATAGGTTGACGGATTGCTCTGGTGCATATATGTAAACATGGCGAAGAGGAGGAGAGATGCTGCTGTCGGGTGGAAAATGTTGGTGAGAAATAGCGGAGGCTCTTCAGCAACCCGGTGAGTAACTTGCTTGTTAGCTATGCTAGCTTCAATAGCCATGATGGACAATTTCCTGTCCGGCCTCCCCGATGACCTATGAACTCCCAGAGGGTCGTGAACGATGATTGGTCGGAGTCATACTCGTAGTGTTGCCAGTCTCCCGATCATGACACGGCAAGAATATATGTCACTGTGATTGCTTAATCTGACACGGTGACCATCTTGAACAACATGAAAATCCTGTTAATATTTCAAATCGTACAAGTATTACACTACATTGCAAGTAAGCCGCTTGTTCAGGGACTGCTGTGGGCGTGCTTCATGTTCTTTGTTCTTTAGTGCAAAATGACACACCCACCACCGCAAGCAATATTTCAGGAGACAAACATACAATCACCTGACGCAGTCACTGTCTTATACTTTCCCAGAGCCTCAGAGCACATGTGCGTGACACCCTGCAGAGCAAGTCCCCAAACAGTGTCGGCTTCATGTGTTCTGAGGCCTTACAAGTTTTCTCACAGAGAAAATTGTAGCTGTGACTTCGGGATTACTCACGGAAATGAAACACTGGGCATGTTCCAAAATAACCTTTCCCGACATTGTTGTGCCTGTGTGTATGTGTGTGTGATATACAGTATGTACGTTAAAGAGGGAATGTTTGTGTGTGGCTTAGAGCTAATTTGTACGTGCTAAGTGTGAGTCATGAATTTCAAAGCATCTGCATACTGCGGATGTATTTTTTGCACAAAAACAGAAAGGCCAAACGGAAATACACACATACATGTTTTCAGTATTAGGAGCGTTTTAGACTACTTGATCCAAATACTGATGATCCTGATATAAAACCATTAGATGATTATCTTAAATTACTGAAATGAAGGCTGCTGGCTGAGTGTGTTGTAGTCTGCTCTTTGCTAAAAAGAGAGGAGAGAAAATAAAATAAACCAATCAGTAATTACAAACGCATGTATTCTTCCTAGAAACAGCTCCTGCAGTCCAGTCGAAAACTATTTTGGTGATTTTCTGATATTGGTCTGTCTTGCATTACACTGTTTAGTCAGCCGCTGACTCTTTCAGCAGTTCAGGAGCTGAGGATAATTGTGTAATAGTAAAAACAATGAGAGAACAAACATGAGGAATCAAGACAGAAGAGAGACGAATGGAAAAAGCAATCGAGTTCAGCTCGTGGGAAAAAGTTAAGACTGGGCAGGACAGAGAGAAGAGAAGGCAGCACCAGTCAGCTGCTGAGCCAGTTACAGTAAGTGTCCAATCCTTACACCAGCATCACACTTCAACCCCATCCCCACTTCCAGAGTAGGATGGAGGGACATCTGGAAGCCATAACGGGGATTATTTACAACCACAGTGAGGTAACGACACAAAAATGCCGCTCACAGGAGAGACAGGAGAGAGAGAGGCTGGCCTTAATATGAAAGGGAAAGAAGAATGGCAGAGGGGAGAGGTAGAGACCTGGGGATGGCCTTTCCTTCCATCTGACTGGCAGGACCGCTGGAGGGGGCGAACTTATCACACCTCATAAGCAGGCTGGGAGTTTTTCCTACACTGTGTAAACCTTTGCTGAGGAAATACGCTGCATCATAAAATAGGAGCAAATGATAGGTCTGAAGAACTCTGGCCTATGACTGTGCCACGGTTATAAATGACCAGTCAAGACTATATGCCTGATTTTTGTTTTGTGATTAAAAGTGATGGATACATCTGTTAGGAAAATGTGAAGCCACTGTCTCCAGAAGTCTGGCATGTAGTCCTTTCAAAATATGTTTCCCTTGATTCTTTATAAAAGTTAAGTACATGTACCAGCTTGCTGTTTCCTGTGAAGACACATGGTCGCAGGCTGGTTCTGAGTTATGCTGCCTGCTGGCCAGACTGTCTGTTACATTACCTTCTGATTCAAAATGGCTACGTATATGGGACATTTCAGTGCTACTTCGTCAGCAGATATCCCAAAGCCAGCCCAAGCTGAGCCCACTGGCTCCTGTATCATTTTCCTGCTGCAGCAAGTTCTGCCCCAGAAATCACCCGTCATCCCATCATTCCTGACAGAAGGTGCAAGAGGTTCAGGCTGTTATACCATGCCAAGGCCTGTCCATTAGTCTACTCTGCTGCCACAGGAAAGGAAATTAAGTGCTCATTTGCTATTCTTAGAAAAAAAACGGTAAAGTTAAAAACTGTTCCAGACCTATCATGACTTCATTTTTATAAAGACGAGGCTTTGTTCTCCCAGAAATAACAGCTGCCTTATTACAAAAGTACTTCCTGTTAAGTAAAGGCCAAATAAATACGACTAAGTGAGGGCTGAATAAATAGCACACCAAGGTCATCAAAGGAATTATTAAAGCTGTTTGATACTAATAATCAACTCCTTAAAGGGAAAGTGACTCAGTGCCAGAGGCACTTCAAAAACAAAGCCCTTTTAGCAATTCAACTGCAAGTAGCTTAAAAACATCCAGTAAATTACCTAAATTACAGATGGAAATAGAACCAGGCTTTTATGTCACAGCCAGAGGTGCTCCCAACAGATGTGTGTAGGGAGGCACAACCAACCCCAATAAAAGGTTTTTCCATGTCTCGCTCTGTCATATGACACGTGCACAGCGGTCTAATCCCTTGGGCAGTGCCAAGGGGCACCGACAGCGCCCCAGCACAGATTTTGCCAAATTTGATGCATGTCAGCCACCACAGTGGTGGGGGTGGTGGGGGGGACACCATTAAATCATTGATAGGCACCGGAAATTCATGAAGGGCAAACAGGGAATCACTTACATAGCACGTAAACATGCCTCAGAGCATTAAATTGCATTTAATGCTAGGCTGCACACCAGCGACACCAGAATTCCCAAAGCTGTCTGTCTGCAAAAACCCTCCCCGCCCCCTCAACTCCACCACAGCCAACCTCAAGTTCCACTCAATGCCGTTTTCCTCTCACTGCCATCCCTACCCATTTCCCTCTCTTTCCATCCCTTCATCTCTGTTCCTACATTTTCATTCTTCCTCCTGACTTCTCCAATTTGATCACTTTCCTCAGCCCCTTCTGTGTGTGTGTGTGTGTGTGTGTGTGTTTCTTGCCCTTCTCCTATTCTGCTTCAGTCTTTCTTGTCCTGTCACACTAATAAGAGGGCAGAAATGGTCAAAGGCCTTAAACTAAACAAGCTGTGCCCCACGGCATTGAACACACAAACAGGATGTTCCCAAAATATTAAGAAACCACAAACACCAAAGAAAAGGAGGAGGCAGGGCTTGACCAAACAATAGATCAGATCCAATGTGTGTTACAAAGACTGCTGCAGTGAGCATACACCCAGCGAGCAACGTGAGAAAACGGGCCTTGGAGGGGCTGTGCTACATGAGTTTCTGCTGTCTGTACAGGAAGTGTTCCCGATACTTCAAAGAATCCTCCGAGCCCACACATCGACCTGTTCAACCCACATCGCAAACAAGGTGATTTACACAATTCTGTGTCAACACAGCCTCCTGATACCATCTGCAGATAAAGAGAGAATATGAAAGGGGCCTGCCAGGCCAAGCTACAAGCTTGGCTGGGTTTCCTTACTGTCTGCCACTCTGTTGGTGGTAGAAGCACCAGGTGCTGCATTGTTCCTCTGCTGTGTATTGATAGTAACAGAAAGATGGTTGCGATAAGACGGCGGGATGTCAAGACAAGTTGCCGCATAATTCAAGCCAAACAGATAATCCTGATTATATTAAGATATTTTGATAACTGGATCAGAAACGATCATATTCTGGGAAACTAAATCAACACCACTACTTGCCTTTTTTTTGGTCCTTATGTCATCATCTGGAACATTATACATATCAGTGGATACAGTTCACTGTGTTTAGGTGTAGCAGCTACAGCTACTGTTCAGGTCCTGTATAAAGTGCCCCACTTGAAATTAGCTATGCTTTTCAATGTTTTTATTGGCTGTCATAGAGGTCAGTCAGATGAGGGTTGGCAGAATCAATACGTGCAGAGCTGCTCATCTTTGTTGAAGAACAATCTGTTTGTTATAAATAGGGCTATGGCTAACCATTATTTTCATTGTTGATCATTTTCTTGATTAATTGATTAGTTGTTTGGTCTATAAAATGTCAGAAAATTGTGAATAATGTTGGCGAAGAAGATGAATCCTGAAATGTGTTGTTCTGTCCACAACCCACAGAATTCAGTTTACTGTCATAATGGACAAAACACCTAAACATGTGCTATTAATGACTTTACTAACTAATGGGTACTTATTGGTCAATTATAATCTCATTGTAATGGTGTTATAAAAGCACTTCCATACAATCATACATCATCAATTCTGCAGCCCTACTTTGCAAAAGGCTTAAATATTAGGGAGTCAGTGCAGCTGAATAACCAGATAGTATGTAGTTTACCAGTCCAGTACCAAAATAGTACATTGTATTTATATTATTTGAAAAGTCGCTCTCGGCGTGCAGCTGAACCATTGTTAACCTACATAACTCACATGGAAGTTTGCTAATAAAGACTGGTGACATGTTTACCAATGTTATTATCAAAAAATGATCCACTGACAAGTACTCAGGATACCAAAAGTGCACTGAACTATGACAACAGTCTTGTCTGCCATATCCAGTTAAATTTATCAGATGTGGCGTTTGCCCTGACATCTCTACTTTAGAAGGAGCTGCAGACTCTGGAGGTGGCCACCTGAGAAACAGACACTGACAGCTGAATGAATCTTCTGCTTTTACTGCCAGCAGAAACACTTGCTGCTCAGTCCCAGGAACAAATGACTTTATGGCACCCTCTGAGTGCCTCCACAGGCCAGAGCTCCCACATGAGCCTGAAAGGAAAAACACTACAGGGCGGTTACAAGAGCCAGAGCTAGGAATACCGGGCATTAGCTGTGGGAATGTTCGGCGACGCAGACGATATTTTCCAATACCGAGTGCGTAAAAATCTGAGCTGGCACAGTGCACATACAAGAATGTAGCCGTGCTGTGGCACCTCGTCAACTTCCAGCAACACCTTATAAATTTCGAGATCAGTCAAATTAAACTCACCAATCACTTAAACAAAAGTAAGACTTTACTGCCTGTGGTGTTCCAGCACCAACATGTCACAACATCCTGACAGATATTGCAGCACAAGTTTCCTACTGCCTTTTCTGGGCTCATCCTCTCTCTGATTGTTTTTCCCCTCTGGATGTCGGCACTTGTGGAAAATGAGGGGGGTTGTTACTCGGCCCTCTGCGGTTCCACTGGTACAGCCCGACACTGACATTGCACCATTTAAGGGTTTGATTCCCATCGGGACCACCCATACTATAAATGGATCCACCCAAATGAATGAAAGCATCCTCTAGGCATTTGTTAAGAGGAAGAGAGAGGCAGAGGGGGAGGAAAGAGTATGAGAGGAAAGAAAGTAAAAGATCAGTGATTAGTGGAAAGAGTGATATATCAGAAAACATAGAGATGTTCTTGACATTAAAACTATACATTCGTCTTATATGCATTAAAAAGGTCAACTACTCACACATGCTCAGACACCTCCCCCCACCGCTGTCACTGGAGAAAAACAACCAGAGTACAGATGACCCAGGCCTTTTCTATTCAACATTAAGATGTGTTCGGCTGCCGGCGCCCTGTGGCGATGTGCGTCATGATGGAAGTAACCCAAGATCCCTTTTATTCTGTGGTAACCTGCACAGCTAGGTGTGAACAAGATGGGGCCGAGAGGAAGGACCTGAAGCTACGGCAGACATGGAGGAGTGACGATGATAGACTGAAAACCGGGCTGAGACTACATGCTACCAAGATGAATACTTGAATGAGTGCTCAATAATTAAAAAGCAGTTAACATGAATGTGATTGAGCAGTTGAAAATTGTTTTTGTAATTTCATCTGCCCTGAAGTCCCAGTGCGGTACATCCCAATTACCCACCAATTATGGGTGACGAATCACAACCCTGGAAAACCCGAAAAACTGACATTTAAGTCACAGAGAGGTCATCACAAGTAACACTAATATTAGCAGTTAATGCTACAATAGCACAACATGCAGACGATATGAGTGTCACGATTTTGATTCTAAATCAAAAATTGATTGAAATGACCTTTAAAGTTTGATCATCGAAATAAAGAACGGGATCTGCGATTTCTCCCGGTATCTTTTTCTCTCCACCTCTGCCCGTTTGCGCACATCGAAAGAAATAAGAACAAGACTTTAAAGACAACACAGCTAGCTTACCGGTAGCCTGCAGCTGCACTTCCAGACACTTAGTGCATGATTATGATCAACTGAGCAGTACTGGAGGTAACTACGACATTGCTGGAGATATTGCTCTTTTTCAAAGATCCCTTATTAACTCTGAAGACGGTTCACTCAGGACAGATTTATGACAAATTTAATTTCTATCTTTGTTGTTTATTGTTGAATCTCCGAAGGGCAGCATTATTTGGACTTGAACTTTGTATTTGGTGATTATTATTTGAATCAAATCAATTAGTTAGACAACAAATTTGTCTTAAAGAGTCATTACATAAACCAGGATGTTCCTGTTTGTGTGTCTATGCACATGCAGGGATGAGATCACAGCAAAACTAAGTCCAAAAATACAGTATCTGGCAGGAAAACTTTTAAATCTTAGCAAATCATCAGGCATGTTATATAACCCAAAGAGAACAAAAATATAACTCTACTTTTCCCATGCAGGTGGTGGCCTCTCCTGTTACAAAACAATCATGAGCACGCTGTGAAGTTAACCGACACTGAAATCTGGAGAAAACCACTAAATTACCATTCGCTGCTCCCGAAATAAATGGAGGGGACTGAAGTGCTACAGCTATATATACACTTCCCCCTCTGCTGCAGCCATGCACAACAGACACTTTCTAGGCCACAACCAGTCCCCGCTGCTGCAAAAAAGACTAGCTTGGCTACTAATTATAACCTCCATAAGAAAGGTGTTAGTGCTGGGACTTGTAACCAAAAGCATCCTGAAAATATGCATCTGGCAACAGCTTGGCGTGTTAGGACGGGCCTCCTGTTCAGAGCAGGAGAACGGTACACGCGTGAGCACGAGACAAAAGTGAATTATATTTCAAAGCAAGGATATGGTGGTAGGGCCAGGTTACATTGCTGATAGGACATGCAGAGATCAAATCAGGGCAGGGCCTGGCTCTTCTCCATGTTGTTATCATTGAGAAACTTTCTGTGTTTACATCACAAACATAGATGATAAGCACAGAAGATGCTCTGTCTTCCAAATGATCTTCTTCCCTGACAGTAAAATGGGCTAATAATCTTTTAAAAGCACAACAAACAAGACTACTGATATCCATTCACTAACCGGCATGGCACTACATTCATATATTGCGTTAACTGGCTGACCAATTAACAGATCCATCCATGAGTCAACCGGGCAGGGAAAACTCCATCTTATCCATTTAGGACTTATCCATGAGCTCTGGCCCAACGGCGTAAGCTGGCGGGAACAAACAGTGGCCGTGCAGTAGCAGGCGGACACCTAGATAACAGTTACGAGACTAATGACCTCACTGATAAGCTGATTGAGTCAGTGTGTGGGAGGCCACAGCGGGACGGGCCCTTGTTTTGACGAGGACATGCGACATGTAGGGGATCACACAGCGACTCTCTCAACAGGCTGTTATACCACAGGCTGCTCTCTGTCTGCTTCCACAGTGCTGTGCTGGACACAGTGCAGTTGTCCGAGGTGTTTAATGATACTCTACATTGTCAATATACATAGTTAGCCCCTACACCTGTGACATCAGCATGTGGCTCATATCACCTACACAACCGCTCTCTTCTCCTTTATTGTTGATGAATCAGTGAGCATAAGGAGGAGTGTAACTAAGAGCTCCATTCAAGGTGGGTAGATAGTGTGTTCGTGTATGACCTGTGTATAACGGTGGGCGACTAGATGATTTTAGATCGTGACTGCCTGAAAAGTAGATTGTGGACGCCTTCAAGATCAAACTGTAGACACTGACATATTTCGCTTACTTCTATTTCCACATTTTACATAAACTCATTAACTAGCAGATCCACATTACGTGATCAGACCAACAGTACTCGTGGGGAGTACTAATGCATCGTAGAAAAAAGTTGTATAAAGCTAAATGTTATCTGATAAATTGCCTCCAGTGATGTCACTCAACATCAAGTTGCATTGTGGTTAATGTAGGCATCAGTTTTTGAAAAGTAAGAAGAGTGCATGACATCTCTGGTTCTGCCGTATCGATTTTGAACATTTGTTTTAAACTGTCCATAATGAGTCCAACAGTGTTATCAGGGTGAAATGCAAGGCCAGTGGACAGCTTTTCATTGTTTCAGTCTTTTTTCAAACAGACACTTGAAACACTTGCTGGTTCCAGTTTCTTAGGATGTGCTGCCTTTCTTTGTTGTTAATGAGAGTAAATGAAGAGTGTTTGGATTTTGGACTGTCGGTTGAACAAAAGAAGCAACTTGGACATTTTGGTCTCTTGTAAATTGTGATGAGCATTTTTGACCATTTCGTTTTTGGGCATTTTATCAACTAAACCATCAAGAATCATGACAATTGTTAATGAAAATACCTGTTAGTTGTGCCCATATAGCTAAGAAACTATAATAAAGCACAGCCACATGATGCTGGCGTTGTAGTAAAGGTTTTACTCTGCAACTTACACTCTCGATGATTGTGTCTACTTTAAAATCAAAAACACAAGAACAAAAGTGTAAGTAACATAGTATGCAAGGAGGAAAACCTGCATGGACTACAAACCTCTCTGCACTTGGTGGTGGGCGAAACACACTCTAGCTAATAAGTGCCCCCGCTAAGCTATTTGCTGACCTTGGGAATATCATTATAATAATAAATGGAAATGCCTCATTTGCGGCATCCTTATCAGAGGACGACTAAGTCTGGAGGGAAACACATTTGCACAAATAAGGCATTTTGTCTCAACCGACGGGAAACCCAACAAAGCAATTAAGGCTAAGCATCTAGCTACAGGGGCTAAAGCATGTAGAGCAAATGGGAAGTAATTATTGGCTAATATCAGTAAATTAAGTGTCTGGACAGAAATCAGCATCGAAATCCAATTCCAGTTAGTGCTAAGTTCAGCATTACAGATACTGAAGTAGGAGTCAATTGTACAGTTTGTTAAAGAAAGATAAAATGAGTGTGTGCTAATTTGTATTTGTGTGTGTGTGTGTGTGTGTGTGTGTCTGTAATTAACAAAGGGTATTGCCATGCGTAACTATGGTCAATTGATACCAGAAAACCACACATGTCAATATTGCAGATTAAACATTATATGTCGTAATTGCCTTTCTATATGAACTGAGCTATGCTAAACCAATTCCCAACACCTACCCACCCTGCTGGCTAGTATAAAATATGAGAAATCAATAAACAGGAAGGGAGAAAAATAAATGAAGTAACTATGGCACTGATTAGTCTTATTTCAAAGGCCTGAGGGGGTAAAAAAAAAATTGGATTTGGGGGTGATGAAATTCACTCATCAGCAGCGTGTCAAATTGTTGTGTCTGTGTCGTGACCTTGAGCACAGGGAGGAAACAGTGTGAGGCAGCTCTCTATATATAGAGGTGAATAACAGTGGAAGACAACGGAGATGACAATCAGAGCGACCACAGGATTTCCCCCACCAGAGACGTCTCTGGAGAGTGAGCGAGGAGAGGGACGGCCGAGGATGGTGGGGCGTGGGCTAGTCTAAGCGCATAAAGTTCATTCAGAGGAACTGTCAAAAACCCCAGTCGGAGTCTCACAAATAGGCTGTGCACATAACCAACCACAAACTCACTCTCACTCACTTCCCCACAACCCACAGAAACCCCTTTCAAAACAGATACCACCAAACCGCTAAATCTCTGTCAGAATGCAACAGCACTGAGGAGAAAACATGCTCACGAGTGAATGTGTAAACACATCGCCAAGGGCCTCACAGGGGCTTCATTTTATCACTGACAATCTACCCAGACAGCACGAGGGGTTATCAGATAAGTTGCACGTGAGACCTGCTGGCGTGAATGACCACCATTCAGGTGGAAGACGGATGAATGGAGCTGACAAACTGCTCGGCTATCTGACATTATTTGAGTCATGCGTCTCTACTATGAAGACGGGGAGGTCGGAACAGCAAGTACAAGAGACACGCACGCATGCAGCAGTGTGGATATATGGATAGGCCTTAAAATAGATCAGGTCACCGTCAAACTCGCCACCCACCGCATCACGAGCCAAGGTCAACGCTGCATCAGTGCCAGCTAGTACAAGCAGCACTGAGGCAGAGGAACAAAGAGTACAACAGATAGATGAAGTCACTCCAAGTGATATCTTCTTCAGCGTATCCAAGCCAACAGTGTGGGCTCCTCTAATCTACGGCAACTATTTCACTTTGTCCCCGTCTCTCTCTCTAATGTACTTCTTGCCTAATTTCTCACATCTCCTCTCTCATCATCTAATTAAGAAAAGACTGAGCAGAAATGCTATAAAATACAAGTTTAAATGCAATATGGGGTTATACCAAATAGTTTGAAGCTTCATTCATATGATTGACAGTCAAATCAAAATCAAGCTGCGAAGCTTTGGTTGTTTTTTTTCTTGCACATTTGCAGAGAAAATTGAGGCTACACATTGTTTTCAACTCATGTGATCCAAACATTTCCTATAACTCCACAGAGTTTTAAAGTCCAAATGTCAAAATGTATTGAGAAAGGATGGATGTAACCACTTCTGAAATTCACGCCACTTTTTAAAATCAGAAAAAATATTCAATCCAAATTGGTTGGTGTTTAGCCTTTCAGGAACCACATTTTTGCAGCTTAAAAAATTGTTTGTTCTCCCTCTTGACGCACACAAAGGGAGACATGAGCGTGTATTAACAGGGCAGTCCAGCTGCAATCTATTCACTTTGATTTTTTTTAAAGGTAATGATATCATCAAATATGACAACATACATTCAAACCTGGATAGAAGTCTCATATGTGAAAAAAAAAAAAAAAAAAAAACAGCATTCATTACAGCCACAGATAGGTGGGGGTAGATTAACTGATAATGGTTAAAACATTTTTTAAAAATCAGGATACCTGTGTCAGATTTATAAGCTGCATCAGTGCATCACTACTGATGAGACAAACTTGGTGCTTGCTGGGATTCTGGGTCAGAGCCTGCTTGTGTAACCTGTAGGCCACTGCAGCACGGTTCTGATAGTCCTGCTAAGAAGCTAATTTAGCCACTGGTTTTAGCAGTCCTAATTTAGACTGAACAAATTCAAAGGCCAAATACCTGTCCCTTTCATTTGGCATACAGTTCCCTATCCGAGTATGACAGCATGAGATACAGGATCAAAGCCTGTGCTGTGCTGTGCGCGTGTGTGTGTGTGTGTGTGTGTGTGTGTGTGTGTGTGTGTGTGTGTGTGTGTGTGTGTGTGTGTGTGTGTGTGTATGCAGCAGAGGAGCTTTATTAGGGATGCAGCTCAGCTCTGTGCTGTCAGGACACTACCGGACGGACTGCGCTGTCTGATGGACTCAGCCTCTGCACGTGCGACTCTTTTGCACACGCTAACACAAAGTATACGCATGCAAACACACCCAAAAAGAGGGATGTACACCCTCACACATATGCACACATACAATACTCCTGGTGCATGCCCTGAACAACACACACCCAAGCCCAGCCTTCCCTGTCACTAGGCAAAGCTGGGATACAGCAGTCTGGGAGGGGGCAGAGGAGATGCGAGAGGCAGGGAGGGGAGGAGGAGAGAGCAAACAGGAAATAAAGGAGGGTGGGGGACAGAATAGAGGAGAAGAAAAGAGAGGGATGGCACTGAGACAAAGAGGGCCAGCTAACCAACAACGGCTGCGTAGCATTACAGAATACATACAAGCAACGAAGACAGTGAATGGAGGATATAACACACAGAGTGACACAGATCTGGACAGTGACAGCAAGAGGCATGCCAGGAGCTGACAGACAGACGGACAGGGAGTGAGGCAGAGTGAACGGGGGCTGGTAGGCACGGGTGGACAAAGAGGCGGACCTGGCCTCATCCAAACAGCTGCTGTTCTCTCTAACGTTGCACCTCTGCTCCAAATTCCACATGCAGCCCGACCGTGAGGGGCTGGGGCCTGAGTCAGCGCTTTTTACTCACACAGCTGAGCCCTCTGCTCAAAACAGCCAGGGGATGCGCTGGCTACGGCACATGCAGAGGGACATAAAGCAGCCAGGGGGACGTTTCTGCACCTAACTCAAGGCAGCAAGCAAGGCAGCAAATAATATGTGTAAGTGAAAGAGAGTTGAGGCAGAATAGCAGATGGAGGCAGAGCTGTTGCACAGCGCGAGGATCATCTACATCCATAAAACATAACAAACTCCTTGAGCCGCCATGATTTACTGGTTGGAATGAGCATCTAAATTAAATGCTCTCTGGTCTCATGCTAAAGCTAATGGGAAGGTACAATCAGACAGAATAACAGAGAATAGGTGAAAAGTAGGAACCGATTCCTGAAGGACCTCCAGTCCAAAAATGTGTAAAACATCATGGAACAAAAAAAACGTAAAGTCATTCACTCACTGGCATCTCCCCATACTACCACAGCTGGGCTTTCATGCCAAACTGCCTCGCCGTTTCTCTGCGTGTCAGAAGCACATCCTGTGGCAGAAACGAGCAAGGGGAGGAGAGATGGAACTGAAGGAGGAGAGACTGAAGGCCCAGCGATGATCACATGCTGCAGTCTTCCATGTTATTTATGAGCTCGTACCCTGACGAGGCTCCTGAGGGCTCTGGTTTTTAGAGCAGCTAATAGGTTTTATCCTGGAGTCAGAGATACTCGAGGGTCGGGCAGCAGATGCACTCCCATGCTGACAGATTTATACGAGTAAAAACGCTGGGCTGGACGGACATTGTGATTTAAATATAAAGTTATAAGAAATCCCCCCTTTAACCCTCCTCCTTGAGAGAACTGCACAACAAAGAAAATGCTTACGAAGAAACACAAGACAAATAATACAATAGTGTGTACTGCACACACACAGGTTGAATTGGATCAGTAGAAACTGTATGGAAGCCAAATTGTGTCTATGGCTGCTGCCCAAACAGTCTTAAATTGTCTAATCCCTAGATTTATCAGTGGTTTAACAGTAAGATTTCTCCAAACTGGGGATGTCCTGTCCTTCAACATCGTAAGTGTACCACAATACATGAAATACATTGAGATTAAGATTGTCTTTATTTATCCCACAACGGGAAAATTCACATTACGGTTGAATAACAGCACTACGCTGGGCGTTCCATCATAACAGAATCGGTAGTTAGCGTGAGATTAAACGTGATAAAGTATCACTCAGAGGCTTTGTTATAATGAATCTGAAGATCAACTGTGGAGAGGTGGATTGTGCTGCAGTGGTGAAAGCTTTCTATCGACATGCTGTGACTCTGGCTGCCCACTTGAATCCATTTTATATGTTGTTCAGTGACACTGACTACAGCTGCCATCAGCTAAACAAGGAGCAAAGAGTCAGCTCTCTAGCCTATAGACAACAATTAATATATAATACTTACAACATTACAACATTAGCGTTCATTTGGTGTCATTTTTCTGGCTTCAGTCCATTTTCACTCTCCTTTTAGCTCTGGATTGGACTGGAAAATACCTGCAGCTAAAAGCTAATGTTCACCGGTTAGTCAGTAACTTGGTCTGTCTGCCATTTGGTGCTGGGCAGTTTTTAACACTTTTTTACTGAAAACAGCTGCCTGCCGCAGCTGGAAACACTGCTCGACGAGAGTGAGTCATAACAGCAAAGTCGCTGGGCTACAAAACGAAAATGAGTCAAAACAAGAGCTGAAATTATAATTATCTGGGATTTTCTCATTACATTACAAACGTTCATTTGAATCGATTGTTATTTAATAAATATCGATCATACCCCCTGTTGTCCCTGTCATTACTATGAATTCCTTACAGTTTTATGAATGAAAAAAAGGAAGGAATGTCTGTATTAAGCATTTTTTCCCACTGTCAATTAGCTTGGCTTTTACTTACATCTTGCTCAGACAGACCAGCATGGGAGCAGTCCCCTTCACTGACACACACTCCCAACTCACAGAGTATGGGAAGAGACCAAACTATGCAAGCTAGCGCCTTCGCCAGTTGGCTGTGGGACCGTTTCAGCTGAATGGGTGGAGCGGGCGAGCAGCTTTCCCAAATTCACCCTTTGACAACATAAAAAAATCTTGTGAGAAAACAATGTTGCTCTGTCTGAGTGTGTGTGTGTGTGTGTGTGTGTGTGTGTGTGTGTGTGCCTCACTGGTGGAGACTT
This sequence comes from Pagrus pagrus, assembly GCF_965226575.1. Classification (NCBI taxonomy): domain Eukaryota; kingdom Metazoa; phylum Chordata; class Actinopteri; order Spariformes; family Sparidae; genus Pagrus; species Pagrus pagrus. Next base: position 2,198,601 of record NC_140200.1, on the reverse strand, counting down.
AGCTGGCAGACAAAAGGGAAGACTCGCTAATTGCTCCTCTGAGCTGAAGAGTCATTACCGCGAGAGCAGACCAACATTTTCTTCCAGTATGTACACTTGCAAATGATTAAAACCTCTTGTAAATTGAGCAGACATCAAACTCATTTTGCATGCTAATGCTAGCAGCTTGATATCATGAGCAATTTTCTTGAGTAAAAGCACTGGTTGAGGTTGTAGTAAGATGGATACGGATGATAGCGCACCAAATAAAAGTCATGCTGATTCTTAATAAGCCGGAAATTGTGACATAACTCGTGCTTATGAAAGTCAGTGGTGTGTGCTTCATCCAAAAATAGGTCCATCTTACAGAGGTGGACTGCAGTAAGAAAAGACACATTATAATGAGCCAAAATCCGCCGACTGACAGACGGCTGAGCACAGAGGTCAGCCAAACCCAGCTGACTGCAGGCACTGCAGGGGAAGGATGAGGGAGAACAGGGGGAGAAGAAAGGAAGAGATGAGAGGACGAGAAGGAGTGAAGGTGAAGAAAAAAAGAAAGGGGGAACGACGGGAGGAGAGGAGAGGCCATTTGCAGTCAGATCCCGGGGGTCCTGGCTAATGACCTGTGCTACGGTGTGTCCTTTGGGAGAAGGAGAAAGGAAACCTACCCTTCCCCTGCCACTTTCTGATGACACATCACAATTAGCAGCAGGCATTTCTCTGCCTACAAAGCTCCCAGACACATTGACTGAGTGGTTTTAAAGGCCATCTGTGATACACCCAGATGCTGAAAATGCCACGCACAATTTCACATGTGTTACCCTGGTAAAAGGTCCAGGTCATCCTCAGCATTGACTGCAGCAGTGCCCTCTTTGCTACCACAGATAAACCGGCCCACCCCTTAATTAACTATGCTTCACAAGTGGTCCCATTACAACTTAAATGTTATGAAAATTAGTAAATATTAAACATCCTCAATTAGGCTATACACAACAGAGCTGACTAATCTCCAACCATTTAACAGCAAAATTAGTTTAAACAGGGGTAAACCCTTAGCCAGGAGAGAAGTTTCCCTTCTGGGTTTTCTCCAGGTTCAGTGAAACTAACAAAGAAAGCAGCAGATCATAAACCTCATCAGACTGCATCCAGAAGATCGTTTTTTCAGGGCTGCTGATGGAAGGAGCTAAGGAGTGGCCAATCTCGCTTCTTATCATATCTGTTGTGAATTGCCAATGGGCAGTACCAATCAAGCACAGATCTTAGACCAAGGCCAGTGACAAGGTTACAGTGGTTATTTTTTTATATCTTTTATCTTTCAGTTTCTTTGCCGACTAAACAAATGTAAAACAATTTACGCTCCCTTGTCCTCAACACACACGCAACACATAGCATCATGCCAGAGCAGAGTTGGAGCCAAAAAGTACTTGTGATTACAGCAGAGCCATTTGACCCTGGAATGAATGCTGATTGTACCTTTTCTTACTAAAAGACAAAAGCCAGATGTGGCAGTTGTTCATTGGTTTTGTGTCCAGTGTGAAAGGAGTATTAGCAAGCAAAGATTTCGACCACTTTTTAAAAAAAATTTCATTCGTAAGTGACCTAACTTTATGGAAGTACAACACTAAAATGTCCCTTTAAATGTAGTCTACAAATCATACACGTGTACATAGTTTTGTGAAATCCTGAGCACCCAATTATCTTGAAAACACTTATTCTTCACAACCAAAGGCACCTGTCCCAGTCAGACTACACTAAAATGACTCTATGATCTTCTGTAACTGAATTATATATATTATTTTTTCTTCTTTGGCAGCTCTGTTTGGGATGCTGCTGGGTTAATTTGGAGGAAGTGAAATGTTAAGGGCATAAAGAGCACAATAAAGTGTCAGTGGCTGCTGGACTGCTCCCTTCGGGATACTATACTCTGGTGATAAGTAGCGAACACCACGAGAGGAGAGGATCTACATGGGCCCCTCGGCTATGCCTGATTGTTTGTGAGTTCACTCTGGACAATGGAAAAGCTCTGTATGTGTGTGTGTGCTTGGATGTATCTGTGACGCAGACAGGAGAAAATAACTGTGTGTGTGTGAAAGAGTGACAGAAAGACTCGATGAGCTTATGAGTGTTGAAGTGAGCAAACAGACTGTGAGTGTAAAAAAGGATCGACCAGCAAGGAAGTAAACATGTTTGTGACCTTGCACACTCACAATCCCGACAACACCACCAAAATACTGGACACAAGTGAGCCACCGAGTACACAATGACACAATGCGATACAGCTATCCCACTTCCTCGTATGACATCATGTACCATTGGATCAGGACCAGCTCACTGAGTCCTTGTGGTTCCTTCCTGTTCTCTGTGCCTGCCGTAACCAGCCGACAGCCAGACAGGAAACGGCAGAAACACCAGAAGGGTAACAAGGATATCCTAATAGAGTCCAGCCCATGCAGGATCCCATCTGATATTCAGGGAATTAATGATACAGAATATAGATTCTTCTGCTGACTTGACACAGACTGGCAGTGATGTTAACATATATTTCAGCATCGTTTGCATTTGAGTTTTGATTCATAAAATGTCACACTCAAATCTTACCTGATTACTTTTTATCTGAACAACGGATACCCATTATCAGCAGCTAATTTCACTATCTACGTGTCTGAATGGATTTATTATAAGACCATAACCTGAACACAATAAAACACTGCTTCACAATCAACCCTATATCCAATCTTTATTATCCAAAACAGGTTTCCAAAAATAAAAGCACTAGGTCACATTTCCTGCCTGGTCTACCTAAAAAGGCAATAGGCAAATCAAACTGCAGCTGCAGAAACAACAGTGATCTTGCACAGTCAGTTAGCCTGGTCCGATCTAAATACAAGGGTAAGATACACAATGGACATGAAGCCAGAGGTTTCAAATGTTGGCCTTGTATATAGCCTTGTCTGTTCTTGGCGGGGTGGAATGGCCTCCAAACAGAACTGAAAACCATGTGACCAAAAAAATTCATCTTTGGAAGCAACACAATTTTAATTCTTACGGGCATAGTGGCAGCTCCTCTGTTCAACAGCAGGAACAACAGGGAGGGACTCCAGTCTGTGAACTATGAGATAGCCTAGTAAGGCAAAACCACAATAATAAGCCTGTGTGGAAGTGTGTGTGTGTGTGTGTGTGTGTGTGTGTGTGTGTGCGTCTCCACTGTGAGTAGTGCGTGAGGCATGCTGCCAATGAAAGCCTTGCAGGGTGGAGCACACATCAGCTGCAGCTGCACAGCTGGCCACTGCAGACTAACATTGAGTCTGGATTGAGAAAAGGTCGGGCTGCCTCCCCCATGTTTGCCTACTGTGGGCTGGCATGGCTGCTCGTTCTCACTCTGCTGCCCGACAATCCGTTTCCCAAAACAGGGAGGGGGACCAGGACAAAACAAAAAGCAGGAAATGATGGGAGAAAAATGGGAAAACAGGATATCTCTGAGAAATGAATACAAGTGTTGTGCCCACGGAAACATAGATTCCTGTTTAGAAAACTGAAGACATCCTAATGATGCGTTTAGTGTTTTGTGCACTAAGTGCTAACACCACCCCACATTGGTCGATGTGAAACTGAAAGAATCACACACATACGTTAGCTATTCAGTTCCTGACTGGGAAAATCATATTCTTTGAGTTATGATGCGCAACCTTCATGTTAACCGTATAAAGCCTCTGTTGATATTTTCAGCACCTTACAAAACAGAAACATCGAGTGTCATCTTACTGAACACAACTGATATATTACAAATAAGAAAGATGTTGACATAAGCTGGATGGCTTACATTGATTTCACACGCCAGCTCGTTAGAGAATAAATACTAGCGCAGGCCTGAGCTAGTGAACTTGTTAGACACAGTAACTGCTGTGGCGTATGTGAGGAGTCAGGATACAGCGTACTTTCCCGTGTTCATTTCCCCCGTGGCTGCAGGTCATGTAGGGGTCTCCATTTCAGCTGAAATGAGGTCACCAAACAAGAAGAAAAGCAAACCCAATACAAATGTTTGTCTTCTTCTCTGGCTCATATACATTCTTGGGAAGAAAGGGGAACATCGCTGCACCTTTGTCACGGTACATGGGCCCGGCGAGTAAGCCACGATGATGTGTCTCTTCTGTCAGAGCAGCTTCGGAGTGGCTGACAAAGGCAGATCACTCACAGGTTGCAGACGTCTTAGGTTTCATGGGGCCCATCTTGAACCATTTTTCTGTATGCAGGATTAAACTGTGTTTTTAGTGTGTGTTAGCACTATTTGTCTAATCAAACCTGTTTCTTATAGGCTACAATCAGCGATGTGCACTCTCTAGCCCCATGGCTCAGTATAAATATGGGGGCTTTATAATGGCATTATAATAGCTCTTCCTCAGCTAACATTATGCTAGTAACTGTCCAAATACTGCAGGTGTTGCATGTGTAACAGGTGTGATTTTTTTCCTTTGACCCTTTGGCTGGATGTTCTACCAAGAAAGAGAAAACAAGGGAGTGGTGACTCTCCAAAAACTTTGGAGGACAGGACAGGACTTGACCTCAACTACACCTTGCTTGTCTTGATGACTACACCAAAAGGTATGGTCTGATATCTTGTGGATTGCGTTATCGCAATGCTAAAACCAAGTCATTTCATCCCTACCAAGATTTGGGGATCTATTCTTTGGTATTGCCTGCTACCACTGCTCTAACATGTTTGTTTTTGTCAAATGATAAAGCACTTCAATGCCTTATCCAAAAAGATCTTCTTCCCATTCATGGCAAGAATGCGAATAAGCATAAATTACATGTAAGTGTCGAACTATTCCTTTAATCAGTTAATCTTAACTTACCCCAGTTAGTCCTGATACAAAACCTCTGGGAAATCGTTGCTCACATTGGTTGTTCACCTCATGTGCTACTCAATACAGATAAGGACTGAGGGCTGTGCAACAAAGGGCAACATGAATGTGACCGATCACACAGTGTATGTCTGTAACGCTCTGATTAAGTTCTTCCAACTTCCTGACACAATTATGAAAAAGTATATCCCATACTCTACTATTATTAATACAGCTGCAACACTTGGTCGACTAGTCGATGAGTTGGACCAAAGAAAATTAGTTGACAACTATTTTGATAATCAATTAATTGTCTAATTCATTTTTCAAGCAAGAATGTCAAATCCATGATGCTGGTTCCAGCTTCATAAAAGTAAAGATCTGCTGCTTCCAAGTTATGAACTTGTTGCTGCTAGCAGAGATCCAGTGGTGATGTTTTTAAAATGGTGACGCCTCCCAATACTATCTCTAAATCAGCCATCTGGATCGAGGAGTTGCCTTTATAAATCCATAAGGAGCACTAATAGCAGTCTTGCTTTTAGTCACATTAAACTGCTACAGTCTACCTTTCAGCCACTGGTGATGGAAGTGGTCATCCTGCTTAGAAGCAAAGCAACAGCGGAGAAATCCTATGACTGTATTAGAGCTCACTGAGTAACCCCCACCAAGAGCCATGACAGATGCCTGATAGCCATCTCTCATTTTGTTATGTACAAGCATGGTAGAAGGACACAAGCGAAGCATCATGGTTCATCTGTTGGGACAGACTTTGCCCCCAGCTAATAGTGGAGGTCTGTGTGTCTAATACTAGAAGTTGGTACAGATTTATCAAATAAAACTTTTAACAAGAGAACACAGCAAAGGCCATTTATTCAAAGTGAGACTATTGTTTGCACAGTCACCTGGTTAGTTGATAAGAGGACAACAACTGATATTAAGACTCCCTCAGAGATTTGTCAAGGCTCCCTGATTGGGATAATCAATTACGGTAAATTGTTTACGTAACTTCAGCTTCAGTGACTCCTAGGAACCAACTGCAACTCAATTAAGTTAATTGATATTAATTGTAGAAGCTGGAGGATTCTCACAGAAATCCCTCTGGGGCAGAACACAATAACAAGGCCAACAACATGAAACCTCGACAGGACTATGACAGCTTGGACTCATCTGCATGTTGTGTGTTGTGTCTGGGCGAGCTCAGGCACAAGTTTCTTGTGTCAACACAGGAAAATGTCAGGATCAAGTCATCACTTGGCACCCAAGCACAGGGCACCTTTCCTTAAATGTGAACTTTGCAGATTTTGCAACTTTTTGCTTGCAGCCATTTTCTCACCTAAGATGTTTCCAGAAACATATTTTAGCATCCTGTTAAGCTGCAACAGAGAAAGATAGTGAACCAAAAGTGATCGCCATAATGTTTCTATATTATGAAAATGGAGCCTGAAAAAACTCAGATCAAACTGTAAAACAAGGCAGTGATGATCATATATGATCCTGTTCATTGTCTAATTCTGGCCTATTTCTGGTTAAAACCAATCTCCACCCAACTCCACCCATCAATGGGTTTCTTTATATATCCGGTGCGGCGCAGTGCATTCTGGTTGTTGTAAGTTTTCTACCTTTGGAGCAAAATGGGAAACCACTGCCCTTTTTCAAAAATATCTGTACTGTATAGAAAGCCTATTTTCTTTAATACAAGGGCCATTTTTTCCAGTGGTGAAAAACTACTTTAATGGCTAGGGTGCACCGGCACTGTTGCAAGGCCAGCTAGATGCAGCAGACCTGCTGGTGACTACCCACTGGGGAAAAAAATAAAATGCTCTAGAGGAAACAATCCATGTGTAATGAGTAAACACAGTTGGATATAGCTTTCAGACAGGCGGAAAAGTGAGTCTTTATCCCGTTTTAGACATCAAAATTACCAAATCCAGCCATATCCAGCCTTTTAGAAGCCAGCATAGCTCCATTTTTAGCAGAGAATAGGTTGTCCAGATGGTGGCTGGTGGGGTAAACCATCTGAGCAGCCACAGCCAAAATTTACCACCATTTAACTGCCATCCTGTCTGTCTTTGACACTGCCACTCTATAATGGGCCAAACTGCTGCCTGTTTAACACTGCAGTTTTAACTGTTTCAGAAATAAAGAAAAAAAAGCTGCCAAACTGCACTTCCCTTCCATTATAGTTTCTTATTGCCTGCTGTATTATTCATTTGTCTCGATCCAGGGCAATGTTTTGCTCCTGCACCGCCTCACACTGCTGCAGCACTTCTTCTTTCAGGGCTTTAAAAGACAAGCAGGCCAGCCAGGCATGCTCCGGCAGCTAGCTGGGCCTCTGCGCCAGATAAAAAAAAAAAGGTGAGTTGTTCACATTCCTGCTTCATGCACAAACCAAACCCCCGATGTCATACACACACAAACACACACACACAGTCCTTCTGCACAAATGATTGAGTTGTTTGTGTGTGGTCCTCCTGCCTCCTGTGTGTTGTTTTCTCCAGCCTTGCTTTAACCAGGAGAGTTGGAAAGTCACAAAACTGCTAACATGTCACCCCAAACTCCTTGTCCTGATTATAAACTAATCAAACCCCGTAGGGTGTGCACGTGTGATCTCTGCGCTGCGATGGCAACAAAAGACCACTAATCATTTAGTCACAACGGCCATCTGATACAAGATAGCCAGGTAAGTTGTTAGAAACTGTCAAACGTCCATGAAAAGTAAAAACAAACTGGCATGCAAAGTGATTGTGAAAACTACACTGAGCCACAGAGGGATGGTGCAACGACTGACAGGGATCCACTTTATGTAAGAGTGTGTTTTCATAAGAATAAATGATGGCCTGGAGGACAGGACATCTTTATGAGATCTTTCCTGGATTCATCTCAAAACTCTGAGTGGGCCTGTGTAAGATCTTCCCCACTATAGTTAATGTCCTTCTGTGTATTCGGTTACTCTCTCTCTCTCATTGTCAACTTGCTACCAACATATCTGTTTTTGGTCATAAGACAGAAGACAATGTCTTTGGGTTTTAATGTGCGTTTCTTGTATAATTCTTTTTCCAAAACATATAAAGCGTTTAATTACACGAGGAGCAAAGTGGACCTTGCTTTTTTGGTTTTAGGGGAGGGTTGTCTGAGTGAGAAGAGAGCAGGCCAACTGAGCCCCACTACTACTATAAAAGGAATGTGATGGGGAAGGGAGGGCCACTGCACCACCAACATTATAAGCCTATCATCTTACCAAAAACAAAAAAAGGGAGGCTGAATGCACAAGCCAAAACAAGAGGAGACAACAACAACAACAAAATAAAGACCATCTTTCTTACCCCAGTCCAGAAACTCGGTGATATTTTTCTCTCTTCTGAGCGGGGAGTTGTTGCACTCATCGTAGAGGCACACCAGGATATCCAGCAGCGTCTCCACACTCAGGCACTGGCCATTAGACTGAGCTGGCCCGTCCAGGATCACCTTCTCCAGCTTCTTCAAACGCACCTCTCCCGACATGATTATTCCGGCTTGTTGGTTTTTGAACTAATGATGATGATGATGAAGGAGGTGGTGGTGGTGGTGGGGAAGAGCAGACACCTCCTCGGCCTGTTAGTTTAGCACAGAGGGGCCTGTAAAAAAATAAGTTCTCTCACCTTGAATATGTCTCAAAAATAATAATAAAAACTTTGAGCTGAGGGCAGGCCGGGGCTAATTCCTCGTTAAAATCGGCCTATTCATGATCTCCCTCTCGAGATCCAGTATCTAAGAGGTGGATAAGACATGTAGCACTTCCCCATTTTATAATACCTATCCCCACAGGGCATATACGAAAAGAAGTAGTCACAATTACAGACCCTGGCTGCTCCGGGCCGGTGGGGTTTTTTTTTTTGATGAAATCCCAGCGTTAGCTTGCAGTTTTCTGGTCTTCTCCGCTTTGGGAAATGTATAAAAAAATGGAGTCGGTGCTGTTCAACAGATCCCCCTGAGTTGTTGTGGCGGATATTTGGGACTCTCCATTCTTGCAGCAACCCAAAAAATGCAAGGCAGATCTGCAATGCTACAAAGCCCCAGCGCCCCTCCTCTGCTCTGCTCCAGGAATGGAAGGGCGACACAGGCTTAGTTAGCAGCCTGCTAGGTTAGCTTATTTAGCTAGCCAGCGAGCTAACGTTAACGTTACTTTTCTCCGCTCCCAACTGCCATCGTTGCTCCTTTTCTCCCAGGAGTTGACGCACACTATGCACAGTGTTGTCGGAGCTTAACTGCTTTCTTTTTCTTGGCCCCTTTCGACAGTATAGTTATGTTTCCATCCAACTGGAGAAGAAGAAAAAAAAAAAATATTCCCTTGTTTTCTCAACTCAACGCTGGCAGAAATGTCCTTTAAATCCCATTCTTCGTCCAGGAACCAAACGTCTCTTTCTTCACAGTTGTTCAGAAAAAAAAAAACGACGGTTACAGTTCAAGAGTTCCAGTAAGTTAGCCGTCAAAAAAAAAAAAAAATGCGGGTCCTTTTTCCTGAAGGTTACAGAGGAGCTCGTTTCACGTCAGGAGGAAAGCTGTAGTCTAATAGTCTTGCTTCTTTCCAAATACGGGACACAGCCTAAACTCCCTCCGTCCTCCCCGTCGCCTGCCTGCCTGCCTCCCCCGCCGGTCGGTCGCTTCTTGCCGTCTTTGCACAGTCAAGCTACCAGCGAGCCTGCCGCCAGAGACTCGCGCAGGGGAAAGACAGCCCCCGCGGACAGCGCTGTCCGCAACGCCGCGCTGGATTCTGGGAAAGTAGGGCCTGGTCGGGAAGTATGAATGGGATAAAAAGAAATGGACACTTTGCTCGCGAGGTTGCTCATAACGCGTTAAAAACACACATTTTGAATCCAGTTAAAGTACTTTACATGTTTCTAACTCAGTGAAGAGAGTCTCAGCTGTGACGCTGAACGTTTAGCGTCTCAGTTTCACGAAAAAAATGTCGATTTCTGTTTGTTTTCCCCCAAACTTTCACGCATGCGTAGAACGCTGAATCCCCTCCGAATCGGCCATCTTTGCTGCGCTGTAGCGTGAATCCGCCCATTCCTTTACAGCTGGCGGCCCATCTCCCTAGCGCTGTAGCATCTCTGTGCGCTGCTGCAGGCAAAATCCCAGATCATCATCATGGCGCCCGGTACAGCATCTGCTGTGGTGCGGAAGGGGATGGAGGGGCTGGGGGGGTGTGGAGGGGGGGTGGAGGCTGTCAATATTGTGAATGGAAACTGCGGGTTGTCTGTCAGTCTGCTGGTGACGTGGTGCGGAGAGGACACGTTTTCTCCAGACAGGAATAATAATGACTGCTGCTGTCTCTTTAATTGACTGCAGAGCAATATGTGCATGCAGATAGACCTGTGTGTAGGCAATGGTGTGAGCTTATAGCTCTGTGTGTGTGTGTGTGTGTGTTGCAAATGCATGAACTTACACAATTCTGACATTTTATTGGAGTTTATGGCACCTTGACTACAGGTTGAGTATTGTGTGCATGTGTAATCACAGCTATGTGAGGTCCCAACAGGCCTTCTGGTTGTAAAATAATGAAATATGTTTTTACATTTCTTATACGTTGACTGCTTTTCCGTCAAGGTGTGTCAACTTCGTCCTGGATTTTCTACCTCCCAGACTGTTCTCACGGGCTCAGAGGAGCTTCAAATGCTGAGAGCAAACTCTCTAAGGCGAACAGGCCTGAAGGTTAGAGCGAGTCAGACATTGTCTATATGCACAGATCCCTTAATAAGAATTAAACTCAGAAGTTTAATCACACAGGTTTCAATCAGTCAAACTATCTGCAAGTGGTGACTGATTTGCACTCGTGTCTGTTCTAATAAACCCGTTGAAGTGGCCGTCACACTAGCTAATAACAAATTGTAAGAAAACAATAATAGTCATGCATTTAATGTGATCACATAAATCATGAAAGCACAGAGTAAAGAGTTGTGTTTTACAGTATCACACTTTAAATGGGTTTTTTTCTCATCTCTTGTTGGGAAATGTCCCATCCTTTTGAAGTGAGGTGCTTATCGCTGCTCAAAGTACATCTATTAATGATTAACGGCCCTCGTAGCAACTGAATCTTAGGGGGGGCGGGGGAGGCAGACATAGAAGCCTTGTGTTTCTGAGCCTGTCGTGCCACACGACATGAAAGAATAAGCTCCTATATTTCAGAAAATATTCAAATGTACGTCTCGCTGCAGAGCCAGGGAGAAGAAAAGGCACAAAGACGCGCTGTGATGAAATAAGCACACAGAGAACAGCTCAGCGTGCAACATGTGTCCAATAAAACAGATTTTGATGGTGACCAAGTGTAATTCGAAGCATACTGCGTTGGCATGACTGTTTATCAGAAACAGCCACACAACAGTTTATATATTCAGACCACTGAGAGATGATTGATTGTCTGGGTTTGGAAATACATTCTGTGTAAAAAGTACACAGTACAACAACAATACAGAGGAGGAGAAAACGTCTTCGCTCCCTCACTTTCTTTCACAACGTTTATGACTCCCTCTCTCTCATGAGGCACTGGTCAGGTCAGGACAAGTCACATACAGCGTGACATATATTACATTGCTATTCTGATTCAGTTGAGTTTTAAAGGGGCACTGTGCAGCTTTAGAGGAGAAATTCAAACTCTATAAATAACACAAACTCAGAAATATTGTATAAACAAGCTGTTCTCAGAGGAAAATAAGGTCCCAGAACACTGTTTAAGGCTAGAAAGGTGGCAGGGTCCGCCACATATAAACAAAGTAAAACAGTATGAAATTGTGTTGTTCTTCAAGGTCAAGGAAAATCTTTGCCTTCAGATTAAAAATGTATTTTTCAAAACTACATAGTGCTCCTTTAAATCGTGAACTTTGGTTTATATTATTTGAATTTTTCCTTTTGTGTAACTATTTGAATATTTTTGTTATATTTGTGATGTATTTGATGTATTATTGTTGATGTACTTCCTCCTCTTTGGGACTGATGTGCGTTGGGTTCAGTATTCATCGTGCACTTCTCTAACTGTTTACTGTCTGGAGATGTTCATCACTCTGAGTGGGTTTAGGAGTCAACTACTTGAGCCTGTCGTCAGCCTGAAGCTGTATGTTTGGGTGTGGTGACCATTTTTAATCACTTTGACCTGGAAAGGGATCAAAATGTCGACCGTTTGAATACGTTTCTGTTGTGGAGCCAGTTTGGAGCTGATGGCGTTGATGATGTCATGACAGTAAATAAGTGGAGCACACTGTAAACAGCAGCACGGGTGACTTACAATGTCCAATTATATAATAGATATAAATTATATTTATTGTTACGTCTTTGAAATGCAGTTTAAGATTCGATTAAATAAAAGTAATTAATCAATTTTATAAGGCATGTAGTTTTGTTTCTTCTACGCTGCCTTTTTGACATTTTGGTGAAGATAATGTATTAAAATTAGGCTCATTTACAGTATATTTTTGTGGATCAATGATTACTAAATGTTTTAAGACATGTAGTTTTATTGTTTTTTAGGGATAACTGGTAAAAATGAGGCTCTTAGGCTCAGTTTTTCTTCTTTTGATTGATTAATGAGCATCGTCCCATCAAATAAACTCATAAAATATAAATAAAGGGGGTCTCATGATTCAAGTTACCTGTTTTTCAATCTTAATGTTGTAAGAACAAACTGAACATTTTCATGGCAAACGTCCCAACATAGAATGAAAAACTGATTATAAATGAGACCAATGATCAAACTATATATGCACAATTGTGTCTGTATGTACAAATATAAGAAGCTGCAAAACGTGTGCAAAAAATGCAACAAAAGAGAAAATCCTGTCATGTATTCGCAATAAAATGTCAGTTGTGTTAAAAGACAAACGCAACATCATTCGTAAAATTATCATAATAATAATCTAGTGATAAGTCTTGACACAAAGAAGACACAAAATAAAATGAATAAATAATAAAACAAAATAATAGACCATAGGTTTAGTTATAGGGGAATTAAATGCAGTAAGAAGTTGACCTTAAAGGAAAAGTTTGCCAAACAAATGAAAGCTCAGTCATGATCTGCTCAGCCACATGTAGATGGAAAGTCAGGTGAAGTTTTAAAGTCTGCAAAACATTTCTGGACTTAACGATAAAACAGTGTTCTCCCAAACTACTGAAACAGCTGGGGACTTGTTTTAAAATGTAAAAAACAAAGGAACACAAATGAAACTTGTCCAGCGTGATCCAAGCTTCTGGAATACCTGAGCTCCAGAACGGGTTCACATGGTGGACTGGCGGGTCAAGTTTGTGCACCCAGGTCAGACAGACTGTGTACTCACACTTTTAGCTTAGCAACCTCAGTGAAGAGTGTAAACAACATCTTTCCAAATCAATTTGAGATATCAGGATCTCTGGAGACTTCTGGAGGGTCGTGCTGGACGACTTGTCCCCGTCTGCTGCTACTGCGACGCTGTTTTTGCTGTGAAGCTCCAGAAATGTTTTGTGGACTGCGAAACTTCATCCCAGCTTTCCATCGACATGAGCAGAAAATGACTGAAATTAAATTATTTTGGGTGAACTTGTCCTTTAAATCAATAAAGACAACGAGGTTGTAAGTGGAAATCAATCTGCTGATAGCCAGCACGTGTGAACTCATGACGTAATCAATCCCAGCCTTGATTGGTGTTCAGTGTTTGGAAAGACAGAATCTGTTTTATAAAAAAAACTGACGTCACTTTTCCAAATTTGTCAATATAAATAAAGTTTTTTCAGGGTCGCTGTTCCCTTTAAAGGCTCCGGCTGTTTAAAGTGTAACCACAGCGCCCTCTGCTGTACGCGTCAGCTCCATGCAGCTGCGAGCGGTTGTCAGGTATGTCGGCCTTCTATAAATGTTGTTCTCGGTTTTTTATTTTAATTTCTCTTTAGTGAGTTTGCAGAAACAATCATCCACAAACCTGCATCATATGTGGATGTGACGTGTGTGCTCAGGCCTCTCACAGTGACCCTGCGCCACAGCCTCGGCTCTGTCCATCAATTAAAGGTTAATGGAAATATTTATTGTTAGTCCTATCTAATCATGTCTGATCCCATTTAAGTCTGCGCTGGGATTAAACCCCTCCGCCTCTGCGCTCCGTGAGCCGCCATTAGCTGTGTGAAATGCAATTAGACAGTCCTGTCCTATGACTGTCTACATGCGGAGGCAATAATTGTGTTGTCCTTGCACAGGTCTGGCGCTTTTTACCCCTCTGACAGACTGATCGATGATTATTGGCAGAGCAGCTCGATGGATTGATCCAAACTCTGCAGTAAAAAAAAAAGGTTGTATGGGCCATTAAGATGCAAACTAGATAAGCTCAATCCCCCAAATATTTGATATTGAGATAAAGCAGCAGTAGTGGCTCAGGAAGTGGCTGACAAAGGCGCCATGATGTGAATAATGAGGAGTTTGCACTGACCACCAACACAAGTCCAATATTGACTTTCTGGAGCAGCTCCGCCTCGTCCCCACGCAGGGAGGCTCCAAATGAGATGCTCATGTATAAAATGTGTCTGATGAGAAGGAAACAGTCCAGCTGCGGTCAGATCTCCCTCCTGACGGATGCCCTGTTTATATTTCCCCTCTCAAATAAGCATTTAGAGCCCTTCTGTAAAACAACAGAGGGGATTTCATGTTTCACAAATGGAAGGGAATGACCTATAAACTGGACTGCTTTTGAATGCAAATGTCTGGATGTTAATTAACACCTGAGTTGTTGATTGTGGGAGCTTGTTGGCCTTTGATTGAAAAGAAATGGCACCTAGGAGCATCAGATGTGGCTTTGAACTAGGCAGCGAGTCTTTGATTGGCATGGGAAGGAAGAAAGACTGAGAAATATCACACAAAGGCCATCTTAATTTCCCGAATTAGGGGTTGTAATGTGAGGGAGAGGAGGACGGCAGAGGTCAGCAGGGACTGAGACTTTGGTCTGTGGCTGGACTGGACAATGGATGTGCTCTGAATTTACATGTCTGCTCTGATGGTTCTGGTGGAGAGAGTGAAGCGCTCCTCTGGTGCTCTGAGGGAAAAGACTGGTGTTCACTGTTCATTCAGGACCGACTCCAACATCACTACAACAAGAAATATGAATCACTGAAAAACACGGTCAAGACACGATTTAACTCTGGAGTCATACACTGATGGACGTGTGCTGTACTTGTGCATATTTATCATGTGTATATATATAAAACATGTAGTTTAATTCTTTTTTAAGGGTCTTTTGTAACATACGCACCAGGATAACGGATGAAAATGAGGTTTTTAGGATAATTTACAGTATTTTTGTTCAACAATGATTCATTTTATGATCATGAATACGGGTTATGATTTTTTAAATGCTATTTTCCTTTATTGACATATGGCCAACAGATGAAAATTATGTGTTTTTTTTGGCTAAATAACATTATTTCTCTGTTGATCAACATTTATAACACATGACTTTTATAAGGCATGTTGTTTTATTCTTTATTCAGGGTCCTTTTTCAACATACAGGCAGCAATAACAAAGAAAATAAGGCTTTTAGGTTCATTAACAGTATTTTTTAAATCAACAATTAATTTATAAGTATGAATAGAAGTTGTGATTTTAAGAAGAAATATAGTTTTATTCCTTTTAGCGCTGTTGATCAATGACATGTAGTTTGATCCTTTTTTGGAAAATTAAGCTCTTAGGCTCAGTTTTCCTTCTTTTGATTGATTAAAGAGCATCGCATCAAATAAACTCATAAAATATAAATAAAGGGGGTCTCATGATTGAAGTTACCTGAAGTTAACAGACCGAACATTTTCATGGCAAACGTCCCAATAAGAATGAAAAACTCTGATTATAAATGAGACCAATGATCAAACTATACGTGCACAATTGTGTGTGTGTGCACAAATATAAGAAGCTGCAAAACTTGCATGCAACAAAAGATAAAATCCTGTCAAGTATTTGCAATAAAATGTCAAATAACTGTGTTAAAACACAAACGCAACGCATTTGTATCATCATCATAACAATAATCTAGTTATTATTCCTTTGCAATAACACTTTACACACATGCAGTCTTAATATCTTTATTTCTGCAGTGCTTGAATATATTTATTTATTCATTAACTGGTGGAAACATTATGTTAATTATTTCATTGCCAGTATCTTGTTTTTAATGAAGACACATGGGCAGTGGACATTTTTCATCGGCTCATTCAAGCCTCATTTTGATTTTAAAGAAACTTTCTTCGACTGATGGTCCGGTTGCCAGAGGCTGAACCCTAACGACCCCTTTTCTTCTGCCTGTGCATCCTGTGTTTGTTCCACACACAGCTGGTGTCATGTGGTATCAGGTCTGCAGCACTAATTAATAATTTGTCTTGGTTTGTAAGATGCAGCCACTATACTGTAGCTGGAGTGAGCGGGTCTGGCAGTCATCTGTCATTTGCTCTTCCTGTGTGCTCCTTAAGTCTGTCTGACATCTCTAAGCAAACATGGGCCAATACACAACCGCAGGCAGGGCCTTCTGGGCAGCCAGTGAGAGCAGCCCTCTTCTAATGTTTGTGTGACAAAAAAGGCAAGGCAAATCCTCGCAATGGAATCAGATAATCACCAACCTGTGAAGAGCCTGCCCCAATCCACATCCACGCCGGCCCCCCGGCCCCTGGATTAACTGTCTGTTTGGCTAATAATTTTAATCTGCTGGAGAGGGCCAGGAATGGGTGACAGGGCTCGGAATAAACATCTAATCCTCTAGTCCCCCTCCTCCCTCGGAGCTCTGCACCACTTCCTCCTTGACCCCTTGTTATACACTTGCACCAAAGTAAATACGACCGCAGAGCTCGCTGGTTTTTTGTTGTCCTGATCTTGGTCCACCTTTTTTGCGGCGGACAGAACTGCTCTCCAGCCACCCAGACAGAAATAAACCCCGCTGTGACAGACTGTTGCCAGACTGCCCCGGCCTGACATCGTCCAGTGGAATGTACACGTCCGAGTGTGTAGACAAGGCTGCTACTGAAGAGAGGCCACTTCAGGTTCACAGGGTCAAGAGATGTCTGTCTGGGACGCATGTGGAGCAGCAGAGGACACGCTTCAGACTGCAGCGGGGAGACATTTTGCAGAAATAATTGAGTATCAAGACACAAAGACGACTTGGCATCTTGTTCAACTGTAAAATAAACACTTAATTAAGTCACAATGCCAGAAAGAGCTTCACTTCCCTTTGGCAAAGACTTGACTCTTAATTAGATAGATAGTTAGACAGAGTTTTGAATGCAATAACTATACTTGCAGTCAATTATATTTATATTTAGCATTCAATATTTAAAATCTGCCAGATTTCCTGCCAAATATAAAAATGTTTCTCCTGGAATGATACTTTATTCAAACTCTGTGATACATTTGGACTTTCAAAGATAGTTGAAGAAACTACACAAACACATAAAACACACAGAATGTGTCATTTCATTGTCTGGTTTTTCCACAATAAAAGATAAATCCACGTTCCCTCATTCATTCATTCACACCAGCAGAGCAGATTCCAACTGCAACACAGGCACCAAACATCAAGCGCGGTTTGAGCTGAACTATGGTGAAATTGCACCTCCAGAATACGGATGGCACTCGAGTCTAATTGTTGCTGTTTGAAGTATGGCCACTTAGATATCCTGTTTAGGATGGGGCTGTATTGTCGCACCTTTGTTCTGATAAGGGTCCCTGCCCCCATTGACAAAGTGCGAACGACTGGGAGGGCCGCAACAATATAAGGGGCCGGAGGAGTGTCAGAGGGACACTGTCTATCTGTGGGCGACTCGTGCTACTGTTGCTGCTCTTTATCACACTGAAGTTTCTGAGTCATGGATTTCCTCCGCGCCTGTGTCCTGTGCACGGCTCTCTTCGGACTCGCCAAGTCTTTTACGCATGAGGATATGAAGGACGCGCTGCTGCAGAAACTCGGGTTGGATGAAATTCCTAGAATCCATAAGAGGGATTTGGAGAATCTGGTTGTTCCGGCGCACATCAGAAATAAATACTTGTCCATGCTGAAGATGCACCACAGCAGGAGACGCAGATCTCTGCCCAGCCTGGCGGGCATCCTGAGGGGGATCCCTGGCAACGCAGGTAAGAAGCTTTCTCATTCATAAATATGCAGCATGTGATTTGTAGGAATTCATATGAAAACAGTTTTCACACATACACCAGTTGATGCTATTTCCGTGCGTAATTGTGACACTTTTTTGCGCAAAGACTATTTCACGCACCAGATTCCCTTTACAAAACAGTCATTTTAAGCTCCCTGAGAGAAACTATCACCTAAAACGCTTGAAATGTTTCCTGCTTCAGATATTTCCGGAGAGTATGTGTATTCTGACACCACTCGGCATCGCATGGTGTTCGACATGGAGGCGAGGATCCCGGATAACAGCGAGGTGACCATGGCGGAGCTGAAGCTCTACCAGCGCGCTTCTTACCACAAACGCTTCGCGGTGGAGAAGAAGAACCACCGGCCCGTCAACAACGCCCGTGTCAGCATCTACTGGGTGGAGGTGCTGCCAAACGGATCCAACCGGACATCGCTGGTAGATTCACGGTAAGGCTTCACTTTTCTCACGGTGACGTGTGGAAAATTAACTGGAGAGCAATTAAGAGGCGACATCATCACGGCTTCTTCTCCAGGACATATCCGCTTTTTATTTTGCCTCCTTTTTAATTAATCGTCCTTATTTCTCATGTTAACAGGTTGATCCCCATTCACGAGACCGGCTGGAAGAGCTTTGATGTGACCCAGGCGGTGCACTATTGGTCCAAGACCCAGCAGAAGACACCTATGCACCTGGAGGTGTGGATCGAGGGCGAGAGACCTGGCAGCTACGCGGCAGAGATGGCCAAGAGTGTGCGCTTTACCACCCAGGAGCAGACGGACAACACCTTGGGAAAGCCCGAGCTCGTCCTCTACACACTCAACCTCGAAGAATACGGGTAAGGGCGCCTGCTTTTGATATACAGGATATTGTATCAGTGTGACAATTAGCCCGTATCCTCTTCGTTAGTAGATGTGTAGCAGTGTGACAGCAGGGTTCACTCTCTCATGGTTTGGAGAGCTCAACAGCAAAGCTTGGCTGGAAAACAGCAACACATCACAGTTTAATAGTTCTGATCTCGTTTGTTTTTTATTGTTATTACTGCTAAGTTTAGTTATTTATGCAGCTCAGATTCACCCACTAAAAGAATAAGACAAGCAGGGGTGTAGCTAAGAGATACCGGGCCCTCCCTGGGCCCCTCTGTCACGGCCGTCATCTGACTTTCTTCCTCTTTTTTTTCCTTCCTCAGTTCTCGTGGCGACTGCGACCTCCACCAGAACAAAGACACCTGCTGCAGGGAGCAGTACTTCATCAACTTCCGCGCTCTGACTTGGACGCAGTACTGGATCATCGAGCCCGCCGGCTACCAGGCCTTCAGGTGCACCGGAGGCTGCAAACAGCCCAAGCGCAACTACGGCTACGGGGAGAGGCGGTGCACGGTGTCGGAGAGCGCCCCGTTACCCATCATGTACCTGGTGAAGAAGGGGGACTACACCGAGATCGAAGTGGCTGAATTCCCCAACATGATTGTAGAGAGGTGTGCCTGCACGATGGACAACGTCTCCATAGTGTGAAGTCATGGAGAACAGCTGTAGTACGCCTATAATCACAGACTGCTGGGAGGTATTATAGGAGTATTACAGCGTTTTTCACCGGGGTGTTGATGTATTTAATGGTTTTAAAACAGCACGTGTAGTACTTTCTATTTAAATGGACATTTATTGAGAGTTTCACACACAACAGGCGGCCCTGCTGCCGTTAAACTCCCTCTACAAGCACTTTTTATATATTTTGTAAATCTTGATATGTTTTTTTATTTTCGAATTTGTGTGAGCTGCGTCGAATCCGCAGCGAACGTTCAAATTCTGTCTGACGTGTTAAATTCTCAAGCTGTACATAATATGAATGAGTCTATGTTTGGAAAATAAAATATTTTGTTTCACTTAATGGCTCGGGCTCTTCCTCCTCCCTGCTGTCGAGCGTGGCTGTCTGGCCCCATTCACATTCATGATCACATTCACATGCAGCCACATACAGCTGCCTCCTCCTTCACCTCCTTATTTACACTTATAGGAAATTGTGGCGCAGAGCAAATCATTTGCCTAATGACTTGTAACATTTGTTACGCTGAGGCGACCCCGTCGTTGACAATGACGGTCAAACTTACTTGTAATGCTTTATTTACAGTGGGAAGGAGCTACACGGCCACATACAGAGAAAACATGAGCTCCATTCACATTAAGCCAGATTGGGCCCTCCGTGTGTTTACATCAGACTTAGACCGGACCAAACGTTGCTAATCAGGGCCAATACCTAACGCACTGTTTGCTGTCTGAGTGGGGGGTCTTGTCATTCACTAATATGCTGCTGATGGAGGTACACATGGTGCCCTGCCAAAGACAAGCGGCTGTCTGTCTGGGAGGGAAGTGGATTCCCAGCATGCACCTCCAGCGACACCAGGAGGCACGGTGGAGAGAAAACAAAGGTGGTGCGTTAAAGAATATGTCGTACATACTCTGCGACTCTTTACAAGCATACGGCACATATTTAGTTGTTTTACAACGTTAAAGTAGAGTTAATGTGCCTTTTTATCATTTAAATCAATGTGAAAACATTACAGAGTGATAGAAATCAATGAATGGATACAAAACTGTGTGTTTGCATATTCACTCCTTTAAAAAGCCTAAATCAGATGTCACATGATGAGTTAGAGGGAGATCACTTGTGTAGCCGGGGAGTTTCAACTACCTGTAGTATAAATACTTTTGTAACGTAGTGTAAATTCACCTGTATCTGTGGTATAAATTGATTTATACCTCTAGTATACTTTGATTTGTATATATTGAGTCTGCTGTTATTTACAACACTGAGCAACACTGTGAGTGATCAGGGACTTCACAAAAGCTTGCTACCTCTTGGTTGGTAATTTTAGCCTCCTGTCTATCATTTTCCTCTTCAGCCTGGCCGGGACCAGCAAGATGTTGGTCTTTACATTGTAATTTGTGTCTGAAGCTCTTGTCAACTCTCTTTCTCCTCTTGACATTATGATTTATGTGCATGGTCCTCACATAACAAAGAAATCCACCGTAACATTAGCTAGTCGTTTAGATCAGTTAATTTCTCAGGTCATGTGGTTGTTTGCTGCCATCACGTCACGTCATGCTTCAGTGGCTCCCCCATGCAGCTGGGCCGCAGACCCCCCCTTATGACCGGCCCTGGCTGTGAGGATAAAGGTGCATCTATTAAATGTTTGCAAAGACGTGTTTTGTAATTACACGTAATGAATTTAGACCCCAAAGACAATAAAACCTGAAAACCGCTGAGGGAAGCCTTTTTCATACAAACCACAGAGTCACTGTGTACCAGCTTCTTGAACTTTAATAGAGCTGAGACAAATTAAAAAAGAAAATACAATCCCAAATATTTTTTTAACACAAATATCAAAAAACTGTCAGATAGAAAAGACAACAAATCTCAAAAAGTCTCAAAGCTTTTGCATTGTTGGTTTAATCATAAAAGACCTGATATACAACCTGCAACATAAAGCGATAAAAATAGAGTGTCTGTTGTTCTTATAGGTTATACTGTAAACTCAAAGCTTGCATTCTGCTAGATTTATGTATCCAGTACAATAAAACAGGAGGGCACAAACTCTCCAGACATTTAAATATAGTCGACAAGTCATCACACAGCAGTACTCGGGCAAACTAACACTTTCTTAATCACAATACAGTTATTACTCCAAGTCAATTAATTCATGAACATTCGTGCATGGTTGAAATAGTGGCGAAGTATTTACATGTTTATTAAATATCAACATGGGCAGGTAAAAAAAGAAAGAAAAAGAAATGCAATGGACACACACACGACCACATTTTGTCTGATCTACTGGTTTGGTAATGGTTTTTAGTTTCCAGTTCGGCTGATGTTCTACTGTCGAAAACACAAGCTGGGCGTCCTCTACCAGCACAATGTGGCGGGACACATCATGAGCAGTTGGATGAGGAGCTGCCGTTATTGCTGGGCCACACAGTCACCATCATGAGCTCTGGAGAGCTTCCACAAAAGCAACTCTCCTTTTCCCCCACCCATCAGTCTGAGGTCTTCACGTACTGTCGGTGGCGTTACTAGAAGTTGTGTTGTGATCCTGTGTAGCCCTTTTAGGTTTGCTGGTGAGAAGGAGTAAACCCTGCCTGCTCTGTCACGTTTGTGCTCAACTAGAATCACCAGAAATTTGTTTCTAAATTGAAATAATGGCATCAATATAATATAAAATAAAATAAAGATTCTGTTATGGTTGTGGGTTTAGTAATTAGACTGACCAGTGCTGTTTTTTCAGAAGTCTTCTGCACTATAAGGAACCGTTTAAAAAGACAATCTAGGAACCACACTTCCTCCTGAGGATCAAGCGTAGTTGTCAGTGCCCTAATTTTAAAAATAAATTAAAAGACTTAATAAAAAAAAAAAAAGGCATAATGTAGTACTAAAAATGGCTTACTTATATCCTCAAAATGGCTTGGCTAAAATACTTTCTCAAGCAAAATGTACATTAGAATAGCTAAAAGGGTCGGGAACGACGAATCAGACAGGACGCTTGAAGGGAATACTTCACTAATGAGGTGTAAACTGGGGCTCGTAGCGGGGCCGACGTCCTCGGTGTTTGAAGTAGCAAACTAGGACTTGGCCCATTCAAAGGTCTTTTACACACCTTTGAACTGAATCAAAAGTCATAAGCCAGGAAGAATGTAAAAAAGCCAACAAGTTGTTTATTGTAGGTCTATGGAGTTTAGGTTACAGATTTGATACTGGGAACAAAAGACAAAAACTTGCTGGAGTTCATTCGTAGCTTCAGTTTAACTGTTTGACAGTGGACTATATCGACATGTACAGTCTAACAATATAATCACCTACCATGCTTCTCGCTAATAAGCCAAGGTTCCTTTCAATCATTACTGTGTCTTAAACTTCGCATACAAACTACGCAAAAAAATATTTACAATTTGTAATAAAAAAGCAGAACAAAAATCACAGCACAGATAAAATACACAACCCTGAAAAAAAAAAAAAAAAAAAATCTTTCCAAACATCTGCCGGGCTGGCAAAATGTTTCTGGTTCCTGATTTTACAAACATTAGATTTTTTTTTTTTTAAAAGCACGTCATTTAAAAGTGGTAAAAAAGAAAGAAAAAAAAAAAAAAGAATGAAATATACAACAAAAGAAATAAGCAGATGATTGAATGAGACTGAACCCACGTTGTACATGTATATAGATATAAAGCTTCAATTACACTCAGGGCTGGTCTCCTCTCTGACGTGGAATGTTGTCGCTCCATATCGCTCTAGTCGTCAGTTGGTGGGTTTTTAGATTATTAAAAGTGGGCTCTAGGAAAAGAAATCAGAAAGCGGGGTGGAGGGATGTTCCGTGGCTAGCGGTGGGTCTCCGTGTCGGCCACCAGTCCGTTAGAACAAGTGTCTTAGTAATATCCAGGCTGATACTGCTGGCTCCACGGCTTCTGGTTCCAGAACTGAACAGGACACACAAGAGACCCAACGTTTACTTTCTGCTTTCACTGGAATGTCTTCCAAAAGGTATACATGCATATACTGTGTATGCATTCACTTATCAAGACTGTTCCTCGATAGATATTAGAAAGTCACTATACGGGCGCTTCTTTAACTTTAGCAGAGTTCAGACAAAACGGACAAAACTAAAAAGGAAATACAGTCACAAAGCCTTTGTACTGATGTAGTCGAGATTAAAAGTGGATGTAAAATTAATAGTTCTAGTTTATACGTACAAGTATGGCACAATTTTCATCTGAATATTAAAAGTACATCATACTTTGTCTTATGACAGCAACACAACTCTTTGTTCTGTGATAACCTACAGGCCCGTTTCCCTTTACAGCTAGAGCCCATCTGCCAAATGCTAATGTAGGAAATATTAAGTGGATCTGTGTAGTCCTAGTCACATGTACAAGTACAATTTGGACTTTAAACTTAAACGTGTATTGTCTTTAACACTGACAGTGTGTAGTTTGGTGTATTGTGCAGGAATACTGACCCCTTGCTGCCAACTCTGGTTGAAGGCCTGGGCCTTGTCCATGCCGTTCCTGTTGCCACCATAGCTGCCGCTGTTCCTGTTGTTACCAAAGTTTCCATTCTTGTTGCCGAAGTTGCCACGGTTACCACCTCTCTGATGATACTGGAGACAGAAAAAAAGGCAAAGTGTTGATGATGCATCTTTCATGGCGTTTACAAACACTGGGTACCAGGATGTTCAGGTGTCATGATCAAACCCACCTGTCCACCAGGATGGCCCCTGTTCCCACCACGGTTCATGTTGCCTCCACCTCCTCTGCTCATGTTTCCTCTGTGCATCGGGCCGCCTCTGTTCATGTGTCCACCCCTGGGTCCCATGTTACCCCCCCTCATTGGGCCGCCCCTGGGGGATCCGCCCAGGCTGGGAATGGGACCGCCACCGCGGTTATAGTTTCCACGGCTATGGAAGGCTCCTCTGAAGGGTGGGGGAGGCAGGAAGCCACGAGGTGGGCGGTTGAAGCCACCGCGAGGGCCAGGAGCTGCAGGAAGATCAGAAGACGTTTAAATTAGGATGAATGTGATTTAATGGCTATAAGTTTACTAAAGCAGAATATTTCTGTATATCCCACAATGTCAATCATACCTCCTCTGAAGTTGCCTCTGTTCTGGAAGCCTCCGCGGCCGCCACCTCTCTGTCCGGGTCCACCACCACGGCCAAACTGGTTCTTGCCTCCCCGGCCGCCACCACGCAGGCCACCGCCTCTTTTTGGTGTAGTGCTTCCCTGGTTGGGTTTCTTCTCAGCGGGCAGTGCGGTCTTGCTCTCCTCTTTGTACTGTTCCAGCAGCTTGGCAGCCTCGTCCTTCTGCATCTCAGCATAGATGACCTCACTGAAGCTCTCTCCCTCCTCAGGCAGAGAGTAGAAGCCTGAAATGGAAGCAGGGGAAAAAAAACGTGACCCAAAAGCACTGACGTCGACAGAAAGAGTGACCCAGTAAAGGTTTTAACCACTAAGTGTACTTCATGGCCCCAAGCTTCTTTTTTTACCTTTCATTTTGAGGACAGCGTGCTCAGGCACTTCTTTGCCATCACTCTCAACCTTCTGCTGGACTCTCTGCTTGTAGTCCTCGTCAGAGGGGCAGACCACCACCGCCTTGCGCTGGAAGCCTGCAAACAAGCACATCTTCCTCTTCTGGCCTGGAGCAGACAGGTTAGTCTGGAGGAGGAGAAAGAGGCTCAATTATGCTCTGGTTTATAATGTCTGTCCAGGGTTTTCAGGCACAGACCATTTTGGGCACCACCTGAGCCCCATTAATGTTAAATCAATATGGAGAGCATCAAAAGGTTGTAGTTAGTCCCCAGTCAATTTCTTTACCAAGTGTCATTGAGCTTGTTGGTTGTTGTTAATCAATTATCTGCTCTCGCTTGTCCACAAACGTATATGGAAATAATAATGGTCCAAAATGCTGTGACATGACATTTTTTTAAAGATAAAAAACACAATTCTTCCACAACTTAAAAGGTAAAACGCGGCAATCAAATCAAATCAGTTTAATTTGTGAAACTGCCGTGATTGGAGTCAGTGCCAGTCACTTACATGGTCCAGGATGTAGTTCCTCTTCTTGCGCGCGGCAATCTCGATAAACTTTCCCAAGAAAAGTGGTGCTCGCTGGGAAATGGCGGTCAGTTTTGTAATGTCCTTCGACTGGCGTTTCAGACTGTTGATCTGTATTACATGATAGAAAAAAATTAGATTGAAAAAAAACTGGAATAGTAGGAAACAGATAGAAAGACACACAGTTAGCAGTAAGTGTGTATATCAGTACTGACCATCATCTTGTCTACAATGGTGTCACTGCCTAGGATGTAGTATTTCCCAGGGTTCTCCTGGACATGGTTCTTCACCCATGTAGTCTTCCCTGAGCCTGGCAGGCCGACCATCACGATGATCTACACAACATGAAAGGTAAAGAATGAATTAGGTCAAATACCTCCAGCATGGACTTTAAACATTTGGAAACTCCTGAATATTACAGTTATGAACATCAATAAAGAACAATGAAAAGACTATGCTGACCTCGCAGTCAGCCTTGGTCTGTGGCCCCTTGAGCCCCCGGACTCGGTCATCCACAGGGATCTGCTGGAGGAAGGTGTAGCCCTGGGGCTGAGGGAAGTACGGCGTCTCCATCTGGCCAAAGTTGAACTCCACAGCACAGTTGTGGCAGATGATGTGGGGGAACAGGGCCTGGCCATTCAGGGTGTCCTTGCTAAACTGGAAAGCGATGGCCGGCTCTCCGCCGTTCTTGGCGAAGGACAACACCACCTCGTCTCCCTCAAAGTCCTAAACGAAGAAAGCAAGATGCAAAGTTGTTTCTTGTGTTTCTGACACATTAATTATATGTAGTCAACTTATTCTACAGAGAATAATCCTGTACGTATCTCACACTTTAATTCTAATATTGCTTGGTGTTCATCTACTTTAATTAACTGATCAAACACAAGTAGCCTTCATGTCTTACAATAAGGCAGCAGATGACATCATTCTCCTCGTAGGTTTCTCCAAAGTCCTCCGTCACACAGTTGGTGGTCTTCTT
This sequence comes from Pagrus pagrus, assembly GCF_965226575.1. NCBI lineage: Eukaryota > Metazoa > Chordata > Actinopteri > Spariformes > Sparidae > Pagrus > Pagrus pagrus. The sequence continues at coordinate 2,172,093 of NC_140200.1, read as the reverse complement.
GCCTTTCCCAGAGTATCCATACGAATGCTCCTCCTCACCTGAACATTAACGACAGAATACACTTTGTGAGCAGCAGCAGACAGAATATTGAATGAACACATCACATCTCAGTCAACGAACGTTGTCAGTGTGTGACTCGTCTGTTGGCAACGAGCCAGCCACCATTACTATGATGCAGCCGGAGCCATTTTACATTAACATGTCATGCTGCCCATCAACCACTAGAGGGACCTCTCGAGACAGAGGATTCACAGCAGGCTCAGTTTCTAGTGTCCTTTTATTTGGCAGACCTTCAGGCAAAGACACACCCAAACATTTAATACAAGGACGAATTTCTTACATATTACATCCAATTAGTTTAATGCACTGTTCAGTTTATCTAAAACACTGCAGTATTTTGAGCCCTACGTGTATTCCACATGACGACTCATAAGCAAATGGCTGCACTGGCCGGGTCACCATTTTGTGTATCACAATATGAATGATATCCAATCATGTTTAAGCCATTATAGACAATAAATAAACTAAAAAGCTCCGTTTCTGTACACCGCATGTGTGCTGTGGTCAAGTAGAAATTATTTTGGCAACAAGTGAAACGAGCGCTGCCAAGGGCAAATGGAAAGTTACAGCTGCCGCTAACGCTTGATTCCAATAATACTGAATGACACAGCCAACGGTATAAAATAGTGATGAGGTGTATATAAAGACACTGACCGAGGAGCAGGGTGCCAGTAGACAGGGACCAGCCGACCTGCACGTCGTGGATCTCCATGTTTTTGCTGGAAATGTGCTTCACAGGAATTTTCTCTGTGATCTGTCGACATGAAGCAACACACACAAACGAAATTATCCAATGTGTCTTAATGCTACCATGTTGCAGCTGGTTTACAGTCACACATGAGGCTATAAACACTTCACTTCAGCATCGTTACCGTACCTTCATCTCAAAGCAGGCTTTGCCCTTGTTCACACCATAGGTGCCCTTGCCTCCAGACCACAGGTAAGCAAAACTCTCCATTGTGAGAGATGAGGCACTGTATCGGTCCCGTGACACCTTAAAGTGCAGGTCGCAGTTATCTAGAGCAAGAAGGAGAGAAAAGCACATTCATCAATCTGTGTATCTATCTAAAGGACTCTGATAAATATAGTATGGTTGATGTTCTAGTTAACTGTCAAAGTCTTCTTTGCAGAATAATGTTGGATCTTTAATCACAAGACAAATCTTTAATGTAGTAATTGGCACTTACAGGCATCCAGGCAGACCTTTGTGTCATCAAACTCCTCATCTTCTTCCTCCAGGGGGGGCACAGGAGACTTAAATGAGGCCCTGCAAAGAGACACCATCCGGTCATTTTGAATATTCACGTCAATGCAACTGAATGGAACATACAGATGTCTTGGGTACCACTTGCTGAAAAATATTTGGGGAGAGAAGTGGAAAGACAGACTAGGGGCACCGATACAAAATTGAGTAAATTGGGTAAAACGAGCCTCCAAAAGTTTTTTTTTTTTTTTTTTTTGGTGTTATTGTGAGCCTGGGCAGACATCACTTACCTTGCAGTATCCAGCGAAATCTAAAAAACGTGAGAGATACACAGAAAGAAAGCTCCTCCGCTAGCCTTAACATGCAAGGCTATCCACTGGTGAACGTGATCAAATCAAAGCAGACCACGCCCCTGAGAGATCAGTGTTTATGATCTCCAGGACTGCTGTGGGGGTCAGTCAAAGCGATGGCGGGTGCAGTTATATTTTTAACTTCCCATGTGTGGAACGCTAAATGGAAAAGGTCAAGACTAGCTCACTGTTCTGTGTTACTATGCAGTACAAGTTGTCACCATGCTTAGCTGCTTGAAATGAGCAATCAAAGTGTACTGAGAGCTACAGCAACTTACCAACTCTGTAGCTCGAGATCAGATACCTAAATCTCTCAGTGGGAAGCTTAAGAAACTACACAGAATGTTGTAAAGAGGTTTAACATTTCAATGATGCTTAAGCACTGTTCAGGCTGAAGCAATGATCCAGGACAGTAATTAATTAGTAGGAAGAAACAGATTTGGGGTTCATCGTCCCGTTCTCATCACCTGCAGTATTTCTAACTTATCCAAAAGACATCCGTCATCGCGTTTGTCCTCAAACAGCCTCGAGTTCTGTATGAATGGTTGCTACGGGCAGATTTACGGGGGCACTGGAGAACATAGTGTCTGAAGTGGAGCATTTAGTCAATGCAGTCAACCAGCGGGCCACACACCGGCTGCTGCTGTACGGGCCTGTGGGTGCCCAGGGGCCACTGGTTTCACGTGGGGGTCGATAAATGCGTTTTGGGTCAAAAACTTGATTTTCAATTTGAAATGGCCACTTTGGGGAAAAAAACACTTGATTGTCAGCTTATAGGAGGAAAAAAAAGCAACTGTAATTCTGTCACCTTGATGTTTAAGAATTTCCCCAATTAGTTTTTTTTAAATCCGATTTTAAAAAAAGAAAAAAAAAAAAAGATTCCACTTCCTGTCAGTCGATCCTTACAGTGTGTCAACAGCGCAATGAAAACAAAACACTGACCAAGAAGTAGGTACAGGTATGCACACACGTACGCTCAAAAACTCATACACACCATGCATGATGTCACCTGCAAACGCACACACTCCCACACTCACATCATGATTAACATACACACACGAGACGTGATACATGAGACAGAAATAGCATTTGGACATCATACAACCAAACAAAACAAAAAAGGAAAAGAAAAAAAGAAAAAGGACCATTGCGAGGCAAAACGATGGACGGTCAATAGCGAGCTCCTCCGTGGACTCCTGCTACCCTGCAGCAGTGGACCCCTCCTCCCACGCCCCTCAGCTATGCTTCCCCACCCTCCCTCCATTCAGAAGTGCACATCTGCTACTTTTCCTCTGGGTTTGTTCCCTTTTAGCAGCCTGTTTCACCTTGAGGACACAATGGGCTTTCCAAAAACAATAAGTGGCATGAGGAACAGATGTGGAAATTCATAGAGACTTGATAGTTGCACTTCTGCTACAGAATGCAGTCCATTAAAAAGACACAACTGTGAGTGGGCACTGTAAAGGAGGTAAATGGTAAGGCTCTTTAAAAGTAGTCAGGGATGACCCTCAAAACATGTGTGTGAAAGTAAGGTCATTAATAAATAGTATACTTGAAAATGAGGGTTTTCCTCCTGCTAGTAATAAGTGCATTGGCACTTAAAGCCAATACAGTTCAACAAAGCTATGGATGGCGCTTCAGGGATGCTGAAGGCCATTTTTGCTCTGTCCCATCCTTACCAGCTGTATTTGTTCTCTTCAATAAATTCAAAGTAGCCCCTTCCATGTTCCTCCCGGCGTCTCTTAACACCCTTCTTATTCTTCTGATCAGCATTCGTGTCTTTGTCCGCATCCCCTTTGAAAATAGAACAAAGATATAGAATGAGGTGCTCCTTTTTATGTGAGAGAGAGGTCGGACTGGCAGTGGGGTTCTGGCCCACAAAGCCCGTTCATTAGTTACATTCTGTCGACCATAATCATCAATGTTTAAAAAAAAAAAAAAAGGTAGCTAAGAGGTAACACCTCATGATAACACTTTAACAACACAATCATATACTTCATGAATTGCAACAACCCTAATGACCAGATAGTAAATTACAATATAAGCTGGTCCAAATGAACATTGTGAACAGTGTGTGCTGGGGCTGGAACAGCAAGTCTCTGCAACGTAAAGGGACATTAACCCTGCTGGGCTGACAATATACTGCTATCAGTGGGTTTAGATACAAGTCTGTTGTATTCAGGGACAAATGTATCATGCAAGGAGATGGAGAACCTACTTGGACCTCGGCTGACCCCCTCCCCCACATCTTACCCCGTTTATTCCCAAATTCATCCCAACAAGACGACACTTTCTATCCAAACCACAAACTACCCACGTGTTAGACCAGCAGTCCAGTCTCTGACCCGGCTACAGCACGGCTCTGGGTTAGCTAGTTCAGGAGTTCCCAACCCTTAACAAGTCAATTACATCTGGACTAATTGTCAAAGATATTCAGGTTTAATTCCGGAAATGCCAGTAAGAGTAATTAACGCGAATAGGATAGGAGCGGGAGGAAACACCCTATAATTACCGCAATAATGTCCGTTTGTCTCAACGTTTCAAACATTTCACGTTACGCCATCTTTACGCAGGTTAAAACGTGATAATGTGAGCGCACCGCCACCCTCCATCCCTCCACCCGCCACCGCAGCTAACGTCAATATGGGAACCGCTGAACTAGCTAACCGGCTGATCGGCTAGTTAGCACTGCACCACAGACAAAGAAAATGAGGTTAGCTGGCAAGCTAACACGCTAACCAAGCAAAAAGAAACGCCGGACTACGCCTAATTACGAGCGTATTTATCACTTCTTAACGTCGACTATGTCTAACAACGTTAGATTATGAGATAATACGGCTAAAGTTAACCTTTGCCGGCAGGACTATCGATAGAAAATCGAGTAGCTAACCAAGGTGGTGACCGATGCTAACGCTAAGTGAGCTAACCGGCTAACCGTTTCAGTTTGTGGCTAACGCTCGCTAGTCAAGTGAGGTCACGGTATCTAGCTCAACATGGACGCTGTGTTGTGCGGTTACGCATTCAAATTTGGTCCCCCCCCGGCCGGCTCCCTCCCGCGGCAGCATTAGCGCTAACGCTATGTAGCAAAAACCGACACCCAGCCACAGACCATCCAGCCAGTCACAGCTTTCATAGCAAATTGAGCCGACTCACCCTCTGTAGCCTGGTCCCCGGGCTCACCGTCCTCCGCCTCGATTTTCTCCATGTCGTCCACATCTCCCTTGAGCATGGGATCCATCTCGTCGTCCTCGTCCCCTTCCTCTTCCCCCTCACCCATCTCCTCGTCCTCGGCAACGCCAGCGCCGTCGCCTCCATTTTCCGGCTCCTCTTCTTCTTCTACTTCTTCCTCTTCCTCCTCCTCCTCCTCCTCGTCTTCGTTGGCCTCCATGCTTTCTTCTATCGGGCCGTCGTCGCCCTCTTCCTCCTCGCCCATACCCTCCTGGTCGGCGGCCTGGTCGTTCCCCGCAGCCTGCGGGTCGAGCGGAGAGGCGAGGTCCTCTTCGTCCAAGGCGGCCTGCAGGCGGTCCATCAGCTCGGCCTTCAGCCCCTTATCCGACAGATTACGCTTCTTCAGCTCGTCTTTCAGCTCGTTCACTTTCAGCTTTTTGACGTTGATTGAGCTCATTGTGGCGGTTGAGTGTTAAAAAAAAAAATTCACAACTAGGACGATAAATAAATAACTGGACGCACTTTGTGAGCGGATGTAGCTGAAATCTGCGCCAAATGGCAGCCGCGCTGTCCGACCAATGTTTCACCGGCAAAGGAGCTGCACTGAGCGGCGGTGTGGGGGAGGAGGATGACGTCCTCCACCGTCATTACCCAGAGAGCACCGCAGCCCCGGCCATCTGTCAGCCTTTATACAGGAGCCGGCGGCCCGGTGCTGCAGAACAGGCCCGGTGTCTCAGCCGGCGGGCAGTTATTAAATAAAAATAAAAATAAAAATACTTCTGTAGTTCATGTGACGTATGAAGGGGGATTTAACTGTTACTGATAGACAAACAAACAAATAAACAACACAGGAGCCTGGAGGTGCAGGATGAGGCTGTAGCTTCACTCTGACCCTTTTAACATTAATTATATATTTGTCAGCTGCCTTTGAATTATACACAGAAAGAAACAGCAACTGAGAATATACACATTTTTAAATACACAAGGGTTAAATCACGAGTTTCATCACGATACGATATTATATCGATTCTTTGGACAACGATAAGATATCTGCTGATATCACAAAGTCTGCACGATACTATTGGATTCAATACAGGAGACTGCGATCAATGATATGATATCGTCCATTTAACACAATCAGTTACATTTATATCAGCTCACAAAAAGCAACTAAAATATGATTCGACAGTTTTATTACTTAAATGCTCCAGACATTTAAATGGAAACAATCTGTTGTTTTTTATAAAAACTATCGATGCTGTTATTAGATTGTTGATCGCTGAATCCATACATCAATCAAGGTCAATGTATAGTTTCACCCTTACTGTTTACTATTGTCTAATTTATAGAAGACAAAAGTAATCAATATATAAACTAAAATACAGAAATAAATTATAAATAAATATATAATACATATACTTTATAAACATATAAATATATCTAAGTTATGATTAAATATGGAAGCTTATGCTGAATTATTAAAGATTAATGGAGAGGATAAGTTCACGCTCCTTCCTTTTTGAACACGTGCACTATTATTTTGTTGGTTTGTTTGTTTATGGACTAAAAATAAATACATTTTCGTGTTCGACATTAAGATTTCAATTAATCAGTTAATGTAGGAATGATGGTCCTCGTGTGAAAACGGCCATAATGTAGAGTTTGTGAACATTTAGTAAAATAAGTCTTCTAAAGGAAAATATAAATATGAATGAAGAAGTGAAGAATAAAATGTAATTATATTTATTCTGAATACTTGGTTTTATTTGTATGTGTTCATACTGATTACTGTGTAAACAGGAAAACAAGATGAAAACTGCTGCATCAGGTCTGTTTTTTATGTGTCTCTTAATGGGAGTGCAGCACTAAATTGGTGGATTAACCCTTTAAACTAAATCGTATGAAGGAACCTCAGATAACAGTCAGATGACCCAGGTGACCTCTAGGTGGGGCTGCACGATACGGTCAGACTGATACTGAGATTGTTTTGACATTGTGATATAACTCGTGATTATTGTGGATGATTAAATTTGACATCACAGTTTTCATTGTCATTGAATAACTAGTGAAATCATGATGATGTGGTGTTTCTCACATGTTTTATTACATCTGGAGAAGAAGCTCTGTGGGCCAAACACCTGCAGCTCTACAACATTTCATTTTAAACAATAAGTGCAGTTTTATTTAGATATTGCACTTTGTCATATTGTGATCTTGGCACATCACAGTGCATACATGGATATAATCATATAAAATACCAACCAGTCCTGCAGTAATGTCATAACAGTGTTATAGCACTGATTGCATGTTTCATGGCTCATGTCAGCAGCTTTATGAGACTTCTCTGTCGTGAGGATGATGCAGAGCGACTGTGATGCTGCTGAGAAATTAAAACAAACTAACAAAAACCAAGTGCCTCCATCAGCAGCGCACAGCCTCCATCCTCAGCGCTGCTCTGCTCCTTGCTGCCTCCCCGAGGCGGTTATGATAAATAACCAAGTGAAACCATGAAGTGTCCTCCGGTGCGCTCACTCCTGCTCCACACTGTGCCACAGTCCTCCTGCAGCTCTGACACTGAGTCTCTCCAGCCTCTTACTTTCAGTGATTTGCTTCTTCAAGACTACAATGAGCGACATATTTCTGCTTTACATCCATGGAGCTTTGGCAAGAATACATAAAAGTGCATCCTGCCTTTGTTCGGATATCTTTTTAAATATTAACAAGTTGTCATGTCATCTCTGACTGGAAGAGGAGAGAGACTGCCCGCCTCGGTCAGAGGAGCACACTGGGTGAGTCACATTTATTCATCAGCAACACAATTTGTACAAACTTGTAAAAAAAACAAACAAACACTGTTGGTCTTTATTAGAGTTTTTATATGAGAGTAATGTTGTTGCACTGCTGGAGAAAACACATGGGTGTGGTTACAGTTTCCACGTCGATTGATATCTAATTTCCCACAGCCAAAGCCCACATACATCCTTTTTATGATGATTTATTCGCCAGAGCTCAGAAGTGCAGCATCACTGCGAGCAAGTCGGCTTTTCTGCAAGTACCAACGGGAAAGACTGCCAGTCCAAGGAGCGCCCTGCTCCTGAGGGCGCAGGGGGGACCAGAGGCGACCCACATCGGAATATGTGCCAGAGAGCGGCCGCTGTCCCGTCATACAAGTCCCTCCCTGGAGCCGGAGGAGACCGCATCAGGAGCACCATGTCCTCCGGCAGTGGGACTATGTGCAGAGGCTTTATGTCGGGGAACCGAGGCTGCGAGAGGAAAGTTGCGTGCTGTGAGAAGTGCTCAGCGACCCTTGTTGCGCTGAAGAAACAAGCTCTGAGCCTGGCTGTGCACCATCACTTCTCCTGCAAGGTCAGTCACCATGCATGTACTGGAGCGTGCATGCACTCAGGACCAGGCTGCTGACTTATTAAACAGGGTAATATTAATCTGGATGAGGAAAAACACATTATTAAAGTGGTGTTGATGGGAGTAAACACATCTCTGCTCTCTCAGCAGGTGGTGGTATAGGGTAGTAGTTGATAGATCAATAAAAACACACTGTTTACAGAGGATACGTGTAATAAATAAACAATACAGAACATTTATCAGCAGTAATTCTGATCATTAAAGTCTTTAATGTAGCAAAAAAAAATTTAAAGGTGCAATATGTAAGAATTTGCTGGATTCATGCTCCAAACTAAAAAAGGGGGGGCAGCATATCACCACAGTAACCGCTAACTGCTGCTAACGGTTAGCTTGTTAGCTTGGCTACAGGTGCATCTAGTGGTCCAGCTAGCACAAGAGCAGGGAGGCAAATTTGAAGTAATTTCTTTAATCGATAGTCGGCTGCCTCAACAATCGATTATCGATCTGAACGTGTTTGTAACCGCTGACTTGATCTCTTTGTTGGAGTTGCTACATTAGCAGATACAAGAACAGATAAAATAAATGTATTTTTGTAGCTTTTAAATCGCTCTTATATTTTAATGAAGTAAATTTTCTCACACCAGCATTTTATATTTTATTTGGATATATTAGAAAAACTAGTATCTGTCATCTGTGATCGTAAGATACTTTTTGATACATTGTTCCACGTCTCTGATCGTCTATTAATACATTTTTTATCAGTTAAATTCTTAACAGCGATTAATCGATTAATGATTGATCATTAGCATCCCTGGCTAGCTGGTTAGCACGCTTACTTCAGTAGATCAGGGGAACATAATACGTTGAGGTCATGATGCTATTTTCTTCACATCTGTTGATAATATCAGTTAACTTTTAAATGTTTTCAAGTGAAAGTAAATTGTACATCTTTAGAGTTGGGCTGCATCTAATGATTTGTTTCTTTAGTGATTAATCTGTTGATTATTTTCATGATTAATCGTGTTTTGTCTGTAAAATGTAAAAAGAAAATGTGTAAAATGCTCATCACAGTTTCCCAGAGATCAAACTGATGTTTTCAAATTGCCAACAGTCCAAAACTCAGAGGACTCTTCATTTATCATGAATCCTCACGTTTATAGTCGCAGCTCAGAGTGTCGGTCTGACAAAACAAGCAATATGAAGACGTCAGCTGGCTCCAGGACATTTTCCACTTGAGACATTTTTCAGACTAAAGAATCGACCGCTTCATTGGAAAAAGGACAGAAATAATCATAAACATGTAGATTTTCCTCCTGAAACGACCACTTCTAACACATCTTCTTCGTGTATGTGTGAGTGCTGTATGTTGACGTGTTTTAAAGTGCATGTGGGCACATCGGTCGGCCTCTGGGAGGTGTGCACACCCTCCATCTGTACATTTGTCACCGCTAACATCCATCAAACACACTCCAATCGACAAAGTAAACCAGTGCCATTCGTGCGCGAGTGGTTTCAAATGGGCATGAATATTTCATCTCCGACATCCGCGTGTCATCTCCACAGCCCTCTCCATTGAGGGAAGACTATTTTATTTTTGTCCTCTTAAGTGGGATGGGGCACAGCTAGCTGCATGTTGTGTCTTTTTGGAGAGAGACCACAGGCCGGAGCAGCGGAGAGAGATGCTATCTTGTGGCCACAGACACGGGCAGGAGAAATCTGATAAGCCGGCTCGCTCCTTTGCAGGTTTATTGATCCGAGCACGATTTCTCAAAAGCATCAAGGCTCGGTAACGTCATCTGTTGAGATGGACTCGCAGTCTGGCTGAGATGGAAAGTCCGGTCACTCATCCGGCTGCAGCACGTTTCACCCTGCTCCCACTTCTGTTTGACTTCTGTAATGCAAAACACCCAAACTTTCAACTGATGTATGCAGTTTAAATGCAGTTCAGGAGGTTTTAAGTTTTAATGACTTTGTTTTACATAATTATTTGGAGCTCCTTCAGCAAGTCCTCCAGGGGAACATGAGTCACTGGCAATGTGCTGGGAGCTGGAGGGACGGATGGATGGATGGATGGATGGATGTGAAGGAGGAGGGAGTGTGTGTTGGGTGTTGGTAGCTGTCGAGGGCAGACCGAACAGTATGCGACAGGAGAGAAGCTTTGTCAGGATGAAAAGCAAAATGTTGGTTTGATTTGTTTGATGTTCATTCTGTTAGATTTGACAGCCGGAGTCCGTGTCGGGAACACAGATGTCAAAAAAAAGCTTTTGAAGTGGTGGTGGGATTTACACTTTTCCAAACGTCATGTTGTCAGATTTCCTAAACTGAATTTGATTATTAGCCTCCATTTAGACAACAACTGTCTATTAAAGTAACACAATCTTGTTAAATTATCCTGACGTGACAGAAAAAAAACACAACTTTGTTCAGTTGTTTGAATCTTGTGGCCTAACAGCTGGAAAATAAATATAAAATGCTGCTGTAACCTTCACTGTGTGGTAACATGTTGTTCTTTATGAGTTAGTGGTGAACAACAGAGATTTATGACTCTCTTATTTTATTCTAAAGGTGCAGTGAGTTGTTTTTTTTGCTTGAAGCATATTTAAAGATGGCGGGTAGTTTTAATCAATACTACTGACTACACGATTACTTCGCTAAGTGCTAAGATTTGCTTTCAGTGCCTTCCCACGACTCATTCATGTGAGCCAGATATCAAACATTATTATATGTTCCTCACGAGAAGCTCTGATCTGATTAACTCTGTCTCCTTTGTGAAACAAACACCAAACTGCTCAGTTTATTCACAGCAGTAAAAGTGAAATAATTGCTGCTATTCTTTTGTTATCCTGCAGGACTCCAGTGACCTGTCTGCATTTCTTCATGACAACCTTCGTGTCCATAGTCGTTCCACCAATGAGTCCAGGGACAGGGAGAGGGAGCAGGGTGAGTGCGGCGCCTGCGGTGTAAACCTGAACCAGCTCAAACAAGAGGCCGTCCACTTGGCTCTGAGCAGGGGTCAGTCATTAGCTAAGCCACCCTTTGAACACAGCTTTAGCACCGGCACGCTGCTGGGACAAAGTGAGACAAAGCATGGAGACAGATCTTCGAGGGAAGCTGCCACGGCTGTGCATCAATCGCGCAGTCGCACCCACAGTCCTCACAGCCCGAGAAGCCCGAGGACGCCACAGAGGACCCCTCAGACCCTCAGGAGGAGGGGGCCCAAGCCCGGCAACCCCGACATGGACCGCTGGGTGGAAGAGCAGCAGCAGCTGGTTGCGTCTAAATCTGCGTCCAGCACTGAGGGCGTCACCGTCTACGCTCATCGTCAGGTACCCCTAAAAGCTTCTCCTACCACTAAATCACACATAGTAGATCCCCCAGTGTGCATTTCCCGTTTAATGAGCTCTATGGCTGACATACATCTTTACGGGTGCATGTGTCAGCAGAGCAATAATTCATAGTGCCTAATCAGAGCCTATTTAGATCCCACGGCTGAGGACGTTTGTTTTAAAAGTACTTTACTAATGGAATGGAATTGGGTCATGATTTACCTCTGTCATAAAAGCCAGCCAGTCAAAAAGCACTTGTGATCAATAGGGGGGATGGTCATATTTAACAGGGCGGATGGTGAAATATGCATTACTGTGATGGAAGCTGGGCAGGACTGAGCACCACCCTCCCCCCAAGTCCCAAATGAAAAAGGTTATAAACCTGTAAGAGGTGAGCGAGTGTTTTATATGATGTTGTTCATTCAGCCTGGGAGGGATTACTTCTTATCCATGTGGACAAGAGGCAAATATAAATATCCTTCATCTACTACTTGTAGATATCATGTGACCTGGTTGACAGAGAATTTCATCCTAATTGGCCATTCACTAAACCCCTCCGTGAAAAAGCAATTTTACTTATAGCATGAATCTGAAGGCTTCCTTAGATTTCCAAATCACACGAGCAGAAGTGCTGAGAGTTGATTAAAGACCGTGTTTATCACGTCCAGATCCCTAGCCTACTCCTAGCGTTAATTTAATGCAGCCCAGTCACCAGAATATAATGTTCGCAGTTCACGTTTCTGCAAACCACAGAGTCATCTGAGGCTGGCATTTGTACCAAACGTGTCAGATCACGTTCACATTGTAAGCTTATTAGCTGACTTTCACACCGGGAGGTGGAGAGGAAGGTGATGGAAATGTGCGGCAGCAGCTCCAGTCTGTGGGGAGATTTCCAGCTGTTCAGAGCCGCCTATTTTAAGTCTGCAGCTGTTTTTGTTGTTGTTTTTTGGGCCTAAATCTAAGCAGACCATAAGCACAGTGCTGTGACGAGACGGCAAAAAGAAACTGAACCTAAACAAACGTAAAGCTGCAACATAATGAAACGTTAAGTTTGATCTGTGGTTTTGCAGAAACGTACTCGGCTAACGTTTGTTCTGGTGATTGGGTTGTTGAAGTGCAGGGGGATTTTCATACAGTAATATATTGTGGGTTTAAATAAAGCTCGGTTCTTGCTAGCACATCCACTGTATGGGAACTGGTCCTGGATGCTATCAGAGTCCACATTCAAACATCTCCAGACAGAGTCACGTTAGCGCTAGAGTCAAACGCATCATGGTCAAACTTTTTCCTCTTGTAACAAAAGAAACAAGGCTAACTGAGTCTTTTTTGTCCAAGTACTGTACTACGTTTTTCCTTATCATACTTTATATAACACAGTCTATCCACCTATATTCCTAACCCCCCACGGAAAACTACTCTGGGGCGAATTCACTTAACCCAAACCGGCATTTTCCATGATAACAGGACACTAATCCTTGTTTTCGGAGCGATTGCTACAGCGTTTTATTCATTCACGAAGCTCTAAGGTTAGTGAGTGAATACTGCTCACACTATTATCATTGCTTAGCACACTTAAAGCCTTAAAAGTGCCTCTGGTGCGTCAGTTATTATGATACTTTCTTATTTATGCAAGTTGAGCTGAGCGAGAAATAATAAAATTGTGTTTTCTTCATTTCTATTCAGCTTGAACCTCATTTACACCCTTGAACCCTTTAACAGGATTCTTGTTTGAAAATGAATCAGCTTGAAAACATTGACTCATCCAAACACATTGTCATTCAGGTCATGGAGCTAGCATTAGCTTAATTAGCAAGCTGATATATCTGCTGGAGAAAGCCGGCAAAATCGATGTCTGTCAGCTAGAAAACAAGAGGCCGGATTTCGTCTGCTTCTGTCTGAGATTGAGGATCTATTATTTTAAATATTACCTAGAAATTCAAACGATGATACCGCCACAGTTACCGACTCTGAGTGGCCCTCCAGAGAAACAATAACAGAAGGGGCTGGTGACTAAAATAGTCTTGACAGCAGCATTGTAATTAACCTATTATTCTTAATAGATACGTCTCATCATATTTAACAATAACAATGAAACATCTTACTCAGATGAAACTGTCCTGGGCTTTGCAAGACCGTATGAGAAATTAGCCAAGTGGGTCCAGTACGAGAGCCGATCAATACAGGTTTATGTGGCTGACTTGAAATAAAACGAGAGGACGGAGAGTGAGGAGGGAGGAGACGCAAAGGAGGGTTTAGGAAAACATGGATAGCAGAGGAGGAGAGAGGGAAGTGAAGTGTTTAAGATGAGAAAAGACTGGAGAGAAATGACGATTTAAAGAGATGGAGTGGAGGAGAAAACAAGTACAGACAGAGATCACAGCAGAGAGAAAGAGAAAGTGAAGATAAAAAACGGTTATGACAGAACATATGAGTCAAGGAGAGGACAGGAGGAGGGGCGGGGGAGTATCTATACATCATCCATATTACGGTCAGCTACATATATTAACTTAGCCCCGTCTTTGTCCTCCTCCGAGTCTCCTTCCAAACTATCAACCACCGCAGTCCTCCTATGGCACTAATTGGCGGTTTATGGTCGAACTACTGAGCTGATGTCGTTATCTTGCCCTTAAAAAAAAAGGAAAAAAGGGCCGAGACGTGGAAAAGAAAGCGGCATGAGAGGACTGTAACAGAGAGAGATGTTGGCTTTGTGTCCTGCGGCGAGGCCTCGGTGACTCCGCGTTGAGTCGTAGCATCCGAATGCTGAATAGGTCATGTTCTGCGACGCACGGCACAGACATGAATGAATGTAAAAAAACACACACCTTGGAGCTACAGCTGTGTGCAAGTGTTGGAGTTACTTTACATGAAGTTGCTTGACTGAGTGTGAGTGCGAGTGCGAGTCAGAGGCAGTGACCGTACGTTTGCTGCACCTCTTCAGCTCTGAGTCATGTTTCAAACTCAGGCTGCAGTCACAAACTATTCCTCACACTCCTCAAGCAGCCGGCCAGAGCTGTCGGAGAACGACGGTAATGGCGAGTGTTTAACCCACTGCGCTCTCAGCATCGTGCCCTACTTAGCCAGACGCACCCCACACTTGTCCCCAGAGTAATTCCCGTGATAATAGCCCCTTTTGGAGTGGGTGCAGGAGGGCAATTATAGATTTGGATTTTTATAATGAGCTTTCTCCCCGAGCAGGCTGCAGATGATGCTGTGCTGGGCTGTGGTGATGCCGGGATCGTACAGACAAGCTCCAAGATCCCTCACATATCCAGAGTGGTGACCATCGCCAACACTGCTGCCATGTCTCTTTTAGCCAGGTAAATATATGTATATATTAAAAACAGCAACTCTAGTGTGTAAAATTGAGTCATTATGTGCAGCAGGTCTGTGCTGTTTACAGAGTAGGTTTCAGTGGTATGACATGCCGCCTCCCTTTCTTCCCCCGTAGGGCAGCCGAGAAGCTCAACCTGACGTCGAGGAAAAAAGGCCAGGCCTCTGATCCAGCTCCCGCTCATCTCTCCACCTGCTTCAGGGAGCTGATCCAGAAAAACCCACCGCCCGTCCCCTCCTGCCTGCTCCAAGCTGCCACCAGAACCAAAGACTCACCCAACGTTGGCAAGGTAGATCAGATTCCACTAGATTTACAGGAGACTCAGATTTGTCAGTTTTTCAGTGAAACACATTTGGTCTGTGAGGAGTCTGTTAATAATTACAGCAAAATATTATAAATGATTAATTCAAGAACCAATTTAAGCAATTAAATTAAACCAATGGTGAAACTGGGGCCAATCTGTGTGGTTAATTTTTGCAATACTTAAAATGTGTTTTTCCTGTAATGATTTAATAACATCACCTTCACACACAGCAAATCTGTGCTCACATTATACATACATATATTACTGAAGGAAAAAAAGGCTACACGCTATTTACTAAAAACCACGTATTGACCTCATTCCCACTTCCTGCAGGCTGTGATTTTTATCTGAAGCGTTACGTGTACGCCGCTGATGTCACGTTTCACATCACGAATGCGCCGGAAACAGTTGTTAAGAGAAAACAACAACAGACCCGTTGTGAAAGAAGCGTCTGTAAAACGGTGGATAAATTATTTTGAGCGTCACAACCCCCGAGACATGACTCGTATTACTGTCATAATTTGAGCCATTCGGTCCAATAACATTTGGAAAGTGTAGAAGAGCCGCACGATTAAATAATTTTATCCCCATTCAAGTTAGCTGGGCGCTAAACTGGAAGTTTGCCGACTGCACATCACATACATCAGCGCAGGACAGACAAATACACCACATGCTCCACATTAACTGTATTATTCATAGTTCACACATACATTCAATACCAGAATATTAACAAATATAAAAACTTCTACCAGCAGACATCTTAGTTTAGGTGTCTGCTGAGACGAGTGGCATCTCCTCGGCCACTTTGTGCCTCACATTACATATGTGTAAATACATTTATACTTTGAAAGTATGTGCCGCTATTCTTACCCACAACCACCTTGGAAGTGTTTTTACCACCGTTGTTGCCGAGTAAAGAGATCACAGTCAATTTGGAGGAGATCCTATATCACCCCCTTCTGTATGATACACTGTAATGTGGTGCTAATGTCTCCATCTTGTTCCTCCCCTCCCCTCCTCTCACCTCCTCTGGGAGAAACAGTGCAGATCAATATGGCTGCCAGCCCTCCCCTTGTCTCATATAGATGGACTCTTGGGTTCAGTCTAGAGTTACAGATAAAGGCTCGGCGGACCCCGCCGCCAGCCACACCTGCCCGAGCACTCAGCTCCGTGTGCCAGATTATGTATGTGTGTGAGAGCGGAGGATGATTTCCTCCGCTCGTAAGTGGGCGTGTTGAATAATTTAACCCTCATAAATAGAGTTTGACACATGTTCAATAGAGTTAGGGAGCCACTTCTTGCATAAGGTACTGAAATTATGAGGAGGCGAGAGGAGAAGAAGCCTTCGCAGTCAGAGGGAACTTACTGGATCATGTGGCAGATGGGATATGGCTTCAGGTTCTTGAATTGTCAATGATGTCATCGTGGTGTAATGCAGCCCTGGATCATTTCAAGAAAACCACACTCGACTCATCATCGTGGTGCACGGGGCTACTTGCAATCTTGCAGACCTGAATCCTGATGAAGAATAATTTCATAATTGGTTTATAAGCCTTAATAGACCTCGTTGTCTTTCGTGGGGTGAATGTTGTCTTGTCTCCCTGCAGACTAAGACCTACGAGCCTTGTTAAACGCTGTCTGAGTCAGGTACTAACTTAATTTAAGACCGTAAAGCCTCTAAATCCCGAGGCTTCCTGTAGTGAACTGCATTAAGGAATTAATGTCATGACATGTAGAAATACAGCAGGAGGCATGCATCGCCATGCAGCTGTAAGTGCACACATGGTTTCTGCTCTTACTGGATCAACTGCCGCAGCCTCAAGACAACACGTCTTTCTTTTGATCCCAGTTTAAAGGAGCAGTGTGTAAGAATTGTAGTTGAAAACATTAAAACAATTAACTAAAATCATTAAGAAATAGCAGTTTGATATTATGACATGTATAAGTTAAAGGTTCCTGCTCCAGAAATCCTTCCACCTCACGCTGCTCATGTTTGCATGTATATAAATCAGTGGATGTGAAGTGAAAACAGATTGCCAGATGTGTTAAATGGCACCAGGTAGCCTCACTGAAGTCATCTCAGTTGGAAACATTTACAACAGCAACGTACGCCGTCTTTAGCTCGTCATCTCAACGCTCAAACCTAATCCTCTTTGACATTTACTACTTTGCTCTGCCACCATTTCCCTTCTCGACTCACATTTCATGAAATAGCATCTTAGCCTCCGATGGCTGAGCAGCAAGGGCTCAGAGCTGAAATCTCACCATTACTCCTCCGTCTCACAGCTGCATTTGATGTCAGGCTTCTGAGTTAAGACCCCTGTATGGTAAACACAGAGTCTCAAGCCACTTTCCAAAAGTGATGTATTAATAGAGGCACATATATGCACCGCAAGTGACATCATAACAGGCAGCCTTACGCAAACAATTTAAAGTTTTCTGTTCTCACGTCCCAGGATGCAACGACTCTGACGTCTTAAACTAGATGAATTTGATATGAAGATATTTTTGAACTCATTCCTTTTTCATAAGTTTGTGTTTGCTGCTGGTATTTAGTCTCGCGCTCTGAGCTGAAGATCACAGGCTTCTTCTGAAATCACTTACAGACACGTTGCTCTGTAAAGAGCAGAGCCTCCTACTCGCCCCCTGCATTTAATAAATGATGGGAGTTTTCTTTTCAAGGTGTCCCAGAGTAGTTTATACAGTATATGTGTACAGTGTGTACACGGATGAGTGAAATACTGTTTACTTTTCCCACAGCAACCCGTGTAAAAGGCATTTAATGGCTCAGCCTGTAGCTGCAGTGGACATACTGGACCCAAAGATGAGGATGATTCAGTTTGATAAAAATTGCTCCGCTGGCACATTCATCAGAAAGTTTTTAACTTCCTGGTTTACTTCCTGGTTATGCAGCCCACTGAATATGCGTAGTAGAGTTACTTTAGTACGTCTGCTAACATTTGCTAATCAGCTCAAGATTTGTTTATAAATAAAAGTATTGAACAAATAAAAATGTGCACTAGATGAAAAGTTACATATCCACCAAAGATATGACATGTGTTGAGACATTTCAGATCAAAAAGTGACTGAAACACAGACTGACATCCATTCGACCGTTCATAATGCACTGTAATGTTCAACACGCTCCCATCTCCTCTGGTGTTCAGGTCAAAGTCGTGCTGAGAGTGAGCCCAGCGCTGCCAGAGAGCCAAGGCCAACCACCTGTTCTCCGGATCGACTCGTCCAAGAAAAGAGTCACCGTGATGGAGCCAATCAGCAGAAGCGTACCGCACGCTACAATGACGCTCGACAGGAACGGCAAAAATCATCTGAAGACCATCAACTTTGATGCTGCCTATCCTCAAGAGTCAAGCCAGGTTAGGTCCAGAGTCATCCTGATCACTGCTCGACATAATTCAGATATGATTTCAAGTGTTTGTGTCTGTGCCTGCTTCACATTCATCTGTCTTGGCGTGGTTGTTTTACATCGACAGATATGTTAATAGCGTATCGTCGGTCTGGCACATTCTGTGTTCAGTACGCATTTTCCCCTCTCGGTCGGTTTGCTCTCTCTGTCTGATGACCTGAAAGCTGATAGGGCCCGGATAGCCACCACAATTACACAGTCCATCAATTATATTCATCCCTTTCCAAGCTCTGTGTACAGTAGCTGAGCCCTGGGGAATCTACAGAATCAGTACGCATCCCATCCCGTTCCTTCGTTTCATTGGATGTACTTTCTTCAGATGAATCATAAGATGCTCGCTGTCCTTTGTCCTCTCTGACCAGGCTGAGGTGTGTGCAGGCGTCTTGGCTGATGTCATCCGCTGTGTGCTCAGCGGCAGCGATGGATGTGTTCTGGGTTTGGGATGCGCTGATGTGGGTGAGTAATGGGTCACTGAGAGGGCCACGGGTTAAAATCTTAAGATGGGAGTGGGACGCTTTTATCTGTGACCATCCATCCATCCACCCCTCCTCCTCCTGCTGCTGCTGCTGCTGCTGCTCTGTCCCACTCCTGCTATCATTCGCTCTTTCTCCCCGTCTCTATTTTCTCTCTTTGTCCACCTCTTATCAATCTGGATACACATTTCCAGCCTCCTTCTTCTTCTTCTTCTGCGCTCTCTCCTGCTCCATTTGTCCTTCTCCGTCTTCCTTTTTCCTCCCACAGCACAGTGACAGAAAAGTGTTTGTCATTCATCTCTCACCTGTTACTTTATAAATGA
Organism: Pagrus pagrus; assembly: GCF_965226575.1. NCBI lineage: Eukaryota > Metazoa > Chordata > Actinopteri > Spariformes > Sparidae > Pagrus > Pagrus pagrus. The sequence goes on along the minus strand of NC_140200.1, from coordinate 2,152,764 downwards.
AAGCCTACTCATCAATTATACAACACATATGTTTTTTTTTAAAAGCTTCCCATTGCCTGATAAACACGTCAGCATGGTGCACAAAAAGAAAACACACACACATACATATAAATAAATATGTTTTGGTAAAGCGCAGAGCTCAGAGGGGACTGCAACCAAAATGGACTGTAATACGTTGCTATTAGAGAGATGGACCCGTGCACTTAGCGTCAGTGAAGGGGTTTAATAGGTTTGTGGCACACACACACACACACACACACACACACACACACACACACACGAGGACAGGGGGTAAGGACAGGGTCTCCTTGGAGCTGCTTTTTCACATGACGCCACTCTCCGTAAATCTGATTGAATTAGTTGGCCAATAGAAACTACGTGTGGCCCGCAGCCAGCGGATATCAATCTCCTCCACAGAATACTATTCTCTCTGAATAACGGCAGGCAGCTCGGCCTTTAATTGGAGTAAACCAATTCTCTTTTCCTCATTCGATTAGAGTTTGGATAAGGCAAGAAAGGGTAAAACAGACCCATAACACAAAAATAATGCAGGGCAAGAGTGCACTTGGAGGTACAGTGTGGCACCAGTCCATTAGAAATTGTTTTTGTGGGTGTGTCTCTGCAAATCTGCAATGCATGTTTGCTTGTGCATTAAAAAAAAACAACTTTTAATGCATTAAGTACATATTTCAGTACGACCATAAGGTCTCTTTTGTGCTTAGATTCATTTGCTATGTAAAATGGTAAAACGAAATACATCATATTTACAAAAATATGTGGAAAAGGATTAAAAAATGATCACATTCTGTGTTATTTACCTTTCACACAGCATCCCTACATTTCTGGGATACAGTTGTATATACAGCCACAGTCTGTACTATATGTGTCTGTGTCTGTATGTACGGTATACATCTGTGTGCTCTGCCTCAGGCTCCTGGTCCAGCATGGTGGGGAGCGGTGAAAGCCTCCAGAAGCTCGGGCTGGTTCCCTGTGCCATCTCCTGGCTGTACAGTGCCATCGAGCGGCGGAGGGAGAAGACCTGGACTGATCTGACTGTGTCGGTGTCTGCTATCGAGCTCTGCTGTGGAGAGGAGGACACACTGAGGGATCTGCTGGGGGAGGTCGTCCCCTCGATAGGCAGTGTCCAGGACAGCCCAAAGGCCCATGTTAGACTTCAAGAGGACCCCGTCTACGGGATTCAGGTAGTTGATTCAGGGATTCAGGGGCGTGACCTGTCTGTTTCAATGTCTAACTGCAAGCACACATGTGTACATTGACCCCAATTGTTGCTATATTTGTTTGATGAACATAAAAAACTTAGAGTTAATATTATTGGTATTATTGATTAGAGTCTAATTAGTCAAAGAAACACATACAAGACTGTTCCAAGTCCTAAAAAAGGGAGCCAAGGCTTTATTAAGTGGTTGCTGACGAATGACAAGTTCTTGGCTCTGTTTCACTGGCAATGCTTCAAAAGTACGTGTACGTGATGTTTTACAGTTGTTTTAGCAGCAGAGGACAATACAATGAATCCATCATCTTAGACAACCTCCTTCTTCATTGTCTAAAAAGCAAATGAATATCCCATTTGTTGTCAGTAGGAGCTGTCAGTGTTTTAGATTTCATGTTTGGGGAAGTTATATTTTATGCTTTGCATCATTAATGTTGGATTACTAATGTTAATGTGTATTTAGACAGTCAGTGTGGATAATGGCCGACACTGGATGTGAGAAGATAATACTGGTCGTGAGTGGAAACCAATTAGATTGCATAAAATGTTACATCTGATTGCATTATGACTGGAGAGCCTTCCCCACCCTCGCACTGCAGTTACAAGCCAGCACCTCCCTGTGCAATCGTCTAGGAAAATGAAACCTAGTGCACGAATGGAGCCGTTATTCCAAAACATTCTGTTAATGGGATAAATATCATCACAGTAAACACTAGAAACTCTCTCAGAAAGGGCAAACCTTTGACAAGGCGCAGCAATTCTCTAAATTTGTTATTTAAGTAATCCAGTATCGTGATCTGAATGAATGACAATAGTGGGATATCATTTAAAGTAGTTCAGGAGAGGTTTCTCTTCACGTGATATTTTATGACTTTCTTCTCCAGCTCCGTAACCACAACCGGGTGAAGGCGCCCACCGCTGAGCGAGCTGCTTCCCTCCTGGACGCGGCCATCGCGGCACGTCGGCACAATGACTTTGTTACGTACCTATCCCACAGCTCCATAATGTTCTTCACCCTCCACGTCCAGCCCCCTCGTACGGAGAGCAGCACCATCGGCAAAGGTTGTAATGAATTATTCAATTACCAGGGCGGCTCAACCCCCCCGGTGAATTTCCCCCTGAGTTATTTTACACAGTTGACCCAAAATTCACTGCAATTCAATTCTTGTGTTCTACTTGAAAACAAGCTGATTTTTTTCCATCTGTAGGTTCACGCGGCCCCACTAAGTTGACCATGATAGATGTGTGTAGCGGTATCAGGGGTATGAGCAGAAATAAACCTCCGTATTCTGATCTGGGCCCCGTTGTCGTGTCTCTACTAAGTGGACAGAAAACCACGCCCAGCAAGTAAGAATGTAACTGCAAAATATGATTGGTGCTTTTCAAGTGTACCCATTTAATACTGGCTAAAAATGTAATGGACTACAATAATATTTATGCCAAAATTTTGATTTTGAGATTAAAATGATGGCCCCTTGAGTTAACGGACATTTGCACTGTCTCTACACAGGGGTAGTAAGCTGACTATGCTCCTACGAGAGGCCTTGGGCCATGTAAATTGCCACACCACAGTGATCGCTCAGGTTGATGATTCGCTGGCACACCTTCAAGAGACCTTATCCACCATCCAGATGGCTTCTCGCATCCGCAGGACACAGAAGAGGACGAAGGTACAAAACATGCCCTTTAAAAGGGACAGTTCTGCCCGAAATCTGTTTACCTGTTGTGCTCTGTATCTACACTGTTTAGGTCTGTGGATTATCTTGAGTAACCGGGTCAGGATTTCTGTAAAGAGACATTACTGTTAAGCTGAGTGTCATCTAGTTTCATTATGTTCAAGAGAAGGCAGACATCTCTGCAGCTGATATCTCCAAAACCCGGCAACTCACACCAACACAATCTGGATGGATAAATAGCATTACATCAAAGAGGAAAGATCTGTTTTTTGATTTTGGGGTGAACTGTCCCTTAAACGTCTTTCTACCAAAACCCTTTTAAAGGCTTGTAAAGGAAGTGAGATCTTCAGAATTTCATTTGCTGTATGTACTGACCATGTGATTGTTTCCAGGCTCCTCAACGATTTATTTGTTGATTTTATGTTTTGGATAGTGCCGCTCTCGAACTAACTCCACATTTCATCTTCCTCCGACAGCAGTCCACCTCTTGTTCTCCAACCGGGAGGAGTCTGACCAAAGATTATGAAAGAGGACCGTCTCTGTCCCTGCGGGCCTTCCACTCCACCGATGAAGTGGACGTTGATGTCCCTCATTTCCGTTTGCGCGGTGAACTGGACGAGCGCTCCAGCAGTGACCAGTCCTGTGACACGGTCATCCAACTGGACTCGGAGGGCTTGGTCCAGTCCAAAACAATCTCCCGACTGACACAACCTGAATTTGTGCCCATCATACCCTCTTTGCATCCTAACAAGGCTGACATGGATGACCCGGAGTTTACAGCTCTGCTCCAAGAGCTCCTGAGAATCCCTCAGCTGCAGGGAGAGAAGAAGAACGACGGGACTGTTCAAGGAAACACTGAAGTGCTGAAAGCAGACCCGAGGCAGCCAGCGAGGGACTGTCTGAAATGTGACACATTTGCTGAACTTCAAGAGCGCTTGGGATGTATCGATGGTAGTGAGACATCAATGGATGTGCTCAAGTCTTCCTCAAAGGGGCCTTCTGTTAACAATGTCAAACCCAAATCACAACCCCAGAAAGAAACAGGGAAACAGACGGACACTGCTTCATCAGATACACCACAGATGTTGTTGAATCAGGGATTAGGCTGCAGTCAGACCTCTGTTGGAGAGAAGCAAACAGATGGTGCCTTCCCTGGAGACAGCTTTCAGAGAGAGGATTCAGGTCTGTACGACTGCGAGGAGTGCAGTGCAACCAGTTCCAGCGAGGAGCTGCTGAATCAAACTCTGAGCCGTAATAAGACCTGCCGCTCTGAGCTGCCTAAAAATGGATCTCTGAAGTCAGATGAGAAGCTGTCTTCTCAGGACTTTGATGCTGATGCTCAGGGGATGCCTGTCAAAACTTCCCTCGCACATCAGCCTCCAGGTAAACAGGAGAGTCCCGAAGCTGCTGATTGGTTTAAACCAGACAAAAGGACCTCACCAGTCGGCAAGAGCTCCCCCATATCTCCTTCCTCGTCCTGCTCCTCTTCACACTCCTTGGCTACCAGTGTTATACTCGGAGATGCATTACCTAATCGCCCCAAAGAGGACATTAAAGAAATGAAAGCGACCATCACAGTGACTGTTCAACAGCCACTGGACCTCAAAGGTCAAGATGAACTTGTCTTCTCTATGGTGGAGGAGGTGACCATCAGCGGAGCAATGAACAAAGGGAGGACAGGCGGAAACATTATTTGTATCAGAGACGCTGCCCAATCACAGGCACATGTTCAAGGTTCTGCCAGCTCTCAACCAATCAGGATAATCAGCAATGTCAGCGACGAATCTGCAGCTGCAGGTTCCTGTAAAATAAATAAAAGTCCTGTAGTTCAGTCTGTAGCAAAAGAGACTGACGCTGAAAAGCCCCAGCGTCAGTTCAGGAGGGAGAAGAGATTCTTACCTTCATTCATAAACCCCATGCTGATTAATACAGATATGGATTGTGAGCTGGATAGTGCAAATGAAAAAGAAACTCCTCTTGACACTTGTAAAGGTTTCGAGTCACGTTCTGAGCTCAGAGAGAGTAAGGTCAAAAGTCCAGAAGATAGGAAGACGCTTGAGAACAGGAGTGAGACACGTAGCAAAAAGTCTGACAAAGTTTCTGACTCACTTTTTTGCAAAACGTCTTATGACACAATGGTTTTGGAAGATTCAACTTTCTGCGGTGAAACTGCAGAAAACAAAGTGTGTGGAAAGAGACCGAGAAATACAGACAATAGCAACCCAAGAGACAAGGAGCATGTTTATCTCACCAACACTACAAAGGGCTCAGAGGGGGGAGAAGTCTCCTCCAAACGCGTTGGGAATGCCCCCAAGAGATCTGGTGTTGCACCCGGTTGCCAAGAAACTGCCTCTGCTTCCTTTAAAACAGGTAGTTTGCCCAGGGCATGGCAAAATGCCAACCACCAGGATGGCTACCACGGCGGTTACATGGCAGATGACTACAGGGACCCAAGGGGGGTGACATCATCCACCCCATGTAGCCCAGGGGTAACTCTGGAGAGGAGGCAGGGCAGACAGCTCTCCCCTGCAAACCACAGCCTCCGTGTCTCCTCTCCTCGGAAATATGGAGCAGAGTACAAACAGCATGCTAGTACTGCTCCCAGAAATGGTGTTGAATCTTTCTTCGAGACCTCAAATCAAAGAATGAATAATATGAGGCTGAAGTCACCCACTGAGAACAGCAGCAGGCTTTTCAGTGCCAAACTGGAGCAGCTGGCCACCAGGTCTAATTCCCTCGGAGGAAGCTCAAGGGATTTCCCAACTCTGGATAGAGACAGCAGTAACACCTCTGTGAGCTCTAAGGGGAGCTCCAAGGGAAGCCATGAAGGGGCTTGTAAGGGAGGTTATAAATTACGTCATGACGGAGATTATACCTTACCGAGGGCCAGCAGGAGTCCAAGGAAGAATCCTCGGTCTGACCAGAGCCGTCACTTCTTTCCCCCTGAAGAGCCTGTTACTCAGTCTGCGAGGCATACCCACTCCAAGCTCTCTGCTGTGGGGAAACTGAAGATGGCTAGCCCCAAAGTCCGTCGGCTGTCGGCCCCCAGCATCAAGAACCTCAGTCTACCCCACCGAAGCCTGCGCCATTCCATCAACCGCAGTGCCAGTCTCTCCCCCGACAGTAAAACTGTTAGCTTTGAGCGGACGTCCTCCTTCCTTTCCTCTTCCCCTCCACGGTCTTATCACTCCATCAGCCGGACGCCGAGCCAGAGCTCCACAAGCTCATCCACAAAATCTGTCATCCAGGGGTTTGTCAACTGCCGGTTCTCAGACTTCCTTAAGGAAAGGGGGGCTTCCAGCCCAACTACAGGAGGACTGGACCAAATGACCCCGCTACCCTCGCCATACACCCGGGTGACTGCTCCCCGCATGCCTGACCACATGAGTGGGCACGCGAGTGACACCACTAGTGTGCTGAGTGGAGATTTGCCCCCAGCTATGGGGAAGACATCCCTGTATTTCTCAAACAGGAACAGTATGGTGAGCAGTGGATATGACAGCATGGTGAGGGACAGTGAAGCCACTGGCAGCAGCACCTCAAATAGAGACTCTGTCAGCGACAGGAGTGGCTCTCTCCTCAGTGTGGCTCGCAGCAGCCGGTCATCTCGGAGGAGAGGCAACACAGGTAAAAACACCTGGAATAACAGGCCTTTTATGAACTGAACTGGATGACTTTCTCCCCTGGAAAAATGAGAACCTACCCGAGTGTCAGTGTGTTGTTGATGTTAGGTGTCAGTCTTGCATGTGTAGTATCAAAATATGCTATTGTTAGCATCTTAATGTTAACCCACAGTGATCATTTTTTAGATGGATCCAGATTATTTGATATTTTCCTTCTTTAACTTTTGACATATATTTGACTATTGTTACATGGTAATGCAGTTAAGGGCAAAGACTTTTAGAAACTGATCTGATGTCCCAGTGGTGTGCTGGCACATTCACACCAATCCAATTAAATACAAGTAAAATTATCAGATTAAAGTATTGAATTATATGTCACCATTTAAAAAAAAAATCATATGGATTTTCAATTTATTCCAGTACAATTTTTAAAAGAAAGAAAATTAAATCACTTTTTAAATTTAAAGCTTACATTTTATTTCTTCCCAGGACATTTAGACAATTTCCAAATCGTAAATATCACATTTTCTTTTTATAAATGAAAATTCCACCATCGTATTTTTTCGGTTTGTAATTTGACCACATAACATATTAATGTGACATTAAGTGGAGATGTCACATGTCTGGAGAATGTCCTAGTTTCCTCAGTGGCATTAAGTTCACATCATTAATATATGAACCCAGTGATGGCACTTGCTATGCAGAAATGTGAGCGTGTCGGGCAGATACAGTGGATTAAAAAAGAGGCTGTTCATACTAATAATACTTGCTAATGGATAAACACTGAGGAGCTCTTCAAAGCATTTTGTCAAAATATGCTTAACACAACGAAAACTGCTAATTAAAACTGGAGACAAAGCTTTTGCTGGATTGACTTTTAAGACCTCAAACTTAATCGACAGTTAATTGGGTGTCTGCGTCTTGATTTATTCTTAAATGTCCCGTTACGTAATCAACTCATCCATAGTGAAGGAGTGCCCTTGTCATGAGAGAAGAAACATGTTTTAGGATTCCAGTCACATAAAGAAATTAATTATCTGTGCCTTTGCTGGCAGACTGAGTCAATCCAGGAAGAGTTAGAGACATTAAGCCTCCTGTCTTGACTCTTATGAATAATGTGGTAACCCTGGCAAGCTGCATTTGCCCTCAGGCAAACTGTTGTCTCCTCTCCAGAGCACATGGCCTGGACATCGAAGGCCACTTAGGGACACGAGCCTTCATTTAACATTCAAATGTACTTACAATGAAGAGGTACGCTTTTACTATCTGACAATACCAATGTAGCGACTCAAGAATATGCCATCTACAACGTTAGCTGCCCCGTAGATTCATGAACACAACAAGCAGGCAGCAAAATATATTATCTCAGAACAGGACATCATAATCTCAGTCCATGTTGCAGACCACAGTTTAATACCATGTACTGTAATCTATTGCAAGCATTCATTGGTGTTAATATAAATAAATGTTTTTTTTTAAATTAAGTGGCAGCAAGCAGTGGCTCCTCTTTGTGTCATACTGGCAATTAATAACATACCAAACACGAAAACCTAAAATCAACAAGACCAAACAGTCAAACTAAGATACGATACTACTAAAGATATACTTTGATGTGCAGGAGAAAACGTCAGAAAATGGGAGACCAGAGAGAAAACAAGTTGAGATACAGCATCTCACTGCACTTTCTGCCCTCGCCCCGCTGTAGGTACTCACCAGCGTCGTCTTTCCCATGATACACCCGTGTGCCTGAGACGTTCAGCTAGTGGTCTGCGGTCTCGCTGGGTGGATCGGGGAATCCCAGAGGCCTACGAGATCAAGGTCTATGAGATCGACAATGTGCAGAGGATGCAGAAAAGAGCAGGTGCTGGCAAACAGGTGCTGGGTTTATTTTGATTTTTTCAAAGAGGTTTTAAAGGCAATATGTAAAATATGACCTTTACCAACCTCTATTGGCAACCAGTGGGATTAGCAACATTGGTAGAACGTGTCTCCACGGCCTCGAAAGCCCCTTTCATCATAACAATTACCTGGATTCACTGAGCTCTGCATGCTACCAAATCTCTTTTGGCACACTCTTGCACTTTTGTATTCGCAAAGACTAACGTAGAAAACTAGCGAGTAACTTAGCCAGCGTCTTATTTTCAGCAGCTACGTAACTGAACGCTTTATAAACATCCTGGACAGCAGATCATGTTAGCTTCAGCTAACATCTGTTGTAAGGACTCTGTGCATTTGACTGGCAAGCGGCTTAAGTCTCCTACAGGTTACTCATTTAATTCATTTCAAATGCTTGACTCTGAGTCTGACACAAATTGAATTAGCTATCGTAGCTAACTGCATGGTTTGGCAGTGCATCGCCCTGGTTGCCTCGACAAAAAGCCTACGGGATTTTTTTGTTGAATTTTGTATAATTGCAGAAAAAAGCTCTGTGTAAACAAAAGCTAATGATCATCTGCAGAAATCATCACCACGGTTATGATTTTTGAAGTGAAGGTAAAAAGGTAAAAAGCTAACATTATGCTATAAGCAAACTGCACCACGGTCACGTGACTTGCCACGACTAATGTTGTTTTTCGACTACCACTTTGGTATGACTTCGAGACGATGAAACAGGAAATGCAAAAAATGCAAACTCACTTCCTGGTTTTAGGACTCATTCCTGCACTTCTCTATTGTAGATTGTAGCTTGAGGGGTACACCGTTTACATCAGCGCTCTCAATCAGCGTTTCATATTTTCAAACTGAAGCACTGAGTTTTAGTTGTTCATATCTTTATGTATATCTTTATACATGCTTGCAAATGTTAAACCAAACCAAAAAGCTAACCGATTTCAATTCAGTGAATACAACCTTACCTAGTATCAGTGCTGCGGCCGTGGTAGATAAAAAACTGATTCAGCCACATGTTTAAAATGTCTGACGAACAACATGGCTATTTGATGGTGTTGCAGACTGCGTGTTGTTCCACAGCCTGTACGTAGACGCTGTAATGCGATACTTTACTTAAAAAGAAATCCCCCTTCTGTCGTGGCTTAGAGGTAAAACATCAAGAGTTTGTCTGGTTCGATCACTCATGAAAAATCAGGGTGGGGAAGTGAGTCCACCGTGCAGTGCCCTTGAGAAAGGCACGCCTACTGCAGTGGCCACAAATAAAGACTGTGGCTGTTCAGTTTTGAAGCAGCATGAAAAATAGCGTGCTCAGTAAACTAACCCCGGGTGGGTAAAGGTTAAATAAAAGATTCCAGTCGTGCATTTAGAGTTGAAATGTGCTTGAAAACACAATGTGATGCATATGGACACTTAATGTCCCCGTGACAGGCAGTCTGGCCTCCTGAGACCGTTCCCCCGCCTCCACCGGTCTCAGGCTCGGCAACCTCGATACAATTTTAATGACCACATGGGGGGAAATTGGGTCAATGCTGCCACAGAGGACAAAGACGAACACCAGAAGTAAAACAAATAGAAAATGTGTTCGATAAAAGATAACTGGAGATATTTCAAAATAAGTATTAGGAGAAATTGATTTGCTTCATGTTGATGGTTTTTAAATGGATGTTTTGATATTTGGTAGCCTAGAGACTGTAATGTCTCACTCCCCAGAGGTGTCCTCTCTGCCCAACATGGTGCTTATGATATGGGTCCGTGTGTGTGTGTGTGTGTGTGTGTGTGTGTGAGGGATCCCTGGTAACACTTTATATCCAGGGTCCATAGTTGAAGTTTGGGTTGTTGAAATGTTCTAGAAGTTATATTTGTAGAAAATCTCTTAACGTCTCAACAGCAATCAATAATTCAAATCCTCTGACAAATGAAAGAAGCAAACAAAATCTGTGGCTGATGCGAGTCTCTAAAAAGCCCGTCCATCACCTGGTCCGGCCCGTATGAAGAGACTGGACAGGCCGTCTGTCTCTCTGATCTTTGTAGACAGATGGATTGTAAAAGCTATAAGCGAGCTAGTGGCACAGTAATGGCTGGTAAATTGCAGAAAAATACTAACATACTGACGTGACTTGCTGTTTATTATTGTAATTATATGAGGTAGTTGGATAAGAAAGCGATACAACAACGCACTGCAGGACAGAGCCGAGGCGACAGCGACAGACTCGTTCAGCAGCTAACGTTAGCACATAAAAGCCGGCGTGTGTTTTGTAAAAGGGCTGAAGGGAGGGAGGTGGGATTTTTTTCAGTTGGATACTTTTTAAATTTACGTTGTACTGGCAGGTTTCTATAGTTTTACCAACCCCAGCTTTAGTGGGTAATAATAACAGCTTTCCCACGTGTCCTGGAAAACCTGGGAAACAGTTGACCAGTTTTCCAGTCATGGAAAACACAGAAAAAAAGCAGAATGTCCTGGAAAACCTTGTGTTGTGTTAAACGCTTAGACATTTATAAGCACAAAAAAAAAACCTTAACAAAACTTGTTTTTTGTTAATAAAAAAGTTCTTGTTCTCACTTTAGAGCTGGTGGCTTCAAAAAACAGCATTAACTGCTATTAGATCATAATAAAGTATTTATTGATCCTATAAAGTGGCATAAAAGAAAGTAAGTTAAATGTAATGTGTTCATAATGCTTTTATAATTTATTATAAATAACTCACAAGGCTTTTATTAATGTTCTTAAGCAGTCAGTAAACTGTTAACTATAATTAACTTATCAACTAACGCTTATTACAACGACCTTAACATAATACGTTACTGTTCAAAGATGTTTTATTAATGTGTGATATATAAACATAAATGAATGTTGTGAAATGTGTGTGTGTGTGTGTGTGTGTGTGTGTGTGTGTGTGTGTGTTCAGGCATGCTTCAGCGCCAAGCTGAAGTTTCTGGAGCACCGTCAGCAGAGGATCTCAGAGGTCCGAGCAAAATACACCAGCCTGAGGAGAGAGCTCGAGCAGGTCAAACACAACCTCATGCTGGAGCCCGCCAAGTGGAACCAAGAGTGTCAGTCAGACGATTATTCATCATCATCATCATCATCATCATCATCATCACTTTATTCATTATAGATATTTCAGATATACTACCTCAGCTTAATATATCGTAAAGATCCTGATGATTCCTACTCATATTTTATTTTACTTTTACTTGAAGAGGTCATATTCTGCTTTTTGGATTTTTGCCTTTTCTTTATTGTGTTATAAAGCATTTAACAGACATTACATAAATATATATATTTATATATTTATTATAAAATATTTACACTCCAGTCAGTCAGCAGACAAACAGTAATTTTAGATCACACTACTTTGCTCGACATGACCCGCCCTCCTCTGCCTCTGATTGGCTACATCCTGCTCGTTAAGTAACGCGCATGTGCAACTCTCACCAAAGATTGAACAGAGGTGAGATGTCTCACTCTGTAGCTAAAACGGAGCGTTCAAGCCACAGTGTGTAAAGAGATGCTGCGGCGATGCACCATATGAGAAAAATAATGTGATTTTTGAAAATGAAAGTATGTAAACCTGTTCTACTAGGACCCCAAAATAAAAGTATCAACCTGAGAATTAGCACAATATGACCTCTTTAAATAATCAACATTTATACAAATCAAAGCAGCAGGAGACACTGTGGAGAAAGTTTGGCTTTGTTGCTTGAAAAATGACTGAAACAATTAATAGATGATCAAAATAGTCCGGTCGTTTCAGCTCTATCTTCAGTGATAGAGCAAATAAAGAGCTACACCGTAGCATATTATATCTGTGAGGTTATTTTTAACCTAACACACTGTCCCCTCGCTGTCCCTCCCCAGTCGACCTGTGGCAGACCTTCGAGGTGGACTCCCTGGAGCATCTGGAGGCCCTTGAAGTGGTGACGGCTCGACTGGAGGACAGGCTCAGTCTCTGCAAGGCCAACGTCATGATGGTCACCTGCTTCGACGCCACCGCCAGGAGGCGACACAAGAAGCGCCGACGAAAAGCACCAGAGCTGAGAGCCTTGAAGGGAATCTGAGCTGAATAATAGTGAGAATTTAAAACACGGTTGAATGAGGGTAACTCGTATGTTTCATCTGATACACCTGACCTACCGATCACTGACAGGCCACACACCTTATGGTCTCAACTACTGCATTACCTCCTTTGAATTATCAAGGTGCTACAGATCTTTAACATCTTATCTGCCTCCATCGGCTTCACAGCTGCCGTCCTGAAGCTGCAGGAACTGTTCAGACACCTGCAGAGAGGCTGGTAATGCAACGTGCTACACACAAAATGTTGTGACCTTAAGATCGACTCCTTCTCTGTTATCCGTCACGAGTCACACTGCAGACATGCAGGATCTCTAGTTGCTCTTTAAACAACCTTAGAATAATTTCACTTTTGGTTTCTGTTTTTGTAGCATTGTATAGAATATTTACAGCAGCCAGTACAACTCAGTGTATCATCTCATGCTAACTCACCGGACCTTTTAGTGTCACCGCAGGACAAATATTGTAACCTTTCCTCTGTCTGCAAAGACCCCTCCAGGCTTCCCTTGGATTCAACAGACAGTACATTTGATGTTGGATATAACTTCTCTAGTTACCTGTGCAGGGTTACTCACTGATCACTTCATGTCAGTTTGTTTATTGTAGCATTATTCCTTTAAAGCAACTTCTGGTAGACATGATGCATACCTCAGTGTCTTTTTATCTCTTGCTCACAGACAACGATTACCACTATTACAGATTTCAGCACACACACTTTTCAAAAGGGAATATGCCATTTTGTATATAGATTTTGGTGCTAAATACAATGGATGAAAAGACATGTGCGTATTTCAGATCTTTTTAACCTAATATAAAAGTTAGAGCCCGACCTATACTGTATTTTTGGGGCCAATGCCGATAAACAATATTAGGGAGTAAAAACTTCCGTTATCGATAAATCAGCCGTTATTCTTTTGTGACACATGTTGTGTTAATCCCTTCACATGTGGTTATCAGACACATGTGACACATGTAGTGGAGGCGCGATACTTTATAGTTTAACAATAAACTTTATATAATGATTCAAGATTAATTTAATTGTCATCGTACGACACAAGATTGGATACAGAACTCCAGTCGTAGTTTCTGCGAATCACACAAAACAAATATACGGACTAATGAATAAATAACCAAGTTACACAACTTTTCATGGTGGAGTCTCACAGCCTGATGAACGAAGCTGCTCTGTAGTCTCGATAGCGGATACTGATGTATCTTTTGTCAGACGTCAGCGGGGTGAACAGACTGTGGCAGCTGTCGTCTTATGTCCAAAATGACATCAGTGCACTGAAACAGTAAACTTCAAGCGTAACGAACACCGAGCATCATTATCTGCATGATGTTGGGTAAAGTTTTCATACCGGTGCATATCTGACGACATAGCGCTGATACAGTATATCCAATATATCTGTAAAGTTGATAATACCGGCTGGCTGTAGTGAAAATGCTTCCTCTAATTAGAAGGATGCTGGGTAATTATTTAGCAGCTTCTCAGCGAGCTTTGGACTGAAGGTCCTCGATGTTTCTGCCAACAGAAACAGCAGTATGAATTTTCCTCCTGTCTTCAGAGGACGATTGGCCACTGATCAATATCCTGGCTGCTGAAACACATTAGTAAATGATTGGTCACAGAATAAAATAATCTGGATTCTACTCTCGGTGTAATGGAGCGGTAATTAAGTTAAAGGAATAACGTCATAGTGTCTGAAGAGCGCCGTGGCTCTGAAGTCACTGGGCCAATAAGAGAGGATGGACTGATGGACGGTAATCGATGGACAACGCCAGGATTTCTACCTGGATCGATGCATTTTAACATACAGAAGACACACACACACACACACACACACACACACACACTGGATGTCTGTTTTGTGAATCCTATTAATCAGCATGTTGTACGTCACTGTTAATAAACGACCACAGCTCTCAGTGATTTTCTGTGTTTGTAAAACATTTGCAAACTGTGAATCTTTGATTTACAAAAATTAAAGTAATTATGCAGCTCCTGCTCATATTTCATCACATTTCTTTGACTGTATGTTGTGGTCAGAGTGTGCATGTTTATGCAAGTGTGTGTGTGCGTGTGTGTGTGTGTGTGTGTGTGTGCAAAGAAAGACATACTGTGTTGTGGTGTGTTACAAGAAGAAGAACAGGATGACTTTTCATGCAGTCAACGGCGAGTGAAAAGGTAATGAGAGCGAGCAGAGTCGAGCCCTAAAGCAACCCAATTATAGAGTCAGTTGCAGGAAGGAAAGATAAACTGGCAACACACACATACACAGACACACACACACACACACACACACACACACACACACACACACACACACACACACACACACACATGTTTACCTTCTCTTTCTGCTCCACTTCCTCATTGTTCAGCCTCATTTTCAAGTTCCACAAACTTGAAGGCAGATGTGAAAACCACATCTTCCATTCATGAGGGAATGGAGATGAACACACACACACACACACACACACACACACACACACACACAGACACACACACACACACAAAACATCTATTTTGGGGATGAAGATGTGGGAATTAAATTTTATGCTCACATGAGGAAATTATTGTGCCTTTTTAAATTTTGTACATCAGGAGAGAAAGATATTGGAAAATAAGAGCCGTGTCGTTTATTTCTGCTTCTTGTCATTTAGCAGAGGTAAGTTTATGACAACCAGTTTTTATTTTGTGTGAAGGTGCCGACCTTCATCTCATTCATTACTTTAATATGAACAGATGTAGCAGGACTCAAAGGACTCAAACATTGTTTCGTTTTTAAAATCCTTGCGATTTAAAAAATGACAATAAATTCACCTTGTACCTTGTTGATTAGTTAAAAATGACGTATTATTTCTCATTCCAGTTTCTGTGTATCACAAATGTACATGTGATAAGATATGTGGTAATGTAATTGTTATGACATCTTCAGTTTATCCAGGTATCCAGTGTTTCGGATACATTTTCAACAAGTTATGATGTTTCTTTAGGCTTATTTCTGGTCCAAAGTTCTGGTCAACCTTTACAGCATTCTGACTGGGAACATCACAGACCGGCACGGTTGGTGCACGGCCCAGTACGGGAAGCCTCTACAGCGGGTGAGCACAAGCCCCCAGAACATCATCGGTGCCCATCTACTGAGCACCAGTCCATGCACACCTAAGTCGAGCTATGGTCACAGCTCGATTAGGCCATTTAACTGGACTACTGCCATTGTCCCAGTATACAAGCACCAGGGGAGAATCCATCTATTGACGGGATACAGAAGTACCCGCTGTAGTATCATCCTCCACACTCCACCAAGAGACTTTTGTGTCTTACACATCAAACCCCAGCTGTGGTGCTGTGCCGAGTGGAGAGTGCTGTCCATAACTTATCTTCAAATGCTCGGGATTATAATTAATCAGCTCAAGTTGAAGTTTACTGTTTCAGTGCTCTGATCACCCCGCCGATGTCCGACAAAAGATACAGAAGTATCCACTGCTGCGTCATCAGACTACAGCAGCTTTTTCCTCCACCATGAAAAGTTTATCTTTGTGACTACATCATTTATTCATTAGTTTGTAAAGGCCCAGTTTTTGTGTTTTTGTACAATACTACTGGACTTTTGTTTGACAGTCTCGTCTCATTAATCTTGATGTGATTTATAAACAGTTGCTGAATCAAATCAAGTGATTTTGTCTATTATTCAATCATCTGAATCTCACACTCTCCATCACGAGCAGTGGAGTGGAAATCTCTCCTCTAACATACAATCTCTGTCCCAGAGTGTTGCACTGACGCATAAATTGTATTTCCTCAACATAAAATGACCAGAGATGATGGATGCCAGGTGTAGTCGACCCTCTATCGTAGGGGAGAGCCGGGCTTCTTGTCACACTTTTTGCCTTCACTTGAATGTCTCGGTCTCAGTTCATCACAGTCGCTCAGTTTATATCAGATGAAATCATAAAAGCATGATGACAGAGGATGCAGAGGAGCATCCAGCTGAGATGAAGACAGACATGTCTCACATGGATCTGATCAATCTAATGCTTTTTTCCCTTTTATAACGCTTATGTAACACCAACAATAACAACGCAAAGACCATGTACATTTTCACTATTTCCCTTGTAATCCGGTGTACGGTTTATCAGCTTAACACCCCCATCATATGACCGCTTCATCTGCTGTTACATAACCTGCCGGTGCTCAGCCAAAGGAGCCAGTGTGGCACATCTGCCACGAGATGGCAGCCTCCGCCACACGCTTAAATAAATACATGAACGCTACATGGAGGGATAGATATATATTTTGCAATGAGGAGGAGGAGGAGGAGGAGGAGGAGGTGAAGCAGAAAAATCCCCGGATCGGACCGTAAACAAGAAGCATGAGAGAGTGTGAGGAGACGGACAGATGACACACTGAGCTTCATGTGTGTGCGCCTCGACGCGGAGGAGGACAAACACCATTACGCGTCGATGTCCAGACGACATCATCCAGCGGTGAGTGCGTCTCTCCATCCTCCGTCCTGTGTGTGTGTGTGTGTGTGCTCCGAGGGATGATGTGACATGTAACTCACATGCAGTGTGGCACAGAGGTCTGGATGTAACTCCGCACCACCACAGGGAACCAGAATAACCTTACAGCGGATTTAAGATGGATGTCGCAGGAGAGAAAACAGGTAGTGGATGTTATATCGGTGTCACAGGGAGGCTGCTGGAGGCTGGAGTCACTGTCTGTTGTCAGATCAGCGCATTTCCTCTGTCAGTGTGCATGCGGTGGTGTGTTGAACAAATAAGAGTCACTGAAAATAGTTAATTGTAATTAAAAAGGTCTCACAGTGCTTAAACGCGTCAGCAGCACGCGCCCCCGACGGTGATGCACATGTGCACTTTGCGTAACCTGGACACGTGCACACGTACGCACGCTCACCCACTTGTGTGACATGTTTCTTCTTCTTCTTCTTTTAAAGAGGTCACATTATGCTGATTCTCAGGTCCATACTTGTATCTGGGGGTTCTGGTAGAACAGGTTTACACACTTTAATTTTCAAAACTCACATTATTTTTCTCACCTGGTGCATGTTTGTCACCAGAACTCTCTCCCTGTCCTGTCACCATCCTCATGCCCTCTCTCTCGACTCTCAACACACCAGAGGGAACATGGAAGAGCCCCACTGCTCCTCCTGACCCCCGCTGTCCGATGTTTCGATGGGAAGAAGGTGCCTACCAGTTGAACTTCGGAGCAATCGAGGCCTTTCTCTGTAGAAAAATGACAGATGCAAGCCAATCAGAGGCAGAGTAGAGCAGGTCTTGCAAGAACAGCAGTGCCATGCTAGCTGTCTCCTCCTGTTTCTGCTGTCTCCTGGCTCAAACATGAGAATGGTTTCTACTCTAAGTCTCTGAAGTGTATTTTCCTAAAATGTCCAGCTAACCCTCGTCTTCTCCGCAAGTCTCTGCTGACTGCCTGTCATAAAGGAACGACTACCTGAAAGCATCATAAATCAAATCAACCTTAATCACAGCTCTGTTACATACACAGCAGTAATGTGTTGTACATGCAAAGCAGAGGAATGACTCTAAATGTTTATAAAGTACTGATTTAGAGAGTTTACATAGCATGCAGCAGTTCACAGGAGGAACCTCACGATGTGAAAACCAACCCAGAACTGTCACAACGTGTTTCAGTACAAACGTACACAGATCCTCACCCTCAGCCTCCGCTGCGTCATCCTTAATCTCATGCTACACATCCTGTGAGTCATCCCGCTCCCAGCGTTTGTGCTTAATGTCACATTCCATGTTGCCGAATTCGCAAACGTTCATGTGACTTCTAACATGCTGTGTGAACGCCGAGGATCACATGCCCGCTCGCTCAGGCTGAAATTGTAGGTTTCGTGAGGCGGAAATATATTTATCTACAGCATGTCAGCCGTTATCCGTCCTCTACCAACTGGGAGAGGAAGCCATGTTTTTTTTGTGTGGAGCTTGTGTATAAAAAAAAAAATGCACCACTACAACAAGACAGATGGAGGCAGGTGGACAGGGAATCTCTGAAGATATGATGCAAGGGAAACACAAAGATAAAAACACAAATAGCTTTGACAATACTGTGTTTGGTGTCTGTCCGTGGTAACTACACTGACAGGGCCGGTTAGAAAAGGTCATCCGTCCTGATCGTGCCGGCCTTTTGTCGTCAGCCACAGGTACACCTTTGTGAAGTTGTTGTGAAATGACCTTCAGCAAGAAACTCAATCCTTCCCCTGTTCGTCTGGATAAAAACATCAGCTAAAGGCCTGGAAATGGAGACGTTTACAACTCTGCTTCATGCAATACATAATATATGATGAGGTGTCTGAAGGGTTGAAAGTTTAGTTTAAAGCTGCTGAGATTTTGGGGGATATAAGTAGCAGGTTTGTACAACATGTAGAGAAGAGTGGCGCCTCACAGAGCTGCTAACACGGCCATGAACTGTTGGCTACACGGTGGCATCATTTCTTCTTTACAGGCTGTAGAAGAAAGTACAGTGTGCAGTCTGTCTGCACTGTAACATACACAATGATGCTCCTCCACAGACTACTATGATGTTATTTTCAGACTGGGGGTTGTTCAGAATGGAGCACTCTGCCATGCCTCAATGGGTAGTCATGGTTTACACACAAAGACGAGCCTTTCAGTCAGTGACATAACTGCCATTTACATCAGCAATGCTGCTTCTCTTCTCTTTGCATTCAAACTGGCTTCTTTCTCACTGTGTGTGTCGTCTCCTTCTCAGAACATGCTTCATGCATACAGCATTTTTAATACGTCCCTGTTTTTCTGACAGCTTCCCGGGGACGAGGAACAGCAGGCTGCACTGACGTCTTTATGCAGAGAGAGCACGATAAACCGCACAGAGGACGGCAGACGTCTGGCAGGAACTAAGAACATCCTCCTCCACAGCCGGGCCTCCACAGACTATGGTGGACATTTCAAATCTGCTTTTTTTCTTGACCACCCAGGAGAGGCCATGGCGGATTAAATCACATGCTCCGTCAAGAGTGATCACAAACCAAACCTGCAGAGACCTCCAGCGCTCGGGACGCCCTTGAATCCTTTCTGGGAGCTCAGACCAACACAAACTTTTCCCAACCAATTTTCCTTATCTCAGTCGAAGGAAGCGCTCTGATAAGACACAGAAACGATTCATGTTTTCCCAGTGAGGGCCTGAAAAAGAAGAGATCCAGCGTGGCCCATTGGAGGGTCTCAGAGAAACTTTTGGGCAGCGTCATCTTGGAGGAAAAGCTCGCTGCAGTGGCAGAGGTGATGGGTAACAAGAACGCCATCCCGCTGAAAGGTCCCGACAGCGAGACTACACATGAACAGGAAGGCATCGACAGTGTCACAGGTAAAATACTTTTATACACTTTATCTTCTAACATAACAATAAGCAGAGACACAGTGGGAATATAACACACATGATTCTGCCAATAATTGCTCTTTGAAGAACAACTCACAGCTTATCATCCATCTGTGGACCACAAACTGCCTGAGTAGGATGATATTAAGCTGTTAGGAAGCGGCGGCCAGCGCTCTTGGATGCATGCAAAGTACTATACATCTGGAGCTATGTTATGCAAGAGTTGCACCGGACAGCTACAGCTCATAGTGACTCACTTGTCTCAGTGTTGGCTGCAGGCGAGGGGCTGCAGGCTGTCACTGAAGGCAGCCGGCGGAGGTAGCAGCTTGTTCGTCAGTTAGCTTTAGCATCGACCAAGTGTTTGTGATTTGATTTAAAGCACTCTCGTGGTTTAGCTCCTCTGTGAGCCGGAGCCTCAGATCCTCAGCCTGTTGCTGGCTCAAGACTAAAGGTGGTCAGGCTTTTGCCGTCAGGACCCCTCAGCTCGGGAACTCCCTGCCAGAAGATCTGAACTAACACTGAAGCAATCTTCAATGATTTGCCAGGTGTTTCCGTCTCTGTCTGTCTGTCTGTAGACTTGTTAGCCATTAGCGTCACAGCTGTGGAAGACAGGGTCACAGAGACGTCGTGCAGTCGGGATCAAAACAAAGGAGTGTGACGGTGTGTGTCGCCCGAGCATCCGAGGTTGTTTACGCCCGTCTCACATTAGTTTTAGGTTGTAGATCACTGTGTCACACTTCCATTCATTCCCGTCCACTGTAGTGTAGCTGGTGATGTGGACAGTCTGTGTGTTCGTCTGTGGACAGATTTTTGTCAGTGTGATAGCGTCACAACGGTGCAACATGCAGTCAGGAGTCTGTACAGGCGTGTAGTTGAGATCAAAATGAAGGCCTAGTTTGAGCATTTGACATGTTGGGCAATAGGCTGAGAGTCAGGTAAGAAGATCCACACCACTGTGTCTGTAGGCTAAATATGAAGCTGGACAGATGCTATGCCTAGCCTGCCATAAGGACTGGTAACAGAGAAACAGCTGTCCTGGCTGAGCCTCACAGCAGCGCTAAAGCTCACTATTACTCATTATAAGTATAATACAAGTATAAAAATGAACCTGTCTGGTTTTAGTGGGGTTCATTCGTCACTGTATTTATGAGCCATTTCCACTTTCTGGAGTCTGGTTGTCATCGTGAGTTTGTTTGTTTCAGATCAAGAAACAGTCCTTGGATGTCTTTGGGAAGAGCCAGGCTAGCTCCTGTGTCCAGTCTCCATGCTAAGCTAAGCTAAACTATGCTAAGCTGTTGGCGGTGGCTTTAAAGATGTAACTGGCTTCAATAAAATGAAAACGTTAAACCATTATTTCCCTTCCTCTTATGTACAGTGGAGTACCGCAGGGTTCAGTGTCGCACTTCTTTTATCTGTGAAACACGGACCAAAGAAGAATGACTGAAACTGATGCAGTGAATAACGAGATACCAAAAAATGTGAGATTTCCCATAATTCAACCAGGTAAACAACCCTGGTAAACCTGTTAGTCTTTTAAACTCCACACCTCCGGTTTGCAACACAGACTTTCTTTCATAAATGTAATTATATAACGACAAAAATGATCAAGTTCCACCAGTTATCTCACCGATCGATCACATGAGCCTGAGCAGGAACGCAGCAGTAAAGAAACTGGGCTCAGTGTGTACAAACCGAGGCTGTCGTGTGAGTTGCTTTAATGTGAAACGTCTCAAACATTAGGTGTGTTTCATTCTAGCGTTTGTTTGTGTTGTATGTTTCCCAGGAAGTGTCTCTGGAGATGGACTGCCAGGCCCCAGCCCGGAGCTGCTGGCCTCCCTGCAGTCCCTCAGAGAAAACAGCGACTACACACTGCTGCCACACTCCCTGCACCAGGTGTGTGTGTGTGTGTGTGTGTGTGTGTGTGTGTGTGTGTGTGTGTGTGTGTGCGTGTGTTTTTCTTCTCCCAAATCCAGGAGGAATATGTGTCTTTATTTAGTCAGACAGAAAGGCTTTGTGTGTGGGTGTGTATGCATCTACATTTGTTTGTGAGTTTCTGTATGCTTACGTGTGTGTGTGTGTGTGTGTGTGTGTGTGTGTCAGTCCTCCTGTGTGACCTGATTCCTGAGTGTGTGTTTTCTCAGTGAGCTGAGACAAATATAACAAATCCCTGAGCTGGTGTTTCCCAATCGTGTCAAAATAGCTTGTTAGAGCATGAAAGCGCTCTGATGCAGCTCGGGTTATAATTTAAGGAGCTCAAATACATAAATACAATAATTAAAACACACTCAGGGAACTTTTAATAGGTTATGAAACTGACTCGATTTAACATTAATGCCTCTACCTGACCTACGTTAGCGGCCGTCAGCGAGAAGACTGGATGGTTCAGTATCGTTGTTATCGTTAATGTCTGCCGCAGGGTCAGAGCCCGACTCATCCGGGTCTGACGAGTCACAAGAAACATTTTTTATGTAGGAGTGCTGAGGATGAACTGAGGAAAGAAGCTGCTCTGTAGTCATATTACAGTTGAAACAGCTGTTTTTTAAAAAAGAAAATAATATTTAAAAATATGCTGCGTCTTTCTTTCACTCGCTCTCAAAATAAATTCACGAGCCAGATCGAGATGTTAAGACACACATTGTTGCCGCTTTAAGACCAAAATGAGCAGATTTGGATGATGTGGCGGTGCGGCCCGTCGGCAGGAGGAACAGAAAAAAACATGCAGGCGAAAAAGTTGAAACAGACTTTTGTGTACGCGCAACCCGACTTCACGTTCTGCTTGCTCAGCACGTTAGCTGGCCATCAGACCTGCAGCATGAATCGATCACTGTCGGCCCGGCAAACTAAACCTATTTTAGCGAAGACGTCACTCGCAGATCAGAGGCAGCACTTCGGTCTGAATGCAGCCTCAGGAGAGAGGACGTCAGCAGTGTTTACTGAAGGAGGAGCTGATCTACTCTGCAGTTGTGGGGATTTGAACCGACAACCCTCTGCTTCTTCTTTTGTCTCCTGCCTTACATTTACAGCATTCATTCAACACACTAATTAGAAGTGTGATGTAGCGTAGTTTGGTTGGATTGGTCCAGTCTCTGTGTTTTGATTGAAAAGGATGATTCATTCGTCTCCAGCACCGTGAGAAGTTTGTTGTTTGCTCTGATTTACTGCCAGCTGCAGTAATCATGCAACAACAGATGAAGCGACTTTTGCTTCAAATACCAAAAAAGGAAAGGAGAGTGCAAATATTCAAAAGCAGTTGTGTTACGGTACGAGTGATCAGAGCAATCACTGTTTAATAAATACAGTCCATTAACAAGGAATCTGGTGAGCGATGACCTTGTTCAGAACGTCGGCCCGCGCTGAGAAGAGACATGGTCAGTGTTTCAGTCTCTATTAGACATAAAGGTCCATATTTGGTCATATCTACCAGCATCGGCTATTCTGGTGAACTAGATACATTTCATAGCCTGGATTCATTTTTTAAATACCAAACATACCCAAAAGAAAAAGTGAAGAACGTGGAGACAAAGGCATGAAGCAAAGCAGCAGAAGAGCGTCTGTGTAGCTTTAAAAGATACTAAATGTGTGTAGGTTTGCATGTCTGCCCCAGAGGGAAAACATGATTTTGATTCATGTTTACAGCGTGAGCAGAATGAGGGGGCCCATTTCTATATCATCATATATCAGCCTACTTAGTAACACAGTCATCAGTTCAGTCCATAGATGTCAGTTCCTGCAGACATACAGCACGACAGCACACTGCTCACTATTAGGGGTGTAACGTTACATCGATCAGGATCTATATATTGATTCAGTGATCAACGATCCAATAGCATCGATGCAAAGTGAAAACATCGATTCAAATCGCCGCCATCGTTAAGATACGCCTTTATTTTGAAATCCCCACGGCACGTCTGTGTCACGTTTCCCTCCAGGCTCAGCTCCTTTCTAAACAGAGCTTTGTTTTTATTAAAGACAACAGATTGTTTCCATTTTAAATGTCATGAGCCATGGATGAAATAATATTTAAGCAATAAAACTGTCAAATCATAGTTTATTTGCTTAATGTGAGTTGATATAAATGTAACTGATTATGTTAAATGGACGATATCATCTCATATCGATCGCAGGCTCCTGTATCGAATCCAATCGACATCGTATCGCAGCAGACTTTGTGATATCAGCAAATATATATATCGTGATGAAACTTGAGATTTACTCCGATACTCATTACTAAGTATTACTCCGCCGTTTCCATGACACAACGCCTACTATCTTAAAATACATGTTACGTTTGCAGACGTAGCAGCTAAATCTGTCCATGGAACAATTATTTTTTACAGCTGGTATCTTAGGCCGACTCAGCGGGGACTAGAGATCATCTCCATCTTCTTGCTGGAGTCGCAGCCTAAACTAGGTTGACATGATTGATTGTTTCGCACCCCGTGTATTTCCAGGGAAACAGAGATAATAGTAGCCAATGTTTTTTATTTTGAAAGTGAACTACCTCACAACATGAATGCATTTTGATAATATGTTTTATCTTGTTGGTAACAGATGTATAATCACAATGTTACATATGAGGGTGAGCTTTTCCGTCATTAATGGCACCTCTTCAAGCGTAATATTGCCGAATTAATCATTCTACATGCACACGTGATAGTACACTTAATATGTTGGGCTTTGAGACTTATCACACAAGCAATCTGAACAAAGTCACGTCAGCTCTGAGAAGTCATAATGGGCATTTCTCTACGCTGTGTGACATATTGTAGCCCTCACTGTTTGGGCCAGACGATCTAGAAAACAGTCAGCAGATTAATCCATTAGTTGCAGATGTAAAATTAGCTGGTATCATATAATTACAGAAGAATGTCTGAGGAGGTGAAACTTTCCCGACTTAGAAAGAAGCTGAAAAGCCAGCAGAGACACGTTAATCCAGACCGTAAGTGGTTGCATGTGACTTCATGTCTGACAGGGGGCCTGCGCTGTCATGTGATCGTCGTCTTGACAAGGAATTTGTTGAATTTAACAAAAAAAACAAACATCTACGTTGTGACTGAAACACTGTCACATGACTCTTGAGTCACCGAGGTACATGTATTCTGTAGTATGTATGAGCTTTGTGTGTGCAAATCAGCGTACTGTGCCTCCTCCTGTTCATTCAACCATCTTTGTTTTTCAGATCGCAGAGGCCTACTCGCTCAAAGAAGACTGTATCCTTTCAAGTGCACAGTGACAGGATCCAGACTCACACATGTGATGATGAAAAAAAGACAAAAACAACTCATAGTGTGATATTCAGTGCTTCTGTCTCATGAGGTTGAAAAGGGGGCTCACGTTTGTGGAGGGCAGAGCAGATTCACGGCCTGGCACTGGAGGCCTGAGCTGGTCTGATGAAGGCCATGACACTGACCCTGTAAGACCAAAAGTAACACTAGTCAACTATATGAAAGAGACAATAAGTTACTTAATGGTTGTTTGGCAGTCTTTCCTTCTGTCTGCCGTTACTTCTAGTCGTGCATCAGTCTCTCGGTCACTGGGTGTTCCCCATACTTTGGCTGAAAGCCACAAAGGCTCTGTTTCTGCTGTTTGCCTGGTAACAGCTGTCTTCCTGTGTTGCTGCATGGAGGACTGTGTGTGATAATGTGTTTTTGTCCAAGGGAAGAGAGAAAGTGAGAAGGCTTCATGCATAGGGAAGGAGGATTTGTGAAGTAGAGCAATAAAAAAAAGATGTACAGATGCCAAATCACCGCAGACCAAGTGTTACAGTTTGTAGGTGGTTTGTAAGTTGGACACAAAAGCGGACACCAAGACAGGGAAAAGGTCGAGGGGTCGAGGGCTCACGATGGTGCAGGCTGAGGCTTAGGTGGAGGCACAGGTGAGTGAGACTCGGAGAACCAATAGGATTAAGGCGGAGGTGCAGGAGGCTGGGCGGCAGGGTGGAAGACCAGTGTATTTGAGCTGGTGCCACGCCCTGCCTCTGCAGAGCACCTCTGAGAACTCAAAAGACACAAAACAGGGCTGACAGACACTCAACCATGTTATAATAAGAAGAAAAGATAAAACCAACACTGGTACGAAGAAATCTAAACTTAACTGTACATGCACGACTTTGTCCACAGGATCATTTGTGTTTTTTCGCCCCAAACAGCCAAGTAACTACATACATTAGCCTTAAGCTAGCCAGCAACAGCACACACTTGAGGGTGTGTGTGTGTTTGAACCTCTCACTAAACTCAGCACTCACCAGAGACTCCAGTTCTCCGTCTTCTTCTCCCTACTTCTCTCTGTCACCGTAAATCACTGCTGCGGTCAGGTTGATAAACGGGAGTGAAGATAAATCCACTTTCTAAAGTTAAGCAGAAACCTCTGAGCTCTCGTCCCATCGGTAAATTATCAGCTACAGAATGACACCCATTGGTTTTCTTTTCAAACGACGCACCAGACTCGGGATCATCATAAAACTGACCTGATTTATGTTAAGATTCTAAAAGCAACGTCTTGGTTGGTGTCTTTAACTCCTGATGCTATCAGACCAGTGGGCCATCCAGTTCCTACAGCTGGAGAAGCTCTACCACGAACGTCTGCTGTCCAACCTCGCCGCTCTACAGGACAACTGGGGTACTGCATGCCTCTGTTTCTTCCCTCACTACGGTTTTATCAGCGATCAAACTCTAAATGTAATTGTGTGAAATGTGCTGGTGTTCCCAGAGAGCCAGTGGAGGGAGAGGAAGGACGCTGGGAGCAGTTTGCCTGCTGAGACGGACGGCATCAGTCAGAAACACATTGAGATCCTGAGCCAGATCTGCAGCACACACCTCAGGTACATCACGACACATCAACACAGGATTTATCGGATGACATCGAAGCACTGCTGAAGCAGAGAGATACGCAGGAGAGAGCCTGAATTCATACACAGCCTTCTTTCTCTCCCTTCCTTTATGAAAGGTTGACCCACAGGCAGACTTTCCACATTTTGCCATCAAACATTCAGTTAGAAATGTTTCCCACAGTTCATCCGCTATAAAACGGCTCAGCTTCCCATCTGGATTCCTCTCGTGCCATCTCCTCCCATCGTCTTCATCACTGTCAGACAGAAACCTTTTAGCGCCCATTTTGCTTAACTGTAATCGACCTCCATCTTTGTCTCCCATGTGGACACACAGACAGGCACGGGACTCACTGGGGGAAAAAAATAAATCTATATTTCTGACAGGGCATTTCCGCACGAGAGCGATTTCCTCGCAGACACAGACAAATACCGCATGTCTGCACGGCAGACGCTGTTGTGTCCCACCTTTCCTGTGACTCTCCTGGTATGTTATTGCAGCCCGCGGACATTTGGCGCAGGTGGATTTGATTTTTGAGAGCAGATGTCTGCAGAGTTAATTTACAAGAAGGGACAAAAGCCATTCTTAAAATGTAAAAAACCAACGCCAATAGAAAAGGACATGATTTAGGAAAATAAGTCACAACAGAGAGATCTGTTGCAAATGACCCAAACAGATATTAACCTCGTCTGACCTTTCTCCACCTCCCTCTTTCCTCGCTCTCCTGCTGTCTGTCTTGACTTTCCTTCGTCTCGATCTGCCTTCCACTTTTTGGCATCTCTCAGACCGACCGTCGGCGTCGAACAGGTCAGACATGAAACCCTCCTCTCTCCATTTTGACCTTTGCTCAATTTCCTATCATAATAATTAATCCTGCGTGATGAATGATTATCAGCTGTGCTTGATTCAGCAGAGCACGCCGAATGCAACGCTGACAGACACCCGGAGCAGGAACGAGACACTGCAGTCCTGTCATGATGAAGGTAAATGACTGCTTTCCACTAAATGCTGACTGAATTGATTATTGCCACACAGCTCGTACAACACGTTCATATATTACACAGCACTTAATGTTGAAATGTGGTGGATGGTCAAGTTTTTTTTCCTGTTCCTCCATCATCTATTCTGCCTATTAATCAGTAACTGAAGGCCGCCGTCTGATGTCATCAGTTCAACCATCCATGCTGCTGTCACTGTCAGCAGGCAGCTGTGGACTCTGACTCATTACAGCTTGCCGCCGCTCTGATGGCGGTGCTGCTACACACACACACACACACACACACACACACATCTCGTACCAGATTCGTCTCTAGCCTGGGCAACACAAGCATTTCTCAACTTGTCGTCACTTATAAACTAATTCAACTTGTGCTTCCACATTACCTTCTTTAACCTTGGTAACATTAGTGCCGTGGCCCTCTAATCCCCAGATACATGAAGCTGCACAGGGCCTCAGTCAATACACAGCCAGTTCACATACACTAAGTAATAATCCATAATCAATATCCAATGTCCTGTTTCCAGTTCACAAGCCTGAAGCAACACATCAGGGCGACGAACAAGAGCAAAGCATGAAGAGCTCCGGATCAGAGCCTCCCTTACTACAGACAGGACATCAGGAGGGGGGTGAGGAGGACGAGGAGGGAGGTGAAGAAGAGACGTATGAGGAAGGACAGGAGGTAGAAGAGGAGGAGGAGCCGTGTGAGGAGACGCCCGAGGAGGAGGAGGTGAAGGTGGAGTGGCCTACAGGAGTCCCCCAGGCTTCAGACAAGGACCTGGCCAAGCTGTCCAACACAGAGGGGGTAGGAACACACTTTGTCTGTGGGTCAATACAAATACAATAATAAACATTTTGGTACATTGGATCAGAGATGAATGCGTAGAAAGAGCGGTGTGTGATGTAAATGTATTAATATCTTGTCCATCCTCTCCCTGATCTGCTCTGTCTTTACCGTCTGTTGCACTTTCCGCCTGCAGAAAGAAAGCCTGTGTTTGTTGAGGTTGTTCTCTTCGTCTGTGCTGGGACACTCCCATGAATGATCTCTGTGGTCCCCTTGGTGAGATCATCGCCCGCTTCTCTATTTTCCAAAACCTCTCCACCCATGTCCACCGGTGTGGCCTGACACTTGGGATGTCTATCCTGCCAAATGGGCCAGATTACTGAGCCCGTGCCAAAGGCCTCATGTCCTGAGCCGAGGGGGCCGGGTTCCTCCTGGAGGTGGAGATGAAATCAGAGTTATACCAAAACAAGCAGTACAGGCTGAAGGCTTCACAGTGATGGGTTCAAGATCATGGCTGTTATGTAATCCAGTGGAGGTTTATATGGGCGGGACCTCTTTAACATGCAATGAAAACACTGAGTCACATTTCATGAGGGGTTTTTTTTTTTACCAAAGCAAGATTACATTTCCTACTTCTCTTTTTCAGTCACTGTAGAAGAAACACAATCTGTGTGGCTCGATACTTAATTCAAAACGTATGTAACAGTGACGCCCAGTTATGGAATAACTTTAGGGTTTGATATACGTCAAAATGTAAAAATTCAGTCATCTACTCAGCCCCGTGCAGATGAACAGTTAGATGAAGTGTCGTAGTCCACAAAACATTTCTGGAGCTTCACAGTAAAACAGTGTTGCAGCATTCGAACAAACAGCTGAAGTAGACGGAGACTTGTCTTTAAAACTTAGACTACAAAACCTCACCCGGCTGAGGAGATAATGTCTGAATTTTCATTTTTGGGTGAGCTGGTTTTTTTTATCTTGCTTATCACACCCCTCTGATTTCATGGCTGTACACTCTTGTTTTGTTTTGACATGTTTCCTTCCATCCTACTTGAAAAAAACGACAAACTTCTCAATTTAAAAGGAATAATCTTTGTGTTTTTGTTGTATTTTACTGTACTGCCGTCTTGGCTCTACTCGGTTTGACTCGGTGTGGCCGGGGTTTTGCTTTTCCACCACAGCTGGTCCTCCTGCTTGAAGGTGCGTCTTAAACCAGTGACGCTCTTGTCCCGATCCCTGAAGAATCACCGCTAACAAAGTGGCTCCGCTAATTCAGTTACAAACACATTTACTATAACTTCTTCACAATAAAAGCCTGCATAATTTAGTCATTTAAAAGCTTTTATTATGAAGCAGCATTACAGGAAACGAGACAGGAGCTTGTCACGGGTTGCCTGCAGGAGTGAGACGTCAGGCATATGTAGACATCAACTGAGACGACTAATGTAGCCTGACCAATTCATTGGCTGGGCTGATACATACGTTTACAGCAATTTTGAAACAATGATGACATTCAAAAGTTTGTCCTCCGTTCGCAGACACAGTGTGATGTCACAAAGTCGTGAAATTAAAGGCGGGACTATTGACGAGGTGTTTCAGGAGCAGTGTTTTCTGTGGGAGAGAGGAGCTTCTGTTAGTGCGGACTCTGACCTTTTGCATGCACAAGAAACTGTAAAACACTGAAGGAAAGGGAAAAACAAAAGCATGACAGGTCTTTATTTCTAACTCCACAACTGCTTAAACTGTAAACTTGATATCAAACATTTTAACATCATACTCAAGAATTGCATTCAGGTCTGAAACTGTTACAAATGTTATTGATCGAATATAATTTGTAACAAATACAGATGATCTAATCGCAGGTCTATAAGCGCCAATAACAAATCAGAACCGAGCATTAAAACACTGTTAAAAGTAGCTTCATCGTTCCTTCTGCGTGTGGATGATTTACCTGAAATTTAAAATATAACCTGAAGCAAAAAGATGATTTCCTGCACTGTCGACTGAATTAACTGTGGCAAAAACACACAAAGTAACAAAACTTCGTTTGATGACATTATTTAAGTAAGACTCAGCGTATATGAAGTACTCCATCAGCTGAGAATCTGTATCGCTCACAGAGGATATTGTCCGATCGTCACTAAAAATCTGAATTAAATGCTCTCACTGTCATGTTACAGTCCTCTTCAGTTTTCTCAGACTGTCACACGGGCAAAAACAGGAGCCGGCAGATTCAACACAACAGAGCGAGCTTTAATGAAAGCTGATCATTAGTCCAAAGAATCCAAAAGAAGATAAGCAAACAGTCGGTAACAAAAAGCTGGCAAATGAAAGGAATCCAGACAACATGAGGACCGAGGGGAAAGGACACAGGAACGCAGGACAACAGGAGTTACGTGAGGATGAGAGCTGAACCAACAAAGAGTGAGGGAACAACACAGGCTTCAATACAAAC
The DNA here is from genome assembly GCF_965226575.1 of Pagrus pagrus. NCBI lineage: Eukaryota > Metazoa > Chordata > Actinopteri > Spariformes > Sparidae > Pagrus > Pagrus pagrus. The sequence continues at coordinate 2,121,816 of NC_140200.1, read as the reverse complement.
AGACCTAGTGAGGGAGATGAGGTGCAGGTGGAGCGAGGCCGAGAAACACAGGTGAGAAAAACACCAGAAACAGGGACGGGGCTGGAAAAGCTGGAGGGAAAGGCTAATGAGGGAGATGTAGCGCAGGTGTGCAGGGTCAGGTAACAGGGCGCGGCTAATTAATCAGATTGAACACAGGTGTGGAGGGAAACTCAGGCTGCTGAGGAGCACGAGAAGACAAAACCAGAAAACACTTATAAAACACACATACAGTGAAGTTCTGACGATGCCTCTGTGCAGGTTTGACTGAACGTGACGAGCGTTACTCGTCGTGCTGTTGACCCACTGACCTCGATGAGTAATTGACCTATAAATTACAGCAGCAGATGCGGCCGGCAGCTCGACATATGACCGAGCTGTGTGTTACTGTTTCTGCCCTGTGGTTTGTGTAAAGATTATGATCAGGTCAAAAGGTTTTCATTAGGGTGGGTGTTGTTTCAGGGTCTGCTGGGAGTATCGCTTACTGCTGACCTCTGCTGCCCGTAGAGTGTAACTGCAGTAATACAGTGCACACAGTGTTTGACATATATCCCTTTAACTTTGGTCTGTCTGTAGACTGAACTTGGCCCATCTAAAAAATCTAAAACATGCTGCTGGTCATCTGTCGTCTGATACCAAACACACAGTCGGTCAGTCTGCAGCCTGGTCACTCCTCACCACCGGTTATATTACAGGATGTATTTCATTTTATTCTGTGGTTTTATTGTCCTAATTTAAAACGAGGTGTTCAACTGTCATGTGACGAAGGCTTTTGGTAACACATGCATTAGCTCGTGCACATTAAAATGGCAATCTTGAAGATTTCCTGATTGCAGGTGTTTTTTTGGACCTCACTGCTTCCCAGAGGTCCAGTGTCGCCTGGGTGACGTCATCATCTTTGTCTCCGTAACATTTCATCCCTCCATTTCATCGTCAGCTGTGATCCGTCTTGTCTTTGTTTGTTGGGCCGTGACTGTTAACAGTGACGTTAACCGTCGACTCCCAACACTAGCAGAGACCAGGACAAACACAGCTGTTATGTCGCCTGTGGACCACCGACTCTCTCCGGCCCTTGCCTAACTCTAATCACACAAAACACCAATTCCTACATCGTTTTGCTCTAAAGCTACATAGCCTAATCAATCGTGCATATTAGCAGCATATCGGCTCCTTATTAGTCATTATAAAACACGCATCATCTTCTTTTTTATCGACTGATTTCGATTGCTTGGTGTCTTTAGGTTTCTCTTTAACGTCTACACTTGACTTTTGTTGAGAGTTTCGTCCATCGGTCACCCAGCGAGACCGTTTTGTGGCACTTCTGTCACCGTTATGGCAGCTTTTTTTTTAACATAAAGCTTCTCTGATGTGAATTTTAAGATGCTGCAGACAGAGATTGAGGATGATGATAATGGGGGAGTGTAAAGCTTGCAGTTTGATTTCCTACAGTAAAACTATGGTTTGTTACAACCTTTGGCATCACCACAATGACCACAACAGCCAGGTGTAAACATTTATCACGTTACAGATCCAACGTCCTGGTTGAACAGAAAGAAGAGGAAACATTCGTGGTCATTCCTCGTGTTTCTGTCTCCTTCAGAGTTTCTCTCCGGACGGTCTGGTCTCCATTCTGAAGAGGAGGAGAGCCTCGCTGGATGGTTTGCCTCCTCCGAGCAACGACGTAACCAAGCAGAGCTCCAAACGCAAAGTTCGCTTCAGCGAGCCGGAGGACGGCATCGAGCAAGGTGCACTTCAACTCATCCAAAACCTGCAACGTGCATGTTTGACACCATAAGACAAAAAGAAAAAGGTTCTTCTGTCGTACCGCTTCTTATCATTTTCATGGACCCAGTCTGTTCACGCGCTCTGTGATTATGTTCGTTGTTTCAGTTTGTTATCACATTTTTGCACCTTCGCTGTTTTTTATTTGTGTTCTCGACATGATTGAAAATGAAGGCTTGCTCTCAATGATGAAAAGAGGTTGAATGAATGAATGAATGAATGAATGAATGAATAAAGTAAGAGTATCACATGTCCTCTTCTCACTTGTAGATGAGGTGGGTGGAGATTCCTGCCTGATCCTGCTCCTGCTGTGTGTGGTTACCGTGGTGATTAGCGTTGGTGGGACCGCCTTATACTGCACCCTGGTGGACACTTACTCCAACATTTGCACCGACTTCACTCACAACGTCGACTTCTACGTCACAAACGTACGGAGGTTCTTCGAAGGGCTCGGACACTGGCTGCCCCTCCGGACTTAGACTCTGTCGTCTGACGCTCCGGACGTCGGCACTGTAACGGACTGTGTGCTGTAAAACAGCGAGTAGTTCCTGAGCGCGATCCGAATCTGCAGTCTGGAGTCAACACGACTGGCGCCTGAGTCACTTGGATCACTGTCAGTCCAAGATTTATGTAAAACTAAAGGGTGCTCAGCGTGCATGTTGTGGGATCAGACTCTTGTTTTCCTCTTTGTGTGGATATTTCATCTCAAGTTGAACCTTACAGACACCAGACCAGAGGGCTCACAGCTCTCAGCAATATTAATAATTTAACAGAAGACGTATTTTGTGTTTTTCTCATATTTGTAGCAGTAGTAGCTGCCCATACATTCGTCTTTTGTGACCTTTTTTTAGAGAGAAGCTGTCAGTAGTCATTAAGATTGTACGTATGTGTGTGTTTGATCATCAGTGGGCCAAATGATTTATTTTTTCCCCTTTAAATTTCATCTTCTTTTTCTGTTCACCTACTGTATATAAGAGAAGACACAACAAAGATTTATATTATTTTGAAGAACCCTGATCCATATACATGAGCCTGATGCTTACCTCAGTTCAAGTGGTTACTTTTAACATTCCTCTTATTATCTTAATACGACCGGCTCAAAGAGAAGCATTGTACTGTATGTGATGTATAAAGTGCCCCATTAAAACAAAGCACAACATCATGAAGCAGTCTGCACGAATGATGCTGTACGTGCAGAATCAGGAAGAGCCGACCACCTTATAACACAATACATGTCAGTGTGGCCATCACGGTCATCATACAGCACTTTAACAGCAGCTCCACAGACTCAGGCACTTCCCCTGTATTTATACTGCCGGTGCTCAATGTTTTCATGTTCACCCTGAAGTGTGTGACCCTAAAAGTCCTGTTCTACATCTGGATTAACGGTCGTGTCCGGTCTCCTCCTGCAGTGGGCAAACGGCTACATCGTGACAGTATAAACCTGATACAGAGAGACGACACGTCTGGATTGTGTGTGACACCAGATCACATTAAAAAAACATTACAAATTCAGATGGTTAAGAAATAATAAATGAAGTAGTGATTCACACCAGCTCTCAATGTCCCATTGGGTTATATGCACAATCCGGACATTTCTTTTATAAGCATTAGGAGTTTAATATCCAGCGTACATGGGTTATGCTGTCTTTGTATCGTTTTGTCCAAAAGCAAAGAGCTTTCTGGTCTTAACAGTTGTGTTTCCTGTCTGGAACAAGTAACACTACAAAAAATATATTAACAATCTGTTTTATTGAAACAGAGAAAACCAAATGTGATCAGCATGTTCCTTTTCATTACCACTGCCTTGTACTGATGTTTCACAGATTTTATTTTATCTCTCCTCGTTTGCAAAGTGATGAATGTTTTCTCCATGTCGTCACAATCCACCTTTAAATGTTTTTAATATTTATGTTCATTTGTGTCCACAAGGGAATATAAAAACGTTAATAACAAACATTTGTCATCGTGTTGTCTTTTTTCAAGGCTCCTGATCTGAACTGTTCCTTGGTGGGTGAAAAGAGTTTCTCACCTCTAAATGAAAGATGTGATTGTGACACCCTGGCCACCATTTCCCCAAGTGTAATATCTAAAGCTCGCCACCAGGTGTCACTGTCCACCACAGAATCACCCACCATGTTATCCACAAAGTAAATCCTGCAGTCATGATAGTGTGGGCTGCAGAGCGACTTCCTTCTAGCTGCATGTTAGGAAACTCTGACTGTTATTATTGTTTACATTCCTCCAGAAGCAAACTGACTAAATGATACAAAAAAATCAATTACAAACTGACAGTTTCGTACCTTTTTATTAGACTGATTTGGTGAATTGTCTCTATTCCCTTCTTCAAGGGCGGTGCCCTGAGGTGATCTAATGTCAAATGGATCTTATTATTTATCATAATTAATAATTATCCCTGATAATCATTAATTATTATTGGTAGCCAAATTTAACCCAAAACTCACTATTAATGTTGCATGAAGCACTACAGGCACACAGAACTAGATTTCTCTATTAATCGATAAGTTAAAATGGCCCTCAGAAAGTATTTTGAAGAAGGTGTGTGCTCACCTGTGTTACTGTGCCGCAGTCATCGAGGATCTACTTTAACCATCTTGAGACCTTCTCCTGAGCTCTTTTTACATAGTTAAGTTAATCTGAAATTGCAAGTAATGAGGGATTTTGACTTAAATTTATTCCATAAATTCAAAATGTCACTCTTGAAAACATGAAAATCCTCAAAGTGAAGTTTCTACCATGCAGTCTGAAGCAAACACACTTCTCATGCAAACATGTTTTTATTGTAGAACAGAAGAACATATTGCATTGGTACTTTCTGATATCAGCAGGAGCATCACTGTCACAACGAATCACACTGTTTTATATACTGAAGAAAAGAAGAAAGAAAGCGAGAGGCCATCACCAAAATGATTTAACCAACTGTTGGACTGTGATTTACACTTCAGTGAGTGTTGAGTATTCTCAGCTCTGCTGCTATTAAGAAGCTTTCTCAGGCTTTCACTGATAATAACACAGGTATTCACGGAGGCCATCGTTGCCTGTGTTGAGATCTTTTTCAATAACAGTGACACCCTTCCTCTCAAACACCCCAGCTTTGTCACATTGCAGAAGCAGGATGATGGCCTTAACAGGGTTGTTGCATTCTACTTTCTTATGCCACAGGTACACCTGGTTACCTCTAGTCCCGTGATTGAGGTCAACACACACTGAGTGGTAGTTGTGGTGCTGAAGGTACTGATACTGATCACCATCAGTGGAGACTGCCAGATCAGTGAGTGCACGCTGGGGGTCGGTGGTCTGACGGTACCAGATGAAGACATAGGCTCCTCCTGCACCCCTGTTGGTATCTTCATCCATTCGGATGTAGCCATCCTTCCAGTAGTCGGCGTCCGATGCGAAGGAATCAGTGGCAGTAACATCACAGATGTATGTTTGATGTTCTCTCTTCACCCAGGCATGGATCCAGTCCCCTCCAGCCTTGCGGTTCAGATCACAGGTCAGTCTCTCCCAACCCTGGGAAACCTTGTCGGCCTCACTTTCTGCACTTGTAGTGACATCAAGGTCCACTATAGGAGTGTCGAACTCTCCGCACCCTCTGTTGTACCAAAAGTAGATGTAATCACCTTCAGCTCCAGCATTGAGGTCTTTATCGATCTTTGTGTACCCTGCACTGGTCAATCCATGAGCCATATCATCCATGAATGTCACCTGAACCCTGGTGATTGGGTTTTGGCCGCCACGTTTGTACCAAAGATAGATGTATTTTCCTCCTGCCCCTTTGTTCAGATCAACATCGATTTTCATGTAACCTTCACACTGGAGATGTTTCTCGTCACATTCATCGATGGACACAGCAAGGTCTGTGATGTATTTGGCCATTGTTGGTAACTGCATTAAAGTAAACAGAATAAGACATGAAGTTAACAGCGGTATCCGCGGGTCATTCCGACATACCGCCACTCCGACGTTGACGTCTAGTTGTCGTAATGGCGGCACTTCCATTGATTGAAAACGTCCCACCACTCCGACAATTTCTGTTTCCATTGTCGGAATGGCGGTATTTTTTTCGTTTTTTTAAACGTGTTGCCATTCCAGCACATCTTTTAAAAAGGTTAAGGTTAGGGCTAGGGTTATGGGTTGGTTTAGTATTAGTGTTGTCGCAATGCCGGGACGAAACTTTGTCGGAATGGTGGAACGTTCGCATGTCGGAATAGCGGTATGTCGGAATTTTGGGATGTCGGAATTTTGGGATGTCGGAATGCCAGCATGTAACCGTTAACAGCATGACGGTGCCTTTTCAGCTGAGCTCCAATATAATTGCAATATCAGTTGTCAAACATGGATCACCATCAAAACATCGAAAATAAATGATATTGTAAATGTGCTCACAAACTGCAGCCATTTGCACAGTTTACACTGAAAATCATTCATTAAGATGTGAAATAGAAAAACAACACTCACGTTTCTGCTGACAGTGAATATCTGGCAGTAAGAAGTCAACTGATCTGCTGAAGTCTGCTGTACCAACCATCAGTCAGCTGTTTATATAGAGAGAGGAGGTGTGGCTCACTGTGCAAACTTGCACTAACTTCCTCATATGTTAGCTAATAGTATGTTGGTGTGTATGTGTGTGTATTATGTGTTTGTGTGTTTGGTGCTGGACGGGACAACTGCAGCTGCAGGAGGCAGCATCAGGGAGTCAATGTGCATGTCTTACTACCCCCTGCCCATGTTGAGGCATGTGTTGAAGTACCAGGGTCGAGGCCCTTCACCAAACCTCTGGAGTTCATTTACTCTTGAGCTGATTCTTGCAGGACACTGTTGAACAGGAGGAGAGCTGGCTTCCTAACTTGTGCGTCTGTATGAAAGTTTATTCCTGTGTTGCACTTATTTATCTTGCTAATTAGCTGCATTACCTCAGCTGTTTAGCCTCGCCAACACAACTGCTAGGTCCACATGTGTAGCGGACTAACAGCTTTCGTGTTTAGTGCCCAAGGTAGAATGAGTGTTTGAAAAGTGATACGATCGCTCATCTTAGAGAAAAGTGAACTGACTTGACAACAGATATTTGAACTGAACTCAACGAAACGATTCAGACCAGCAAGATGATTTGCAATATGTGAAACTCAAGAGTATGTCATGATTTTGGTTATTGGGTCGTTAGTTCGTATCCTCTTGTGTCGTGTTGTCACTTTCCACTTCCTGCACACCTGTGATCCCAGTGTGCTCTTCCCCAGTCTGCCTTCCTTTGCTTTAAAGGACTTTACTCTGCCTGCCACTGTTGCTTGCCTTCTGGATTCTTGTTTTTGGACTGTCAGCTCTCATTAAAGCTCACTCTTGTTTCCTATGTGCTTGTCTCCGTACCTGCATTTGGGTCCTCATCATTGTGTCATCATGACAGAGTATAGAAAGCTGCAGCCCTGAAATCACATCCTTACCAGCTTCTGCTCCACAAGCTTCTGTAATTCAACACATCTTTCATTTAACATTACTTTCATCTGTCGTGCTTTGTCTTGTCCTGTTACAGACATCTTTGAAGTAACCATGACCCTTGTACATAAACTGACCTGTAAAAGCAACAATGTGTGGTGTTTCCAGGAAGCTCTTTGTTCAGTTCTGTGTAAGTGACTCATGATAACAAACAGTTTTGTTGGCAGGACTTTAAGGAAGTATTTGAGGTGTTACTCCTGATTTCAGCTTGAACAAATATGTGATATGTGAAAGCAAATGTTTAAGATAAATGAAATGGACTCAGCGGAACTGGAAGCCGCTCATTAGTTCATGTTAGCCGACTCCAGGACTTCAGTATTTCTAAAATCCTGGCTATGGCCATGACTACTGTTGCTCTCTGTTAGCAGATCAGTGGGATGAGGCACTAGAGAACGTTCATTAAGTCTCATCCTTTGACTGTGGCACTAAATCCAACCCCAAGTCTTACCCAAAGAAATCCACAGTCCAGCAGCATTAAAACAAATCGTCCACAGGCTTGTACAGGCGGCTGAGAGAGACGGGAAGGTCTCATTTTACACATCACGTTACAATCCGCTCACTACGGTCAATAAAAAAGTGATTCATACATGTTAACTGCTACAAATTGTGACACAGAGACCCGTTGACTCTTGAATTTCAGAGACTCTGTAAAGACTACATCAGCGAAAGGCTGCAGGCCCTGATGGCATCACACCCAGGATCCTGAAGACCTGTGCCAGTCAGCTGTCTCCTGTACTGGGACATCTGTACAACCTGAGTCTAGAGAAAGTCCTAATGCTGTGGAAGACATCCTGCTTGGTTCCAGTCCCCAAGAAGTCGAGACCATCCGAAACGGCAGACTACAGACCAGTCGCCCTCACATCTCATGTGATGAAAGTCCTGGAGAGACTGGTCTTAGCCCAGCTGAGGCCACAGGTGAGGACGTTTCTGGACCCTTTGCAATTTGCCTATCAGCCCCATTTAGGAGTCGATGATGCTGTCATCTACCTGCTGCAACGAGCCCATTTGCACCTGGATGGTGGAGGAGGCACTGTGAGGATCACATTCTTTGATTTCTCCAGTGCTTTCAACACTATTCAACCTCTGCTACTGGGTGAGAAGCTGCAGGTGATGGGTGTGGACGACACATGGATCTCCTGGATTACTGACTACCTGACAGGCAGGCCACAGTTTGTCCGTCTGGGCAGTGTCCTGTCTGATGTGGTGGTCAGTGATACAGGAGCTCCACAGGGAACTGTACTATCTCCCTTCCTCTTCACCTTGTACACCACTGACTTTCAGTACAACTCGGAGTCGTGTCACCTGCAGAAGTTTTCTGACGACTCAGCTGTAGTCGGGTGTATAAGAGAGGGAGAGGAGGGGGAGTACAGGACACTGGTAGACAACTTTGTTGAGTGGTCCGGAGAGAATCACCTGAGGCTGAATGTCAACAAGACCAGAGAGATGGTGATTGACTTCAAGAGGAAGAAGAAGATGCCTTCACAGCCACTACGGATCAGGGGGGAGGTGGTGGAAGAGGTGGATGAGTACAAGTACCTAGGAGTGGTGATCGACAACAGACTGGACTGGAAAACTAATACCGAGGCTGTGTACAAAAAGGGGATGAGCAGACTCTATTTTCTGAGGAAGCTGAGAGCCTTCAACGTGTGCAGCAGGATGTTGGAGATCTTCTACCAGTCTGTTGTTGCCAGCGCCATTTTCTTTGCTGCTGTGTGTTGGGGCAGCAGCATCAGAGCCAGCGACTCTAACAGACTTGACAAAATCATCAAGAAGGCTGGCTCCGTACTCGGTCTCAGGCTGGATTCTTTGGAGACCGTGGTGGAGAGGAAAACGCTGAAGAAACTTTTATCCTTCCTTTATCCTAAACTCCGGTCATAGCATACAGTCTCTACGCACTTTATATGTATTTACACCGCTCTGCACCTTATAAATACTGCTTATTAACACGTTTATACCAATTTTTTTTTATATATTTTATACATTTTTTATATTACTTTTTATATTGCTATGTAAATATGTCTAGGTTGTTCTTTTTTTTTACTTCTTTGTGTCATTGTCTCGGTGTGTAATGATGCTGCTACCCTTTAATTTCCCAGCTTGGAATCAATAAAGTCTATCTATCTATCTATCTATCTATCTATCTATCTATCTATCTATCTATCGGAAGGTGTTGATTCATAGTTTATCTCTGTTGTCTTCTGTTGTCAGAGAAACTAAATCAAATCAAATCAAATCAAATCAACTTTTATTTGTATGGCACTTTTCATACCGTTAAAAACAAAGAACAACCATAACTAGTTGTACTATTAGCAGTGAGCAGAGATTCTGTGTTTACCCGTCTGTCTGTCTGTGAGCAACATGTCTCACATTTGACATTTTTACACTCTCTTTTTTCTTTTTTTTTTTTTTTACAAATGAAACAATATATTGTGTCCACACTGTTTCCTTTTTAAACACTGAGTAAGTCTCAGAGCACAATAAAGCATGATAAATATTTGAAAGATATGTTTGTGTGTTGTTGGTTAAATGTTGGTCCAGTTCTGTGTTTGTATGTAGAGAGCAGCTGTCATTGGAGTCATTATGTGTCTGTTCAGCCGTGCCAGTGGACACTTGTTTAGCCTCGCCAACACAACTGCTCTGTCCAAATGTTTAAAGCTCACTCTTGTTTTCTATGTGCTTGTCTCCGTACCTGCATTTGGGTCCTCATCATTGTGTCATCACGACAGAGTATAGAAAGCTGCAGCCCTGAAATCACATCCTTACCAGCTTCTGCTCCACAAGCTTCTGTCATTCAACACAACTTTCATTTAACATTACTTTCACCTGTCGTGCTTTGTCTTGTCCTGTTACAGACGTCTTTGAAGTAACCATGACCCTTGTACATAAACTGACCTGCAAAAGATGTGTGGTGTTTCCATGAAGTGCTCTGTTCAGTTCTGTGTAAGTGACTCATGATAACAAATCGTTTTGTTGGAAGGACTTTAAGGAAGTATTTTGGGTGTGACTCCTGATTTCAGCTTGCACAAATATCTGATATGTGTAAGCAAATGTTTGTTAAGATAAATGAAATGGACCGTAGCTACCATTGAGGACACTGAGGTCATGTCCTCAGTGTTTGAACCCTGGCCACCATTTCCCCAAGTGTAATATCTAAAGCTCGCCACCAGGTGTCACTGTCCACCACAGAATCACCCACCATGTTATCCACAAAGTAAATCCTGCTGCAGTCATGATAGTGTGGGCTGCAGAGCGACTTCCTTCTAGCTGCATGTTAGGAAACTCCACAGTTAATCTGAATTTGTGGGTAATAAAAGATTCAAAAAAGTCCAAAATGTAACTCTGTTTTTATTGTTTACATTCCTCCAGAAGCAAACTGACTAAATGATACAAAAAAATCAATTACAAACTGACAGTTTCGTACCTTTTTATTAGACTGATTTGGTGAATTGGCTCTATTCCCTTCTTCAAGGGCGGTGCCCTGAGGTGATCTAATGTCAAATGGATCTTATTATTTATCATAATTAATAATTATCCCTGATAATCATTAATTATTATTGATAGCCAAATTTAACCCAAAACTCACTATTAATGTTGCATGAAGCACTACAGGCACACAGAACTAGATTTCTCTATTAATCGATGAGTTAAAATGGCCCTCAGAAAGTATTTTGAAGAAGGTGTGTGCTCACCTGTGTTACTGTGCCGCAGTCATCGAGGATCTACTTTAACCATCTTGAGACCTTCTCCTGAGCTCTTTTTACATAGTTAAGTTAATCTGAAATTGCAAGTAATGAGGGATTTTGACTTAAATTTATTCCATAAATTCAAAATGTCACTCTTGAAAACATGAAAATCCTCAAAGTGAAGTTTCTACCATGCAGAGTCTGAAGCAAACACACTTCTCATGCAAACATGTTTTTATTGAAAAGCAGGAAATGTGCAGATTAAAGTGATACAGAAGCTTCATATTCAATCAATCATTAACATCATTGTTGACAAACAGCCGTTTGAACACGTTTGATTGATTTTAACTGACATGAAGTTTGACAGAAGAACATATTGCATTGGTACTTTCTGATATCAGCAGGAGCATCACTGTCACAACGAATCACACTGTTTTATATACTGAAGAAAAGAAGAAAGAAAGTGAGAGGCCATCACCAAAATGATTTAACCAACTGTTGGACTGTGATTTACACTTCAGAGTGTTGAGTATTCTCAGCTCTGCTGCTTTTAAGAAGCTTTCTCAGGCGTTCACTTGTAATAACACAGGTATTCACGTTGGCCTTTGTTGCCTGTGTTGAGATTTCTTTCCATAACAGTGACACCCTTCCTCTCATACACGCCAGCTTTGTCACATTGCAGCAGCAGGGTGGTGGCCTTAATGGGGTTGCCGCATTCTTCTTTCCTGTACCACAGGTACACCTGGTTACCTCCAGTCCCGTGATTGAGGTCAACACACACTGAGTGGTAGTTGTGGTGCTTAAGGTACTGACACTGATTATCATCAGTGGAGACTGCCAGATCAGTGAGTGCACGCTGGGGGTCGGTGGTCTGACGGTACCAGATGAAGACATAGGCTCCTTCTGCACCCCTGTTGGTATCTTCATCCATTCGGATGTAGCCATCCTTCAACTTCTGCGCATCTGATCCGTAGGAATTAGTGGCAGTAACATCACAGATGTATGTTTGATATTCTCTCTTCACCCAGGCATGGATCCAGTTCCCTTTAGCCTTGCGGTTCAGATCACAGGTCAGTCTCTCCCAACCCTGGGAAACCTTGTCGGCCTCACTTTCTGCACTTGTAGTGACATCAAGGTCCACTATAGGAGTGTCGAACTCTCCGCACCCTCTGTAGTACCAAAAGTAGATGTAATCACCTTCAGCTCCAGCATTGAGGTCTTTGTGGATCTTTGTGTACCCTGCACTGGTCAATCCATGAGCCATATCATTGTTGAATGTAACCTGAACCCTGGTGATTGGGTTTTGGCAGCCACGTTTGTACCAAAGATAGATGTATTTTCCTCCTGCCCCTTTGTTCAGATCAACATCGATTTTCATGTAACCTTGACAGTGGAGAAGTTTCTCGTCACATTCATCCATGGACACAGCAAGGTCTGTGATGTATTGGGCCATTGTTGGTAACTGCATTAAAGTAAACAGAATAAGACATGAAGTTAACAGCATGACGGTGCCTTTTCAGCTGAGCTCCAATATAATTACAATATCAGTGGTCAAACATGGATCACCATCAAAACATCGAAAATAAATGATATTGTCAATGTGCTCACAAACTGCAGCCATTTACACCGTTTACACTGAAAATCATTCATTAAGATGTGAAATAGAAAAACAACACTCACGTTTCTGCTGACAGTGAATATCTGGCAGGAAGAAGTCAACTGATCTGCTGAAGTCTGCTGTACTAACCATCAGTCAGCTGTTTATATAGAGAGAGGAGGTGTGGCTCACTGTGCAACTTGTACTAACTTGCTCATATGTTAGCTAATAGTATGTTGGTGTGTGTGCGTGTGTATTATGTGTTTGTGTGTGTTTGGTGCTGGACGGGACAACTGCAGCTGCAGGAGGCAGCATCAGGGAGTCAATGTGCATGTCTTACTACCACCTGCCCATGTTGAGGCATGTGTTGAAGTACCAGGGTCGAGGCCCTTCACCAAACCTCTGGAGTTCAGTCACTCTTGAGCTGATTCTTGCAGGACTCTAGCTAGAGATTTCTCTGTTGAACAGGAGGAGAGCTGGCTTCCTAACTTGTGCGTCTGTATGAAAGTTTGTTCCTGTGCTGCGCTTATTTAGCTTGCTAATTAGCTGCATTACCTCAGCTGTTCAGCCTCGCCAACACAACTGCTCTGTCCAAATGCTTAAAGCTCACTCTTGTTTCCTATGTGCTCGTCTCCGTACCTGCATTTGGGTCCTCATCATTGTGTCATCACGACAGAGTATAGAAAGCTGCAGCCCTGAAATCACATCCTTACCAGCTTCTGCTCCACAAGCTTCTGTCATTCAACGCATCTTTCATTTAACATTACTTTCATCTGTCGTGCTTTGTCTTGTCCTGTTACAGACATCTTTGAACTAACCATGACCCTTGTACATAAACTGACCTGTAAAAGATGTGTGGTGTCCATGAAGTGCTCTGTTCAGTTCTGTGTAAGGGAGTCATGATAACAAACAGCTTCATTGGAAGGACTTTAAGGAAGTATTTTGGGTGTTACTCCATATTTTCATCTTGCGTAAATATGTGATATGTGTAAGCAGCTGTTTGTGGTGTTTCCATGAAGTTCAGTTCTGTGTCAGTGACTCATGATAAAAAACAAACAGCATCATTATTTAAACTGAAGCCTTTAAAAGAAATCTGAAGGTTAAGAGTTTTTATTTGTAAAATGTGTAAACTGTACAAAGAACAATGTTTCCATGTTGATTTGTTTGCAGCATTTGAACACAATGAATTAATGAAGCCACCTCATGTGCACACATACTGTGGTCCCTTACATGTGGAGATGTGGTCATATATAAAGGTTTAGTGTTCTGTATAAGGTCTTTGGGTAAAATACACCTGTAATGTGATGATCTCCAGACGCTGTACTCTGTTGAGATAAATGAAATGGACTCTGAGGAACTTCTGTGTTGTGCTGGAAGCCGCTCATTAGTTCATGTTAGCTGCCTCCATTTGTAAACTAACGTTAGCTACTGTCAGGACCGTAGCTACCACTGAGGACACTGAGGTCATGTCCTCGGGGTTTCTCTGGGTCTTTGATATCTTAATATATATATTTGGTAACACTTTATAATCATTACAATAAACAATTAGACATGATAAAAAATGGCAAAAGTATAGTTAATTAAACTTTAGTTCATAATTATTTAACTGTTAACAAGCAATGAAATGCTTTATAAACTATTTATGAGCAGTTGTTTATTGAAAGTTGCAGTTGATGTTCATAAAACTGTAAATGCTTAATAAATACTGTGTAGTTCATTTATAAACATTATTTTGACGCCATTAGAGATAAAACTGATGTTTTTAACCTTTACACTTACTTAATAAATGTTTTATGAACCATTTTATTGTTTCTGAACACTAAATCTAATAAACTATACATTTACCAGTTATTATTGAAAGGTTGTAATAAAGTGTTATCCATGTCAGTAAAGTTATTTTTTTAGCAAAGTTTATTACACTACAGACAACATTGGCCGTATTTGTTACTCATCTTCTTCTTATGTCAAAATTTGAGTCATCTATTTTGTGTTACTGATATTATTTCCTAAGCAATTATCAGTCCTGACAGAATTCAGAGAAATACACAGATTTATACTGTAGTCATCAATATTTACTGGATGGAGGTGCAGGTGGAGGTGGAGGTGCAGGTGCAGGTGCAGGTGGAGGTGCAGGTGCAGGTGCAGGTGCAGGTGGAGGTGGAGGTGGAGATGGAGATGGAGATGGAGGTGGAGGTGGAGATGGAGGTGGAGGTGGAGGTGCAGGTGGAGGTGGAGGGCAGGACTTCAGTATTTCTAAAATCCTGGCTATGGCCCTGACTACTGTTGCTCTCTGTCAGCAGATCAGAGGGACGAGGCACTAGAGAACGTTCATTAAGTCTCATCCTTTGGACTGTGGCACTTAATCCAACCCCAAGTCTTACCCAAAGAAATCCACAGTCCAGCAGCATTAAAACAAATCGTCCACAGGCTTGTACAGGCGGCTGAGAGAGACGGGAAGGTCTCATTTTTCACATCACGTTACAATCCGCTCACTACGGTCAATAAAAAAGTGATTCATACATGTTAACTGCTACAAACTGTAACACAGAGACCTGTTAAGAAAGCAAAGATGACTCTTGAATTTCAGAGACTCTGCAACAGAAGAAGGTGTTGATTCATAGTTTATCTCTGTTGTCTTTTATAGTCAGAGAAACTAGTTGTACTATTAGCAGTGAGCAGAGAGTCTGTGTTTACCCGTCTGTCTGTCTGTCCGTCCGTCTGTCCGTCCGTCTGTCTGTCTGTCCGTCTGTGTTTTGTTGTGTCTGTCTGTGAGCAACATATCTCACATTTGGCATTTTTATAATTTTTTCTTTTACAAATGAAACAATATATTGTGTCCACACTGTTTCCTTTTTAAACACTGAATAAGTCTTAGAACAATAAAGCATGATACATATGTGAAAGATGTGTTTGTGTGTTGTTGGTTAAATGTTGGTCCAGTTCTGTGTTTGTATGTAGAGAGCAGCTGTCATTGGAGTCATTATGTGTCTGTTCAGCCGTGCCAGTGGACACTTGTTTAGCCTCGCCAACACAACTGCTCTGTCCAAATGCTTAAAGCTCACTCTTGTTTCCTATGTGCTTGTCTCCGTACCTGCATTTGGGTCCTCATCATTGTGTCATCATGACAGAGTATAGAAAGCTGCAGCCCTGAAATCACATCCTTACCAGCTTCTGTCCACAAGCTTCTGTCTACAAGCGTCTTTCATTTAACATTACTTTCATCTGTCGTGCTTTGTCTTGTCCTGTTACAGACATCTTTGAACTAACCATGACCCTTGTACATAAACTGACCTGTAAAAGATGTGTGGTGTTTCCATGAAGTGCTCTGTTCAGTTCTGTCTAAGGGAGTCATGATAACAAACAGTTTCATTGGAAGGACTTTAAGGAAGTATTTTGGCTGCAACTCCTGATTTCAGGTTGCACAAATATTTGACATGTCAAAGCAAACGTTTGTGATGTTTCCATGAAGTTCAGTTCTGTGTCAGTGATTCATGATAAAAAACAAACAGCATCATTATTTAAACTGATGCCTTTAAAAGAAATCTGAAGGTTAAGAGTTTTTATTTGTAAAATGTGTAAACTGTACAAAGAACAATGTTTCCATGTTGATTTGTTTGTAACATTTGAACGCAATGAATTAATGAAGCCACCTCATGTGCACACATACTGTGGTCCCTTACATGTGGAGATGTGGTCATATATAAAGGTTTAGTGTTCTGTATAAGGTCTTTGGGTAAAATACACCTGTAATGTGATGATTTCATGACAAAAAATGGGAAAAGTATAGTTAATTAACCTTTGGTTCGTAATTATGGCACTGATATTATTTCCTAAGTGATGCTCGGTCCTGTCATAATTCAGAGAAATGCACAGATTTATACTGTAGTCATCAATATTTACTGGATGGATGGAGGTGGAGGTGGAGGTGGAGGTGCAGGTGGAGGTGGAGGACAGGACCTCAGTATTTCTAAAATCCTGGCCATGGCCCTGACTACTGTTGCTCTCTGTCAGCAGGTCAGAGGGACGATGTTGCCATGTAGAGAGAAGGTAGGACCCAAATGCAGAAACACTCGGGAGGCAGACAGGATTCAGGAAC
Organism: Pagrus pagrus; assembly: GCF_965226575.1. NCBI lineage: Eukaryota > Metazoa > Chordata > Actinopteri > Spariformes > Sparidae > Pagrus > Pagrus pagrus. The sequence continues at coordinate 2,105,129 of NC_140200.1, read as the reverse complement.
TAAAGGCGAGCTTTATTAAACAAAAGCTGAATAATACGAACAAAACAATACTGTCTGGAACAAATAACACTACAAAAAATATGTGCCCGTTAACAATCCATTTTACTGAAACAGAGAAAACCAAATGTGATCAGCATGTTCCTTTTCATTACCACTGCCTTGTACTGATGTTTCACAGATTTTATTTTATCTCTCCTCCTCGTTTGCAAAGTGATGAATGTTATCTCCATATCGTCACAATCCACCTTTAAATGTTTTTAATGTTTATGTTCATTTGTGTCCACAAGGGAATATAAAACATGTGAATAACAAACATTTGTCATCGTGTTGTCTTTTTTCAAGGCTCCTGATCTGAACTGTTCCTTGGTGGGTGAAAAGAGTTTCTCACCTCTAAATGAAAGATGTGATTGTGACACCCTGGCCACCATTTCCCCAAGTGTAATATCTAAAGCTCGCCACCAGGTGTCACTGTCCACCACAGAATCACCCACCATGTTATCCACAAAGTAAATCCTGCAGTCATGATAGTGTGGGCTGCAGAGCGACTTCCTTCTAGCTGCATGTTAGGAAACTCCACAGTTAATCTGAATTTGTGGGTAATAAAAGATTTTACTTCATTTTTTACATGAAGTCCAAAATGTAGCTGTCACTGTTTTTATTGTTTACATTCCTCCAGAAGCAAACTGACTAAATGTGTAGTACAGGAACTGTATGATGTCATCAGACAAAACAAGCAGATGGAATTATTATTGTAGCTGGTGGTTTTAATGAAACAGACCTCAGACCTGTTACAAGTAATATCCTTGATCACGTCTATAAATATTTCTGGCAGCTACAAAGTCCTCCCTTGTACTTACTTTGGATCATATGTCCCTGTTTCTTGTGCCTACGTACTCGCAGCTGATCTAAAGGGTCAAACCATCAGTAAAAACTGTTAAATTGTGGACAGATGAAGCTGTACACTATGTGTACAGTCACTCGTCTGGTTCAACGCCTCAGCACATGTCCGGCACAGCGGGAACATGAGTTTGTTGTGACACCTACAGGGCAGGACAGGACGGCATAAGCCTCTCGGTGGGAGCACATCGCACTTCACAAACCCGAAATAGTTATCAAGGGAATCAAAATCCCCAAAGATAATCTTGGGGTGACCTATTGGATACTGTTTTTACGAGTTAACAGCCGGGTACAAACTGGTGAAATCGTAATATCTTACCTTCTCACCATCTGACACCTTATGGTACAACTTCATGGCGTTTGTACGCCCTCTAAACAGAGCCTGTCGGGGGTCCGGGTGTTCTGGTTTTTGGTAACCTTTCAAAAAGGTTTGGAGGCTAGATATAGTCTTTTTAAGTTTGCGCCATTCACACTCCCACATCACTTTGTGAGGGAAATAACCTTTCGTCACATCCTCAAACCCTAAGGCTGCTGGTATTTTGGATAAGCGCATAGGCAGAAAGCTGAAAGAGTCTATCCATTGCTGTTGGTATGATTTGTCATACATTAGAATGACCCTGCTGCCTCTTATCGTCAGCTGTGGGGTGATTCCTTGTTTGACATATGTTTGACGCACAGTATTCCAGCAGTATGTAGTTGTCAAACCCTGATGCGTTATGTGCTATGAATGTATAGTCCCTAAATTTAGTTCACCAATGTTTTAACACAATTTGTTCCCTCAAAACAAAACTTTCCTCCATCAATGTCTTTTACACGCGCATAATTTGTATCATGTTTGCCGTTATTATACCGTGTCTCATAATCAAACATTTTGTATTTTCCCTGCAGTTTTTTCTTCTTCATAGGTTTGATATAACACTGATGTGGTGCCTTAACACCCAATTTATTTTCGCCACAGTGTCGACGCCTGATAGGTTGACACTTGTGAGCATTTTTTCCTACTGTGTAGATTCTACCGCATGCCTCACAGTAGTTAAGTCCGTCACAAGGTATCAGTTTGTGTTCTTTCTCAACCAGTATGTGTTGTTCGTAACAAAATGGGGAATTGCATATGCATCTGCACTTGGTACTGATCGGTTGATCAAGTCATTCAGTTGTGAAACAGACGTTACATCTGAGATCGCAATTATGGTACAGGGGTGTTTCATTTGTTTCATGACAATAATGACACACGTATGAAGCACCCAGAACCCCGTCTGGTTTTCTATCAAATAATAATGGTTATCATGTAGGTAAAGTCAGACAGTGTCTTTGTTGGGTGTGTCATGTGTTTTGTAACACAGCAATCATCTGCGGTCAGCTGCGTGGTGGAAGATTATGATTTTTGCGTTTATCTCTTCCTTGAATTTTGTGACATCATCAAATGATACACTACGAGTGAGGTCGTGCATCACCTTCCTATGTTTGTTTTTTGCATACACCATTCTTCCATGCAAGGTCTTTATGTCTTTGTGTTTAAAATGTGTAAGACAGAGACTGAAACACAAATTATTATTTCCGATATTGTTGTTATTGCCCAATCGGTTGTACAGAAATCGCCCTTTCACTGACAAAATCTCATCATAAGGTACTTTACCCAAACCGAGACGGACTACACCGCTTCTATTCTGTACCACCGTAACAATAAATTCCAATTCGTCATCACCTGTCAATACTGCATTTAAAATACTACCAGGATGCGCCCCCTCTAATGCACGATCAATTACACAAGACAGCCTATCCCTGACTCTCATGGGTACCAGCTCAGGATTAGCTATAAGTTAACGTCCTATGCCCCTGCTAGAGACACGTGTACACGTGGTGTAAGTAATCCACCATTTGGTCATGTTTGATTCCCACTTGAAAAGTGTTTAGCATACATATAAACATATACAAGGTAAAGGTAATTTATGTATATATGTATATATATACCTTTACCTCTTACACAGAAACCAAACACACACACACACACACACACACACACACACACACACACACACACACACACAGAGAAACCAAACACACACACACACACACACACACACACACACACTCACACATACACACACACACACACACACACACACACACACACAGAGAAACCAAACACACACACACACACACACACACACACACACGAGTAAGCTATTTACACAGAGGCATGGGAGGGGCTTGTGAACACATGCAGGGTGCTGAGCATGGGCAGAGCACATACATGCACACATACACACACTCTTATTTCACATGTATGTGCAAAGGCACCAGTTATATACTACTGGCATTGGACTGAGACCGTCACCCACTGAGTACCAGACGAGCTGTGCCATCACACCGGCTATTGGACCGAGACTGCCCGCTTGCTGACTCCACAAGACCACTCTTCAAATAAAGTAGGCTAACCATCACTCATCCTGCTGGATTCACATCTATGAAATAAGAGTTGGTGTCTTTGGCTTTGATTCAGATCCTTTGAGCTTAGGAGAAATTTGGTCAGGGCTCTGTTAGCATTAAATTATTCTCGTATTAAAAATCATTTCACCCAACCCGTAATTTCACCATCCGCACATATTTCATTTGTAAACTCATTACATTAGTCATTACAGACTCAGTACACTACACTACAAACACTTTTCAAGTGGGAATCAAAGATGACCAAATGGTGGATTACTTATACCACGTGTACACGTGTCTCTAGCAGGGGCATAGGATGTTAACTTATTGCTAAGTCCATGAACCAACAAACCATGGAGTTCACACAGTTGTTAAAGGTTTGTTAATGTTTTTTAATGTGTTAATAACAAAGGCCAAAGTATTTGAACTAAATGTGAATTCTGATTATCAAATACTAAGGTTCACTGTGCAGCCTCCCAAATTGTTTTTCTTTAACTCTCTTTCCCAGTACGGCTGGGACTGTGGATTCAGAGGTTAACTGCTTTGATGACTGCCACAGTGAGGTGGTAAACTTCAGTATTTCTCAGTTTGCATTGCTTTCGCCTTGATAACTGTAGGGTGGCCCTGCATTGGAGGTTCCAATTTTGGCAGTATAAGCCTGGCACTGGTCAATTTTGAGTTCCTATCTTGACGCACACAGTAACGTGGGTTAAAACTGTCCATCTTTGAATCCCATTGCCTTGAGGTCCAACCATCCTAGAGTTACTCATTGCCGTGGCTTGCTGATGAGTTATATCGGGTATTACCGATTTGAATTTGAGTGCTAGCTTATCACAGCTAGAAAATAACTCCACCTTCGTAGCAAAATTACACATTGACTATTAGTCCTTCGAAATCCGAATGCCTGCTTGTTTTTGAATTTCACACAAGTTTGAGTTAATTAACCAAGCCAACTCTACCTTTAATCGAAAGACAATAAGTATTTCAAATTTCAAATAAATGAATGAATAAAAGCAGAATAAGTAAAAACGTTTTTTTTTTAAAAGTTAAAACAATGGAAGAGACCGATGATTCAAACCCCAAAAGTTTTATGGGACCCCTTAGAGAATCTAGATTCAGTACTATTGGATCTTACCAAAGACTCGCTGCCAGGCTGTTGTGGATAGGAGCTGCAGTGTTTTAGCGCTAGCCTCGTGCTGTGAGTGAACCGGTGCGCAGCTTGAGAGAGCTCCTGTGTGTAGCTGAATGTGTGCATTTCTAACCGAAAGATAACATCTCCTACCTCCATTTATCCAGTTGCTACAATATGTTGGCTTCATGTTTATGTGTATTTAAAGACATTTAAATTCGTGGGGAAAAAAACTGGGGGGAAAAAAATATAAAAAATTGTTTAATCAACCAAAAAATTCATGACCCCCCCTGCAGTACACTGCGGACCCCCTAGGGGTTGCGGACCCCCTGTTGAACACCTCTGGTCTAAAGTGTACAGTAAATTGATGGTGTCCCTAACCATGTGCGTTCTCCTCATCAGGATGACGTGGCTGCTCACCCTCCTGACCCTTGGCTTGGTAATAGCTGCTGTCCTTCCTGAGATAGTACAACCAGGACCAAGCTCTGTGATCGGACTGGATCCCCCGGAGGTATGTAGAAGAAACACACCAACCACAGCCGAACTTACCGGCTGGGCAGGCAAAATGTTGAACAGGGAGGTCATAGAACACGCCGAAGCAGACACGACTCACATGTTGCAGAAGTTGCAGAAGTTCACTGTCACTCAATCAGAACTAAGTGGGTTCGGGTGCAGACCTAGACGATTCATTGGGGGACTCCTGGAGGCAGCTGCTGTTGTCGGAACCCTTTTTAATCTTGGACTCTCTGCAGTCAATGCTGTCAGTTTATCCACTGTAAAACGTCATATAGGTGAATTACAAGCTGAAATCCCAGACATCAGAGCACAAATCAACCAGCAACAGCAGGAGTTACAAACCGTAGGACAATCACTGAAGGGCACCATTCTGGTCAGTTTGGTAATGACAGATATGCTACATGACATTGGATCCTCAGTGGACAGCTTAGCCATGGCTAAGATTCCTCCTTATCTTATTCCGTTGTCTCTGGTGCAGGACATTCTGTCCACCACCACCAGAGACGTAGTCACACCACTTCAGGCTCACCTAGCTTACACACTAGTGCTTTCCCCATACATGTCAACCTGGAGGAAAGGGAAGTAGGTTTCATTATCAATCTGCCAATAATCGCTGCAGAAAACATTTACAGGCTTAAAGATGTGGTGAATGTGGGATTTTGGCAAGGCGACACACACGTTAAAGTGCAGATTACATCGCTTATTGCATACCATGATAACAACCCTGGGCTGTATTTGGCCCCATCTGTTGTTAGAAGAACAAGTTAGGAAGCCAGCTCTCCTCCTGTTCAACAGAGAAATCTCTAGCTAGAGTCCTGAAAGAATCAGGCTCAAGAGTAAATGAACTCCAGAGGTTTGGTGAAGGGCCTCGACCCTGGTACTTCAACACATGCCTCAACATGGGCAGGTGGTAGTAAGACATGCATATTGACTCCCTGATGCTGCCTCCTGCAGCTGCAGTTGTCCCGTCCAGCACCTCACCACCACCAAACACACACAAACACATTATACACACACATACACACCAACATACTATTAGCTAACATATGAGCAATTTAGTACAAGTTGCACAGTGAGCCACACCTCTTCTCTCTATATAAACAGCTGACTGATGGTTGGTACAGCAGACTTCAGCAGATCAGTTGACTTCTTCCTGCCAGATATTCACTGTCAGCAGAAACTTGAGTGTTGTTTTTCTATTTCACATCTTAATGAATGATTTTCAGTGTAAACTGTGCAAATGGCTGCAGTTTGTGAGCACATTTACAATATCATTTATTTTCGATGTTTTGATGGTGATCCATGTTTGACAACTGATATTGTAATTATATTGGAGCTCAGCTGAAAAGGCACCGTCATGCTGTTAACTTCATGTCTTATTCTGTTTACTTTAATGCAGTTATCAACAATGGACCAATACATCACACACCTTGCTGTGTCCATCGATGAATGTGACGAGCAACATCTCCAATCACAAGATTACAAGAAAATCGATGTTGATCTGAACAAAGGGGCAGGAGGAAATGACATCTTTCTTTGGTACAAACGTGGCAGCCAAAACCCAATCACCAGGGTTCAGATTACATACAACGATGTTATGGCTCATGGACTGACCAGTGCAGGGTACACAATGATCGATAAAGACCTCAATGCTGGAGCAGGAGGTGATTACATCTACCTTTGGTACTACAGAGGGTCCGGAGAGTTCCACACTCCTATAGTGGATGTTGATGTAGCTACAAGTGCAGAAAGTGATGCTGACAAGATTTCTCATGGTTGGGAGGGAGTGACCTGTGATCTGAACCGCAAGGCTAAAGGGAACTGGATCCATGCCTGGGTGAAGAGAGAACATCAAACATACATCTGTGATGTTACTGCCACTGATTCCTACGCATTAGACGCAGAGAACTTGAAGACTGGTTACATCCGTTTGGATGAAGATACTAACAGGAATGCAGGAGGATCTGATGTCTTCATCTGGTACCGTCAGACCACCGACCCCCAGCGTGCACTCACTGATCTGGCAGTCTCCACTAATCGTTATCAGTATCAGCGCCTTCAGGTGCAAAACTACCACCTAGTGAATGTTAACCTCAACGACAGGGCTGGAGGTAACACGGTGTACCTGTGGTACAAGAAAGTACAAGGTGACAACCCCATTAAGGCCATCATCCTGCTTCTGCAATGTGACAAAGCTGGCGTGTATGAGAGGAAGGGTGTCACTGTTATTGAAAAAGATCTCAACACAGGCAATGATGGCCTCCGTGAATACCTGTGTTATTATCAGTAAAAGCCTGAGAAAGCTTCTTAATAGCAGCAGAGCTGAGAATACTCAACACTCGCTGAAGTGTAAATCACAGTCCAACAGTTGGTTAAATCATTTTGGTGATGGCCTCTCGCTTTCTTTCTTCTTTTCTTCAGTATATAAAACAGTGTGATTCGTTGTGACAGTGATGCTCCTGCTGATATCAGAAAGTACCAATGCAATATGTTCTTCTGTCAAACTTCATGGCAATTAAAATCAATCAAACGTATTCAAACGGCTGTTTGTCAACAATGATGTTAATGATTGATTGAATATGAAGCTTCTGTATCACTTTAATCTGCACATTTCCTGCTTTTCAATAAAAACATATTTGCATGAGAAGTGTGTTTGCTTCAGACTCTGCATGGTAGAAACTTCACTTTGAGGATTTTCATATTTATCAGCTCAGGAGAAGGTCTCTCAAGATGGTTAAAGTAGATCCTAGATGACTGCAGCACAGTAACACAGGTGAGCACACACCTTCTTCAAAATATTTTCTGAGGGCCATTTTAACTTATTGAATCTAGTTCTGTGTGCCTGTAGTGCTTCATGCAACATTAATAGTGAGTTTTGGGTTGAATTTGGCTATCAATACTAATGAATGATTATCAGGGATAATTATTAATTATGATAAATAATAAGATCCATTTGACATTAGATCACCTCGGGGCACCACCCTTGATGAAGGGAATAGATAACCAATTCACCAAATCAGTCTCATAAAAGGTACTAAACTGTCATTTTGCAACTCTGATTAATAATTAACTTAATAACTACAACCAAAGCTGTAATGGTCGAAGGATTTCAGAGTCCTTGACAGAGTCGAGGTTGGCAACATTCACTCTACAATACAATATTAAATAGACAGTATGAAGGTTCAAAAGGCTTTTATTTAACACAAAGATGAAAACACACAATCTAACATGTACTATATACAGTGTGTGTGTGTGTGTGTGTGTGTATGTTCATTGCGCTGGAAAGTGCAATAGTGTGACCCATTGCACCACTAAATGTGGCCAGGTCAAATTGACCCGGGAAGACCACAAATGTTTGTTTTCTATGTGCTTGTCTCCGTACCTACATTTGGGTCCTCATCAGTGTGTGTGTGTGTGTGTGTGTGTGTGTGTGTGTGTGTGTGTGTGTGAGTGTGTGTGTGAGAGAGAGAGAGAGAGAGAGAGAGAGAGAGAGAGAGTGTTAGAGGTCATTGTGTGTGTGTGTGTGTGTGTGTATTCATTGTGCTGGAAATCTACATTTAGTGGTGCAATGGGTTGTGACCCATTGCACCACTAAATGTGGCCGGGTCAAATTGACCCGGGAAGACCACAAATGCTATACATTTTTTATAAAAAACACATAATATAAAAAAATTGTCATTATTAATTTACTTGCAAAGAGCATAGTATGGAAACATCCATGTCATTTTAAGGCATTTATATGGTAGAAAACCAAAGTTCTGACATATTAACTTTTGAAAACAGGTCAAACTGACCCAAAGACAACAGGAGGGTTAAGCAAGTATTTTGGCTGTGATTCCTGATTTCAGCTTGCACAAATATGTGACATTTGAAAGCAAATGTTTGAGGTGTTTCCATGAAGTTCAGTTCTGTGTAAGTAAGACTTGATAAAAAAACAAAACAGGCATCATTATTTAAACTGATGCCTTTAAAAGAAATCTGAAGGTTAAGAGTTTTTATTTGTAAAATGTTGAAACTTTACAAAGAATAATGTTTACATGTTGATTTGTTTGCAGCATTTGAACACAATGAATTAATGAAGCTACCTCGTGTGCATACATACTGTGGTCCCTTACATGTGGAGATGTGGTCATATATAATAATAATAATAATACATTTTATTTACAGTATAACTCGTTTTACGGGTGCTCAAAGACGCTTCCATAAAAATATCAACACAATTAAAATATAGAACAATGTGGAGTAACACACAATTAAGATACACAAACAATGTAGAAGGTTAAAAAAAGACATAAAATGAGAAGAGGATAAAAGAACAGAAAATTAGACATATTTAATTTAATTTACAGATTAAAAGCCAGTTTACAAAGGTGTGTTTTTAGGAGTGATTTGAAGGTGTGGGGGTCTGTACAGTCTCTGATGGGTTTGGGGAGTGAATTTCAGAGGGCGTGGGATAAAAAATAAAAATAATAAAAATTTATAAAAAGTATTTAAAGACTTAAAATGTAAAAACAAGAGGTGTATCTCATGCAGCCAGTGTAGTTACATGATCCCACACTGATTTTGAGTCAATTGATCACATGACCTGGAAGCTATTGAGCTAACATGCTAATATTTACATATAAAAATTGATAAAAATTAATAAAAATATTTAAAGATGTAAAATGTAAAAACAAGAGGTGTATCTCATGCAGCCAGTGTAGTTACATGATCCCAACATGATTTTGAATCAATTGATCACATGACCTGGAAGCTATTGAGCTGACATGCTAATATTTGCATATACAAATTAATAAAGATATTTAGAGATGTAAAATGTAAAAACAAGAGGTGTATCTCATGCAGCCAGTGTAGTTACATGATCCCACACTGATTTTGAGTCAGTTGATCACATGAAAAAAAGCGAATGTTTGAAATGTTTGAAAAATATGCCGCTACTCCTACAATGAAAAAAAAATGTCGAAATAGTGTTTGTGTGTGTTTGGTGCTGGACGGGACAACTGCAGCTGCAGGAGGCAGCATCAGGGAGTCAATGTGCATGTCTTACTACCCCCTGCCCATGTTGAGGCATGTGTTGAAGTACCAGGGTCGAGGCCCTTCACCAAACCTCTGGAGTTCAGTCACTCTTGAGCTGATTCTTGCAGGACTCTAGCTAGAGATTTCTCTGTTGAACAGGAGGAGAGCTGGCTTTCTAACTTGTGCATCTGTATGAAAGTTTATTCCTGTGCTGCGCTTATTTAGCTTGCTAATTAGCTGCATTACCTTAGCTGTTCAGCCTCGCCAACACAACTGCTAGGTCCAAATGTGTAGCGGACTAACAGCTTTCGTGTTTAGTGCCCAAGGTAGAATGAGTGTTTGAAAAGTGATGCAATCGCTCGTCTTAGAGAAAAGTGAACTGACTTGACAACAGATATTTAAACTAAGCTCAACGAAATGATTCAGACCAGGAAGATGATTTGCAATATGTAAAACTCAACAGTATGTCATGATTTTGGTTATTGGGTCGTTAGTTCGTATCCTCTTGTGTCGTGTTGTCACTTTCCACTTCCTGCACACCTGTGATCCCAGTGTGCTCTTCCCCAGTCTGCCTTCCTTTGCATTAAAGGACTTTACTCTGCCTGCCACTGTTGCTTGCCTTCTGGATTCTTGTGTTTGGACGGTCAGCTCTCATTAAAGCTCACTCTTGTTTTCTATGTGCTTGTCTCCGTACCTGCATTTGGGTCCTCATCATTGTGTCATCATGACAGAGTATAGAAAGCTGCAGCCCTGAAATCACATCCTTACCAGCTTCTGCTCCACAAGCTTCTGTGATTCAACACATCTTTCATTTAACATTACTTTCATCTGTCGTGCTTTGTCTTGTCCTGTTACAGACATCTTTGAAGTAACCATGACCCTTGTACATAAACTGACCTGTAAAAGCAACAACGTGTGGTGTTCATGAAGTGCTCTGTTCAGTTATGTGTGACACCTGCAGACTCCTTGGCAGGACATTAAGGAAGAATTTTGGGAGCAACAAATGTTATATAATCCAACAACCAGCTGCGCTAAACAGAAATCCACAGTCCAGCAGCATAAAAACACCCTGTTGAAAAACACGGCTTAAAGCTTCTAGGTCATTTGACCCATTGACTCAAATTCAATGTACACATTTCTTCCTGATCTGTTTGAATGAGATGCACCTCTATATATTTGTTTTTAGTGGAATTTAAATTTATTCTGAAAATTTTAAAGAAAAATCTGCAGTTTTCATGAACTTATCAACTTTGTTTTTCAACAGCTTCCAGATCATTTGACCCATTGACTCAAATTCAATGAGCAAATGTCTTCCTACACCGGTTGAATGAGACAAACCACTGTATAGTTGTTTTTTATAGTCAAACTTTAGTCGTAAAATCTGCATTTCTTTTTAAAAATCTTTTTTATGGAACAACTGGCAACATCTCTTTTTTATTTCATTTTACTGCTTCTTCTATTGGCATTGATTTTATGTCACTGACATGGCAGCAACTGAAAAGAAATGCTGAATTTTCATAATTAATATTCATATAAAATAGACGAAGCAGTAAAATGTCATTAAAAGAGATGTGTCTTGTCTCATTTACTAATACAATCCAGCAGTGGTTTGGAGTCACTGGTGGCTATTGAAAAAAAAAAAAAAATCAGCGTGCTACATGAAAGCAGTTTAGTATTCATTTTTTAATCATAATTTTCAGTGATGTCACGATGTCAGCATGAAGAAACATAGTTTTTGTGTAAATCAAACCATCAATAGAGTAATTTATTGATGGTTCCTAAATCAGCCTCCAGCGCAGGGCGAGGGTCTGGGAGGCAGCTGACCGTCCTCCTGCAGCCGACACTGGGGGACACTGAGGACGAGACCTCCACTCTGCACTCCTGAGGGCCTTCACACTACCTACTCTACCAAGTGTAATACTTAGACCTCGCCACCAGGTGTCACTGTGCACCATGGGATCTCCCACCATTGTATCTCCAGAGCTCACCTTTTTTTAAATTATTATTCAGGAACTTTAAACACATACAAACAATTTACACAAGTTCAAAATTAAAGTCCATTCTCAGCACAACCAAACATGAACAAACAAAACAAAACACAAATTAGAATTTAGTGGTCTGCTAATTAAAAAGGAGTGAATTTGAAATGTCTAAATAGTCTAATTGTTTTCGCCAGTTTCTGTGTTTTGGGATCTAAATTTTCATTGGAAGTCAAATTTGATTTAAAATCTGTGACTTTAAAAGTGTGACAGGAGGGCAATCGTTCAAGCCACTTCATTTTGTCAATGTAATGTTCTGCTAAAATAATAATTAAATTAATTATTTACATTTCATCTGGGGAGAAGCTGGACTTGTATTTCTGTAAATCATAGACAAAGTAGCCTAGTAGCATGGAAATAATCTGTAAAAGCAATGTTCAGTAGTTTCTCTCCCACAATCACAGAAAATAGATGACTAATTCTGACAAAAGAAGAAGATAAGTAACAAATACGGCCTATTAGTCCTATTAAGTGTATTAAACTTATTTAAACTCGTGTCTTTGCTGAAGAAAACTTTACTGACATGGGTAACACTTTATTATAACCTTCATTAATAACTGGTAAATGTATAGTTTATTAGATTTAGTGAAGTAATTTCACTGTTCAGAAACAATTAAATGGTTCATAAAACATTTATTAAGTAATTGTAAAGGTTAAAAACATCAGTTTAATCTCTAATGGCGTCAAAATAATGTGTATAAATGAACTGCACAGTATTTATTAACCATTTGCAGTTTTATGAACATCAACTGCAACTTTCCAACAAACAGCTGCTCATAAATAGTTAAATAACTACGAACTAAAGTTTAATTAACATTTGCCTTCTTCTTTTTTATGATTGTTTATTTTAATGACCAGCGCCCACCACAGTTATGACGTCAGGACGTTCTCCGCTCAGCCAATCAGCGGCACGGAACCGGAACTAAGGCGGGACCTTGAAGTAGAACACCAAAACAATGGCGGCTGTCACCTCGAGCAGACCCTACCACATTATCATTTTCGGTGCCACCGGGTTCACGGGGCAGTTCGTGGTGGAAGAGGTGGCTCGGACCGCCGCAGAGAGTCCCGGCGGCGCCGCCCTGAAATGGGCCGTGGCCGGGAGAAGCAGGCAGCGCCTGGAGGACGTATTGAGACGGGCCGCGGGGAGGCTGTGTATGTGCCCCACAGACTGAAGCTAACAGGGGCAGGAGCTGCTGTCAGCCTCCTGACGAGCAGGATACTCTGCCTGACTGACAGAGGCAGCAGTGTTGTTGTTGTTGTTGTTGTTGTTGTGTTGCTCTGCTGGTAATTGTGTAGCTACAAGTAAACACTTTTAAACTTGACCCCTGAACACACCTGTCAGTTCACTGTTTTGCTCCAAAATCAGCTAACTGTCAGCTAGCTTAAAGAGAGGACAGTGTGGCTCACATAGCTGGACTACTGTGTCATGTTACAACCTTATTTATGCTGTAGCTGCAGTAGTTCAGTCATCTTTAATACCAGAGCACTGCCACACAACTGCTGTGTTGCAAAAAACATTAAAGAGGTCATGTAATGCAAATTTTCAGGTTCATACTTTTATTTGGGGGGGTCCTAGTAGAATAGGTTTACATACTTTAATAAAAAAAAACCATTATTTTTCTCATATGGTGCATCGCTGCAGCATCCCTTTACAGGGATGTCTCGAACACTCCGTTTTAGCTACAGAGTGAGACATCTAGCCTCTGTTCAGTCTTTGGTGAGAGATGCACATTTACTTAACAGCAGGATGTAGCCAATCAGAGGCAGAGGAGGGCGGGTCATGCCGAGCAAGGTAGTGTGATCTAAAATAACGCTGCTACAGCAGCAGTGTCTGTTTTTACATGCACACAAATGCTACATAATACGATAAAGGAAAGGCAAAAAGAGAAAGCCGTAAATCAGGTGTAGGAGTGATCCACTGTAATCAGTGAAAGATTTTCTCTCTTCCTCTCTTCTGTCAGCTATGCCAGAGCTGAGGACAGACATCGAAGTCATTGTTGCTGATGTGTCTATCGAGGAATCGCTGGCCATCATGTGCCAACAGGGCCTGGTGATCCTCAACTGTGTGGGGCCTGTGAGTATGTTTCCAGACTTTGTCATGGAGTGAAACAAAGTGCCCTTTGAGATTACGTCTGACCCAGGTTGTTAAATCGGATTCACACCCACAACACTGTAATCTTGTGGCTTGTGTTGCGTTGGATAATTCTGTCTCTGGTCTCTTTGTCCTTTCAGTACAGATTTTATGGTGAACCAGTGGTCAAAGCTTGCGTTGAAAACGGAGCTCACTACTTGGACATCTGCGGCGAGCCTCAGGTTGGAAAATAAATATATATCCATCACTATATTGAGATTATGTTTTTCAGCTTGGTTGTTACTGCCATTAACGTAGACTGATTAGATTGAGGGTTGTCCTCGACGCAGCAGCAAAGGGTTCGAATCCGACCCGTAGCTCTTTGCTGCATGTCACCGCCCCATCTCTCATCCCATTTCCTGTCATCTCTCTAAGCTGTCATGTCAAAATGAAGCCATGGAAAGGCCATATAAATAAATAAATAAATGAAGAGGAAAAAAACAAACAATATCAGAAAAATGCTGAATATCAGATCCAATAATCGATCAGGCCGAGAACCACTCGATCCATAGTGTAGACTGTATTTGTACATGTAAATATATGCAGGGCTCCAATTATAATCTGAACTATGTTGGGGTCTGAAATAACTAACGTTCAGGTGGAGATAGACGAACAGGATAACAGCCGAACAGATGTGTTCTGAGAGAGAGTCCGTCAATTCACGCCTAAATGCATCTCAAGTGACCGGATCTCACTTCCCGGCTGTCGTATGCAAATATTTTTACACAAAGAAATATCTTCATGTATATCATTTGCTGAATGAACAAGAAGGCCTAAATAGTCCAGATTAGTTGTATACAGGGTTTCTCAAAGTTTATGCAGAGTCTACTCACGCAACAAGTCTCAAAATTAAGCATTTTTTTAATGGAATCTGGTGACTTTTCTCACTTGTTTTCCACTGATGCAACAACTCTTAAAATCACGTGATTTGTAGCGGAGTCTGGTGTATAGCCATTACTTGGTCCATGACCATGACTTTCACTCACACACACAGCAGCCCACGTCTTGCAACAGTTGTGTAAAGTAGAACACAACAAGTTATTTAATTTAGATAAGAAAAAGGTATGACAGCGCACACCCCAGAGAGAGAGACTTAAAGACAGAGCACGTACAGAATACTCCTTTCATTATTTGTGATTAAAATAATGGTTGTTGCTAATGTATAAGTGCCCCCCACAGCATTGTGATTTTACTGCTTGAAAAATGTAACTTAACTTTTTTCATTTTACAACACAGATGCATATTTTTTTTTGTGTGTATTTGTATGCATGTGTCTTGATTGTACACAGTTTCTGGAGCGTATGCAGCTGGAGTACCACACTAAGGCCTTGGACAGAGGAGTGTACGTGATTGGCAGCTGTGGCTTCGACTCCATACCGGCAGACCTGGGTGTTCTCTACACACAGAGGCAGTTCAAAGGTAGGAAACTAAAGACAGGTCACGTCATGAATCAAAAGCCTGGAATTGTTTTAGTCAATGAAGAAGCTAAGTTCAACATTCTCGTAGGTTGAATGAGGCCTCAATATGTCAAAGTGTAAACACAAGACACCGCAAACACAGCAGTGCTTGTTTGCCTTGTTAGTTCACTAAGTTAAGAAAAATCTGTGCTTCATAATAAATCGATACATTTAATACAGTAGTAGATCAATAATTAATTGACAACTTTAATTGACAATCCACTGACAACTGGAACTTGGTCTTAATTGTGTACTGTGGTCTGATTTCAGGAACACTGACAGCTGTGGAGAGCTTCCTGAAAATTAGCAGTGGGCCTGAGGTAGCCTGAACTACTACAGCTGCTGCACTGCATGATGGGATATGTAGTCTAATACACAATGACCAGCCTTTTTAAAAGTAAAGTGACGGCTGTTTTGGTGTAAGTTTACATAAGACTAAGTTTAGATGATGATGAAAAATATGGCATTTTACTTCACTTCTACTGAGTATACAGTAGAAGAGAGCTGGACTCCAAATCAGACTCCAGGGAAACACTAGTGCACAAAATCAATATTCCTGTGACACAGAAAGGTCATATAAACAAAAGCTTGAGGGAAATTGAGGGAATATATATATAGAGAGAGCAGTTTCAGAGAGTGGAGCAGAAGTGCCACCCTGCTGTTGATAGACTTACTATCTGGCTACTTTTGTGCAATTAGACTGCAGTTTCAGAATTGACAAATGTGTCATATACATGTGTCATTTTTGAAAAGTAAAGCAATCAATATGTCAATCAAAAGAAATGAGTTATTCACATGAAACCTTTGGTGTTTACCGAGAGCTGTTCTGCACAGTGACAGAATTTAAAGTCATCTCCACCCTCGCAGGGGTTCACCGGCCATGACGCCACTTGGCAGTCTGCCGTGTACGGCTTCGCAGACAGCGGATCCCTCCGCCAGCTGAGGAAGAAGTTTGGCCACAAGCCGCTGCCAGTGGTGGGAGCCAAAGTCAAAAAGAGGTAAAGCTATAAGTGAGTCATTACTGTCAGCTTAAACACTTCACTCTGAGAAATAACATTTTTATTGGATCGTGGGGCTTGGCAGCCATTAGTCAGGAAAGGGGGAAGGTGTATTTTTTTCAGTGGATGCCAGAAAGGGATTTTCCCACCGAAACTGATGCATCTTTTTTTACACCTGACCTACATTTTAATGGTGTGTTTCCAAAGTGAAAGATGGAATATTATTCTTAATAATCATACTTACATTATATTGCCATTTCAGAAAAAAGTTAGTTAGTTAGTTAGATTTAACCTCAAGGCCATGTAACTCTACAGGTAAGACACAAGGCCAGTTTTAAGTCAGCGTATAAAGTTTCTGCAAATAGCTGAGATTTGAAGGTTATTACTGTCTGGTAGACTGACTTATATTCAGTGTAAGGAGATTTTATTGGAACGTGGGGCCTGGCAGGAACGGAGAGACAGATTTAGAAGACTGTCAATGGATGAAATGAGCTCAAATACTGCTGAGCTGATGCTGCAGGCAGAGATAGATGAGGTGAATGTGGACCACTTTGCTTTCTGTCTATGTAATTTGCTGTGTATGTTTGTGCCTGTGTGTGTGCAGGGGTTTTATGTTTTTCAGCAAGGAGATCGAGCAGTATGCCATCCCATTTATGGGTTCAGACCCTTCAGTAGTCAAGAGAACCCAGCGTTTCCTTTTCGAGGAGAAGCAGCAGTCACCAGTAAGATAATATCAACACGAGAAGCGACAGTTCCCTGTTATTTATTGCAGCGACAGCAGGTAAAGCTACCTTTAGCTGTGATGCATTGCTAGTATATATAAACAAAACATACTTGTTATCTCGTTTGACACTACAGCAAAAAGAAGAAAAAGTCCTGGGCACACAAGAAAAGGATGTTTTTTTTCTCTCTTGTTTTAAATTAACAGCCGTCACAGTGTTGTCGGTGAAGACGTACCAACACATCTGTGATGGTGATTTGTGTTCCCTTGGGTTGAAATCTCATTGTAGATTTTTATGGTTTCGATACTATGATACAAATGTGTTGTTCAAATCTTATTGTTTCAAACACACGGTGTCAAAAAAGTATCAAGGTACTTCTGTTAACTCCGTAATAAACGAGAGTGTGTATCATGTCATCTTACTTACTTTCATCTGCAAAGGCCAGTAAAACATCAGATAATCAAAAGCATTCACAGCACCACTAGTGGTCAAAAACTCTCTGGTTTTTATCCTTTTTGCCAAGTTTTGGCTGCAAGTTGGTTCACAAAGATAGTTGCTTGATGAAATTTGATTATTTTAATGAAACATATGAATAATAAAGATTATTAAAGTGTAATTTACGAGCGAGCGGCCTCTATCCTCTGCTGTCTCTCCGTACTGGAGGGTGACACACACAGACGGGGGCTTCATGGTGCATTCAGGTGCACCTTGTAAATTCAGAAATTCTTCCTGGACTGGCTGCACACTGCGCATGTTCAGAACGTTCTTCTCTGGTTTTTGACGTATCGGCGATGTAGACTTTATCACCACCTATTGTATTAGAGTTGTTTTTGGGTTCTTGTGTGTACAGAGATATTTTGCTCAGCGAAGGTCGTGTGGACGGGTTTTTATTTTGTTTTTTAATGTGGAGGGAAAATAATCTGCATTAGTGTGTACACGGCCTCAGAAAGTCATATCGAATAGTTAATAGCAAGATCCACAATATTCTTGTACAGCAGGTCCAACAATATTTGCATCATACTGTGCAGGCCTGAGTTCAAGTGTACTGTAAAAAAGTCCCGTTGACCTGAACAAAACAACTCCACCGTCCACAATTTATATCTGCAATCATTTTAAGTAGGTTACAGTCTCCCTTATCTCATCTAATAGGTCAATGTGCTTTCTAACCCTGAGGGATGATAAAGCAACGCTCCACTCCGTGATTTACTGTCGCTTCAATTGAACCTGTTTGTAGTCGGAAAAAAGTCTCGGCCAAATGAATAAATGTAAATGTAGATTTCCGTGCAATCAATCATTCGCCACGCTGTATGCGTAATACCTAGGCATGCATTAAAGCATTTTGCTCTGCCTCAGTGAGAGATTAATATTTCAATACTACCCATAACCCACAGGAATAAAGTTTGATACGCTGCGTTAAATGACACAAAGAGGTTTAATATTTAGCATTAAGGACACACACTTCTTATGTTGACTCTGCATCCTGGCAGAGAAAAGCCAAACCTTCCTCCCTGCTGCACCTGTAACTAGGTCAGCCACTCCAGCAGCTGTCACTGTTTTGATCCCAGCCAGAGGCAGGCCTAATCAAACTATCTCATTATGTTGTTTAGACCACCATCTACCAGTGAAGGGGAAATATGATGAGTCATCTACAGTATAGTGGTTCATCACTTTCCTCCCCGCTGCTCATTACTCCCTTTGACGTCTCATCTCGCTCTGCTATACATCGTCCTCCTTCTTCCCCTCCTCAGTTCTCCCATCCTGCTCTTTACCTCTGAGTCTACATCCTCCTCACTTGCTCCTCTCCTTCACTTCTGCCACCTGCCTCCTTTTTGATTTATCACCTCACTTTCATCTTTTGATTCCTTCGTCTGTGTCCATCCCCTCCTCCCTCTTCTCTTTCAACTTACGTTTCCCTTCATCTCTCATTTTCCCCTCACCTGCACCTGTTATCTGCATCCCCTTATCTTCCCCCCTCCTCTCTTGTCACCTTTAATTTCCCTTGTTATCCTTTACATTCTGCCTCTGCTGCTCTCTCTTCCCTCCACCCACAGGTCCAGTACTGCGCCTACGTCGGGGTCGGCGGCCTCTTCTCAGTAGTTAAGCTCTTCTGCGGCGGCCTACTGTTCTGGTTCATGGTCAAATTCAGCCCGGGCAGGAAACTCCTCACCATGGTAGCTACACTGTTCATCAACACAACCATCTTTTTGGTATTTATGAATTAGATTTAAGAAGTTTCAAGTCTGTAAGACTTAAAATGGTTATTCCAAGCATTGAAATGTGGATGAATGTCACAGTGTGGATATTTAGCTGGAAGGCTTAGCCAAAGCTACTCAGCAGCAAAGTGTTGCAGCAGCTGAGACACTGTTTACAGCTCGCAAGTCAAAAAATGTTTCAAATCTACATCCAGAGGTTTATAGAAGAAATGGATATTGAGTGTAATTTCTCTGTCACAGTTCCTTAAAACATGTTTCATACAAATCATTACATGTATGTATCATGGATTGTTTGTTTTTTTGTCTTTCCCAAAGTTTCCATCCTTCTTCTCCTTTGGCTTGTTCACTAAGTCCGGTCCAACTATGAAGCAGGTAACACGAACACTGTTGTTGTATTTATCATTAATTGAACGTTTCCTCGGGAAGCTTGTGAAATGGCTGTCACAGGAGCGTACGCTGTCAGTTCAGAGCCTTGAAACCAAGTGAAAGGAAATACATTGGTCTAAGTGAGTTAGTTACTGTTGTTGATGATTAAGAAAACAGGTTTTCAGAGGCTTCATCTCACTGTGAGCGATATGGTCCTGCGTGAACAGGAAATAATGTGCCAAAGATAAAACAGTTGTGGTTATTTCACATGAGAAAGTTGTGTTTGCATGTTCTGTCGCCGCTCTTCACACTAATCGGATCTCCACCGAACTTAGGTAGAGGATGGGTCTCAGCCCAGAATAGACCCCATTCATTTTTGGTGCCGATCCAGATAAACGGACCAGTCCAGGAATTGTTTCCTACTTTCTTTAACACTGTGAGATGGGACGACATTTTCTTAATTTCTCGTTGAATAATGCCAAACATCAGGTGCATTTAGGTGGCAGGTATCTATGACTCGGTACACTTTGATGCAGATCTGAATAAAAATCTGGATGAAGCAGATTTTAAATTTGTTTTATTTGATATCGGATCAGTCTTGATTGAATTAAAGGAGACTTTTGGGCCTTGGCACTGGTAGAGCTAGTTTGGTTAGCAATCCACTTCCATTAGTGCTACATAAAATCAGATATGATAGTTTCCTATTTAATTACTCTGTAGCACATTTTGTACCCTGGTTATAGCAGATATTACACATCACGGGTTTATATTTTTGTTCTCATTGTTGGAACCTCTAACAACCATTACAGATCTGGTGTCCTCAGATATTTACATACAGTATTTCTCTTCCTGGAGTTGTGTTTTATTGTTTATTGTATTGTTTAATTGCTTATTCATCCAGTTCCTCTTACATCTCTCAGATAGAAGACACCTGTTTCAGCCTGACATTTTTCGGGGAGGGCTACTCAGAGAGTACAGATCCCACGCAGGGCCGACCCAACGCCAAGATCTGCACTCAGGTCATAGGAGCAGGTAAATCTGCCACAAAAACACAAGCTGACTACCTCAATAATAGGATTCAGGTTTTAGTAACTCCGTCAATATATTCAAGCTGAAAAACCCGGGTTTTCCTGTCTACACATAAACACTGAAAACAGCCAAAATGCATAGAAAGAGCTTTGTTTGAACAAATACCTGTGTACGTATGCACCAGGCCTCGGTTTCCTTGTTTTGTTCACACTAGGACACTTACATTACAGAGCCATCATTAATGTTATGAGTAACACCTTTACTCCTCCCAGTATGATAAGTTACACTGTGAAAAGAAGCTAGCGTCATAAAATAGATGTTAAACAACGTTTGGCTGCTGCTTGTGTTACAGCTAGTTAGTGGTTTTGTTGCCATTTGTCAGTAACTCAAACAGTAAAGTGAAATAGGTAATAATTGATTTCATCAGCAGCAGCAACATGTGTGATTGAGTCACAATAAACTGCATCACATCAGGCTTTGGGCACACACACAATACTAGTAGCTGGTTAGTTGGATCAGTTTATTGCTGTTTTTCGGTCTTTTCATGGGATTTGTTGACAGTAAGAAAAGTGTAGAAACTCGTCCGTCACTCACATGCTGTAAATAGTTCCTCAAACTGCCACTGTTTTTAATGCTGTGAACAATATGTTGGATCATTTCTGTGACACCTTATCTCCACATGCTTGTTCACAGAGCCTGGTTATGTAGTCACAGTTTCCACTCTGGTACAAGCAGCTGTGACCTTGCTGGATGAGCTGCACTCTCTCCCCAGGAGGTCAGTTCAGTCTGCCTATTTCTTTTGCTTTCCGTTGAGTTTGTGTCACTCTTATCACACATCTTCTCTCTCTGTTATTGACAGGGGAGGAGTATACACTCCAGGAGCTGCCTTCTCTAAAACCAGTCTGATCGACCGCCTCCACAACCACAGCGTCAAGTTCTCAGTCAGAAACTACGAGTAGCCCTTTAACAGTAACTGGTGTAAGGTCACAGCAC
Source organism: Pagrus pagrus (assembly GCF_965226575.1). Lineage (NCBI taxonomy): Eukaryota > Metazoa > Chordata > Actinopteri > Spariformes > Sparidae > Pagrus > Pagrus pagrus. Next base: position 2,083,193 of record NC_140200.1, on the reverse strand, counting down.
CTCCCAGTTCCAGTATATTGCATTTATACTGATGTCTACTGGAGATGTTGCCTGACCTTTCATACAGTCAGCATGACCACTGTATAACCCCTCATCTATTGTCTGTTAGTTTAGTGATACCACTCTCAGATAGGTCAGGTGTTAACAGAACCACTAAAGCAGGTAGAGGTTCACTGTTTTGCTCGTGGACACTTCAGAAAACACGTATGTACTGGCTACCAGTCATTAGCGCCAGCTGTGCCTTCGCTAATTATTTTCTGTTTCCACTGAGTGGAAATCTGTTTTGTCTTCAGTAGAAAGTTTCCTCTTTAATCCCTGAGGACTGATCATGCATCACTGATGGATCTCTACATCTAGTGAGACATATCCTGCACAATCATTTGCTGACTATGAATTTGTGAAAATAATTGAGGTGGATTTGATCAAATTTTGATTTTAAGAATCTTCAGTCAGCAAATTTGCACTTGAAATGTAAGAAAACGCTAAACTTGATATTCAAAACACTCTTTAGCAGAAACTATGGAATTATGATTGAATGGAAACTGCTGTTATATAATTTAAATGTAGTTTTCAATAAATAATGTAATAAAGTACTGGATGATACAGAGCGCAGTTGTTTTTAGCTTCTGTTTAGCTTCTACACTGTGACTTCTAGTGAGCGAGAAGACTAAAATACATTTCATACTTTGAAATGTTTCTGTAGTTTTACAGATTTGGGGAAACCGTGTGCTTTGAGAATGAAACTGTATATTTTTGGCTTTTTATATTTGCAAACAGACAGGAAGTCAGCTGAAACGGCACTAACAGCCACTTCATACGCAGAGTTAAATCCCAGAAGAATAAAAACTCATGAATAATTATTGACTCAAACCAACATTTTGCAACTATTTTACCTTAAAGTCACAGTTTTAAAATGACTCTAATGTTACAGTGACTTGTAGTCGGGTCAGTGGTGTCGACCCTATCGCTTGTTTCAGCGCCATGTAACTCAGTGAACGGGTGGGATCACAATCATGGCACCATGTCGCGCTCAGCACCAACTATTAATGATCAGCTGTGTACCATAAGTTAGTTCTGTTTGCACACTCCTCTGGACTGCAGGGAGGTGGAGGTTCTCAGAACCGGGCGGGTAGGCAGTGGAACCGGGCTCAGCAGCCTCTACGAGCATCACGACAGAGCTGAGGAGACTGAAGAGGACGCTGATGGAAGAAGCTAAGAAGAGAAACACACAGTCACACTCTGACTGTCGCGCCACACTGCAGGGAGTAGGATCAGGTGTGCAGGCGAGGAGGAGGGCAGCACCTGAGGGAAAGGAGAACACAACCCAAACACGCCACAACACCAGGGCCGTAACACATACAAGCATAGAAGTGCATACAACATCCTGTGCCACAACTTGTGTGTGCTGCAGTCTTCCTCCCACATGAAACAAAACCCTTTTCTGCCACCAGGTGCCAGTGTTCCCTCTGCTCATCAGCCCCGACAAGTGTTTACACGGTGCAGCCCAGTGTGACAGCAGAGGTCATTCGGTGCCTTTGAGGATGCAGAGACGGTGTGTGTCCTTACTTAAAAAGGCTGCGTGTGCACCATTTAAAACCTGGAGAGCCAGGGACACGATCGCAACAGGGTTACTGCGAGGTAGCAGATATCTGAGATCTGTGAATAGGATGTCAAGTTTAAAAAGAGCTGGCAGCGATGTCTTTGTTTTCACTCTTTGTCCTCGTTGTGACTCAACTGTGAGTCCTCTCTGTGTCTCGTCTGCGCCCCCTTCCCCCAGCTGTCACCACCACTCCAATGAAAACATAAATACACGCACAGAAAGCTGCTTTTAGCTCTGGGTGCACGGTGGAAGCAGAGGCTGCTGACGGGATATGTCAGTGGGGTAGTTTGTATGTTAAATAGCTCCCAAGTACAGTGTGATGAGCAGCTGTAGGAGGGATGGGTGGGGTGGCATTTTTGTCCTGTGTCAGTGTACAAGAATGAGAAGGAGAGGGGGAGAGGGAGAGGGAGAGAGGGGGAGAGGGGGGAGAGATTGCAGTGGTTTCCCTTTGCGTAGCAGGCTGCAGCCCCACCCCTCTCCCCCTGCACATCTCCAGTCTGCCATCGTGGCTGTGCAGATATTCATGTCATGTCCCTCACCTCCTCTCCCTTTGGATCCATCTGTCAAACTAATGATCTCTGCCTGCACTCTCCAATTCAGTTCTGCTTTAATGACGCGACCATAACGTTTAATCATTAAAGAGTGTTTGATTGGTTTTACACCGCGCTTACAAACAACAGAGGCTTCACACCTGTACAGATGTGTAGAAGTCCTACTCAGCTTGTTTTGTAGGAAAAAGATCTGAAAACACTTTTACACTCTTACATTCACTTTTCTGGGGAAGTTTAATATATAGCAGTGTTTTATTATTTTGTAAGCTGGCCATGTTTCACGAGCTGTGTGTAAAATCTTAATGTTGAAAGTATCCAGTAACTACAGCTGATTACTATGCAAGACTTGTAATCCAAAATCCCAGACGACTACAGAAAATGTTTTTCACTAGTGATGCAGGGATTCATCGTTCTGACACCGGCACCGATACTCGGCTGGTTGAGTGCGATCTGAGAATGAGACGGTCCTCACCGATAGCATCAGTCCATGTTTATCTGTTGACTCGTATCAATCAATACTTCTGAAGCGGTTACTTTTCAAAAAGTAAATTGTGTTTCTTGTGAAGTTGTTTTCATAGATTTGTATGATCTATGACTTTGTGCTCTTTCAAAGATGGTGTGACTTCATTACACTGACCTCAAACTGCTTCAGTACATTTTATAATAATGAACATTTCTTTGTTTTTCTGGCACAAAAGAGGGAGTAAATAAAACAGAATAAACAACAACAACAAAATACACATCGGCTATCAGCCGAATCGTGATTTTAAAACATTGTTGTCGTCCCAGAATTTTGCAGCTGATGCATCCCTGTTTTGGACATTACAGCACTACACAGTATGCAGTGTATTACACTACACAACTGTGATACAGCAGCAGTACAGTATAATCATAGATAAACAAGCTGTTGTGTTACAGCAGTTTAACATGTGAATGTATTGGACATGGAGAAACTGAATGAGCTCGGTTCAGTTACATGCTCTGGAATATTTTGTTGCTTTTCTATGTCAGCTTTTTCCCCTCGGTAAATATTGAGTTGTGTGTCGGTCTGTGAGTGTCACATTGACGGCGAGTGAGTTTTATTTTGGTACAGAGCTTCTTCTGTCTTTGTACAGGCTGCAGCGTGTCAGGACGTGTTGCTTTGTGGCTGCCTCTCGCTGTTACAGTAGCTGGCGGTCTGTTTTCTCGCTCTCTGAATCTTTCATTGTGTTTCTGTGTCGTTCTCCGTCTCACGTTGTTTCTGTTTGGCCTCTTTTTCCTTCCTCTCTCCAGTGTAATGTGGTGTTCGTCCCCCCCTCCCTTCATGTTCACATAACACAACGCACTGAAGCATTTCATCAGACTCCCCTCCTCCTCCTCCTCCTCCTCCTCCTCCTCCTCTCTCCATCACTTTCCTCCCTCCCTCGCTGTAAATGCAGGCGATGGCAGATTGGTTTGCTTCCAGTCCCTGACCTCTAACCCTCGCCACTGTAGACACCTGACCCTAATTTCCCAATTCTGCCCTTAAAAGGGGTAAGCCACCAATTTTACACATCCAGCTCAATGCAATGGTAACGGTTAGTACTCTTTAACCTGTAAAAAACAACAATATCAAACATTAGGCTCAGGCCCATCAACACCCACATCATTTTTGTCCCTTATGTAAATGCCTGCGTGTGTCAAGTCTGCGGCAAAACTTGTGCGTTTCTGTTCATCGTCTCTGAATCTGTGTGCCGTCGTTGGAGGGAGGTTGTTGTTTCTGCGGGCTCTATTTGCTGACTCTGACAAAACTGAGTACCAGACTGTGTCAGCGACCGAGAGACAGAGAGAGAGACCGAGCGAGAGAGAGGCTGCAGACACAACTCAGAGCAGGAGCTGCAGGAGCTCGAGGGTTCGCCTGCAGAAAGATACTGCATGTGCCTGTACACAAACCGCCCACTGCAACAGTAACGTTTTAATGATCAGAAGTCACCTGCAGGACAGAACAGACAGAAAACTGTTTCATACACCATGTGTAGATGCTCGCTGCGGTGTAGGCCGTGCAACCATAGATCAGCTTTTATTATAACACCAGAAGCAAAGCTTGGTGGATGACTTTTAGGTTTAAACTGGAGTGGCTCAGTTTAGTCACACAGAGACTGAACCCAGAACTTATAGGCTCGGCTGTATTAAACACACAGAGCCGGTATTAATATGTTCATGTTGGTGCGAACGGGTTCTTAAAAAAACAACAATAAACGCTTCACTTCGGTCGGTTACAGATTGTAACGCGTCAGGTGACATAACTGTAGTAATATATTACTGAATTATTATTAGTAGCGCGTTGTATTACCCCGTTACCGCTAAAAGAAATGTCTTTTCCAACATGTTACCCCCAACACTGCTGAACTCGCATGCTTTCAGGGCCCTGTCCTACGTGACAGAAAGGAGGTGGCTGGAAACAAACAAACTTTAGTGATTAGAAACCGATGAACCAAAGAGCATGTGAGACGATGAGGCAGAATGTGTAACAGTCGCTCCAAAACGATCCATAATGTTCCTGTGCTGTCCGCTGGGCTCTTTCAAGGGTAGTTTTGTTATCCTGCTGAATAATGGATGAACCACAGGCAGAGAGAAGAGAGATCAGTTTATCAGTATCGCAGCGCTTGTTTTCACTGATGCTTTTTCTTTGCTCAGGAGTTTCTCAAGTCTTTGCTTCAACTTGAACGAGACTCCAATTTGTTCTGAACAAAAGGATTTGGCCTGAGAAACAAGCAGGTCTTAGTCCGGATCAACTTTTTAACCAACTTGAGACTTTCTGAGCTTTAATATAAGAAATTCTTATATTAATCTTAAGTTTCCGAGGAGTCTGAAGCAAACACACTTGCAAATATGTTTTTATTGAAAAGCAGGAAATGTGCAGATTAAAGTGATACAGAAGCTTCATATTCAATCAATCATCAACATCATGGTGACAAACAGCCGTTTGAACACGTTTGATCAATTTTAATTGACATGAAGTTTGACAGAAGAACATATTGCATTGGTACTTTCTGATATCAGCAGGAGCATCACTGTCACAACGAATCACACTGTTTTATATACTGAAGAAAAAAGTGAGAGGCCATCACCAAAATTATTTAACCAACTGTTGGACTGTGATTTACACTTCAGTGAGTGTTGGATATTCTCAGCTCTGCAGCCATAAAGAAACTCTCAGGCTCTCACTGATAATAACACAGGTATTCAGTCCAGCCTTTGTTGCCTGTGTTGAGATTTCTTCTAATAAGATTGAAACCGGCCCTCTCATACTCTTCAATAGCTTCTGGGTTGAGAAGCAGGGTAATGGCCTTCATGGGGTTGTCGCTATCACCTTTCTCGTACCACAGGTACACTGCGTTGCCGTCGGTCCCCTCGTTGAGGTCAACATTCACTGGCTGGTAATTTTGCTGCGCAAGGACCTGGCGCTCGCTGCCATTGGTGGAAACTCGCAGATCAGTGAGTGCACGCTGCGGGTCGGTGGTCTGACGGTACCAGATGAAGACATAATTTCCATTTGCACCCCTGTTAGTATCTTCATCCATCCGGATGTAACCATCCCTCAAGTTCTGCTCGTCTGATCCGTAGGAATCAGTGGCAGTAACATCACAGATGTATGTTTGATGTTCTCTCTTCACCCAGACGTGGATCCAGTTCCCTTTAGCCATGCGGTTCATATCACAGGTCAGTCTCTCCCAACCATGACGCAACATGCAGGCCTCACTTTCTGCAACTGTAGTGACATCAATGTCCACTATAGGAGTGTTGAACTCTCCGGACCCTCTGTAGTACCAAAGGTATTTGTAATCACCTTTAGCTCCAGCGTTGAGGTTTTCATTGATCTTTGTGTACCCTGCCCTGTCCAATCCACGAGCCATCTCATTGTTGAATGTAAACTGAATCTTGGTGATTGGTGCTTGTCCGGATTGTCTTCTGTACCAAATATAGATGTAGTTTCCTCGTGCCCCTTTGTTTAGATCAACATTGACTTTCTTGAAGCCTCGTGACTGGAGATGTTGCTCATCAGCCTCATCAAGGGACACACCAAGGTCTGTGATGTGGTTGGCCATTGTGGGTGACTGCAGACAAGAAAGACAAAAGTGAGGCTCCAGAATAAGTGGACAAATAACAACTACTACTACAACTACAACAACAACAACAACAGGAAAAAACTACTGATCTTCTGATTCATATAGACTAATTGATCATTCAATAAAAGGGTTTTCTCATTTGAATTTGGGCTTCTTGATTCTGGTGACGGCAGCAGCTCGTTGCGCTGCTCTCTGTCATGTTATTTATTAATAATGACCATTTTGCAGCGCTCCAAAACACACAACACGTCTCGTGATGGTTCAATAATACTGTGTCACCTAGTCCGCTCACATCAGCGTTATACAGTAAGTCTCAAGTAAGTAAGTCCCCCCCCCCCCCGTTGTCTTCAACTCAAAATTTTGAAGACTATGCATCCATGCAGTTATGTCAGAAATATTATGACATTAGTCTTTGTTAGTTTAGGTTTTTACTGCATTGAAATCACCTTCACTGTCAAACAGACTGAGATCCAGGAACACTGCTTACCTAATGTCCTGTGGCCTACTGCCCAGTCGGTGATTTTATTTAAAAAAAAAAAAAGTGTTTTAAGCTTAGTTGTGGGGTAGCCAAGCAAACAGCCTAATTCATTTTAAATGTAGTGGTTTTTTAACCCAGGGAAGAAAAGAGGTGCTGGAAAAATCTGACTTGAAAACCTACAGTTTGATTTAAGCTCATTTCTCTACATAGAAAAATAGTAACTTACTCCACATATTAAAATAATATATAGGCCTAAAAAGAAAGGGTAAATAAAATACAATCCACAATATACCCTTTAAAATAGGAAAGCAATAAGAGAAAATTGAATAGAGACATTTCTCATGGTTGATCAACAAAACAGTGACAAAACAGTGACAAAGACACATGCCTCTCACCTACCCGCAGATGAATGGAGGCTGTGATATGAGAGAAGGCCACATCAATCTGTTCGGCTGTGTTTTTTATAAAACAATGAGGTGACTACATGTTTTAAAGATACTGTGTAATTGGCCTACCATGCCTATACGCCTCCTGACTCCACAACTGCCCTCCGCCGCTGTATCTTAGGCTCTGTGAGAGTAAATGGGCCTATTACTTCCTCTTTGAGCAACATGCTGCATGACTTCAAGTGATGTTTAACTTAATACACACCTCAAACAAAGCTCGTCTGTCAAAACACGAACTGCTGCACTCTGTTCGTCTGCCCGGTGTTAAAAGTGAAAGTGAAAGTAAGAGAGTGCACAGATCTCCACTGGTCCCCTGGGTCCTAAAGGCCTCCCTGTTACATGTGTTGAGGGTCTCAGTGTTGGCCCATCTTCAACTCTGCAGAGTTCTGACGGTTCTGACAAGTTCAGAATGATGATGATGATGATGATGATGATGATGATGATGATGATGATGTGCACACACACTCTTTGCTACATACTGTTGTGTTTAGTCCTCACCTGTTGAGGTTATAAAGGTGCAGTGCTCTGTATCATCTCAGTGGATAAAATGCAGCTCCACTGTAATGACTTCCAGACTCTGTTCCCTGTAAAGCTCGATGAAGAAAACAAAGACAACTCACATCTTTTAGAAACAAAGTAACTGGAGAAGGTGCTGATTTATAGTTTTTATACTTTCTTTTATTTTGAAATATTTGTACCTTCAGCCTGGAGCAAAGATTTTGAGTTTACCTTTAACATCCATCCTTCTGTTCTTCAGTCTGTCCATCCATCCATCCGTGTCCGTCTGTGTTGTTTGTTATCTTAAAAAATACCAACTGGACCAGCAGCACATTTCTGAACATATTGACCTTATGTTAGCATCTCAAACTTCTCATATCATCTATGCATTTATACCCAAAAGGAAAAAAGGCTATTGACTCTGAGATGCAAAGACTTTTCTGCAAGGACGCCATCAGGACAAACTCTGGTGACTGTTATACGTCAGGACTCTGATGTCTACCATGTACAGTGTTGACCAGCTCTGCAGCATGTGTTACATTTAAATGAATGTCATCAGGTGGTAAAGATACTGTCAAGGATTGAAAACTCAGTTAGCTGTGCAGCTAGCGGTTCGAACTGGGAGCTCGGGGACCAGGAGGGGCCTGCTAGCTGGTTAGCATGCTAACTTCAGTAGATATCTCTAGAACACAATACACAGACATTATAATGTCCAAACTGTGATTCATTTATTTGGTCTTGTGTCTCGGGCACCACTTAGTGATGCTTCTTCCTGCTCAGTCGTCTCCTGGATCCACACACTTCACATATATTATAACTTGTATCAGATATTCTGTCAGTGCAGTTTGTAAACTGTGATTTTGTTGTTCTGTCGTGTACATGTGACATCTGTTGCATGTCTGTCCGTCCTGGGAGAGGGATCCTCCTCTGTGGCTCCTCCTGAGGTTTCTTCCATCTTCTTGTTCCCCTGTTAAAAAGGTCTTTCCTCTCTTGATTCGAGGGTCTGTGATCGAGGCGATGTGATTGTGATTCTGGGCTGTATAAATAAAATTGATCTGATTTGATTTGACACTGTCAGTTTTTGTTGTTGGTGATACGTTATAAACCTCCACTGATGTTTGGGTTGAGTACTTCCACAGCTCCCACATACATCAAAACCTGCTCAAGTGTGTTTTTGGACTGTTGCTAATATAGTCATGAACATTTATTGTCACAGAGCAGAGGAGCTCCAACTTTTTCCCTTGGAGGGCCAAAAACAAACATTGTATTGTTAATGCATAAATGGTACTAGGATCCCAAATACCTTTAACTGACCGACGTCCTTCTGTCTTTGTCATTTTGGGATGTGGCATCATAAATTCAAAATGGAGGAGGGAAGAGAAGATGCCTCTGGAATAACTGTCGAATCATTTTACTCTCAGAAAACCAGACGGGTTAACTACTATTTAATTTATTTCTTTGACTCCAGATATCTGTCTGAGATCTGTCTGATTTTTTGTTTTATTTAAAATTATGATATAATTTACACTGATACCCTTCGGTACGTAACGCTCACTGGAGTGGACAGATGTGTTTTCAGTCACAGACAAAAAAAATGTAGAAAAATAATATTGAACTGTGAATAAAAGAATTTATGACATCTTCAGATGAAAAATATATGTTTTGCCTGTCTGGTTTGCTGAAGATAAAAAGGATCTAACAGTTTACCATCATGAATAATTTATATAACTCCTTCAAAATAAAATATATTGAAGAAATAAAAAGTTTATTGGCATGTTTTACTCGTTTATGAGCGACAAAACAACTTTTTGATTTAATAATTCATACATGAAGGGTCAAAATATTCATGATTTATTTTGTATTTCTTTCAAAATAAAACTCTAGCTGCACACAGCCTTATAGATCCTAGATCTTGTAGTTTATCATGTTTTTGGTGACATGCCTGGACCGCTCTACGCCTGAAGGTGATGTCTTCACATCAGACCGTCTGCCTCATCAGTGATTGTCTGCGTTCGACCTGAGTGGCGTTTCTCTGTAAATCTCACCCTGGACCTTAACGAGAGAGACGTAAGCCTCTCGACTCACAGGAGCAATAAAGACAGACACGGTGTTGACTAGGGTTTATTACTTTTAATCAATTCAGCTAGCTACAAAATGTCCACCACTTCACACACTGACAGGATACAGAGAGGGAGTCTTTAATATTACATGCGTTGAGGACATCAATCTCACGGTTGAACCTATTGTGTCATTCAGGTTGTAGGTATTTAATCACCGTACTCTAACTACTCGACATTTTGGCGATTTGGTGTGCATAGCTCTAAAGTACAGAAGCAACAAAAAACCCTTTTGTATGTATTTTTTGTGTCAGAGTATAGTTATTGTTATTCAATACTATCATTATTTTTTACCAATAACAAACCACACAGGGAGAATAAACTTACAGATACAGTCTTCTTATAAAAGTAAGGTCTCTCAGAAATATGCGTCTTTGCTTTACATTGCAAACGTTTATTTTTATTTTTTTCAGAGCATCCAAAACCTATGTTACAGTACACAACCAGTCCTCATCTTTCAGCACATAATCAACATCTTCATCATTGAACTGCATAATCATTTAGAAAACAGGTCATTTTTTTGCAATACAACCCCCAAGTCCTCATATTATTTTCATCTTTATCTCACTTTTTTGATCCCTTTTGCATTATTTTACAACGAGATGGTCACAGTCGGTAAATATATCGAGACAAAAAGAGTGGCACTATTGCAAACTTGCAGGAGTATGGAACGATCAACTGTGTCCTAATACTGAGCATGCGCTTTGTCAATTTGCTACTGCCATGTTATCGTTTTTTATATATATTTTTCAGACAGGTTTTATTTATAAGACTAAAATCTACCATTTGTCATGCAGAGAACGCACAATTCACATCACTTGGAATGCAATGTCTAATACAGCTACAGAGAGTCTAGTTGCACATTGTCTAAACAGTAACTCAGTATGATTGCGATGAAGGAAAATGTACCAACGACTGCCTTTTTGATTGTAAGTGCTCTTTGCAATGCCAGTCATCTGTGCCACCGGCTCAGTAAATCTCTACTCGTGTTTTTCCATCCGTCATCTCCCCTTTTGTCGTGACAACACCAAAATAAGGAGCATGACAGTAGCCTAAATGGAATGACACAGTTTTACTAAGACAATACTGAGATACTGAAAAGGAAAAGGAATAAAAACAAACAGCTTGTATAGCATTCCTATTATATACTTGTCATCCAGAGCAGTGTACTTTTATATATATATATATTATATATGATATAGAATAATATATGATATATATATATTTTGACAAAGAGAATAAAAACTTCACAGGTGAGCTAGAGAGCCATCAAGTCAGCACTATATACAACCTTTGGAAAGAATGATATACGGAGTATAAGAAATCATCTTTTACGAGGACAATCATCTTGAAAAAGCTCGACAGACGACACACAGAACAACATTTACAATGGGGAGGGGAGGTGATATGTGCATGTGTGCAAACCTAGAAGGTCAATACCATGATGAAAGCATGTCAGCGCCTGTCGACGTGCGGCGCGGGATGCCCACGCTCTGGGCTCAGGGCGTTTAGCCACTGCCCAGCATCTTTGTGGCGCGCTGGTTGGCCTCGTCAATCCTGGTCTTGTTGGAATCAGCCTGGTCGAAGGGAAACGGGGAGAAAGACGGGAATCAGTTTGCTTGTCCTCAAATAGTTTGACTGTGTACGCAGCTTATTACAACACATATTTATATTTCATGTTAGGCAGGAAACTCTCGTAACTGTAGTATTATAAAAAAGGCAGCAAAGGAGGAAGTCAGGTGACTTAGTATGAAGAGCAACAAGGTCTGCATAGGGAGGACGAAGGCGTGGATGGATGGTTCAGACACACGCAGGACTTGTCACGTGAAAATGAGTAACAGTTAACTGATGTCATGTGCATAATGTAAATGAAGGTACATATTTTAATCTTCTCCTAAACCCAAAGCAAGAGTACAATAAAGCTCTGGTAAGCTGCAGCAGCCATGTTGTCTGGCCACTGTGCTGTATGTCAAATGTGCACAACTGCTGTAGACAAAGAATACAAATGAAAAACGCCTGGTCGTATCAGAGAACGGGGATTATTGTTGAACTGATGAACGCTACGAAAACTGTTAACATCATCACCTCTACGTGTCTCTACTGCTCGTGACGGCAGAAGTTTTTCATGTTCACGTCGCTAACAGTCGACGGTATCAACAGAAAACACGTGAGAATGAACAGATGTGTTAAAGTCCTCCGCTCCACCGCTGTTTCCAGAGATGCAGTTGAAGAGACGTGACTTGAATTAGATTTTCTTTCTAACAGAGTATTTCCGTTTCAATTGAGAGAGATGTTTGTTATCTTGCTCTGATATTGTTATTTCAAAATTTCCAGGGAAACTTATCTGATTTATATCCTTTAATACTGTAACTGACAAAAGTATTTCATTCTCTCGCCATTTTTCTACACGAGTGTGTGGATGCAGCAGACGGAAGCTGCTGAACGTCACTAAAGGCCTGGTTTTGATCTGAGTGCCTGTTTGGAAATCTTTCTTCTCGGTCAGGACAAACTGCAGTGATCAGTGGATTTAACGGTTGATTGAAAAGAAATGATTCTGCAAACTATTCTGATCCTTTAAGTTATTTTTCAAGAAAAAGTGTGAAACGTTTGCTGGTTTCAGCTTCTTAAATGTGAAGACTCGTTGCTTTTCTTTGTCATTCATAATAAGACATAATGAGGAATTGGATAATGAACTACTGGTTGGACAAAAGAAGCAGTTTCAAAACTATTAAGAAATCTTAATAGGACCTAAAGAGACCAGAGCTTCTGGCTGTAGTCAATCAGGATGAGGTCTGCAGTGAGTCAGGGACAGATTCAGAATGACTGAGAGCCACCTGGGGGGCGTTCCAAACCTCTATTAAGCCTTCACACCCTGATTGGCTGGGAGGGGAACAACCCAAGCTGCTTCCACTCATTAATCAGGAGTCAGCCTCCTCACCTGCACACAGGTGATCTGAATCCACCGCAATCAGTCCAGAGGGGTTTTGAAATTCAGCCCAAAACCAAAAAAAGTCTTCCACAATGAGAGTCTGAGGAGTTATCCTGTGACTGAGTCATCAGGGATGACAAACAGGTGGAGATGAACGACTGATGTGCACTTATTCTTCAGGAGCTACCAGCAGTTTAGGTCGGTCTTATGTTGAAATGTTTATTATTGTATGAATGTGTGAAAGTGTCCCTCAAAAAGCCGCCACCCCCCCAGATTATCATATTATTATTAAGAAAGTAATAAAGTAAAATAAATGAAATCATGAAGTGTACGACTTTTATCTTTTCATATAATAAATATAAAATCCGATACACGGGTCGTCTTAAAGTACGATAAATAAACATCATAGATAAAATGCTGTGGAGTCTGGATGTTGGCTTGCGTCGCACCTTCTCCATGATCCTGTCGATCTGGCGGTTCTGGGTGTCGATCTCGTTGCCCATGTCCAGGGCCATGTGGCGCAGGTTGCCGATGATGCCGCCCACCTGCTCCAGGTTCTCGTCCATCTCATTTTCTCGGGCATCGTCTGTTACCCTAAACACACACACACACACACACACACACACACACACACACACACACACACACACACACACAAAGGCAGATTTAAATACTGTGGCATCTGCACACACACCAGCCCACACACACTCCACATGTTGGTGTGTTGACCAGGCTCAGTAAAGGTCGTTAAGACGCTCTCATCCAGATTTCACCTCTGACCCGTCTCTTGTCTCTGAGGACCGGTGTCTGACCTCACACTGGGCATCTGGACGTGAGGAGGATCCCGTGCACGGCAGTTTGTTTTCTATCTTCATGCTGAATTATGTCCGTTTTAATTACTTAACGTTATTAATTTAACTTGTTTTATTTCGAACGCTCTACATCCCAATTCACAACACTGCAACACATTCTGGAGCCGAGTATTAAATAAGATATCAGCGCCGGTCCGATTCACTTCACAGAGACATACAACCTGCAAACACTTAAACTATGTGGGTGAACAGTTTCTACCACACGAGTTAAACGGTGGTTAGCTGAACTCAATGTTTACTCAACAACAACAATGAACACCAGTGTGAGGATCTTTAAAAAAGGCCATGATGTGCTTTTGGGTTTTTAGAGCTTTCTGCTGCAGCTCAAGTCTCGTCTAAAGTGTCTCTGACAGAAAACGCTGCTCCTGAACCGGCTGAAACATTTCTAAAACTTTCCTCAAGCCAAGAAAAGGAATTTAAAAATCAGTGACGGCATCACAGTCTAAAGTCCATGGGCCGGGCGGGAACTGGTGGGCGGGGCCACCGGGGATGACCGGGTTACCAAAGAACCTAAAAGATTAATATTGATTTAAAAACTCTGCGGTTAACTTCCTCTCTGAAATGTGGTCTTTCATTTTCAGGATGCATTTCTTCATCATCAGTCATACGTCGCAGATATGTTGGGTTTTAGTGTGTTTCTCCATAAATCTCCCGCTGACTGTGACACAGCCGGCACCGCGGTCGGGCCCTAAAGACAGATTTGGTGACTTGATGACCCTTCCTTCTTTCCTTGCGGATCAACCAGGGAGCTAGAAAAACTTTAGTTCTATGGCCTCTTTAACCTTCGTGTGGTGAGATATAAAGCAACAAGTGACATCAACTCGTCTGAGTGTGTTGGACTGGATCAGGCTGTCCACCTCCTCGACTCTGAAGAAGAATACTGATGTGTTGTGACAAAGACATAAGTGGTGAAGAATTAATTAATCTTCTACGCCTCTCACCATCTCCGCTGTGTAAAGACCCAGAGCTGTGGGTTTACGGCAGGGAGGAGCGCTGACTGTCACTTCACACGCTTCCTCTGTTTTTGTGCAGATTAAACAAACGAGATATAACATGGTGATTAGTGATCTTTAGAGAAGCTGGAATACAGATTGTTTACAGTCTTTATCCGAAGCTACGCTAACTGCGTCCTGGCTGTGGCCTCGTATTAACATACAGCTAACAGAGTGCTGTCTGTCTTCTGATCCAGCTCTCAGCAGAGTCTGCACCACAACGCACCTCTTTTACATCCGCTTGCATCATCTCCGTTTTCCCTCCGACCATATCAGTCCATTTTAAACTTTGGGTGTTTCATTGCGTGAACCTCCACTCCCCCCTCTCACCTGCGGATGAAGCCTCCACTGATGGCCATCTGTTCGCGCTCGTCCACCACACGGGCGGGCTGGCTGGCCACCACGCCGTCCTGGTTGTTCCCCCAGGCCTTGCTGGCTCCGCTCTTCATCCTGGCCGCAGACAGCGAATGGGGGAGGACGAGGGGGGACAATTACTCAAAAAACTTCGACCGGACGAGTCATCATTTACCTCAACCAGGCTGGCTTCCCATTAGTGAATATCTACAAAGAGAGCCTCGGACTCGAGGTACTGTAGCGGCATATATGTCAGTATGTAGTGTGATCAGCTGACACAAAGGTGTTACTTGGTTTCATGCATCCAGCACATAAATATATGGTAGGGACTAGACTAAGTCAAGCAAAGCATAGCAGGCATGGACTGGACTGGTTGGTAGACTGGGTTTGGTGCAGGCTCATTCTGTTACACAATAGTAATGTGTGTGATGTTATATCTTCTGGGTATATAACATACTGTCCAGAATCAGGCACAAGTCACATCTGTGTGTTTGATATAATCTAGGCATGCATTTTTAGTAGCTTCAACATGTGAGATGACTCAGTGTGTGACAAAACCCCTTCCCTTCCTCTGTCTCTATTTTTTGCTGTCCTCCTGACACTTTCTATGTCGTTGCAGTGATGAAGCCCCACCCCACTCCCACAGTTAGATGTCCCAGTGTGACAGAGAACAGAGAAGAGACAAGCTTCTGGCAGACACACAACACAGAGCGTACGAGACTGTCACATCGTTAGGAGGGACGACGAGTAACGTGGAGAACAAACTGCCAAACGACAAAAGGAAAACAAAACAAAACAAGAAGGTGGAGATAGTCATCAGAGAATAACCATGGCTAACTCTCCCCCCACCTCTACCCCCACCCTCCATTTGTGTTTTTTCTGTTTTGTTTTAATGTCACCGCTTTTTCCTTCCAGGGTTCAGAGTTCTGGACAGGCTGGGACGTCGACGAGTGAGATAGGGATTTTGACGCTAACACATCCCTGTCTCTACCAGTAAGCGTACGACAAATACAGCTGTGCTAACATGATGTGCAATCACAGCTGAGCTGCACGGCTTTGTAAATGTCACCTCACTCTGCCTGTCAGACTTTACACCGTCAGCTTCAGCGTCTGATTTGGCACAAACATTGTGGAGGAGGTGGAAGAGGTTCGTCTTTACTGTCTTTAGTTACACTTTAAGGCACTTTTGATGAATGCTTTTTAACCTCTCAAGCAGTTTAAGATTCATTTGGTGAAATGTAGCAGTGAAACTCAAATCTATACATATTATTTTGTATCCATCCATTCAACAACATCCTGCCCTCTCTGCTTGTGTTGTAGCGTCAGTCGCTCGGTGCTGTGTAACCTTGGAGTGCTGCATGTATTCTCGCTGTATCAGGAATGGCGATGGCTCAGCCTCCTACACTGCTTTTATTAATAGAAATGGACTGAGGCAAGGCTCCGCTTAGCTCCCCGTCCCTGCTGACACACACCAGTGTGGTAAACACACACGCTACCCTTGTCTGACTGAGTCCTTTCCTTTTGTTCCCATTTTGTTCTTCATCTCAGCTCTTTTGTTCTCGTTCCTTCCTCTAATGTTGTGATACGTTCCCTTCGCTCTCCTCTCCTTTCCTTTCATTTGACAACCAGTTTGTTCTTTACTTCGCTGGAGTCTCAGAAATGGATATAATGCACTTCTCTAATCAGCTTTGCTCGTTTGAATTGAGAGGATCTGATTCGATCATTGCAGATCCCGAGGAAAAACTGAACTCGTTCTATCTAATTCATTCCCCCGAGTGACCTGAAAGTTGAGCTATACACCAATCAAAATCCACGCGCAGTGGCATGCAGACAGCAGGAATCCAAGTGCATTAAGCACCAGAAAACCAGGAGTCAGCTAATTCTGATAGACAGCCAGCATGTTGAAGGGATTAAAAAAAAAGATATCCTGACACGTATGATGGCATTAAGCCTCGCTCTCTGAGTGGCGAGAAAAATCCGACCAAAATACGTCTCTTTTGTCTTTCTAGCATCCGTCTACACACGCACTCAGTTTGAGTCAACTTCCCAGCAGGCTATCATGCCACTATCTGATATGGCTGACCTACATGTGAGCGAGTTCCCCGCGGGAGAGGGAGCTTAGCGAACAGTAATGTTGAACAGCCAGCGCCAGATAAAAGCTAATTTAGCACAGCGCTCTGCAGGAGAGGTGGCACTGCAGAGAAGCTGCAGCAGAACCAGAGGGGGAAAACAAGGCAGCAGCGTCGCTCGATCGCCACGCAGAGCCGTGTGAAGACAAGGGTACACGCAGGACATGCACAGTGGCATGATGTACCCATGTTACAGAGACATCGTGACTACGTGCTTGAAAATGTCTCACTGCGCATGTGGATTAACCCAGTTTCCAGCTCCTGTTTCCCTCCTGTACTCTGAATGTGTCATGCTGTCATTTTTTGTCTTCTTTGATGTGTTCACTGCCTTCGTCGTTCATTTTGTCATGTAGCATTCCTCTTTTCTTTTCCTTTTCTGACTATTTTTCCTTCTTTTCTTTCATGCAAGGACGTCAATTAACATATTTTGTCCCTTTTTGCTCTTATGGATTTGATCAAGTCTATAAAAACACAAAATTATGGCTGTAATCACCCTGAAAGTAGCATATACAATGATTTTTCACACTGTTTTAGACACTAATGATATCGCTGTGTACAAAATCAAGTTTTGCATTTATTCTGCCTTTTGGAAATGTTTCTTCTCTCGTGATTTTTTTCCCAAAAGGTTCTGACATTTCAAAGTAAAACTAACGTCTATGACTCTCTGCTGTTTGTTCCCTGTTCACCAAAATAAAAAAAGCCCCCAGGCTTCGTACCACTCATGGTAAATAAAACAGAAAAAAGTTGTTCATCATCACCATCAACATCATCAACATCACCGTCATTGTTAATATCAGCATCATCACGGGTGCATTGCTGTTATGAGTTGCACTGTCATGCATGCATGAGCATTCAGAGGGTCATGCTCGCCAGTCATTCCATGTCATTGGCGTTTTTGTGGTTCAAAAATGGTGGTGGGGGGAAGGGCGGGTGCTCAGTGGGGGAAACAAAAAGATCTTGGTGCCTGCAGAGAGGTGATGATCTACTGGATGTTAGAGCGGTGTGGGTGGTGGTAGAGATCATGCAGATGAGGAGAAGTGTCAAACAGTCCTGGAACCAGGCTGACCGAAGGCATTTTGGGACCAAGATCACTGAATTTCCAGTTAGAGTCAACACATCACATGATCTGAGTGCCAAGATGCCTCGGGAGCCCCAGCCCTGCTCTTTGTGTTGGGTCTAAGTGATTGTATAGTTGGGAGGGGCAGCAGCTACAATGAGATCATTGTAAAAGTCCCCATTTCACTTCACTTTGCATTGAAACTAAAAAGAAATATTCCTCTTCTGGGGAATCAGCGTTAATGTCAAAGTTGGACTCGTGCAGTGGTTACACCTGCATGTAGATGACTCCTGTTGTAAAGGTGTTTGGAGAAGTGGAGGCGAAGAGATTAGGGCGTCATGAGAAGGGCACTTGGTAGAAGGGTGTTAAGAGGCACTTATTGATGACCCCCGGCCTCGGCTGAGTGCAGAAGAGCTTACGTGGAGGACTGGACTTTTTGAGGTTGGCTTTATAGGATTTGAGTCTCGCCAGTCTTGTCGACTGTGCAGAAGCAGCAGCAAAGAGATCAGTGTGCTCGGATGGGGTGTTTACGTGGATGGGATCCTTGTAATTTGGATGGATCTGTGCTACTTCTCAGAAGCCAACCACATATCGACAGCTCAGACTTTATAACTACGGGTGCTTGGCCGTCATGGAGGTGTGAATCCTGAGACACTGTATGTTTTGAAGGCCAATCCTGGTGAGGTGGCCCAATCAGAACCCGAGGCTGCTGCATGTGTCAGCAGAACGTCTCAATTTCCATCAAAGTCGAACTGAGATTAAAATTCGGTTTTGCTCAGAAATCAGTGTAATATTACTGGTGAGGCAGCTAACGTTAACTAAACCTCTTCTTTCTTTGGGCTATTGATAAACAGACACAACACTGGGTGTAGCTCAGCTAGGCTAACTAGCCTCCATTTTGGATAAAAAGCTAGTTAGCCTAGCTTTTCGAGTGGAATACAAACTTAACAGCATTATGGGTCCACCCAAATGTCGGATGTAGTGAAGGTAAAGATGTCTCGTTGAAAGAGAAAATATATACATACTGTATCTTTAATCATGTTTTGGATCTAAACGCGGCTCTGACATTCGATGTTAGTCAGAAATACGCACACAGAAGCTTGAAACTTACAAACAACGAAGGTTTGATCCGCTTTTGAAAAAAATTTGAAAATCGAATCAATCAATTTTTCCTTCCTTAAATTCTAATTTCAGTTCAACTTTAAGTGGACTGTGTGTGTGTGTGTGTGTGTGTGTGTGTGTGTGTGTGTGTGTGTGCGCCTCCGGCCTGTGTCCACCTCGTGTGGATGTGGAAAAGGGGGCGGAGTCAGAGTTTTATCTGGAGCTTGAGCAGAGCGGACCATTGGCTGTTGGCCACCGTGATGTCACTTCTACCTCGACTGTACTTTGATTTCTTAGATATTTATTGTTTAGTTTTGAATAGCAGGCAGGCAGGCAGGCAAGCAGCACCTACTTGTTACATGGACAGGAGCAAAGACCACAGAATTTCCCTAGATCGTTCAAATTCTTTTCTGCATCCTTCATGTCCTTATTGATTTGGTCCATTCCCTCCTCGATGCGCTCCAGTTGCTCTGATTAAACACAAGTCATTTATCCCCCACAGAACGAAGCACGAGGAGAGAGAGAGAGAGAGGAAGAGGGAGGAGGAGGAGAGGAGAGGAAGAGAGATAAAGAGAGGACAAAGGAGAGAAGACAACAACTTCAGACACTCACTGTGACGAAAGAAAAGTAAAACAAAAAAAAGAAAATAAAAAGAGGAAAAACTGGACGCCACCACATATGTAAAGAACCTTTGGGGCACGTTGTCAGTACCTACTTGTTACATGGACATATGAAAAGCCCACAGCATTTCCCTAAATCTTTTAAATTTTTCTCGGCTTCCTTCATGTCTTGGTTGATATGGTTCATGCCATCTTCAACACGATCGAGTTGCTCTGGTCAGGACAAAGGGATGACAGCAGTGGAATGAATTTCATTGACTGATTGACAGAAATATGAGTTATGATGAGCAGTAAATCAGTCGTGTGTGTGTGTCAGGATGTCATATTATATTAAGACCGAGCTAAGTTTCAGCTGAATGCATCGATTTGGTTGGATGCAAACAATTATGTGCACTGATGCAATTTCTGGACCAGAAGAAAGGTATAAAAAGCACATAGAAATCAAATAATGGCAGCGAAACTATTTCTCATCGTTTCAGCTTCAAGTTGAAATTGTTCAACGTTGATGTCAAAGGAACCACGAGACGTTTGGGACATCCACTCTGCTAAACTGGAAGACTCTCATGTCTTCATACTAAATATGAAGCTACAGCCAGCTGTCAGTTAGCTTAGCTTAGCATAAAGACTGGAAAGAGTGGGAAACAGCTAGCTTGGCTCCATCCAAAGGTAACAAAATCCAGCCCTCCAGCCACGGTTAGCGTGCAGACAGGGGTGTCACGATCAATCAATACTGGCAATAATCGTGATATTTAGAAAAATGAAGTATTGATACCGTGTTAATCACACACATGTGATAATCCCATGTTAATAAACTAGCACCTCTTAAATCACTCCCGTCATAGCAGGTGGCAATAATGCACCTTAATGCTACCGGCCTAGTAGTTAGCCAGCGAGCTGCGACCACAGTGTGTGGCTACATGTGTTGGTGATATCGACAGAAACACAGCTTGTTGTTACATTTAAGTGTTTGTACAGAATAAACAAACTAAATATATTGCGTTAATAAGTGAACTATAGAGTTAGGCTGTTTTTTTTTACCTTTGGATGGAGCGAACTCACCAACATACATATCTCCCAAACGTATATTTAATTGTTTCTTTTGACGCATGTTAAGTGTCAGAGTGGATGAAGAGATTGTTGCCTCGTGGTCCAAATCTTTGCAGCTGCGTTCAGAGCAAACATTTCAAACACATCTCACTTGGGAGCTTTTTAACGAGCTGCCAACACTGACAGATTTTATTTCCTTACTTGTTAAGAGTTTTTCTGCAGGACACGAAGCCAAAGCTGCTGCTTTTTCCTTACAGACAGGCAAAATAATGTGTCCTTGTTAGCTAATATTGGGACGATATACGAGCGGCTTTACGTGTTCTTTGCTCTGACTAAACCCCGGCAGCTACTACTGGGATCACAACAGTTACTGGTGTTATTTAAATAGTAATAAAACCTACATTTGAGTGGCTACTACGTAAGCTGAGTAAACGACTTGCTGCTTACTGGCACAATAGAGTGAATAAAACTGTGTTGCATGTCTGGCTTTTGGACGCGTTCGAGTACGATTTGGATTCTGGTTTTATGAGTGTCGGGGCCTTCTGTCATGCTGATGTGGTGGATGGTGGGTTGGTGAAGTTTCCACAGCACAAAGAAATTTTCCATCCTGATCGTGATTAAAGAAAAATACGGTGCAGGCAGAGTGTGAAGGGGTGAGGCACAGTTAAATATGGAGCGGACTCAAAAAGCAGTTAATAGACTTGTTTCAGATTTGTAAAATCCCTGGTTTGACATGCGTTTATGTCAAATATATTCAACCAAGACGGATCCGTGTTATTGGAGTGAAGTGGGGCGACGGCTAAAAGTATTATATTTTATTTTATCTCACCAAAAGCAAACCTTGACCCCCTTCAAGAACCACCTCCAGCATCAAGTACTAGAAGGCTGCAGGCCTGCACACAGTCAATAACACAGGGTCAGAGGTCAACTCAGGCTCACAGCCGCCGGTGTGTCCAGGCAGTCATTGCAATTGGTTTTGGAGTGGTGATCCTCCACACGGGGTGACGGGATCAGCTGATGGTCAGAGGAGGGGAAGTGAACAACACTGTGAAGCACCAGGGACCCAGCTGCCTTCATATTAACTGTTCACTGTTGCACACTTCATGTGTTGTTTAATGCGGGTCGCTCATTAATAAACTGCATCTAACCAGGGATTGTACAAAGCAGTAAATGGATTGAGAGAGAGAGGGTTGAGTATTTTGTCAGTACCAGCTAAATCGATCGTTTTTCTTTCCACCTCTTGTGTTCTTACACCTCTGGACTGTTAGCAGGGCTGATGTCAGACCTGTTTGGGCATTTTGGCTTCTAAGAGTATTTACAGGTAAAAGCTAAAGACAATTTGAATGACTTAAGAAGTGACCTTTGACCAGAACCAGGCCATATTTACAGAGGCGGCGTTCTGCTGCCTCTTATTTTGGCATTGCTATAAAATGTCAAATCTGTTGGCATTAAATTTGAGGTTTCTAGGTCTGTCACACCAACATGACAGCTTCTTAATCATTCTAACATCCAAACAGTTTTTTCCTCGGTCGTTCTAGAGAAGATAACGGCACAAACAGAACCTGGAACAGCCCAGAAGTCAACCCACCATTGGGCTGCTGCATGTTAACCCAGCAGGGGTTCTGGATGATGAGTAAATAATCTCGATGTTGAGCTGTGGGGTTTTGGCACTTGCAGTGGCTGGCATTAAATAATCCTTCTGTTAATGTTATGGCACGTTTCTTTGTCGCCGTCTCTGATAGCTAATGAAAACAAGAAAAAAAAAAAAAAGCTTCTGGCAAATCAAAAGCAGTTCAGCAAACCAAAAAAAGAAAAGGAAACAAAATGTTAGCCAAAGGAAACAAAAGGTTAAAGGAAGATGAACAGAACAATATTCCCCCAAAGTTACAACTAGCACCAGTCAGATAAACCATGCGTCAAATCAAAACCCAAATCAGGAAATATTACTCTGAAGAAATCAGGGAAAAAATGAATTAGTTTGGAAAATGCATTTAAATGAAAACAAGCAACTGCATATGAAACAATTCATCCATTCACAAGTGTTCTGATACCATCAATTTAACACAAACATTACTGTCCATTACTGATAACGCCCCTTGTGGTGCTGCTACGATGTGAGTAGAGTCATAATTTATTACTTTTTAACAGAATACAGACTCGTTAAATCAACCAGCTGTGTTGGATGTGAATAGTTCGGTTATTAATACTCGTGTGTTGTGACTAAACTCGCCATCTCCCCTCTCGGTAACTCACCTCCCTGCTCGTCCAGCATAACCAAAGTCCTGATGCCGGCATCTTTGCTCTATTCCCCCGAAGACATCCAGGTTGAACGGAGGGGTGAGGGAGGAAAAATAAACAGAACAGAGGTCAGTAACGAGGCTACAACCGCTGAGGGAATGAGTGGCTGCTGGGAAATCTGAGCTGCCACCAGCGGTTTCCCCTCACGTTCTCCTTTTCGTGCAGAGTTTGGGAAAAACTATACATTTTCTTTTTTTGCATCGTTTAATATTTGATTCTTCTGATGCAACAAAACACAACAACTGACGACAATAAAGCTCGCACAAAGGGAGGAAAGCTACGGCTCGACCTGAATGTTAATTAGTCTGCTTTAAAGGGGCAATGTGTAAGAATATAAGTTGAAAGCATTCAGAAATTAAATAAAACTAAAAAACAGGATGTGAAGAAATAGCAGTTGCGACATTGTGATGTCTATGTATTGTGTTGCAGAGATATCTATTGAAATTAGCATGCTAACCAGCTAGCCCTGGCCAGTCCTGGTCCAAAAGCCTCTGCAAGCTAGCTGCATGGCTAACTGAGCTAACTAGCTGCAGTAGCTACAGCTGCAGCAGCTGGTGGTGTGATACCCTCTATGTGTTTTAAGTATGAACTTGATATGTGGCCAGTTCCTACACATATTGCACCTTTTACAAGTGTTGGTCTTTAAACCTCTGGACAGAAGTGAGCTGGCTGTTTCCTCCTGCAAAGACTTAAGCTTCATATTTAGCACAGAGCCACGAGAAAGAAATGTGCAAGAAAGAAAATGGCTTCCCAGAACATTGAGGAGACGCATCTTAAAATCAAAGTAGAGATACGACACCTGTTTTATAGATGTAACTGTTTGTATCTCACAGTACGATTAAAGTCTCCCATGTGTTCCAGACAGCTGCATTAATTTAATATCACAAAACGCTGGGATCATTTTGTTGATGTTCCTGCTCTGGATTAGAAGATGTTGCACCCCCACGGTCAGCGTGTTGGCCGGTATTGATTCGACCGTTACACCTTGAGCAAGAAACATGGAATCAGCCCTCAGGAGATTAACAATAATAACGCTGACAGCGACGGAGCGTTCTCATTAAAATGAGGAGCCTGTCATCGGATTTCCATGCACAAATGACCCAATTAATAACCCAGGATCCCAACACCCCCCTCTGTCTCCGAGTCAGCAGCTGGTAGACCTTTGGACCAGGATTTATTATTGCTGCTAACCTCCAGTATAAGGACGGCCATTTCTCTACCTCCTCTAATTTAAAAAGTAGATCGTCTGCTGATCTTCTTTCAGCCCTTCAGGTTTTCATTGTAATTCCTTCCTGTGGCTGTGAACCATCTGAACAGCTGAGCCTGCAACAGTAAAGCTATTAGTCACTGAGAGGCTGCTTGGCTACAGGTTTCTGATGCTGCTGGAGGAGCGTGTGAGGAGGCGGACGGCAGAGATACTTGCTCACACCCAACTCTGCTTCTTAGAAATACAGCACCGCCGCACCAAGACGTGGCACCTGGTGCGGCCTGATAGGCATAAATAAGATTATGGTGTGTCACAGCACGCACACACACACTTTTGAATGCACACATATACAGATTATTACACACACATCCCCCACCGCCTCCTCAGCAGTTTGGGAGGAAAGCCACATTGATGTTTCAGAGGCGAGCGGGGAGCAATAAGGAAGCTGGGGTGTATAAATTATTCTGTGATTCAGCGAGCCTCCGTCCAGGAGAAATCCCAAAGTAGTCCAAATGTGTCCCCTGAGGAAACGCAAAGGAATAATCAACCGTGATCCTGCACAGGGCCGAGCCGGCTCAATGCGGGTCGGTGAAAAGATTCATACATTTTGCCGGATGAGTTACAAAATTTGCAAGACTTTCATGTACGTCAGGTGACGGATTAGAGATTATAGTTGGCGCTGCAACATAAATGATTTCTACTCGCGCAAAAAGAAACCTTCTACTGTCACGGTGGTGATTTTAAGCTACAGAAGTAAAAATAACTTGAGTTGATGTCTCTGATTTTACAGCTTCAGTTCAGTGTGTGCTGAATATCTGCAACAAGCAACCAGCCTGAATGTAGAAAATATGTTTTCTTCAAAATAAAATCCAATGTTTATCGTTGTTTTCATTATAGATGCCTTTTCCAGCCCAGCGTCTCGTTAGCTGATTACATAACAACACATTTCTGAAGTTTTGATTGGATATCAGAAATCCTGAGTGATATCATGTAACGCTTGTATATGACTCTGCAGCTCCGTGTCTCGTTTTCAACCCTCCTGACCGTCTATTAAACCGCAGGAAGGAGCAGTGAACTTTTCCTTTGCCTGCCTCACCTTCGTTCTCTCTCCGCCTGCAGCACAGCGGCAGGGTGGAGCTGCGTGGCGACATATGTCGACCGATTATAAATATGACCTTGAGATCTGCACCGAGAGCCCGTCAGACGCCACCGCCCACAGCGTCCTAACGCTTTCTTTTCTCTCCCTGTATGAGCAAATACAAACCTACAGACTGTGTTCGTCTGTGTGTGTGTGTGTGTGTGTGTGTGTATCTCTGACGTTACGCAGTCACTCGGTTGACTCACGTTTTATTCAGTCCTCCCTGACAAGAACAATGGACCCAAGCACAAGAACAGAATCTAAATCTTTAACTCGGATTCAGTCGTTTCAGAGTCATCTGCAAATCAACATTTCTTGCTGAGAGTCAGATAAGAAGACCGATACCACCGTCGTATCTGTCCATTAAAGGAAAAGCTCGAGCCTGGAGACAGTTAGCTTAGCTTGGTTTTTATATGGATAAAACAAAAAGGGGAGCAACAAACTGCTCCCCTCAGTGTGAACACGGAGTCCGTCTATCCTGAACTCTACCAGACGGAAACTCTCATAACAGAGACGAATAAGTCAATTTGTGAGAGCAGATCGTCCGTCCACTGAATGTTGCTGGTGAGTGTTGTTAGCATGTGTGGTCAGCCCTCTGTGACCGTAACGTTAGCAGCTGTCAATTAAAACCAATGTGCAACGTTTTCTCTCTCAGAGCAGACGAGCTTCATCCCAGTGCTCCTGAGCACCATGGACACCACGTGGCCCTGAACCTGACCGAGCGCTTACATCTTTATCCAAAGAAAGCAAGGAGCCGCTCACTGTCCGTCCTGTACCAGTACTGTCTGTCCTGTACCAGTACTGTCTGTCCTGCACCAGTACTGTCTGTCCTGCACCAGTTCTGTCTGTCCTGTACCAGTACTGTCTGTCTGTCTTCATGTGTGTTGCAGCTGTTAAAGGTTTTGAATGGTGTTTGGTGTTCTTTGTTGTGAAGTGAGAATAATGGGGACATTGTGTACAAACTCCCTCAGATTCACAGTCACTGCACGACTACAGAATCACTGTTTTGTCAAATATAAAGCTTTTTATCAAAGTGAGATTATTTCTCAGTTGAGGATGTACGTACAGAAGTTATTAATATGGACGTTTGTGTAATTTATGCTAGTGTTGTGTGTCTGCGCTGCCGTCTTATAACAGTAGAGTTATAAGACAGGAACTAAATTAAAAGGCATCTTGGCCGTAATAACTTCTAAAACTGTGAGAATTTGAAAGGGTGCTGCTTTTTCTCTAAGACTACGTGCTTTAAATTATTTCTGCAGTTTTTCTGATAAAATATAAATCCGCCTGCATAAAGAAGAACTTTTCCCAGAGTGTATCTGAGACATGACAGACTACATTTATTTCCCATTCTGGCGGCGCCATATTTTGTCTCCGATTTTATCCATAAATCAACATTTTACATATTTCTCTTACCTCTTCCACTAGCTGCAGCATACGACGAGTGCTCTCCAGTGACTGTGGAGGAACAGAAGATAGCAGTTAGTTTCCATTTGAGATGATACGACACATTCAAACAGCTACAGCCGTCATCGGGGGGGGGAGTACAAGTTTGACATCAGATTTATAAAATATTTCTCAGTTTACAGAAAAATAACACAAGCATGTGTCTGCGGTGTGTGTTGTGTGTTCATCGAGTTGAGCGTAAGCGAGCGTGTATCACAACAAACTGGAGTCAATTTGAACAATCAGCGGGACACAACAGGGATCAATGTCTGACGTTAATCGACTTGAACTCAACATGAACGCACGGCGATAGACCGTCTGCACTCTGAGTATTGATACGCACGACCTTATGATGGGAACTGCAGCAACAGCGACTGAGTCCTGAGAGGTTTGTTTTCGTGCTGTCGGTCAATGAAATGCTCACAGAAATTTGGATTTGAGATCAGAGGAAAAAATGTTTGAGATCTAGTAACTCACCAGTGGTTTATTCAAGAAAACAGCCGCTCTGCCGAGAAAAATAACGACACTCTTGTAATAAAAACATGCTCTGATCCCCTCTATCTCCTCTTTCTCCCAGACTGTTGGATGTGTGTTATTAGCCTGCGTGGTGACAGATATGTAGCTGCACGTTCACATTCCCTCCCTAAGAAGCGCGTGGCTTCAGAGCACAGCTTGCTAGCCGGAGCCACTCGGCAGGGACGGCGCTCTGTGATATCTCGTTCTTATTACAATGACACAGCTTCGCCTCGCTGTGCTCGCTGCGAGCGCTGCTGATCCCCCCGGAGCGCCCGGCTCTGAAGAGAGGGGGTTGGGTAAGAAATCGAATGGGGAGCAGCCTCGGCTTGAGCTGCCATTTTTAATGTGGCCAGTCTTCTTTCTCCTCTTTCCTTCTTTCATCTTTCCTTTTTCCCCATTTCTACTTATTTCATCTTTTCTTTCGCTCGTCTGACGTCTGTCAACTCTGAAACACCGCAAACATATACGCTTGTGTTCACGCTCTCTGATTCGCTGTCCTCTCCGTGAATGAGAGCTCATGTAAGTCAGTGCAACAGAGGCTACAACTGTTATTCTGACGCCGCCATTTTGTGCATGCCCTATGTTCACGCATGTGTGTGTGTGTGTGTGTGTCTTTGTGTGTTTAATATTCTGCTCAGCTGTGCCAGTGTGAGTCATATGTGAAGCTGGAGGGGTGTGGGCTTATCTGCTCCGGGCCGAGGCTGAGACTTTCTCTCTCACTCTGACGACACACACACACACACGCACACACGCACACACACACACACACACACACACACACACACACACACACACACCATCAGTTTTGTAGATTCACGCTCATGTTTGTGCACATGTGTTTCCCACACACAAGCACATGCTCAGGATGTAACCATGCAGTGTTATGTAAAGTCAGCTGCAGGTATACTCTCCCATCACCTGCACACACACACACACACACACACACACACACACACACACACACACACACACACACACACACACACACACAGAGCCACAGCCCGAGGCAGACACTAACATGGTGCTGTATGATATTTCTATCCCTATGCATTCAAAGACTCTGAGGTTATGAAACATTCTCCTCAGTTGAACTAAAACAGCTTTCCAGCTGAAGCCAGTTGCTTTTTATGTGAAGACATCTTATTTACCCTCTACTGTGTATTCATCCTGCAAATCCTCAGTCATGTTAAAGAATGTTAGGATCTCATCTCTATGCATCGGATGTGCTCCTGTCTCTGTGAGTATGTAAGCGTGAATACGTGTGTGCCATCACAGCTCGAGCCGCTTTGATGCAGCGAGCGCGTCGTTCTCACCTCATCGGCCAGCTGGTCGGCGCGCTGCTGCATGTCTGACAGCTCATTGCGCATGTCCGCGTCATCTGCCATGGCTGCTGGATGTGGGGGGTGGAGAGGGTCTCCAACAGGGAAGAGAAGATCCTAGTGGGAATTCGGGGAGGGCTGGAAGAGAGGAGGAAACACAAGAAAACAGATTGGTGGACGCTGCAGAACAAAGCAGTCCAGTGAGGCATAAACAGTCTCAGGGCGATGGATGACTTGATTATTGAAATAGAAATGAACCAGAAATAGGAAATTAAGAAAAACTAAGACGCAGTTATTCTGGAAATCAAAGCCGTAACCTGACGTGCACCTGTGAGCGCAAACCAACAGCTTCATGCATTCATGTTCTCCTCTCTGTAGCCCTCTGACCAGTGAGAAGACTTCAACAGTTGCTACCACTTAATGGAGGATTAGAAAAGGCAGCAGCGGACACACAGTGTTTGCAGAAGGGTGTCGGGCTCAGACGACCTGCGTTCACTGGAAACTTTAATTACCGAAGTCAAATAGATTCTGCACGTTTATAGAAACGCATGCTTACATTTGCTGATTGTCTTATGACTTAACGGGAACTTGTCCTGTAATTCATGTTTATCTATCAGTTAGTTAATACATCCATCATCACGCATGTGCCATGTCAAGATGCCCTTGAGCAAGGTGATACCCTCCTCCTCCCTACCCGCCGGCTTCAAGTCGCTCTGGATAACATCAGCAGCTAACGGCCCGGAGTACAACATGCTAAATATATTCCACAGGGTTGAGGAGAAAAATGAGCAGACGGCACGCAACAAATTTCAAAATTGAAATCGTATAAAATACGTCGTACAATATAAAAGATAAAACCAACAGGTAGCCAGCGTCTGCCTCCAAAGCCTCTGTTCGCTGTTACAGGCTGTATAATTGAGGATTAAGAAGCTGCTGCCGCCACAGCAGCAGTGTTTGTTTGCTGGGGAGTGAATGGGAGCGGAGCGGGAGCTGATGTTTGCAGAGGAATGCCAGTCTCAGACAGGGTTGACTGGGATTTTGGAGGATTAGCCACACACAGACATAAACAGCCTGTTAGCCCTGTAGCTGTGACTCTCCCTCCTCCTCTGTAGGTCGTGAGATGCAACGCACCACAAGTGAAACAGTCGAACATCTCCACATGTTAAGATCCCTCTAAAGATGATCACCAAACAACTTGTAATGTGTCCGATGAGTTAATGGTTTTCAGTGAATGTGGCTGCAAGACATTTCTCACAAATTAGCATTTAAATTGTTTAAACCAATAAGAATCCAATATAATTATCTGGCTAAGTGGTCATCCTGCTGCAGTAATGGCCTCTACTGCCCAGACGGGAGTGATGATGAATCATCGTATTTCTATGCACATCAGGGAAACAAAAAGGCTTCGTGTAAACAGAAGAAGATTTGTGTAGCAACATTTTTGATATTAACACAAAATTAAATGAAATATAAAACTGCAGCTCCACAAAGGATTCAGGATTAGAGCCTGACAATATTGGGGAGCAAAAACATTTTGATACAAATTAATTGGCCAATATTCAGACTACATGTTGGTGCATTTTGGACAACATATTCGACAATACCGATATATATATGCGATAAGCCAGGAACAGCTGACCAATACGTCAGTCAGGCTCGAGTCGTGGCTCTTATCCCCAGATATAATATAACTCAGATATTCTTTTAAGATGAATTTTTGGGGCTTTAGGTCTCTGCATGGGCTGCATGCTCTACCAGGCGGCTGCCAGGGCACCCTTCACTCAGATTATGTTGTATTATTTTTGTAGGAGTCAGTGCAGAGTCAACACAAGGGGTGTAAATGTCAAGTTTCATCACGATATGATATCATATCGATTCTTTGGACAACGATAGCAGATATCACAAAGTCTGCCACGATATGATGTTGATTGGATTTGATGCAGGAGCCTGCGATCGATATGAGATGATCATATGTCCATTTTAATTAGTTACATTTATATCAACTCACAAAAAGCAACTAAAATATGATTTGACGATGGAAACACAGACGTGCCGTAGGAACTTCAAAATAAAGGTGCATCTTAACGATGGCGGCGATATGAAGTGATGTTTTCACTTTGCATCGATGCTATTGGATCGTTGATCACTGAAGCGATATATCGATCCGGATGAATGTATCGTTACACCCCTGGTCAATACTCGATTAAAATTCATTAGGTAGATACATTTTGTCTGTATTGCTCTAATGTTGCTGAGAGAATCTTTACATTTACCGTTTTTAAATGAAGAATTTGTTCAATATGTCTCCTCTCTATTTTACTGGGTTCAGAGAGTTTAAAGAGGCTGTAATCAATATTTTCATATTAACACTATACATTTGTGAAAAGCGTCACTTGTTGTGACAAACTCACTGAACTCATCATTTGAGCGTTCAGTTCCTCTCAAGTGTTTTAGCATCTTTACAGTTTTGGTTCACCCCCCCACTGCTTTAATTAACGTAGTTTACAATTTTAATGAAAAAGCTCTAAAAGCCCTTCAGGCTACCGGATCAAACTTCGACGATAAATCAGTTTATATGTGTTTTCCACCTCAGCCTGAAATAAGGGAGCAGTTACAAAAGAGGCTCAACTCACAATTAAACAACCTGTGCGAGGATCTTAATGCACCTGTGTGTGCTGACTGAGCTCATTGGTAGAAAGGTAAACACGATAAAGGAATTAAATTAAAATAACACACCTCAACAAACCACTCTGTCCATAACGCACTGTACACCGTCCGTCTCAATGACATGTCACATGACACACAGATCGAATCCAGCAGATTTACTTCAACGAATCAATGTTTTAAAGTGATTAAGTATATTTATGAGACCACTGATCTTAACAGCAGAAGATACTGGAATGAAACTTCAGATGAACTTTTCCTCGCTGATCATTAACATCGTCTGAATCAGGTGTGACACCTGGACGACACGAGCGGCCTGGTTGGATCTGCGTCTGTGTTTGCTTCACCGACTCCTGCGCCCAAACACATTCACCAGATATGAAGCCATGTTTTTTTGCTGCCAGGATAATATCACAGCACGTCTTGGTCTGAATCATTAAAACCACCCGGGGCGATATATAGATTCATCTGCATTCATCTCCACAGGTGGATTCAGTCATGAATACATCCTCAGATCCACGGCTGCATCGTAGTGATTAGGTCCTGACACTGTGTACAGTCTCCTGTTTATTAAGGCATTAACTCACAGGCCCGTTTACATAACTGAGAGAGCTGCCGACATACTTGCAGATAAAAAATGTGCATGTTGAATCAGATCCAGTTATATTCATGCATCATGTTTATTCCATCTCTCCTTCGCTCTGATGTCTCTGATTTGCCTCCCTCTCTCCCTTCCCCTAGCTGTCCTGCATCGTTTCACAGCGTCAGCGGCCATGTTGGGTTATATAAACCTCCAACCGGACCGGGCTGCGCAGTCCCTGATGTCTGAATGGAGTCAGATCTTCAGAACGACTCGCTGAAGGAAGCGAGGGCATCGTCGCCTCTCTGCCCGCTTACGTAACCAAATTTCAGGCAATTAAGTTTTAACAGGCCACGCTGGCCTTTTACATGACGGCTCAATTACAAGCTTCACATTTTTTGCATCTTAGCTGCCCTCAGCACTGCCCGCTGCATCATCAGGCTTTCTCAGGAAGGGATGTAAAGTACTGGTGGACTTACTCACTGAATGACCTTCATCATGTGATGGTACCGAAGCAATTTCCCTTCACAAAAGAAGACCAGGGAATACGGTCAAAAGCCCTGGAAAACGTGAGGCCTCGTTCCGCCTCGAAAGGCAGCTGGTTTCACGTGATGATGTGATCTTTCAAATCCATCTTGCCTTCTTCAAAATATGCATATTTTATGGCTAATACGTCTTTGTTTTAATATCTGAACAGACAAAAGTTATTCTATAAGTCCATTCTGTCAGCTCCAGATACCGACAGCGACGTCTACACGGATGTAAAAATGTAAAATTGTGCTCTCTTGTAGAAAATTGGTTCGTTTAACCATCTGATGTCCTGACAGGGAGCTCTGTGTGCAGGAACAACATGGCAGCTGAGCTCATCCATTCAGGCTGATCGGCCCAAAAGGTAAGAGATGAGAGGCCAGTTTTATGTTTTCTGTCCAGACTGACTGATGTTGTTTGTCTCCGGTCCAATACAACAATATGAGTAACAATGTACTCAGACACTGAGTTAAATGCCTTTGAGAGACAGAGACAGCATTACAAGGATCACACTGATGACCTTTGAGTTACAGTATCTTTAACCAGCCGGCTGCTCGCGCTCCCTCTCGAAGGACAGGACGCTCAATCACCTGCAGCCTCCTGTCTGATTAAATGTTGGCCAGCCCGCATGAGAGACGTTTAATTTTTGACTAATTACTGAGAGATTGTCGGCAGTTTGGGTGATAAAGTGATAAATTAATGACAAGACAAACCAGGAATATTGAACCTGGTTGTTTATCAGTGCATCTACGATTATTAATCACATCATCAGACTTACTGTTCCTACAATGGACTTTTGGGGCCTCTATGCTCATCCAACAAGTAATCAACATATCTAAAATCTTTCTTTTTTTCAGAAATGGTTGCCTGAAAGTGGGGCCTGTGGGCCAAAGGTGGCCAGCAGTGAGGTTTGATTCGACCCACCAGATGTTTCTGCTGAAAATAATAAAAATATGTAATAAAATCTTTGTTCAGGATCTCTATTTATATATATAAAAATATATAAATATATGTATTTCCTCACAGGAGGCTCAAAATGTCCTCTCCATGTGGTGACACACAGGATTGTGGGTAAACATGCAGCAGAATCAACAACCATCATATCTGTGTCATTAACTTTGATCAGATCCATCTTTGTGTGTCTGCCGCTTTGTGTTGACACACACCCACGCAGCCTTTGCCCTTGTGTTTCTATTACCTTGTCATCACGTGTTAGCCTGCTGCTGACATTTATGACAGGAAATGGTTACTACCGTGACCTTTCACCCCGAGTCAGAACCAAAGCAATAAAGAACAGGACCAGGAAAGAAAAAAGAAAATCCCCTCTCAGTTATCACATTTACACAGCGCGGCTGCAGCACGAGCACTGAAAGCATAAACTCATCTCGGACTGTATGCCGACATATACATGCACGCTTTATTACACCCATGTTGCCGTGGACTGTGGCGGGGGGGGGAGGTTTTCTGATTAGCAGCATGATTCAACTCTTGGCACTAGAAAAGAAGCTGTAAGACCTGAAATATGACGAGCATGGCAGTTATCACAGGCTTCAGGGCAGTGATTGGAGTGAGGCCGAACACGACGTTCATCAACAGCATTTTAAATCACTGAATGGGCAATAAAAAACAAAAAACTGCATTTATGTACAGAACAGCACTCTGTGTAGGAAGATATAACTCCATCCATCCATCCATCATGTGGAGTGACAGCTCGGTGTAATCACCACGGGAACAATAACGAGCAGATATGAAGATGAAGCCCTTATTTCCATTCCCCACACATATTTCATCTCCTGTCCAATCACATCCCACCTGGGGAAGATTACGAGCTCCCGCTGACTGCTCCACCTCGACGCTCTCTCATTTCTCTCCCTCGTCTCCTCTGCCCTTTAGTTCCTCCCTGTCTTTGCTTCTTTACATCTCCTCCTTCCTCTTTCCTTTTTTACTTGATTAAAAAAAGACCAGGAGAGACCACACCTGCATCACACACACTTCACACGCACTGTACGTCAATATGTACCTGGCTGAATCTCACATTCAGATCACCAGGTACTGTCCCGTAGGAGACGATATAACACCGGCATGTTCAGGCTGTTAAATATATCAT
Organism: Pagrus pagrus; assembly: GCF_965226575.1. NCBI lineage: Eukaryota > Metazoa > Chordata > Actinopteri > Spariformes > Sparidae > Pagrus > Pagrus pagrus. Next base: position 2,048,514 of record NC_140200.1, on the reverse strand, counting down.
ATAGTGATGAAGATGTTCCCCCTTTATAGCTAATCTGAGTAAATCGAGGCTGCTTCTGTAAATGTTGTGCCATTATTGCTACGTAATAGTCCTTTTATGGCCTTTCTGTGTAAATATTTGAAGGTTGTAACCACCATGTGACAGAAACAGTAACACGAAGGTAAGACAGACAATAGATGTGTGCGTCTCTCTCTACCCCAGCTTGAAGTGTGTGCGTGCCGGCTGCCATTTTGTTTGCTTTCCAGTTTCCCTTTCAGAAGCTCCTTCTCCGTCCCTGCATCAAACATTTCTCCCTTTATCTCTCATAAATGAACGATCTTTGACGGGAGAGTCGGGTGAATGTTTCACATCACATGAAACACTCACTCGAGTGTGATTAATAAAGTTTGCCACAGATTTTAAAAGCATCCGTCGAGCCGACGGAGACGAAACAGCGGCTCGTTTTCTGCTCTGCTGCAGAAGCTCAAGACGAGATGATGTGCACAGATTCAGACACAGACGATGCTTCAACACTGCTTTCATCACAATAACTGGATCTAAAGGTGAACTTCCGGCCTGGTAGTTTGGCGTTTATCAGTGGCACAGTGACAGATCAGAGATTGATGTGAATTCCTCCTGTGAAAATAAATCTTGTTACGTAAAACGCCTTAATGGTGAAGGTTACTACAGCTCTTCATTTGGTAGGGCTGTTATCGCTCCGTACAGAAGGCCGCAGTGACAAAGGCAGCCAAGTGAAACGGATCGAGTGGGCGTTCCTTTTTTAAATTAACATAGCTGAATTGTCATTTGGCGATAGATGAGACACTAAATGTCATGTAAACTGATATGTAATGCTGTTCAAAGGAACAATCGCTCTGTACCCTGAAACGCTTCCTCTCTCCATCCGGTTTGAACACATCACAGCCATGACGATGAGATGACATTACCGTTCCAGGAACCAGGGCGAGCCCGAGCAATAACAACAGTGACGTAACATTACACAACAAGTCCAAGTGTCACTACAGCTGGAGCCCTCTCTCCACAGAGGAGCTGGCAGTAAGTGCTGCAGCGACATCCCAGTGGCCCGCTCTACAGAGAAGGCCATGCATTATTGACCTGAGAAGTCCAAGACCCCATCACTTATTCATCCGGCCCCGCTGTAACGTACACATCTCAGAGACACATGGCTACAGAGCAGGAGGCGAGGGATCACAACAGTGGAGGCGACCTGCCTCAGACACTGGATAACACTTCAGAGGCTGCTCACAGAGACAGGGAGGGTGATGACCGGGCCTGGAGCCGAGCCCAGCTGACACTGGGCGAACGGCGGGGTACCACTTCATCACAGGGCTGACGTACTGGGCTTGACCTAACCTGCACGTCTTTGGACTGTGGGAGGAAGCTGGAGTACCCGGAGAAAACCCACGCAGGCACCGGGGGAGAACACGGGACCCAGGACCTTGTTGTGAGGCAACAGCGCTAACCACTGCTAGCAATGCTACACTAAAATGCTGGTTTAGATGATGGAAATATTACCATGGAAACGGGTCGGTTACGTTTGTGTGACAGGATGCGTCAGAAGGTGTGCACATAATTCATGCACGGTATCAGGGTGGCTGATATACTGTTTACCAGCACATCTGTCTCATGTGTGTCTCCTTAAATCACCCGTTCACACATTACTGTCCAACTTCTACCTGTGTACATGTTGCTACACTGTTTGTAGGCACAAAACACAGCATAATACATCGTTATCAACTGGTAGCAAGCACAACAAAGGTCTCCTGAAGGCGTCTATCCTGTGTTCTGACTTAATGTACCGGAAAGAGGTCAATCTGGGCGTGATGTCACTCTCACCTCCGACTTCCAGGGTAAATGTAATGCAGCATAATGCCACTCTGAGAATGTTAGCAAGCTAACGTTAGCATTTAGTTGAATATACTGTGTTTAATTCAAGCTAATTCGTCCAGCTTCATTCATATTTTCTTTGTCTTCTGACATTAAACTAAATATTATTATTATTATACTATATTGGAGCGATACTTATGGGCTGTTGGGAAATAGTATATAGTATATAATATATATAATAGTAGTTGATGATGAAAATAATTATCAGTAACATCTCTAAAACACAGTCTGCTGGAAAAACCACAAAAAAGACAAAACAAACACATCACAAAGAAATCTGCATAAAAGCCTTGAATCCGTCTGCGTATTTGAATTGTTGTAAATGAGACTGGCCGCTGTGCGCTCGCAGCGATATGCATTCTCAAAATATACTGTCTAGAAATGATGCCATACATACAGTATTAGACTGATGATTATTGCTCACACAGGCTGAGCAATTATCATCAGTCCTCGCCTGCGGCGTGACAACATCATGTCGTACTGACAGTTTGGGTGCTGAAGCAGAAGAACATTTGCCTGAAACATGTTTAATAAGTGACGTTTTGTTGATTCTGGTGGAGCTTTAGAAAAATACATGTAGAGGCGTTTTCAGATTAACTCCCAACTGAATGATGAACGCTATGACCACTGGGTAGTTGAGGATAGACCATACAGTCTGCTCACAGTGTCCTACGAGGCGTGTCATACAACACAGAAGTAAATCATACGAGACGGGTCCTGTCCACGCCTCGGGCAGTTTACCAGGGCTGTGGTTTAGCAGAAGGAGGCAGTGAGTGTGGGGAAGGACTGTTAGCACTGTAGATAAACACGTCCAGGTCAGATCGGTCCACAGTTTAATTAGTCTTATCATCACGATGGTTCTGGGATGTCCGGCTCGACGGTTTACTGCCTCCTGGAAACGTTGAGGACAAAAGAGAGAAGCCGTCACCGATGGGTCGTAACTCGCTTGGTACTCCAGTCACACGCCTCCTCTCATTAACTCTGTTCTTCCACAGTGACCACTCCCTCGAAACAGCTCGAGGAGCAACCACACGCTGACCTGTGTGCATGTTCATGTAAAAACTGCTCCACAGTTCATCCATTATCGTACAGCGCCGGCGTGAAAGCAATGTCATCGTCCTATTTATTGTCTCTCCAAGGTGGCGTTGCTGTTGCATTTGCTAATAGAGGCCAGGCAGACTGGGGGGTGAAGACAAGGGCGAGGCCGGTGATTTAGGGCTGACTGTCCCTCGTTCCTCTCCTTATTACTGGTGCTGAGCTGCACGGCTCTTTATCAGCCAGCATCCTTCAACAAGCAGAGCACAGCAGAAGGGACAACAGATGAGGAGACAAGACGAGAACATCTCACCTGTGCAGACTGAGGTGTGTATTTTAAAACAAGAGCAGAGAGTACATGTGCACGAGGATGAAACAGAAGATAATAGAAGGGCACACATCAGTATGCGCAGCACACCACCAACGCCCTTCAGCCCTGCGCTCGGTGGGTGAAAGTGGGTCCAGGCCGCATCATCTGCCCGACCACAGAAGCACCCAGAGCCACGTTTTATTACAGATGATGTTTAGGCCGCTGGAGGTCCGTGGAGATAGGACATCTGACATAAAAAACATGACGGGGGCGGGGGTGCTCGTGGGCTGGTGTCGGCAGTAAAACTGAAAGGATAAAAAGAGCGATTGGGTTCAGACGGGTTGGTGCTTTTGAGGGGAAGGCGGCGTGGATGAACATATGACCGACAATCAACCAGGCAATTTCTGTACAGGCCTCTGCAGCCTGTTTTGAATTAAAAGCACAAGCTCTCATGTTTTACGACGCAATAAACGTCAGGGCGGAGAGATGCGAAGGCTCTCAGGGTGAAAAATACAGCAGATGTCCTTTTTATATCTGCACGTTAGAAGGAATCCCAGGCAGGAAACGTTCAAGCATTCCTGATGTTTTAGCGTCGCTGCAGGAAAAGACCATCAACTGTTACGCCCTAATCAATATTGTTGTCTTTCATTAGTCCTTTGGTCACAGCTTGTTGGCCCGGAGCGTATTTGTACAGTTGGGGATAATGACACAAGACAAAAGAACTGAAGAAGTGAGGTGGGGATTCCCAGAGGTCCACTCACAGTCCAACAGGACCGGTCCAATGCTTTAAAATGAGCCCCAGGTTTTAGTAGTCAGGCCACTTCAGTGTCACAAGAAGCCTGATAAATATTTGAGAAGTCATAAAAACAAAGACATTAAAAAGGGATTCGTCGTAAAAACCTTCTGAGAGGAAACATTCATCAGAAAAATATCAGTTTGAGCCACTGAAGAACTGAAGTGAAGAGAAAAAACTGATAAATAAACATGTTTATTTAACTTAAATGTAATACTGCAGTGAAAATATATCGGTGCTGGAAGAACAGCTGCTGTTTGTCTGTACGGCTGCATTTCCAATTGTTTGGTCCGTCTGAGTCCAACGTCACGTTTTCTTTGGAATGAGGTCCAAAAGCCATGAACCTTTAATGTTCACCGTCACAGAAGAAGAGACTCACATTTAAACCAGAAAGTGACTTGAATAGTAGAAGAGAGAGTCGGAGCAGAGAGAGCATGGAGTCATGTTTGAATGCTGCAGCAGGCGATGTTGACCTCCGGTGTGGAGGTGAGATGAGGAGAATCAATAATACTGACACTCTGTGCTGCTCAGGAGGCGCGGTAAGACACATATACACTGTGTGTGGACGCTAATGCTGCTTTGTTATAGATGAGTTCTTGCAGCAGTTTGTAGAAGAACAAAAACAAATAGAGTCAGGGCCGCACGATGTGGTGAGAGAAACACACAATGATTCACAACCAGTTGGAAAGATCACAATTTTCATTTTCACTGAAATACTCTAAAAATCATGATGATTCGACGTTTGTCTGTACAAAACAAACATCTGAAGGACAAGAGTTTGAGGCCGGGGCTCCTCTGCAGCACCATTATAATTCATTCACACAACATCAGAAGATTTTAGCCTCTCTGATTTGGATTATTGCAAATTTAGATTTTTTTTTGTGCCGTTTAAGTTCAAAACAAATTCATTATAAAGTCGACCCAGATGCAAAATACATCACACATCACACCGCCTGACATGTCATCACGTCCCATGCTGCCCGCAGTCTTCATGCTGTGATGCACGAACAGTGAGCGTGTGCTGTATAATGAATTCGAGCCTCACATCACGTTATAATAAGTCAGACATCCTGTGTGTAACTTCCATCCCGCACACGTCCTGCTGTTTAAGGCCGACCTGCACCAACGACCTCAGTCAGCTGCACTGCAGCATCATAAATTACACAACCCAACACAGACCCACAGCAACAACATCACCAAAACCACACACACACTGAATAACACTGGAAAAACCGTCACACTCCACACATGTTTGCAGAGGACTGATACAGTCGTATTGTCCCTGCACCTGAGCACACAGTGCCATGTAATGCAGCGGGCGGAGGGCGTATTCATGTTGACCCGAGCAGATTAATTGGTGACTTTATGCTTCACTGGCGCGTGGATAAGAAGTCTATACATGCTTTTATTCTGGGAATGGAGGTTGTGTACGGATGATTTACAGCAGAATAACTCTTAAGTCGCGGATAATGCTGCGATGAAAGCGATACGTTTGAAGCTGCAGATCGATGAAGCAGCAGTCTGCATCGTATCCTGCACACGCACACGTACAACTGACTGTATCAGCTTGCCGTAGTAAAACCTGAGACCTGAAGATTATTACGGGGAATACATGTACTGATATTCACCTTCAAAATCTATATATTCTAGTTATTTTTAACATTTATCCCGTTACATGAACCTCTCAGAGATTATTCACAGCATTTCTTCGTGTGATTTAACCTGGCAGTCGATTCACTTTGGCAGTTTCTCTCTTCCATTTTCTGACTCTCCGTCTCATTCTCTCCTCTTTCTAATCACTTTCAGTATCTCTGCCTAAATTCCCTTTCGTTAATCAAAAGAAATACATTCGAACCCTGTGAGAGCAGGGAGAGAGGACAGATGGCAGAGCGATGACAGCACCTGACAGAGCTGTGTCGGCCTCACAGACAACACGTCTCACAAATGTGGCTTTAAAAAAGGTAAAAAACATTGGAGAGTTTTTATTATTTTATTATTTTTAGCTCCAGGAAAGCTTCAAACGGAGGAGCAACACATGAGGGAGAGAAGAGTTGTCACATCCCGTCTGTGAGAGGGCACAACTGAGGTAAGATGAATGAAGCTAAATTTAGAGAAGTTGTGCTTTTGTGCGAGAGGCGTCTTGACAACCGTGCTGCTGACATCCACAACCCATCTGCATTAATACTCGTTTAGCTGCCCTGCATAATGCAGCGAGACAGTTACACATGAGACAACTTTTAAAAGACAACGTCCCAAATATCCAGGATGAACACAAGTTTCTTTATGTCCGTGTCACAGTGAGAGATGATGTACAGAACCGTATTTTTACGATGTGGTTCGGTGAGTGATCTTCGCCACAGCTTCGAGGCCTCGACGAGCAGCCATTTTGTTTCTCTGTTTTGTTTCGTGTCTATGAGAAAGTGAGAGTTCGTCCCGCGAGGGCTGACTGGGCACAAAAAGAGGCTCAACCCTGCTCTCATACATCTCACAGTCATTCGGGAGAAAGAAATACTCTTTGCCTTTTTCCTCCAAAGAACTTGAGACTAGAAGCTGTTTGTGCTCCTCTTTCCTGTTTAACTTACTGGAATACTTCAACATTTCACGTCTGAAGCTAACCAACAGCAGCCATTTAGCTTAGCTTAGCTTAAAGACTGGAAACGGGGGCAAACAGCTAGCCTGAGTCTGTCCACGTGTAGAAAATCCACCTACCAGCACCTGCTGTGTTACAAGGTTGTGTTGCCTTTTCCTTTGGTCAGTCGTCTCATCGCACTCTTGAGTTGCAGTCCTAACTTCATCAGTCCTTTGTCAGTACACACATATATATATATATATATATATATATATATATGTGTGTGTACATGTATATCATCCCTGTGTGATTCTGTCTTTTATTTTGCAGTTAAATAATTGTATCACATCGCTGAAGAGAAAATATTTGAAGCTGAAAAAGATCTTTTTATGCCGGAGACCTTGTGATGTAGAGAGACTTGTGCTGTGCTGCACGTTATGGTCAAAAAGTGATATTACGATTGTGATATAATTCATGATTATTATTATTATTATTATTATTATTATTATTATTATTATTATTACTACATCACATTTTCATTGCGATGTAAAACTAGTAGACTCAACATGGTGTGGTGTTTCTCCTGGTCTCTGCCAACAAACATGTTTTATCACATCTTGAGAAGAAGCTTTGTAGGTCAAACACCTCTGCAGCACTACAACACTTCATTAAAACGATATTGCACTTACTCATATTGCCATTTTGCTTATTTTGCGATTGCGATGTAATTTGTGCTCACCACATTCAAAAGACTAAAGAAAAGACTTTGGGCATCGTGACTTTGCACAGATAAAATAAAAGAAATGATGTCTTCAGGAAGAAGACGCAGTCCACACTCAGACAGAACCGCCATGTCTCCTCTGGTCCTGGACTACGAACCAAGGACGGGCCAGAAGAAAAGGGAGAGAGAAGTAACAGCGTACTTGACAACCAATGGCGTTATTATTCAGGACGGAGTTGCTAATGCGACAGCAGCAGAACAAGCTCTGCTGAATCCATGAGGATGATTTTGTTTGTCATGCAGCTAAAAGCTGAACTGCACTGAAGGAGCAGAACTTTACCGCAGTCGGCGTTCGGTTCACAATCCAGACTAGTTTATTAAAGAGGGAGCAGTGATCTAGTTCTTTGCTCAAGGGCACTCAAAAAATGCCCTTGAGCAAAGAACTGTGTCGGCTTTCTCTACAGTCCTCTGTCTCATTCACACACGTGTATAAACTGCTTCCTGTGGTCCTGCTCCTGCTTTTACTCCACAACATGAAATCAAACCTTTTCTTCCAGATGAAACAATGCTGAGGTGTCTGATTTGTCCTATGATGACCATTCATCTAGAGGCAGAGTCTCACTAAGTCCCTCAGATGTGACTATTGTCAGAGGATTCATGCGTGGGTGGACTTCAGGTGCGTGGTTTGTTTGGGCCTGTTCAGAACCTTTCAAATCACAAAAAACTACAAGAAAACAGTTCTGCTGCTTTTCATTCCTTTGGCTTCTTTGCATAACCCAACTTGATTAACACTTGAATCTTTAAGTTATGGATCTTAAAAAAAAGGGGGGGAGCTGCTGGATAGGAACAAATGTGAGGTGTACCTGCACCAAAACACGCATTGCGCAGCCAGCCAGCCGGGCCGGGCCGGCTCAGTATCCACCAGCATCGATCACAGAGGCTTTAGCTCCATTTCACAGGAGTACAACACAGGCAGGGAGTGAAATGAACAACGGCCAGGGTGTTTCTGAGAAAACAATCAGCGGATGGTGATGGTGTTGTGAGTCACCATTTATCCAGCGAGCAGCAGCAGCAGCCCCCATCGCAGTGTGTGCAGTAAAGGCCTGACACCCCCTCCCACCACCACCACCACCACCACCACCATCACCCCCTCCCTGCTTCTGTCTTCCTCCCTCTCTGCAGTCTAAACAGTGCAAGCCGCATAAGGCGATATGATGTAGCGGTCATGGCAACTGGAGCATCCTCGGGGGCTTCACTGGGCTCTCTATGCGCTGCCGGCTATAATCTGCCATTGTCATGAATTCACAGCTGTCAGCGTCCAAACCCTGGAGGCTGCTCTGCTTTACCACTGAACTCTCATCTTTACAGTGAGATCAGTTAGTGTAAAGGTCATTAAAATCAGCATGAATGCACTAAAGGAATTTGATTTGAAGGCATGTGTTTGGTGAATGTAATCCTCATGTCCCAGTGCTCACTGCATGGTGTCCACTGATGTGACAAACACTCAATCAGCCCCTCATGTGACAGCATCTGTCACTGGACACGAGCCAGCCAGCCTACCGCCCCATGTGGCGCTGCAAAATAATTCCAGGTGCGCCAGAGATCAATGAGACTTCAGTATCTAATCTGCCGCATCGTCAGAGCTCAGGACAACCGACCACCGTGTCTGTGTTTGTGCATCACGAGGCTCGGGGTCCTCTCACAGCAGTGTGCGCCGTGCGTGACGAGCAGCACAGGGGCGTCGATACACCGCAACATCCAGACATGTTCTCACGACAACGTCCACACCGGAGCGACACTTCAACACTTCACTGTACATGATCATCACGTGTAACACAGCTAACGAGTCTCCACTGCTTTACATCAGCCTGAAAAGCTTTACACGTCGTGTGTCTGCAGCCTGACGCTCAGCAGGACTGGTTGCGCATGTGGAGCGCTCGGGTACCGATCCAGCGCTGTGCGCCACGCGTGACGAGCAGACAGCGTGCGCGAGGCTCATTGACAAGTGATGTGCGTCGCCTCGGAGACGGGAGGATGGGTGGGTGAGGGGGGGAGGCTGGGTGTCATAGTGCGGGTTTCACCACGGTCCTCCCCGGCGCTCCTCTCCCCTCCTCCCCCTCATCCTCCCCCCCTCCAGCAGCACCGGGGTATCTTCGAGCTCCCCTTCACGCCTCAGTCACGCAAGTGTGGCACGGATTTTTATTTATTTATTTATTTATTTTGGCCGCTCGTGAGGCGAAGACACTGCGTATAGAGACGCAAATAAAATGGAGCTGGACCATCCCCTCCCTCCCGCTTGTATCGGCTACCCTCCTCCCAGCGTCTCCACCATGGCGCAGTTTACTACACATGACACCATCCACCCGCATCACCCCGACTCCTCTCCTCACATCAGCGGGGTGCTGTGTTTTCTCTCTCCCTGTCTGACATGAGTGCGACACATTGATTCACGGTTCCATCTTGCTGCGACATCAGCAGTCTACCTGCTCTGATGTGAACACAATGAAACAGCCCGCATCTCCCTGACAAAGACACAACATGAGACATTCATTCCACCTCTCCAGTGTTTTCTCCTCCTGCGCTGCTGTCCAAGGTACTGAAACATTAGAAGAAGAAGAAAAAACGCCCACATTGAACATACGCATTATAGCGCACCGCAACCATCCACTGCGTGTTTGAGATTTATCACCCGGGAGGTCACGCATCGCCTTCCTCCTTCTTCCCACCCTCTATTTCTCTCCTCCCGCCATCAATGCTGCAAATCCTGCGCTTCATTCCCCCCAAAAAGCAAAGCAGAGAATCAAAAAGCGCGCAGAAAACATCCCGACAAGAATAAAAAACAAACGTTTGCGCGTCAAAACGCACCAAATTCAGGCTGTTCAAGGATAATAAACGGTGAGAAAATGTCGTGGGGAGAGTCTCCGGTCTTACCTGAGCCTGTTGTCGGTGCCCCGCAGTCAGTATGGGAGGAAATGTCTGCGTATACCAACAGCTAAGCGATACCAGCCTCTCTCTCTGTATATGACTGGGATGCTGCAAAGGCACTGCGCGTCGGCTGAGTCCTCCTCGCTGCTTCTTCAATGGGAGGGAGGGAGGGGGGTAAAGCAGTGCAGCTCGAGTCAAAGATGGCGGACACTTTTGACGTCAGCAGCAGCTTTTAATAGATATCTGTCAGAGAGGGAGAGAGACTTCAGAAAGTCTTTGTTGTAAGAGGCAGCTGCATATTTTGAAATATCACTGTTGATAATGTAAATGATTTATTGTATGTCAGCACATGCAGGACACTTACAGATCCAGCAGCCTGTGACAGCCATGATTGTATCAGTGTTACATATATTAACAGGGACTGTCCTGATCCTCGCTGACACTTTCACAGGATTCCTGTTTGAGCTTCTGCAACTGAAAAAAGTGTTAATTCATTCATTTTGGTAGCAGAACAAAACTGTGGCCAGGCTCCAGTAACACCAGCCCTGCACTGTCACGGTTCACAAGGTCGGTCTCACATTAAGTAGAACTGGGATTTTACTATGATGTTTAAATCACAGCGCTCTGACTCGTCCTTGTTTACAGCCAGCATGACTAATCATATCTCACTGGTCGGTGTGGTGGCGTCTGGGGTTACGTCCCCACGTGGCAGCTGATTTATGGTTGTTGGATTCATTGTGTTGTTTTCGTTTGGGATTGTGAGGGTATGCACCAGCAAAACATTTAAAAAACACTGATGTAATGAAGCAGTCCTGTTTTAAAACCTGATTCTGGTCTTGAAGATGATCTCAGTCAAAAACCAGCTTCAAGGCCTTCGTTATTTAAGTTGATGTTGTTTATATTGTGCAGTTTCCTACAGTTAATCCTTTGTGTTTCATCTAATTACCACACAGCAAACATGGAGGTGTTTGATAGTCCAACACAGAAACTACACACTGCACTGAGGCTGGGAGAGACTGGGGGTGAGAAGAGGGGTCCAGAAGCTCGTATCTGCCGTGGGGTAACCATGAAGCTGGGCAATGATTACCTGCTTCCTCAGGTAAGATCATAACTTGAAGGAATGTAGACAGCGTGCATATTTTGCAGCGATTGCATTCGGGTCCTGCTGACACTGAGGACATTTTTAAGGCTTGCGGGTGTCCAGCTGTGTGCTGCTTTGCTGCATCATCACTGTATCTTCTGTAACCACACAGAAAGGACGTCATTGTCCTTTTTCAGTTTTACAGTAAGCTAACTCTGAGGTTCATACTTTTATTTGGGGGTCCTCATAGAACAGGTTTACATACTTTCATTTTCAAAAAACACATTATTTTTCTCATATGGTGCATCGCTGCAGCATCTCTTTACACACCGTGTCTCGAACGCTCCGTTTTAGCTACAGAGTGAGACATCTCGCCTCTGTTCAATCTTTGGTGAGAGCTGCACATGTGTATTACTTAACAGGCAGGATGCAGCCAATCAGAGGCAGAGTATGGTGGGTCATGATGAGCAAGGTAGTGTGATCAAAAATAACACGGCTACAGCAAATATTTTATAATAAATATATATGTTTATATAACGCCTGTTACATAGTGATGCACATAAGTTACAGAAGTAAAGGCTCGACTCCAAACCAGGCGTTCAACCCACCGTCTTCCTGCAAAAACTTGCTTCTGGTTACAGAAAAGAACTTATAGTTAAACAAAAAGTTCTGTCTCTGTCGGACTCATGGGTGACAAAAACAGGAAGTTTTGTGGACATAACTTTGAGTTGAGTTCAGGATTAAACTGCTCGACCGATCCAAAACTCTTATTAAGTATGAGTCATTTACGTACCAAAACATGTAAACAATACCAGAATTGCCCAACATATAACTTTAAGTGAAGCCTGAACATTTTCCTTTTCTTAACCTTAACCAAGGTGCCTCTGCTGCCCAAACCTAACTACAGTGAACCAGCCGTGAATCCTGGATGTTGTCGGGACAGTCCGGGACGTCACGGTTCATAAATGTGAGTTTGTGTATCATTCAGTCAAAAGAAAGTCGCGTTGAAAGCCACAGAAACAAAATCAAATTTGTGTCTTTGCAGATGAATCCTGTCGATTATATTTTGTGACCAGTTCAGGTAGTGCTGCGACAGTATATTGACATTTCTGTCTAAATGTCAGTGTTGGTGGGGCGGCTGCCATGTAGAACGTGGGTGAAACTGTATTTTAAGCTGAGTGACAAACACAGCCGATTGCCGCTGTGCGAGGTCAGGACGCCCTGTTCTTCTGAATAACAGAGAAAATGTGATGAATGACACGAACGCTGATGTGCAGGAACTGATACGTGCGTCTGTGAAAACCCCATTGAGACGGTCTGAACAATGAGCAGCAGAGCCTTCAAGGATGTGAGATATTTCTGTGATTGTCAACAAACACAATGTAAAGACCAACAGCAACAGTCTGTTGGTCCGTCACCTCCCCGCCATGTCCGTGGCTCTCAGCCTCCATCGCATCGGTTCGTTAACAAGAGGCTACGCATGCACACGTGTACTTTTTAAAAAGTAAATAGTGGATCTGTTGGGGACTGTTTCCAGCTGTGGATTAATCCACATGTGGTGTTACAGAGCAGGACGGTTGATGAGGGACCGACTCAAAACAAACTACATGTTCACTGTAATAAAGAGACATGACGCCCAGCGTGACAGAGTTCACAGCAGAGCTCTGTGGCTCAGAGGAAGAAGATGTTTCAGCTGAATACACACGATACTTCTTAGTGGGATCCGTGTCGGAAAGTAACTGAGTACTGTACTGTAAAATCCTGAGGTACTGCACTTGAGTATTTCCATTCTCTGTTACTTTATTCCTCCACTTCACTACAACTCAGAGGCAAATATTGAACTTGTTTACTAGTTACTGCAGATTTAGTTTAAAAAGACAAAATCTGCATGACTTTCACCGACAACAGTGTTTCTACACTGCTACTTTTACATTATTACAGTATCTGAGCACTTCTTCCACCTCTGGATCAACACATTGTTAGTTCAGGTAATCACTGTAACCAACCTTGTTGTTTAAAACCTCGGTGGTTAAGTTAAGCTGCTGCTGAATATCGATCAGATTTCGTCACCATTTCAGAAACTGCCGTGGAAATGTGTTGAAAATGTTCTGTATAAACAAACATGTAGTATAACAGGTGATTCTGGTGGTCATGCGGTCCATGCCTCACTGTGCGGGTGACGACTGGAGGTTTCGAATTTCCAATCAATTAGTGAGACGAACTCACATAATGAGACCGATGTTTTCTCAACACGTCCACGCTGAATCGTCTGTGGACTCAGCGGCAGCGTGGGAACGTCCTCCCTCCCTCCGTCCCTCCGTCCCCCGGCTCGTCTCCTCAGCCGCTGCCTGGCACTGTAACAAATGTGTCTTCAATTGCTCTGAAGCGAACCTGTCTCCTAAATTAATGATAATGATAACTCTGCATGAAAAATCCATTTTGCAGAGGAGAGCCAGAGGAAAAGGAGAGAGGGAGGAGGGAGTGTGTGAGTGTGTGTGCTGCCTCTGTGTGTGTGTCTGCGATGTGTGTGTTATGTTCAAGATGTGCTCAGATGTGTGTGTGTGTGTGTGTGTGTGTGTGTGTGTGTGTGTGTGTGTGTGTGTGTGTAGAAAGTGAGGAGAATGAATCTACAGGTCGCTCGTTCATTCACTCTCCACTGAAACAATATTGCACAGGTAGAACGAACCACATTAGGAACGGGTGGAAGTGAAGGATTGTGGGTCTTTGTGTAGGAGTAACAGGGGTTTTTCAAACAGGGGTCCTTTAATATTAAAGGGACATTTCACTGCAAAATCTAATATATGTCTCTTTGCTCTCACCTGTTCTGCCAAGAAGAAGGAAGTGAGCGTTACACATGGACAAGAGGTTCAGTGGGATGTAAACACTGATGGCGCCCTCCTTGGCTGACCTGTAATGCTAACTGGCTAAGTTAGCTTAGTTAGCTAGGCTCTGATCCATGAGCAGATGCAAGCTTCCCTCTGCGCAGTGATACTGTTGTCAGGTGTACATCCTACACGAAACTGCTCTGAACGAGGTCTGTAGATCATCCTGAGTGAACGGGTCATGATTTTAGGGGAGAGACGTCGCTGTTTAGTTTTTCAAATGTATCTATTGGCGCTCTAAGGCACCACAAGCCGAGAGAGGGTGGACATCTCCAGAACCTGGCAACTCACACAAAAACAATGTAGATTTATTAATAGCACTGCGGTTAGAGGAACAATGTGTATTTTTGATCTTGGGGTGAACTGCCCCTTTAAACCATGGTTAAGAGCAAAAATGTACTCAAAGAGATTATTGTTTTTTAGCTCACACATTCAGTGAATACTACAGAAATGAAAATGTGTATTTTTGACACACTTGATCAGGGAAGATGTCTTCAGCAGCAGCAACAGTCACAGTGAGCATCTTTTCTACACGTTTAAATAACTAACGAGACTAACAGCCATGCTAGCAGCGCCGCGAGGCTGAGGCACGATGTTGAACATGCTCTCCATCTAACATTTGCTAACCAGCACTAAACAAAGAGCACAGCCACATACAGCCGAGGGGACTGTCACTACAGGCCATAAACCAAGGCTCCATCTAGTTAAAGGATCACCAGTGTTATTATAATTTTATCCCGAGGACGGATTTCATGACGATCAATTCGATATTTGCTGAGATATTTGACCCAGAACCCTGAATGGTGACCTCATGGTGACCTCATGGTGGAAAGGTCACAGGCTCATTTAGATTTCTCCTCTGGGAAATATTTCTACCAGATTTTGGGGCAATCCATCAAATTATTGTTGACATTTTTCAGTCTGATATTATGTTTTTAAATATGTTATTCATTTTGCATTTTTACTATTTTTACTCGACAAAATTACAAGTAGCCAGTGATTCCTATAAAGTTCTATTAATGGGTCGAAAATGCTTTGAAGCCTTAAGATCCTTAAGGGAAACTCAAACTCCTCACTGAAACCCAGACTAATTAAATTATTTATACAGTTAACGGCTCTGTGAACTCCGGCCTTTCCATGAAAAAGTATAAGAAACTCTGGAGTGCATTAACTAAAGAACTGACTGAGAAAAACATAAATAAAGAGGTGACATGTGCAGTAAAGTCCAGTTTTTCATGTTGAATCGGGTCAGAACCATCCGACAGAACTCTTCTCGCTGGAAACGACCCTGTTCACGAACACATCTCAGTGTAAGCACTGATTTTAAATCAGTGACTCAGCAGATTCATCCCAAACATCTCCCTTTTTTTCTACAGATTTGTGAGAGAATATTCCTCAGACCTGATTCAGGTTAATCCCACTTTCAGCGGCGTCATATTAACACTGTGAGAACTTTAAATGAATATTATCTTTTGTGTAACGGGGTTATCAGCAGTCTGAACCAGGCATCGTCAGCTCGCTGCCTGAAACGTCCCCGCGGCTTCTTATCTGTCAGTTCTTATCCTCCACAGAGCCGCTCCAGATTGAACGTGTCGATGAAGTCTTCAAACTGAAGGTTCTCAGTTTTTCCGGCTCGTGGTCTTTGGGGGTAATTTTGGTCACTGTCATTTAGCATTTGGGCCTAATATGATGCCTCAGGATGCTAACATGCTTGTGTACGAATAAAGTGAACGCTGTGATTGAGAGAGTGAAGCCAGAACAACTCGTCCTTTCTTCTTCTTCTCCTCTTGTCCATTAAAGCTCGCTGATTTCTTGCTTTTCGCAGAGATTAAAGAGAATGACTAACTTTTCAGACGAGGCCTTTGAAGTCAGAGGAGGGGTGTGTGTGTGTGTGTGTGTGTGTGTGTGTGTGTGTGTGTGTGTGTGTGTGTCTGGGGAACTGGGGATGGCGAGCTCGGCTTTGGCGGTGCTTCGTCTCACGGTCAAGGAGCAAAACACAGCGAGTGGAGGAGAAGATTAGCCGCAGCATTATCAACCCTGTAGCAGACAAGCTCGTGCACTCTGATCTCCCTCTCCCTCTCTGACTGATTTCGTTCTTAATTAAACTTCACAGGGAAAGGTGGGAGGCTGGCAGGAGGACGAGAGGATGGGGGAGGATGAGCTGTTAAAGAGTGACGAGGCGAAAAAAAAAACACAACAAAACAATAGACACGGGCTTAAAAACAGAAAGAGAGGTGTGAAAGAGCCGGAAAAAGGATGAAATCCACGGGGACAGAAGTATGGCATTAGAGACGAGGAGAGGCAGCGATGGAGCTCTCTCCATGGGATGTACAGAGAGAGAGTGTCTTTGAAGAGAAGGAGGGCAGGATGAGAGATGAAGCCAGTCAGCCAGGCTGTGTGGTTCGGTGTGGGGGAGGGTGCTGCAGCAGCAGCAGCAGCAGCAGCAGCAGCCTCGCTGTGACTCAGCACTAAAATCTGCCTCTCTCTCTCTGCTCTCCCTCAAATATCAGTCCTGAGTCATCGTACCAAAACACACCATCTCAGCTCCATCACAGCTCCATCTCAGCTCCATCTCAGCTCCATCACAGCTCCATCACAGCTCCATCTCAGCTCCATCACAGCTCCATCACAGCTCCATCTCAGCTCCATGTCATCAGCGCTCACAACGGTGCATTTCACATGACTTGGCTGCAGTGTTGAGGTGTCGTCAGGGTTGATTCCACGTGTGCTGTGTCTTCATGTGTTTTTGTTGTAAAGTACATTATTCAAGCACTGCATTACAGTGAATTTGTGTACTTTACTTTTGTACTGCTATTTTATGCTTCAGCTCCAGTATTCAGTTTGAAATGAAGCTTTTAGCTCCACTACATTCATCTGAGATGTTTATCTAACTGCTGAAGCTGCTTCTCCACTGATGATCATCAACACAACACAAATAATCAGCCCTGATATATAATATGTGAGAAGGATTTTAAAGGGGCACAGAGGAGTGTTTGACCACTAGTAGTGCTATGGAGCCATGTTTAAGAGCAGTGCCTGTTTTTTTAGTTTAAAGAGCAAAACAACAACATAAAAACAAAAGTAATACAGAAAGTAGCAGAACACCGTACACTAGATAATTTATGTATTTAAAACAAAACCGTATCGTATCGTATCGAATCGCATCGTATTGTATCGTATCGTATCGAGTCCATTATCAAAGTCTTGGAGGATTGATAGTCATATCCATCGCCAACAAGCAACAGAAGATCTTCAGCCAACATGGAGTTTAATTTACTGTTTGACAATGCATCATAATTACAGTCTTATTATAATGTTTTAAAATCTTAATCTGAAATTTGAGAAAATGCAGAACAATAAAAAAAATCACAGTATTTCCCTCTGAAATGTCGCCAAGTAGAAGTTTTAAGTGGCTTAATATTAAAACACAAAGAAGAACCAGAAGTTAATTTTAGTATACATGAGTAAATGTGCTGCGCCTCAATGATTTATGTACTTAAACACTTACATGTAGCATGTCAATCGGCAGAGTAAACGTTGGCAGTGTGCATTTCTGCAAGTCACTGAAACCAGTTTCATGTTGTGACATCACTGTGTTTATGGTCCGGTTGGGTTTAGGCGCAAAAACACTCGGTCAGGCTTAAAAAAGATCATATTTTGTCTGAAGTAGTTAGAAATATCCAGCGTGTTGCTGCTAGGCAGGTTCAGATAGTGATCTCTGGTGCGGCATGTGTTGTGTTAATGTCAATATGGCATGTACACATCTGAACGTACACATCTGCACGTACACATCTGAACGTACACATCTGCACGTACACATCTGAACGTACACATCTGAACGTACACATCTGGGTTTGCAGAGACGTAAAACGACAACATCTCATGATGGTGACTGGGCTGAATGTACGACATGCCTGCAGGCCCGTCGTGATGTTTTGTCTTTGCAGAGGCACTGAACTGTGAGCGAATCAACAAAGACGTGCGTGAAGAATAGCTTTCAGTCTCATCCAGCCCACTGGGGAGAGCGATATTCAATCAGATAATTGAGGTATTGATAAATTGCGAGTGAGTGGCGACATTGATAAGTGTGGGACTGAAGGTCTCGTATCC
The DNA here is from genome assembly GCF_965226575.1 of Pagrus pagrus. Lineage (NCBI taxonomy): Eukaryota > Metazoa > Chordata > Actinopteri > Spariformes > Sparidae > Pagrus > Pagrus pagrus. Next base: position 2,030,201 of record NC_140200.1, on the reverse strand, counting down.
GATGGTGAGGATGGTTGTCAGAGGGAGAATCGATCCACATCGACCCGCAGCTCTACACCTCATTGGCCTCTTGTCTTTTCTATCCTTGGCTTTTCTATTTTCTTTCTTCTGTTTACCTTTTTCCTTGCTCACTTTCCTCACACCTCTCCTCTCCTCTCCTCTCCTCTCCTCTTCCTTTTGTCTTTTCCTGCTAGGGCAGCACATATAACAGGCTTTGGTTGATAAGGTGTAAATGTGAATCAACATAAAAGAGGAGCACTGACCAAAATTAGAAGCCTTGTGTGCAAACAGCTGAGCACAACCGTGTAGAGACGAACAGGACAGAACAGGCCGAAGCAGCCGGACAGAACAGAGAAGCAGAGCAGCACATGATGCAACATACGGTTACATAAGTCCTCCAGTGATCCTAATCAAACACAACAAAACATACACAAACCCCAGGTAGTGTTACACAGAGTAACACAAGATAAGCTAAGGTAACATATTGTCACACAAGGTAACGTAGCAAGGTAACGGAGAGCAGAGGGGGAAGAGGAAACAAACAACAGAAGTTGCGAGGGTGCACTGGCCCAGAAGCTAACGTCCCTCCTGGCTAACTCACAGGAAGTGGCACATTACTGCCAACTGAACTCAAAATGTGTGTACTCTCGATCTCCCATATGTGCCTATGCAAAACTCCATATAAATGTGTGTGTGTGTGACTGAACAGCTGAGATTGCCCTGCTGCATCACCAGGCTTGAAATGCCCACTGAGCAGAGAAATGCAATGAGCTCCGTATCAAGATGGGGACAGTAAGACAGTCCTGGGTTTTTTATGGGGAGGGGGAGAGGGAGAGAGAGAGAGAGAGAGAGAGAGTTAAAAATAAATGAATGTTTACCTTCTAAATGTACTTTCTCCTTGAATGCACATAATTACAAACAGTAGGGAACTAAAAGAGCTCGAGAGCATGGCTGCGCTGAAGAAGAAGAAGAAGAAGAAGAAGAATGAAATTTAAAAGCTCTTTCAGTCAATCTTCTACGGACACCGCTCATCTCAGCCTCTCCTACAGAGTAAAAAACTCAGAAGATCTCTAGAGCCTGTGTTTGGTTTCTTTGCTGTAGAAACATGGTGGTGCAACATGGCAGTCACCAAGGCCGGGAGAAGGTTTAAGGAATTTATTTAAAACACTAATAGTAAGTAGAGGACGGTAGCTCGGGCTCGGCAGGTGGAGTAGCGGGCCTCACTGTGGCGTTGACTGAGGCTCTGGTGAGTGAGACACGTGGACTGAAGGCTGGAGGCAGAGGTGCAGGCGGCTGGGTGGCAAAAGAGCTCAGAGGTGGTGAAACTCAGGGGAGAAGTCGAGGAGAAACAAAGGAGGCTTACACAGAGACATGAGAGCAAAAAGTCAGTGTACCATATGGAAGAGTGGAGAGAAGACCAGAGTATTTGAGCTGGTGCTGATGATCAGATGAGCTGCAGGTGTGTGAGAGGCACAGGTAGGCCACGCCCCTGCAGAGCACCTCTGAGAACACACAAGTAAAACAAAAGCAGGAGGCACCGAAAAATACCACACAAAAGTCTGAATCATGACAATAGTTCTGCACTGCGAGCAAAGCAGGGGCAATAGGGAAAATACTGTCATCTACAAAAGGGGCGCCCGACAGAGAACCACTGCTCTGAGCTAACAGAACACAACAATACATGAATGAAAAAATATTAATGTATATTATTTCCCATTTCTGCCCCTAAATCCTCAACACTGGACCTGTAAAGCCACCAAGTACAGAGTTTGGAAATCTCCGCCCCCCAATGGTGACATGAAAAACAGACAAAACAGAATAAAACAGGATATTGGGTAAAAAAACTAGGTGTGTTTATCAGATGTTTCATAATCTGAAAACGGCTTTTATCCGATAAATCATATCACATTGTGCTGTTTACATGAACACTTGAATGATCTGTTAACTCCATGAATCAGATACTGACCGGTTTATTACTGTGCATGTAAACGTGCTCATTGTGAGCATATAAGGACATTAGCATTTAGCTAAAAGCCCCACTGTGCTTGAGTTGTAGCAGCTAGCATGGGTGTAAACATGCATCTTCATCGTCAGCTTCACATGGTGACCCAGTCGGTGCTGGTTTGTTTCAGCCTGTGCTTCAGAGGCCGGCGCCACTCTCTGTTTTGTTGTGCCGTCTAAAGCTTCGCTCACCTCCCTCAACTTTTCCTCCTTCTTCAGCTCCTCCTCTCCTCGTCCTCCCCCCTCAACTCCTTTCCTCACCGCGCAGTAACCCCCCCTCCTCCTCCTCCTCCTCCCTGCCTCCTCCCTCCTCTTCATCATGTATTTCACCCCCAGGGTACGGATCAACACTCCCCCCCTCCCCCGCTATCTCCACTTCTCCTTTAATCTCCCTCTCCTGCCTCATCCCTCACCCCATCCTGTCAACTCCTTCTCATCCTCCTCCCGTCCCTCTGAGTCTTCAATGTGTCAGGCGTTTCCCAGTATGTGTGTGTTGGGTCAGGAAAGGTCGGGATCCTGGCTGGCCAATCACATTTCCTCTCCTCCTGGTACCGTGTTCATGCTGTATGTGTGTGTGTCATGGTGCATGCTCTGCTCAGCACGCCGTTCACCATTCATCTCAGCGTGTGTGTGTGTGTGTTTCCGTGTGTGTACATTAGGCTACTCACACTGTGATGTGCATGCAAATGTTTCACCTCAGCAGATCGAAAAGCCAGATTAGCTCCCAGTGTCTTGCACCTGCCTGTTGCTATGGAAACTGGGTATCCTCTGTGCGTCACCTGTGCCCATGTTTGGTCTGGTTTCCTGCTCGCTCTCTCTCTCTCTCTCATCCTGATTTATTGTCAGTGTCTCTCTACCTCTCTCTGTAGTCCAAACCACGCTTGCTGAAACAGAAACACACACACACACACACACCACACACACACATATATAAAGTACTGGACACAAACTGCAGCCCTGTTAAAAGAGTATTTGCACAAGCTACGCACAAAACCACGATCAACACACACACCACAATAAAACAGAATATAGTGAAATATAATGGAAACACGTGGATCACGAGGAAACATAATGTCGCTCTGGTTCGTTCGTCAACACAGCAAGGCTTTGGTTCAAACAGATGTGTCGTTCTTTATGAATCAGCAGCAGGAGACAGTGTGGCTCACATCATCAGCAGGGCTGTGAGCAGCGACACACACGGACAGTAGGTGTGTTGCAGTTGTATGAGGGGTTATACAACGGACTGTGAGTCTCAGCTGACGGTGAAGAAACAGTCCAGCGCATAAATCCCTGTAACGTTAATGTAAATGAACAAACTCAATTTTTAAAAAGTGTGGAAAATGTTGAACTCTAGTTTAACAAAAACTAGCCAGCTGAATCTGTCACTCTCAAAACTTCTGGTTTCACGGTACAAGCCGGTGCTGACACATTAAAATGCATTTATTTTGAGGCACACGGAGGAAGTGGTGTCGGATCGACAGCACAACGAGTTCCCCAAATGAAATAAGAAAATAGTTATTCGTCCAAGTCCTCTAACACGACACGGTGAAGTTTGGGGCAGGTTTCGCCACACAAAATACTTGGCTTGGTTTCAGGGACCCTCACGCAACAGAAATACATTTCATATATATATAAATCTAATATTTTTGCATTCTAGTTTTTTAGATAGCTCAGAGATTACTTTTAAATTTTTGGGATTAAAAAGTGGATTTATCTTCAGACCTGTTTATCAACCCGACTGCAGCAGAGCTGGCCTCAGTTTTTATGGGTGTTTATGTTCTGTAAGATTGACTGCCGGCTGGAGCTGGAGGGGAAATGTACTTCATGAATGTAACGTTACAGAGAGGAGAGGGGAAGAAGAAGAGAGAGAGGCTCCTATCAGCACAGAGAGGTGTCCTCGGTGTGTGCCGTTGCTGGCTAACATTAGCTCACTGCTAGCGTACAGTAAAGTAAACGGGCTGTTTGGGGCAGATAAACGCTGCATGAGTCGCAAACAAACACAAATGTTCCTGCAGTCGAAGTCGCTTCACTGTCGATGGTTAAACAACCAGCACTGCTGACGACCATCTGATGTGACTCACAATGTTCACAGATGAGCTCGGTACTTTTATTCCTCATGCCAGAAGTAGTGACGGGTAATTTCTCTACACACAACTCAACAACATACATAACAAAGGTCGTCTCTTTGTAGACATTTTAAGGCAAAATTCTTACATATTATATCTTTAAATAACAGATGTTTAAATATATATTACCAATGCATTATCAAAATGTCTTTTTTTATTTTGTAAATATATTCTTAAAGTAAAGTGACAATATATTGACATGAACTGTCGACATACTGTATGTGGACGTCTTCTATGTCCTAAAATGTATTTCTGATACATTCAATTTCATTTTTCAGTATATTTCAGTGTATGCTGGTTCTGTAAGGGGTATAAAAATGTGTTCTGGGTTAAATGTACTGCTTTGTTAAGGTGAGCGGAGCTTAGTCATGATTACAATAATATAAAATGAAAACGACGCTGACTTGCAGTTGGAAACAGGAAACAAACAGCTGTCCAGAGATCACATCTGATGTTTTGTTGACCCATCCATCACTTCACTTCCTCCTTTGCCACCTGACTTCCTCCTTTTTCAGTTGAACCCAAACAAATGTCGTCTTCGGGCTCTTACTGGAACAACAGATGCTGTTGATACCCTTCGTAAACATCACACCCCTGTAAATTTCCTCCCAGACAAACTCTGGAAGAAGTTTTTGTAGAAATTGTGCTAAGTTACTATTTGGCAGACGCTGATGCAGCTAATAAGGAAAAGTGTAGGTCTTGGCTCGCTGTGCAATGCCTGCACTCCTCATCAGAGGTTGCCAGATTAGTTGGGTTTTTTTTTGGACAGCGGGGCGCCAGGTATCAGCCACCGTCTGGAGGGAAATGAGGATAAGGACAGAAAGAGACAGAGAGTCAAGCAAAGACAGACAGACGAGACTCCGGTGAGAATGACAGCAGAGAGGGGGAGAGGGAGAGAGAGGGTCTATCAGTGTGAAGCAAGAGGGGGAGGACAAAAAGGCTCCACTGCAGTGAAACTACCCGACCAGGCTGACCCTCCTCCCCTTTCTCCTTTCCATTCCCCTCCTCTCCTCATCGATTCAGTGGTGCAGCAGCGGCAGCAGCATAACAAATCTCTGGCAAAAAAAAAAAAAAAAGCCCTCCTCACTTTCAGGCTCTGCAGTGGCTGCCCAGCTTTGGGAAACCACCCCTCTTTGTTTTTTTTGTTTTTTGTCCCTTACACTGCTGCGTCCACTCCTCACAGCCCCGACCCAACACCACCACCAACACCACCAACACCACCAACACCACCTCCCAAATCAGAATCACCTCCCTCCCAACTGCGTAGCGATGACAGGCCAGTATTTTACACAATGCACCTCTTCTCCTTTGTTTAATCCACTGGTCTATCCCTGTATCACACACACACACACACACACACACACACACACACACACACACACACACACACACTCTTGACCTACCATAACCCCCATGAAGATGTTTTTTTTCTACCCACCTCACTCTCCTTCTTCTCCACTGTTGCTGAACTTTAACTCTTTATTCCCCTCACAGGGAACAACGCTTCACCCACCGTGACCCTCCTCCTCCTCCACCCTGCAGCACATCTCTATCTTCACATGCACACACGATAACATCAGCAGCGTTATGAATATTCAGTCATGTTTGGTGTTCGGTTAATTGTTTTCTCTCGGCGTTCGCCGCTCCGGCTGTGGCGAACTGCAGCATCATTACCATGCAGCGAGAGAGCACAGTGAGAATGATGAATGTGATGTGCAGAGCTTTAAGGGAAATAATGCTAATGAGAAACTTAATCACAAGTGACAAAAACTCTTCAGACTCCTCGTTAGGCCTCGTGATGTTTTACAAGATAAACGCATCACAGATGGAAAACAACTCTCAGATAATAATCTAAACATTTGACTTCCAAAAGTAAAGAAAATAAATGTCTCGAGAGATTTTAATGTGATTATTGTGATTATTGCTTCTCATGAATGTAGGTTGCTACCAGTCGTGTGTTGATGCACAGAGGATTTCTTAAAGTTGTGCTTCCCCCTTGTCACCCCCTCCCCTTTTACATAACAAGCATCTCCATTATTTATATGCTGATCAGAAAGCCCTGCTGACAATTCCTTATATAACATTCATATTTTATGACTGTTTCCTGGTTGAGGTTTGATTAAAATGTCCTTCTTCTCAGGAAATCCAGCTACTGCTGAGCGATTAGCCACTGAGGAGGCTTTAATCAACAGGGCGAGTGTGTGTGTGTGTGTGTGTGTGTGTGTGTGAGAGAGAGAGAGAGAGAGAGAGAGAGAGCACCCATCTCCCCTTTCTGTTTTTTCTAAAGGACTGAAGCAGTCAGTTTGGGGAGGGTGCAGATGATACTGCAGTACCGAACAGAGCCAAACACTCAGACAAACTGTAACAGCTGTTAAACTTTTTCCAGCACAGCGGGCATGTTGCAGCCTGTGGGAACATCTAATTACATTGCCAGTTAATATTAATTATGAAATTTGGGACTTAAACGCATTAACCTACACCTCGCAGGTTCACCGGCGAGAGCACGCACCACACGTCCGGGCTGAATTCTGACCACAGCAGCCTGTGTCTCTCTACCATCACCATCAATGCAGCAGAGATGTCCAAAACAACAGTCCGATTGTCAGAACATTATACTGACATTGTATGTTTCTGCACAGTTTATGTATCATGCATATTGTAGGAAGATGATTACAGTACCTGTCATATTACGACAGATCCAAGAGCGTTTCTGTGCCTCAGCTCACGACATAAAACTGCAAAATGGACCTGAAGAGACACTGTGACGTGTGGGTGGCAGAAACATTGTCTTAAAGAAAGTTTTTATTTTGTTAATATTGTAAATCCCCTGTCAGCAGTTATAGTACACTGTTGTGTTTCTCTACAGTTCAAGACTTTATTGAATCTAATAGGAAACATGTTCATAACAAATGACGGTTCATAAAAAGGGAGAAGACGCTTCACCTCTCATCCACGAGGTTAGTGCAGTATATAATGAGAATATACATGTAAGACAATGTGACCTGTAATTATTAATGAGTCTATAATATAGAACGAGTCACGTGTACGAAGGTAAGTCCAGTTTTTACTCTCCTGTCATTTGTGGGTTTGTCTCCACCGACTCCTCAGATAAATCTTCTCCTCCTTTAGCTGCTCGACGCGTCGCAGCTCGTTGCTACATTTGTCTGTCTGCTATTTGGTGCTCAGCAGGTAGCATCGTTGTTGTTGTTGTTTTCAGAGCTGTTCCAGCTGTGGACGGACGTTAAACTGACGAGAGCTGAGAGAGTGAAAGAAAACAGTGAAAACAAAGAGCTGACAGAGAGTTAAATGTTAAATGTCTTCCTGCAGAGACTGGGGATGATTTGCTGTGGGCTAGCGCTACACCTTACACCGTTTATCCATTGTTACCAATGTTAATATAAAAAAATAAGTTTAGTGCAGCTTTAATCAAGACACAGAAAGTCATTACAAAAGCAAACACTTGTGGTAGAAGACAAGAGAATAAAGATGTTGTGATCTGTGCAGCAGTCATGAAGGATATCTGGAAATTAAACTTCTGCTGTTGTCTCCCTTAAAACCTGGCTCGTCTACTCACCAGTGTCTAGACTCCATCGGGGGCTTCATCACCTCCCCAAATGTCACTTCATCACGATGGACTTCCTCATTCTCTGTGTACACGTGGCAATAAAATCACGAGTCTGTCCTGACTGAACCATCATAACATCTGTTATTGTCATGTATCAGGTACCATAGGTCACCTGAATACTAGAGTATCAGGATTATTGTTTTCATCTTGACGCTGATGAAATGTCTCACATGAGTCAACACGTACACACTGACCGTTTGTTTCGAAGCAGCAACCTCCAGGTTTGTTTAAAGGTTTCAGTGCTGTATGAGGATATCGCAGACTGAAACAATTTCAATATTCACACTGAAGGCCAAAGTAAAATGAGGCAGAAACGACTGTAGTTTCAGACTAATGGCACCCCTCTGGTTTTCATCATCACTGCCAGCAACACTAACGAGCTGTTTTTTTCAGGGCAGAGGAAACTTCTGTTCGTACAATTTAAAGAAGGGCCGGCAAAGAAAACCCCAGTAATGTCGATGTATCTCTTCCTTAAGCAGCATAATTAATGACGACATCAAAGAGTTCAGTATCTCAAGTATTTCATGACGCTGGCCTGGAAACTGTTTCAAAATCAGCCTCATCTCAGCAGCGTCCACGAGCTCTGATTTCCACTCAGTTACACAACATGTCTACAGTAACTCAGATAAACTGAGATGTTCTTTCTGATCTTTTACAATTAATGCCATTTCATTTCATTTCATTTATTTTACGAAGGAAGTGGAGTCAGTAAAACGCTGCAGCCGTCGTCCATCCTGTGAGATATTTATTGGATCTGCTTTTGGTCTCTTTCCTAGGAATTAGGATTCAGTTTCTCTGAGCCAAGGACTCAGTCCTCTGTTTGCCACCCAGCGTTATTGGTCTCACTATGAAATTCAAATCAATATCCTCATAATAAAAGTCCCAGGCCTGCAGCAAATTGGAATCTATAGCGTTGAGAGCTGAAGAGATCTATGCACTGCCAAAGCTGCACTAACCAATGATGAATCACTGCGACACACACACACACACACACACACACATTACGCAAATACATTCAGTCACTCCTGCACAGGTAACAAACACACATTAACAAACCCACAAAAAAAACGCTAACACACGTCCAGCGTCCACACAGTCAGTCAGACAGTCAGTGACGCTGGTGTGAAACATGACTCCCTCATCAATAATGGATGGTGAACTAGGATCTCTACAACGTGGCCTTTGTTTCACTGTACGCAGCATTTCTATGGCCCTGCTACTGTGTTTACAGTTATCGGCTATTGTGGAAACAGACACCGTGAGCGCTGAGTCCATCTCAGCATGAAATTACACACAATGGATTTTCTCCAGACCTGAAAACTGTGAATGTTTTCTGTCAGCTGACTTCTGAAGTTAAAGACCTGCACTGTGCAATTTCATTACAACGACTGAATCAAAAGCAGAGAAGCTCACCACCACTTACCAAATCAGTGTCACTACTGAGGTACTGAGAATTAACTTAACATACAGTAATGCACAGTGGGGTTGCAGAGCGGTATCATTATCAAAGTATAAAAATGATGATTATTAGGGGTGCAAATCGCAAATTTCATCACGATACAATATCATATCGATTCTTTGTACAATGATACGATATTTGCTGATATCACAGAGTCTGCACGATACGATTTGATTGGATTCGATACAGTGGCCTGCGATCAATATGAGATGACATCATATGTCCATTTAACACAATCAGTTACATTTATATCAACTCGCAAAACAACTAAAATATGATTTGACAGTTTTATGACTTAAATATTATTTCATCAGTGGCTCCAGACATTTAAATGGAAACAATCTGTCGTCTTTAATAAAAACAAAGCTGTTTAGAAAGGAGCTGAGCCTGGAGGGAAACGTGACACAGACGTGCCGTGGGACTTTCAAAATGAAGGCGTATCTTAACGATGGCGGTGATATGGGTCGATGTTTTCACTTTGCATCGATGCTGTTGGATCGTTGATCAGTGAATCAATATATAGATCCGGATTGCTGTATCATTACAGCCTGAATGATGAACATACAGTGTACATTTGCTCATCTATGAAGACATGTTGTGAAATTATAATAAAGCATTTGTTTTATCAAAAAACCTTTGTTTTCTCTGTAATGGATATAATAATAATAATATCAGGGTTCCAAGTCTTTCCAGGACTTTTCCAGGACTTTTGACGATGTAGCTGGTGCGCCAGAGAGGGAGCGCGCCCTTACACTAAATAATGTTCTTTAATTAATACATTTATAACCCCAGTGCCTTTCTCTCTTGTGAGCTGCAGTGTATTATCCACGGCTGCCTGAACTTTAATAACTGAACAGCATGAACACCAGTAACAAAGGCTGCTGGAAGTTTGCTTTCATCAGGAGCAACAGTCAATATAGAAAAGAAAAAAAAAGACAAAACGAACAACTCACTGGTTTCCTTTTAATAAAAATCTACGTTTTTATAATAATATACAGTATTCTGCTAATACTGTGCTGTATTGTGTAGTTCTGGGGAGTTTACTCAACATTTTCCAGGACATTTTGCTTTTTCTCTCATTTGCATGTGTTTTCCATGACAACTGGTGTGAACGCTGATCAATGTTGCACTTCCTTGTTTCTACAGCAGCCCAGAGCGGACAAACCAAACACCGACTCTCCTGCCCCTCACTGCCTGATGCCACTAAATCCAACACACTGGCTCTAATTGATCGAAGGGAAAATAATTGGCAGCTACGTTCAGTTTTTACTTCCTATACTTTATCAGATCCAGTCCAATACAACAGCTCAGCAATAAATCCCACCGCTACGGATAAATCAATGTTTAACTGAACTCTGTCAGCTGATGAACACTGTCTTCCAGTTGTTATTTAATTTATGTTTATTACTGAGACAGTGTTCTGTAGTGGTGCTGAACTGGACTACAGTGTATTAACAAGTGTTTCCTCTGTTAAATGTTCAATCTTTTATTGTGCGTTTGTATTTAATTCAGTGTGTGAGTCCTGCCGTCTGCCTGGACCCTGAGCCTCTAACAAAGTTTGAGCTGAATCTAACTGAGTTAATGTTTGTCTGAGGGATGTTAGAGGAACATTTCAGATATAATGCAGTCCAGTACTACAGCATCACTGACAACCACGGCGATAATAAACATACATCTGAAGTGACGTCTCTCAGAAGGTTTAACTGAACCTGTGTTTGATAAAGGGTGAATATGTGGCAGAGTTGTTGTACTGAAGTATCCAGGGAGAGTAACATCATGATGGAGACAGACGCTGTGCATGAGGACGTCTGTCTGTATCTGCCTGCTCGCCTGCATAAGGTTCGTAATTACTGGATTATATGCATGTGTGAGCACATCTGTGCACGCATACATCCTGTAATAGATCGTAATAATAACGTGGTAAACAAAGACAATATACCAAGTGTGTGTGTGAGTGTGTGTGTGTGTGTGTGTGTGTGTGTGTGTGTCTGTGTGTGTGTGTGTGTCTGTGTGTGTCCCAGTGGGTTGTTTTGAGAAGTGAAGGGCTGGAGTGCTGAGTAAGCGGTGCAGGACCAGAGCTGGGAGACTGCAGTGCTGCTGGCAGCAACGCACATACTGATCTGAGCTCAGACTGATACTCAGCAGAGAGCGAGAGGAGAGGGGGAGAGAGGGGAGGAGACAAGGAGACAAGGAGAGGAGACAAGGAGACAAGGAGAGGAGACAAGGAGAGGAGAGGAGGATGTAAACCTGAATAATGTACCTTTGAACGTACACTATAAACACACATACACATGCCTACTCACACACATATAACACATAGTGCCACTGAGGCGCAGCAGAGCCCGAATGATGTAGACTTAGAAAAAAGGCCTACATACACACACACACACTACTACACACTACTACACACTACTACACACACATACATAAACGTACGATAATATCTGAGTCTTAAATGACACATCATGAATAAAATGAGCATTCCTGTGTGTAAATACAGCCAAATATATATCGGTGTGCCACTGCTGGTACAACAGGAATACATCAACACACACACGCACACACGCACACACGCACACACACACACACAAGCACACATGCTGCAGGACCATATAAGTCCGAGCCCACGCCCTGACAGACACACTGCGTCACGGCCGGCGATCAGAGGCCTGTTTACTCCTCTAACCTGTGTGCCACTTATTGTGCTAGAAAAGCCCTCATCGTCTCCTCTCGCCCACTCCTCCCCCACTCTCCCTCCCCATCCTCTGAGTCACCCTCCGCTGCTCTCTCTCCTCTCCTCTCCTCTCCTCTCCTCGTGTCCTTTTTCCTTCCATTCCCTTCCCCGTCCTTCTTCCTTCTCGCCTCATTATGAATGGCTGCGCTGAAGTTTCTGCTTTCTGTATATCATCACATACGTGCGTGGCTGCCGCCGCCTCCTCGTTCTGCTTTCATTGCTCTCTACTCTACTGCCTCTCTCTGTCATCGCTCTCATGCGCTGCCTCTCCTCTCGTAACGTGGCCGTGTATATTTAAACAATCCAGGCCCTGTGTTTCAAAACCTTAAAGCAAATACCCCCCCCTGCCCCCGCTGCCCGTATATTTGATTATATAACTGCGTCCCCATGGACCTTGAGGACACTGCAATCTAATTTTATCTGGTGGTGGTGGTGGTGGTGATGGGCGTGTGCATCAATGCGACATTTAACACAGATAAAGGAAGTCTATTTTCTCAGATGGATCCTGATAAGGACATCATCAGCTATAAAATAGGACCCACACACTGTTGTCACTGGACACCGGAGTCGTTCATGTGATCAGCTCATCAACAGAACGTGGAGGATGAAGGTGGATTTCGTAACCATCTTATAATAACATCCTCTCTCTATCAGGACTGCGTGTGAAATGCAGTTTCCAGTCGCAAACACTGTGGGAGAACAGTAAACACACACGGCTGCCATTTTGATGTCGTTCAGTGGCTGAAACACTCGAGCTCCCTCCAAGTTTTCTCCTCTCACAGCCTCATAAACAACAAAACCCTGCATTGCTAAATTTTGCCAAACAGCGCCGCACGCAGGTTTCAATGTGGAACTGCAACTGAGCTGGAGCGAGCAGATATTTACTGCCATCAGCTCGATGTGTTGCAGTCAGCTCCACCGACGTGAACGACCACCAGCAGGGAGAACAAGTACAACGGCATTAAAGAGCCACAGTGACACAACACTGAGGATCCGACTGCATTCATCACAGAAGTGGATGGATTTCCACTGTGTGACGTAGCACATGTGTAAATGCTCTTTCACACAGGGAGGAAGGAAGGAAGGAACAAAATAAAGAAGAAAGGAAGGAAAGAGGATTCACAGAGGAATGGAAGGAGAGATAACGAAAGAAAATAAGAGGATGCAAGGAAAAGAGAAAAGAAAGAAAGAAAAAAGGATTCACAGAGGACTGGAAAGAGAGAAAAATTGAAAGAAAGAATGGATGGTTGCAAAGACAAGAAAAGACAGAAAACAAAAGAAAATAAGGGATGAAAGAAAGAAAGAAGAAAGAAAGAAGAAAGAAGAAGAAAGAAAGAAGAAAGAAGAAAGAAGAAACAAAGAAAGAAAGAAAGAAGAAAGAAGAAAGAAAGAAAGAAAGAAAGAAAGAAAGAAGAAGGGGCAGCAGCTTCATTACGAGCAGCTTCCTGACTCTCGGTGTCTCTGACTGCAGCTGGAGCCTCTGCAGAGTCACTATCACTAACTCCCTGACTGCAGTATGTGAACTCACCCCAGGTTTTAATTCAGCTTCATATGATGCCCGTCTAACTGGGCCTACGACTGCTTGGATCATGTGACTCAGTTATGATGAGCAACTGTAATGAAATGAATTTCTGACTTCATCAGAAGAGTAAAAGATTGCCTCCTCCGGTTGGGGGGTGAGCTCCTGCAAGGGGGTTTAAGAGTCTCAGGGTGAAGAGGGAAGTGAGCTGGAAGGCAAAGCTCTCCATTAACCTGTCCATCTACAGTCCAGCGCTCACCTGTGCTCATGAGCTGAGGTTAGTGACCGAAAGAACGGCTCGGACATCCGGAGGAAGCTCAGAGGAGAGCCGCTGCTCCTTCGCATCGAAAGGGGCCAGCTGAGGTGGTCGGCGCCTTCCTCCTGAGGTTTTCCAGGCTCGACCAACTGAGAGAAGACCCCAGGGCAGACCTATAACCTCTGGAGATATTATACATCTCATCTGGCCGGGGGACGCCTCGGATCCCTCAGGAGGAGCTGGAAAGCCACCGCGAATAAGGATACCCCGGATAAGCGGACGGCGATAGATGGATGGATGGACCAAATCATTTTTGTGCAAAATCTTTATATTAAGTACATTTTCCAGTGTACTGACATGTATTTGTGTTTGCTGACACAAACTGTCCCTGCTGTTGTACAGTACTGACTGCTGAGTATACAAGAAATATCTTTACAGAGAAATGTAAGAAGAATTTCATTATTATTAAAAGCAGATTGTACTTTGGTTGGTGATTTCTGACTGTGTTGACACTGCAGGGTCTGATACTAAATGAGAAGGTAAGAAAACAAGAGGTTTAGTAACATGATGTCCAACTCTGTTAGTTAACGCAGCTGTAACAGATCTGATGTTACACGTGGCCGTGAGTATAACTAGAAGTGTCTGTCTCTCTCCGGCTAACCTCCTCTCAGTCTGGTCTTTGTTCTCTCACAGCTCCAGCACTTCCACGTTCTAGCTGAAAGGCATCATGAAGTCGTCGAAGTCCACCTCGAGGGATAAGGGCTCTTTCCGTCTCTCTATCTTTGACATGAGCTGGCCGGTGGTGGGCGGCTTCCCCCAAACCTGAGAGAGACAGACAGGTCACAGAGAGGTGCAGACGGGTCTGATAATTAAAGGTATTTGTTATGGCGGAGCGCTGAGGATGAACTGAGGAGTCTGAGGAGAGAAGCTGCTCTGCAGTCTGGCTGTACTGTAACGTAATATTTAATGCTGGCCTTCCTGTTGGCTTATTATTATGAAGAATTAACATATTATGACCTCTTTAAATATTTGGTTAAACCTGATGATCCCATGCTGCAGTAAAATATCAACAACTTGGTTAAAAATGTCAAAATGTATTTCAACGGTAGTTTATGGAAGATTTCCATTGGCATGCTAAGACAGGAAGTAACAACAGATGCTACATTATAATTAGGCGAGCTACAGTAAATACCGTCTTTGGCACGAAGGTGATGTCCACAGTGTTGGTTTTCCCCGCAGTGATCCTGCTGTTCTCCAGGAGGACGCTCTGTGAATCCTTCTGAGGGGACGTCTTCCCCGCCGTCACAGCTGATGTCTCTGCGTTCACCGCTCCGTCCACAGCGACAGCCTGCGAGGGACACCGAGCTTTTCACATCCGTCTCATTTCATCGAGGATCTTACTACAAATCTTCCCTAACACACACACACACACACACACACACACACACACACACACACACACACACACACACACTCACACACACTCAAACTTCAAGAAACTCCAGTTGTGACAACAGTTATTACTTTCCTTGCCTGTAGGTGGCGCACAGTCAGATGTCTACATCTGCATTTTTATCCTGCCTGGTGAGACTCTCCTGCCTGTAGGTGGTGTCGGTTGGACTGGTTCTGAAGGTCCCCTGCCTCTGCCTCTGGGCCTGGTCTCAGGTGTTTACATTAATGACACCTTTTCCTTGTTTCTAGCTTCAAACGTTCAGCTCTTGGAGCCACAAACTTCGACTTATAGTAAGAGATGTTTATATTAATCAGCTCCACATCGTACCTGTGTGCAGTCCATTCTGTTTATTGGACTTTTCCTGCCCACCAGAGTTGCTGCTTTCAGCTACACTGAACAATGAATACTTGCTACAGCACCAGCTGCTACTCTGTGAGGCCTGCTGACAAAATCAATACATTTCTCCAGGTTTTAACCTGATTATAGGAAATGCAAATTGAAGCTCCAGCATGTCCTCGTTGTAACGTAACACATCTAATTTGCTGCCTTCACACTATCAGAACTTTTCTACAGGCTGAGGGTTCTGCTGCGGAGAGAAGACGCCGGAGTCCACAGATAAAAACCCGGCTGAAAAATAACCTCCAATCAAATGTTGCTTAAGTTTTACTTGAACATGATTTTGAGGTACGTTCAGACGGAGACAGAGACGGTCGACGACTGAAGCTCTGGTAAACACACAGCGTTTTTTATTTTCTGCTGCATTCAGAGTTGAAGAAGACGAATGATATCAGAACATCAGCGTCAAAGTCTTGCATCTTAGTTATACTGTTCACTAACATTTCCTCTATTTTATGATAAAACCCACCATGACTGCAGCAGCTCACTACCTGAAAGCACCAAGAAGTCATATACTGTCGTAACATCTATGTGCAGTATATACACAGTATACTGCTGGATGTACAGGGCTGCTATATCTGCACTGAATGACCTTTTCAGGTTTATGACATCAGATAAAAAGGAAGGCTTTACTTTCACTGTGACTGCCAAGGTGTTGTCTTTTTCTCTGAATGAGCCTGAATGAGTTTTGTGGACAGCGAACAAAGAACAGAGTGACATTTCCATTTCATACGTGAAGCCACGAGACTTTAATCTGTTTGTAGCGGGCTGGTAAGAAGGTTCATCGGAGTCACTTTGGTACCTTTCCTTTAGCAGATTTAGGCTTTTGTGTTTTGCCCCCCTTTGCCTTCGCGGTCTCCTTCGGTTTAGGCAGAGAATCCATCTTGTCTCTGACCAGGTCGATCACCCTGTAGTCCCCAAAAGCTCTGGCGATGTCGAGGCAGTTTTGTTCTGTCGGAAAATAAAGATATGATCAGTCAAATAACCACAGAAGGCGCCGTTTTAATTATTTCCCATAATTCAATTCAGTTATATTTCCAGATGTTTACATTAATCTGTTAACAGTATAATAACAGATATCGTGCACTTTGATGTGTGTCAGATCTGCAGTCGAACCTTTTTTGTTCTCTGCGTTCACGCTGGCGCCCGCCTTGATGAGGAAGTCCACACAGGAGGGGTGCGAGCTCTCGATGGCCCTCATGAGCGGCGTCCCTCCGCCGAGGGCCAGTGCGTCTACGGTGGCCCCGGCCTCAACCAGAAGCTCCATGAGTTCTACTTGACCAGCGTGAGCCGCGTGATGGAGCGGTGTCCAGAAGAACTGGTCGCACATGTTCACATCGGCCCTGTCGGGGGAGAGGTGACGTCACGGTGTCTTTAAAGAGGCCCGGACTGCAGAACTGGATTTGTTACACACTGACAGTAAATCAGAACCACGGACTTCGTCTGCTGTCTGTCTTTAGTTTGCTTTTGGATTTTTGATAATATAAAACATGGAATAATTCTAGTCGCCAAACCAAGGACAGCTTTCAAAATGGCTCCTGCTCATACCATTCACAGTTGTTTCATATAACTGAGATAAAAAATGTAACTAAAAAGCACGTCTGTACTGCTCAAAGTGCTGAAATCTTTGTTTCCAAAGAGTAAGAGCGTGAAGAAAAGAGTATATGGTCTCTCTTACCCCCGACTGAGGAGGTACTGAGCCACCTCGTAGTTGCCACTGGAGCAGGCCGTGGTCAGCGGGGTCTTGTAAAACGGATCCTGAACATCCACAGGAACGCCCTGACTGAAGGCGAGGTCCAGTGACTCCAGGTCTCCACTCTTCACACAGTGGTTGATATCGATGTAGACCTTGTCCGGCTTTTCTATGTACCATCCTGAGTCGTTCATTATGGGATGTTCTGGCGGGTGATCGCGGTCGAATCGAAGCGTGTCCGAGCAGTCGCAGTACATCTCGATCATGAAGTGGGGCGGGCCTCCCTCTGGTCGCCGGGGCATCTGCTCCGGCGGGAGGGTGCAGATGGGCATGGGGACGACAAATTTACCCTTCTTCTTCCCCCCTTTTCCTCCCCTTTCTCCCTTTTTCTTTTTCGGCATGTAAGAGGACAGGAGGAATGGTTTCTTGATGTACTTGACACCTTTGATGAAATCATTAATGCTGATACACCCCTCTCTTCCCTTGCCGTGGGCTGAGACGACCGCATGGAGCCGGTCCAGTTCTACAGGAGCTTTTAGTTCTTCCATCACCGAAATAAACATCTCAGAGGGAACTATGTCTGATTTGTCCCCGAAGGCTTGCCGTAATTCAGCCTCATACTCGTGGGACCAGTCGTGGAGGTTCAGGGCCCAAAGATCCGACGAAAGGCCGCCGCCGCCGCCGGAGGTGTTGCCTTTTCCCTGCTGCTTCTCTGCTTTCCTCAGATCCTTGGCTGCAGCTTTGTGACCGCCATCTTTGGCAATCTGACGCGGGAGCAAGCCGTCCAGGTTCTTCAGTTTGGGGTTACAACCTGAACACAGAGCACAGCTTCAGGAGAAACACCAACACAAGGTGGAATGACCTCATTTCAGTTTGGACTGTGACTGTGAAGACAATTTAATATTCTGGCTCAAAAAGAGATGAACAGAGAAGAGAGACCATCTTGGCCCTGTGATGGCAAATCTTCAACATCAGGAGAAGTTATCAGAGTTATCTTTGACAACCAGAGAAGGATTAAATTCACTGCGTCGATATCAGGACGCCTGTTATTGTTCGACCGTCTCACTGCACCTCTCTGTGCCAGGAACTTGCAGCAGTTAGCATTGCCCGTGGCGGCAGCGTAGTGTAGCGGTGTGCATTCCTCCATGTTGATTACTCCCATGTCTGCTGAGTAGGCAGACAGCACCTGAATCACCTGGACAACAAGAAAACACAGCAGAGAAACACATTACAGAGTCCTACGTCTAACATCAGTGTTGCAGATGGTAAATACTGTAATCTGAGTTAGGGCCATCATCGTGTGACAAGATGCAACACCTCAAAAAAGCCCCCCATGGCGGCGAAGTGTACTGCTGCGAGGCGTTTTTTGTCCAGGGCGTTGGGGTTTCCCCCGGCCCGGAGAATGGCTTTAACGAGCTGCAGGGAGCCGGCCTTCGCTGCCTCCATCAATGCTGTGACGCCGGTTTTCTGAGGACAGAGGAGTTGCAGCATGAAGAGCATCACACCATGTTTGGTGAGTTATTTGTACAGTGCCTCAGCTCCCATCATGCCTCAGTCTTTAACCTGATCTGTTGCGTTGGGGTCGGCCCCTCCGTCCAGCATGATGAGACACATGGGGGTGCACTCCTGAGCCTTTTCACACATCAGCTGGAAGACGTGAGTCCCCTGTGCTGACACGTTGTTGGCATCTGCCTGGCACCGCAGCGCCACCTGCAGGCAGCGGCTGTGACACTTGGTGGGGCGAATACAGTAGAACAGCACACCTAAAGTGAAAGAAAGACAAAGATATATCTATATAAATCCACCTCGACTAAGCAAATGGGAGCTCCCAGTGAATCCTGCCCATTAAGTCATGAGAAAGCTGCCATTCGAGACCGACGGCCACCAGCTGGACGGCAGAGGAGACAGTCCTAAGGTGGTTTTCTTGCCGGGTTCGGCTCCTGGCAAACCGATGCCTAACGTTAGTCAGCTAACAGGGCCGCTAACATTAGCTGCATGACTAAATGAGCAAGATGGACCGTCTAACAAGAGCTGAGCTCTGTGAATCACCTCAGTACTGGATTCTCTGTCGTCAAGCCGATCTCAGAGTTTGTGTTCCCACCTGGCTGTGTTCCCTTCAAACAGTTAGTTTAGCAACAAGTAAAACCATCTGTTCACCAGGAAACTGTGTAAATCACAGAGCGTTCAGGCAGAGCAGCCACAGGACATTACAGAACCAGAAAATATCGTCTCCACTTTTAAAAACCTCTTTCCCTCTGGTTTCCTGCACAGACGTGAGTTCAGTATTGATTTGAGGAGGAGACGGTGTTTGTTACAGGTTGGATGCAGTTGCAAGATGTCACCGCGGCCGGCTAGGAGGCAGGGAGGCCGCGGCTTGGCCCTGCCAGCGTGGCTCGGCTCAACTCGGCTCAGTAAAACTGGTGACGGAAAGGCAAATCAGTGCAGCTCGGTCTGACTGCAAAAACGACACAAGGCTAACGGTGAGGTCGCAGATTGCCCTGGAGGAGAGGGTTCAAATCCCACATCTGACAGCAACTTCCTGATGCCAATCACTCCGACCAACCAGCTTTGTACTCGTGCTTCAGACGGTACTGAATGAATTACCGCTGTGGGGATCAACAGAGGCTTATCTCATCTGACACACACCATGGTTTTAATTCTGTCAATAAGCCTCCGTGTGTTTGGGCCAACAAATCTCTAACTGGCCATGCAGGGTAAACACCCACGTTCACATGCTGATATCCTCTTTTAGCTCTTATTTATCCAGAGAAGCTCCACTGGCAGCGCTTTCTTTTCCTTTCTCGTACTTTTTACACAAGTGTAAGCTGCCCAGAACAACCACAGACTGATCCGCTGGCCACAGAGTAGCTGCTCTGCAGCAGCTGGGGGTTGAACGCTTTGACCAACAGCACTTAAATCACCGTAATGAGGGAGGGGCAGGCGGCGCCCTCTCCCCAGCCGGCCCGCCTTTATAATGCTGAGGATAATACAGTAAACATGTGTGACTGGAGACGTTCGGCCTGCTGAGGAAGAGGCTTCGCTGTAAGTGTTGAGACTGGGCCGCGGTGGGGAGCGCAGCATCGTATCAGGTTACTCAGCGTGCTTCACAGGAGAGGATCACCATTAGTGCTTGATCTGTAATTAGATGTACCCACGTGGGCTGACACACACACACAACGGTGCACACACACACACACACACACACACACACACACACACACACACACCCTCTCTTTGTCTCTCCGCCTCATTCACTCACTCTCAAAAGAGTCCCATTTGAAGTAATTGATGCCTGGACACTCTAACACTGTAATTGGGGTCATTATCACAATCGGTCCTGAAGAAGAACTCAACACTCTCTGATTGGAGTTGTCCGGGAAACCGCCTCCTCATCAATATCTAAACAGAAACGCCATGCATTTTCATGAGTTGTAAGGAAAGGCGTTCAGAAACGATCCCGCCGGTCCAACTTGAAATGGAAAACACCTCCGTTTGAGAAATCGACACTTCAGGCTCAGATGAGAAAACATCAGTGGAGAGGAAGACGCTCCATCGCCCGACACGACTGAAGACATTTTGAAAGAGTTTAACTTAAAGCCAGTTGTGTCATCAGACCTGTCACTCAGTTTGCAATCATGCGTTTGATATTTAGAGGTCGGGCGACGCTCTCTTTCACATCTGGAACATGGATCACGTCTTCAAGGTGAGTCAGTAGAAAACAGACACAACGTCTTGTCGATGGGATCAAACTGGTGTGTGTGACACGGACCACGCTCGTCGTCAAACTCATCCTTTATATTGAACTCAATTACCTGTTGAGTATCATGACTGCATCTTGCACGGCTGCAACAAAATCTGTCCACAGACAGATAAACACTTGTTTCATCACGATACGACATCATATCGATTCTTTGATACGATACGATATTTGCCGATATCACAAAGTCTGCACGATACAAATTCGATTTGATTCGATCTGTTACATTTATATCAACTCACAAAAGCAACTGATTTTTAATTTGACAGTTTTATTACTGAACTCTTCAGTGGAAATATTATTTTATCACTGGGTCCAGACATTTAAATGGAAACAATCTGTTGCACAAAATAAAGGCGTATCTTAACGATGGCGGCGATCTGAATCGATGCTATATTTTATTTATATCATAAATTAATATATAAGTGATATTAAAAAAAACATAACTAATTATCACTTACTCAAAAGTATTCATTGACTTGTGCTTCTGCTTTTTCTCTGCAGACGTTTCGCCTGTTCTCTCTTGCCATTTGAAGATTTAACCTCAGTAAAAGAATAACATCTATCAAACACACATACGACGCTGCTCACCTCTGCCCTCGGTGTCCTGGAGTCTGAAGTCAGCACAGCTCTGGGACAACAGTGTCACTATGGCATCGTGGCCCAGCTCAGCGGCTAACATGACCGGGGTGCGGCCCTTCTTGTCCTGGACGTCAGGCTGCGCTCCCATGCCGATGAGGAAGCTGACCAGGTCTGGATGGAGTCAGGGACGAGGAAGAGACAATCAGCAGGGTGAAGTGACTCTGACACAGGACGTCATGGTGTCTGTGCTCTGCTTGATTTCTCTTGGGTTTAATCTTAGTCTTGTGAACATGCACTCATCACCTAGACAATACTAAGGCTAAAGTAATGAAGCATTATGATATAATCCAAGAATCAGCTCATGTTATGTAGTGAACAGTGAAGTTGTACTGATCATAGTGACTGTCCACTAACAGACGTCTGTATAAGAAGCGGCCCATCACCCTGATTTCGGGCTGAGACTGCCACATGTAGCGCCCCCGTGCCGTCCTGTGGCTCAGTGAGGTTGACGAGGTCTTCCACCCCGAGCTTCACCATCTTCTCTATCTGCACCTTGTCCCCTTGATGGACGCACTGCAGCAGGCGGTAGATCTGCAGGACCTGCAGGCGGCCCTCTGCTGCCCCCCCACTCATTATGGGGTCGGACAGGTGCTGCTGGGAAAACGAAGATGAAGGTGAGCTGTGACTTCAGGTGTGCGTGCTCACGACAGAGGGAGGAAGTAGATTTTTGAAAGACAGAAAAAAAATGTTGGTGTATTTGTATTTGAAGGATCTGATTGTTTTTCAGTGATGATCTAGCTGGTACGACAGACAGGGAGCGCTCATACACCAGTATGCTCTTTAATTAATTAATTAAGTTATAACTAATTTATATAATTACAGTGTTTAATCCACGGCTGCCTGAACTTAAATAACTGAATAGCATGAACATCAGTGACAAAGGGCTGCTGGAAGTTTTACTTTCATCAAGAGCAATAATAAATATATACGAAAGAAAAACTAAGACTCTTAAAACGAACAACTCACTGGTTTACTTTACAGAAACATCTAAGTTTTTATAATAATGCATATTAAACTGGCTTCAGTCACAAAATTACAATAGTTAATTGCACACAAATATGAATGTTACACTTTTATTTCAAACAAAAAAATTCTCCACTTCACCCGGCAAAGCAGGTTGGATCTGTAGGAGCCGGTCCTTGAACAAGAAAGCAGCTAAAGAAATACACTAAAAGTAAATCTCATCTAAAAAATGACAGAAGAGGCCACCTCATGACGTCACACTAAGACGTAGTAAATGCAACTGGGAAACGAGGTCTAATATTTTCACAATAAAATCCACATAACAACAGGAATTTCAAAATATAATAACTGGTTGGAAGTTGATATTTGTCTTCTAGAGCCTGACCCCGGATCAATACATATAACAACTCCTAATAACTCATCATTTCATGTTTATAGTGTTATTTAATTCCGTGTCTTTGTGTGTCCGTCTCGTTGTGTCTGTGTTGTGTTGAGGTCGCTGCAGGCTGACGGATGAACTCACCTGCTCACTGAGGTTGAAGGGAGACACCCAGCGTTTCCTGGTTTGACACGCGCTTCTTCTCACCACGCCGGAGGAAGAAAAAGTCCTTGAAAGTCCTTGAAAGTCCTTGTGCTTTGCTTCTTCACGTGCCTGCCAGCTGCAGTGACCCTGTGTGTGTCCGCGGGCTCCTTCTTCCAGATAAAGCTCGACCTCTCACTTTGTCCGAGCCGGAGGAGGAAAACAAACGGCTCCATGGCAACGGAGCGCGTCGAAATCCCGGGAAGGACGGTCTGGTGCTGCCTTCAGGTGCCGCTGATGGGCTCGGAAATGTGAACATTAGCGCCGAAAATACCACTACAGCGAGGAAAGACGTGTGTAAAGCAGACCTATTCAACCGGCGGCTCGTGGGCCAAATGCGGCCCTTTAACAACCTCATTCCGGCCCTCTGTTTATGTTGTTAGGAGCCCTTTGATTGGTGTTATCTGTCCATAAGCACAGAAATATGGAAGTCCTGAGCGGTCATGTGTCGATGATAACCAGTTCAATCCTATTTGTTTTCTCCAGATCACCAGTTATTTATGTCATTATCACAGAAGATCTGCAAAAGACAAACCTTTTTTAAAATATATATTAATAAATATAATAATAACATGTTTGACTCATGACAGTTCAGGGCTTCAGTGCAGAAATATTGTTATTTCATTTAAAAGTTTTAACCCAGACTGTTTAAGTAAGATGGTATTTACAAAAATCAAACTTTCTTTTTTGTTTTTTTCTTTAGTTTTGTATAATATTTATTTTTTTAATTGTGATCATAAACAAAGTGGAAGAAGAGCGTAAAATAAATAGTGCCGTGTTTTAACGCATTTAAATTCGGAGCTTTGCAGGTCGGGAATGTTTTTAAGTCACACATCACTTTGAAAACGAAGAAAATTGATTGTACCGAACACAGCGATGGAAAAATGTCAACATCCATTTTGTGTGTGTGTGTGTGTGTGACTAGCCGGTCATAGCTAGCTAGTGTTAGCTTACTGTAAAATTGGCTAATTTGTTGATACATGATAATATGTAACGTTACTTTTCCACACAATATGGATAAAACACACCCACACATCAATGTGCAAGTATGCTGTTGAAACATATTAAATATTTTCTGAAGTAAAAGATGAAGATAATTCTTACGAGTGTAGAGTTTGTGAATTTTCATGAAGATATCGCAAGAAACGACCTCACCGGGTCATTTTTGTGCATCGAAGTGTAAAACTGCAGGACAAAAACACACTGAACAGAAGTAAACTGAGTGAATATAAAGAAACGTTACGCCACGTTACTCACTGCAGCAGCACTTTGCTCCCTGAATGTCACATTGCAGCAACATTCAGGTGTCTTGTGTCGCAGCTATAATCCAGTTCACAATCTGAATTTTCTAGAATTGATATCTTTATTATTTATTCTATCATTATCTCCCACAGTGATCCTAAGTCTTCCTGGCACAAGTCCCATCTTATCGTGTGTTCTTACATCCTTAAGCAGCCTAGGTAGTATTACCGGTTCTTTGCCCTTGACCACCAGCATATAGATCATCTTACATTGTTTTTGTTTGTGTGAGTGACAGTGGACTGACAGCTACTGAGTGCAGAGACGCTTATAAAGAGACGTATAATTCCCATTGATAAGTAATGAACGTGCAAAGAATGGAGGACAAGTGATCCTCCCTCCTCCAGCAGTGACATCGCAGCCATGAGGGTAACGACACCGAACACAAGGTGTCGCTGAAGTGCAACACATGAGGCGGCTTTTCAACCGCCGCAGCTCCTTGAAGTGTTCAGCTAAAATTAACCTACTGAAGTCGAGAGAGAGGACATGAGAGAGGTTTGTAAGTAAAGGAGCCAGAAACAAAAGTCAGTCCAGCTGTGTGTATTTGTGAAAGCCAAAAAAGTGCCAGATTAAATAAGTGAAGTCCCGAAGCAGCCTAAACAGTGTGTAACAAAAAAAAAAAACTGGCACACACTCGCTCGTTTAATAAAAGAACACAATCCAGATAAAAGTGAGTTTGTTGACATCGGCTGTGTAACACTGGGTATCTGTATTTCAGGCACGTGGCAAAAACATAAAAGAAATATACAGTACCTGGCAATGTGAAGTGGTAACTCATTAACAAAAAGGGCACAACTGCTGAGGAATATTTACATTCTTTCAAGGTTATATAACGCATAGAAACATATAACATTACATTCCCACTGAACACTGAGGAAACATTTACCATAATGTAAATATGAAGCAACACGTCTGCTGTATTGTCTCTGCAGAAAATGTGCAATGTTCCTTTTATTTAATCCATTCAAGAATATCTACAAACTTCATGCAACATATTTTCTTCTGGGGGACATTTTAATTACATTTCAAAAAGGCAGGAAGTGTGTGTGTTCATGTCGTAGAGATAAGGCTGGTCGAGCTTTAATATTTGTTATTGTTAGCTTTACATAAAAGTAAAGATAGTAACAGCGTCTTAACTTAAAATACTTCATCCTTCACTAAGTTTAGATGCTCCTTATTAGGACGGAGGAAAAAAAGAAAAGAAATCCACACTCTTCCCGTAGGTCGTCCTCCACCTCCCTCTCTGCGTTTCTGGGCATAGCTGATGTCCTAAAATGGTCGTATTGTTTTTGCTGTTGTGTGATTTATATAAAATCCTGTGGCTTCTCCACTGAACTGTCAGTGACTTCATTTGAGCACTTCCTTCTAAAGAGCGGTGGTTTTGGACTGCGTCCCCTCCGCCTACATCACTCTGCTGTTTTTTTCTCCAAAACAATCGTTCGGGGGGTTTTGTTTCTGGGAATTTGCTTTTGTGGTCAAATTGAAACTGAGAGCATGAAGGGAATGAGCGACATTATAAACTCGGACATTTGATTTGCTATGGGTGGATTACACACACACAGACACACACACACACACACACATTCACACAAAACAAAAAACCTCAAATCCTTCAAATTCTTTCGTCCTTTCATTAACACAAGCGAGGCCTGAAGGCTCTCCTCGGTTTAATCAATGAAAGAATTCAAGTTTATAGCACGGTATGAAATGTGGACTTACAAGATAACCCTGCATCATAGAGTAAAAACACAATGGCTCTTTGCTTGAATAGTTTTCTTTAAAGCTGTGAAACACACAAAAAAAATAATTGTGGTTAAAAAAAAAAAGTATGTCTTCCTTCTTTCGGACGTAGAGTAAAATATAAAGTACTTTTCTCCTCGCTGAACGAATCCAGTCCAGTTACTTCAGTCTCTTTGACTGTCCAGCCTGTGGCTCTGTCTCTTACAGTCCAGCAGACAGATTAGACGCTCTCACGCTGAAGGTTTCACCCAGAGAGACTCGAGTACGACGAGACTGCTGCACATTCGATCAGATGGTTTCATACAGCAGCATCCCGCTGAAGATGGTCAAGGGTTCAGAGGAGTAGGCCAGTTTGCCGGTGACGAGGTCGATGCAGACCGTGTCCCCCTTCTCCATCGACAAAATGATGTTAAAGACGGCCAGAGCTCCGGGGATGTGTTTGGCCTCCGCCATGGGCTTCTCCAGGCCTTCAGGCTGATACCCAGCTGAATCCACCCGGGCCACGCCTGTGTTGGACTTGGACAGCACGGCCTCGATCTTTATGTTCTTATGGCCCGTGAGGATGCCGCTGAAGAAGTACTTCCCACTCACTGGAGCTGTGAAATAACCTGGAGGATGGAAATAACAAGGACAAGGACAAGGAAGACTTAATGTTGTATAGTTACTGTGTCAGACTTTCTTATTCCACGATGGAAACATCTGCTTGATACGTTACACTACTTTAAAGGGTCAAGACATCCTAACAAATATGCTTATTGTTTTTACTTATCTCAAGTGGTGCTCACATTATTGAAGTATCCTCGTTCATAATAAATATGTCAATCAGAGGCGTAACTAACACTTGAGACTCGTGCTTCACTGTTAGCTCGTGACCTAGCTAAGTTCGCACGTCAACTTACCGACATATCAACTCTTAAATCAACATATCCTAAACTGTTATCTGATTATGCAGAAGATCCATGTAATTACACCTTATCTAGTGTCTGTTTTAGTTTGGGCAAACTGACCCTTTAAACTAAAGATTTTTATTGCAGGCCCTTTTCCAAACTCAAGTGGATCTGGCACTCACCTGTTCGGGGATTATAGATATTGTTTTCATTGACAAAGACCTCGTTGAACACGATGGTTCCTGCGCTTCTCATCGGTCGAGTCAGCGCAGCCGAGAAAGAAAGGCGCGGCACGTGGGCATCAGAGCCTGCGAGACCTGATCGTGGAGGAGAGACGGAGAGTAGGAGTTAGTCTGAGACCAGGATCAAAGTGTCCTGAGCGCTTTGATCTGGTGTTTAGTAAGAACAACACATACCCTGTTCACCTCTGAGACCTGAGAAGTAAGATGAAAGATAAGAAGGGAGTTAATCATCAAACCGTGTCTTTCATGTCGTTTGTTTTTTCACTCTTATCACAATATATTGACAGTAGATGTAAAGAAGTGTGATCAAATAACAAGACAAAGTCCGATGTCTTTACCTGGAGGTCCAGTTGGTCCCTGCTTGCCCTCTCTGCCTGGAAGTCCCACCCTTCCCGGGGGTCCTACAGGACCCGGAGATCCACGCTCGCCTCTCTCTCCGCGGGGGCCTGTTAGACCAGGCGGACCTGAAGGAGGAGGATGTTTAATGACAGCTGGGAAACACCCTCCTGTTAGTCCTCTGTACCAGTAAGAGCTTAAAACATTCTGAAAACATTCACATGAAGCCAAGAAAGCTTAGACATTTAACCTGGAAGTGCCTTTTACCCTCGTGTTTACAAAACCTCCTCTTTCAGACAGATCGCAGACTTTAACAGGCTCTTTAAGTGAGCGCTTCTCAGGATGACAGCCTGGATTCTTTCTGTGGTCTGTTTTCCCCTCACCCTGACCTCGCCTCCTTTTCAAGAGGACTATCTCTTGTCCAAAAGTCAAATCCCGCGCACCCGTTCCCCGGCGACTCACCCGTGAAGTCCTGCTCGATGAAGCTGTGGAACTCTCTGACCAGGTCTACGACTGAGGAGTTCAGACTGTGGATGTCGGAGTGGACGTTCTCCAGCTGGACGGTCTGGATGTCGTGGATGAGATCTCCTTGAGACGTCACCGTGACATTGAGTTCATTAACGCAGCCCCACAGCCCAGACACATGTCGGTTCAGGCCCTCCTTGATCCTCTCCAGGCTGTCTGAAACAGAGTCGAAGCGTCCGCACAGTCCCTCCAGCTTGGAGAGTCTCCGGTCCAGGCCGTCGCTCGACCGCCGGCACTCACCGACCTCAGTCACAAAGTTGCTCCTTATTATCTGGATCTCTTTGCTCAGACCGCCGAATCGAACCTTCGAGTCGTCGACGTGGTCCGTCAGGTCCATCCGCAGATCTTCCACCTTGTAGAGGATGTAGATTCTTGTTAATGTGTGTACTCTTTGGTTGAGTTTCTTTTGACAAAGTTCGTATAAATATACTTTTTTCCATCTTTGCTCAAATTTATTTTCCTTTGGTATCTCATACACACAAAAATATGTAAGCATATTATCTGAGCCACGTCTGTCAAGAAGACTTCATATGTTTGTAATATGCTCAAATATTTTTCTAACTATAATAATATTATGTGGAAACACTGATGCCAAGATAAGCACGAGGCATGTTTGATTAACTTCTGCTTTTCACAGTCCATAAAGAAAAGTTATTTTTCAGTGTATACAGTTTAATAAAACAACACGTAGATCAGCTCAATTACAATCATCATTATAACAACAGTAGCTGGAGCTTTTCTGTTGGATTCTGCGGGTCAAGGCGGGAGCCACACCAGTAACTTTAGTCCACACTGAAATATATCGACAACTATTGGATGGATTGACATGAACTTTTGTACAGATATTCAGTCTCCGCAGAGGATGAGTCCTACTGATTTTGTTGATCGTCTGACTTTTCATCTCTAGTCCAAACATTCACTTCTCTACTACATGGATTTAGTACCGGCTAAGACCCAAAAACTCAGTTCAGTGTGCAGAGTTGGGGGAGATTAGGGTTGGGCCGATGATATCGTAACATCGTGATTCAAAAGGCTCCTCACCAGAGAGCACAATGAAGTCTCAGAGTTGATGTTGTTTGTGATATGTGGGAGAGGAAATGAAAAGAAGTATGTTGCTGCTCAGTCCAACATGACGTCTCCATGTCCCGTTTATTATTTTATTATTAAACCAGCTCAGTTGTGGCAGCAGTGTTTCTTTTCCCGCGGGCCGCTGTTTCTCTCAGTCGTGATGTTTTTATACAGTTTCCTCGGCTTAGCGTCCTCAGCTAATCAACCAACGTTGTTTTATGCATACGAGGCTGAACAAAGCTAAGTTAGGGACATGTGGTGAGGAGACGAGGACGCTTTTAAACCTGGCACAGCTACAGTGGTGAGCTAATAGGGGGGACGCGCTAACAACGATGTCATCGTCCAACCCCGATGTTTCACTGTAGTCATCGTCATATGCCAATTTTGCATCGCAGACATCGCCCAACCCTGGTGGAGATTGTTATTAGAGTTTAATTAGTTGTGCTGAGTTGTTACCTGCTCCACTGAAGGACAGCACGCCATGCTAACTACCAAAAATGAATGAAAAAAGTAGTATTATAATCCTGACTACGATCCTTTAAAATCTATTCGAACAGTCTGAGAAAGGAAACATCGCCTCAGCTTTAAGAGTAACACAGGCCAAATATAACACACACACAGTCATAGCAACAGCAACATCAGTGCCAGTCGTATCATCTTCATCATCACCACGTTGCCTTACCCCAGAGAGGATGTCGTCCCTGGTGTTGGTCAGATCCGTCAGCCTGTTCCCATGCGTCTGTACAGTCCTTCCCAGGCCCTTCAGAGTGTTGTTGATGGAGTTAAACGTGACCATGACCCCAGCCAGCTCTCCTTGGATGGACTTCACATCCCCTCCTAATCTCCCATTATGGACACTGTGGTCGTTCAGGCGTTTCTTCAGGTCATTGATGTTGACTTTACACTGCCCGGTACACTCCTCCACTTCCTCTCTGAGTCGGCCGACCTCCTCCTGAAGGTTGGAGCACACCTGAGAGCAGACAGATTCTCCTGAGTCCACCTTTCTCCGCAGATCCGTCAGTTCGGTCTGGCACCTGCCGAGGCCGCTCAGGGTGGAGTTGGTGAGCGAGCGTAGGTCCTCCTCCACACTGCTGCAAACAGAACAGTCCTCCAGGTCACGGCCCAGCGTCTCAACCTCCGTGACGATCCGGTTGAAACGCTCTCCGTTCTCCCCGGTCACTTCTTTTATCTTTTTGACATCGTCTACTAGGTTGATCACTTTGTCAAACAGAGTGTCCCCTGACACGGACAAATCCTTTAACCTGGTGTCAAACTTCTGGATCTCCTCCTGGTTGGCTACAACTCTCCACTCCAAGGTTTTCACAGTGTCGTCGGTCTTGCGGCCTTTTCCGTTCGGCCCGCAGGTCTCGTTGCACATTTGTGTGAGAGATGTCAGTCTTTGGTCCAGGAAGGTGGTGATGTTCTCCACCTGACTTAAACGCCGGCTGTGGTCCGTGACTGTATCTCCGAGAACAGACACGTCCAGCTCTATCTTGCCGATCTTGAAGCCGTGATCATCCAGCCGACTGAGCACATTGTTACGCAGCTGTGTGACGTCTCTCTGGACGTTGTCCTTCACGTTGTTCCCGGTGTTCGTACACCTCTGCTCCACCTTTCTCACAGTGTTATTCACCCTCTTCTCCATCTCTCTCAGTCTGCCGTTCAACCGGTCCTCCGTCACCCTCGCCTTCCCTCCACCTGTCCCGGCCAGCTCCTTGTCCAGCCGCCCTTTAATGGTGTCGCACTTGTTAGCTGTGGAGGTGACAAGGACTTCTACATCAGACAATCTCCTCTCCAGCTCAGTGACGGTGTTGCAGCAGGCCTGCGAGCGTTGAGTCTCACTGCGGGAGATGTCCAGGCTCTGCCTCAGGTGCTGATCCATGGAGCTGAGCAGCTTCTCCAGGGCTTGGATCCGCTCTCTGTCCCCTTGCTGCTGGCGCCTCAGGTCCTCCACACCAGCCTACAAAAAAAAAACAGGGATTACAAGAAGTTAGCTTGTATGTCGACTGTTTTATGAAGTTCTTGTGCAAATGTTTCAGCTGATGTTTACTGTGTGAGTACTGAAGGTAAAGTGAGTGTTTAACCATCAACAGAAACAGGCTGGGGGGGTTGTGGTCGGCAGCAGAAAGGGGTCTTTTATGTGTCTGTGCCCTGGAGCCCATGATTGTGCCTGAACATAATTAAAACCTCAATTTATACAAAATCTACCGGCCCTCCGGTTCTTTCTGGCAGATGGTGTTTGGCCTTCTCGCCCATTTTCTTTCTTTAACTTTTTGCAGTGCTGTTTTATTTTTTGTTGGTTTCTTTGAGATCACCGTCTTCTTGAATTATCGCCTGCGTGTGGTAAATATTTTTATTACTGCTTTCAGCAGCAGGAATCACTTACAGAAGCTCACAGAGAACAAATAAAACATTTTACAGCTACGCAAACTGCAGCTAGAAGTACTGTATACAGGGTGACATTCAAACAGCGCTGTAACAACACAGGAGTAACGTTCGTGGCTTGGAGATGTGATGTTTATATGTTCACCTGGCAGGCAGAGCAGGACAGAGTCACCCTTCTCTCCAGCTCCGTCAGTATCTCCTCCTTCAGACTGTTCAGCTGGTTTCCTCCGGTTCCTCCTCCTCTGGCCGCTCCGTCCAGCTCGTTGCCCCCTCCGTTCACCAGGTGGTTGTTGATGGTGAGCAGGGTTTGGTCATGGACCTGAGAAAACAAATGTCCACATTAAGTAAATGCTCTACACTCTACATAAAGACGGGTACAGAGAAACAGACGCTGCGTACCTGCGTCCTGTTGTACAGATGGTCCAGCTTTGTCTGGATGCTGTTGATGGTTTCCTTCATGTGTGGCTGAGCTGAATCAGCAGGGACGATGGCTCCGTTCAGACCAGGCCTGCACAGAAGGTAAGGAAAGATTAGCTTAACACGTTGTAAACACGTTGCTTAATTCTATATATATATATATATATATATATATATATATATATATATATATATATGTATGCAGGAGAGGAAGTGAGGAAACAAAGATTTAGTCTACATTCATCTGATTCTGCCAAACGACACCTTCAGTGTATTTACACAGCATCCCATGATGTTAATGTTGCGTTGAGCTATTTATATGTTCCTACCCCACATGAGCTCTGTATACATGCTAATAAACAAACGTGTCTCAATGACTTTCTACAATAAACATGAAATGATCTACAGTGTAATATACATTACACAGTGAAGCCAGCACATCTAAGTTTCCTGAATGTAAACAGGATTTTTGGAGTGTAGGTGAATGCACTCGCACCACGTAGAGGACGTATTGAAAACAACATTCACGTACAGCCTCTGGTTTATGCCGTGGATGGTGGTCTGCATGCTGTGGAGGTCTTTGGTCAGACCGCGGATGGTTTCCTCCAGCTGCCTGATCTTCTCAGTGTCGCCTGGAGACAAAGAAAAAGATTAACAGACGATATGAAAGTTTGAATTTAAGATTTTATATTTACTGCAGAACAAAAACTCAACGATGTGCAGAAGCTTTAAATGTACAGGTGTGGAGCTTTTCTGTCAATAAACAGAAACATGCTCACATTAAGAAGCAGCGTTAGCAGCCACTCATTCTCACATTAATGGCTGCTAACTGTAGCTGCCATTAGCTAGTTAGCTTAGTTAGCCGTGCAGTGAGCGATCCTATTGTATCCTCTATCCTATAGGTGGAGTGTTGGTATCTTCTCACCATCTCTGCCCTCTCCTCTCTGGCCTCCACCTGTGTTGTGTCCCGTCTGTGTGACGCGGGGTCGCCCACCGTTCACCTGAGTATCCGTGGTTACCTTCGGCCCATCGTGGCAGTCTTCTCCAGAGTAGCCATGGCAACACTTCCACTCCATTTCTGTCACCATCTTGTAAGCTACCTTATACCTCGGCCTCCTGTAGGTCCGGTAGCTGAGGACGACACAGAAATGTCAGATATAAAATGAGATCTGGACTTAAAGCTGCTATAAGAGATATTTTATGTACTAGAATAAGTGTTAAACAGCTGTGTGCTGCAACAGTCATCACTGTTATGCTGCTTTTCTGCCAAAATAAGCGAGTCTATACAGGTTTTTTACCAGTATTGATCACTTCCTGCAGGCAAGGCAGCGCCGCAGAAGATGAATTAGTGCTACTTAACAAATGTTAGCATGCTAGCATCTGAACTAAGGTTGTGAACATGGTGAACATGGTAGTTAAACACCATTTTGAGCATGTCAGCATGCTGATATTACAAAAACATTTAGCTCAAAGTAGAGCTGCACAAATAACCAACGTATTATAGAAACCGAGCCAAAAGCAACATCCAAATCGCAGAAGTTGCATTTTTTTGATAAAGGTAAAGTGTGTGGCAGCATCATAATGACGAACTGTAGTCCTGGACTATGAATATTTGTTCGACAGATGTGAGAAAACATGTTTGTTTTCAGGGAAAATATCTGATAAAATGATTCCAGGAGGATTTTGTGCAGCTCTGGGACAAAATGTCAGCAGACTAACTTGGGATATAAACAAATATGACTTGTGACATATCACAACGCTGACATTTAAAATTTGTAGTGTGATCCTGATAACCAAGTCAAGGACCCAGCAGGGACTCTGAATCCTGTCCCGAATACCACGGCAGCACACTGTTGATATTAATGTGCACTGAGTCATTAATGTCTGGAAATAGCTGCAAATTATCTGCCGATGATGGATGGGATTAAGAGTGCTTTGTAAACTTTAAATGTTATTTTTGTCCCATTTTCCAAAAGAAATCAGCGGCATTCAGCCAGTACTAAATCTTACTCTCTGGCTCGAGGACCATCCTTCTGGAAAAAAACATGAATGTTTTATTTGGATGGCTCTTCTGTAGTCGTATCATTAATGTGTCTTTTAGCTCTGCAGCTGAAGAGAGTCTCGTTACAGTACCGATGCAATAAACGGACCAGAATTGGCCCGGAAGTCTGAGAGTTTCGTGGCAGCGTCACGGGCACATTAACAAGCTCTGACTGAGAAGGTTCTGCACGCTGCCGTCCCGAATGCCAACCCACAAACATTACCGTAGGTATCACGGAGGCTTTTCTGTGCCATAGAAAAGATTTGGTCTTCCAGCTCTCTGCTCCGAGAGCGTGAGAAAAAGGGATTTGACGTACTCTCAGAGGAAAAACAAAAACAGGGCTTGGAGAGATGGCGGGGAGGAGGAGTTAGAGAGGGAGTAAGAAAGGAGGAGAGTCATAAAAAAGACTGAGTAAGAAGAAGA
Source organism: Pagrus pagrus (assembly GCF_965226575.1). NCBI lineage: Eukaryota > Metazoa > Chordata > Actinopteri > Spariformes > Sparidae > Pagrus > Pagrus pagrus. Next base: position 1,995,634 of record NC_140200.1, on the reverse strand, counting down.
GATTGTTTTTACAGGGCAGGAGACCAGACTGTGGTGCCTGGCTTCATTCTTAGCATAGCCCAGGTTTAGGGCCAAGGCCCCTGGAAAGCAGGGGGATCAAGCAGCCAGGCCCGGGTCGAACAACATGGTGAAAACATCAAAGTAGGGAGAACATCAGGAGCGCTGGATTAATGTTGTCTCAACATCCACATTAGGAAAATATCATTCGATAAATCACATCTTTAATAAATATCATCCAATATCTGTAGTATTAGATGTCCCCAGGCCTGCAACAGGCTCTGCAGCAGACATGAACGTCATGTTTGGGATTAATCAGACAAATACTGAGCTGTAATTATGTCTGCAGTGATGTTCTGGCTACACATGAGCCCAGACACAACCGGACACCTCCTTTCCTCGACTAGACTTTCCTGCGAGAAAACTGAAAATGAGAAAGAGCTGAGTGATTCAGAGTCCACAGACGGGAAACAGGTGGGAACATACGGACAGACAGATGATACAAACGTCTGTGGGACAGGAAGCTGGAGATGTGAGAGAGTAACAGATACTCACGCAACTCTTGGACACTGTCCCCACGTACAGCGCTGATAGTCTGGTTTGATGTACGTCTCCACCCCGTCCTCCATCACACAGCTCACAGTGCGTGTCACCACGTACGCACACCAGTTCCTGTGAAGTTGCACACACAAGCAAAGGGAAATGACAAATGAATAACTGAGTGATGACTGGAGGTTTACTGTAAGTCAGAGTCAGGCGCTGACACAAACAGAGCAGCCCGGCTACACACTCAGCGTTCACTCTGCTGCTGCTGCTCTTTGTTTCGAGGAAAGATTTTGGAAAAATAATAACTTTTTTGGCTCGGCTGCGAGGTTCAAGATAAATATCTCAAACCTCTGACTGATTATTGTTTCTGTACGACATTCAAGAGAAATTGTCTGCTGGTACAAATGTCAGATTAGTTCAAGATAACTGTGTGATTGCAACAATGGCTGCCATTGTACGCCTCCCCGACTCCACACCAACCGACCCACACAAAGACACACACACACACACACACACACACACTTTGAGCAGTCGAGATATTTAACAGGAAATGAGATAGAAGAGTGTTTTTGGATTCGACCACTGGGGTGAAGGAATACTTCAACTTATACGTTTTCAATACTTTTGGGAAATAAGCTGAGTTGCTTTTCTTTCGAGAGTGAGACCAGAACATTAATATCAATTTCAAGTCAGTGTTTTAAAGCTTGGATGTGTTTTCAAGTGAAGGTTTCCCGTCTAAACGTCCAGTGAAGGACAAAGTCTGCAGTCACTAAAGCTAATATGAGATCACAGCCAAATCGAGACGAGTCTTCTGAAAGTCCCTCACTGTGTTTTCCCTGGAAAGTGGAGGGATGGCAACATCAGCGACCACTGCAACAGTAAGAATAAGTGGAGACAGGATGACTTGTTTAGCCTAGCTTAGCACGCAGACTGGAAGCAAAAGCTAGCTTAGAAGAAAAGCCTCCACCCACCAGTACTTCAGAAGAAGGTCTGAGATCATGGGCGTAAATCCCAGGGGGGGACAGGGGGGACACAACCCCCCATCCCGGGAAAAATATGATTTGTTCCCCTCAAAGATATTGATGTAAACTCAATAATATTACCAACACCATTGTTGCCCTCAGCAGTGGCTCATGTTGCAGGTACAGTAGCCGACATGACTGATGTTTTTATTTCAGTCAGGACCAACAGAAACTTTATTTCCATTGCAGTAATATATATCTGGTGCTATGGCTCCGAGGGCACAGAACAGAGAGGCATCGATCACTGGCTGGTCAGACGCAGCATGAACAGGAGGAGCTGGGGTGGAGGCGGGTTGCACAACAGCTTGCAGAGGAAGCAGCGAGGGCAGGCGGGCTGACGCCGGTTGGATAAGGCGCCCTGTGTGAGGGAATCAGTGGATGAACCAGCTGATGCAACAGAAAAAACACGCCGGCCTTTAGCTCGACGATGTCTCATCTTCACTCGTCAAATATTTTACTTTTGCCCGTTAAAAAGACTCTTCAACAATTTCACGTTGATTAACGGAGGATGGGCGAGAACACCTCACATACGTGCAGCTACAAAACCAAACACGTGGCTCAGCAAGGCTGCTCGGCTAATATTCGTTGGATTCACTGATTTTATGAATTATATAACAGCTTCTTCTTTTTCTTCTCATCCAGCAGACACAGAGCAACATTACAGTTATAAGGAGTCGTGTTTCTGGCTGCTTGGCAGCTCTGAGTGGAATATTCTCTCCTGGTAAACTACTTTTTTTGCTTCCTACCGACTCTGTGGGGACGAATCTCATTCACAGCTGCTGGATGTTTCCACTATGTTCACCAGCTAGTTGTCTGTCCCCATTGGCACTGACTGAGCGCTTCAGTGTGTACAGGCTCTTTCTGTACTGAAAACAGCTGCACGCTGCTCCTGAAGCAGCCGTGAAGTCACAACTACAAACATTTTTAATATAAAAGATTAAAGGTTTCCACTTAATCCTGCTCTCAATCTTTACTCAGAGACCGTCCAAAATGATCCCTCATGACAAAAGTCTCCTCATAAACACGTCTTACGACTCGAGCTCGCAGAGACAGGATTACAAGAGACACACACACTCCCACACACTCCCTCTGCCGACACACTGCTCAGTGTGTCCTCGTCCCTCTGACCCGTCCTGACCCTCAGATATCTCCCTCGATAACGACTGCAGAGAGATTTTTAGACACAGACGGTCCTTCAGTCGCTTTCTATCATCATTTTCATATTACCCAGAATCCCCGTCCACTGCTATTTCCCCTGGTGGTCATTATGGCCAATTAGTGTCGCTCTCGGATGCGTCTGAGCCGAACTATGAAGGGTTTACAGATAAAAGTTGGAGCGTACAAGGAGTTCCTTCATGCTGGAAAGTCCATCAGCAGCTCTCCTCTTTCTGTCTGTCCTCATATCTGTCAGTCTGTCTCTGTCTGTCTGTCTTGGTGGACGTCAGTCCTCTCCACGTGTCTCCTGCTGTGGAAACCATTTTATTTTCCATTTCAGGCTCTCCCTGTCCGTGTGGATCACTTTCTCACCGCCGCTGTCTGTTTTAATCCATCCCTCTCCACCTGTACGTCTCTGTTCATTGTCTCCGTCTCATCTTCTCGTACTTGTTGTTGTCTCTGCGCGAGGACACCTCTCCTCTGCTCCCCGCGGACGGCCGTCCTCCTCCTTCATTCCAGAGCTCGGCTGACTGACACAAAGAGTTTATCATGCTGGATCCTCCCCTGCCCCTCCTGACCTCCTGTTCCTGTCACTACCGTACGTGGGAAAGTGAACGGGACTAATTAACTGTCGGGTTTAACTGTAAAGGCTTTTCTCAAGAATCATGAGATACACTAAAAGCCTCTCTGACCCGTACTCCTCGTGGTGTTCAGCCGTACAGAGAGTTCAGGTTTGAAGGAATTTGCTTACATCTGAGCAATTTCTGCAGGTGAACGGATTTAAATCAGTGAAATTAACTTGTTTTAAGACCTATTGGTGGATTATATGAGAGTAATGAGGACTTTGTTTGTGGAAATCAATGTCATCTTCAACTTCTGATGAACCAAATCCACCAAACAGCAACATCCCACCTCCAGTCGGGCTAACTGCTGGTTTCAGTTGAACTCTTGTCTTTGGTCTGTGACAGGTATCTTCAGTCTTCAACATAACATCAGTGAAAGTGTTGTTATTAATAAGATATTAAAGCATTAACGATGCGTTTAACTGACTGAACTGAAGCTTCAACAAGTCACTTTAAAATGTTAAGTCCAGTTTGTCTTGTTCTAAACAACTGATTAAAGTGAAGAGAAATGCAGTCAGTCTCTTTACTTCATGCCTTATGATGGTTACACTAAAAAACTCTTATAGTCTTAAAGTATATTTCTCTGACTTCAAGTGGAAAACTCTCATTACAAGTAAAACAAGACACAACGACCAGGAAACGTTTCACTGAGATGTAGGAACTTCTCTTTAGACAGTTTTTCACATGAAGTTCTCTTTGAGCTCCGACAGACAAGAAGCAGATTTACTTTCTATCAAAGAGCTTGTGCAGAAGTTTTCGCTCTCTTTGTATTTTCACAGTATGTCATGTTGCTTCGAGGTGATTTGAATTGAAAACTCATCTCGGGGGGATTCAGCACCGAATCACTGCATCCAAACACTTCTGTCACTGCCTCTCCACAGATCTGCAGTGATCCCACGGCCTCCGCGTGGCTTTGCATCGACGTATGATACGTGTTTCTTTGCTATTCTGTGGTTTGTTACAGCGTATTTAATGTTTCTATCAGAGCTCCGGTGCCACCAGGCATCTGAAACCAGCCGACACCAGAGCCTCCACACGCAGCTGGCTCTCCCCTCATGTGTTTCCAGACTCTTGCGGTTCATCGCACTGAGCCTTTATTGCGTTATGCTGCGTGGGGTTATCTTGTTCTGCGGCCTGTCACACTGTGCTGTGTATGTTGGACTGAAAAGCTTTTGAGAAACGGGAGTTTGACATCTCCATCAGGAGTTGGACCGACACAGAGCATGTAAAATACAACAGCGGCGATAGATCACAGCAGCTCTGTGTCGTCCTCCTGCAGTGCCACTGTGTTATTTCTTTGTCACTATGATTCAGTGGACCAGCGCCGCCGATCTATTATCCTGACTTACTGACTCAGGGTCACAGACGCAGCAGATAAAGCATAAAGTTGGCAGCGTTCACACCCTATCTTCACTGATGGAGAACAGACACCGTCTCATATAAATAAACCCAACCATCACTCCTTTTTCACTACTGAGCAGACACAGATGTCGACGGATACACGCACTTATTATGCAAACACACAACTCCCGCCGCCTCCACACACCCACATTTACTGTACGCGTCCTCCCTGCTGCTTCGTTTTCCATCTTTCCATCGTGGGCGTCTCACTCCGAGGAAACACACAAGAGGAGGCTTTATATTTGCAGGAGGATGACTAAGCGTTAGTTTTGAGCTGAAAACAGTGTACTTGTGCCGTTTCCCGTTGCAAGGGTGACACCGTCAACAACTGCTCAGCTCCGAACCCTTCGGCCTTCCCTCCTCTGAGCGGTGTGAAGTTAAACATTCCACACATTAATCCAATAAAGTCCCATTAATCCAGATGAAAGTCCACTAACTGCAGCTGGCATCGTTTCAACACGTGCAAAATATAAATTACAAACCTGCACTCACAAGAGACAACGCAGCCAGGAGGACACTCACATGCACACACTAGAGTAATAAGAGCGTGAGTCTAACAGCACTGCAACATAAAAGTGTTTACCGTTATAAACTGACGCAGATTAAACATGAGGATTACAGTTTACAGCCTCATAACTGGAGATCTGTGTGTGTGTTTCCTTCATATCAGCAGCGCAGGAAGCTGCAGCACACAAACAGTCCAGTTCCTGCACGTATCATCACATCAGCATGTATTTGTAGAATGTTTATCAGATAAAGAAAGAAATGTAAAACTACAATGTACAATGGTTTCTTTAAATGTAAACTTTGAGTTGTTCAAGCGTTCGGACCTCGAGGACCCTGAGCTGGACCCGTTATCACAGAGCTGGGCTGGATTTGAAGGCGGCTGTGCTTCACTCTCTAACAGAAGAGGACAAGTTAACGAGACGTGGACCGACAAATCAACAAGTTAGTCCTTGTCTCCTGTAAAGACTGTTCATACACCATGCTACAGCTTAAAGTTGAAAGACTTCAACCAGATGCCAGACGGGTCAGTCAGACCCGATCCTCCATGTGTCCAGATGTGATTTGATTGCTGCAGCCAATAAAGGTGCAATATGTAAAATCATTCTCCAAACAAACGGGGGGCAGAGAACGGCTAACTGCTGCTAACTGTAGCTGCTATTAACTCATTTGCTCAGTTAGCCGTGTAGCTAACAGTCATAGCTAATGCAAACATTCCCAGACTGGGAGCTTTGAGCAATGAAGGGAATGTTGGTGTTAGCATCATTAGCTCAGGAGCCATTTAACGCCAGAGCTAGCTGCTTAGCTCACTTATGCTACGCTAACTTACTGTAGATGTCTCTGCAGCCGACGTTGTTGACATAACGTCAAAACTGATTCGTCTTCACATGTTGATCATTTTTGAATGTTTTAAAGTAAAATTGTGATATTTGACTGTGCTTAGCTAGGTGTAGCTAATAAACTAGCAGCTGAATGTGTATGACATAATCCATATTTACATAATTAATTCATGTAGCAGATACAGAGCACCATGATCCTTCATCTGGAGCTGTGTGAAGGACGTCCTGAGGGAAACATCAGCTGCAGGTTTAACGTCGTCTCTCTGCTCTTTGTAAAACAACAGAACAGGAAAGTTGCGGCCGTAAAACCGAAACAATGAGCTGAAACTCGCTATAAAACTCTTTATCATGAAGGGAAACGGCAGAATGTGGTGACAAGGAACCACTTTCTCATTTTTATAGCCGTGTCACCTGATTGTTGACATGAACACACTGACTGACTCAAGTTACACACACAAAGTAGGATTAGCAGATCAGGAGCTGTTTGATTTCACACATACACATCAGACATAAACACAAACAAGCACCGCACACAAGCCTAAACACACTTACATGCCTGTTAATTAACACAAATACACTTCGTGCTTCGCTGACATGCAAACAGTGTTTTCATTACTTCTGTGCCAGACAGCGAGCGGTGAAACTTCCATTGTACACCTCTTATTTTTATTTATTGAGCCATAACTCGGTGTGAATGGAGCTCCTGCACCTGCCTCAGCATCGATTTATCCCCCAATAAATTTCACCTCCTTATAAAAACAGCAGACAGACACTTCAGGAAGTTGCGGTCTTGACATCTCAACCCACACATACCAGGTTTCATTTTATTCAGCAGCGTCTCTGCGTGAGGCCTACAAAAGAAGAATTGTGGGTAAAAGCAGAATAGCCTGTGACAAAAGTGCCGTGGAGAGTAAGTGGGAGGAAGAAGGAGAGCTGAGGTTTAATACTTAGACAAAGAAATCACTTGGCGGCGCCTTTTGTTGAGGGATCTTTCATTGGGTTTGGAGGGACGGCTCGACAGCGGCCTGAATGAGTGGATGGACGGGGGGGCGTGTCTCACTGTTTGAATTGTGACCCGAAGGTCAAGCACCCCTCCAACGTCCTTGTAAAGGTATACCCCTGAACACACACACCGAAAAGCACACAGGCCGTCAGAGACGACAACACACACACTCCAGTGCACTCACTCACGCCTGAGCGATCGCATGACGACCGACAAACACACACACAAAGGCAGACACGCACATTCTTGCAGGCTATCTGCGCTGTCTTAAAATGCAGTTTTACTCGCACACACACACATTTTCCCTTTGGCCTCATTCCAGCATCAGGGACAGTGTGACTGTGTAAACGTCTCTCTGGTTGTTTAGCCTGGCGGTCACCAAGATATACAGAGGACAACGTGATGCTGCCATTTGCTTTAGCATTATTGCACCGATACGTCAGCGTTCGCAGGTCTGCGGGGGTTTTTTTTTGTGGCTCGCTTGGATTTTAACCATTTATGGAGGCATCGCACTTGAAACATAAGTCTCCTTAAAGCCTTACAATTGCAGTCACCCAAAAATAGTTCAGGTGAGGCTTCATAAGCTGCTCTGAAGCACGCACCAGTGAGTTCAGCAGTGAAATGGATTGTCACGTTGTTCCAGTTATTCTTCATGTCGGGAGGAGATTTAATGTTCATGTGTGGTGGGAACAGATCCAGATCTCTGACAGCGTTCTTTAAGTTGATCTAAACAAGGTGGAGAAAAGCTTGCTCACATGAAATGCATGCTGGGAACTAGGGCAATTAGGTGACAATGGCTGTGACTTGAAAAGTTTCCTTTTCCAACATTTTCATTACCACATATAATGAGATTTGTTTAGTGCCCTAATTAGCTGAAAGCAGAACATCCCACAGATGAGGCGAGTCTGGATGTGTGCCAAGGTTCTGGTCAAGATGAGGACAATCCTCTTACAGTCCACTTGTCTGGCAACAAGGGCCTACTAGTGCATTTTGGTACGCTATCACAACTGTAGTGACGAACTGTGAGAGACATGATGCTGGCAAAGCTACAAAACAAGACTGTGAGCCCACAGCACTGCTAACGATGGTCAGGCCTGTCTACTTGAGTTAAAAGCCAGTCAGCATGCTAACATGCTAACAATGACATTCACGGTACAAGGTTCATGTTTCCGTAGTTTTTCATTGAACAATCGGTCGTACAATAAAATGCTACGTGCAGTTCCTTTATGCACAATTACAACTTGGTGATGTTTATCATGTTCAACAGTTTAGCATGTTAGCATAGCCAGTAAGCACTAAACACAAAGTGAAGCTGAGGCCGTTGGGAAGTCACTAATTTAGCAAGAAGCTGAAAAGAAGAATTGTTGGAATGATATGAAAATACTTATACAATACAATAATTAAATTCACAATATCAACCTGATAATCATCAAAACAAGCTTAAAAACTCTTAAATCGGCTCTAAAACAACCAGGAATCACATATTCTTAAAAAAATAGTCACGATTATCCAGATAATGGATATTTAAGTGGATTGATGTAAATGTAAACGCAGTGTTTTCCAGTGCGAGTCGTGAGAAAGTCTTAGTGCCCATATTGTTTCGGGTGGTTGAATCAGTGCCCTGAAATGCAGACAGACCTCCAGTCCAGCCAGCGTTGGTTCTCGACCTGCAGGATCAGTTTCATGAACTCTTCCTCGGCTGTTATTTTAACTCACACGTTTAAATCGACGGGCCTGAATCGAGTGATAAAATATATAAATAGAAAGCTGAAAACTGGCAGCAGAAGACTCGATCTCTCCTCTGTGTCTTGAGATAATGCTCAGGTGTGACTGTTCCCTTGTGATAGACACGTTTATATGCACGGTAACTGACCCCATCAGGCTTCTGCATGCAACGAAGCCTGAACTCTGTGTTACCACAACAGCAGACTGTGAGCTGCAGTCTGCTTCTGCTGCACTGGAGCCGCTGGGGTCAATCAGCTTGCTCCGGGGGCAGTTATTAACAGAAGCTTCATTACAGACAATTATTCTTTTCTCCGTGCCAAGACTGTCTAATCCTACAAGGGTAACTCCTCAGACACTCCATCACCATTAGAGTATATGAATTGCTGACATCCTCCCTACTACAAAGCACAGAAGAGGCAGACATATCCGTCACAGTCAGTAAAAGAGTCAAAGAGAAGTCGTGTAGCTTTGTTGTACTTGGTGAGCGAGTAAAGAGTCCCGGCCCATCTTTGGTTTCACATGGCTCGCGTCCTCTCTAATGGAAAAAGATGTTTTTAGTGACTTTACAGCCACCTGATGTCGGTTTTCCTGAAGCTTAGAAGATTTTCTACGATCTGGTGAGGTTTTCGTGTAGTTTAGTGCCAAATATTAATCTGAAATCTGAATCTAAAATGTGTAATTCCAGGAGATATCCAAGCAGGATTCACAGTGTACATCAAGGCCAGTCTGGCACTAGACTTTTGGGCGATACAGTGTGTGAGGGTGTGGGCGAGGGTGAGGGCAAGGGCGAGGGTGAGAGTGAGGGCGAGGGTGAGGGTGAGGGTGAGGTCACAGCTCAGTGCGGTTCAGTCAACTTGGGAAAAGTTTTTCTTATCTGCTCGGCTTTGTTCACAGTTGCATTGTCACTCTGAAACAGGAAAAGGCCTTCCCCAAACTGTTTCCTTAATGTTGGAAGGACACTGTTATATACATGCTGCAGCATTGATTCATGGTACGAGGCCCTCGCCCACATCGTGACTACATGAATGTTCATATAGTGTGCATGCATTAGTGCGTTAAAGGGCTCAGATCTTATGTTTTTCAGAATGAATCAACTCTTCAGCTCTCCTGTTCTCAGTCCACTCAACAGAAGGCCGTGAAATCAGCTACTTACAGACATAAAAACAGTCCATGTCAGCACAACATCTGGGACTCCAGACACTCGGGTCTGCTGCTTTTTAAAGATACCGACCAAATTTCATCGGCACTGCTGAGTGCCAATTCATGTTAAATCAATCAGTGCCACATGTCGGTGGCTGAGAGCACGTTAGAGAGAGAAAAGAGAGAAAGTGAGACATCACCGCTGCAACAAGTTACTGCGAGACAGCACAACACTGGCTGCAGTATTTGTAATGTAAAATACAAAGCTGAGCAGGGAAACATGTCGAACCTGAGGCTGCACCTCTTCACCGAGAGTTGAGCCGTCCTACATGAACGACGAGGCGTCAGCATCCTCATCAGCATCTTTATGTAATCAGTTAGCTTGGTTGGAGAAGTTGTTGGAGATAACTTCAGTTATCTTTAGTTAGTTCAGTTACGTTAGCATTTTTACTAGCGTTAGCCAAAACTCGGCCACTGGCTGCGTCTGAAATTCCTCACCAACAACCTCTGCAGTACGCTCAAACAGTATCTGATATTTTAATGTCCGAAACCTTGTTGTGACAACAACATCACAGACAATGGGACTCCCTGAAACCTTCCTGGATGGACGTGGTTTTGCAGGACGTAGCAGTGCATGCTTCAGAGAGCTCGGTGTCCGTCCAGTCCACGTAGAATGAGGGAAACACTTTTCTGTCAGAGTTTGCGTCCCGTGTAGTTTTGTTTTATGGTTTCTGACTGTGAGACTCAGTGAATTTACTTTTGGTTTCACATGAAGCAGCAAGGATCATCAAAAATAAAAATCATCTCTGTGTGACGTTAAAAGTGACGAGTCAGGCAGTCGTGTATTAGACAGACAACAGTGTGTGACGGAGGACGCTGGTGTTTCTTCACCTTCGCTGGCTGAGGTAGATTAAACGCTGCAGTGGCTTATTGCTGCTTGTTATTAATGTTCCTTTCACAGTTACTTGATTGTTTATAACTATACACTCGTTAGTTTCTTCACTTCACTCCAGTTATCCGGTTTGAGTGAACTGTCTGTTGTATTTAAAGTGTTTACACCTGATATTAAAGTGTTGTTACTGCAGAGAGAGTACAGTAAGGTAGCATTAGGTGGCGGTGCCAGAGGTACCAGGCACCAGTACCGGTATCAGTACTGGTTCATCCCTACCAGTGACTGAATAAGAGTAAAGTGTGTGCTTATCTTCATGGCCTCTGCATCCACTCACTAATGTAAAGAGAACAGAAGAAGGAGGAAGTTTAAGTCAGATTAATGAGAGAGCGGGTCAGTTATCACCTCCCTGCTCCCCTCCAGTGGTGATGCAACGTCTTGTCTTTCAGAACCGTACACGAGCCTGAACGGATCAACAGTCCAGACACGCCGCTTCTTCCTTCCTCCTCCGTCGATGTCTGGAGCTGACGTGCAGCTCTTGACATTTTGGCAGGAGATGTGTCGGACAGCTCGGGGTCCTCCTGAGCCCTCGCTAAGACCCCTGCTGGACGTCCTGCGTTCATTCAGCAGCCTTTACCACTTATGGAATACTTCACACATCTGTCAAAACAGATCAATTGAGTTCAAACAGATGTCAGAGGGGCAAACCACACTGCCACGGGCCAACGCATTCCTCTCCCTGACGCGTCACTTTGTGTGTGTGTGTGTGTGTGTGTGTGTGTGTGTCTGTGGTTTGTATGTGTGTGTGTGTGTGTCACAGGGCAGCCATGCTGACTCCTTCATAGCCTACTGGTTTCAGCAGGGGGATTGCATTAAAGGATCCAGGTCTCCTGTCTTTTCTCTAGTCGAGTTGCTCCTCCTCGTCTTTTTCTTGCTCTTTCATCCTCAGCCGTCACGGCTGCTTGGGTTCTCTCTCTGCGCTCCAGAGCTTCTTTTTTCTTTGACCGTCTTGCCAGTTTTCCACATCTTTGTTCTTCTTGTCCTCTTCTCACTTATCTAATCTGTTTCCCTCTTCTACTCTCTACCTGTCCTTGTCTTGACTTCCACTCAGTTCAGTTCAGCTTCATCATACTGAGGCATCTCATGACTCAGGCAGCTGCAGCAGCAGCAGCCGCAGCCGCAGCAGCAGCAGCCGCAGCCGCAGCAGCTACAGCAGCGGCAGCAGCCGCAGCCGCAGCAGCTACAGCAGCCGCAGCAGCTACAGCAGCGGCAGCAGCCGCAGCCGCAGCAGCTACAGCCGCCGCCGCCGCAGCAGCAGCAGCAGCCGCTACAGCTACAGCAGCAGCAGCAGCCGCAGCAGCTACAGCCGCCGCCGCCGCAGCAGCAGCAGCAGCCGCTACAGCTACAGCAGCAGCAGCAGCCGCAGCAGCTACAGCAGCAGCAGCAGCAGCAGCACACTGGACTCTGATGTGGACAGAAACCTGATAGAAGCTCATATTGCAGGAGCTCAAATCTCCCAGAAGCCTGGCCTGCCTCGCATAAACACACACACATGCACACACGCTAAGTACAAACACACGCAGGCACGCACACACACACACACACACACACACACACACCACATGTGAGAGCCTCCATCATTCATTCACTCAGTCGTTCTGTTGTGACTGCGTTTATTCACACACACGTTATGACTCGGTCAGTTTGCCAAAACATCCTCATTCATTAATCGAAACACACACAAACAACACACACACACACACACACACACACACACACACACGTAGATCTGTCCACAGAGGGGGGGGGCCCTCAGGCAGAAGCTCAATTACATGCTAATAACACACTATGGGGCTGCAACAGCACAATAAAAACATACATGTGTTGGCTCAGTGACAGCAGTGACAGCTTTACAAGCGAGGGCCATCGCTGATTTATGAGCGACTATTAATCAACGGTCGCTAAGATCTAAATGATTTCCTCATCGTCCCATAAAAGAGGGCAGGATGGCAGTTTGGCAATCCTAACTCTAGATTACACATCGTTACTTTACATTATCGTTCTTCGTCCAGGTTCAGCTCAGTATCCTGCGACTTGTCACTCCCCCACAGAGCCCATTTGTCTCTCCTCTGCTGGAAGATGCTGTTAGGCCAGAATGATGAACTCCTTCTCCGACAACACTGCATTCTGGGGCCCCCTGAAGAACGTTTCACGTGGGGCCCTGAAACAGTAAATATCTATAATCCCAGTAAGCCCTCTCCGGCTCTGGGCCCCCTGAATCATCGCAACCCTTCCCACGTACCCATCACCCCCCATTCAAGGAGGGCCCCAACGCTGAGAGACGGACGACCAATGAGATGTTTCCACTAGAAACAAGAATTTACAGCATCTTTACTCCTGCACGGGTTACTCAGGTGATATTTCAAGTTCATTGAGAAAATGATGATATGGCTGGAGGGATTTTATCAGAGTTTGACCCAAATAGGAGGATTTTCAGGTTGTTGTTGAAATTATAGGCAAAGACATGAGGGACAAAACCAAGTAATCAAGTGATTAATGAAGTAATTATTTAGACCACCAGTGTCCGAACCTGAGACGACGTCTTCAAATAGCATTTCCTGTCTTACCAACAGTCCAAAACACAAGATGTACATGTTACTGTTCTGTTTACAGTCACATAACGCTGAGAGGAGTTTTCAGTCTGGAACGTTCAATCAATCGATTAATCAATGAATCAGTTAATCGCTCAATCGTTTCAGCCCATAACTAGAGATGCTCTGATACCATATTTTTCTTCCCGATACGATTCCAACCCCTGGGCTTTGGCGTGACGCGTCTTCCGATGCTTTATAAGGTTGCTGGTGTTGAAACTGGCAACACTTGCTGTTGTACCGGTGAAGTTATCCAGAGTCAAATATTGTCGAATAGCTGACATGTTGAGGACCTGCCACTTCCAAGTTGCGCCATTAGCTCTGCTTAACGTCAAACGCCGGATATCAACTTCTTCTTCTTCTGAAAACAGTCGTTTCCAGGGGGCAGCACGGCACAACTTCCTGTGTTGGCTTTCAGAGCAGCAGAAGAAGAATTGATTTCCGGTGTGTAACATTAAGCAGAGCTAACAGAGCTAACAGAGCTAACGGAGCTAACTGGGAAGTAGCAGGGTCCCGTTTCTAATCAGGTGGTATCAGATCGGTGCACAGACTCACGTACTCACTGATACCAACACCTGCATTTCAGCAGTATCGGCTGCATCGACCAGGAACGACCGATGAAAGCAGAAGTTTTCAAACTATTAAAATTAAAAAATTAAAGATCCGCAAACTGAAACAAATTAAACCCTGGACCCACATTTCATAACCTCATGACCAGAACAATCATTACTTCATCATGTTACTCATCAACAGCAGTTGAGTAAAAAATACATATTCCCCTGTTTTTAATGGGACCCCAGGAGCCCTCTCAGGGACCTCTGGGGGTCCCCGGACCTCACTTTGAGAACCACATGACAGGAGCAGGTAGGAGACCCTCACCACCGATCATACATCTTAAATCAACAGTTTTCCAAAGCAGGTTTTGAACTGCAGCCCTGCAGCTCTGCTCTGGCTCTCTGACAGTGGCCGAGCCACAGGTGACCACATGAACAACACGTACCTGTGTCTGCTGGCTGCTCTCTGGCCCGACTGGATACTGGACTCCGAGTACCCGAGACCCGAGCTGACCCGGGCCAACGCGAAGGCGAGCAGGTAAAACAGCGTCTCCATCCTTCACGTCCGGCGGGTTAACAGCGACAAACTGTCACTTAGTCCCAAAGTTTATCCTCAAAAGTGTCGTTATCTTCAGTGACGCGCTGGCGGGGAAAGAAGATGGAGAGCCATGACCGGGTGACTGGGTCAGAACCTCCACGGTCCAGTCAAGTGCATCTCAGATGGTAAACTGGAGCGGTGAAGTCTGACTGCTGAGGACCCGAGCGAGCCCAGGAAAGTTTCCTGTCAGAGCTCCAGCAGCCTGCTGCCCTCAGCGCCCTCCTCCTCCTCCTCCTCCTCCTCCTGCCCGCTCCTCCTCCTCCTCCTCCTCCTCCCCTCAGCGCCCTCCTCCTCCTCCTGCCCGCTCCTCCTCCTCCTCCTGCCCCTCAGCGCCCTCCTCCTCCTCCTGCCCCTCAGCGCCCTCCTCCTCCTCAGCGCCCTCCTCCTCCTCCTGCCCCTCAGCGCCCTCCTCCTCCTCCTCCTCCTCCTTATTTCAGTACCATTCAGCTCAATCTGCCTCCTCGGCACTGTGAGCTCATGTGGACCTTCCCAAAGAAGAATAACAGAAGAAGAAGGTCCAACAGAAACTCAGAAAGCTTTCAAGCCCCTCAAACATTAGAGTTCACCAACAGGTGGGACTGATAACGATCCGGTTCTGTGTTCAGTATTGGATCAGTCCACATATTTCATACTTGAGCCAGCTGTCCACTTGTGGTGTAAGGACAAGGTGCTGCCAGAGAAAAGCCTGTTTGATATTTTCTCTGTGGCCGTGGATTCTCATAACGAGAGTTTTCAAAAACATTATAAATGTTTTATTTGGGGAGATTTCAGGTCTCATATAACCCATCGAGGTGTTTTTGACTCCAGCTCTGGGACTGAATATCGAGATATCGTCGTCCTTCCTCCTTCGATACAAATATCGATATAAAATTAAAATTAAAAATATTCTCTGAACAGATTTTCCTGCAGGTTTGACTCCAGCGTCGCTGCTTCATGGCTCCTCCTGGTGGTTAAACTGGCAGAAGAAGGAGGAAGTTTCCAGCAGGATAATTGTTTCACTGTATTTATTTAATCGATTATTTCCTTGACCGTTGCCAGTTTGTCATCGGTTAATGATTCAGCACAGAGAAAACCAGGATCCCTTCAAGTGCCTGAAGCAGCAGCAGCGTATTTACATCCAGCAGATAGAGCAGTGTGTGTGTGTGTGTGTGTGTGTGTGTCCTTTGCCTCCTTCTTCATAATCACAGCCAGTTTGAACACGATCAGTCCGTCTGCCCTGTTTCCTTGTGATCAGTGCAACAGATTCAGATCTGAGCGCTCGGCTCGGAGGAGCGGCGGACACGCAGCACGTAGCAGCAGCTTCTTATCCGCTGGATAAGGAGGCTGTTGTCGAGGTGTGATTGATGCTGCTGCTGTACTCCTGCAGCCAAGAGACGGTTTGACTCCTCGCCACGATTAACTCTGCGCTTCATTTCCCCTTCCACCTCTTTCCTCTCATAATCTGCATCCACATTTAGCACACATGCCAACAAGTCAAGAATAGACTCGTGCAATCTCAGCAGTTCTCCATCCAAACATACAGTAATCCACAAGTCAGTTTAACTTCCTGTTTTATTCCAGTTAATTTGCAGGACAGTGTTGTATTTCACATTAAATATATATTATGAAACGTTTCTGCATTAAAATGAGCGCTCATCAGTGCAGCAGCCTGCTCCGTGCCCGACTCTTTAAGTCTGAGTAACTTTCATACATCACCTCGTCCTCGTCACGTGGACAGACTTTCACAGCCGTGAGCCGACGTTACTTCTGTCTTTCGTTTTGTTTTTAATCGCGTACAGTAAAGATTACATACTGCGTCTTTAAACCACATTTGCCGAACTCTGAGGAGAGAGTAGATTTTGTAGCTCTGTTCATGTTCACAGAGGCTGAAGCACTTTTTTTCCCCTCTCATGACCAATCCTTGTGAGACCTCTCGTTGGGAGTTATTTTATTTTCCTGGACTTATTAATACATTTTTTACCCAAACGAAAGCCGTGGATCTCCTCCGCTGTTGCCACAGAGGAATGCCCGGCTCAGCAACCCTCCCATCGCCCCACTAATGAGATCAGCTCTCCCAGCTGCTCTGTCACAGACTCTGTGACTCCCTACTGAGAGGCGAGCCAGGCGTTCAGAGGAGGATGAGACCTTTACATACAGCCACTACTTACAATCTGATGTAAACCAGATACTGCTAATCTGGCACCTCATTCCAGTGTTCATCGACTCTACAGACTCAAGACATACGTCACATAAACTGGACTGAAGTTGTCGAAAGTCGCGTTGTGGCACATTTGTTGAGTTGGTGGTTTCTGTTGACCATCCATCACTATAACTCAGACTGACTGAGGCACACATGAAGTTACTGCGACTCCTGTTAAACAGATTTCCAGTACAAGGAACCTCTGAACTTTTTAGGTCCGTGCAAAAACAATGTAATAAAATACTTGCCAAGCAAAGGTTGGAGCATATTAAGCAGATTGTGAAGTGGTGACCTCTGGTTGGTGATGGGAGGCCCGACTGTACTTTGTTTCAAAAGGCTTACGGCTCATTAGCTGCAGCTACAGGCCTCAACTTGGCTACAGCACCTTTCAAATGAGCTGCGGCTGCTGCGAGAGGCTGCCCAGGCTGCAGGGTGAGTGATAAGACTGAGAATAAGACGAGAGGCCTCGCGAACCACGTGATCCGAGACACAAACCAGATATAAGGAGAGCGCTAACGGGGGGGCGAGTTGAAAGGAAGGGTTGAAGGCTGTAAAGAAGGATGACACAGTCTGTTAAAAACATGCCATTTATTTCTCCAATTCCCCCGTCGTTTAGTATAAATCTTCATCCGGACAGACACACACAGACAGTCACACCCTGTTACACTTCAGCCAAATTCCTCTCTGAAATTACTTCCTCCTCCGAAGCCAAAGGTTGCCAAGATAAACGAGTAACATCTGATGTGGAAATTAGCACCGCTTGGTTCTGTTATGAGCCCGTGTGCCATTTAGAGACAGGTGTCACCAGCTTATCTGCTGCACCTTTCAAACAAACTGAAGTCCTTTTCACTTCTGAGTGCTGTGACGGTCCGACAGAGTGTGTGGAGGACTTTTTAAAGCTTTTTCAGTTTAATATTCAGTTCCCTTTACCATGAAAGAGGAACACGACAGTGGCTGTAATAAGACTGCCTGGAAAGTATTCATGGAAATCACCTTTCACAAACGGACAAAATATGAACTGGAGAAATGTACAGAAACACAAAACTCTCTGAATCCTCTGAATGTTTATACATTTTCACCCTTTATGAGCAGAAATCCTCACTGCAGCTGCTAAACTAGGCTGGACTAGCGTTGAAGGTGCTGAGTAGGTGATGACTGAAGTCTCATTTTTGGACGAACTGTTCCTTTAAGGTGATCATCTTAGTTCATTGTGTTAGCAGACTCACATTTGATACCTGGCCCTTGATAACACAAAGTACAGGTGAGACTGACGGGAATGTCATCAGGCGACTTGTGCAGGTGTTTGATTTCTCTCTGAAGCATCGGACAGGTGTGGAGGTTGACCTGATGGAGGTGCTCGTTGAAAAGTTGTTGGATCAAAGTGTTACTGTTCATCATATTTCACTAAAGGCCACAACCTCAAAATCAACCTCACAGACGAAAAGCTCAGGATGTGTGAGGTCAGTTTTTGCCTCTGGAGACCATGAACATGTAAACAAAAGTGTGATACAGTCCTTCAGTAGTTTCTGCTGCTTCAGACGTCTGAGAGCATCGCATGTTAGTGTTACTGGAGGTTTCCATGTTGTCTTTAAGGGTCCACGCAGCTCGACCCCTCCTCCGGTCCCCGAGCCGTGATAACATTCACGCTGAAGACACCCGGGAGCTGGTGTCCAGTGGGAGCTCAGTGTGACGGGCCATTTCTTTCACTTTATGTACTGTTAACTGTTATTTTCTCTTGCAGATGCTGCAGGGTGAAACTTGCTGATGACTTTCTTCTGCTTTCCCTCACCACAGTTTGCCTCAATTCACTGGAATCTCTGGCTCCTTCACCGGTTTATGTGGTTTCACTGTGAGGCTCTTTTGAGAGTGAAAGAATTCAGCTGGACAGCGTTTCTTTTCCTTTACTGTGGCTTTAGATGGATCGCATCTTCCTTAAAGAGACAACTTGGATGCTGGGATGTACTCGGATCGACCCCGTCAGCTTTGTGGCGCTGAGCGGCTGGGCCACTGGACTCTTGACCAAAGTCCTCGGGAAGATTAACATTCCTGCGGGGCCGGAGGGGGGCGGGGGGGTTATAACTGTTTCTCTGTTATAAATAGGCTGGATTAGGACATACAACCAAACAAACAACAAGGCTTTCTGTTGCAGCAACACACACGATGTGTTGGTGAGGGCACCGGCCCTCTGAACAGGCAGTCTATACGTCTGAATGGTGTCTACATTGAAAACCTTGAATTCTCTGCCCGTCTATTGTCCCCATTGTCCCCCTGTCCTTTTATATCTGCTCCCACTGCTTCCTCTGCACCCTTTATCTAGACTCTCTGTGTGTGTGGTGTTTGACCGGCGCATGTTTCCGATGCCTTGCGGCTGCCATGTTGACATTCTTTGAGGCTTGGCCTGCATTTCACATTTGTGCAGGTCAGGGTGTTTTGTTTGCTTTAACTATTATGGGAGACCCCCAGTTGTTATTTCGCACTTTGGAGGAACCTTTAAAATGCCTCTGCTGGTGCAGCGTGCTCTGCTGCACAGAAAAGCCTCCGGCCTCGGGGGAGGTGTCTGCAGAGGGCAGCTCTGTCAGGCTCCAGTCGAGCTGTGGACTCACTGACTGATTTAATTCTTCTGAGGCTCGAGATGCCCGGGCCACATGTACTTACAAGACAGCCTACATTCACGAGTCACACTGCAGTGTGTGTGTGCAGCAAACATACAGTAGTCCTACACACAAAGTACCTTCATGCCTCTCCAGACTTTGCACACACAGCAGGAGCCACAGTTCCTGAAACGTATCTCCACTCTTTTATAGTCCTGCAAGAACAAGTGACTTCACTTTAAAGCCTCGTCAGACAAAGATAAGCAAATATTAAAGTTAGACGCGACTGTGGGGCGCAGGTTTTAAATGCCTTCATTGCCAATAATCAGAGTTCACTGTTACGAGTAAAAGGCTGAAGTTTCATAGGAAGTAATTAAGAAAGGCTCGTTCACATTCCAATAAAGGTAAATACATTCAATCTGACAGCAACGCCACCCTCACACAACACAAGTTCATTAACCTCCGCTGCCAGACGTCTCCTCCTCTGTGTTGCTGTCTCAGGGACATTGAGGAGATCCGTGACTTATACCCACAGAAACAATCCACATCCTGCGCTGTGTTCTTGGACCGTGATCAAGGTGTTACCACACTATTAGGATGATGAATGCTGCGTCTCATTTCTTTTATCTCCATTCAGCTGCAGTTGGTGGTCTGACGTTTTCTGGTAACTCTGAGCAATAAAACCACTCATGATTTCATCTCCTACTAATGCTACCACTACTTTCTCGTCTGATAACACTTTCTGAAGTAAAGTTAAAGTTGTGTTGCCCTGTTCAGCCACTTGGGACAAACACAACACTGACATATTATCACCTCATAAAGTTTAAGGGACGAACCAGCCAGCAAACATGACCATCGTGTTTAAACGCAGACCAGATGAAGAGCAACACTGGCATTAATTTGAATTGTTTCTGTTTTATTTTTAGCTCTGTTTGAGTTTCCATCAGCTCTTCAGAGAAACATGAAGCTCTTAAGCTGCTGACACAGTGTTGGCAGATTGAGAAGGATAGGAAAACCTCTCGTTCGTCTGACTTTGGAGTGGTTGTGCATGACTCCAAACCTCACTGATAGCCTTGTAGTCACACCATTTAAACTGCATTAACTAGATACAAACATCTACAGATCCTTCAGTTGTTTAAGTGGTGCCATTGGATTTGGTTTAGATGAAGGTGAAGTGACGGCTTTGCGGTCATTTTGCTTCATGTTTGTAGATATTTAAGACCTTATTTTCACCCAATAGGCGACGTGGTGGCTGTCAAAAACACATCATCATGCTATTTTTCATACTCTTATTTAAGGTTTGGAAAAGGTTGATATGATGTAATGCCCAAAAAAACACATCATTTTTCTCACACTGTCTGTCGCTGCAGCACCATATTTACCTTCTGTCTGACATTTACCTCAGTCCTCCTTAAACCCTCCTCTTGAACAGCCCAGTCTGCTCTGATTGGTCAGCTCACACTCACCTGAGCCAGCGCCGCTCACCATATCTCCAGTCAGCTCTGCTGGGTTTTAAGCCTCCAGTTAGCTGTATTTTTACCCCGAATATCACCACAAGGACTTTTTCAGTGTCCACACAAATCAACTCCTACAGTCTGACCATTTCTTTCACACACAGTGTCATTATTCTCTGGGCACGTCCATCAAGTAAATGTAATGCAACAACAACACACACACACACACACACATACCGGTGAGCAAAACAGGCTCTGTATCACAACAAAGCTAATGCTAGCTGAGCTAGTGCTGCAGTGAAAAAACCCACCAACATGAAACAGCCCCAGTAACACCAACAGGTAAACCTGCAGAATAAAACATAACTCTGGGTTTTTCACTCGAGCGGCCCCTGTGACATCACACACAGTCATCTGAATGTTAACTAGGTTGTGAATTATTGTTCCAGCCTTTGAAACCAAAAAACTGAAGTAAAGATTAATTATTGTACTTCCACTTTAAAAGCTTGTCAAACCCGGTCCCCTCAAACACTAACACACAGCGGCTTCCGCTTATTTTCCCAAGATAACGTCTCATCACTATCACATGTGGAAATAAATACCCAGACCTGCGTGTCAGCCCTCTCCATCTGTTCTGCACGGTTGATGCTGGTGTCCCAGGGATGCCGGGCGGGGCCAAAAGGAAACAATTTCCCTATCATTGAAGTCATTACCCCTCGGTCTTATCATCACGGATGTTTGTCTAAGAAAAGCATTTGTTCAGTCCTCGCGAGGGTGATGCTGGTATTATCTCTCATGAGGATGAAGACTGAACTGATTAGTCAGCTAAACTATATATTTATTTGTCGTTGTTGATTCGTAAGACTGCTGCAAATCTTATCAAATCGTCTCACATCGTCCTCGTAGAGCAGGGAGGTGATAATTAGGGAAGTCCTGCAGTGCAAACAGAAAAGAGAAGCAGGATTTAGGCCACCAATTAACTCAAACTGCCACATGCTTCTATTAAAGCAATAATCTTAAAAGAAAAGGTTTGTTTTTACTCATTGCTGATGTGTTTTTGTTCCTTTTATTTTGGTGTTTTTTTGTCCCTTGTATTTTATGGCGCTCTTTTGTTCCTTTTATTTTGCTGCACTTTGTACGCTCCTTAATAGCTGCCAGTGACGGCCCCGCTGTGTGAATGATGCGATGCCTTTTAGCTGTGAATCCTCTGTCTTCATACGAGATGAAGCCGACCTCCTGTGTGGGCCTTTGTTTGAAGAAGCTGAGCTCATAAACAAACCACGAGGGAGTTGCAGCAGGATGTTTATGGGGATGTTAGGTAGAATGAATTAGGAACCGCAGGGGTTTGAGCACCGGGGCCGTTGCCACACACACTTATATATTCACGTTCATTCACATATGTATACACATGCACACACCACGCAAACACGAGACCTTCTGCAGCGCCATATATCCTACAGATGCACTCAAAGTCCAGTAAAAGTAGAAACCGCTGCTTAACTTGAGCAGCACCACTTTTTATATTCAGTAAAATAACCTTAACAAGTTTTGTTTAATTCGGTGTGCTCGGTAACTGAGCTATAAAACTCATTTTCTCACAGTGCCTGCAGGAGAGGCCAGATGGGGAGGCTCTGCACGGGAGAAACAGAAACTAAATCTGTCAGAGAGTCCATCAATCCAGTGCCCATCTGCAAAGTTTTAAGCCTGCATTCAAAAACCACAAGTCCAGCGCTGTAACTCGCACAGTGCGTGAATACGTGAATTAAAAACAACAGATTTGCACAATTTCTCCGTTTATGAGCGTTGGACTTGCTTCATAATGTTTACCATGTGTCCGCAGCAACTGCACGCATCTTGCCGCGGCTGCTTTGTCGTTGTGTTGCTCTCCCATGGGAAAAAAACCCATAAGCTTTACTCTTGTTTGCCACAAAGTAGCCTTTGTTATCTGTTCCCAGCTATTTTGTCCATTAAGGTGCATTTTCAGTGCAGCAGCCCGTCGTTTGAACTTTCACTCTGAGGCTGGTACTCCGGGGAGAACATTAGTCCGGGCTCAGAACAACAGCTACATTTCACGCAGTAACAGCCAGTTCTGACATTTACGCTATCTTCCACTCACCAAAGGATTATTGGTGCTTTGTTGGCTGTGCTGATAAATGGAAATGGAAGGTCAAAAGTTTGAGTATTGAACAAGAAAAAAGAGATAAGACTTGTTGTCTCGTCTCCCAGTTTTGCATTTACTCTTCAACAGTGAGTGGCAGAGACGTCTTGTTTGTTCTTCAGTCAGATAATGTGCATCTGTCCTGCACATGTGTCCCTGAGCTCAAGACGTAAGGAATTATAATCATTACATCTGCAGGGAGGTTTTCACCACTGTTTGTTTGTTGGTGGGTTGGTTGGTTGTTGTTGTTTTTTGGTTGGTTGTTTGGTTGGTTGGTTGTTTTTTTTTGGTTTGTTGGTTGGTTGGTTGGTTGGTTGGTTGGTTGGTGGGTTGTTGTTTTTTTGGTTGGTTGGTTGTTTTTTTGGTTTGTTGGTTGGTTTGTTGGTTGTGTTGTTGGTTGGTTGTTTTTTTTGGTTGGTTGGTTGGTTGGTTGTTTGGTTGTTTGGTTGTTTGGTTGGTGGGTTGGTTGTTTGGTTGGTTGGTTGGTTGTTTTTTTTTGGTTTGTTGGTTGGTTTGTTGGTTGGTTAGTTGGTTGGTTGGTTGGTTGGTTGGTTGGTGGGTTGTTGTTTTTTTGGTTGGTTGGTTGTTTTTTTAGTTTGTTGGTTGGTTTGTTGGTTGTGTTGTTGGTTGGTTGTTTTTTTTTTGGTTGGTTGGTTGGTTGGTTGGTTGGTTGGTTGTTTGGTTGTTTGGTTGGTTGTTTGGTTGGTGAGTTGGTTGTTTGGTTGGTTGTTTGGTTGGTTGTTTGGTTGTTTGGTTGGTTGGTTGGTTGGTTGTTTGGTTGGTTGTTTGGTTGGTTGGTTGGTTGGTTGGTTGGTTGTTTGGTTGGTTGGTTGGTTGGTTGGTTTGACAGCAGGATTACTGAAAACTACTGAACAGATTTTGACAACACTTGGATGGAGGATGGGTCTCGGCCCAGAAAAGATCCCATTTTGATGCGGATCCAGCTGAAGGGAAAGATCCAGAAATTTTTAACATAACAAGATTTTTTTGTTTTTTGACATATTTGTAAATTTCTCAGGGTTTTTTTGGGGGGGCTGGTCCCCTTTTGTGGGACTTGGCAAGAGAGAGGCGCTCTACTGAGTGCCATTCTAGTTATTAAGCAATAACCTGTGACCTTGAAATACACTACTCTCTTTTGCTAACTCATTTTACACAGCAGCTGTGTTTCCAACCATGTCCAGTTCATGAAAACATCTACGCTGTTGTTCCAAAATCTGGTGTCAGGTTGGTGTTTCTCAGGAAGAAATCCCCACAGGAAGTCATATGTTTTATGTTTCCAGCAGCAACAACAGGGGCCCCCATGGGATAATTAGAAGAATATGGCAAAGTATTGATAGTTATTATGGCGAGGGTTAAGGTTCGAGTTAGGGAAGAGGAAACGAAAATATAAAAGATATACAAGATAATGACGTGAAATCTTCCCTGTGTCATGACACCAGAGATGTCACCAAAGTGAGTTATCATAAGAATCATAATCCTATTTTAAAATGGCAAAATTTAATACTGAAGTGATCCAAAACCTTCGTCTCTAAACTCCCTAGAGGGACACATGCAGCCTTCAGGATTTAGGGTCTTCTGGGGCCAAACACATGCCTGACTGCAGAATAAGAGTCAAAACAGCAGAGGTGAAGAAAGCCATCCTTTGTGTGTGTGTGTGTGTGTGTGTGTGTGTATGTGTGTGAGAGAAAGACAGAAAGAAAACACGCTGAAATGTGTTTCTGCGTGTGCATGTTTGTGTTTGTGGGAGTCGACCATCTTATAAACCGCCACCTACGCCACCCGTTGCCCTCAGCAGCAGGTTCAGCCGCAGAGGCAGCAGCGTAACAGTGAAACTCCATCCAAAGCAAACACAGCATTACCTCTGTTTCACTTTGGATTCCCGCTACTTGGAATTTTTGTTGCCTAAAAGGCGCTCTTTGTCCCCGCTGGCCGCGTATTGATCTGGTGAGGCACGTGGGAGTCCACCCTCACTTAAAACTGGCCCAGGAGGGCTGTTTATCTGAAACAGATCCAGCCACCTGAATATGCACGCTGACGATTAGTAGCAAAGTTGAGTATTGGCCCTCGCAGAGCTGACATGAGACCTTTCTGCACTCCCCACATCTCCTCCTCTGCCTCCCTTCCTGTAAATTTCCCCCTGAAAACAAGAGGCCCGAGGCTTTCACCAGTGAAATGTAACTCTGTTGCCTGTACCTCCAATTGCAACAACATATTTTTTAATTTAAGCTACAACTCTCCCAGCTCCTCCCTGCACTTTGATGTGAGTGAGCTCAACAAAACCCTCATAAGCGTCGGTCTGTGAACGTTCAGATTCCATATTAAAAGTGAGGTTTTTATTCACCACGAGTAAGGCGAACCCTGTGCTTTTTTTCCCTCTCACGCCTCCACCTAAATGGTAAGACTAGAGGTGATCGCAGCCCACACATGCCCGCGTACAAAGCCCGGCATTCATACATCCATCCAGCCATCCTCGACGCCCACTGTTCTGACAGCATACAGAGAGCAGCAGCCAACAGGACGGAGAGGAACGTAGAGCCGATATTTCATGGAAAAGGGAAAAACATGAATAGCACTGAATGAATGGCGCCCTCAACACACCGGCAGTTTTCGGCATTGACTTCTGAAGGGGCAGTGTTAGAGGACAACACACCAGTGTTTCAAGCTCAACCACTTTTCATTTTTTTAAAAAAGCAAAGGTGTAACTGCTGCTACAGTACATCTCAGGAGGGGGGTGTTGTTTACACTGTAGAGAATAGTGTGAGAGAGACCGGCTGTGGATTTTGGTTTGAGACATTTATGCTGGGTACTTGATCCTTCAGAGCTCAGAGGAGCAGAAAGCCACTGAAAGGTGTTTTCCATACATCAATGTGAGAATCAAGTCTATTATGCACAGTCCACTTTCACACCATGACCTCCTCAGGCTCTGAACTGAGCGCTTTGAATCAAGTCCAGCAGTTTACAGCAGCTTTACAGGTAAAACCAGAGTCATATAGTTAATATATATATGGCTGTAAGTCATGCTAACTTATGACATCAGCTTTTAAAGAAACAAGTACTTAGCAGGCGTAGCGAGCCTCCTCCTTCTTAAATAAACACACTTGTCTCTGAGTCCAAACTAATGTGAATACAGAGAGTTGGCAGGATTAACTATTGTAGCTTATTACATAGGAATTTGCAACCAGCGACTGAGTAGGCTGATTGCCAGCGACTCCCAAAAGCATAAAACATCCTTCACAAAACAAAATGACCGTTGCACTGACAAGCAAACTGGACCTTGGTCATGTGCTCGAAGCTTGGTTAGCTTAAAGCAAGAAAAGTAGTTGGTTAGGTTCAGGGAAACAACCCTGTACATTACGTACATAACTTCAGTTATGTAATGACGTAACTACTTCAGTAAGTTAAAATAACTCACTGTAGACTTTCACTTTCACACTTGACACACACAGCGGCCTCCTGGATGAAGGTCCTGTGCCTTTTGACCCGAGCATCCATCCAGGACTCCTCTCTATGCAGAGTTGTTGCTCTTTATACTGTTGTCGCCTGACTTCCTCCTTTGCTGCTCAACCTGGGGTTCAGGACCTCCAGGGGGGTCGAGAGTTACTGTCCAGGGTTTGCCAGATTGTGGTGGAGAAAGAAATAAAATAATATATTCAAGACTGGGAAATGAGTTTGTTTGTTTCTTTCACATTACATTGCCGGTAACTGTGATATCATTTGCCTTGAAATAGATTCAGTGTTTTGTGAGTGTCGAAGTGTGCGTGCATGAGTCCTGAGTGGACACACAAAAATCCCCTCTTTTTTCATTTTGACAATTTCAGGATGTTGTCAGTGAAGCGTCCCAGAGCTGGGAGGTGAACAGCAACCTGATTTTTCAGGGGGATAACAGGAAAGGGAAGAGAAAGTGTCATGCAGCTGGTGATGCGGTGAACTATTTCAAGGACGATGGTGAGTCTTCCCTCTGCTCAGATACGAACCAGTGTGCACAGGTGAGGAGGTAATCACGTGGAAGAGGAAGGTTGTGTTGCTGTGGTCACTGCTCCTCACTGAGGGAGAACTGCAAAGAGTCGTTTAGATCAGACTTGGAATGAAGTTTATTAGGAAAGCTACTGTATGAGAGGCGTACATTTCTTCTCTCTATGAGTAGTGGCTCGGTGTCATGAACCCACTGTAGATCTGGATACGGTGGCGCCACAGAGACTTTCTTCCCCTGTGGCCACTCGAGGTACTGAAGCAAAACATTCCCCCAAAAAACATTTTCCCCAAAGACGTCTGTTAAACTGCTGACAGGACACCTCTCAACTCTTTCTATTATGAGTTTTTGATCCATGGTAATATATTTGTGAAACTTTCTTTGAGCTGAAAAATAGGACTTTAATTCGATGTAAGTCTGTGGGCGGAGCAGGAAGTCGCGGGCGGGACCAGCTAAAGAAGCTCTGCAGGGCTTCAGAACCAGAAACTAAACCTGGAAGCTTGAAAACTGTTTCCATATTTGCACCAGAGCAATTCTTGTTAGACTAAATGGGCGTCGTCTCAATTCAGCCAAAAAATTATAGGTGATAAATCAACAGAACGAGCGTAAGTAACAAAATATGATAACAACTGATGCACCGTTTGCTTGCGTCAGGCTCAGGAAGTGGGCTAAATATAGTGGTAGTGTTGCTAGTAATTGCTTTTAAGAATGAGGATTATCGACCTGGTCGCTGGTTCTGGTTGGGACAGGACGCACCGGTTTTGGTGATTGTTTTTAAACGCTGACCTCGACTACCCAGATTGGAAAAGTACCAGAATTTTTCCTTTCATGAGCGAGCCAGTAAACTTTGTCCGGTGCAGAACGCTGTGTGTGTGCCAGCTGTGTGGGAAGGCCCGTCACCTCGACCTCAGCATCGAGCCAGAGATAGGCGGTGCTCACAGATCTGTGGACAAGATTTCCTTTTATCTCTGAAAACTGGCAGGCAGACAGTTCAAGTTATCAAGGCCCGCTCTCATGCCCCGCCATGACATCACCGCCTGTGAATCATCAAACATCCGACACTTTTCAAATGAATTTTATCCGACGGGGTTCAAGTGGACTCAAAATGGTTCAACACCTTGTAAATTTGACTTCAGATGATTTATTAATACAGTTTCCAGTTTTAACTTTCGTGCCCTCGTTTGTTCTTCGTTGTCGAGCGACTCCATTATCTTCATGCTTCGCTGGATTTTGGGAAATACACACACTGAGTCAGCACCTCCTTCACGGGCCTCATGTTGTGGTGAAAACATTCCTGTGACATTACCTTATTTCTCTTTCTAATTTCACAGTGCACTTTGGGAATCTCCCTTTTCACCATCAGCAGCACAGGGGCCAGCTGACGAACGTTTGCCAAGAGCTGGAGGTGTGTGTGTGTGTGTGTGTGTGTGTGTGTGTGTGTGTGTGTTGGAGAGAAGGTGCTTTATGGCCTTCGTGTCCAAACATCTTTGTGTTACTAATATATTAGCAAAAAGGCAACAAATAATATACAACAAGGTAACAGGTTTCTGTTCAGTACGGCTGATAGTAAAGTGTGAATTAAATGTGTTTTTGCACATATAGTATCAGTGACAGAACCTGTTATGGTTCCAGAGGCCCGGTAGCTGAGCGGATCAGCAGCAGGTGGCCAACGACCGACTGTTTGGGGAGCTGAAGGAATCCAGCTGACGTGTTGACTTGACCCTGACTTGCCACGAGTTGCTCGTGAACTACAGTGAGACTGTTTACGGGGGAATTTAATCTGTTGGAGTTATTAACTTCTGCCACCACCGTTGTTTCGCGGACTTATTCTGGATCATGAGAAGCGGTTCAGTCAGTGGACAACTGCTGAAAACAAAAACTGAAGTCACCTCCGGTCACTAGTGAAGACTGAGGTATGGCTGACAGCTCTACAAGAAGCTGTGAGGTGGATTTTTTTTGTCAAATTGTTATTTCAACCCGTCAAATACAGAACCAGCGTCTTCAAACTGAGACAAAGAAATGAAATGTGTCAACATCGTACTCTTGATGAATCCTCAGCTTACTGACGTTTATTCATTACAGTTTATAAAACATGTTCAGTCCTCTCACTCTGACTTCAACATTTCTTTAGCTGTGTGCTCCACTATGTTCAACAGCTCGTTGCTAACTGTCTGCTGTTTGCTGGCGTGCTGATGAGAGCAGGATACGTTGAGATGGAGCCAAAATGATGTCCATGTAAATATCATCACGAGTGAGTAACTTGTGTCTACAAACCTGAAGTGTCCCTTCATCTATTTGATTACACAAACCAGCCTGGACCACAGACACACAGCCGTCACTGAGGACACCTCATGCTGTCACTATGTTGTGTCTACGTCTCGTCTTTATACCTCTGATGCTCCAGCTGTGGGTGATTATCATCAGCGTCTGAGTTTATCACACGTCTGTAGGGGCTAATTTTAAAAACTGACCGCACTGTTTCACATCAGCTCCGTGCTAATACTGCCAGACTGTTTGTTATCACGGCGTCGTCATGGGGGTTGCTCACAGGAGCCGGTTCATGGAGTCCAGCTTGGTTTTCATCCAGGTCTGTGCTGCTGTGAAGAGTCCCACTGACTCATGTCATGATCACAGCCGGGAGGTTGTGGAGGAGGACAGCTGCTGTCTCAGGCGACGGCTGAGGTACACAGACAGAGATAAGATCAGCGATGACCGCCTGTGTTAGGGATGCCACAACTAAAGAAGTAAAGAGATCACTGAAATAATCCACAGATGTTTTACTGAGGACACACAAGTGAACGCAATGCTTATATCCTTCCAGGAAATTCAGATATTTGCAATAATTCCCATATTAAAATCACCTACAAAGACATAGCTCACAGTTTGAAACAATGCAATTTAAAGTTGTAATGAAATGTAATGAAATCCGAACAGAACCTCTTCTGTCGGCCCGTTAAAGTGTGTGACTGCAGCCTCAGTGGCTGCTTCTCCCTGCGGCGCCGAGAGGAGGAGTCCTGCTGGTCTGGGATCAGAAGCTGGAGGCTGTCGACTGCGGAGGTCAGCAGCAGCAGGGAGAGGCTGTCATGTCCGTTCAGCCCCGAGACTAAAGGAAGGAGACAGAAGTTAATTTACCACGCGCACACACACACACACACACACACACACACACACACACACACACACACACACACACACACACTTCACACTGTCCTCCCGGAGCCTCTCCCCAGTGAAGTACCCCACCACACACACTAATCACTGCACACTTCCTCTGAGCTGCCTGGTGACAGTTGGAAAAACAGCCATATTCCTGTGTTTTGGGGGCAGTGGTCACTTGATAGTTGCTGTGAGGGGGAAACCTTGAAGAAGTCTTCAGTAAGTCACTTGTTCAGGATCTGAGAATAGCAGCGTTGTCTTAGAGGCTGGATTCAGACCAGATCCAGAGGTGTATCACTAATTGTGCACACATGCATACAAAAACGTATGGATCTGAGTCTGACCGTTACTCTGGATTAAACTTGTTAAATGTGTTAAAAATCAAATGACAGAATTCATTTGTTCACTGTAGATAAGGCAAACAATGTGGGGTTTCCATCCTCATGCAAACTAACGAGGGGATGAGGTGCAGGTGGAGAAACACAGGTGAGGGGTAATGAGTGGAAAACACTGGGACAGGGACGAAGGACAGAGGACGGAGGACGGGGGACGGGGCTGATGAAAGAGCTGCAGTGCAACATCACAAAAACATAAAACACAAATCAACTGAAACAACAGGACCGTGACAGTTTCAGAAAGTCTAATATGGACCTCGTTCTTCCGTTACGTGAGACTGAAGTCTGAACATGAGACGCTGTAACTTGCAGAAGCACTCTGAAGCAATATGATTGATAATTTCTGCTCCTCTGAAGCTGCAGGACATGCCCCTGCTGACTTCCTGCTTCAAAGCCGTTTTGATTGAGCGTTTGGAGGGAGCTAATCTTTCAAGCACATTGTGCACGGTGAGATCACAGTAACTGTAACTCTAATGTAACTGAAGATGGAGAGTCTACTGGCATGCTACAGCGGCTCGGGGAGATTGTATATGGAAACAGCAGTGCTTTGAACTAAATACTAACATCAGCATGCTAACATGCTCACAGTGACAGTGTGAGCTGATGTTTGCATGCACTGTTTGACAGCTTGACACTGGATTTATAGTCCTGCGTTAAGAGGCACCGTGGCACAGCAAGAACTGCGAGACGTTAGCGTGGGCACCTCGTGTTTTCTCCTCCGAGCTCCACAGTCGGCTGTGATTGTTAAAACATTCAGGAAACTGAGGGACGGCTCAGCATCAGTCACATTTTTCAATAACCACCTCTCTGTTTCTACTGTCAGTGAAGGAACATACAGACAGGACGGTAGCATGGCAGTAGTCTCCTACTCAGAAATGAGACAAGGTGAAAGGAGCCCATGAGTTACCTGGATCTCTGGGGACCATGTGAGCCATCCATCAGACAGTTGTCGACATGTGAGTCTGGACCAAAGTGCTGAACTCGCCACATTTCCATCAGAATAAAACTCATTAATCTCTTTCTAAAACCACATGATAGATTCAGTAAAAGATCCTGGCTCCTGTTTCTTAAGGGCCCCGAATACCCAGTCTGCTCTCATTGGTCAGCTCACACATGCCTGAGCCTGCACTGCCGTGTTTTCACACCATCACACGTGACGTGACGAATTAAATCAGTCAATCTTTATTTGTATCGAGCCAATCCACACCAGAGTCATCTCATGACACTTTCCAAACTGAGCAAACCAAACTCCTTTAATTTATTTGCAGAGATTCAACATTTCCTCCATGAGCGAGCACCTCGAGCAGAACCGGACTCGATGGTGGGCCGAACATCTGCCTCGACCGGTTGAGGCACTAAAACTGACGAGGTGTTTCAGGCACTTCAAGAAAAGGAGAGAGGAGCTCCTGTCGGCGTGGACTTTGGCCTTTTTGACTTTCAAGAACCTAAAAAATACACTGAAGGAAAGGGAAAACACTAAGAGACATAAAGGTCACTCACCTTTACACTCGTACCTCGATCGTCTCAATGCTGGTTTAGATCAGTTACTCTTCTTCTTCAACTCATCGGTGCTGCAGTCGCCTTAACGTTGGACTGAATCCAAATAAAACTGTCAGTGGTGTTAAAATGTCAGTGCGCTTATCAGTCTGTCTGAAGTTTACTGTAACGCTTCATGCACACTCACACACACACACACACACACACACACACGTCTGCAGTGCTGCTCCCGTACTAACTGATTGCCGTCTCTGTCCTGACACATTTAACCGCCTGCTGAAAGGAAGCAGCGATTTGAAAATGAAATTATCAGCCTTTAAAAACAAAAAGCAGCGAGGCAGATATGAGGACGCCTCGGAGGAGAAGTTCAGGGGAGGAAGCGGTGCCGTGTTTCTGAAGGTGATTCAAACCAGACGTGGGTCAAACAGCACTTGCCAGTAACGTCCCTAATGTTTTTCTCGTGCTCCACGGACAACCAGATGGGACGGCTTATCAGAGAAATTATAGATTATATCAGATACACAAACTTGTTGTGTGCTCATATCTGGCTCCTGATTAAAATATGTGCACGACTGAGCCTCAGATTAAGATAATATCCGGACTTCCTACCTTTAAAAAGCTTTATTGCAACTTAAGAAGTGTAGCTGAGACACTATTTGAAGGGGGGATCAGTAAACAGGCCTCCTCACGTTTGCCCTTTTCCCCCTGCACGTGCCCGAGTCGGAGGGGGTGGTCATTAGTTCAGGGTATCAATCCATCCATCCCTCATGTATTCATTCATCTGTATCTGTCCTGTCTCAGCTCCCAGCAGCCTGACGCTGCCTCATACACGTCAGAGCTGCAGTGTTTTATGTTCCCCTCTGCCCCCTGCAGGTCCTGCTGCTGTGATTTAAAGCAGAGGAGCAGGAGACAAGAACCGAGGCCCGGGATGGAGGAAGGCCTCCATCGCTTCCTGCGTCTGAACGGCACCGCTGGGGAAACACCAGCCGGGGCCTGTAAAGGTAAGAGCTGACACATTGGGGGGTTTTCTGAGAAAAGTCAAAGTGGGGTCAGACTTTTTAAAGGTTTCATGATGAATGTTGTTCACTTGATGATGGTAAATCTTCAAACACAGATGTAATTCAACAATTTACTGATATTTTGTAAAAATTTGTGGACAGAACAAGCTTCACACACAATCACTGATCAGGATCCAATCCATATTCAGCACAAAGTTTAACCACATTTCCAGCAAATCAACAAAAATGGAAATTAATATGTTTCCCACCACAGCTGTTATACCAGGAGTCAGGTCATTGTGATAAACAGCTCGTGGTGCTAATGAAACAACACTGAGCATCATATCACCGGGGTAACTGCTAACTGCTGCTAACTGTAGCTGCCGTTAGCTGGTTAGCTCGGTCAGCCATTCATCTAGCGGTCAGAACTGGGTTTATTTTGCATATGCATTTTCTGTCGGCCTCTACCAAACGGCAGATGAGCTTCCAAAGTCAATACTTGTTTGTAGGTCAGAGCTTTTGTGTTGGCAAAGGAAAACTAAGAAATATGAACTTCTTCTAAGAAAACACTGATGCAACGCGCGAGGAATGCAGCGGATCATCAGATCTCTGAGTGCCCCTTTAAAGCGGTGATAAATGTGAAGCACTTCTTCAAGGTGTAAGGTGATCAAAGGCGTGGCAGAGGTCTGGCCTTGGTTTACGAGCGTGTGGTGGTCAGCTGACGGGCCCCCGGGATCAGAGGAGGGGGATTCACTTTTCCACAAGAACACATCTGTGTTTGGCCGCCGTGAATGGGCTGAACTAATCGCAGCGCGGTGTGTTCAGATGCCCAGTTCCTCTGTGAAATAACCGCTCATGATCCTCAGCACGCTTCTGTTATCAGTGACACGGCTAATTGTTTTTACCGTCTCCATAAAATATCATTACTGTCCAGAAGAAACCTTTTCTTTCAAAGGACGCTAACAACTGTAGGTAGGCTTGGCTCGGCCACACGTGACAATATGAAGCCATAAAGCACGCGTTTGTCGACTGTTCAGCGTCGGTGCTGCGTGTGTGTTTTTCTCACAGAGGCCAAATTCAGTAGATTTATCGCCGAGCGGCAGAAAATCAGGTTGGCCAGACTTCAGCATCATGAAAGAAAAGTCTGATACATGTATGTTTCTGTAGCTCGACGCTGTAGTTTAGCCAGCAGCGACAGAAGTGTGATGGATTCAAACCACATGTCAAATCCGAAATGAAATATTTCGCCCTGTGTAAGAAAAGCAGCGCGAGTGGATTTTGGCAGATAAATTGAGGTATGGATTTTATTTCTTTTTACAGAATTGGTTAATTGATGGAAATGTAATTATATGCAGAATAAAGTCCAGACCCCGACTGACGGACGGAGCGGAGGAATGTCTGAGGTTGAAGTTTACTCGGCTGGCAGATAATTGAAAAGGAGCCCAGACGCTGGAAACGTTTATACCGTTATTGTAGATCCAAAATTCCCAGCATTCACTTCTGGACCACTGAGAACACAATATGTTTTAGAGCAGACATGATGAGTATAAAGAGCAGAAACAGACACAGAGGGAAACTGTCTGGTTTCTTTTGTTCTCCTCTCTTCTCGTGCTGGTTTTACATTAATACTCAACATTTAGTTTTTAACTTAACTAAATCAGCAGAGTATTAAACTGTCTGTTTCTGTTCTCTGCTGTTCACTACAAGCAAAAGCTCAAACAGTCTCTGATTTAATGCTACAAGTGTGTGGTGTGTCATCACTCAGCAGCCGGAGTCTGAGCTACTCTGCTGTCTTTCTTAAACCTACATGTGTTTTTATTGACCACCTGGGGGCGGTGCAACAATGTATTGTTGTATTTTAATGGACATAACAGGGACGTGATACAGCAGACTGGGTGAGTTTGTGGTTCACTGCAGGAGTCTCTCAGTGTGCGCTCATGCTACACACAACAGATCAATCCCAGTAAGAAAACGAGTTCAGGCTAATGCTAATAATACGATGATCAGTCAAGTTAAACACAGAAGTGACTAATATTAAATGTAAACTGCAGTGAAAATGCCTCATTAGCAAACTGTTGCTTATTACACATCCGGTGGACACAGAGCCAGCAGCATTAGTCCAGTCTGTCTTTAAGCCCAGTAATTACTTTGTTTCTGACTCCACTACGTTCACAAGCTAGTCGCTAACTTTGTCTGCCGTCCAAACAAAACAGCTTTCTGCTGCTGCTGCTGCTGGAAATAACACTGATGATGGCTGAAACCAAATCACTGAGCAGAAAGAAGCTTCACATCTCCGTCGAGCAGGTGAAAACTCTCTGTGGGTTCATCACTGCACACCTCATGTTCGTGTAGCTGTTGCATATATGGATTCATGCAGCTGTAACACATCTTATAACAGTGAGTCCTCACACAAGATACCCGCTGACTTTTTTATAGTGAGCCCAAATCCCCGAATGTCTCCTCAGTTGACTGTTAATGTTTAGAGACTCCTCCGAGGCCACAGCTGAGGTCCAGCAGCAGCGTTCCCTCACAGCCTCGAGGCGAGGGGTGAACAGTAGCTGTAAACGGAGGGTAAATTTAGTTAAATGAGCCTCGACGGCAGCTCCCCTGAACACATGCTCGCTCTCAGGGAGAAAAGACCTGGTGCATCCCCTGGAGAAAATGTTAAACCTATTTGCCAGAAGGGTCAAAGGTCAACCCTGCGTGACCCCGACTCTTTGTTTGTTCAGCGGGTCACCACCTGGATCTGTTTCTAATTGTGGACGCTGACTTGAAATATGCCTTTGTTACAGTCGGGGGAAGTCGGAGTCGTTTATTAAACAGGTGGGAGGGAAACAAGTTGACAGGCCGGTTTGGTGTGTTTGTGTGTGTGTGTGTGTGTGTGTGTGTGTGTGTGTGTGTGTGTGTGTGTGTGTGTGTGTGTGTGGAGGATTTAATATCACTTACATCACCTCTGTTTCTCTTTCTGTCTCTGAGTGTCTGTGTCTCTTGCTCTGTCCGTGAGCCATTATGCCTTTCATTCTCCGTCTTTTTTGTCTTTCCTTCTGTCTTTTTGTCTTCCTGTCTCTCCCCCTGCTGCTCGGAGGTCACTCTTCCTGTTGAGTTGTCTTTTGGTTTTGAAGAGCGGAGAACAAAGATGAGTGTTGGGGAGGCGTCCGTCTGTGAGCCTTTCACCGCTCTGCTCGCTTTGCACCTTTTAAAAACACATCACAAACCTCTGGCGACACACTGAAGGAGGCTCGTTCACCTCCTGACTGATTAGCCTCATTGATTAGCCTACAATACATGTGTAGTTATCGCAAAACAAACAGACAAAAAACACTAAAATAACAGTTAGTTAGGGGATGACTATTAAATAGTGTGTTAATTTATTGGATTAAAGCTGCACAAGTCAGGATTATTGTACCAACAATGGATGAAGCTGCTGTAAATAATGTGTCACGGGTCACAAAACTACTTCATTATCATCCGACTGTGAAGTTTCTCTCAGCTACAGAAGGTTTTAGTGTCTTTCAGCTCATTGTTTTTGTTTTTATGGCCCATCTTAATTGTTTTGGTTCTGCATGGTGTCCAGCGTGCAGCTCCTTCTTTTTTAGTTTAAAGCTGCGATTAACACACTGTCTACTAAACAGCACTAAACAGCTGACAAACACATTTAGCAACTAGCTTGTGAACATAGCATTACATTGTGTCAGCATCACTATTCGATGGCATCGTCCGTCAGCCCCGGTACAAGGTGCTGAGCTGTGCATGGCGCCAAAATCATTCGACATCATGTACAACATTACCCAGATGTTCAGCACGCACACTCAAGACTTCCACCTGTCAAGCTAGCTAACTTCCAGTTTAGTCCCCGGCTAACTCGCATTAGGATAAACGTCGTCATCACAGCGCTTCCAGACGTCCCAGTGGATCAAAGTCTAAATGTGAAACAAGTTACTTC
Source organism: Pagrus pagrus (assembly GCF_965226575.1). Classification (NCBI taxonomy): domain Eukaryota; kingdom Metazoa; phylum Chordata; class Actinopteri; order Spariformes; family Sparidae; genus Pagrus; species Pagrus pagrus. The sequence goes on along the minus strand of NC_140200.1, from coordinate 1,958,646 downwards.
AGGGGGGGTTTACAGCCACATCTTCCACAATGTAGGCTCATAGAAAAAAGTCATTTTGGGCCCTTTTCATTAAGTTACGTTGTGATTGCACAGTTTTGGTCATTATGTCAAATTGTCTTCAAAGCCTGTCGCTCTTTCTGGGGTCTTAGGTCACAGCTTTGTTTTTGTTAAACACACCTGTCAGTGTTGACAGGTGGGAGCCAGTGAGACGTCGTGAGCTGCTGACGGCTCTTGAACCTGCAGAGGAGACGGACAGGCTCTTCAATGGCAGGTGAAAGAAGGCAGCTGGAGACGTAATGTGGTTTGAGAGTTAATCCTAAAAAGGTCCAGTCTGCAGGATTCAGCCACTTCCACTGAAGAGAGGGCCTTCTGCATGCAGAGGAGGGGTGTTCAGTTGGTTACAATCAGCCACTTCACCACTCTAAATCCTACAGACCAGACCTTTAACACTGTTGCGTGACTTTGAGTTTTATATATATTTTTTACTTGTTTGGACTCGAGCTTATCCAAAAATCCTATCCATGTGTTTCTCTTTCAAAATAAAAAGAAATGCTTCGCCTGCGGGAACATTAATACTCTGAGGAGAAGACATCACGTGGCTCTGGATATAAATAGATTCGGTCAGGTCTCCTCCTCTGGCAGTGAAGAGCATGATATGTTGATGTATGTGTGAGTACATCAGAGAGCCTGGATCCATGTGGTATCCATATGGATGTGATGATGGTGCAATGCAAGGTAAGTGGGTCAGCGCTCCAGCGGGCCCAGGACTACTTTAAATTGAAAACATGTCTGCAAAGCACGAGGCCCCTCGATGTTTTCATGTGGAGACAACTTGTGGGCACACCGGAGTGGAAAAGCACTTAGTTTGATTTAATTTAACAAGTCAAGTTTGGATTTGATTGGCAAGTCGATGCCTCAATTAGTTTTACATTTCCTTTCAGGTTCATCCGAAGCACTCGGAGGGGGCTGAATATTTAAGATAATTAGGGCCCGAGGACGAATCTCGTGCGAGGCCCTATTGAATTTGCTCGGATTATTAGTTAGGGCCCAAGCAGGGAACCTGCAAGGACCCTATTGTTTTTGGAGTGATTATGATTATTTTTAGGCCAAAATGATCGTATTTTTCACTGCCTGAACCCCAAAACTCACCAAACTTGAAATATATGTCACACCTGGCGAAAAATTTTATCATCTGTTGTCATAATTTCCACCACTAGGTGGCGCTATAATCAAGAAAAGTGCGTTTAACTACACTGGCTGCACGAGATACACCTTTTGTTTTTACATTTTCCATCTTTAAATATTTTTTATTAATTTTTATTAATTTTTATATGTAAATATTAGCATGTTAGCTCAATAGCTTCCAGGTCATGTGATCAATTGACTCAAAATCGGTGTGGGATCATGTAACTACACTGGCTGCATGAGAAACACCTCTTGTTTTTACATTTTACATCTCTAAATATTTTTTATATGTAAATATTAGCATGTTAGCTCATATTTACATTATTTTTATTTATTATTCTTGTATCTGTAAGGATTGTTATTATTATTCTTTTTATTCCCCAGATCACAGGTTTGGCAGCTTTATCATCCCCAAAACTCACCAAACTTGGAACATACGTCACATGTGGTGAAAAAACTCCTTTAACCAACAGATAGATGTTGTTAGGTCATCATGATCATGTGGGACATTTTGTTTTGTCGATGGCTATAAAAGTCTTCCCACTAACACATCCCTGCACCACCGAGCGTCAACAGTCAGACTTTCACAGAGCAGCTTCTTCCTGTCGAGGGTCACATTCCTTGTTTAAATGTCCAGTATCATCATTAATGACACCAGTGGTGGGAAATCATCATCACATCAGGAAACACGTTCCTGCAGTCGATGCCGTCACTGCGGTGGGGAAGTTCAGAGCATGATGAAGTCAGCTGTGGCGAGTGGAAGATGGAGTCATCCATTTTTACAGGCAGCAGAGGGTGACAGAGCGCCGCAGCCATTATACAGTGATACATGTTCAGAAACACTGGACACAGAACGAGCTCAGGCAGCAGCAGTGTTACTTTACACAATTAACTCAAGAGGGAAAGAAAATGTGTTCTTCTGATATTTAAACTCATCTGTATGCATTGACAAAAAAAACAAAAGTGGAATAAAAACTATTTAACTGACTGACTCTGCAAAGAGACTTGTTGTTGCACACACTTTTAAAAAGATAATTCATTTATTCACCTAACAAATGATCACCCCAGTGATGGGATGTGATGTGATTGATTATTAGTGCACCCACTGATGGACAGTTACACATTCAGTCACTGTGACATCAGCACGTCTCTCCTTCCTCTCCACGTGACAGATACTAATTTGCGGATGCAGCGGTGGCATCAGTCAGGCTCCGCTGAGAGCTGCAGGTAGATGTTTCTTATGCTCCATGAAACAACACAAAGTGAACATTACTGTCGTTCTCCACTTCACAACAAGCGGTCTGAAGACACGGCAGGTCTCAACGTTCACGGAAAAACATTAAATCAACATCGTCTTTGAGGAATGCGTCGTCCTCCTTGACCCACGCATCACGTCCATCACACAGGAGACTCATAACTGTCGTACTGACCCATCACCCTCTGACCCCTGCTGCACACACACACACACACACACACACACACACACACACACACACACACACACACACACACACACACACACACACACACACACACACACACACACACACACACACACACACACACACAGGAAAATATACCTGGAGCACCTCAGTGTTGACCTCCACTGCCCCCGGCACCAGAAGGATTTTGGAGAGCGACGGGTAGACAAATGAAATCTGATATATTCAAACCGTGCAGGATGTCATCATCAAAGGTCCGATCGGTGTGAGTCTTCTGTGTGCAGCGCTCCACCTACAGTAGCACGACTGTGACGGGCCTGAAGATGGCACCAACACTAGAAACTGAGAGCAGGAAAAGAGAAACGCTGCCGTTTCCTCCTGTCAGACATCAGCCGGTGTGGCATGGTTTCCCCACAGAGCTCGCAGGGTTCCCATGTTCAGTCCTCTTGTTTAATCGCTGCCCACATGACAGGTACTGTCTTTGTTCACACGTCCTCACAGCGTCTTCAGAGTTTTTTATAAATAACCTCGGCTGCAGGGACGGTGTAATCAGATACTAATTAGAGCAGCTCATGCTCGACCACAATAAAAGGTTGTCTGGCTCTGATTCATGTCGCTTTGTTTCTTGGAAAAAGTCTTAAAGGTTGATGGTGAGACTGGCCTGGCTTTTACAGTAGACCAATAAAAGTGTTTATAGGGTGTGTGTGTTCTGTGCTGCCGGGTCGTGTTTGGACCTTGAAGGAGAACCCTTCTGATATCTCTCTTGCATGACGGAGGCTTCAGGTACATCCTGTCACGGTCCAACACTTCTCCAGTTCTGTCTTCTTGTGCTGCTCAGCAGCCTGATCTTCCCTCCACACCTGTGTTTGATCTGATTAATTACCTGACCCTGCACACCTGCACCGCATCTCCCTCATTAGTCGTTCCCTCCTGCCAGTGTTTTCCAGCCGCTTCCCTGTTTCTGGTGTTTCTCCGCCTCGCTCCATCAGCTCCTCTTATCCTGTGTTCCTGTGTCTTTCCCCGGTCCTCTTGTGCTCCCTGTGTTCATCTTAGATTCATGGTTTGTTCTTGTGTTACTGTTGTCTGGATTCCCTTCATGTGCCAGCCTTTGTGTTCCCCGTCTGTTTGCTTATCTTCTTTTAGGATTTTGGATTCTTTGGACTAAAATGCAGACTAATGCGTCTGCATTTGCGTCCTGTTAGTCAGTTATAACTTATACACTCTATCGTGTTTTATCTCCCGCGGGGGATCCAAGAGAGCAATGAAACCCACGATGACGTCACCTACGTGTTTGTGGACGACTGTTTGAAGCCTCAAGTTTGGCATTACAGCCATCGCCATCTTGTTTTTTTAGAGCCAGAAATGACAATATTTAGACAGGAGGGTGGAGCTGGGAGTCGTAGGTACTTGTCAATCACAAGGGAGCCACGCCCCCAAAGCATATCCTTTATCATCTCTTTTACTCTGAATGGGACCATCATTTACTAATACAACATCATATTGTGTTGAAGGAGACTAAAAACTAGCGATTGAGACCCTAAACTCATTAGGAAACTGTTTACTGAGGTAGTAAATCAAGTGAGAAGTGGGGTCATTTTCTCATAAGCTTACATAAAATTCTGACTTCTATTTGCAACCAGTGGAGTCGGCAGGCGTGGGGAGTAAAGTTACAGAAAAAGGACATAATTAGTAGTCGCCCCCTGCTGGCTGTAAGAAAGAATGCAGCCATCAGTGTTTTAAATAGTCAATGGTCTGAATCACTAAACCTAGTTTAGGCTGCTTCAAGCCATCATTTGATGATAATAAAAAGTGCTGATGTTGTGTGTTAAGTGTGCGACAGTGAGTTACAGGACACATCGACGGTTCAGATGATGTGAAATCTTACAAGCTACAAAATGGCTGCACGCGTCTGGATATCTTGATATAATTAGTTATAACTGCAACAGCCTCCACTTCCACACCTCCCCTCCAAGTACAAAGTGGTAAAATATACATTTACATCAAATTTTAAAAATGCTTCAGACTCTGCACGTACACACTCATGTGAACACACACGTTTCCTGTCTTTCACTGATTTCTCTCTCGCTGTACTTTTCAGTTCCTCGTTCCCATGGTAACAGACTGTTGCGGACAGGCTGTCCTTTGACGAGAGTAACATGAAGAAGAAGAAGAAGAAGAAGAAGAAGTCTGCACAGTAAAAAGGAGGTCAAGACAACTTTACATTACTTCAATGGAAAATAAATCTGTTGTGGGAGCCGTTGTGTTTTTGTGGATCAGGATCAAACTGTTAACTCTACGTGGGCTCTGCCATGGTTGCGTTCGATGTAGCATTAATGCAGGCTACATCATGCAGGGTGTGTGTTCCTGCTTTGTTTCCCCCTCGATACCAGTGCGAAGCCTCGCTGTCAATATCAATGCTGGTAAAAGCCCTTCAACTTCGATTAGATCACTCTGCAGAGTATTTTACCTCTAATCTAATTGTCCTGCAGTGACACCTGCACACACACACACACACACACATGTACACACTGAGCATGAGCATGTCCACTCTAATTCAGAAAACACATTCTCACACACACACACACACACACACACACACTTTGAGGAGAGTGAGTAAGCCCAGTGAGAAGGTATGATCTCATCCTGAGACACTGAGCGATGATGTCAGCCTCCAGATCAGGACTGCCGCTAAGCTACTGTAACTGTTTATGTTTTAACAGGCCACGAGGGCTCGCAGTGCAGGAGTGTGTGTGTGTGTGTGTGTGTGTGTACTTCATGTACAGACCCAAATGCAAAAGCACCCAGGAGGCAGGCAGGTTAGAGAAACAAAAGGTGAGCTTTATTAACAAAATATGAAATAATCTAAAAAACAAGAAGTGCAAAACACCAAAATAACAAAGTAGGACTCAGTAAAAACACGAGGGACAGAAACCAGGAACAAACCACAGAGAGGCTGAGGTGACGGACGAAGACATGAGGGAGCACACAGACTCAACACACACCAGGTGCTGATTACAGACAACACACAGGTGGACACAGAAACAAAGGGCGGGAAGGTCAAACAAAGGGAGGAACTGAAAAACACACAGGACACATGAGGGTAAAACTTTTCAAAATAAAACAGGAAACCACAGAAGAACAAACACTTCACAGCTTTAAGGATCTTTTAATTGAGGATGTGAGTGATTCTGTTGTAAATCAAAATAAAATTTAAAAAAAGATATCTGGACTTATAAATGGATTAAAAGGAAGATAATCTAACCGGGCCATCTGCTAATCTGCATCTGTTTCCTTGTTTTTATTCATATCTGTGTTTGGAAGTCTATTTCTTTCCTCGGTGTTGTGGCTCTGCAGAGATTTGAGATGCTTCCCCTCCAGATGGAGGGACGAGGCTCGTCTGTTTCTCTCCCTCGTCCCAACGCTCGGCTACTTTCATGTTCTGTAAAACGTGTGATTCCTCGTCCTCCGTCCCCAGAGCGCTCGTTTTCTACTCATCCAAGCTGCTCCCAAGGGTGTTCCCAGTAAGCTCCCTCTGTTTCCTCTGCTCTGGTCCTCCCTCTTATCTTCCTCTCCCAGCATCACTGAAATAATCTGTTTGATCTTATTTCCTCCTCCTCCTCCTCCTCCTCCTCCTCCTCCTCCTCCTCCTCCACCTCCTCCTCCTCCTCCACCTCCCCCTCCTCCTCTCACTCTTCCTCTCTCCCTAGTGATCTCATTTCCAGGATGTGTGTGATGTCTAATGTCACCCATGTGCTTACTGTCAGTGGTGGCTGGTGAAGAGAGGAGAGGAGAGGAGAGGAGAGGAGAGGAGGAGGGGAGAGGAGAGGAGAGGAGAGGAGAGGAGAGGAGAGGAGGACACACCCTAATGTGACCTCATGCGTCTCCTCCGGTCTTGTGAACAGCGCGGTGACATCATGTTGGTTGTGTGAGCTGAATACGAGATCAAAGGGCGGCGACAACACATACGTCACCGTCCTCACCGTCTGTCCTCCGTCCTCCAGCCCTCTGTATGTCTTTACCTGCCGTTTCATCATTTTACATTATTTTGATGTAATTTATTGAGGAAAAAGGATTGTAATGATTTATTTATGAGCAGTGGCGTGTCAGTGTTACTGCCAACAGTAATGAAAAGTATTACTAAAAACTCTGAACAGGGTGCTGACTTCAACTTCTGCAAAAACTTTGTGAGCAACAGCAGGACGGTGCAAAGAAGAGTCAGGGCTGAACATGAAAAAGGCCACCTCTGCATGTTGGATCACACACGGGACGATCCGGCTGCAGAATAAATCATATCCCAGTTAAAAATGTCTGACCGTCTGTTTTTTTTTACCACATTAAAATACTTAAAATGACACAAGACGTCTCCGACTTCACTGTAAAGTCCACTCTCAGTGTTTGTGAGCTCAAGTTTCCACCTCACACTGGTGTCGGCTGAATATTGGAGCAGGTTTGACATCAGAACCGTTTGTAATGTCAGCAATCATGCTCATAGGCCCGCCTCTTAAAATCAGATTAAACATTAATGCTAATATTGCATTATTAAGTCCAGTATTGTCTCTCTTTTAGCTCCCTGCTCACAGCTGAAAGCTTCACTTTATTACACCAGCTAGTCTCAACCTGGACCTATCTGCTGTCTGGCGCTGTGCGCTGTGCGGTGGGTTTCTGGAGTGTTGGTGGCTGATGAGAGCTGTGAGAGTGAAATGAACGAGTATAGTTGTGCACCAGAGAACCAAAACAATGAGCTAAAAAGCAGTAAAACAGTCTGCAGAGCTCAGTGGACCTGCAGAGTCTGGTGAAGTTATTATGTGATCAATTGTTAACATGAAAGTATTGATTATTGCTGCTTTTCAAACACTCAACATTCAAAATCAGATCATAAACTGAAAACTATGACTCATACTGTGATGTTACAGTCAACATGTGAACCTGAGCTGTACGTTTGATGGTAATAATAATCTGTAGTGATAAATATGAACAGCTGAGGGTTGTAAACGTACAAGTTGTCCTCACAGTCGGAACAAATATCCATACGACGAGCTGCATGTGCTTCACACTGCAAAAGGTTTTCCACTTGTTCTCATATTTACACTTAAGATCTAAATTATTTAGTGTCTTGCGTGCTTCCTGGCTGGGTCCCCCGCTGAGATGCACACACACACACACACACACACACACACACACACACACACACACGCACACACACACACACACACACACACACACACACACACACACACACACGCACACACACACACACACACACATAGACTACCTACCTTCACTCATTTCTCACTCTACTTCACTCAAATCTCCCCTCACGGTTAATATGCATACAAACTCTCTCTCACACACACACACACACACACACACACACACACACACACTCCTGCACCATACACGATAAAGCAGAGATTTTTACCACCCACCCTGCGGTACGACACAAAGAGCTGACAGCCCTCCCCCCCATCCTTCCTCTCGCCTCTCATTGGCTGGGAGGCCTGGATGCTGGCAGTGTCTCAGACCAATAAGACGTCTCCAAGGTGATGTCATGGAGGCAGCGTTGATGCTGTTGCTGATGCTGTTGCCCGGCGCCTGTATCCGTGCAGCCAGACGGGGGTAACTGTAGTCACCGGTCCACCATCAGCAGCAGAGAAGACAGGGACAGAGGGGGGTGAGTCTGCTTCATGGAAACACACATCTGCACTGCACTGGTGCCACTGTGGCCTCTCATGGTGAAGTTTTGTTGCAGGAATGAAAGCTGCCTGTGTGTCTGTGTTTTGCAGTGGTGGGGTGTAGCGGGGCGAGGGTGAGGTTAGCGATGATGCAGTGGTTCCTGCTGACAGGAGGGGGGAGAGAACTCGCTGTACCCTCAAACTGTATGGTGTGTAACCTGTGTCATTCATTATTCATCCTCCATATGTGCACATGCAGCTTTGTGTCTGCTATTTGGGAGGAGAGCGAGGGAGAGTGGAGGTGCAGGAGGAAAATAAGGGGGTTTGAATGTGCTTATGTGGGGAGAAGGTGTGTGTTCGTGTTAGGGTGTGGAGGAAAGAAGACAGAGACGTATGACACAAGGTTTTTTTTTATATGTGACAAATAGTTTAGAAAAGTTCCCATCGAGCTCGTGTTTTTGTGTCTCGTCTTATGTGTTAATTTCACCTTTAGCTGCATCATGTTTCAGGTGGTACTGATGCCTTTTTAATGCTGATAGTAGACAAGAAAGAAGAGAAAACAACAAGCTCTGTGAGAACCTGTCAAACCAACCGCCTGAGTCAAAATGCCTCATAAAAATGTCAGATGACGAAGGGTGTTGATGGGTGGTGATGGGTGTTGATGGGTGTTGATGGGTGGTTTGGGCCGAATTTAACAAATGTTGATGTTCTCTGGAGAGAATAACTAACGAGAAGCAGTTTGTGAAGTTGTGGTGTGTTCACCTGCTCCTCCAGAATATTCTGAGAAATAACCAGAAGAAGTAAAATATCACAGAATTTAAATTAAGGATGAATGTAAATGTAATATTCATAATGTTCTGTTTATTATTCATGCATGAATATGAAAATGTATAAAAGTAGCACATCAATCACTGAGCTAATGGTAACAGTAACATCTTGACGTCCTGGCAGCTCCGAAGGTTGAAAAATGAAAATGAGACATTTAATGTCAGGAAACTTGTTATCTGTTTCGGCAAAACCGCTGCTGGCTCTGCAGAAGGTGAAGAGTGAGTGTCTTCAAAGACCTGAGTATCATCAAAACACAGGTTATTTAAAAACATGACGAGATATTTAAGATGTTTTATCTTGTCTGTGTCGTCTTACAGGGTTATGTGCTGGTCAAACTAACTATAACATGTTAATACGTGAGCTATAGAGATGCACATTCTGTTGCCTCTGAACAGAACCAGGCTAGCTCTTTCCACCCGTTTCCAGTCTTGATGCTAAGCTAAGCTAACTGCTAGATGTAGCTAAATATTTAGCCTAAAGACATAAGAGTGGTGTCAGTCTTGTCATCAAACTGTGGGTGAGAAAGTGAATATTTCCCAAAACGTTCAACTTTTCCTTTAAGATTAGATGTTTAAAGTAACAAAATAGACATGAGTACGCACGATAATAATAATAAAGATCAGGCTTCTGTGTGCAGTGGGAATGTGCTCACTCTGCATTCACACCCGGGTCAGTTGACTCTGGTGTAGACCCGGGTTTTTATCACCTCGGCTCGACTTTGATCTAAACGTAAGACCCTCTATTAAGGAGGTTTTATTACTGGACACAGTGTTGGAGGTGGACGTTCATTCCTGAAAGCTGCTCAGGTGAAAATACCTGGACCGCCAGCGAGCCGGCTAACTTCCGGTTTAGCGCCCGGCTAGCTTGAATGGGGATAAAACAATTTAATCGTGCGGCTCTTCTACACTTTCCAAATGTTATTGGTCCAAATGGCTCAAATTCTGACGGTGAAACGAGTCATGTCTCTGGGGTTGTGATGCTCAAAATAATTTATCCACCGTTTGACAGACGCTTCTTTCACAAATGGTCTGTTGTTGTTTTCTCTTCTGTTGACGTACAGTGTGACGCTTCAGATAAAAATCACAGATGGAAGTGAGAATTGGGTCAATAGACAATTTTTGCGGGTGTACTCGAGTTTAAAAAACCTGTGTAGACCCGCTAGTTTATGCAGAAAAGCTGCATAAGACAAATCATTTGCTTTGGTTTTTATTATTTTAATATGCAGACCCGAGCTATTACTTCCTGTTCTGTTAACCATCATAAACTTTAATAACGTTTTGTATTAGCCCAATTTTTTTAGAGACCATAAAGGAGAAATATTACCTTCAGCAGACGCAGAGGACGGTGATCTCACGGGACAAAATTACCATGAATATCATAAAATAGTATAATGAAAAGCATCACTATGATTTGACTGTCAGCAAATTTCCCATCGGCGTGACCCAAATGTTCCCCCTGAGTACCAAGACCGGTCCAGGCTCCTCTCTGCCTCTCTCTCTGCAGTGACACACACCAAACGGAGAGCTCTCACTCCTGCAGGAAGCCGGCATTGATCTGCAACCTGGGTGGTTTCATCAAATGAGAAGCAGCTGTGTGTGTGTGTGTGTGTGTGTGTGCAGTCCAACAGTGCAGCAAAGTACATCTCCTGCCTGATTGGTATGTGTGCACACAACTGTGTATTTGAAGGTATCTGTACATGTATGTTGCATGTGTGTTTATATGCGTGACCTTGTGTGTGTGCGTCCCACTAGGAACGCTGTCAGGTGAGCGTGTGATCTGCACTGTAACGAGACGTCTCTCCTTGTCTGTGTCGTACGCCGTCTCATTAGTACACTTGTCTTACTCCCCTGGAGCTCATTAGTCTTCAGGATGGATGGATAGACGCACATAGTGCACTAAGCATTGCCTACAATATTAAGAATCCTGCGTCGGTAGCTAGCTAGCAAGCCTAATTAGCTTAACATGGGTTGTGGAAGGTAGGCCTAGTTCATACTACATACTTAAATTTTCAAAAAACACCTTATTTTTCTCATATGGTGCATCGCCGCAGCACTCCTTTTCACTTGAACGCTCAGTTTTAGCTACAAAGTGAGACATTTCGTCTCTGTTCAATCTTTGGTGAGAGTTGCACATGCGTTACTTAACGGGCAGGATGTAGCCAATCAGAGGCAGAGTAGGGCGGGTCATGCCGAGCAAGGTAGTGTGATCTAAAATAACGCCGCTACAGCAGCAGTGACTGTTTGTCAGCTGACTATATTTTATAATAAATGTTTAAAAATATGTATTTATATAAACGTCTGTTACATAGTGACACACATACGTCACAGGAGTAAAGGCTCGACTCTGAACTTTTTCAGCTTTTTCACTGTGCAGACCTTTTACATGCACAAAAAAGCTTCATAACACAATAAAGGAAAGGCAGAAACCCCCAAAAGCAGAATATGACCTCTTTAAGATATGGTATTATATAACCCGCTTGCCTAGGTGTTTGGCCTAGCTTAGCATAAAGACTTGTGAAGCTGGGAGAAACAGCTAGCATGTCTCTCTGAGGTTCAGCAGAAGCAGAGTCGGTGTTTCTGGCACAACTTCATCTTCCTCCGAGGAGCCTGGAGAAGGGAAGGAAGTCCAGCAACACTTCACAGCTAAAGCTAAAGATAAAGCTTGCTGCCTCTTGAGTAGCTCTCAGGTAGCCTCAATTCAGCTACTTATAAAATCATATACTAACGAACGCTGAGCTGTTTTTTTCAGTAGGGTTGTGCTTTTGGACGAGAGTCAGGAGATGATGAACTGAAAGACCAGGAGCAGGGAAACAGGAAACAGCTAGCAAGCTACAGGGTTCAATCACTGCTAATACCTCTAAAAGATGCTAATTAGGCTGCAGCGTTGGGGAGCAGCAACACTACAAGCTTATACAAACGCATTTACTGTTTAAACCTAAAAGAAAAGTAAATATTGTCTCTCATGTTCTGTGAATGTGGAATAATAAACAAACACTTCATTAAAAAGTGTTTATTCTTTGCATGTAGCGCACGCTACCTTTGAAATCCTGTGATGAACATACATTATTCATCAGCGTATATTCCTGTGTGAACGCTGTGCGAGCTGCTCGGATGAACATCTATGTAGAAACCTGTTTCAGCAGATGAAAGAGGAGGCAGATGAGAGCAGCTGATCACAGGTGAGTGATGAAAGGAGGCACCAGCGTGTCTCAGCCTGTAGTAGAAATGTGTGTTATGAAGTTCAAGCCTTCATTTACTCTCTGATATTATTACTTATTACTGTTTTCTTCAACAGCCAGTTGGTGCAGGTGAGAGTGTTTATGAACTTAATGAGTGCGTTCAGGTGTGAAGAGGTCGGTGAGCTCTGCAGGCTGCTGCTGGACTCACATGACAACATCCTCACATTATCTGAACTCGTGTGTTCAAGTCTTTTTGTTCATGTAATTATGAGCAATAGCGTCGATAGTTCAGTTTATTTTCTATCAACTTGATCAAGCTGAGGATGTGTTTGCTTCAGTGGTGCAAGTCTTAGTCATTGAACTGAATCAGAGGTTGAGGGTGAAACTAAATAAACACGTGTATTTATGTCAGTAGCTCGTTTGCTCCATTTAAAGCTTCAGTGTACTGAGCATGAGAGAGACTGATCTTTATCTATTCAGTGTTAATGAGACCATCTGACAGACAGACAGACAGTGATAGCAGGTGGTCGGAGGTCTGGTGAGACACTTTGCTTCTCTGCGGCCTCTCTTATTGAATCAGTCGGTTTGAGTTCATTCAAAATATCATAGAATAATTATTGATTTCCATTCTCTGCTCAGCCTCGTGCTATCAATGAGTAGTATCACTGTGTCAGTGTCACAGAGACAGATCTGCTCTGATCACATTGTGCTTCACTGTTTAAAGGTTTGAAGAACGTCTTCAGCAGGTGGTGGTTATTTATACCTTCCTCTTCCTTTGTTGCATCTTCTCAAACATTTACAGCTGTAACACAGTAACACAGTAACACAGTAACACACAGTAACACAGTAACAGTGTTACACACAGTAACGCAGTAACACTGTTACACAGAGTAACAGTGTATCACAGAGGGCTGGGAGGAGAGAACAACGATCAAACCTTAAAGCTCCCCTCCGCTCAAAACTTGATTTGTTCATTATAACTTCAGTGTTTGAGTCTCAGTGTGCAGAGTTTGACACTGAAGGTTTGTTTTCACGTTCAGCGACTGAAAGAGGAAAGTTTTAAGGTTAAGGCGGGTCCATGGCCCAGAATGCATTTTGCACAATTGTGAAAAAACAGACTTAGTCTCAGTTTGTTTCAGTCCATCTATTTTTTATGCACATTTTCAATTTGTATTTGAAGAAAAACAGAGTGGAAACAACAGTAACTCAGTAATTCTTCAAGAATAACAGAAACAGACTTAAGGAATAAATCATGACTGTGACCTGAATGTCCACTGAAGCTTCCCCTCCAACGACGAGCAGTAGCAATTACATTTGGTGGGCGCCCAAAGATGTCGAGCGGCCCCAACACATGAAACATTTCTGGGGGCGCCCCTGGTGGTGAGACCACAAACTGTAACTGATAAAAACATTAAATCTGTGAGGAGAGATGAGGAGACAGAAGAGTGGACATGGCATCCTTCCACTGAAGGAGCTTCAGAGCACTTGTGTGTCCACTGTGTTTGCTGAAGTCTCCTATTAAAGGAGCGACGGGACATTTTCGTCCACATGTGAACAAGACGATGGCGTCTGATGACGACCTCGGGTCAAGTGTTACATGTTAGTACGTCTTGTTTCGTATTCGCTCTCTTGCTGAGGCCTCTGGTTTGGTTCTCAGCCTGTCGAGGGAGTGAAGCTGACAAACTCCTCTGGCCCGGCCGATATTTATTTTCTCATGCGGAGCTGTTCTCTCATTGGCTGAATTAAACCTCAGTGGGAGGTGCTTACACGAGTGCTCTGCAGTCTCGTTCGTTCCCTCCTCACAAACTGCTCGTCACAGTCGTTATACGACCTTTAAAGCCGCTTCATTCAGTCCTTCCTCTCTGTCTTGCATGTGTCTCTCTCCCCGACAGACTGAGAAGGATCTTCAGCATCCCTGAAGAGTTACGCACACGGTGACAACATGACTCTGGCAGGTAAATGCAGCCACAGCACAAAGTCCAACCTCCTCCCTGTTACTGTACACACTGCGTACGAGTCTAACGAGCATTTTCTCAGCCACATATCTGTGCATAGACATCATGAAGGTTATAATAACATAATGGGAGTGGTTAGGCACTGCCACTGGAGCAGGAGAGTAACATCAGCAGTCCTTGAATGCCTATTCATCATTTATTTTGAGTCAACACAATGTGTGTGTGTGTGTGTGTGTGTGTGTGTCCTCAGCCTACAAAGAGAAGGTCAAAGAGCTCCCCCTGGTGTCTCTGTTCTGTGCCTGCCTGAACCCACAGACTGCAGAAAAACCTACGTACAAGGCAGAAGGTAAAAATAAACCAGTCACACACACACACACCAACGATACAGGGAGAGTATACAGTGTTATAGCCACTGTGCATTCAACTGACTGAGACATGTAGACTGTAGACTGTATGGAAACCACAAACCACACCATGCACCAGAAGTCACATGCTGATGGTAACGTGTACGATCCCACACCACAGATGCGGTGGACCTCGGCTGGTGCGTCATCAAAGACGTGGAGGTGATCGAGCTGAACAAGCGGGCATCCGGCCAGGCCTTCGAGGTCATCCTCAAGCCTCCGTCCTTCGACGGCGTGCCAGACCTGAACACCTCCATGCCGCAGCGCCGCGACCCGTCTCTGGAGGAGATCCAGAAGAAGCTGGAGGCCGCAGAGGAGAGGCGGAAGGTGAGGGGAGGAGCTTCCACAACGAGAAACCCGATTGGACAGAGCCTAACCTGTAAACCTAACCCATAACCCTAACCCGAGCTATTTGTAGCGCATTGGAGCATTGTCAAACATCTGACAGGACTCTTTGTGAGCAGCCTGATTTATCAACTCTGGGGAGAAAAGGGTGGAAACGCATGAAAGGAAGGAGTTGATGGAAAGGAAGGGAGGAAACCCGAGCAGAGGGAGGCGGGAGGATGAAAAGAGGGGACATGAGAGTACAAGGACAATCACACAAGGACACTCACAATGGCTCATATTCATCAAGCAGAGAGTGTGGTGGAGAGAGAGGGGGAGGAAAGGTGAGAGGCGAGCTGGCACGGAGGAAATGTGTCCTGCAACAGGACGTTCAGCGGACGTCTGCAACGTCACGCTTCCATCAGCGGCCGTTCGTTTATTGAGCCGCTGGAATAATAATAATGTCTCTTCCTGCTAAAGTCAAAACTTCATGTAGTTGTTTCAGATCAGTTTCCTGTTTCTTCCTGCTTTTGTTGGTTTGAAGTGGGCGGGGCTTAGTTTGATATAAGAGAGGTCGTGCACCAATCAGGATTTAGCAGCATTTTGAATCAGATCAGCGACCCGACACAGGCACAGTGAGATAGCGCACATCTATGATCTGACATCACGAAGTGTTAAACTGTGAGAGTTGTCTGTAAATAAGCAGCCTTTAATAACGTCTTATATTTTTATATTCATGTATCTTTTGCATCTCAGATCTTAGTGTGAAAACTTTGGTTAGTCGGTCGTTTCTAGTCTCTTATCAGCGTATTATTGTAAATTGCGACGACGATACGATATCTGCAGATATCACAAAGATACGACTTTGATTCGGTTCGATACAGCTTCCTGCGATCGATCAGAGACGACATCATCAGCCCGTTTAACACAATCGGTTACATTTACATCAACTCCGATTTCTCTGACATCCAAAATATTTCCACACTGCCGACTTATTCCCCAGTGGGGAGTAAAAAATAGTCCTCATAGTCTTTTTCTCCGTCTTTTTCTTGGCCACTTGCCATTTTCATCATACGAATGACACACGCCAAAGAGACGAGTAAACAAAAACACAACGTCACACACACACAGTGTCTCCAGGGCCGGTGTCAGAGAGACTGAACATCTGAACCCATCTGAACATGACCCTCTGTTAATGCTGCCTGTCAGGTGTTCAGGTCCAGGTGGTCCAGTGCATATCCTGCCCCTTGTCTTGCCTCAAAGACCTCCCTGGTCGTGGCTGATATCCTCGTTCTCATCTGCAGTTAAACGGAGGTGAATATTTCCTGTTGATTTACCGTCAGTGCTCTCTGTCCCCCTCCAGTGCCAGGAGGCTGAGCTGCTGAAGCACCTGGCGGAGAAGAGGGAGCACGAGCGCGAGGTGATCCAGAAGGCCTTCGAGGAGAACAACAACTTCATCAAGCACGCCAAGGAGAAGCTCAAGCAGAAGATGGAGGCCAACAAGGAGAACAGGGAGGCCCTGCTGGCCGCCATGCTGGAGAGGCTGCAGGAGAAGGTACGGTCCAGTCTCTAACCCTCGCAGAGAGCTTGTACGAGGCGTATTGAACTATTGACGTTATTGAAAGAATAGTTTGACATTTTGAGAAATATCCAAAATAAATGGGGACAACAAAACTTTTAGTCTGGTGTCACGGTTTCAGTGCGCTGACAAGTTATAACACTTTAAAACTGCTACAAAGACGTGCAGCTCGAGAGATGAGTGCACGCCAGGCGCTCTGCAGGTAAACAGTGGTTTTGCTGGTGATGTGATGTAGCACTTTTGTGAAAGTGTGCCTCCAGGTGTGTGACAGAAGCACCAGCACATTGTCTCAGCAGCAGAGACACTCAGGATTACTGAAGTTACATTAGTGAGTCATAAAGTGTCCAGATGAGACCGACTGTCTCTCACGTCCCTGAGCTGAGAGGATACAACCTGAAACTAGAGAAGGCTCGTCAGGAATTAACTTGGCATTACACTGCACACACAGTTGTGTTGTTATGTTGTATAAACTACTTCGACATAAGTCCTCGGTGTTATTCATAGTAGAGGAGCCAACTGTCAGACTGTGACAAGTTAGCGACCAGCTACGAGCGAGGCAGGAGTGTAAAACCAGAGGCCTCTCAACTAAATCTGGAAAGAGCCACAAAACTAGAAAAAGTAACGTGCACGATCACGTGAATCACTGACTTCACCGACAGAGTAACAACAGGTAAAGCAGCAGCTGTGGATCAAATGATTGGTTGTTTAACACAGGGACGCTCCCTGCGCCTGCAGCTTGTAGTAGTGTTAATAACTGAAACTCACACAGAGAAGCATCGCGACATGACCTACATTTCTGTCCCCGATCCAATGTTGAACCCAAGTCGTCGCCATTGGTTTTCATATTGGTACGCTAGCAGCAAGCTAATGTAGCCCAGCACACAGAGCCCGGCTACCATCATCTCCAAGCTCACAGATTAATACATTATGTCGTTGTTTTGTCCATCACCAACACATACAAAGTTTCAGGCATGCCAGATTTGAACGGCAGCTTGTTGTTTATCAGATCTGAATTTCTGCTCTTCCTTTAGTCAGCAACGTTTTTATTGAGTCCAAATGTTCGAGTGTTTTCTTGAGTGCAAGTGAGGCGAGCCTCGTAATAAACTGGGCTTCTATTTTAACACTTGATCAGCGATCATGAATAATATATGAGGAGGAAAAGAGTTGTTAGCTCTCGATCATTCCCCCGTTCACATCTTTACGAGCTGCTGCTGAGCCGCTGCCTCGTCCTGCCAGCATCTCCCCTCCCTCATCAATGCTAATGTATTCATGAATGCTAATGAGTCTGGTGCTGCTGTGTGTGTCTTGCAGGACAAACATGCAGAGGAAGTGAGGAAGAACAAGGAGCTGAAGGAGGAAGCCTGCCGGTAGATGAGCAGAGAAGAAGGAGCGAGTCTGGGAGTTTTCTGAGTCGGTAACACAAAAAAAAACAAAAAATGAAATGAAAACAGTGCAGAAAAAAAGAACTCAAAAGCAACTCGAACAAAAGGGGAAAGACCAGTTTTCATATTTGATGTACGCTGTAGCGGTTCTGACAAAGCTGTACAAAGTTTAGCAACTCTTGATGTTGAAATTCAAAAAGGATCTTTTTTTCTAAGGGAACGTGGGCGGGGGGGCGGCTACAAAACACACTATTACAAATGTCAAAAGAGAAAGTGGCTGTTTGTCGAATGAAAGGAGGCGAACGTTTAAATCGTAGCTCTCTCGTGTCTTCAGTCAGAGAAGCAGGAGTTTATTCCCTGCGTGACGTTTCAGCAGCGTCACCTGAGCTGTTCACAGAAACTGTCACTGATTGAAGCCAATTTGGCAGCAGAACAACCAATCACACTGTTTCTGTCCAACAGACTGTGACTGTAGAGGAGGGAGCTGCGATCTGAAGTCTCACCTTGTTAAAAAATAAATAATAACAATAATAATAATAATAAGTGCGATGTGCTTGAAAAAAACTGGACACAGATGTAGTTTAGGAGTCAGTCACAACCAGGACAAGTGAGAGTGAGTCCCAGTCTTCTCCAGTCTTTGATTTACAGGATATTTCCCAGTCGATACACATAAACAGAACACAACACACGAGCTGCTGCTGGACTCAAAGTAAAGTTGATTTCCCTGGGTCCGCCGCTCTCATGCTAATTCTTCACTGCACCGGTTTGTGGGGGGATTGTTGGGTTCACCGGGGACGTCTGCGTCTGCTAAACTCTGGTTCATGAATATAAAAATGAGGCTTTTGTTTCCTTACAGTGCTCTCCGGGAGAAAAAAGAAAGACGCTCTGCTGTTTTCTGCCACTTTCAGGCTCTTTGTGAAACTTTAGCTGTAGTGTAGTCGTAGAACAGTGACATGCATTCGAGTCTCTTTAGATTTAGAGCACTGACTGCACTCTTATTTCATTAAGCACAACTCAAAAGCACATATGCATACATGCAGGGCAGTGAGTATATACAGCATTAACAATAATAACATCACAACTGGTAGCAAACGATAGAAGTAGTTCAGAATTTGGACACGTTTGGGTTTGAAGCGATGAGTTTTGGAGGTGAGCAGTCGACGTCTCCCTTTGCTTTGGCATGTGTCGCTGTGCTCTGATTGTCAGTTTATTATTGAAACTAAAAGAGTCAAACAGATGAGATCTGCTCGAGTTGTTGAGTCATACTGACTTGATTGGGATGTCTAAAACATTTGCACTGTACCGGGGGAGTCGTGAAACTTTGGGGTTTGTACTTGCTGTAACTGTGTGTCGCTGTGTGTCTTCGAGGCTGGATTGATTGTATCTATTTGGCATGGTCAGTAAAAACAGCTTGACTGAAATCACACTTGTGCTCTCGTTCTCGTCATTGATCATTTGTCGACTGTTAACTTTCCTTCAGCTTCTTTAATCAGCGTGAGCGTTTACATCCACCTCCGTGCTCACAACACTGTCGCACACCTGACTCCACCGTTACACCTCAACCTGTCCCCCTGCAAACAACAGCAGGTAGGAACCAATATTCTCTCCAAGCAAGAGGACGTGAAACGTAACTTAAATAGTAATTAAAGTGCCATATATGAAAGCCTTAGTAATTATGTCTTCAACCTAAAGTACAAAATAATGCAGTGTGAATAACTCCTTCTTAAATAGTGTAATTCACCACAGTGTACTTAAATAACAATAAGATAATATCCTGTGTACAGTCACTGCTGTTATACAAGTGGTAAAAGGCTTTTTTGCCCTCAGTCTGGCCTCTCAGGTTACATACTGCACAGGCTGAAATACAAACCTGCAGTGACAGCTCGGCCTGTTTGGTTCTGTACTAAAGACACACTAGAACTGAACATCAGTCCAGATGAAGACAGTGAAGCACAGTTAGATGATCTGTGCACAGTGGAGCCCTCTACAGGAGATGTTAGTCTTTGTCAGTCACAAAACATCACAATGAGGCCACACATGCCATAAATATCTATAAACGGGGGAATCAGAGCCGCTGCAGCTGCTCAGAGCCGGTCAGCTCTGCAGGAGAGAGTCCGGTACGGATCCAGAACTTCTGGTCTGATCCGGAGACGTTTACCGACCGGAGGAGAGCTCAGAGATTACTTTTTAACTTCTGGGATTAAAAAGAGGGTTTATCTTCACTCCTGTTCATCGACCTGACTGCAGGTGACCTCCGTTATCTGGTGTTAATGTTCTGTGATGTTCAGCTAATAGTGAGTTCTGGATTAACTGGGTTGACCTGAGTTTAAACAGTGAACTGTAATCTGGCTGTTTGGGGCAGATAAAGGACGCGTGAGTAACACAACTAACACAAATGAAACACAAATCCTGCAGTCAGACTCACTTTACTGGTGATATAAATACACATTTAACCAACCAGCACTGCAGATACAAATATAGCTGACATGACTCAGGCACAGTTGTGAGAGTGTGTAGTGATTTTTATCTCCGTCACACCGAGAAAGTGATTCACGTCTCTCGGCTCTGGTTTGTGTGCTGATGTTCAGACAGCAGGGTATCAGTATCGCACTGATGTTACCAGCCTGGGTTTTACTTGGTACTGGATCGGAAAAGAAATCAGCGGTATCGCACACAACTAGTAAAAACGTGAATATCCAGCGTGGCCTTTAAAAGGACACAGATGCAGTATTTTATTATTCACTGCATCTAAAGCTCCAAACATAAACGTACATTAGACAATAAAAAATGTTTTATTCAACAAGAGTTAATATTTCACAGTTAGACTTCAAAGTTTGGATAAAAAACTTTAATAAAACCTTCTGATATTGTTCACAATGTAATAACAGGGTCATGATGAAATGTGAAGTGAAACAGCGATTAAACCTGAAAGAAATGAAAATAAGACACAACATTAAAACACACACACACACACACACACACACACATTAACATATCAAATACAAATCTAATCTATTATCTCTAATATAACACCCGAGCATGAGTCAGCTGTCCTGAGAAAACACATCGAGAAAATATTTTGAATTAATCATACTACTACTACTACTACTAATAATAATAATAATAATTAACAGCTTAATACATCACTTTCTAAAAGAAAGTGCTTTATATGGCTGAAACATTTAATCTGCAATGAAACCAATAAAATCAAGAAAATTGAAAATAGTACAAAAACAAAATAGAGCAGAACACATAATAATAATAATAATAATGATAATAATGATAATAACTAATAATAATGATAAAGCCATGAATCAACACTATGATTCATTCATTAGGTGTCTTAATAACACAGTTATTATTGTTAATAAGTCACTAAACGAACACTAGTCCTCGTGGTCGACAGCTGAGGATGACCTGAAGGGTCCCACTGAGGCCGCTCTGTCCTCTTCTGTCCACAGGGGGGCACCGCAACCAACACAAGTTCCTTTAAACTGTAAAAGTACAGTGACCCTGTCGCTGACCTCAGACCTGTGGTGTGTCACTGCTGTAGGACGCTGGGCCTCACGCAGGTGCAGCCCACTGCGATCGTCTCCGTCCCCAGCAGGAAGGTGTACTTCTTCCTCGCCTTCCTCCCTCTTCTGTTACCGGGCCTCAGGACTCTGCAGCGGGACGGCACAATTAATGAGGACTGAATACACACAAATACATGAGACATGATGACATAGATCATTATAAGACTAGTGTTTGATCATCTCGCTCTCAACAAACAAGGACAAATTGTGAGAAGTCTGTTAATGACTCATGTTTGATAGCTAACGTGCTAGTGCTAACCACTAATTTCGTAGCAGCCAAACTAACATTGAGAGAAAAGCGTCTGTAAAACGGTGGATACGAGACACGACTCGTTTCACTGTCAGGATTTGAGCCATTCGGTCCAATAACATTTGGAAAGTCTAGAAGAGCCGCACGATTAAATGATTTCATCCCTGTTCAAGTTAGCCGGGCGCTAAACCGGAAGTTAGCCAGCTCGGTCGGAGGACATCTCCAGTGTGCTCGCTCTGTCGGCCATTTTGGCTTCATGTGCCACTGAGCAGCTTTCATAGAAATGAACGGGACTTCACCTCTGTGGCTGTGTCCAGGTACAATTATAATGCATTTGGTGCTAACGTGCACTAGTGTACATTTGCAACGTTTGCTAGTGCACAAATTGGCAAAACACAGGACGTAAGTACTGTGGGATTATGGGAGTTGTTGTCTTCAGTGTGAGAAAACCAACGCTGCTGATGAAAATCTATCTGAGGTGACGCAGACGGCAGAAATGTTCACGGAGGAGTTAATGTTTGAAACTTTGATCCACGTCATGTTCAGTCTCTGTGTCCTGGACGTCATCAGGCAACATCTGGATTTCTCACCGTTTGAACATTGTAAGTAGACAACTCGACAAAATATTCTATATATTATAATATATTTTTACATTTAAATGCAGAAATGTTACATATTATATCTTTAAGTACAGTGAATGCATCATCTGTTAGAAATGCCAAACCCGTTGTACTGCCTCTCAACAGGGAGGTCAGTCAGGAAGGAACTGGCACCACTGTCTCTAACATTAATATTTAAAAGCGTCTGAGTTTTCTTTTCTTTTCATGCGTCGTGTCCTCGACACTCTGTGATAAGTCTTGCGGCGGTGCAGAGTCTGACCTCAGTGTTCCTCTCTTGTACATAATAAACATCAGATTACTTTTAGTTTTCAGATTCTCGCTGCTTCAAGCCGTAATAGAAGTGAAGTGATTTATCAGCCATGTGTCTCATAATATACACTCACACACTGTTCACCTCCTGGGAAACACTGATCTGCTGTCAACCTCGCCGGGAGGTTTACATTAAAACAATCTGGTGAAAAAGAAACGCAGATCTTTGACACGATACTGAGCCTCTGCCTCTGAATACTAACTTCCTTTGTCTGCCTCATTGATAAACCATCAGTTTACACTGCTGAGTGGCGCCTGCCCTTGTTATGTCCCACCCTGCAGTTTGTTTCAACAGGAAATGCATCAGATAGAGAGATAAGTGCTCATCAAATTACAATTCATGGTATTATTTAGGTTGGCTCGACATCACTTGTAGCACTAGAAACAAAAGCAGAGGCAGAAACTGCATCATTAAGACCACGGTGGCTGACCTGTGGAGGACCAGGCCCTGGTAGTAGATGGGTTTAGCCTCCAGGGCTGCATCCTCTCCTCCACCCTGCAGGCTCAGACAGCCGGAGGTCAGGCACTGAGCGTGAGAGATCTTCTGCGGCAGGCGAGACGGCACAAAGGATTCTCTAGAGAGGGAAGGAAGACACGTTAATGATTCAGATTACAGGCTTCAAAAGTTTAAAACTTTGGCACAAACTGTAAAGAGATGAAATAAAAAACGCCTCACCTGTACGTCCAGGGCGACAGAGACATGTTGGCGATGTCTGAGGTGGACACGCCGCCGATCTGAATGTGCACCGAGGGATCCAGGTGCAGTCTCACCGTCCTGCCCTTCAGTCCGGTTCCCCGCCCCAACTCCACCGAGACCGTCTGGCCTTTCCTGGTGGCGTGCAGCAGCGTGGCCAGGCCTAGCACCAGCAGAGCTCTCAAAACCTAAACAGGAGAACCCCGAGGACGGGCAGAGGACAAACAAACAGACAGCAGCTGTCGAGAAGTGGCTGAAAGTTTTCAGTCCATTGATAAATGTGTGAGTGCTCCGATGGTGTTATTGCACACACTCTAACATTTAAAGGCAAATGAGGGCGATGAATGAAAGACACAAACTCACCAGCTGCATGACCGAGTCGTCTCACCTGCCTCCACCAGCGCCGCTCTGCTGTCTGCTGACGACTACACGCTCTGTGTTTATATGCAGCCACACTGTGTTTGTGTGTGTTGGCAAGATGTGCGCTGCATTTCCGCTATGACATGTCGATCTGCAAACCAGATAAGATTTTTTTTGGTCAGCAGTTTTTTTCTTTGTGGTGCCTATTTTAGATCCACCTGTGCGGGCGTATGTTTCATTGTCTTGGCTTCTGTCATTACAGTACCTGACACCACACATTTCAGACACAGAGAGAAGAAACAGATTTGAAAAAGCATTCTTGCATTTAAATAGAAACTTTGTACTTCTCTTAAACTTTTTTTTTTCTCATGAAGTCACAGTTGATCGAGAATTTCAAACTCTGATGAGCGAGGTGACACCTTCATATCTGAGCCGTCAAAAGGTGTGAAAACTTTTTTCACGTCGCTGCGAAATCAGAACGCTGCATCGTGCTTTCACGGCAAAAAAGATGGTTTTGAGCTGGAAGGAAACGAGCCGGCGATGTGAAACTCCAACTGAAACATATTTCACCAGTGGCCAAACCAAACCAGAGGGGATTTCTTCAACCCAAGTTAAAACAATCAAACAACTATTTGTGATGTCCTCAGTTTAAAAATAGGCCTGCAAGAGATACGGTTTGAAATCCCACGACATTTCATAACTATCCTCAGTGGTGGTCTCCGGATGATTGAGGGGGCGAAAAAATAAAAAGGGCACCAGCTGCGTGCGGCGGGGCACCAGCGTTCAGAAAGTCGTGACACATTTATAGTAAAACGGTCACAAACCCCGGCTGAGATTTACATTTTTTATCACGTGATTATAACTGCAGCTCCGTGATAAACATGTTTTACTGGGAGGGCACGTTACCATGTTTTATCTCAGAGGGCATCACTTTGTTACGTCCTCAGAGACAAATCAGTGTGAACTTCAATCTGAGTTACATAAAACACATCACTAGTAGCTCCACCTACTCACTGCCATCCCACGCCAAACGATGTAGGTCAAGTGACCTGACCTGAAAGTCGTCTGGTTCTGGGAATAAATCAGCATAACGACTAACGAGCAGCGTGATAACATCTTCTCTCCGTGTCTCGACTCAAAGGAGCCTGCTAACTGGAGCACAGCCCGACTGGATGTTAAGAGAAATGGTTTCAGAACATGTTGAAGCTGCGTCACGACGTTACAATCAAACTATTAAAGAAAATGATCGACAATGAATGACCAAGATAGATCAACGTGAAGATAGACATTTCATAACTGGAGTTTTTATGAAGCAGCACACGAGCAGCCTCACCATCAAACACAATACTGCAGGTTGCACTGTATGGAGGCCAATTTAAAGGTGCACTCCGTCACACGAGGATCCAACGAGGGTCGTGTGATACATTTATTTTGTCTCATCATTATGATTGAGTTTAATCAACATAAAAACAAATAGTTTAATGTCACTGTAACATTTATATTCCCTGCACAAATTCTTTTGTTGTGTGGTTAATGTGACACACTTTGTTTTGTGTCCGTTGTATTCGTACTTTATTCCACTGACCTAAAAAAATTTAAGTTGAGCGAGCAAGTTTTAATCACGTTCACGAGTGTGAAGGTCCACGTGACGTGACTGTGTACACAGGCTCTGAGCGAACATCCACCTACGTCTAATAACAGCAGCACCACGACGCTGTGATGGAAAACCAAGATGGACGATGAATTTGAAGACGGGCTGTGTGAAGACGTCTGTCACTGCCTGCCACCTCCCTTCTTCTTTGTGATTGTTTGAAACACACAGCAGCTCTTCTTTTTCATTTAGGATGTTTTTGATTTGATGCACATGTGAGGAACACAACGATCTACTGACCTGAACTACTAACGTCCATGGTGGAGTATAATCCAGGCCTGAATCTGAATAATGTCTTTCCAATGTCTGATAAAATAACCCTGCTGACGTCACTCTGCTTTTAGCTCTATTTTGGTCTTTACCGACACTCAATGGGAAAAAAAACTTCTTCTGTGGCGGCTAAATGTCACTGTATCTACCAGCTGCCAGGTTGCTATCTCAGTCTGTGTGCTGCTGCTGGGCAGCTGGCGTACAGTGGGTTCATCAATACTTCAGACATATAAACAACATGCTGAAAGATGCTGCCCTGCAGAGCTGAGGGGAGCTGCAGAGACAGACTCTGTGGGTTTGTTGCTGCCAGTCAGCACTTTCCCATTACAGGTTATTTATTTAAAAATATTAATTAGTGCAGCTCTGAAGATGACGCTCCTTAATTCAGAGCACAAGTATGTGGAAACAAAACTGGCTGATTGGCGGCACAATTTGGCTTTTAGGTTTTACATGCAGGAGGCCTGTTTTAGTTTCCAGAGGTTTTACCACGATGAGCAGAGCTGCAGCTCTTTCCCTCTTTTCGTAATGTTTCTATCTTCTGTTGCCGAACAGAACTTCCTCTTTCTCCAAATTATTCCCAGTGAAGTGCTCCGACAAGCCAGTCAACTAGTTCGGTCGGTTATATAACACTGAGCCGCTTTATTTCCCAAAGGCTCGACACCAAGTGACGGCGTCAAGTTCAAGATCATTTATTCATGTTGCCGCTCGTTGCGAGTGGAGTCGAAGCTTTTACATCCAGCCAATCAATAATCAATCACAGGACGAAATGAACAACAGATGAAAGGGAGAGAAGAGAGCGAAGTTCAAGACAGAATATTAATGCAGAGCCGCCGGTTTTATATCCACAAAGAGCGATGAGATGATCTGGGATCAACTTTAAGAGGAAAGTGTTGGTTAGGTGGAGCTGTGGTCAGAAATGAGATGGGAGAAATAAACTGCTGCTGAAGTGAGTTCAGTGTCCCACAGTTCATGTTGGTCCCGGTGCAGCTCAGATGAAGACAGGTGGCCGGAAAAAACGACTTTCACCTCATCTGATGCGTTTCTACTGAAGAGCATGAAAGGAAGATGAATATCAACGACTTCCTCACTGAACTCACTATAAAATCCCCCTCATCAGTCTGTACAGCTCAGTGAGTTTCTGCAGATGCTGACACTGTCGTGA
The DNA here is from genome assembly GCF_965226575.1 of Pagrus pagrus. Lineage (NCBI taxonomy): Eukaryota > Metazoa > Chordata > Actinopteri > Spariformes > Sparidae > Pagrus > Pagrus pagrus. The sequence goes on along the minus strand of NC_140200.1, from coordinate 1,931,806 downwards.
ACTGCTTCTGATGCATCTGCAGTTCTCTCGGCCTGCTGAAGTAGCCTACTCAGTCTGGACCTTACTGAAAGGATCAGCAGTTCTGATTACACTGAAATGAGGGAAAGTAACGAGAGAGAAAGGTAAATGTTTGAATGTAGTGCAGCTTCAGTTCTTCCCCTCTTGTTGGAAAACTTCCAGGGAATGAAGAAAACGTTTGCACACGTTGGACGAGATCATTTTTCTCAGTCAGATTTATTCGTTGTCTTGAAGTGACATTTCAGGAGTTATTTATGTGAACCTCAACTAGGAAGCTAAGGCCAGCAGCCGGTTAGCTTAGCGTAGCATAGAGACTGGAAATGGAGGGGAAACAATTAGTCTCGCTCTGTTGGAAGGAAGCAAAACCTTCATGAGAACACAACTTGTTTTTATTCTCTTTCTCTAAGCTAAGAGCTGCTTGTAGCTCTGTATGTACCAGACATGTGAACGTGATAGCGATCATCTCATCTATGCACCATAGCAAGTAAGTATGTTTACCAAAATGTTGATCTAAACTATAACTAAAGAGAAAAGAACAAGCCGTCACTGGTAATTCGGTAATTTTGAGTCTGACGAGCAGCTGCAAAAGAAACTAAAACTAAAGACCTGGCTGAGGGGAAAGACGCGAGGCTGTAGCTTTTGATACAGTTTGTGATATGAGTCAGCCGTGGGTGTTGCAGAGAGGTCGTCGCCTCGTGTCCTGGATGATGGTGGCAGCAGGTGCAAGCTCATCATGTGTGTTCGGTGCACTGAAACACAGTTGGGTAACGTTACGGGGCCCAGAGAGTGGGTGCAGCGACGCTCTGCAGCCCCACCGCCTCAACCAACATCTGCGTCATGGTGAACCTGATCAGTGTTAATGGGGTGAAGCAGAGCAGTGATTTTCTCAGCCGTGCACCGTACAGACCTGCAGGGCCCGCCTCCCACACAGAGCAGGGTCTGGATTCACTTGGGGGCTGTCAGACGATGTTTCTTGTAAACACGCTGCTAAGGAAGCAGAAAGAGGTTTAATGATTTGAGAACAGCTCTTCTGGGAAATCATAAAGTCCCCGAGCGTAACAGAAGCATTTTCTCCAGAAAATTGTATTTACTTAAAAGAACACAGCACAAAATGACCAACATTAGCTGAGCAGTGACGCTCCTGGAGATGCAGAGGTAGATACTGTACACAAAGCTGTTTCCAAAGCATTACATTTTATTTTTTAATACACAACTACACTTACATTTCAAAACTCGTCGTTATCTATTTACAAATGCAGACAGCAGAAGTGTTGGTGGAGCTACTTAATGACGTCCTCACAGGCTTCACTGCTGGATCCTGCCTCTGTCAGATGAGCTGAGCTGCTCAGTTACAGTAACAAGGACATTAGAAAGTATCACGACCACGATGGAACAGAACTGAAGTGCAGAGAGGATTTAAACTGGACCCGTCTCCACTGCTCCTGCTGGCAAACACACAAGCTGATGAACAATAATGGATCCAAATCCATCGATAACTGAATACAAACGAGGCGTCCAGTATTTACATCTGAATATAAACCACTGCTTCTTCCAGAGTCCATGAAATCAAACCGTCCTCTTCCTCCCCTCGCTCAGATGAGGAAGATGATGTCATCGGCCACCATGACCTGGTTGTCGTCCTGCATGCGGGTCAGAGCGGATCGGACCTCTGGCTCCGAGAATCGGTTCTCGCGCCCCTTGTTGATGTCGTCCATCAGTGTCTTCATCTTCACCGACTGAGCGTGAGCCGACTGGAAGACTGCGAACAGGGACGACTTGAACTCCTTCAGCCTGGAGGAGACGAGCAGCGGACCGGTTACATGTCATGAAGCACGTCGTTAGTTTTCTGCTCAAACTTAACACAACATTGAATTTATAGACTTTCCTCATTTCAAGCCCTCATCATCTGTTCTGATTGATGACACAGATCATGAAATATGATCATTTATTGAGCGTTTGCACTTCACACTGTTACTAAGCGGTTTGAATCAGTCACCCACCTCTCTGCAGAGACGTCGGAAGCTTCAGCCTGTGGCGTGGCATCCATCGCCTCCTCCTCCTGACGTGGCTTGGCTGGTTTCTGGGTGCCGGCCTGAACTGAAAATGAGAATAAAAACCAGTGTGAGAACTGAAACCCATTTCCCAAAGTGAGTCTCATTCACAAGATCCTGATTGGTTATTGATTTACAGTTATAAGACCAACTTTGCTCCGACATGAAACAACTTCTGAGAGAATTAATGCTGAAATTTTTTACCATGAACCCTTAAAAAAAAAAAAATCTGAATGTTTACATTAAGAATTCACAGTTTCAGAGATTTGTGGTTAAAATCTGCCAACTGAAAAAATTTAGTATCCAGTTACTAAACATGCTGACAAGAGAACAAGAAGGTTATGACAGATGTGAATGTGTGTTTCAACAGAAGTAGAAACTTGCTATTAAAACATTGCAGGTACAGGATTTTAAAAGCCCCTGGAAACTGTTTAAAATCCTAAAAATGTAATAATACGCTCAGGACCAACAGGTCTTAGCTGGATGTGCCATATTTAGTTATTTTTCAGCGCAGGTGGAAGAGTCGTTCAAATCCTGCCTCAAGAATATTTCTTCACGCTACACAAGTATCATCAGCAACTTGAACATGAAGTATCAAAAGAAAACATTTGTTGTGAAGCAGAATGGACCCTGAGTTTTATATATTACAGTGTATCTGGTCAAGGCTGCAGGACTTTAAGCATCTGAATATACGATTTTGTGTTTTATGTAAAATGTTAAGCTGTAAAACTGACAAGTGAACACAGCTGTCAGACGCAAGAAGAGCAAAACACCCCTCGAACGTGTGGTGGAGTAGAAGTAGCAGAAAAGTATCTCAAATGTAAACGTACACCATCACCGTCCTCTGAATGAGCTGGGACATACGTCTGCATGCAAGTTGTACTACGCTGTATTATGTCATTGTGTATATACGCTGCGATGGACAGAACAGAACAAAGGTCAGAACTGGACCATGGGAAGAAGTAAACTGTGTCTGTGTGTTGACTGATGAGTCACTGAGACGGTGAAGGCAGCCGGCTGCAGTCTGTACGTTACACTTACTCTCTGGGACGTTCTGCTCCTCACTGAAGTCATACGGGCTGTAGGGCTCGCTGCCCTGAGAGCCACGCCGCCCCCTGCAGGACACACATGGTACCGTTATTAAAGACTGACAACAACAACCGTTTGTTTTTTATATATTTAACTTGCAGCCATCCGTGTGTACACTGGGAGATTCAGAGTGAGACTAGAACATGTCAGTGAGTGTGTACCTCTTCCTTGCAGTCTTCTGTGAAGGCTCAGTGGCCGACACCTCCTCCTCGTCCTCCTCTGAACCAGAGTCCCTCTCTTTTCTCGAACGTTTCTTCTCTTTCTCCAGAACCTGCAGAACACACCACAAGCCTCAGACATGAGCTTCATTCACATTACTTCACCCTGGAGTCTGGGGAGGAAACACATCATCGTTCTGTCCGTCAGCAGCACAGACCTTTTTGAAGTAGGCAAACTGGACGAGCTCCACAGCCACCTCCGAGTCCTCCAGCTCAACGGCTTTGCTCATTCGGGCCTTGGCATGTGCCGTGGACAGACGGATCAGAGTCTCCAGCGTACGGGCCGTCACAGGAGAGGTCTGAGGAGGAAGGAGGTCAGAGTGTGATCATGTTGTCCCAGCACATCAGGTAGCAGGTAGAGTGATTCTTTTAAACCGTCACCAGGAGCCACAGATCATTTGTTCAGCCTGCTAAAATAACTAGTCTACATACGTTGTCACTGTGGGCTGTGACTACACACTAATTACACTCAGTTTGATGCCGTTTTGAAATTAGTACATATCATTTTGTTCTCTACAAAAATTAAATATGTAACATTAATTGTTGAAGCTGCTCCAAGACGCTCAGCTTGCCTCTGGCGGTGTCTCGGGATAAAAGTGAAACAGAGTCTCACTTTGTTTTGCCGCCGTCGTACTGACAGACGACAGAGCATCTTTCCACGGCTGTGACGCCTCGTCAGCGGTCCACCATGAAAAAATACGTTTTAATTTTTCAGAATCCATGATACAGATTCTGGTTTCTGCTGTATTGATTGTGATAACGTATCAATGAGACCAACAGTTGTAGGTTTCAGGTATTGTTGATGCCGGCTCACTGGGACATTTACATACAACTGAACCACTGTTAATGTTAGAAGTGTTATAACCTTTTCCTTCCATGAAAACAAATCAAAAGACCTCTGGCAGAGGACGCTGGGAGGAAGGTGAGCTCCAAAACCATGTGTACTGACGAGTGTGTGTGTTTATCAATAACCTGTCTTCATATAAAAGGTGTGTGTGGGTTCCTGCTCACCCTGGCGATATCAGCACCCATCTGCTCCTGGCCCCTCAGCCTTGAGTACTCTTCTGCGATGTGATTGGCTGCCTCCTCTGTCAGCACGGGTGTCACAGCTTTGGCGATGTGGATGTACTTCCTCATGAACTCCTTACTCACGATCTTATCCCTGAAACACAGGAAACATTGAGTTATTCACTTAAATACAGTAACCTCACTGTTTATTGTTCTTTACTAAACTAGCTCATCTGTTAGAAAACTAAACGTAGGTTGTTGTTGTTGTTGTTGTTGTTTTTCCATGCCGTGGCAGATAGTGTGCATGCGTACTTCTTTCTCTTGCTTCCATGCAGCAGGTTGTTGTGTTTCTCGTAGATCTGCAGCTCTTCGTGCTCTTCTGCAATTGCGTCTGGGTCATCTGTGGCCAGGATGTCGACTGTCCCGCCCAGAGCCATGGCTGGAAAACCAAGAAAACACAGTTAGACTCTTTTTTTAAACAAATACTGGACAAACAAAGTGTTAAAAAGTCCTGAGGGACAGTACCTGCTCCCTCCTGCTCACGGGGGTCACGGTAGCGGTGCATCCTCAGCACGTGATCTGAGATCTCGCGGTCCTGCTCGGGATCCATCTGATCCAGCACGATGAACAGGAGGTCAAAACGGGACAGCAGGGAGTCCTGGAGGCCGATGTTCTCCATGGGGGTTTTGTACTGGTCGTACTGCAGAGACAGAGCAGGTTTTTAACTAAAGCTCAGAGTTGAGCAACATGTTGGCATCTGAAGGTCAAACACGTTGGCGGATCACTCACTCTGCCGTAGACGGGGTTGGCAGCCGCCAGCACGGAGCAGCGGGCGTTGAGGCGGGCGTGGATGCCGGCCTTGGCGATGGTGACCCGGCCCTGCTCCATCACCTCGTGGATGGCCGTGCGGTCCATGTCGGACATTTTGTCGAACTCGTCGATGCACACCACGCCACGGTCAGCCAGCACCATGGCACCTGCCTCCAGACGACGCTCGCCTTCGGGAGAAAAAAATAATAAAAACACAGAGTGAGCAGGATCAACTCAGAAAACTGACGTGTCAGACACAGTCAACAATTATTTTCAACCCATCAATCAGTTGTTTGGTTTATAACATCAGAAATTAGTGAAAGATATTCAGTTTACTGTCATAAAGGAGGAAATAACATAAAATATTCACATTCATGAAGCTGGAATCACAAATTTAGACAACCAAGCTGCCAATTAATGAAATTGTTGATGGCTAAATCAAGTTATCGTTGCAGTGTACAGATGTAAGTGTGTGTCATACCGGTCTCCTGGTCAGTGGTGACTGCAGCAGTCAGACCCACTCCGGACGAGCCTCGCCCTGTGGTGGGGATGGCCCTGGGCGCCGTGTGGAGCACGTAACGCAGCAGCTGGGACTTTGCTACCGACGGATCACCTGGTGAAGAAGAAAACATGGCGAGAGATCTCATTAACCACAACGTCCTCAACACGTGTCCTGGCTGAACAAGTACGTTAGCAGCAAAAAACTCTGGTACCGATGAGCAGGATGTTGATGTCTCCTCTGATACGTGATCCGTTCTCCAGCACCTTCTCCACGCCGCCCAGCAACATGCAGAGGATGGCCTTCTTTATGTACTCGTGGCCGTGGATACTGGGAGCCAGTGAGCGAGACAGCTGGTCAAACACATCCTGAGGGAAAACAGTTCAAGTTAAAAGAATGGAAGAGCTCCCAGTCCCTACCGCTAGCTGCACAGCTAACTGAGCTAACTGAAAAAGCCTGGTGATATATGTTGCCCACCTCCATTTGTTTCAAGTAGCCTATGAATTTGACAGGTGGCCAAATCTTACAAACTGCACCTTTAAGTTGAAGTGACAACAATTTCACGAAAGCTTGGACCGCTGCGAGCCTCACCATGGAGCGAGTCCTGCTGAAGTTCCTGATTTTGGCGACGTCGTCCGCTGAGAAGTAAGGAGACACTTCCTTGCTCATCTGTTTCACGTGGCAGGCGATCATGATGGTTCTACGTCGACAGAAGGTGACAGATTAATAACAGCACGTGGATAAACTCAGCAGCTCCGGTGCATGTTTTACTCCAGCTCACCTGAACGTGCCAGAGGTGAACCCTCCCTTCTTTCCGGGCAGGCAGCGGTACGTTCCGATGACCTGGACTCTGTCTCCGGGTTTGACCACGTCCACCAGGTCGTTGTCCAGGATGATGTCCACAGAGCGAGGCAGCTGTCCAGCGGGGGCTTTCTCTGGCATCTCCTGCACCGTAATGGTCTGGTGGTCCTTGTAGATGGAGAGCCCAAACTCCGTCTCCAGAGGGTTGTTCTCCTCGTCCTGTCGAGAGAGGAGGAGGAAGTAAAGTTAAGACCATCGCTGTTAATCAATCTACAACAGAATACCTGCAAGTATCTGAAAAGTAAACAGAAACATCTTCTTCTGCAGTTACCTTGGTGGGGTAGATGGCGCTGGAGGGAAATGCATCCAGCGAGGTCATGTCGGTGTATTTCCTTTCCATCGTCTTCTTGGTGGCTGGACAGTAGTGGACGCTGCGCACGACTTTAGGACGCACCAGAGAGCCTGAAGAAGAACGAGAAGAGGAAAATCATATCCAAGTTCTTAACGTTGCCTTCGAAGGGAAACATTTTGAAACAAGCGATCAACAACAATCGACTCACATTTGGTGATGATGCCCTCCACACACACCATGCTGCCCAGCAGGCGGGAGGTCAGGGTGCGGGGGGTGACGTGCTTGGTGCCGAAGCTGCCCTCCAGGCCGATGTAGAACTCCTCGTACTGCTTGGCGTAGGTGGCGTCCACCGAGGCCACCAGGTCCTTCAGAGCCCGCTGGAAGGCCAGCAGCTCCTCAAAGGCATTGCCCATCAGCCTGACGGAGACAAGGAAACATTTGAGTCCTGGATGAAATGACAGCTTTTACTTTGACTCTGGGTCAAACACGTGTGTCATGGTTTTCAAATTCATGCCGTCTTCCTCGTGTGACAATAATGCTCGCAATAAACGCCTGCCAACAACAACACGTGAAACCAAAGTAAAACTTTACATCTGTGGTACGGAAAAATGGCGTCCTCTGATCCAGCAGCACCCTTGGACGATTTAGTAACAAAGAAAGGCGACACTTCAGTAATATGGAAGTATTTCAGCTTCAAAGAGACAAAACTATTCAAAACCTGTATATCAAATATGGTAAAGCTCCACCACATCCATTACAGTGAATACTGAGCTGAAGTTCGACTTTTAACAAAATAAATAAATCTCAAATCTAAATCAGATTTTCTTTTTTCCCCCAAATCAAAAATCATCTGAAGTAAAAGATGGCGATAACACTCACATGTAAAGTGTGTTATCTACAATAAATACATTGCCGACAGCCAAAAACTACCATTTCTTCAAATGTTTCAAAACATGAGCTCAAATTTTAAATGTCATGACATCAAAAACATTGAATATGAACGAGAACAACTTTTCACCATGAACATATTTACATGTTTGTATATTTTTGACCACCTTATGCATCTAAGGGTTAAAAGAAGTGTGTGTTATTTAATCTGTTTTTACATTCATGTCAGAGTTTACACACACACACACACACAGGCTCCCCTCCTTACTTGGCAGCCCGGGCCTCGTTCCTCCTCCTCAGGTCGTTGATGTTGACGATGAGTCGAGCCTTGTTCTCACCGATCATGTCCCGGACTTTGCTCTGGTAAACCCCCTGGTCTTGCTGCAGCACATGAACAAAACATTCGTGTTGTTTTTATTCATTCTCGACCCAAATAACCTGCTAACAGTTTCACTCGGCTTCAGCAGAAAGTGGCGAAAACATTAAATAAGTCTCCACACAGACTTCACTCTGACAACAAGATGAATTACACCGTGTCGCTTTTGTAAAACTGATGTTTTAAAGTGATTTCTTTAGACGAATTAATCAAATGGGAGCTTGTGTCTTTTGTTGTGGCCGCATGGTTTCTCTCATTTTCGCCTCATAAAAGAAGGAAAAGTCGGGACTTACGTCGTCGTCCAGGAAGTCCAGGTAATCCCTCTGAGCCTCCCTCATCTCCCGGTCATCTACCACGTCGGTTGCCATTATTACCGATCAGTTATTAGTCGTTAAAACGTTAAAATATTGAACGGAGTCTGGTGGGGACGTGTTGCTCTGCTGCCGTCAAACCACACGACTGAGAGGTTTTCGCGCCACTTCGTTCCCGGCACAAGTCGAGCGTGAGACCCGATTGGTCAACTCGGCACGTACTCATCTGCATGGTCGGCGGGTGAACGTGCGGCTGTCCAATAGAATCCACGGTTGACACCACGTGACCCCGCCCCTTCGAAGAACTCGCGCGAAAACGGAGCAGGAAGGGGCGGGGCTGTGAGGAAGGCGGAAGAGCCGAGTGTAGCTGACGTAAACAGTCTGTCCAGCAGGTGGCGCCGTGCACATCAAATCAGCTGTTACAACGTGCTTTAAACACAGACTGTCAGCTCTGTGTTCATTCGTTTATAATGAACACATGATTCAAACAACACACAAATGATTTAAATGGTTTTAAAGTCGAATTAATGTCATTTTTTAAAATATATATCTTGAATACCTTTTGGGTTTAATGGCAGCATGCACTGCACTCCAGCCGGTGTGCTTGTGCAAAACATGGTGACTCATGTTATTTACAGGTTACTGCAGATGTAAAAACAGCCAGGGCGTTATAGTTTTAAAAATAAATAAATGCATGCACTGTATCACAGCAGACAGCAGATGGAGACACATACAAAATGTACGATACACTTTATTTTTTTATTATTTATTTTTCTATAGTGTTTCATCCTTAATAAGGTTTTGTCATAATGTAATTAACTATAATTTTCTATCATTTGTTGATGCTGATGATGACTGCACTTCGGTGGTGGTGGGGGGGCGTTTCCGGTCATTTAAGCCCCGCCCACACTCTCCACTGTGTTTTCAGCCTGCACCTCCCTGCAGCCTCTGAAACACCTCTCTACCTCAACATGCTGTAGTGTGCTGGGTCTGCTCACCTTCCACAGAGGAAACTCTGCAGCAGAGTCAGCCTGTTTATTCTACTGAGACTGCAGCAGAGGAGCAACAGGTGTTCAGTGGCGACACAAGCAGGTGAGGTGGTGTTTCTTCTCCTCTGAACACTTCTATCTGACTGTGTGTTTGTTTGGACAGGCTCCATTTTGACCGTGTAAATCATTTCTACTTTGATTTGTGTGAGCTGTTTTGTTTCTGTGTTGACATGGAAAGGATGAAGTGAAGTTTCTTTGTGGCAACATCAAGGTGAATTAAAGGAAAAGAGCACTTTATTTGGTATTTCTTCATGGGCTCAGATGCACATGCAGCAGGTGGAGACGTCACTTTGTTGGTGTATCATGAAAACCTTCATTTAAACTTGTTAGATTTAAGTATGTGCAGATGTTTCAGGTCAGGTGAGCAGAGTTTCTGAGGGGGGATGGTCGTGGAGGGGGTACAGCGGCTGTTTTCTGCAGCAGTCTATCCTCAGATGGGTGTTTGTTTGTGTGGTTGCCTCAGTAGGTGCTCGTTTACCTTGGAGACAGCAGTCGTCTACATTCTTCCCTGTGTGTTCGTAGCTGGTTGTTGCAGGTTTGACTTCATACCTGCTCCTCATGCACATGACTCATACGGAGAGGAATGTCTGTCATGCATGCTCTCATGTTCTGCGTATTTGTTTTTTTGTCTAATAACCCAGACTGTGGCTGAAAACGAGATAAACATGTTAAATCTGCACCGTCAGATGAGACACTGAAAGAAGTGTGGCGCCAGGACTCAGAAACATCCTGCTGATGTTTCACAGCATGTGTTCGTGGCTGGATGTGTGAAGTTTCAGAAAACTTCCTCTCCCAGTTTTAATCCCCCAGATTGAGTTCAGACGTTACTTTCTTTTCACCTTCTGTTCTTATATCCCGCCTTCATACACAATTAATCAAAATATGATCAGAGTCACAGTATTGTCAATATCCAAAGTCACAACGTGCCACTATAAACCTTATATTTTTATTATTTATTAACTTGAATAATATATTCTGTGTGTGTATTTTGTGTTTGTGATGTACTGCTCTGTGTTACTGTGTTATGTTCATTATAGTTTATTTTTGTTCATTTTTGTCTATAACTATGTGAAGTTTTAATTATGACCTGCCAAGATGTAAATTAGCTCTAAGCTAACTCTGGTACAATGCATCAGATGGCAACATTTATGTTTAATATTGTACATAGTCTGTCTACAAATAAAATAAATTAAATTAAATTCAATGAAGGACGTGTCATACTTTAGTAAAAGTAAAGATGTTGTGTCAAAACAATATGAGTAGTTCTGAGTAAAAGTCTGAAAGTGAATGATATGAAATGTACTTAAAGGTGTGTGAGAACCTGTCAAATTCATATTCAGGACAAGGAAGGTGCAGCAAATCACCTGAGTAACTGCTAACTGCTGCTAACTGCTGCTAACGAGAGCTGCTGTTATCTATGCCGTTTGTCCAGCAGCACTTTTGGCCGTCAAACCGAACCGCGCTGATTTGCTTTTCCATCAGTTTCTAAACTCGTGTCTGTGCAGGAAACCTGAGAGGAAGACGTTTTTGTCCTCTCAGTACTTTTGTAGCTTCTAACTGAATCTCTTTCGTGTCTCTCGTCCTGTTGTTTACTGTCTCTTTTACATTTTGTCTCCGTCAGGCTGTTCTCTCCTCGGCCTTCATTCCACCTCCTCTTCCTCTCCTCCACCCGTCATCCAGCTATGTCGGGCGACATCCTGCAGCGGCTCAGCCCTTTGACCCTGAGCATCAAGCACCTCGTCCACCTGCCGCGCTTCACAGACCTCATCCCGTCTTCCTCCCTTCCATCGCCCAGCCCCACCGTCGCTGCCGCCCAGGTCCCCAGCCTGTTCAGAGAGCCCTACATCCTGTCGGGTTACCGCCCCATCCAGCAGGACTGGCGCTGCTACCTCCTCAGCCTCTTCCAGAGACACAATGAATCCCTGAACGTGTGGACCCACTTGCTGGCGGGCCCTGTGCTGCTGCTCCGCTGGTGGGCCAACGTAGACGCCCTGGGGTACACCCTGGACGCAGCCTCTCTACCTCTGACTGTGTTCCTGGTGTCCTCCCTCACCTATCTGTTCTTCAGTGTGGCAGCTCACCTCCTGCAGTCTCGCTCTGAACATGCGCACTACTCCGTCTTCTTCATGGACTATGTGGGTGTGGCTGTGTATCAGTACGGTTGCTCGCTCGGACATTACTTCTACACGTCAGAGCCGGCGTGGAGAGACAGCTGCATCGGGCAGCTGTTTCTGCCCGGAGCTGCCTTCTTCGGGTGGCTCTCCTGTGCGGGCTGCTGTTTTGCTAAGTTCAGGTACCGGCGGCCTTATCCATTGCAGCGTAAAGTCTGCCAGCTGATCCCCACCACCCTGGCATACGTGCTGGACATCAGCCCCGTAGCCCATCGCCTGGTCACCGTCTCCTGGACACAGGAACCCTCGCTGCCCTTCCACGCCCTCCAGATCATCTCCTTCCTGCTGTCCGCACTCTTCTTCTCCTGTCCCATCCCCGAGCGCTTCTTCCCGGGCCGCTGCGACTTTGTGGGTCAGGGTCACCAGATCTTCCACGTGTTCTTGTCTCTGTGCACCATGTTCCAGCTGGAGGCTCTGTTCAGGGACTACGCCAGGCGGAGGGACACTGTGGTGGGAGTATTTGGAGAAAGGCAGCTGTGGTGGGCCTGTGCGTCCTTCCCCGTCCTGTTCCTGTGCTGCCTCCTGACGGCACTCTTCACAATGACGCGCGTGAAGAAGTGCTTGCAGGATAAAGACGAGAGAGACGAGTGACAAGTGTGTGTGTGTGTGTGTGTGTTTGTGTGTTTGTGTGTCTGTGTGAGAGAAAGAGGGTTTACGTTTAAATGTACCAAATTATCTCATAAATAATAATGAAATCCAGCCATCTTTAAATGTTTTTGTTTGTGAAATAAATAAATAAATGTGGTTTCTTCGGAAAGTATTTGAGCAATAAAATAATGTGAAGGAGCTTCTTGTCTCGTACAATCAACGTGTCTAAAATGTCTGAAGAGTTTAACTGCTGATTCAACTTTATGTCTCAGTGAAGCATCCTCCCTTTAAATGCTCACGTCAGAGTCAGTTCATTGGTATGAAACACACCAGGAGTAAACCTCGTGGTGTCTGTTGTTTATATTGTTCTTCATATACTATGATCATAAGGCCTTTTATTGTAAATACCTGTAGAGAAGATGCATTTTCTTTCTTTCTTTCTTTTTTCTTTCTGTTGTCGCTCCTCCAAACCTGGTGATGTGAGCAGCAGCGCCAACATGGAAGAGACAAGACAAGCCTGAGAGAGCAAAGCTGGATCATTTGGTTTCACCAAGAAGTGGGCCGAAAGATCCGGTCACCGCGCAGCGTCTGGGTGGGTGGGTTAGATATGAGGACAGTCGGACATCACCACGGCAACAACTGCGTGGTTTCTGCGTGGAAAGCGATAAAATGGTTTTGATTGGCAGGAGTGGAAGCAGATGACATACCAGCTTATCTCCACATGAGGACCTGATGATATCGAGTGGACTCCACAGCAGACAGATACTCAGCGAGGCCGAACACTGTGAACGCATCAGATAACGCTGAAATAAATGGACACTGATGTCAACACAAAGATATATTGTGTTGTTTGTTCATACGCAGGAAACTGAGTCACTGTCGGTGTGTCCCTGTGGTTCTGCCCGTTGTGCTTCAGTCATTGAGCTGGTTACCACTCCTTTTGTCTCTATGGAGTGAACTCCCTCAGGACCAGGCGGCCCGGTATCAGTGCATGACTCAGTGCTCAGGCTTCACGTTATAGGAACAGTTGAGCGTTTTAAAAATGTGCACACTCGCTATTTTTAACGAGAATTAAATGAGAGGATCGACACCACTCTCATATCTCTGCTAGCTTAGCTTAGCTTAGCGTTAAGACTGAATGCAGAGGCCGACAGCCAGCCTGGTTCTGTTCAGACGTACACAGACCAACCAGAACTTCTAAACCTTAATAAACACTGTTTATCTTTAATCTGCAGACAGGAAGACAAGAAGTTGTGGTTTATTTATATCAAACATCTCATTTATCTCTTCACAAGATGACAAGACAAGATGAAGTCGTCAGCACGGAGGAGTAATATTTAAAGTGTATTTAAAGGATAACTTCAGTCATTATCTACTCAACCTCCTGACGGTAGAGAGTCCACAAAACATTTCTGGAGCTTCACAGCACAAAAACGTTGCAGCACTCAGGTAACAAAACAATTGAAAAAAGAAAAACTACATATAATTTCTCCATACAGCTCGTCGTGATCCGAGTCTGAATGTCCAAGGATCACAAATTGATTTAAAAGGTGTGTTAAACTATTTTGAAGATGAAATCTTCACTGTAGCTGCTGCTGAGTTAAAAGTGTTTGGTCTGAAGCAGGTCGACCACTCCACCATGTGTCAACGGTTTAAACGCTGTCAACCTGTAAACCACTTGGGGATCTCTGTTTCCAGAGACTTGGATCACACCAGACAAGCTGTGTGGAGCCACTTTGTGTTTATTTCTGTTTTAAAACAAGTCTCCAGCTACTTCATTGTTTAGGAGAAACGCTGCGACTGTTTTTCTGTGAAGCTCCAGAAATGTTTTGTGGACGACGACACTTCACCTGAATCCTGTGAGAACAGATGCCACAGTCACTTACATTAGTGTCATGTGTATTATTGTATGAGTGAAGCCTGTGCTGGCGTTGTTACATCGATCTGTCCTCGTGCACAGGCCCACGATCCTCTGCAGGGTTACACTCACATCAGGAAGGTTATTTATTTTCCCATTTGCCCACAAATACAGATTATTTGTTGTATGAGTAAATTGTGCTGTCAGGATTATGTCGCAAATATTTGACACTGCTATGATCCCTGCAGGCTTCCTCTTCTCGCCCGCTGTGACGGCGTGGATATTGATTTTGCTTCGTGCCTCTGAGCAGATCTCACACAGATCAGACAAAGGGAACAAATGAACACTGCTGAGAGTTATAGATCAGCTGCTCTGCAGGGCTTCAGGAGATGATTAAGACCGAATGGAGCTGTTAAACAAGTAATGGGCGTCAAAGAGATGTGTGTGTGTGTATGTGTGTGTGTGTGTGTGTGTGTGTGTGTGTGTGTGTTTGTCAGGGTAAATCAGTGGAAATCGTTCTCTACCTTCTTGTTTCTGCATCTACAAAACTTTGTATTAGAAATGATGTTATTAAAGGAAAAGTTACATTTTTGTGAAATACACTAATTCACCTTGTTCAGAGAGTTGGATGAGAAGATTGATATTAGGGGTGTAAATCACAAGTTTCATCATGATACGATATTAAATCGATTCTTTGGATCCACACGATATTTGCTGATATCACAAAGTCTGCACGATACGATTTCTGATAATGTTCGGATTCGATTCAGACATTTAAATGGAAACAATCTGTTGTCTTTGATAAAACGAAGCAGTAAGGGTTAACAGTGAGCCTTGCTGTGCCCAAAGGTTAGACAAAAGGATTATAAGGATCAAACAAACTAACTTTACAATTATCTCGTTTGTTTAATTGAGATAATTCTCATGAGCTAGGTCAGCTGTGTGCTAAGCTAACAGTCTCCTGGCGCTAACGAGCTTCATATTCGGCAGACAGACGTGAGATTTATCGTCTTTTCATCCAACTTTCAGCAAGAAAGACACATTTATCCGTAAATGTCTTAAAAGTCCAGTTTATGAGACAGTGGATTGTTGAGTATCATTCCCAACTCATCACATTCACAAACACTCAAGATGCGATGAGCGCTAACGTTTGTAGCTCAGCGGCTGCAGGGAAGATTTCAGCTTAAATAAAGGTGCAAATATATAATATGTCTTTTCAGTTCAGCCAGTGTGTGATCTCTGGGCTTCTGGAGCCATTTTGTGTGTTTTTCTGTTGTATTCTCTGTTTAGGAAAAAGCCTCGACACTGTTTTGCCTCAGCTGACTTCCCATCAGCACAGAGGTGAGCAGAGAACGCCTGGACTCTGTACTTATGCTTTAATTATTCTTTTAAAGTGTTTTTGAAGACAAAGTCCTGCTTCCTTTTTCCTGAAAATGTAAAAAAAAATACAGCAGGACTGCAGCATTACAACACCGGTTTACTGCCCTGACACTGAAGGCATCATTTCACTAGTCAAACAGTCAAAGAGGCTCTCAGGCTGATAGTATTATCATGCAGGTGTGGCTGTAAACATTAAAACACACACACACACACACACATTGTACACCATGATGATATACCCTCCTCCTTCACCCAGAGATGAAGTTTATCCTGATGTGCTGGTGTTTCCTCTTGTTTTTAAGCTTTCTACTTTTCTTTATCGTTTACATGATCCCCCTAATTTCACCACCGGCCCCTCTGCCTTTTTCAAAGCGATTAGCCAAAATGTTGTTCGAACAGCACAGTAATCCATCTACACTGGACCGGGTCCGCTCTGCGCTAGAACAATGATCCCTTTTTCCTGTAATACCTGCCTTGTGAGCATGATTTCAGTAGTTTCAGTGCTTAGTACAGAGACCAAGAGGGAGTGTTTCAACAGCAGTGTGTTTTCTAGTGTCACCGACTTCATATTTAAAATATCTCCATCTGCTTTCCAAAGGGGAATTAAAAGTATAAATGTCAGTGACTCTGTGAGACCCTGGAGTCTGTGTAGCCGCTTTATCATCAGAAATACTGTATAAAAGGTGAGTTGTGATAAATACTGCGAACGTCAGACACAACTAAATGCCTGCATATTTCAAATGTGAACGTATCGGAGTATGAAAACGCCCCATACCTGTAAACAGCTGCCAATCTTTTGCAGTCATGTAAACTGCTGCTAGGGGGAGGTGTTGTGTGAATGTGTGTGTCAGCCCACACCACACACATGAACCAACACCAGCGTTGTTGTTTGTTTTAATCACCGTCTTTCTAAGTTTCAGTCATTTTGGCAAAACACATGCCTTCCTGGAAGCCACGGGCGTGTCAGGTGTCGAGGAGATCAGGTACGGCTGTAGTTCAGCGACGAGGACAAACAATGGGCTGTTTATGGGCTTGTGTCAACACCTCCTTTATAACACACAGACAGGACACAAATGAAGCGAGTCCCTCCCTCAAAGTCGTCTGCCTGCCGTGAGCCACATAAAGTGAAGGCAGCTGAATGACTGGCAGCAGTTTCTGACAGAGCTCCAGTCGAGTCAAGCAGCAACGTAAGTACTGAGCCCTGTGTTTTTTGTTATACTGTGTATCATTATGGTTCATTTGTTCATTTGAATTCCAGTTTGTGCGACGCTGTTTGTTCACTGGACGTCATCACATTTCTATCTAATGGAGAAAAGTGATTGTAAAAGATTTAACAGCCTTTTTTCCCACGACCCGCTACCTGGTTGTTCAGGAACAACGTGCACCAAACTTTCATTGACACTTTCGTCGTTCTTCACAGAGCACCAGAACAACGATGGCTCCAGTGGGCATGGGTGACATGTTGGGTTGGTTCTCTTCCCCAGAGGTGGGCATCATCTCCCTCGTCGTCTTCCTCGTCCTTAGCATCACTCTCGTCGGCCTTTGTGCCAGATGTCACAGGTGAGGGGAACATTATAATTTAAAGTGAGGTTATTTTTAGTATCTATCTATAAAATATAAGCTGCCTCAGGTCATTTGCGCTCCTGACTGCTGTCACTCAGCGGGATTTAAAGGTATTAAGAACAGTGTCACCTCATGTGTGAGTAATCGTGATCAACACTGCCACCCAGTACAGGACAAGTCGTCTCCTGTTCGGAGCTGATTCACTTTCCTGTTTTGCTATTAATCACTTTTTCACGGACTTGTTCGACTCGATAGGTGGTTTTTGGTGAAGGGTGTTTCCTGGTTGAGGAGGAGGCAGAGACGTATGATCATAAAACTTCGTTTTAAGGCCACTGTAGTTGAGCAAAGAAAAGGGCTGGGCTTGGAAAACATTAGCCTTGGACAGTTGTAATCAGATCTTTGTGCGTGTTTTTGTGTGTAGGTGGATTAACACACACAAATATGCATGCATGTGTATGTTTACACACCCATTGATGCATTACTGTCACATGAAACATACCAGCGACGGTGACACAGAGGCACCGGGGGGTGAGACAATAGTCTTATCTTCTGCAATATATCTCTGCACATTCCTGGGCTTGGTACTCACATAGAGGTATGAAACCTGAATGGGACAGTCGTGATAGATGGCAATCATAACTCACAACTCAGAAAATATGTGTATATTAAAAGGAGGGGAACACGCCTCGTGCCATGGTATGTTGATCGAGTTTAGACAAAGATTATCTGGAGGAAGGATCGAATAATACCTGGGAGACGTGTGATCTCTCAAAATCAACCGACAAGTTTCAAAATCTTTGTGTATTATATTTTAAAGTGCTGAGGGAGGTCTTTTATTATGTGTAACTTCGGGGGCAAATGCACCAGAGCTCGAGTCTTTTGAGTAAATCAAGTCCTGCTCAAGTCAAGAGTCAAGTCACATGTCTTCATCAGAGGAAGTCCAAATCTAGTCTTGTCTCAAGTCTTTTGAAATAAAGTCAAAGTCAAGTCTAAAATCTCATTAAGAAAATCCCAGGTTTTGTCTCGAGTCTTGATAAAACGAGTCAAAGTCAAGTCTCAAGTCTTGGATAAGCGACTGGCTGACCATCACAACACTGAATCTAAAATGAATCTAACTTTCTTTGTTGTCATCCGCAGGAACACCACCAACGCGTATGACGTGAGCGGCATAACGGTATGAACTCCCTCTTTCTTCACTCCATTCATGCAACATCACCTTGAATATCTTAATGTAGCGTGTGGTATCTATTGGAGTCCATTAGCTGCCAATTAGGAGCAATAAGTGTCTGATTGTCAGCACTCAGCGGGACAGTAGGGCTTTGATATTGTAGCTGTTATTGGCCTCATTAGAGTCAAACCGTGCAGACCCATTAGACAAATGAAAATAAAGTCGACTGTCAATGAAAATGTCTAATTATGTAACAAATAGTATAAGGAAGAATATTGTTGGTGCACCATAACTCTGAATATGACTAATATTAACAATACTGACAAAAGCTTTGGGTGTTAAATAAAGAATCAGTAATAAAAATGCTATGTTGTAATTTTAATGTTTCTAATGGAAATCCATAATGTAAACATGTATATGCAAAGACAAAATAACAAAGTCTGTTTTTTAATCAATTATGTCTATAAATAACAATTAAAGAGATAGTCTGTCTATAAAATCAATAGGAAGCTACCCCCAGCAGCCAGTTAGCTTAGCTTAGCACAAAGACTGGAAACAGGAAAACAGCTCTGTCCAAAGACGAGATGATGGTTAGCTGTTACCCTGTTTCCAGTCTTTGTGCTAAGCTAAGCTAACTGGCTGCTAGCTCTATATCGACCATATGAGCGTATTATTCTGTATTTGAATTAATTGTGAACCATGTAAAAAGTTAATCAACTTCTTTTTGTTAAATTAAATGTGTAGCAGTAAAAAGCTAATGCTAGGCTACAAACAGACGACATCACGGTCACATGACTCAAACGTCTCCACCACTGAGCGTCTGACTGCACAATTACTATCCAGGTTTCTATAAACTGATCAATGTACAAGTTGTAAAGTCAGAGTGAGAACAGTGTGTAACTAAAGTGGGCCTGTAAAGACGGACTAGTGAGGAGACGAGTCTCCGTGTTCGCTGTGAGGACGTTTAATGTCCCCGACAACCTCTGTAGTCTCATTTAGACACTTGTTAGCAACCGCTAACCGTTTTTATCACACGGAGGAGCTTTATAATTAAACTGTGGGACACCACTCTGTACTTTGGCTGATAATAAGGTGAATATTGTACTTACATTATGTCCTCACTGTCCATCTGTCTCTCTCTACGACAGATTGACGGAGCAGGAGGAGCAGGAGGTGCAGGAGGAGCAGGAGGAGCCAATGGGGTCGCTGGCACGAAGACAGGAGATACCACCGGTGAGCTGATCTGATCTGACAAACACAAAAACAACTTCTCAATAAAACGTTTGCATTTCACTCACGTTTTTCATTTCATCTCCACTCCCAGACGCCTCCATAGGTTGGAGGAGCCACAGAGACATGCCCGCCAGCACGCTCGACCGAAGTCGTACGGAGACCAACTAACCAGCCAGTCGCGGCCCTGAACACTAACCCCCACCGCCCCCGACACAATCAAGAAGCAGGAAAAGAGGACGAATCAAACTCGAGAACCCCAGTTTTCCACATTAACATTGTTTCAAATGGACAGATGAATGGAAAAGGAGAGGTAGGAGGAAACATTGGATCTTTCTTCTGCCAGTCTGAGCCACCATCCACACCTGGACCTCGTGACAGCCTTCACTGATCTGGATACAAGCAGGAGTCCTGAATTAATCCGACCAGAGACCTTCACATTAAGACTTTCTGTCAACTAGCTCAATTAAAGTTTGTATGTTCTTCTGTTGTTTCTCTGTCATCACACAGGACCTGTTCTCATTCACAGTCTCTCATCATTCACGTTAAACTCTGGAGATATTTGGACCTGAGATATTAAGAGGTGTTGATTTCAGGCGTATTTGTCCAGTTTTTGAGGGCTGCCACTAAACTGTTCAGGTGTCAGGTCACCTCCGACGTGTGCTCACTCACAATGCATTTTTAACACTGGTGACTTTGTCGTCCTGCTCAGGGAAAAGACTAGTTTCCACTATTAAGTGAACCCAGTACAGTTTTGTCATGAAGCTAGCATAAAGTGGAGGACAACAGTCTCCAGTGAAACTTCTAGCTCAGACTGTGGTTTAATTATTAGTTTAACAGGCGGGTTACACAGTGTAACTATTTCTTGGCCAGACCGGTGACTTCCTGCAGTCCTGTCATCACCACGAGCTTGACAAGGAAGTCACTGCACCCAGCCAAGAAAAAGTATGTCTCAGTTTTTTTGCTTTTTGGTCTTGGTACGAATTAAAGAAATGACACATGACTTTGTAATGTTAACTTGTCAGCTTTAAAAGGTGCTGGTCGATGGACTTCTAGCTGTTTCCCCATTGTCATTCTAAGCTAAGCTAAGCTAAGCTAAACTGATTTATGCTGCATGGAAACTAATGAAATCAACAGCAGGGTTGTATGTGGGATGAAACTTTAAAATCATATTTATTCATCTGCTGCCGTTGTTGTGCTGGACGGGACAATAGAGGGAGTGACTTTTTCTTATGTAGGGATTTTTTAAGTTTCGGTGCATTTTCACTGTCAGTTAAGGGATTAACTTTATGTTTGTATTTTGTATTTTTCCATTTGTTCCAGTGTTTGTCAGTCTGCCGCTGACTGTATCTGCAGCTGCTGCAGAAAACACGTCTGGTATTCATGATACTCGGTTGGTTCTATTGTGTTCTGGACTCAAAGACGGTTTTAAAGCCATCCTTTCCACCCCATCCTGGCTGAATGTGATGGGATGGGAGTGGCACCCGGCCTCGCTGAGCATTCAAACCAAAGGTCACACAGCAGGGTGGAGTCGTCATTCCTGTAATGCCAGTTGTCGCTCCATTAATCCGCCGAACTGTCCAAATAAAACACACCCAAGTGTGACAACACAGATGTCAGCGGTACTGCCTCTCTCTTGCCACTCTACATTAAAGGCCTTGAAAACCTATTTCCTCTCTTTCTTATGAGCAATGTGGTCCGCCTAAAGGGACAGTTCACCACAAAATCTAAATGTTTTCCCTCTTGCCTGTAGTCTACCTATAGTTTTGGTGAGAGTAGCTGATTTTTAGAGATATCAGGCCACAGAGACGAGAGATCTCTGTCTTTGTGTTTGGGCGGGGCAGCGGGACGTCCCACATCTCAGTAATGTCAGAACATCTGCTGGGTTGTTTGGTCGCCGTCAATCAAACTGCACCCACACAGTCCTGGTAGAGCTGATAAGCTGAGTGACTGAGAGTTAAACTTTTCCTTTAAATTGAGTTTTTATGGTGTTTAAGTCCGTCATATGAAAGGCACTGAAAGTTCAATCATTCCCTTGTGATCAACAGTATTTGAGCTCTTTGAATTTAGATTTGGATGAAATATGAAACAAGCACCTGTTAATATTCTCCTCAGTAATTAGCTGGTAGACACACAACAGACAGGCGTTACCTTTAACTAGTCCTGTGACTCAAAGGATGGTCGTGCCAGTCGGTCCAGCACTTTGGTCCAGACTGAAATATCTCAACAACTATTGGATGGATTACTGTGTAATCCTCTGACCCACTGCTCCCCTGATGTTTCCTCTGGCGCCACCATGAGGTTGAGAGTTGTTTATAGTCTGGTCAGAATATAGATGTTCATGATACAAGATGATGAATGGTACTGACTTCAATGATCCCCTGACTTTTCCTCTGGTGCCACCATTTATTTATTTATTTGAATGAAATGAGGTTAATATTTGTGGTTTGGATTGAAAAGCCTCAACAACTGTTTCATGGATTGTCATGAAACATTCATGTTCCCCTTCAGCAGGGTCATCACAGCAACAACACTTTGGTTTATGACTAAATACATTCAACACCGATGACACTCAGCCTCGGCTGTGCTTTGCTTCTGTGCTAATCTGCAAAGGTAAACATTTAACCTGCTCAGATTAGCATGTTAGCAATGCCATCCTCTAGTGTGGCTGCAGACTCTGTGTCCTGTTTAAGAGCAGATGAGCCTTTATTTCTAACTGAGGGTATCTCATTTTGTAATGACCTAAAACTGGACTGCAGCCAATAAGCATCCACCCAAAATGTCGGCAACACCCCCCGTCCAGACCTCGACCGCACCACCCTTAAAATCATCCCTGCCTGTTATATAACAACATTAATGTCTCGTTGAAATCTTCTGTCTAGCTTTTGTAAATTCATTGTCTTCACGTCAGGCCGTCTACCCGGTCAAAGCTGTCGCCATACGGCCTGTGGAGTTAACACGGCAGCATTAATGAACGAGGCTGGAGGAGAAGGAAGTCTGTCTGGTTTGGGAATCAGATTGGGACTAGGATTGAGTTTCTGTGTCTCTCTCTGTGTCACTGCTCAGACCCTAAAATCCCTGCTGACTGGATGTCTGGTGGAGAGGGTGCAGACAGCCGACACTAATCCGGTCTCTCAAACACACACACACACGCACACACACACACACACACACACACACTCACACACACAGACTGGAAGCACACATGCAAGCAGTGTTTGATCTCAATTCAGGGGATGTGTCACGTGATGTTGGGGGTTGATATGCTGTGTGTGACGGTATCAGCAGGTTTTTTTTTAAGTGTTGAGTTATTGATTAAAACTGATCATTGATCTTTGTTTTGTTTCAGCGCTGTAACCTGAATATGTTCACAATATCCCTCAATAAACGTCACTATCATGATGTACAGTGATGACTGGATGAGTTCATGGTACATCTGATAAATGTTTGCATTGTGTCTATAAACGATGTTACATAAATCTTATTTGCATTGATAACTGTGTCACATCTTCTGCTGGCACAACCACAAACAGGAAACTCTGCAGACAGAGGGCTGTTTTTCTATCTGCTGCTGGGTTTTGCAATATTTTGTTAAAGGAGACATATTATGTTCATTTTCAGGTTCATAGTTTCATTCTGGGTTACTATGAGAACAGGTTTATATGATCTAATGTTCATAAAACACATCAGTGCTCTCTTTCTGTCCAGTGCTGCAGCTCCGTCTTCCCCCTCCGTCTGAAACGCTCTGTTTTCTGCTCCTGTCTCTTTAAGGCCCCGACCCCCCGAATACCCAGTCTTCTCTGATTGGTCAGCTCGCACACGCCTGAGCCAACATCCCTAACATGCAACAGAGCAGCTGTGCTAAATTAATTCTCAGGAGCCAACTAGCCGCTAGGATAAAATTATGACATGGTGACGTACTGTGATGTCACAAAGTTACAGGATTAAAGGCGGGACTACTGACGAGGCGTTCAGGAGCAGAGATAGATAGATAGATAGAGAAAATATTAACTTAGATAAAACCTTTGCAAATAAATAAATAAATAAATAGATAAATACTGTAAGAACCTAATAAACAGCAGCATCTGAATGAAGGCTGTGCAGAATGAAACGAGTCTGTTGGCATCAAGAGTCCAGGTGCAAAAAAGAAACGTGTGAAGAGACGTGCAGTCAAATGTTAAAAATGCTGTAAGACCGGTTTCAAAGACTCATCAGGCCTCAGTCTGTCTGCCTGTAAACTCTGTTTTTACAGGTATCTTATATTATTATATTGCATATTATATATAAAGGTGTACTAGGACCTTTCTCTCCCTCTATGTCTCGCTGTGTTTTATTATTTTGTGGTGTTTTATGTCCATATGTGCGTGTATGTGTGAAGATGTTCGTTGGAGTTGTGTTATTGCACTTTATTTGTTAAAAAGACAAAAAATACAGTTTAATTTTTTTTTATTTTTAAAGAAAATACATTTCTCTGTGTTATTTATTCATTTATTATAGGGACAGAAGCTCATGTGACTCAGTAACATCAGATAATAAACGTTAATGGTCTATTTGTATGAGCTTCAGACAGACAGGCAGGCAGACAGGCAGTCAGACAGACAGACAGGCAGACAGGCGGGCAGACAGACAGGCAGACAGACAGATAGTCAGTCAGTCAGACAGACAGACAGACAGTCAGGCAGACAGACAGTCATACAGACAGTCAGACAGGCAGACAGACAGACAGTCAGTCAGACAGGCAGACAGACAGGCAGTGAGGATGCTGCTGCTCCGGTAACCCCTCACCTACATCATCCTTTGTGCGGCTGCAGGTCGGTGTCTCTGCGCTCCGTCCAGCTGTCACCGCCCGCATTGGTTCAGCAGGCAGACGCACGTAGGCGCGTATCCGACCGAGCCGCCCCCCTCCTCCTCCTCCTCTCCCCGGCCAGACTGAAGAGCCGGCGAGCGGCGGGACAGCCAGGCAGAGACGAGCCGAGCCGAGCCGACCCGCTGCTGCAGCAGCTCCGACGGGACGGACCGGACCGAGGTGAGCGCGACGTGGACGTGTTGTGCTGTGTTGTGTTCACGGGCTTTTTGTTGTTGTTGTTGTTTTTGTGCATGGCGGATAGAAATGTTTCCCTGTGAGCCGCTGAGGGGGGGAGGGACGCGGCTGGTTCTGCTGGGTGGAGATCCGGATGGTTAAACTATCACTTCTGCAGCGTTGTTACGCTCCAACACGTCAGAACCACCAGGACAAAGGACGTTCGTGTGATATGTGCTCGGGGAAAGTGCTGGTTCTGGACTCGGAGGCGGTACCACCGTGTGCAACATGGACTCTCAGGGATTTCACCGCCTCGCGTCAGACTGTGTGTGAGCCGTGCGCGTGTCTCCACTGCGCTGCTGGGGGATGACGTGATTGTTGTGTGTTTGTCACAGACACACACACACACACACACACACACCTTCAGCCCTCCGCTCACACATCAGTCACGTGTTGCGTTTGGACCGTTAAAGTGTGTGTTTCCGCGCGCTCCGCTCAGCAGACGGTTGTTTGCAGCAGCAGCGGCCCGCGAGCCCCCGGTCCGGCCCGGTCCCTCCCGGCGAAACTCGTGTCCGAACACGTTGTGAGAAAGGGGGTGTGTGTCCGACAAATCTGCGCTCAGCCAATCAGCGGCGGCTCCCTGCCTACACTGCGCCGCTTGTTTACTACCGAAGCTGCGCGCTGATTGGACGAAAGGTGGGGGGAAATCGGGCTTTATGCTGCGTTCGGGTGCAGGGGAAAAAATGGGAGAGGTGAGTTTTATCAATGGAAACTCAGTGTTGACCCGCACTTCTGTATGGAAAATCAGTAATTATGGTACAAAACATGTCAAAGATATTAATTTAAAATTATTAAATATTTTGGAAACTATTCACTTTGTGATGAAGCCACAATTTATACAATTGTACACAGTATAAAGGAGTGGCAGCTTATTGTGCTGTTATGTACTTTTAATAACACTACTACTAATTATAATAATCATAAAACACAATCCATGTCAAACATTTTGCACTCCCTCTTCTACGTATTGTTCTACTGTTTTTTCTATGTTTATATTTTTGTCCATTCATGTGTTATTGTCTGTATTTCTCTATTTTTCATCTCCATTTATATCTTTCAATTATTTCTAGTGTTGTTTGTTTTGCACAGACAGACCACAGCAAATTCCTCGTATGTGAAAACTTATATGGTGAAAAAAAGATTCTGATAATAATAATGGAAACCAACAAATAATCATTGTGTTGTAAAAATTATTGGAATCGGTGTTTCCTTTTCTTTTATCCGATTGTCAATAAAATAATGTAATTTGAAATTGCACTACTCTAATGCAGCATGTAATCTGCAAAGTAATCAAATAAATGTAGTGGAGTGGAAGCAGCAGATAAAAGGAAACACTCAAGTGAAGTACAAGTAGGCTGCCTCAAAACTGTACTTGAGTAAATGTAATTAGTTACATTTCATCACTGATCATCATCATCACAACAAAAACAAACCCTGTTGGATACAAAAATACGTCTGCATCATTTCAGGAAGTAGTGAAGAATGCTGACGTCTTAAAATTGTTTTGTGAATTTAAACAAAAAAGTATTTTTTTAAAGTATTAAATTCTTCCACAGTAGTGTTATTAGGAAAACATATATTTTAAGTTTAAATCCAGTTTCATGTCCGTCAGGACCTAATATTTTGTGTTTGTTGAACATTAAACCACTTTGTTTTCATTCCTTTAAGGGTCATTATAACTGATAATGATAATAATAATACCTCTGTGATACCGTATACCGTGATACTGTGAAACAATATTTTATCAGCTGGTTATGAGTCTTAAAGTCTTGCACCGTTCCAACCTCAAGCTTAATTCCCACGTGCCCCTGAATGCAGCGTTGCCCCCATTTTGCCACTCTGGGCCACAGTGAACGCACCCAGACGTCAGATTACGTCTGCGGGAAGCACGTTATCAGTCACGTCCTCCGGTGGAGGAGGCAACAAAACTACAGCGAGATTTTGGTCCAAGTCCACCCGAGTCTGTGTTCCCTTCAGGGTCCTGCTCGTTTCAAACCCTCTGTGGTTGTTTCTCGCTCTGCACCGTCAGGCAGAGAGATGCAGTGTTTGCCAACACGCTGCCTTCTGTTTGGATCACAGAGCACAATATTTATTCTCTGTGAGCACATTCGTCTTAGTTGGATCGTTCCTTCTTCGCTTCATGCTTTTTAAAAGGAAGCCGTCTAGATGTTACGACAAAAGTTGATTAGAGACATTCATGGTGAATATTATGCTGTAGAAATGGGATTTGAATGCATCATTTAAAGGGGCACTCCACCTGTCAGGAGGAGAACCTGATGATGTCATTTATCCTCCACCAGAGACACGGTGTAGGCGTTTAGGAGGCGGGGGGCGTTGAATGAAAGGTATTATTGGCTGTGCATTATGGGAAATGTAGGATCCAGTGTTTTTGAAGCTAGATTTGTAAATTTGAGGATGCCTTGACCTCTGCTCCTTCGATTATAATCATTCTCTCTGGGATTCGTCTCTCTTGAGTTCTGGAAGTGCGACGCTGATCTGCTGTTTCGCTCCTTCTCCTTCTTCCTGTTTAGCGGATTGTAGGAATGTTGCTCTGCTGCAGAGTTGTTGGCAAACGCAGTGAGATATTTTGGTCGGTTCAAAGCTCATGGCGGTCCCCGGTGTCTTGTCTGCAGGGAGGTGTGACACTGTGCTGAGTCCCCTCACTGTGTGCAGCAGCACCATGGCAGCTATGGGACCTGAGGACAGAGCTGGAGCGGGGCCAGGCGGGACGGCTGTCTGCCCGTCGGGACCCCGGGCCTGCGTCTCTACAACGACGCGCAGCGGCAACGGGCCAGACGGGCCGCAGCACACTCTGGTGAGTAGATGGAGAGAGACGAGGCTGACATGATGAATGTTTGTTTTATATCCAGCGTGGGGCAAGTTACTCTCACAATGCAATGTAATATATTACTGAGATATTATTAGTAACGTGTTAGATTACTGCAACGTGTTACTTTCTCTGTCTACACTGTTAAACGTCCAGGCTTTCTGTCTTTCAGTCATCTGGGCAGTTTGGGTTCACACGTGAATAAACTTATACTCTGCAATATTCAGTCTTGCATGGCATTATGGGTAAATTTAGATGATAGGATGAATATTAAGTAAAAGTTTAGAGCCATTGAGAAAAAGGAAGTGGATTATTATCTTCTCCCCGTGTGTTGGACATAATGAAGTACGTGGTCGTGTACGGAGGGCTTTAAGGGCTGAAACTAAAAATATAAATACAAAAATAAATAAATGAAAATGTAAAGAAATATAATTAAACATGCATCAACAGTGTTTTATTAGATTATTATTTTTTTACACTCAAAGATTTTCATCCACGTATGTTATGTGTTTAATATGCAACTAGAATAGCACACAGTAGAGCGCATACCTCCGCCAAGACCCAACAGTCCCCGCAAATAAAACATATTTAAACCTGCTCGATCCAGATTTTTATTTGGATCCACATCAGATTATAGTCGCTCAAACCAGCCTCCTAAACGCAGCTGATTTTTGATCCATGTATTACTCCCTGGGGAAGGAAAGAAAATGTTGAATGTCACATGTTAAAGAAAGTGAGAAAGAAAACACCAGAAGTTAATGAGGTCTAATTTTGGGCCAACACACATCCTCTATCCAAGGTTTGTGAAAGGTTTCAGCACTCTGTGTCATTCTGCTGACAAACCAACCGACAGAACAAAGACAATAAAACGGACAGCAGTCGATATGTATCGTCCTCAAAGTAATTTAATTTATTCATTCTGACTCGATGTGACAGAAAAACTTTGCTTTAAATGTGACCACTTACATCGAACTTGTGTAATATATATATACCAACATATATGTAATAAAATTAGATGGAAAATAATACAGAATACATATTTTTTATTTTTTATTTATTGCATTTTAGTTTCGGCCTTTAAAACCTTCCATAGTCGGTGGCTGGCACCCACGTCCTCCTCATACAGTCATCCTGGCAGGTCGTGCTGTCTGCAGGCAGGACACCACAGATGGACAGGAAATACTTTAACTGCTTTAATCGCGGCAGCAGAGAGATTCGGTTTCAGGGCAACAAAGACTCACGTAAACAAGTCGTCCTAACAGAGATCGTCCGTGTCAGTTTCCATACATTCACTGACCGAACGGGGATTCATTTCTCTGTTAATGTGTCTGAAGGTGTTTGCAGGCAGCTGTGTCCAGGCTCAGAAAGCATTCATGGAGAGCGGGCATCACAAGAACAAGACGTCAGTTCACCTGCCGCAAGGGTTACAAACTGTGGGACCCACAATGCACCTCGGCAACACGTCCGCTACCAGAGAGGCACCGTACAGGTGAGTGACACGTAGCAGTGTGTCTTTGAGAGCGCGAGGCGGGTCGTCATCGTGCTCCAGGCTGAGGATGTTCCTGTGTCTCATCTCCAGTTTCCGCAGTCCGGAGTCGGTGGAGATGGATGAGATCATGGCAGCCATGGTTCTGACCAGTCTGTCCTGCAGCCCCGTGGTGCAGAGTCCTCCACAAACAGATCCTGGACCAGGTTTGTCTCAGCTCAGCAGCACACAGTCTCACCAGTGTCCCTGCTGCTGCTTCCATAAACACGTTCTCACACAGCGTCCTCGGCTGGTGGTTAATCTTTCTAACAGTGCAGTCATGAATAAACTGTCATGAACTTTTATTGGTTTGTCACTATTTATATCTTATAGTTGTAAAGACATTGTTTAAAACTTCTAAACACTTTATGACTTATTAGAAAGTGTTGATTTAAAAATTCAGTCTGCAGCTGTCGACTGCAGAAATCTGATTCAGACCAGGATCTGTAGACAGCCTGTTTCATATGTTAAAGAAAAACATGCACTGAGTAACAAGAAGTATTTTCTTTAAATTAAATTATTATATAAAAGACTATTTGTGAGGCTATTACATGCAGTAAAATCAACAGTGGGACTAAAGCAAATATCCACATCCAAGCTTTCTGCTCAGTTAGTAAAATATATTGAACTGCAGATTCATTGAGTGAAATCACGTCAGACAGCTTTAATATCAGATGCGTATCTCTCTGCTGTTGTAGCATCTTTATGGATCCCGCTGCTTTTCTTGGAAACACCCGTCACCCTGTCCCTGACCAATCGTCTGACCAAGTTACGCTTTACGTAGCAGAGTTCATTAACTCAAAACAGTTTATGGAAACGCACCAGACTCATTATGGAAACATGGCTCATATGTCTGACTGAGGAAACTCACAGGACTCATGACAGCAGCAGCAGCAACTACTCGGTCTACTTTCCCTGTCACACATCCTTGTCACCGCTGTGGTCACCTGCTGCTCTCTGTAGGATGGACGCAGAGCAGAGCAGCAGTCTGACATGCATGAGTCTGTTTTAACAGACCATTTGATATCTAAACCATGAGGTATATGTTCCCTGTGAACTCTCTGACAGCTACGACAGAACAACCAGGATGGCACGTTGACAGCATCGAGAGAAAATAGTTCATGTGGAACTCGTTTGAAAACTAACTTCTGAATCTTCCTGTTCTCCAGCCGGCTCGTCGTCACCGGCCGACATGGAGTGTGGCGGCGGCGAGCTCTCCGACAGCGGCAGCAGCGGCTACTGGAGCTGGGACCACGGCAATGTGAGTCCCGCCCCCTCGCCGTCCGTCACCGAGCTGGACAGCAGTCCTGATGAAGGCCTGCACATGGAACTGGAGCAGGGAGACGAGCTTAATGCCAAAAAGCCAAAGGTGCGTAGCTCGATATGTTCAGCACCATGTGGTCTCTGTCTTTACTGTGTGTCTCTGCGTTGTGTCTGTCCCGGCCTGTCTCCTGGACCTTACCTGTGCTGTGTTCTCTCTCACAGAGCTCGTTCAGAGGTGTGTACAGGTGTCTCTGGCCCAGTTGTGGCAAGGTGCTAACGTCTTCAGTTGGAATAAAAAGACATATCCGTGTGCTGCATCTGGGGTTAGTTAAAAACTTCTGATTTAACATGAACAATCAGTTGTGTTGGATTTTTCTTGAAATATGTAAAGAAAGGCAGAGGCCCCCTTTTGTTTTCAGGCAGTTATATGTGGTGTTACTGACAAACCCACTCGTTTGTATTTTCTAGAATATAAAGGAAATATCGAGTGACAGTTTTTTTTAACAGTTTCAGCTTCAGAGCAGACCTCCATTGTTGTCTGGCTGCGTGAGGCGGAGGGAAACGCAGACAGTTTAGCCCCGTCGAACATTTCAGAGCTGAAAAACAACATTAAAAAAACAGGAGGGAATAAAATTTTCAGGTTGTGAAAGAGCTCTGACTTAGTTACAGGATGTGATGAAACATTTTGGGGATTTTTATATCTGGGCCACAGTGCAGGCTGCGTTCAGCGAAAACAAACAACTCACACTTTTTCCTCTGTGTCTCCTCTGGTCCACACACACACACACACACACACACACACACACACACACACACACACACACACACACACACACACAGCAGTGGGTCCGATCAGTCCCAGAGAGAAGAGGACTTCTACTACACCAAGATCTCCTGTGACACCGTGGACGCCAGCTCCACTCCAGCTCCCCCCCAGCAGGCTCTGGGCCAGGCCTCGTCCTCTCATCTCAGCTGGGCCTCCTGCGGTTCTCCTCCGGCCTCGGGGCTCCAGATTCCCCCAGCGCACAGGCCCAGGTCCAACTCCAGCTCCGGGCCCGGCCTGAGCAGGCCCAGTCCGCTCAGCCAGTCGGCACCCAGCAGCTTCTGGCAGATCCACACAGAGCATCTCTATCAGGTGGGTGCAGCAGTGTTGCTCTCTGTCTCCGAGGAGGTTCGGGCCTGCTCACTGTAGCTTCAGTCACCCGGACAATAATTATTTAATTCTGCTGAAATCATTCTGATCACAGATTATTAAATGTAGTGCGCGTGCGGTTTCCCCCCGTGGAGATCAGTAAAGTCATTCTGATTCAAAGTAAACAGTGTTTACATTCCCCAAAGCATCTTATATCATATAATATAAATATATGAGCTGCTTCCCTGCCGGGACGCAGCTCATATATTTATATTATATGATATAAGATTATAGCATCGATTAGCACAGAAAGAGCTGACAGAGAAACGATCACTTTAATGAAACTTCAGCTGTGTCAGAGATGAAGATGAAGCGTCTCAGAGGAGCCTCCGCTGGATGGAAAGGCTTGTGGCAACAGAAACAGATGATATTTAATGTTGTACGTGACGCTTGGATTTGGGATTCACACTGGACTTGTGTATTTTTGACACTGCAGATCCCCGTTTGTCTTTAAATAACTGTTGGAGCAGTCGAGTTCCCGTCTGAAAGCAGGCGGCGTGTTTTTGGGAAGCTGAAATTGTCTGAGAGCGATGAAAAGAGACAGCGCAGCCCTTGTTAGCATGAATTATTAAATGTCGTAGATTTTACTGTGTGAACGCAGGAATTTACCTTCCAAACATCCCAGTTTCCTGTTGCCCAAATTCAACCATTTCCCCATGAAATCAGCCTGTAATCAGACTGTTTCCACTGCGTATCTCAGAGGACGGTATCTACATGTAACCACAGTGCCTGTGCTGCGGTCTCATGTTACACGGCTGCAGCGCTGTGAAGGTCCTCCTCACCCGGCGCCCCCACACCGATAACCCTCTAACGAGCCAATGAGCTACAACTTTGTTTATGCATCACAAAGCAGCACATTTCACTGGTGACCTGCATTTACCCCGTACCGCCGAGCCTGTAAATGGATGCTTTGTGACAGTGAGAGAGTGCGCTCGCCCGTTCCCCCGAAGGAGGCGAGACTCTCAGCAGCCTACAAAGGGCAGAATAATAAAATAAAATCCCGGTGTGTGTGGGACTGGATGTCCACGTATCTGTGTCTCATTCAGACTCATTCTTTCTACAAGTTTTCTGGAAAATGTCATAAAAAATAAGCATTTTTTCTGATGATACAGGTGTTGGAGAATGTGTCCGTCTCCTGCCACATTTGTCTTTTGTCTTCCTCGTGGCTGCAGAAATCTAACGGTGACCCGCTCAGTGGGAGTGTGGGTTGAAGTGTGGGTCAGTGCTGCTGGTGGAGCAGTGCTCAGTGTTTGCAGTGTGTGTCATGGCTGCCGGCGGCTTGTGGCTCGAAAACGCCCGGCCGCGGCGTTGAACTCACATTAGCACGTTTCTTTCCGGTCCGTGCGCTCTCACTGTAACTCCAGGGTTAACGCAGCGAACACTCACCCTCGTTATGTTCTGCTGTGTGGATATTAATGTGCTTTGGACCAGTTTCTCTCCGTCTACACGGTGGGATGGGCTGGCAGGAGAGTTCAGGGCTGCACAGGGAGCAGAAACAGGACGGAGGCAACGGGAACAACTTGGCAGGAAGAGATAATTTAATGTGTGGCATTTTGGATGCTCTCTGTTTGTTGCAGCAACTGGACAGAATCAGAAGCCATAAACGGATTAGTCAAAACAATTTGGCAAATCATCTGAGGCAAGAAGGACTAAATCAATGTTTGAAGTTAGGAATGTGTGTGCTGGAGTCGAGCTGCTGGGACAGGGAGCCAGTCTAAACTGGTTAGCATGGGAATAATATGTTCTTACATCTCGGTGCTTGTTACAGATGGAGCAGCAGTCTCGTGTGATCATTTCAGCTTTAAACGCTTCACGATTCAAGAAGCTCTGTGGAGCTTCTGTGGTTTGTTTCCCCCACAGTTACTGAACGTTTTAGTGTCTTTGAGCTCATTGCTTTTGTTTGATGTCACAGACGTTAACCAATCAACTGAGATCTGCTGGTCCAGCAGCAAACAAGACAGACAGAGCGAGCAGCTAGCTTGTGAAACTAGCGATAGTCGGAAACATGACTTCAAATGAATGCTGATGGTTCTCCGTGTCTGCTGGATGTTAGCTAACATGGACGCCTTATCTACGTGTTGATAATATCTTATTTCTGCTGCCCTCAAGTGGCCAGAAAATCAGTGAAAGCGCGTTGAAATATCTTTAGTCCAGAACCAAAAATGAAACTTGATGACTTGTCATATGAAACAGGCTGCGTCCTGCAGATATAATGAATCATGTGCTGTCTCCTCTCTCCTGCTGCCTTCAGGCCTGTAGCCCCGTCCAGGTATCTGTGGCCTCCAGGAGCCCCGGCTGCCAGGCTTGGACCCCCTCCACCTCCATCTCTGGCCACAGTAACACTCCGGTGGGTCTCCTGTCCGTGTCTGTTTGTTTACCTGCCTAACAGACTGTCTGTCGTCCAGTGTTTTATTTCACATTTTAACATTATAACCTGCAGGAACACAATCTGAATGTACTTATATACTGTACATACTGTACTTAGTCTCCATTGTACTCAGTCTGTGGCTGTGTGTCTCTTCAGATGGTGAAACCTCGCTGCCGGTCCGTCAGTGTCGGCGAACAGTGGCTCCAACAGAACCGGCTACAGCCCATGAGTGCGTCGCCCTCCCGCACTCACTGTTCCTTCAGGTGAGGCATCGTCCACAGTCATGCTAGCGGTTGTGCTTTGAGTTGTGCTAGCATGTGAGCAGGTAATATTTATGTCACATTATAGTAATAAACACAAAATATAGCCGAGGCTGATTGGAACGATGGCCATTTTGCAGATATTTAGTCAGAAACCAACGTATTGGGCAAATTAAAGGGACAGTTCACCCCCAAACAGACGGGACTTCATCAGTCGACCGTATCAATGCACAGAAGGAAACGTGCACCTTCTCAGAGACATGAGGCTCGTGCTCGTGTCAGCACAGGATGTAAACGTTAATGTCGTCGTCCACGGCTGACCTTTAATGTTGCCTAGCTTTGTTAGCTCAGTTAGCTCGGCTCTGACGCCCTCTGTATAACATTACAAACTGTCTCATGTTTTTCTGAAATGAGAATGTTGGTGTTCCACAACTGATCGAACTGAGAAGTTAGATACATGTAACTCAGAAAATCATGCTCCTGCTCGTCTCGAGGTGATGTCATCAGATTTCTTGTCTTGTCTGACTCACTTTCAAAAATCTAAAGAGAAAAACAGCAAATCACCACAATTAAAAAGTTGGAACGAGGGAATGTTTGTGGAGTATTAATCGGTTACAGTTGCCTGTTCCTGGGTTGAAGTTTAATGGTAAAGCGAGGCTGTTATAGTGTTTGAATGCAGATCAGTATCAGAAAAGTGAAAAAGATTAACAATTAAAGCAGAACTGATCATTTTGCTGCTGTTGTCTGCGTTGCTTCCACCGTCTTTCTCCTCCAGGTCGTCAGTTTGTGTTCCACTTCGCTGCCTCTGTAATATCACATTTTCCACAGCTCAGCCAGGAAAGATAAAACTGATTCAATTACGTCTTCATTTGCCATCAGTTTATTTCTCTCAGCCTCACTTTTATAGAGACTGATGTGGTGCACTCTCTGCCATCTCGCATCGCTTCTCATCCACACCGCTTGTGTCTTCTGATCTGCAGGAAGGGTCGCGGGGAGGCCAAGAAGTGCCGCAAGGTGTACGGAGTGGAGCGCAAGGATCAGTGGTGCACCGCCTGCCGCTGGAAAAAAGCCTGCCAGCGCTTCCCCGACTAAAAAACAACAAGCTGCGCGATGGAGAGAGTGTGAGAGACAGAGAGGTGGATGGATGAATGAGCGATAAAAGAGACTTTTATCAAAAACAGGATATAAATCAGGGCCCGAGAGCCGTCACGAAAAACAACTGTTCTCTTACATGTTTTCTTTTTTTACTTTCAACCAGTTTTTTTGTTTCTTTCCTAAAGAAATGCAAATGAAGTTTTTCTGTATCTTTGTAACTTGATCCTTACGAACTGAAGTCGGCGATGACTCCGACCATGTGATGTGCTAAGCCTACAATACTCTCCTACGTTATCCAAAGGTCATATTACTGCCCCTGTAGCTCCGATGTATTAGACCGCTACTTGGCTGTTTTTCTTTCTTCCAACCCTCTTCTCTTCTTCCAGTGGTTACACAGTGGTTATGATGTACATGATATTGTGCGCTTTGAGTTACATACGAGTATTTTATACCTTTTTTTTTTTTTTTTAATCGTCTCGTTCAGCCCGCGTATTTGGGCAGATTTAATGTTTTTTGGCACTTTGTTGGAATATAAACTCACATGAATAAGCTACATTTGGTTTGACTCAACCAAGTTCCTATTTCCTTCCTGCCCACGTGTTGGCATACGACCAGTGTTAATGGTTTTATCCGTGAAGCTATGGAGTCGTGGCGATGGGATTAGCATTAGGGGAATGAGTTTGTAATAGCAATAAAAAAAAAAAGAGGAAATATATTGTCAAACACAAATTAAAAAGCACTGAGAATTTGAAGCGGTTGTTTTTTCTTGTCTTTTCTTGTGCATGACAGTCCACAAAACAAATAGCAAACTATTTTATTGTCGTTTTTCTCTATACACATTTTGTATGACACTCAGAACAAATGGTATAATGTTAGAAATGTGCTCTGAAATGTACACCGTATTCACAACTTCCTTTTTTTTTTGGTGTGTTGAATTGACAGGGAACACACACATGCACGTGCACACTCACACTCTGCAATCACACACACACACTCATGTGCATACATCGTTACATCTCGTAATTAAAACACTATTACGATGCAGAAGGAACGATGTGACCTGCTCGACGAGGAAAATATCAAGATGACGTAAACAAACAAATTTTTTTTTTTTCCCACCCGAGCAGAAACATCTCGTGTGACCACAGCGACACACAGCTCATTTCATCCCTCTGCTCTGGACCAGAGTCAGACTTCCTCTCTCATCCGGCCACTTTCCAGCTTCATGCACTTAAGTACAATTAGACGAAAGTGACCATGAGCAGCTCTGCAGAGAGCCCAGAGTGGAGTGATGCTTGAGAACTGACTGGGGATCAGTTTTAACTCGCTGTTGCTTTGAATTATTGCTCCTCCTCTCTACAACTGCACGCTGAGTTAGGGACTGTATGGAAACCATCAGAGGGGAATAAAAGGTTGAGAATTGATTTATTTGTTTTGTTTTTTTCACAGCAGATATATTTAATATTTTATGTACAATTTTTGAGATTTGGTGACGCTCCTGTCTCGATCCCTGCAGCACTACCAAAGAATCAGCGCTAACAAACAGGCTCCGCTAATTCAGCTACAAACACGTTTCATTTCCTATAACTTCTTCACAATAAAAGCCCTGTTACTTAATCATTTAAAAGCTTTTATTGACTAAACACGACTCCTGAAGCAGCTGAACGTGAACACGATGAAACAGTAAAACACAGCAGGTGTTTGAAAGAACAAACAGGACGAGATTCAGTCAGAAGCTGCAGACGTACTGAGAGCTGAACACACTGACGTTTAAAAACCTCTTTCTCAGGTTTCCTGCTCAGAGTGCAGGAAACCGTGAGTCCAGTAACGATTTGAGGAGGACCTCGTTACGGGTTGGCTGCAGTCACCTCGGCTAAACTTCACTCAGCTCAGTAAAACTGGTGATTGAAAAGCAAATCAGTGCGACTCGGTTTGCTTCGCGGCGGCCAACAGTGCCGGTGGAAAAACGGCACGTGACCCACATACATGTTTGTTGTTAGGTGGCGACCTCTAGTGGGCTTAGTAATTACTATGGCAGCAGAGGAGGAAGTCAGGAGAAGTAGTATTAAGAGCAAGAGAGTCCACAGAGGGGAGGTCGAGTTTCATCAAGGAGACCGCTGTAACGCACATAACGTAGGAAGGACTCTGTACTCACTATCACATCTACTACATTAAACAGCTTTAATCATGAAAGTAATTACTCACTACTTCAGTTATATTCTTAGTTGAGTGTCCAAAGAAAATATTAAAGGCAGACTACACACTACTCTGTAAACACCATTCAAAGGTGCAGTAAGTGAAGATGATGTTAGCGGCTGGTGAGCCGCCGATCACACCAGTCTGTCTTCATCAACCAGAGAATGAGGCTCAACAGTCGACTATCTTTCCTCTGAATTGCGTCTTAGAGGGATTATTTTTTTATGGAAATCCTGCATATCGTACCTTTAATCAAGCACTTTGCTTTCCTCAGAGGGGAAACACAAGGCTCAGCCCCCCCAAGACTTTCACACAGTCCCTTAGATGGTTGGCAGGTCTAAGACTCATGAGCCGAGACAAACACTGTTCATGCTGCAGCGTGAGCGATATCAGACACTGGTTTCCTGTTTTTTAAATATTTTTCTGATCTCTCACCCATTAATTACACACATTTCTAATTGTAATGGCAGAAAAATGGACTCAATCCAGAGAATAACTGAGGACATGGCAGAACTGATCCCAAGTCAGTATCCAGGGGCAACGTGTTTCTTCCTCAGACACTAGAGGGCAGTGTTGTTTCACTGGAAGGAGCCCGAGGGAGCCTGCAGACCTGCAGCTGATCTCCTCAAGAGAAACTCAGTCAACACTCAGAATGAAGCCTTTCTTTCTACTAGAGGTGCAGAGATTTTGGTGAGTTTAAAAGATCAGAAAACCAATTTTATATCCACTGTGTTTAATTAATTCAGTAATTTAAGCATAAAATTAGATTCTGATGAACAGTTTGTGCTTCAGTACTCCAGCTGTCCCACCATATTTACATTCTGATTGAACCATCAACCGAGAATCCACATCCAATGTTTCTGCTCGGACATGTGGGAAGATTACGGTCCAGACGAAAGCAAACATTCGTATGTGATTTGTTTAGTCCCAAATCAACAAAATAACATTCAAACAGGGGGAAACCTATGAAGAAACACTTAAGTCCTTTTTCATGAGAGCTGGACATTAGTAACAGATCTCATGACACAAACCACAGAGTGCAAAACAACAGCTGAAGCCATCCACACATGCATGAAAGTCACACCCTCGGGTCGCACCTCCAAATCTCATTTGGCCCCTTTTTATTATACCAACACACAAAAATATATTCAATTGCACTTCTCTAATTCTTTTTATTTCACAGAATGGCACGAAAATATGCTTAATAAGAAGGACAGCACGGTCAAAAACATTCCTTGTTACTTAGAGACACAGAAAGGTGCAGCGAGATGGCGAGTCTGTTCTTCTGATGACGTCAAACTGGAGTGAGCTGTTGAAAACATGATTGGTTGAGGTAACTGGGGGGGGCAGGACTCTGTGAGGGCAGCAGACGCACACTACAGTTTGTTTTGCCTCCAGACCCGAGTCACGGGGATGCTGTTGAACTTGCCGCTGCGGCTGCTCCTCATGCCCAGGTACTGCCTGAGCAGCTGGTTCACCCGTTTCTGATTGTTCCATTTGCGGGCAGATTTCCGGACGCCTATGAACCCACCGTAGCGCTTTTGTAAGGGCCTAATGGGCGAGCCAATCAGCTTCCTGTATCCATGGCGCCCCCTCTGAAAGCCACCAAAGCGTTTGGATAAGGTGACGGCCTCTGAGGTGTCATCCTCGTCCCCTTCTAGCTGGCTGTCACGCTCCACGTTCCTCTCCCCCCTCTGCTTCCTCTCTCCGTCCACCAGACTGAGATCCAGACCCTGCAGGCCCTCCCCCTCCTCGGAGGAATCCAGCAGCGATGAGTCATACTGGACGCTGCGCTGTTCAAAGGGTGTCTCATCCTGATCCCCCTCCTGGAAGCGCTCTGCGGCTGCAGACTGCAGCAGTTCATTGTCTGAGCTCAGGTCAAGAGAGGTCAGCGCCAGCTCCTCTCCCGCTCTCTTGAGCAGAGCGCCTCCCTCTGACAGCGCGGGGTGGTGCGACAGCTTCACGGCACGTTTACACACCTCCCACGTGAGCGACGGGGAGACGTGACCCTCGCACTCCAACAAACACACCTGCAGAGGGAGAAAGAAAGGTGGTGTTAAGGTGGTGCATGGAAGAAGGAGATTGGTAGATTAAT
Organism: Pagrus pagrus; assembly: GCF_965226575.1. Classification (NCBI taxonomy): domain Eukaryota; kingdom Metazoa; phylum Chordata; class Actinopteri; order Spariformes; family Sparidae; genus Pagrus; species Pagrus pagrus. The sequence goes on along the minus strand of NC_140200.1, from coordinate 1,892,477 downwards.
CCACTGGGAGATCAACATGTATGAATGATCTTTTGTTGCCGTCTTTTGGCTTTCTTAGCGAGATGACAGGAAATGGGATGCAAGAGACCCTGGGCCGCTGTGGCGAGGACACAGCTTCAGCACACGGGGCACATGCTCTATCAACTGAGCCAGCAGCGCCCGAATGTCTAAATCCTGGTCAAAATCCCTGATTTGTGGTCACTTGAGGGGATATTGAGTTTCTAGACACAGCACAGGCAGATTGTTTAAGCGACCCTATCCACAGACTTATCCACTGTTCAGTGAGGCTGCTGAGCACCTCGGTGTTCAGTCTGAGAATATCGGGTTTGCTTTTTAGAGTTTGCAAACTGGAAACAATTTTTAACATCACAATCTAGTCCCTAAGGCTATATCATGAAGGCTGTATCTCACAGCTGGTTTATCAGAACTTTCTTGCTGAAACTGGACTGATCATCTTAATAATATCTACTCGAGTGCCTGTTAAAACTACACCGTCCACGGTCAGCGTCTCATTTCTGGGGTGTCACGACGTGACCGAGGCTGAGAAAGCCGTCTCCTGACCTGGACGGCTGATGTGTCATGGGAGTTAAGTGGTCCTTACTCCTGCCGTGTTCAGCGTATATGGAAAGTTATGTGCTAATATGAGACGTCCATCATTTTATAAATGAGACCTGCTCCTGCTGAGTGACTGACAGCACCAAATTGGAAGAAATTACAAATCACGTTGAAGGACAGCAGGTAAATTATGTCTATTTTTTTCCCGACTGGCTTCAATCAGTGATGTTTTTCTCTCTGAAAATGATACACAGCGTTTGACAACTGCACTTTTGATACGGCGCGGACGTTGTCAGTGCTGAGTCACTGACTCTGGGCGGTTTTAATGACCTGCCTGTCTTGTTATCATCACACCTTACAGTTTGGCGTCAAACCTGAACAGTCAAGATAGAAGCAGAACTTCAGCAGTGTGGAGCTGAGGACACATGAAGAGCGTTTCTGATGATAATAATAATAAAATCAGTCAAGCCTGTTCCTGTTTTTCATTTTCCTCGGTGAAAACTCTTTTTTTAGGCTTCCTGAAAATGAATCCGCTCTGACGTTTAACCTCAAAATGAGACTGAATCTATCATTGAGACCTTTAACTGTAGACGTGCATTAGTTCTTCTCCACAGTAAATATATCAGAAAATAGGCTCGAGCTGCCGCGCCGGAGAGATTTTATGCGCACACGTCTCTCCTTTCTCCTCTTTTCTCAAACTCCCGAGCCTCTCCGAGTTAAATTTCAGCTTGAGGTGAGAAGCGAATCCCATTTACTCGTCAAATCTTGCTCAAATGAGATAAACTGCATTGTTATCAGAAAACCTGCTCACATCAAAGGAACGAGAGAAGAGGGAGTTTCCGCTGTGAATCTATCAACGGAAATTAATTATCCATCGTAAATGAAAAGAGCACACGAGGGGATTCTCCACGTCAGATCAATGGAGCAATCTAAAGGAGTTTATGAGTGAGAGAGAGTGTGTGTGTGTGTGTGTGTGTGTGTGTGTGTGTGTGTGTGTGTGCGTGCACGTGGTCATGTACTTGCGAGGGCCAGAGGATGAAAAGCTTGAGTCCTCCGTCGTGAGGATGCTGCAGAGGCTTCGTTTGCTCTGGTTCAGGGTGTTAATCAGCCGCTTTCAGTTCTGACTGAGGAACTCGGCTGCTCGTCCTCCGGTCCGTCAAATTAAGTGTTCAAAAAACAAAATGGATTATGACACGGCCGTTTAAGGTTGAGGTAAACTAACACCTCCCTTGCAGGGGCGTATCTCAGGGGTGGACCAAGGACGTTAGCCCCGTTCATTCCTATTACAGCAGCTCAGAGGTGCATGAAGCCGAACAAGCTCGACTTCCCGGTGATATCAAAATACCAGGATCTTCTCGGGGGTTGTGACGCTTAAAAAAAATGAATCCACCAATCATCCAATCACCACCTGATGATTTCCTTAGACGGTTTGGACTCTACGAAAACCGGCTTCAAAGCCTGGCGCTCCTCCTGTCAGTCTGGGGTGGACAACACAGCCGTGTTAGTCACCCTTGACATTTCACTGGCCGCCCCTTTGTGCCATGAAACAAAATGTTAATCAGCCTTGAGACGGCGTCGTTTCATCAGCACTAATAGAAATCTTCCCGAGGATGAAAGGGATTTTTGCATAGAAGTACTTATGTATAACTATCAGACTGAACTGAGCGTCGACTACAACAAAGTGTGTCTCTTATTCTCCCAATATACAGTAGGCGAACTAACTGGCTGGCTTCTCACGAGACATACGTAAGAAATGACCCGTTTAACACACACCCTGTTTTTTCCCTGTAAATGCGACATTGTGAACAACAAATGTGTGTTGAGCTACTGGCTGTTAGCTGCCGGTGTTTGCTGACTTTGGGCGCTAACAGCTACGGAGCTAGCAGTTTATTGCTAACAGAGCTAACAGCTCGGAGTGAGAGTTTTTGATCAGAGGGAAAATAAAATGTGAAACTGTGAATAACTGCAGTTTAATCAACAGCAAATAAATGTAGTAAAGTGAGCTGAGTGCAGTTTGATGTTGATGCTGCAGCCGTAACTCCAGCATGTTATCTCATGTCGTCCTATCAGTATGAAGCATAATGAACCAAACTATCTGGGAACCTTTGATGTGACTACTGTTACGCTCTTCCTCCGCTCCGACAACAGGAAGTGTGTCCAATCACACTGACACACTTCTGTTCATCGGTCTATTGTTCCAGTACATTACTGTTTGTACTATCTGGTAATGTCCTCGACTCCACTTTGTTGCGCTGGTACTTTTTCTGGTGCTGTGTACTGAGGCTTGTTTTCAAGTCTGTAAGGTCTGTGGCCACACCAGACAGAATTAAAGTGCCTCTACAGAGAGGAAGATTTTCTATATAGACACATATATAAAAGACAACCTGCTCAGAGTGCTGTAAATAATCACTGTAGCTCAGATAATTAGCAGATATGTAAACTAACGCTGGCATCACACAATGAGTGCAGTCAGAGGATACTGTGAAATGCTTGGTGTGTGTGTGTGTGTGTGTGTGTGCAGGTATGGACGCTCTCATGTGTGTGTAGGTCTCTGCACGAATAAATCAATGTGTCCTGACATTATAACAAACAACGGCAGCTTCACACACACACACACACACACACACACACACACACACACACACACACACACACACACACTCAGTCTGCTGTGGGAAACAATGGGATTGCCCGGTGGACTCCATCTGTGGCTCGATGAGGAAAGCAGCTAACACAATGAGGAACTGATAAAATGTGTCAGTCAGTCGTAAGCCGGGCTGATGATACTGAGCAGCAGTCAATTACAGAGTTCTATTACAACTCCCAAAAAGGTCCCAGCTGTCTTTCTCTGCATCATTATCAGCTAAATTAGCCGTCCTGCAGCTATTCGCGGACGCCCACTGACTATTTTTACCGGCTGACGCGGCTCGCGCTGTTTGGAAATGAGATTGTGTGCCGCACTCGAGTTTTGGTTTGATTTTCGGAGAGTGAGTCTCTCCGTGCAGAGGCTGCTGTCCTCATGTTGGTCACGAAGCATTGCACAAGTGCTGTAGATACTTACACATGCAAATCCCCCTCCACTGTGAGACAGAACCAATGTCAGTGTTGTGCAGTTGAAACTGTGCATCTCTAACATGGCAAAATCAGAAAAAGCAGCTTTGTGTGTTTGTATTGTTTGGTGCAGTCATAACCAGCGTGCAACAGGTGTGAGACACTACAAGGATCACTGTTTTATTTACTGTGAGTTTGTCTGTAATCATCCCATTGGCAGGTTTGTTGTGTAGTGTCTAATTTGGACATGCATCATGTTCAATTGTGTTGGTACTGGCAGTAAAATGCTTACAGGCAGCCTGACCTACATTACAATATACACAAAGACATGTAAATCAAGAGGGGATGCCCCATGACAGCTACTTGGACAATGAACCAATAAACAAATGTTTCTTCAGGGGATTATCAAACTGAAATGTGCTCCTATAAGCCCCAGTGAAATAAAAGGTCAGCAGCCAAAGAGCAGCCAAGAAAACACAACAGAGCCTGAACAGACCAGAGTTTCTGCGTCAGGGTCAGATTCAGACTGAGGGTGAGAGCCAGCTGGTGTCATCCCCACCTCTCTTAAGCCTTCACACAAAGAGCGTCATCACACCCTGATTGGCTGAGAGGGAGACGCTCCAAGCTGCTTCCTCTCCTCAATCAGGAGTCAGCCTCCTCACCTGCACACAGGTGATCTGAATCCACCGCAGTTAGTCCAGAGGGGTTTTGAAAATCAGCCCAAAACAAAGAAAGACAGCAACTTTTAAACAATGTGACAGCGAACACCTCTCTGTGCAGCAGCGGGGGCGTGGCTTCAGCACTTTTTACTTCATGGCTCTCCAGACGGACACTGAGCTCAGACGTGATCCTTCTTACGTGATCTCATGGAGACGTAAACAAAATGGAGATCAGTGTAGTGCAACAACTTGCTGTGGTGACGCGTAGCAGTGAGATAACAACGATAACAGAAGGTTTACGAGTCTGAATGAGAGAGGAAACGCCGTCAACGCAGGTTTTTATATTTTTCTACAGGAACTAAAGGTCAGATTTTTAAGTTTCGGTCAACATGGTAGCTGACGTTTGCCTCGAGGGCCAGTCAGCCGTCATTCTGCTGGGAGATTTCGTGCCCAAGTTTATTGTTTAACATTAACTTCACAATGAAACGTCGGATAAATTCACCCAAAAATTAAAAGTGTTAGCGTGCACCCCGTCTGAAGAGGATGTGCAAGCTCAACCGTGCATCAACGGTGTGAATAATGTCTTTTCAAATCAGTTTGGGATCTTGGGGCTTCTGGAGACTTGGATTATGCCGGACGAGCTGTTTGGACCAATTTTATTTATTTATTGGGTGTTTTGGTTGAGAATCCTGCAGCGCTGATTTACTGTGAAGCTCCAGAAATGTTTTTTGGACCACAAAACTTAATTTATCATCATAGGGGCTGAATAGGTAATGACTACATTTTAATTTTCTGGTAAACCTTTCCTTTAAAGCGATAATCTGCCTTCAATTAAATTAAATTTTCTGCCTCAAAAAATAAAATTTCATTGCATCAGAAACACAATAATCCTCCTGCGCTCCTTCTCCATATTGACTCCCATATACACAGGCAAACAAAGTGCACACAGCACTATCAACCTGTACACAACCCATTACGCAGGAGCTGTTATCATGATTGAAAATAACTTAGTCAGACAATCACAAACACAAACACACCTCTATCAGGCTGCTGGAGGCTCGGTGCAGCTGTACCCACACTGACGAACACACGACAGTGTTGACAAGGCATTTAGCGAACGCTCTTATCAACAGTGACTCACGACGACTGACAATCACACACACACACACACACACACACACACACACACACACACACACACACACACACACTCACCATGGTGTTGAAGGCTTGCTGCAGCTGCTGCTGCTGCAGGAGCAGACCGCAGGCCACACACTCCCCCTGGCAGTCACTGCGTCCAGGGGTGAAGAGACACGCCAGCAGCACTACCAGGTACCACACAGGGATCTTCATCGCTCAGCACAGCCAGGCAGGCAGGGACAATGTGGAGCCCAGCAGGTAGAAGAGAGGAGTCTGAAACAAGGGTCAACAGCTGGAGAAACTGGGAGAAGGTAAAGCCTTCGGGGAATCCGGGTCCAGCCTACAGGGAGAAGGCAGACAGAGAGAGTGACATGAACATTGCGTCATATTCAATTTCTCGGGATCATTAGCTGGATTTGGGCGGTCAGTCAAAGCGTTGGTGGTGGGAGAGTGTTCAGCCAACAGCAGGAGATGGAAGATGTGGGTGGGATGGAGAGAGAGCACAACCTGAGGCAATGAGTGAGAAAATGGGTATTTTCCAGTGGGCAGGAAGCCGCCGCTGCAGGCTGGAGTGGTGGACCACTGATGGAAATCATAGGCTAAAGCTACAGCTGGAGGTTTGTGTGAGTGGATCTGACCCGGGTCACTATGGGTCAGAGAGCCCAGAGCAATAAAGCAGCAGCCAGTTTGTTTGGTCGAATGGCCGCTGTGAGCAGGGAAAGCTTCAGTGTCCGAGCTGGAATAAAACACGCCGGCTCAGATGAAGATTTGACATTGTAATACGACGTCGTAGACGATGTGTGGTGAGCTGGTGGAAGATAACTGGAGAGTTGATTAAACTCCAGAGGATCATGTTGTCTCTGACTCCAGCTACAAATCTGTGAACCAGGTGTTTGTTGCCTGACCTCCACTCGCTGACCTCCATCTCCCCCATCACTCACCCCTATATCATCCAATAACTCAGAGATAACAAAGGAAAAAACAACCATTCAGAACTTCATAGATTGCTTCTCCCCACCAGAAACATTTGCTCTGACCTCTGAAGGTTTATAAACCAAGAGCATGGCTAGGATGAACAAACAGACTTCTTTGTGTTGTTGTTGTTGTTGTGCTCACTCAGTTATAAGGGTTCAGGAAATTCACTGTTTGTTTGTTTTTTAATTGTAGCACATGTTGGACGCGGGCGATGTGATATACAGACCCACTAACTGTGTCCAACTATTCCACTGATCAACAGGAATGTTACAGTAATCTAAACAACTTGTAATAAAAGCATCTATCAGCAGTTCAGCTTCGTTCTGGGTCAAAAATGATGAATATTTTGATGAAAAATATGTTTTTGTTACCTTTTTAAAATGGCTGATTAAATTAAGATCATAATCTATAATCACTTGTCACAAGTCTCTGTCTTTCCTCTTCTGGTCCTACAAGCAGGATTTATGCTTCTCGGTTCATTTTTAAAAAAGAAAAGTTTAGTCATCCAGTTATTAATGTCAGTGATACCTTGCAGAGAACTGTTTGTCAGGCGAAACAGACATATAAAGTTGTGTATCATCAGCATAACATCAGTATTTGACATTGTGGTTTGAATATTATGTTGCTCAGGGGGTGTTTATATATGAAGGAAACAGAAGAGGTCCAATAATGCTTCCTTGAGGAACAACATATTCAACATCAAGACGATTCAGACACAAATTCACTGATGCTTATCAAAAAATGTATGAGCGACACCAGTGAAGGACTAACCCACCAAGTCCAACAGAAGCAGAACGGCCACATTGTTTGAACCAGTAGAAATCCTCATTAACCAGCTTTAATAAAGCTGTTTTAGTGCTGTGCTTTGTTCCACAGCCGGACTGAAGTTGTCTGTCTAATTGAAGTTGGTCAAAAACAAACTTATGAGCAAACAGTTGCTGATTAACACATCCAGACGATACAGAGCAACATTAGCATTCATTTGGAGTTTTGTTTACGTCCACCTGGAAAATACAATGTCAATATTTACTCTTTCAGCGTTGTTTTACCGGCTAACAGCTCCTGACAAATGTATCTGTCTCTTTAGCTGCTTAACGTTCGTCTACATTCACCACCATCACTGCCAGTTGCTAACTTTATCTGCCACGTACAGTTGGATTTTAGGGGTTTTTTTGTTTTGTTTTTGCTAAAAGCAGCTGATTGGTGGCAGTAACACTGAAACTAAATAGCAGAAAGATGATAAAACGCTCCATAGCTGAAGGGAACTTCAGATTCAGATGAGAGTTTTCAGTTGATCAAACTATCACATACTCATAATCATCTGATCTATTGTAAATATAAAAATATTGACAGATGAGCTTTCCCATGATCAATCTGGACCCCCAATGAAATAAGAGGCTGGTAAACCTACATAATCGTTTCCATTAACTAGAAAAAAAGAAGTCAAACCAGTTATTTCCCGAGCAGCAGGGATCTACTGCTCTTCTTGCTGTAAATGACTTGTTTTAGATCTGTTCTCGGTCTCCTGGTGGTCAGTCACACTTTATTTCACTGTTAAATTATAGGTCATTTGATGCTAATTACAGGAAAAAAATGTTTTCAGCTGGTACAGATAAAATAATTAATGCCAAGTAATTATTTGCGTAACCTCGAGAGTCTTTACAGCTGATTTGTGAGAGGAAACTTAATTAGGTGTTCAACATTGTACATTGTTTATATAATTAAAGGGACTCGATGGAACAATTTGTACCAATTTAATGTATTAATCACTTTTTTATTGGCCATTTGTAAGTGGACTGTAACATGACATGACAAGTGAGACCTCCTCCGTCTCTGCTCGTTGACTTTACAAGCCTGCGGACGATTTGTTGAAGTTGTTTAACGCTGCTGGACCGTGAATTTCTTCATGAAGGACTCGGGTCAGACAGTCAAGAGGATGAGACTTTGAGACCTTGTCTCAGTGCCTCTCTCCATGACTGAATAGTTTCTTTGATTTGAAACGAGCAGTGATTCACAGAGTAAATGTCGCTGAAGTTCACACAATCAATCAATTCAACTCTAATAACTTGATCAGGGCTTTGAAAGTTTAAAGTCCCCTTTCAATGCAAAATTATTGTAGTTCTTTACGGGAAACTTACCAAGAAATTTTCAGAAATCTCCTTCAGACCCATAAAATAAAGTGTTACCTTTCTGTGCGTACAATGTGTGAGCAGCGTATAAATAATATATAGAATAAAGTATAAGAAGTTAACACTGCTATAACACTGCTAACTTTCAATGTGTCTTCCAGAGGAGAAATATCTGAATCCTTTCTGATTGTGAATACGCTGGTCATGATTTCTATATACGTAAGTTGCAACGATTAACAGATGAGGAATATTTAAACCAATACAACCACTTTATATTTTATCAATAGCAGTTATACTTGGTGCTTTTTATCTTCACATGTTAGAACATTACTGGTGTTAATAATAAATCTGCTTTTGGGCTTTGAAACGGTTCATTTTTCTTTGATAACAAAGCTGAGAAATAAATATAGTGACAATAAAACAAAGCTGGATAAAAAAGGGTATTTCTGTATGAAACATGCAATTTGACCGATCGGGTCAAATAATAATAAATCCACACAGACTGTCTTCGCAGGTTTGTGGAGGAAGCCGAGCTGCAGCCGTCACAGCCGGCGACAGACAACACAATCCCACAGTTCAGACACTTTGATGAGGGGGAAGGAAAATCTTTATAATACGCAGAGCGCGTTTCGTATTGACGGGCGCTCTGAAGTAAAAATAAATGAATAAGTAAAAGCTAACACGCCGTGACCACTTCCACTTCACCACATTACCACTCGTAGTCAATAGTGTATGAAACAGGCCGTGTGTGACTGCCGCCCATTTACAAAAATATTAATGGCTTTATGGGAAATCATTAGAGGGACCTGTTTGTTTGCCTCGCTGAGATGTTTTGTGCACTGATCATTTGCAAGCCTGCTGACTCAGCCCATTTCACATTGTTATGTTGTCCCTTAAGTGGCCCTGACTAAGTAAGTCGAACATCTGAGTACAGCAGCACAGGGGGAGTGATGGTGCGGCCCTGGATACACTCCAGCATCACAAAGACACAAGCCTTTCACACATTAATCATATTATATTAGTGTATTAACATAAACAGGCATTTGGGGCCTCTGTGAGCTTTTTGTCAACATCATTATTGATAAAAAATGTGGTGCGCTCTCTGGCACAAGCTTCACAATTAGACAACGGCTGTTCGCTTGTTTGTCTGCACACATTCAGTGGTACATGTTTGAATGTTGCGTGCTTTTAGCTGAACAATACGGGAACGTTGGAGCAACACGTTGTTCATGTCCTACAGAAAACTAATATATCTACGTCAGAACTTTTATTTCCATTTTAAAATGCGACAGTAGTATTTGTTTCTTCAGGATAAGTTGCTTTATGGCACTGAAGGTATTAGATGGTGATAATGAAATTACATGTTAAACTATTGGTATTGAAGTAATACTTAGAAGTGAAAGTACAAAGTATTCTTCAGAGTAATATCAGTGTATTAGTTACCTTAGAACGGCAGGCTTTCTGTTTCTCCAGATCGTCAGTCTGACTTAACTCCTGCGTGTCGGGGTTTGTGATCGGATGCAAACAATTACTGGATACGAAAATGTAGATGAACGGTTTAGATTTTAGTTCAAATTGTATTCAGTACTCAATTCTGATTTTAAAGGTAACTAAGTAGATGGCATGGTGTAATGCATGCTAAAGTACGGGTAAAAATTACAAACATAATCATAAACTTTCAAATGAGTTGCATCTGAGCAAACGTACCTTTTAAAGCGACTACAGGGAACTTTTATTTTTTGATTCTGGCGGCCCCTGTGGACTTCAGCGGTATCAGCACCACCACATACAGCTGTTTGTAGGATGCATGGTGATCAGGTCACACATCTGTTTGTGGCTATGTAAAATCAATAACTGTGATATGTCAGTGGTGAAACAAAAGTAAACTTTGCTTTAGTGGCGTAACACCAGACTCACGTCATCGTCGGCACCTCACCATAAAAAACTGTTTTAACTTCGTGACTTATTCGGCTGAATAAGTGGAAATCCAACCCAGTCACAGGCAGAAAGAATAACTAGAAAAACTATAATAACGATAAAGGATGGCAAGTTTTCTCGCTGATGACCTCGTTTGCATATATACGTCACATCTTCAGTTTTAATTTGAGACTGTTTCATAACCAGTTTAAAACTCCTTGTAGTACGTGTTCAACTAGGAGTCGATTCATTTTATCCCAGAAATGTTCATGACTTTGAGCACATTTCCATTATTCCGTTATGTTGCATTTATTCATTCGTTTTAATTAAGCTAACTTACTGAACAAAGATTTATGATCTGGCTTTGGATTAATTGGCAGGAGAGCGATTCATATCTGTCTGAAGGCTGAAGGGATGAGTTACCTCACCATCGCCTGAGTGTAATCCATTATTGTTAGTGAGAAACAATTGACAAGGATATTAAGTGTTAATGGGCTGCAATGTCATCAATCTGCGGCCTTGAGATGTTTATAGTCGGCGTTTTAGTGAGCTGCTCGACAGGACGGGTTAAAGTGACCGCACTCGCATGATCATTTTTTATTGCGTACTCGTGTTTGCACACCTCAAAGCACGGCACACTTAACCCTTCACTCCCCAATAACACATCCCGTTAACAGGAGAGCGCCCCGCTCTGCTACGCTGAACATGCTTTATGTAGAGCAGTATTTCTCTCTGGATGGCTGCGAGCAGGCTGTGTATTTGGGAGTTCGAGCTGCCGTCACAGCTGTGATATCGTACAGCGCAAATGACAGGTTTCAATTTGTGTGTCTCAGTTTTCAGATGAAATCGGCTCAGTTGATATTTCAGCGAACACAGATTGAGGGCAGCCAAATGGAAAGGCAACAAATACAAGTTTATGTGAATGTGAGCTGCTTTTATTTTATTATTCTAGATTAAAGACATTTTAAACGACTAGAAGAATCTTGAGACATGTAAAGAGCTGGAGTGTACCTGCAACTGATGGATTTAATCATTTCACTACTTGTCTGTTTTAAGTGTTGTTGTGCTGTTTTATTTTGAAACTTCACCGGATGCACTCAGCCGTCTGACTTCCTGTCTGGCTCAATCAAATTGATCATCATGGCCGTAACGTGGCCGTGAGGTGGAAGCTGGTGGTTACTGTTACCTCGTAGTGACCTAGCTCTAGTTTGTTGTCTTGTGGTCTCAGATATTTTTAATATCAATTTATTCCAAAATGTGATTTTGGAGTAATTACGATCATCATTAATGTGCAGGAGTTGGCATTTCTTACAGTTTACCTTCATGTCTTAGATATTTATCACAGAAAAGGCTTTTCATCGTTCCCCAGGAGCCCCGGACACAACCAGGAGCCAGAAAGTTTTCCATATCTCAATCACTTCAAATTGAATCTTCACGCCGGTGACACTTTGAGCCATGAACCTACACACTCCTCTCTCTGCTCTATTTCAGTAATGATATCATTCTTGGTGGTGATATTGGCGCCGGTCCGCTTTAGCCACCCTTGCCTATAAATTTGCATGCCATTTCAGCCGTCTTTAACGTTTCATATCATTTGCATAATCTATCTGACAGAGCAGGCAGTTGACTCGGTGCATGGGGGGGCTGATATATGATGTACTGGACAAGGATAAAGTGGTGATCGCTGGGAAAGGGAGGACCCTCATGCACCGGTCTGTGCTCCCGGGGCACCAAGACTGCATAATCCTCCAGGGAGTCTGAGAACTCATTACATGAAGTTTCATTTGAAAATAGATCTTCATCATTCGCACATATAAACAACCTTGGTCTTCTAAATGAACGCAGGCCTGAAAGCAAAAAGAAAATGGACTAGTGCAAAGGGCCTGATGTCCTTCTACTCTTAGATGAGTCTTTCCATCCTGTACAAATGAATGCTTTTACCCCGGTTCTCTCCAAAACAAATATTCTGTTTTGTGCTTCCATTAGATTTAACTTAGACCCTGAAAATGTGATGTGTTTTCCAGACAAAATGCATTTTTTTTTTCTCCCTTTCAATCAAACAGGAAGCAATCTGAGCATTCATAAAAGGAACGCTGGTCTCATGCATTTGGTTTTGTTGACCGAGTTCGTTCTTTTGTCTGCACCTAAAACACGTAAGAGCTGGAAAATCTTAAGTAATGTTCACCACCAGTTCACTGTCCTTTAAAGGGCTGTGTGCAAAAATATACAGGTGAGTGAGTTATCCATTATAACCAGCAGTTTTTACCTCGTCTCTCTGTCTGTGTCATCGCGACAAAATGTGGTCCTGAAAACACTTTTTTGTAGCGTGAAGTAATAAAGAAGCAGTTTTACTAACTGATTATTACCTGATTCTCCGGGTGGACACCGATAACTGATCATTTAAAATGTAGTGAGCAAAAACAGCTCGAGTTTTACTTCACAACTCAGACTCCTCTCTTGTGCAACATGTGTAGAAAATTGCATTTGTGTTGTCGTCCTCTGTACAAACACATCCACACTGGTGACGACATGTTCGGCTCTCTCTGCATCATTTGCACGACAAGATGCCGCTCTCCTTCTTTATTTTCTTCTCTGTGTTTATTGACGGCCACCCAACCGAACTTTGACCTTGACGTGCACGTACAGGTGACGCACACAGCGCTGCCTTTTCCTGGACAGGTGTAACGATTCTATGCTTTGTCATGAAACGGTTGTTTTTTTATGTTTGCCATTAAAAACCTGAGATATTAGAGGGAGGGAATAATAGTTATTTTTTAGTCAAGTCAAGGATACAAAGAAAATATAAGCAACACAAAAGATGGTCTTGCTTAGATTTTGGCCCCTTCCAGCCTCCGTACTTTCTGTACATTTCCCCAATTTAAAACCTTTTTGCCAAAAAGTAAATGATCCAAATGCAAAGTTAAGTGCATTAATAAAGCTAACAGTGGAATAAATTAGCATTAGCAGCTTTAATGAAGGGTGGAGACGGGGCCAAGGTGTCATGAACGTGAGTGGGGGAGAAGAAAGGCTCGGCGCTCGTCTCTGACAAAGCTCTGACTCACTCCATCTCGTCCATTAGTCGTCTGAATGATGCTGAGAAAAACAAAGGAGTCTGCTAATGCACAGATAACAGAGGGGTCTCTATCCCTCTGTTTCCTTCTTGCACCCTCTTTGCATCCACTTTGTGATTCTTCTCGCTTCGTTTCTGCATCAACACTCTCAGCGTTGCTCCGTCTTCATTTCAACATCTGTGAAATATGGCTGAGATCTTCTCTCTTTCATGACATATTAGAGAGGTTTCCGATCTCTCCCAGTCGCGTGTAGATCTAAACTCCTTCACTTCGGCCAAGCTGGAATCAGGAGCCTCCAGAGATGGACGGTGTGAAGATGCGGTCGATTCGTAGAAATCGAAATGATTCAAATTCCTCTTCTATCTATTATATCTCATGAGCCATTGATGGTACTTGATTAATTCTTGATAACCTGAGGAGATTCACGAGTGTTTTATTACCTTACAGTCTCTAATTGCTTGTTGAAGATGCGTTGATCAGGTATAATGGGCCAATAAAGAGAGGTTCAGTATGTGAATGGCAACTCGCGAAAGACAAAGACAGGCCTCATAATACTGATTCAAAATTCATAGTTTCTCCATTCTGGTGCTGACACATTTCTCTGGACGCCTGGGAACAGAGTGTCAGATCAATAAAGTATAAGTCTATTCTTCTAAAGGGCCAGTTGACTGATTACAAAAAGAAAACGACATTTTACTTCAGTGGTTTGCAGTTTAGTTTTGCTTGTTTCTAAGATTTCTCCCTCAAATCTAATACAATGGAGGTAAAATCCAGGGACAATGGAAAATGTACATTATGGCAGATAAACAAATTATATCCGATAAATAGAACCGATAATACAAAACCAGATTGCTTAAGTTGACTTAACAAGTGCAGCGTTTACACACAGTATGTGTAAAGTTAAAGTTAGTTAAACAAAAATGTGAATTATTATCTGTGCCGGCTGTGAGAAGCAGGTAATTAACGGTTATCGTATCGGCTGAAAAAATCCATAACATGCATCCCTAGTGAATTGAATTTTCCTGATGTGGCTCATTAAAAAAATAACATTTTAAAATTAAATTCACAGAAAGGTGTTTTTCCATCAACACTGTGCCACAGACCTACTTTCATCATCAGCTCTGTGGAAGAGGATGCTACTGTTAAAAATGTCTACTGTCGTTTAACTAAAAATCAATATTCCAGTGCACACGAGGACACGACTGTAAAACAAATCACAGAGCTTCATCAGATTCGCTCTGTAATGAGGAAACTGTTAATTATTGTATCTGCCAAGTCGCAAAAAGTTAAAAGCAGCGATGTCAAGATTTCAAACAAGTCACAATAATTACTAATGCTATCGCAAGATCGTAGTGTGGGGAGGTGGAGAGAGTCTGTGACTGTTACTTCAAAATAAAAGTGCTCAGAAAGAACAGTTACACACTTACTAGTAAAAAAGGCAACGAGATGAACTCAAACTAAAGATGAGCATGTCCGAGGATCTTCGCTGGACAAAATAAAACACCATCTGCACTCCAAGAAAAGCAGATGAGGAAATATATTCTCTACAGTCTTGGATGATGAAATCCTTTAACTCTTCCACCCGAGGCTGCAGCTGCATGTGAGAGAAATCAATTCGATTCTTGAACAAACTACATCCGCTGTGGGAGACTGCAGCATGTTGCTGACCGCCGAGGAAGAACGCTGATAACAGGATCTCCTGTAAGACTTTGGACCACGTCACTGAAACACAACGCTCGTCATGGACAGTGAAGAGAGATCGGTTACGTCTTCATCCTCCTCTGCATCCAGCTCACAGCGACACAACTTTCCTTTTTTATTCCAGGTCTCCTCTGTCATTCTCAACTTTTAGTAACTGATGTAAAGGTAGATAAATAATTACCCCACCTCGAGGCCCTTGCATCCCTCTACGAGACAAGTGCTTCGTAGTACGACTGCACGCAGAAATACGAATTTAAACCTTTCAAAGGGACGTGAACCTTCAGTGCTGAAGTACCACATCTTAAACCACAGTCTCCCTGCAACATATTAGCGCCCATCATGTGGTGACTCATCAGGCCAGCATCTTGACATGAGATACTGGATCTCTCAGGTCACTGATTGCCTGCGATTAGACGGTACTCAATAAACTCGTTTAGAGTCCCAACTACATTATTTTCAGATTGGTTTTTAGGTGTTCTGCTTTTAAAGCGTGCAGAGAACAGTTTACACGTTATAATCACGGTGTAATTTCCACTGGAGGAATAAAATGTCCTCCTCACTTTCACAAACCCATTTGGGTCCTCCTGCTTTTGTTTCTTTTTGTTCTTTAACAGTCAGACCTCTCTGAAAGTTGCTCTTCAGCCGTCCAGCTGCCAAAATCCAAATGTGAGAAACCCTGAGCTGATAAAAATGGTGACACACTCAAAACTCACACAAAAGCACCTACAAGAAGCCACAAGAATCATGAAATCCCACTGAGATTTAAAGCAAATACGACCACTGTTTCCCTCTTATAACACTGATGATTGAGGATTCACACACGGTCACAGCATCATCTCTCACACAGCAGCGTAAATCCGGTCTGTGCAGCCACAATCAAACAGTGTGTGACTCAGCGGGGAGTTTGGAGGACCAGGAGCACGAGCCGGTGCGTTTGCAGTTGTGCCCTTCCTTCGCAGGAAGCCTCCTGAAATGACTAATCTGAGAGAATGCGCCCTAATCCGATTTGGACGTGTCCGCCACAGCTGCATCAGGTTTCACGATCGCACCTTTCACCCGCCTCGACGCAGGACTCAAGTCTAGTTACTGTCGCACAGAGGCAGAATTGACAGATTATGAGGATCTTAAAGGGGAAAAGTGGCCGAGAGTAAAGAGCACTGAGGTCATTATAACGCCGCACATGCAGCTAAATTCAAGCACATAAAGAAGTTAATGGGGAACGACGTGCATTACAGACGCTTTATCTCTCCACTTCTCTTTGTCTTACTGTGATCATATCTGCTGGAACAATTCCTGCTTCCTGGATAACTCTGTGCCTTTAGCAAATCTTATCTCATGTAGACTGTAGAGCGCACAAATCGAATGAAAATGTGATAAAAATGCCTATTTTTTTTCCTCCTCACATCCCACACAGGCTATAACACTCACATACACATTAGTACAAATATTAAGTGGAGATATAATATCCTTTATATTCATATCTGCTTCCTTCCAAGGCGCCATCATATAAGATCAATTGAGCATATTATTAATATTGTTTCCATCAGATGTACTCGCAGGGTTTCTTTAATTGCGAACACATTTGCACCTGGGGGCAGACGCTGAACTGGGTGTGACGTCTCATCTGCAATCATTCCCAGCGTGAGATATGCCCTTCATAGAGAGAAATCACATCAACAATCATCTAATTTAGTCACCATGAAGCTGTGTTAATAGCCTCAAAATAATATCCTTCCACTGCAGTTCAACTTGGATGATCGCACACTGAGAGAGCACAGACGCATCAGCCTTTCAGTTCGGCTGAAACAGACGAGGGATTATGTGTGTGGGCGTCTGTGGGAGATGGCTTCTCTCAAAGAAACAGGGCGGACACTGAATGCAGAGACGTGTATTCACGTGACTCTTGACATTTTGTTCCGACGCCGTCACTCCCCAAAGTGACCGTCTCAGCCCAGTGCACGCTGTTTTTCAATAATCCGTGTATTTGGCCTCACATCTACGTACATGGAGAGTGATAGTCTGCCTTTGTAAGACCACTCGGTTGGAAATCGGATGGTTTGGGTAAAAGATGGTCACAACCTGTTTTCAGAGGGAGCCGTGCTGGATTAATGGATATTATATGTGGGCCACCGAGTTTGCATTCCCGTTGTGTTTAGACATCTTTGATTTTTACATTTGGACTCTGGTCACAGTTTGGTTAGGTTAAGGCAACTAAACTACCTGGTTAGTTTTAGCTACAGAACTACGTGGTTAGGGTTGGGTTAGGGTTAGACTACCTGGCTAAGTTTAGGTAATGATCATGGTTTAGTTTTAAATAATAGATCAATGTTCGTTTCTGGTTCCACACAGGACACGAAAACAAAGCACAACAAAAAATAAGGAAACCAGCCGTCTGAAACAATCATTAGCAAATGTAATCACAATAATCTCAACTAAACTTAACAAGCTGCCGTTATTATACCTACTGGTTATTACGGTGCACTGCAGCGTGTGTGATTTGTCCAGGTGCTGTTGTCGTACTCCAGCAGAAGCTGCTGGTGTTCGTCTCACAATGTTCTGCTAAAGTCCCGTCAGAACCTCAGACCCCCCAGAAGATGCTGCCCCCCCCCATGTTGACTCCATGGCTGCGTCTTTGCAAGGCCATGTCAAAGCTGTCGATTGTCAAAGCTCAATCTAACACAACGGGGACATCACGTCCTTAATAATGCACAGTACTGCAGTGTTCCCAGACTGTATCCTGCAGAGTGTACGGCAGCTGACATGGTGTCATCACTGATCTGGTTGCTGTTAAGCTGCGTTGACACCTGCACTAATCCATTGGACATGGAGCCAAGGGGAAGCAATCTAGCACGGCCAGAAGAGCTCCCAACTTTTATCAAGGTGAGGACAGCGAGGCTGGAAAAAAAGTGATGAGCTGTAAAATACTTGCGCATGTGAGGGCAACAGATACGGCAATACCTGGCAATGTTGCTGCTCTTACCCCTCAGTGAGTCATTCTCTGATCACGAGGAGGATTTGTGCGTATAAATCACTACAAGGCGTCCTAATGAATATCCTGTAAACAGTTTAATCAGATCAATCTAAGTGTAGGCAGCAGAAATCCTAAAAGCTTCTCTTTTTTAGCTGATTAAACAGAGAAAGCTCATGATGTGCTGGCAAAGCATCACTTTTTTAAATTGGAAATTGTGACATGCGTTGCCAACAGCGTGAGATGTTTCTAGACTAAACCAATTTAAATGTGAAAATGGATTTATTAAAAAAAAAGATGTATTTTAATGAGCCCTTGCGTGATCTGCAGGAGGACTGCACAATAATATCACAAAACATCGCCTTTAAAATGAAATATCAGCGTTGGCTCGAAAATAGCGATTAGATGACGCTTTAATTTTAGACTTGGACGTGAAGTTTTCTCATCTTTGCTCAGTGGATGTATTTTGAAAAGCCCTGCATGACAGGAGACGTGACGCTCTCTGCAGTTCGCTGGATAGAAATGTGTGCAAATATCGTTATCAGCATTGACAATCAGCCAAAATCAGTTGGAAAATATTGACTTTGAAGATATCGGCAAAAATTAAATATCGTGCATCTCTATTCATTATTAATCATTTTTAGAAAAAGAGAAATAATGAGAGACATCTCAAATATATAAATATATATTTTTGGACTATTACCAGTAGAATAAGTCTATTATGAAGCGGTAACTGCGCATTAAAACATTTACTTTCTAAGAAACGAGGTCTTTCCTTTTATATGCTGTCATTATTTTTACATAAATGAATACAAAGAAACAAAACTCAACAGAAATTGGGGGACTAACCATTTAACTCGTCTGATTTACCTCTAAACAGAGTCTTTGGCTCTGTCCTGTAAACATGCTTCATTCTCCATCAAACATTTCCCCAGTGTGGAGTCATTTATCTGTGAATGGCACATTAAGCACCCATTTTCTCCCCTGTCTGCGCCGGTATCGTCTTTACTGATAATGGGAAAAGATTATGCACATTCATTACCATTATCATTAAAATCATCATTATCATGCGCTTAGCATAATAACAGCGTCCAACTGATTCACGTCTCCGGCTTTTTCCCCCTCCTTCTTGCTCGGTGTTGACACCGGAGCTGCTTTAGGAAGAATAAAATAGCTCTGGTCAGTGTTTCTTTGAAGCTTCAGTGAGATGTATTTAATCTGACATGCAATACTCCATGATCAATCAAAAGAGCAAACCATGAATAAGCTGCTTTCGGAGTGGCTTTCACTTCCACGACCGCAGTTTCGATAGATTCAGCTTTAATATTAGTGAAACTCAGGACTAGTGGCACGTTAAAAAATGCTTCTGTATATCTGCTCTTACATCATCATTTGTCTAAATGTTATGATTTTTTTTCCATTTATATTCTTTATCTTTTCATATATTCTACTTGTGTTAGATTAAAGTCAGGTACATCGTAGCCCAAAGTGCAGCTGACTAACTAACTGCTTTCTCAGCACGACCTGAGACTTTCTCTCTCGTTAATTAAGTGGTAATCAGGTACGATGTGGATACTGCTGACGGTGACTGTGGTGCCTTTTGAGCCGCAGGGAGACAAACAGAGTAATGGAAAAAAAAGGTTACTCAAGGTGCGGAGGGTTATTTAAAGAACAGCTCTGAGGTCAAAATCCAAAATCACAGAGCCGGAAACAAAGCAAAAACATCTTGATGTTTAAAATAAAGACGGAAAGTTAGACCAAGAATCCTAAAGTGGTTGTCCTGAAACAACAGGAGTCCCTCAGGATCTATCATCCAGGGGTTTGTCCTAATTAACTGATTCTAATCTCCAAACAAGTGTCTTCTTCATTTAACGGCACGATCTCGACACACAGGTAGGCTCACACTCAGATGAAAGAAAGTCACACTTGAGCACTCCCTTACCTGAATCTGTGACGTAAAGATATTCAGTCCTCCTTCTGTGGATACAGGAGAGTTTGGTGGCTCAGCTCGTATCCTTAGGCTAAGGGTTTCAACAACTGAGTGCATGCCTCCTCTGAGGCTTCTTATAACGGCACACCCCTTCCCTCCTGGCTCAACCCTCCAGTTCTCTCCCTCCCTCCCTTCCCCTGTATATCACCATTCACATCACCATAGAGGAGGGCTAGAGAGAGGGGTGGATTCCCCCATTCTGTTACGCACAAACCCCGGACAGACACACAAGCCGTGGCCCGCACTGACGTAGGAGGCTTTGCCTACGCCACCGGTTTCGTCTTCATTGAGCCAACTAATGGGGCTCTAAAAATACGCATCATGCACCGTGAGATTGATGCAGAATTCCTGTCTGAGGTGTCCATAAAACCCACAACCTCAACGCCGACCCACCACCAAGGTCAGGGAGACAATGCAGCTTTAAATCGGATGTTCCGTCCAGAAATTCAAGTTAACTACGGGCTGTGCCATGGAGACGATCGTGGATCGATAAGGTTGTTTGTGCTTGAACAGAGAAAAACAACAAGCCTTTTTTTGTTGGTGGTGATGGCACACCTGAAAAGGAGACTTTGTTCTTCCTGTGAATGAAAGAATGAACAATGTAGTGCAGGCAGCCAGCCCGGGTCCGCAGACAGGAGGTTAGTATGAGTCATGCAGGAGATTTGGGCATGGAAACAAGTACCTGCCCCGAGGTCCTGAGAGCTTTCTCAGTGGCCTGTGGTCTGAAATACACGTCGAGAGTTAAGTTAAGGTGATGATAATGATGATAATAGCAGATGGTAAAGAAACAAGTGGAAGAAAGTGATGCTGACGAGAAGCACGATGAAGATCAGAATTACAAAACTTTCAGTCTACAGCAGGACTGAAGACTTAAAGTTTTGTAATTCTGATCAATTTAACGGCAGTACATCTGATAATTGTTGAGATATTACAGTCTAACCCAAAAGTTTTTAACCAACTGACCGTTTGACCAATTAACCGACATTGCCGTCACGTTGCTAGCGTGGCTAACGGCTCGGGAGCAACTGAGTGTTTCTCCATCTGAAGGGAACAACAATAATCATGTCTGTGATAACGACAAAAGCAACAGCAAAGCCCTTTTTTTTTTTTTGTCTTGAGGTTGCACTTGAAATTCAACTCCCTCCCCATCGTGAGCTGACATTAGCTTTAGCTCCCTGTAAAAGTGTGAATGCTGGCCCTGGACCTGTGTGCGGCCTGATAGTGATGGATGAATTGGGTACATAGACAGAGCCCTCGGTGCGGCTGAGATAAGGAGCCCAGAAGAACAAGCGACCGTCGCCAAGCCTGTCTGTCATTGATATCACTGTTATCCAGCGGCTGTCCACCGTCCACAGATGCTTCCTCTGGTGGCCGAGAGCCTTTGATTACCTTGATGACAGAGAGGGTCACGCTCAACTTGGCGCCACTTCACATTAAAACCTTGTAAGTCTGGTATGGATTATTTACACCGTTTCTTGTAGATTTCAAAGCAGGTAACATGTATTTTGTCTCGTAGATCATTTGAAAATATACATTTTTCCCAATTTAAAATAAAGATTGCAGATGTGAGGGTTTCATTCATCACTAGCTAGTACATTGTTTTCGTACACCCTCCGTCATCGTGTCCTCTTTTGTCGCTGCTTTTGAAGTTTGTGTGATTCACACGATCTGTAAACTGAACTCAAGCGTCAATTCAAGGTTGACTATTATTATTTCCACAGATAATCTTTTTTTTTTTTTTTTTTAATGCATATTTGTGGCGTGGAGCAGAGCCCATCCTGTTTGTCTAACACTGAAGCTTTCATCATTCAGTCATTTTCCACAAGGATTAGAAACGCAAATAACCCTGTATAGAAATGTGTAATTGGTTTCCAAACAGCCATACAACAACATTAAAAGCTGCAGAGGGTTCATTTATTCTGCTGTAATGTAATAAAAATCTATTGATTTGCATCAATGGAAACATGATAAATAATTAGTCTTATCAGCACTGAAATTGTCAAGATCAGCGTCCCTTCACTATGAATGACAGAATGATATATAAAATGCTTTAACACCTTTAACAGGCAGCGTGAGATGTTTAATAAACACCATTTTAAAACATTTGGAGAGAATGATAGTTGACATAAAAGCAAAAGGTATTACGCCTTTAAACGTATCATCTGTCCCAAGACAGTTCCCTATAATGAACTCTGTTTTCCAATACAGAGACACGAGCTCTTGGTAGTATTGCTCTAAATTTGTATATGCATAAATCTGCATCCACAGCACGTCCCACTTTATTGGTTTTTATAGCTGTGACACCGCTTCTACTTCGTCTTCCTACAATAACAACTAGGTTTTAAGGCCTGAAGTGGTTCTGAAGATACAAAATGCTGACTGGTACCAGGTGGGCTCTCTGCCAAAAGAGTTTGTAGAAACTCACAAACAGCTACAACCAAAACTGACCGGCGTTTGGCTCGCGTCCACTGCTCACTTCCACTTGAACTCCTCGTCCCCTCTCCATCTCATCCAGCTGAGGTGTTTTACCGTCCTCCTCCACAATTAAACCCAATGATGTGAAACCAAAGGTGGTGGTGGTGGTGGTGGTGGTGGTGGGGATCTCTGCAAGGTTTATGGCGGCTCGGGGCTTTCACCTGCCAAGACACAAGTGTCTGTTGTTAACAGCGGGGGCCCGAAAAATGACGGATTACATTTCCATCCCAAAAAGCCGCCTTAATTTTGCATGGAAGAAGAATTACACCTCTGCTCGGAAAAATCTGCTGCGTCAACCAGCCAAAAAACTTTCAGAGCGTAAGCATTCAGTGGGACACACGGCAGTATTTCATGTGTTTGTGTGCATCCATCTTATTGCAAATATCCCCTTCAGATATTTTCTTTTGAGTGCCAGATGCAGATACCGACAGGCATCTGAGACCAGAAGAGCACTGTCGAAGAAATTAGATTAACACAATAGAAACACGAGGTCGGCAGCAGACACTGTGGCAGACTTTTCAATAAGGGAGCTAGCTTACTGAGGAAGAAAATCATTATTTGTAAAAGAGTGACTGCCGTGAAATTGAGTAAGGGATGCTGAGAAGTTGTTTACTGATGTTTACTCTTTGTGTGTGAGGAGCGCAGGATTAAATGCAAGAGGTTCTGACCTCAATCAAGGAAATAATTACTGTTGCCCCTTCTGTTGGTGGACTCCATAATTAGCAGGCAAAGCCCCCACAGAAACACAATTAGTCTGAAAACAGAGGTGATTGAAACTATAATTCTTATTGGACTCATTTACATGTTTTTGGGGTGCCTGGAGTGCTTTATTGAATTTGTCGTGGGATTCAATTCTGGCTCCTTTTGTCGTGGTTTCCTGCAAAATAGTACTTCCTAATAAATTCTCCAGCCAGAACGCGCTCTACATTACGCCCAATGTCTGCATCCAGATATCTGTCAAAGCAAGTGAGATATGATAATAGAGTCAGAATAGAGGGGCATTTGCTTCAAGATAAAAATAAGTCAAGTGTGACTGACTCCATCTTCCTCAAGTAATGAAGAGTATTCATGATTGGCACCACTGATAAAAGCTATGGATCACATAAGCATGCACACGCACACACGAGGCACACGCACCTGAGAGGTGGCGTTTTCTTTCACAGCGTGCTTCAGTGCAATGAATCACCGTGTTTCCTATTATATTCTCTCAGAACAAACACACACACACACCAGCGCTGTTATCTGTCATCACCACTGTTGCCGCTCCAGTCGATACTGATGCAGCACCCACTCGTTGTGTGTGTGTAAAGGTGTGTGTTTTGTTCAGAAGGTCTTTTGTGATTAAATGGGACTGCAGCAATGAAGGAAGTTTGGGGTGTTTTTTTGCGTGTTTGTGCATTTTCAGTGCTTTCAAGTCAAAGGAAATGGCTCGATTACAAAACTGTCCCAGCTTATAATAGACTACTGATTCAGATTTATCACTTTATCACTTACGTTAGGCATTCTCAGCATTTCTATTGAGCCTATGTGTTTTTACAAAATGAATGCCTGTATTGAAAACTGAGCACCCACTGAAGCATAATGTCGACCAAAGTAGGCCGAAAAACTTCCGGACAGAAAGGCTATACTTATCCTTCCTCTCTCTGGGCAGTGAGTGGCCCAGAGTACCTGAGAGCTCTTCAAAATAAGGCTGAATTATAACGTTTCCGATTTTTGCGTACACACGGTGTTTTGAATCCAAATAACTTTAACTATTTGTAATTACAGTGGAGGTTATTAAATGTCCCCGTGATTATTGTGATAAGACACAAATGATAATATCGGCTAATATGGGACAGTGCATTGAACAAACAGCAGCTGGATGTCCCAGAATTTTCTCCGGCTGAATGAGGATTAATCCGAAGTTATTGTTTTTCGGGCTAATGAGGAACGACTTACAGTCGCCTCAGTAGTCCGTCCCTGAACTGTAAAAATCAAGCCAGAAATCTTGGTGTTATCTTGGAAACAGACCTTCATTTCAGCAGTCACATTAAATCCAGAACATAATCAGCTATAACCACCTAACATATATTGTAAGGATCAGGGACTGGATGTCTACACACGATCTAGAGAAATGTGTACATGCATTTATCTCCAGCAGGCTGGACTACTGCAATGGACCGTTTACAGGTCTGTCTAAATCAGCAGTCTGACAGCTTCAGCTGGTCCATAATGCTGCTGCCAGGGTGAGAACCAGGACCAAAACAAAGCTCAGCACATTGCTCCGGTTCTCAGGTCACTGCATTGGCTGCCAGTCTCTCACAGACACAACATCAACTTCAAAATATGCTTGCTGGTCCATAAATCAATAAATACTTATCAGATCTCCTGACCCAGTAGGAACCCTCCAGACCTCTCGGGTCGACTGGTTCTGGATTACTGACTGTTCCCTGACTCGAAACCAAACATGGAAAAGCTGCTTTTAGCTTCTATGTTGACCAGATGTGCAACAAATTGCCAACTGAGCTAAGTGTTGATGAAGGTTCTCAGTCCTCCAGGTCGTGGTGATAAGTGCCGTATCGTAGGTACCTGGACACCTTTCATCCAAGAGGCTTCTTCAGGTAAAACTAACTGGAGGGGAGTTGCAGGCGTTTAGACCCTGTGTGTATGTTTTAAACCTGGAAAGTGCAGCCTCATCTACAGTAGGGGGCGCTGTGGTGGAAAAACTAGGGTCCTCAAAGTGCAGCCTATTGACTAAATCTTATCCACATTGACATAATACTAGACGTCGCATTGACTCACTGGAACAACAGTAAAATTGTATTTAAAAATAATAATAATAATAATTTGCAGTGGGCTACTATTATAAATATGCACCATAGTTTATGCAAGTCAGTTGTCTACATTTTGTTTTAATCAATATCATACGAGGACTAAGTAAAATTCAGTATTACTTACTTATTTGTCCCTTGGAGGGAAATTTCGTGGACATGAAGGCCGCCACATAAAAATACACACACTTGGTGCAGTAACAGATATAAGTGTCAGTATGTTTAAAGGACCATACCACTGTTTCTACATGTCACTGTCAGCTTGTTTCGTTTAATTTAACTTTAAATTTGGACACTGACTTGCATAATAAATGGTGCATATTTATAATAGTAGCCTACTGCAACTTTAATGTAAATCACTTCACTGCCAGTTTCAGTGTCTTATTTTGATTTGCAGACGCTGCTCATTTTTGTCTCAGTGATCGTCATTATTAGTAATTAAATTAATATAAAAACAAGTCATCAAATTCAGTTAAATTTAAACGTTAATGCTTTTAACTCAGAAAACAGTTTTCACGTCTACGTTTTGTTTACGGGGCAGACCTGCCACATCCAATATGGCGGACGCGCTAACGTACCGCGGCAACGGGCCAATCACTGCGGCGTCTACGTATATACGTCATAGATATACGTGTGATTGACAGACACGTTGTAGGCTCGCTTTTAGACGTTAGCGTGTAAAACATACGTCGTTATATCTTCAAATAAACGCTTCACGACTGTTTCCGTAACATGAACCCGCCTGACAGTGCGTGACGTGTCCCGCAGCAGCAGTTGTAACCTGTGGTGGGCGTGGCTTTGACAATTCGAATCGAATCATATTGCACTCTACCGTCTCTGCTACGAACCAATCACAACACGCGGTGGAATTCTCGTAGCCAATCACGATGCACGCACGCACACAGAGCGGGACGCTCCGAATTTAGACGCGGAAGTCAGCCGCAGTTGTTCTCTGATAGTTGATCGAAGTTGTTTATCGACAGTAAAAACGTCCAGATTCGTTGAATATGCTGCGAGACGGCTCGTCCAGCAGGTAGACTACAGATCCACGCGGATCCACTGCTGGTAATGCTGAATGAACTCTCGCGGGTGAGTCGAGATCTCGTTTTAAAACAGAGCTTTGTTTTTCGCTTCCTCTTTAAGGTTAAAGCTCCTGACAGCACCGTGTTACGTTCAGGCTCATTCCAGTTATTGTTTGTGTACTAAACGTGTTTAATGCGTCTTTAAGCTCAACCTGATGAAGATAACTGGTAAATGTAACTGGTTGTTGGGACTGAGCGCCTATCGTTAGGGTTAAGTTAGCTAGTTGTGAAGTGTAGCGTTAGCTTCAAGTGTCCCAGCTGTGATTAATGTATCATGCTAACATGCTAACCTCAGTCCCTGTGTTGACTGTCACAGCAGGCTGCAGCTCCTGTGACAGATGGAAGAGCTCTACACTTTGGAGAAGGAGGTGGGACGAGGCAGCTATGGTGTGGTCTTTGAGGGACATATGGCCAAAACAGGACAGAGGGTGGCCGTCAAGCGGCTTCCCTGCAGCAACCCGGAGTGCATTGAACTCTACCTGCAAGAGCTGTGGGCCATGAGATCCACAGCCAAGAACCATGTGAATGTCATCGCCCTCCACAGTTGCCTCCTGCAGACGGGGCCCAGGAGCCTGAAGCCCCTGAAATCAGGGAAGGTGCCGCTACGCCTGGTTGAGAGTGTGCTGAAGGGCAGCGTAGTCAGAGCACCACGAGGTCAAGAACGGGATAGCTCCCAGTCCAGCACCCAGAGGAGTATTAACTCTGTCTCCAGACTTCAGGACAGGACCAACACAGTCACGGCTAGGGCCAAGCTCCAGGACAAGACTAGATCAAATGCATCTGAGTCTACAACCCCACAAAGGCCACAAAACAGAGCCAGGAAGAGACCGGCCCAGACGGAGGAAGAGCAGCCAGGACCAATGCGCTGCTTGGCCCTGTGGCTGGTGATGGAGTACTGCGATGGGGGCGACTTGAATCAGTACCTGCTCTCCAGGCCACCAGATACCCAGCGCAACCTCAGTGTGGTGCGACAGCTCTGCAGTGCTGTGGCCTTCCTGCATTGCCTGGGTATCACCCACCGAGACCTGAAGCCTGACAATGTGCTGGTCTGTGTGACACCCAAAGGTCCTGTTGTCAAGGTAGGGAGATCGTTCTGACATCAGATAACGCAGCATCATCCTCAAGTCCTCGCACAACTTGTTAAAGAACTAACACTGTTCATTCTCTAGGTGGCAGACTTTGGTCTGAGCAAGATGAGTGAAGGTCTGTTGGGTGGGGACCTGACGAGGCAGCGCTTCTCCTCCACCTGTGGCTCTGACTTCTACATGGCTCCGGAGGTGTGGGGTGGACTGACCTACACAGGCCAGGCAGACATCTTCTCGCTGGGTGTGATGTTCTGGGCTGTCCTGGAGAGAATCACCTTTGTGGAAGAAGGGACCACGCAGGAACAACTGGGTAAGTGTCCAGTGGAGAGTCAGTAGAGCAGATCGAGAATACCTGATGACTTCTTTCCTGTGAGCAACCAAAGCTCCTCGACCAGGGCGGTGGAGATACACCCCCACAATACACAGTCAGTCGGTGTCATGTGACAGTGTTAACATGTTGGGTAACACATCACACAGGCCTGTCATGTTGTATCCTGCTCACAGAAAGGTTTGAGTGTGTGGTCAGGCAGGTCGATGACTCATCGCACAGAATCGAGTTTGACTTAATTAACTGGCACATATTAAAAATGTCAGATACTATGCATCTTACATTCATCACTCATGGGTGGTACAATCACAAATCTAAATGGCGAGAGATTAATGATTTATGCTATGCGCATTTTCATATGAATTATAGCAGCTCTGTTTCTGATAATGCAAGCTGACAGTATGTTATTCAGCCTTCACTAATCCAAAAGTTCTGTCGGTGGCAGCGTTGGAGATGCAAGTTTCTTTGGAATATTGTGACGATTTATTATTATTATTATTATTATTTTGAATCTGACCCATTGATTTTGATAACATCAGCCTACATTAATGAAGACCAGTTAAATTGTGATGCGATGATGCAGATGTGGCATTTGCACAGTTTGATGTCAGTATTTGTCTTTGTTGTAAATTTCTTGTCATTTCCAAAGAGTGTTGATGTGGTGAGTTGTCAGCATGGCCATTTTAAGCAGTTTGCTTTAAACTCTTATAGAGTGCTGCAGTAAATCTGATTTAAGAATAGGGTCTGAAATGAACACCCAAGCAAAAATGCTGTTAAAGGCTTGGGAACCTGTCTTTAACAAACACCACTGTCGGTAGTAATGGCTACATTGTTGGCACTTTGCAGATCAGTTTCACTCAAACATCTTCTCCACCCTTGGATAGAGATGCATGACGTGTACTGATATTGGGAAATTTATATTATCAGCTGTTTACCTGTAAAATTACAGCTGATAAGTGTGGACGATGATATAAAGCCAAATTGTTTTCATGGACTCAACGAGCACAACATCTACACACTCTGGTACAATGCTAATAAAAGCAGCAAAGAACAAGCAGAGCACAAAAAACAAGTCCTGCAGCGGTTACGAGAGGAAGGAAACAGTTTTAACACAACAGATATTATTAGAGCTGCTGAATGTGAAATCATCCTTCTTCACTCACTAAGTCTCAGTGCTTCTTACTCTCAACTGTGCATAAACACCAGGTTAGGAACTTTTGTGTGAAATGTGAACTTTGCAGTTATCTTATCGGCATCGGCCATGAGGAGCAGGTAATTATCCGTTAACAGATTGGCTGAAAAAAAATCCATATTGTAGTTTGTACTTTGGCTCAACAGATATCAGCAGCATGCAGAAGCCTCCTTTCTGCACAAAGCTTAACAGGAGCCAGGGATGCAAATCCCAAGTAACTTCTTTAGTTGATAGTCGATCGATTATCGATTCATCATTAATAGAATATGAAATATATTGAAGGATTTTCCTTTAGCAAACTGTTTTAACCACTGACACGACTATGTTTGGCGTAAAATCAGAGTCGGCTGCATCACGAGTTTAAAGAGCAGATGAAGTCAACAACAACCCAAAGTAATGATTTCATTTTTAATAACAGAGCTTCTGTCTGTCGCTGTTCAACCAATACTGAAGTGAATAAATGGCTAAATATCAGTCTTTTTGTATTTTATTACAAATTACTTGTGTTTCTGAGGTTGCGCAAATCTGTCATTTTTACTACTATATGGATCTGTGCAGTTAATCATAGAAAGCAGATGCGTCACTGGATTATGATGTAAAACAGGGTCAATTTATGTTAATATTTAATATATACACATGTTGTTTTTTGTTTGTTTTTTACAAAGAAAAAAAGTATGATTATTTTATACACTGAACAAATACTGACGTCCAAATCTAGTATTTGAGTACTTACGGCCGTGCCTGAGTGAGTTGGACCCATAAAGTGCCAAAACTTCAATATGAGCAAAAAGAAGCACTTTGCCAGTGTAGCTCGTCAGAACACCATTTAGATTTCAATCTTTTTCTTCTTTTTTTTAATGTCCTATTTCCTGTCAGAAACCCCATGTGGCCACAGGATGAGGAAGTATCTTAATGGACGCTGGGCTCAGTTCTGTCTGCACTCCGCTGTCAGAGGATAATGTAATGGCTGTAACACAGCATCTCTTTTTGTTCACAAAAAACTGGGTCCAGCCAGAGTTGATCTGGAGGCAGGGGGATGAATGAACCATCATCCCCAAGTTCAGGTCCTCACAACCTCCCTGAGTCACCCATACTCCATTAGGCTGAATGAATATGTTATGATGGGAGCAGAGAGGGCTTCCAGTCTGTTCAAATGGGAAAAAAGTGCAAAAGTGAATTTAGCCTCCATGATCACAATCCTCTTTGTCAGTGAGTAAATGGGGAGAGGCAGCGGGAGGCTTTTCCCAGACAGATAAAATGGTCCATTATTTGACTTCATCCTCTCTCAGCACCCACACAGTTATTTGACGTTGCAGCGAAGCACAGAGGATGAAGCCGAGGAGTAAAACACAACCTCCGGTGTTTGTCCTTGTGCAGGCGCAGAGCTGGAAGCAGTGTTTGCTTTTATCTCCGTCTGGTCAGGAAATCATAGCTGTTCTTTGACCAGACCAGTCCTGCACTTGACTGTAGACTTCACCTCAAGTGTTTCTGTGGGGGTTAATCATCACAGGAAAAAGGCTTGGACTTGCCTCTACTCCATTAAAATTAATTTAAAAACTGAAGAAGGACCATAATAAACCTTGTGATTAAGTAACAATTGATGCATTTTAATTACTTTCACAGATTATCCTCTTTCAGTCTTTGGGTTGCTCCATGTTAGGGATGCGACTAATGATTTCTTTTCTCCTTATTAATCTACTAATTCTTTTCAATCAATCATTTAGTCTCGAAAATGTCAAACAAAGACAAATGAGCAATTCAGGTAATTAGTGCCCAAAGTTTTATCTTTGTTAATTATTCTGATCAGCAGCCAAAACCTCAAAGTATTAATCTTATAACAGTGTGAAGTTCATCTGGGTACTTCAACTTTGCACAACTTATGAGCCGGATCAATTTCATAATATTATATATAATAATGACTGTTTTCATCCACATTAAGTTTCCATTTGTTTCCAGCTGTGAGCAGTTGCTCCATTTCTTTTATGCATTTCAGTATAAATGCGGAGTAACCTGTGTGCCCACTCACATTAAATCAATCGTTGCCAAATTTCGGTGTTTCAAGAAAGAGTTTCTGAAGCGTTAGGACATGCAGAGAGGGTCGACTGCTGCATCGCTTTGAGTTTAGCTCAGTTGGTAAAGCATATGTTAGCCACACCACACAACCTGAGAGAGTCAGTCGGTCACCCCACTCCTTTATATCTTCAAGTTATCAAAACAGTTTAATAAAGGTCTGCAAACCTCAAAGGATTCGGACTTCCTCTCCTGTAGTAACACACCAGTATTCAACCTGAGGATGAGACTCAACAATCAACTGTCTTTCTGCAGAAAGGCATTTAGAAACCACATCTGGTCATTTTGTCTCTACCAGACAGATGTTGGTGTTCACGCACCACATTAGGCTCCGTCACAGTCTGTTGGGTCTATTCTGGTGCCTGCAGTTTAGTACTCGACACTTAAGTGCATGTTCAGTTGTAATCAGGTAATCAGGCAAGTGCCCCTCTTCTGAAACATGTCAACACGCAGTACTCTTAAGTACACACTTAATACTGCTCAGAGCAGCATTCAGAGCCAGCTGTGTATCACAATTCATCACTCGTACAGTGTAAGACCGACTATAAGGTCGGCTGCTGACGGCATCTGTTAAACACAACGGTGATCACATGTTGGATTCATCATTGTTGAATTATTTAAAGCAAAAGTTTATTTCATTATAGATTTTCTGTGATTTTATGAGAGCTGCAACATAAATAAAAGAAATATAGTGATGACAGATGAAGCTTAATCCAAACATATACAGAAACTAGTGTCTCCAAAAGCTGAAGGGACGTGATTTAACCTGAGAAATGGCCTCTTGCCTCAGTGTTTTGGGAGGAGCGTCATGTTAAACGCTCTTCGTTGTGCTTAGAAAACTGAAAACATACATTTGATCGAGTTTTATTTACATACAAGAACTGCAGTTTTGGCTGAATTCAGGATGATTATTGCAAAATAATGAAAAATGTAACTGATGACTTGATATTTATAAGAAGTAGTGCATCTGATATCGTCAACGTTTGTTTGTATTTATTCAGATAACGCCATGTACTGATGTGTTGTGTGTTGTGTTGCTCTCACAGCCGCAGCCTCGCACTGTGTGTTCATTCTTTATGTATTGTTTGTTGATTGTTATTGTGTTGAGTGCAGTCTGGACCCGCTGTGTTCTGCAGTTCTTGCACACACTCATCTGGCCTGGTTTTGTGGGCTCTGTTGGCAATTACCAGAAATATGTCACACCAGTGGGCCCTTGACTGCTCATAAATACATGTGTGGCCCACAATCACTGAGATCAAGTGGCTCCCTGCAGTCCGTGCTGTTGCCGTCAGTCCTAAATGACCTAACCATGTCTTTGCTCGTCTTTCCTCTCGAGGTGCCTACGTGTGCAAGGGTCGCTGGTTGGTGCCGCTGGGGGAAGCATTGTGGGAGAACGCCGACCTCCAGCTGTGCATCCCTATGAAGTTCAAGAGAGCCCCCCCGCTGCCACCCCCTCCTGGTCCAGCCATGTGCACCCTGCTTTTAGACATGCTCGCCTCAAACCCGGATTCCCGGCCCCAAGCAAACCAGCTGGAGGCCAGAGTGCGCTCTGCTCTGAAAGAGGACTCCCACTGACACAAAGTGGTCTTAACAGACCATAATGGCTATAATCACTATAGCCACTACATGGAAATATTGACTGCGGACCCCCTGACTGCAGCGTATCCTACATGTGTAAGCAATAGCCACTTTGCTGCCACGAGGGAAGTGGGGATAAGAAATATGTATGATTACGTGGGATTGCAGCAGGTGCTATTTCTGTCACAGAAACAGGAGCTCAGTTCATAAACTGTGGAGAAAACCACATAAAGGGAGCATAAATGAAATAGTAGAGGGCTGCTGTGCCCCCGACAAGACACGCAACGATATTTAAACAAGTCAATATAGAGATCTAGTGGGACTTAGCCGAGCTGTATTTGATGTAGGCCCCATGCTGTTGCTCAGACCTGGAATGCTTGACATAGAAAATCAATTTTAGTGTGTATATATGGCTGAAAATGAAATGTAAGGGATTAGTGCTGCTGCTGCTGCTGCTGCCTTTGGTCTGTGCTGCGTTGTTTTCTCAGCTTTATTTCAGGTGTTGCATCTGATTTGATTTGTGGACACTGAGCTCTTTACTTGCTTGAAAAGTGTAGCTAGCGTTTAATTGTTTTGTGCTTATTATCGCTCATATCTTCAGATATTTTCACCACATATCAATGTTGCATGGACCTAACAGATGTGGCAGTAGTCCTGTAATAACCGCTGCCTCTGTGACACTGATGAGTCTTATTGACACTGTCAGCAACAGGTGTCGGTTCAACACTGAGGTAATGTTTGAGGTTTTAGTTTGTGGTGTTTGTTTTTCCAAATGCGTGGGCATTATATGATGAACACCTGTCAGTACAGTGCACCACAAAGCACCGCCTCAACATGTACAACAGATCAGATCGTTACACAAACAGTCTCAGAAGCCTTTAACTACTTTAAAGGGACAGTTCAGCCACAAATGAAAATGCAGTCATCATTTACTTGTGTCGATAGGAGGCAGGTGAAGTCTAATTGTGTAGGACCATTCAGACACGAGGGACCTCAGACTGCTTTAACTACATTAAAATACATTAAAAACAGGTAGGAAGAACGTCAAGACACAAAACATTTCTCCTGGGGAAAAAACCCAACATGAAATAGCTCCATGCAGCTCACCTGGTGCGATCCAGAAGCCCAGATCCCAAACTGATTTAAAAAGATGTTGTTATCTGCTTTTTAAAGCCAAAATCTTCACTGTAGCTGCTCAGCTGAAATGCGCACATCCCATTTTTAGCGAATGCACAGGCTTTCATATGTTTCTGCTATAATACTTTAATACTTTTTCAGAGATTTTGATGTATTTCATATTTGCTTTGCACTTCAAATGACTTGAAAGTTGAAAATGATTTTTTTTTTAAATGTTATTTTAAAATCTGGTTCTCTGGGTGTTTCTCCAGTTTTCTGAGTCAGTAACATTTTAGTTTTTTTTTTTTTAAGTAATAAAGACTTTAAGTGAAACGTGCATTACTGTGTGATATCTGCACTGAAACTAACAGGGCGCGCTTCAGTGAGTAACGATCACTAATACATCGTCCCCTCGTGAACAGGAAATTAAAGCCAGGCATTAGGATGGTTGCTGATCGTATCCACGCTGAGTCCGCAGCATTTATTACAGGTCATCAGTCTTAGTCATTGACAGTCCATATCTTAGATGACTACTTATTTCTTTGCTCATACGCCTAAAACAAGGAAAGAGCTAACGTGTGTTTTCTAACATGAATTGTGTGGAAAAAAGTTTTAAATTAAATGTGATTTAAATAAACATGTAAAACTCACACCATGCAGTTTGATGGGTAGTGACCCAGTGAAATAAGCCTTCATAATAAAAACATTAACATGAAATAACTACGGTCACTTTGTGATGAGACGACCGAGCTCGTGGTGTCTGTGGAGGTGACGTCAGTAGAGATTTGAGATAGTGAGGCGAGCTCACCTGACCTCTGCTCCCGGCTCAATGAGGTCGTCTCTGACAGATCTGTGACCTTTACCGGTGTGGCTGACTCCTCACGCTCTGCTGGCCGGCCAATACCTCACTGAGACGACCTTTGACCTCTGCTAAAGAGAGTTTAGAGGAATCTATGGTCCAGACGAATGTTACAAGTACGGAGGGGAAATGTCTTCATGTTCATGATCCATATTTGGGTCTGATGAGGGATTTGGGAGATTATATAGGTTGAAGGTCCTTAATGCATGACTTCAGCAGTTTGAGTTTCCTAAGTTATGGTCTTTTATTGTGAAATTCTCTGTTGCCACTGAGCTACACGGAGGGCTAGCAGCAGTTAGAGGCTTCAGAAGGTGCCAACTTGTACTGCAGACGACTGTTACACCCTTCAGCTGAACTGCTTCAGTCGCCCGTGTCTCAGAATGTGAATTGCATTAGAAAGGGATCAATATCACTGTACTGTACTGAGAGTAGGCACCAACTTAAAATGTAATTATAAATGTGGAGTAACTCAGTGTGAGCTCCGTGAACTGAGGCTTGCAGCAGTGACGTCAGTGTGAATCCAACTTTACTACGAAGGCAGAAAAGAGCAAGTCTACATGTAACTACTTAACTATTAAAAATGGTACGTTTACCTTCTGACTGCAAATGCACTGGATAGCTGTACTATGTGTTACACTAAGAGTATAATAACGATGATGATAGTGATCACAGAGACTTCAGGGAAGAAGCCAAGTCAGTAACGACTCAATGAGACATGAATACGTACAGATAGAAACAGCAGCTCAGTGCATCACTGGGAATCCCTCAGATTAATCATTTTAACTATACTAACAAGAATTACCATTTATTTTCACTGTATGTATATTTAAAGTGGTGACTGCTGCTGATATCTGGCATCAACCCTGTTCAATCGTTTAAGTCACCTGGGACTGATGATGAGACATTAACAACAGTGAATTTAACTCCAGTGATGCAAAAACCTCGGAGAGGAGCAGGATCTGTACAGCATCACACCCCCAGATCCTTGTCTCTTCTTTTACTCAGGTAATCGTAGTCGACGGGTCGCGTAACCTTCACCTGAGCAGAGTTTAACTGAACTTGCTACACTTCTGCTCATGTTGCAGTGAAGATTAGACCCGACTCTGCCTCCTCTACAGCACGAATCAGCTCGCCACAGACAGAAAAGTCCTTTCAGATTTCACAACTGATAGCGGGAGTGAGCAGGCGTGGAGAGAAAGGCTGATTGTGGCCTATTCCTCAATGCGTCAGGACTGCAACGCCAACACACAGCACAGCAGAGTCACGACACAGGGGCCGCATCCAGGAAATTACGCATGGCCGCTCAGCCTCAATCGCTCCCGTGCGGTTGGAAATCTATATGAGACATAGGTCGTCGCATGAGCCTTTGGCACTTTATTGCCCGCTATTTCTCAAATGACAAAGTCTTTCCAGGAACAGTGTGGCTGAACAGCATTCAGTCATCGCTGAAAGGACAGGTAACTGATGAGGACGTAATTGGAAAAGCTTTATCAAATGAGCCAGTAAAACACTCTCATAGGGCAATCATCAGAGGTCTCCTGCGAGGGCGGACACCCTTGACATTGGGGAGTACATTACAGGAGCCACTCGTATGATTTGACCTTTTTGGCTATTCTCTCATTCAGGGTTTAATTATTGAAATGTCTTTTCTGCAGAATCAAGAACTTCTCTCACAAAGCAGGACACAAACAATCTGAAATAGACTTTATTCTGTGACAAAAAATGGTCAAGTGATGTGCACAACATCTGGAATTTACCAGAATACAGGAAGCCTAAGACTGCATGACAGAAAAACAAGAAATAGGATTAACTGTGGGGCTTTAAAAAGCAATTTATGTAACACTAATATTCAATTTCCTGCCCTATAAATCAAAATTGAGCAATTACACAACGGCTGCCCAGCGAGGACGCTTCCCCGCTGTTCATTCATCCACTGCCAACCATTAATGAATACTTGGCTCATAATGGGGTTTCTATTTAATTGCGACATAAACATGATTAACTCGGAGCGTGATGCTGAACAGGTTTCTCATCCCGGACGAACATACACAAATTATTTAAGAGACACCTAGACATGCAGGCGTGAATACAATAAAAACGTCTCCGCAGGATCGTTCTCACTTCTCGTCGGGCCGCATCAGTACGGCTCGCTGAAACAGAGTTAGCTGGTAAGGCATTGGTGGGACCCAGTCGTTTCAATATGGGAAGCTAAAAATGCTAAAATGCTATCTTTTCTTTTAACGCGTCAGCAAAATAATGTTTTTGCTTCTAAAACTGGACTCAAAACTTCGTCCACGAGATGCTCCGGCTTCTTCCCAAGTAACTTTACTTTAATCCTTACACCTGTCACACCTTCCCCTCATCTACATAAAGTGGGAGGAGTCACAACTAGATAAAAAGCAGGGACTGTGAGAACAACCCAACTATTATCTCAAGTTTCACTGAAAGAACTGCAGAAACTGTGTCCCCAAGAACATCGTCTTGATAAATAAAATAATTTGTGCCGATGCATCCGCTGTCCAGATAAGACACGGTCCGGGTTCAGTCATTTCTGGGTTCATACAGGTCCTTCACCATATATGGTCCCTCCAACTCATAGCCCATCTTCCTGTAGTAGTTCCTCGTTCCTACACCTGCCAAACACAGCAGAGAAGACAACAAGATGTTCAGTGTATTCAAAGTGTCACAGCTAGTCATCGATCTGTTCCTGGCACCACATCAGTCCACTGTCAATTTGCTGAGCCAACACTTAAAGCCGCCACACGACCAGATCAGATTGATGCATAACGTGAATGAACTATTCCAACTTTAACATTAATTCAACGAGTGTTCATTGTATTGCATTGATGTATAAATCTGCTGTGTTTACCTTGATGAAATGACTCCGCCTACAAAATAACCACACACACCTTCACACACCAGTTGGGTCCATTATAACGTGTTATTCTGCTGGTTTGCGTCCTTTTACCGCAGCTCGTAAAAATCCCCTCAGCACAAGTGCTGTTTTATGTTTTATTTTTGAAACGCCGCCGGCGGTAAACGGGATGTGATGTGACCGCTCACACTGTAAGATACAGTAAGAATTAAGACTGAAAAAGCATCATCATGAGGCAATTATATAAAACAGCTTCAAAAAACTATTTTTCTGCCTCCATCATCATCGTACTAATTAACTTCTGAAAACAACATCCGCCTCTGGCTGCAGCTTCGTGGTGCTGTGTGTTCACATCGTGCTGCTCTGCACCATCCACAACAAAATGACTTCCTGGAGTATTTCTCTCTTGATTTTTTAAACTGCAGTCGTCGTGCCCCACTGCGACTGAATCTGAGCGATGAGAGCAGTGATGTGAGCGGCTGAGACCTCTGATCTATGTCTGAAATAGATATTTGATTGGACGTGCGAGGAGAGGAGAAATGATGTTGTTTTGTGCCTCACCTGAGATTACAGCCAATTTGCTTGAGCCGTGTTCATCTCTGGCAATTCTCTCCGCCTCCTCCATCAGCATCATACCAAAACCCTAAACGAGAAGCAGGGAGAGGAGGATATAAGTAAATAATAAGAGTTTAAAGAGTTTAACTTTGTGAAATCATTTTTCAAAACACGTTTGTAGTTAATCTCAGTCTTTTTTCTGTTCTCTAAGAAAATACAGGCCGGCAGTGATGTCTTACAGAGTCGGAGAAAAAACAATCAGATTCACAGCAGGCAGAGGCGTCTAAGTGTTTGGCTAAATACGTCATATCTTGAGTATGTGTGTGACGGCGTAACCACCTGATGCTGGAACTTGCTGGGGTCTCGGCTGCTGACGGGGACGACGCTTCCGTACACGTGCAGCTCGCGGACGATGGACACGCCTCCTTTCAGCTCCGCCCGGAAGGACTGTGGAGAGCAGCGACGCAGACGCAGCAGGCCGATCAGGATGTCCTGCTCAGGGTCCTCGTACGAGAGGAAGGTCTCCCAGCCGCCGTTGGCCACGTAGTCCCTCCGCACCAGCTCCACCTGAGGACAAACACGTCTTTGTCA
Organism: Pagrus pagrus; assembly: GCF_965226575.1. Classification (NCBI taxonomy): domain Eukaryota; kingdom Metazoa; phylum Chordata; class Actinopteri; order Spariformes; family Sparidae; genus Pagrus; species Pagrus pagrus. The sequence continues at coordinate 1,853,705 of NC_140200.1, read as the reverse complement.
GTGTATGGAGAGGTGGTACACAAAAAACAGCATTTGATTGTCTTTTAAGACGATCAGTGTACTGAGCGATACGACTCCAGGATGCTGTCCGTTACCTGGTAAGGTCTGACTTTGTGGTGGATCTCCTGAATGCCCACTTCTCTGGTCCTCACGTCTCGACACTGCACACAGAGAAACACTCAAACATATCAAACCTGCTTAGAAACGTTAATCTGAAGGCAGTTTAAAGTATGAAACATGCATCGTTTGTTTAGATTTCCAAGAAACTAAACCACATTTTACTACTTTTTACTGTCGACAGCCATTCAGTGTATTTTAATCTCAGCATACTAGTTTTCACTGTTAGCGGCAGGGTCCGCCACCACCGCACTAGATTTAAATTGCCTTCACACGGACAAGGGATTCACAGGAAATGACGCAGAACGAAATCCAGTTTTACTGTTTTTTGTTTTATTCTCAGCTCTACAGGCGTATTCGAGCTAAATTAACTCAGTGCTAAAGCTAACTCACACGTCCTCCTGCTGCCGCCTCACTTAAACAGGGTTAAACTGGCGTAACTCGTGGTGGCTTTTATTGTGAAACAGTCACAGTGACACTGACGTCAGTGCTGACGGTGATAATCAAAAATGTTTCTATAAAACAAAATGACTGTCAGGCAGTGATGAAACGCTCCAGGTGACAGTCAGCACACCTCCAACTGCTCAACAAGGTAACCACGCGTCCTGCTGCTGTCTGTGTACGTACTCGCGCCGCGTGCAGAATGAAATCAGATTGTTCGGCTGCTCTGTAAATGCACAGAGTCGCTCGCTGCCAACAGACTTATGGAAGTTGTAATATTACGCTGCAGCAGCTGATACCAGGGTAGCTGTGGGTCATGACGATTCATCTCAGGGCTGAATAACTTTAAAAGCTTTCATTTATATTGATGAAGTGCAGTTCCTTAAGAAACACATTTGTGAAAGTTGCATTGGTTGGAAAAGTTTTGAAAACCTCAGTGAGACACGAGGTTGAATGAGATGCAGTCTGGAGAATATGAGATGCAACATGTGAAGTAAAATGTAAAACATCGCTGCGGCGGCTCAGTCTGTAAAAGAGATTTCATAAGTGATAACTGTTGAATAATGTGATAAAAATGAAGTAGACCCGCGCAGGAACTTTTAATAATGGTGGTGTTGGGAGACGAGCCTGATGTTGTTTCTGCCTGATGGTTTGAAAACGCCCGGCTCTTTACCCCATAGGTGTTTTCTGATTGGTCTTTTTATCCTGAGGCTGTTTTGATGGAAGCTGTCAGGTGGTCTTCTGCCTCATATACTGTGTGGCGAGCCTGTTAGGTGCACCCCGGCCCGGTGTTTTCATGCTGGATGAATCCTGCTCCATCGACTTTCTCCATAAATTCAATAAATGTGCGAGGCGTGGAGGGGAGGGAGCTCCAGTCCTCCACTCCAACAGTCCTTAACTATACCTGGCAGGCTCTGCGATCTGTCATCTTACTCTATCATAGCAATGTATGCAGATTCTTCAGTCAGCATTTGTCCTGTTGGCAGCCGCCACCACCTGAGTTCTGCACTACCCGTTTGGATCACATCCCAGCTGGGAAAGTCCATTAGCTCCCTCACTGGAAATAAGCTGACACAGTGGTTTTCAGTCTAATAGGAGAAGCCCTCGAGTCTCACCTCAGTGCCCATGTCCTTCATCCTGGCCAGCGCCAACTCTCTCAGGTTGCCGTGCTCCACTCCGGAGCTCACCAGCGGCATGGGGATGTCCCTGATAGGTGGTACAAAAACAGGAAGCAGGGAAAGACGTGTGATGGAGAACATGATGCAAGAAGAGCTGAATGTTTGTTCCTGACTAAAAGTGTCTCTCAGCAGCGGTGAAAAGATTAAGAGGAAACTTTGAGATGGGAACTTTTAGTGTGGTATAGGAGACCTCCTGTTGGCAGGAGAAGAGCTGAGGGCTCCTAAACGGAGGCACAGGCACAAGAAGCTCACATCAGACAAGACTAAAAAAAACGATGAGACATACTTTTCAGCTAACTTACTGCTGATCTAATTTAACTTTTATATTTTAAAGCCCTAACATGAACAACTCTTCTTTTGAAACACCTTAAATCACTCTGGTTGTTTGGTCACTTAAAGGAAACATCTGGAGGAAACTTTCAATCTCTTCTGGAGTAATTTAACAGGTTTTAGTGCCCAATCTGAATCACCTGGCGAGGCAGCTGGATTCGTGAGGTGATGTAATCCTGCCAGGCTTCAAGCCATCAAGTCATGTGCTTGTTAGGACTGACTGCAGCTATAGGCTGGTTTAGAGGAGACAACCAGCGAGAGAGGCGACTGCTGAGGAGCTGAACGTTAACGTAGCTTTAGCATCAGTCGTATCAGAGCTGGAGAGCAAAGAACAGCACTGAAGGCTCACATCCGACCCATTCATCATCTCACCTCTGCACGCGGTACACTCGTGTCCAGGGCGGCACCAGTGCAAGGATTCGGGCCACCAGGTCCACCAGGGCGCTGGGCGTGTAGCTCTTGTACCGGCCCGTCTTCCACAGTTCGTAAAGACCCGTACCTCGGATCACCAGCGTCGGGTACAGCTTCAGACCGTCCGGCCTGAACGCCGGATTCTCAAAGAACTCCTGCAGGACACAGAGATCCATTTAACAAATCAGAGCGTTAATCAGTTCTCTCAGTGAGTCAGAGTCACTGTTACAGTGTGTTTCTCTTTAGTCTTCTGAACTGGCGTCCCCGACAAAATCTGAAGTTTAACGCACAGTATTTAAGCATCAGCAGCAACAATGAATTATCTGTTTTATTACACTTTATAATGAATGAAGTTTATTGCACACGGCCATATCTGCAGTGTTTCCTAGACGGATGTGCAGCTTCTTTAAATGAAGAAAAAGAGAAAAGGGACAGGAAATAAAAGTGGTTCTAAAGAAAGTTTATTTCAGTCACGTCACGGCTTTTCTCACACGCCCAGACAGCATCGATGAAAAGGTTCAGAACCCTTAATAAAAAAGGTCCATTTGTAAAAGGTACCGACTTAAACGTTAAAGCAGAAATCCACTGAGAATAAAGCAGATATCAGCAGACAGCACCGCCACGCTCCACGCAACATTTTCTGGTGTCTAGTTTAATGCAGTGAAGGGAATCAGTGGGATTTCCAGTCATCCTCCTCCCCCTGTGCTGAATATCATGATCAAAACCGTGAAGATCTGGAATCGAGGCACATTTCTAAAATAGGACGCATTATCAGTATCTCACAATCTCCCTCTCGTCACAGCTCATAATCACAGGAGGACACGTCCCACACGGCCCTGCACTAAACCCAAAGGGAGGGAGGTGGGGAGTCAATCTGACTAAATAACAATGCTTAAAAAAAAAAAGGAGACTGTATGCCAATTTTTCACCTTCTACCATTTTGGATGACATATCAGAGCTCCTGTTGGTCGGTGGAGAGGAACCCTGTTAAGGATGCCTCCCCTGGGACGGGGAGCATCTGTACAAGAGAGATAAGTGAGAGAGGATCTCAGGCCGGGAGGAAGTTGTAATCGAATTTCATTATCAGGACAGCCACGACGGACGCGAGGAGGATGCAGCGTTCTCCTGCTGCTGCCCCTCAGCGTCCTGCCGATCCTGAACTGGTCTTTCGTCAAGGCTGACCAGGGAAAGTACATGTACAAGCAAACAGATGACGGATGAAAGAGACGCATGATTGAATAAATGTGATGAACGCAGACAGACAAAAATAAATAAAAAATAAAGAATATCAAGAGATCCCTGCTTCCAGACGAGCTGCGTGCTGAGACGGCCTGAAGGGAACTGTTATTTCTCGTTTTCACGGACACTGTTTGAAACCTCAGCTGCTGTTTGCATCATATCTGCAGCAGTTGCTTCCCGTTCTCATCATATATATATTCTATGGATCCTGCAGCCAAACACCGTCTGTGAGCTTCATTCCTTCAGAACACTTTTCCTTCTTAATCCGTGGACGGGTCACAGGGCAGCGTGAGCGTGTTGCACAATTATGGCTGAAATTATCACCTCGAGTATTTCGCTCAGACTCAAGATAACAAATATTCAGACCGATTTTTTCATCCACTCAACAAATTGTTTTATTCCCCTTAAACCCCCCTTTTATAGATCTTTATCTTTATTATTTTATCATCTTTAATATTAATAATAATCCAAACTATGTGTTCCCACTCATCGTCTGTGTCCCTGCGTCAATTCATATTTGATACAACCAGTTAATAAAGCTGCAAACAGGAACTTTAAACATGTTTACAGCTACAGAAACTGGCCTCTGATTAAATATTACACTTCATGAAACTTAAACATAAATGTTCAAATCTTCTCGTCTTATTTTACCTGGAATGGCTGATTTTTCTGGCCACTTGGCGTCAGTGCAACAAGCACAACGCCGACGTATCATCATCCTAAGTCTGAGGTGTTGCTTCTACACACCCAGCAGACAGAAAGCAACATTAACAATCATTTCAAGTTGTTTTTCTGGACACCTGATGAATTCAAGTCCAATGTTCACTCTCCTTTTAGCTCTGTTTTTGAGTCTCTACCAACTCCTGTGGGAATCATCCGACTCTTCAGAGGCCAAATGCTCCACTATGTCCACCAGCTAGTCTGCTGCTGCTGGGTGGGTAGTTCAGCGTGTATCTATCAGGGCTGTTGTTGCTGAGAACAGCTGTGGCTGAAGATGATGCTGATGAGGCCGGTGAGTGAAGAGTTGACATGTAGTCTTTTGACCTGTTGTTATTACATTAATATTGATTAGGGCAGGTTTAATCATTAACTTGGTGGATGCCTAAAACTTAAAATAAAGAAATAGACACATTTGCCACCTTATCAAGAACATTTAGTCACATGCAGAAAACATCTTAGCAGATCAACTACGCAACAAAAATGCCTGTGATGACTATTTAGTCATCCTCAAAACAGAAGCCTCTGATTGGTCAGTTTACCTGTGAACAGCTTTGAATAGAGCAAATGATCTTCTTACTGTTGGCCATCACATAGAGAATACAACATCTGGGGACACCGACACTCACAGAAACACATCTGATGAAGGGTTTCAAGTTAATACAAATATATGTTTATCCACAATATGACTGTTACACCAGTTCGGCTCCATTTTGTTTTTTTATGTTGAATACAGTTAAACTCGAGGTTTTAGGTGCACTGCTGACAACAAAACAACAAAAGTTATTTTTATTCCCGTTTCCCTCGACACAACGCATGTTTGTTTCCTCGATGTCTGACGATGTTTCATGTGTTTCCTTCTTCAAAGAACATCTGCGAATCCAATTTTGTAATATTTAAAATCCTGCACGGTTTATATCATGTTTGCTGTCTCCTTCTTCTTCTTCTCTGCCTTTGTAGCTACATCACTAAGCTTCTTTGTGCATCACCACCACCGACCTTAGCTTCATGTTGCATCTCATCTGTGTGCACGACACAAACAGAAGAGGAACCCGCTCATTAAAACACACCTCCACATCTATACGAGTGGTCAAATCTCCACAGGGTGGCGGTATCATCCTGGACCTCAGGCCTACACTAACTTGTTCAGAATATAAATGTGCCCCATGATTCTGAGGTCCAATTAAAAAATCCTCCCCATCTCTTCTGATATTTCTCCTCTACATCCACTTCCTGACTTCCTTTATAGCTGCACCCTGTGTTCAAAGTGTAGCATTGAATTTTTATGGATCCCAGGAAAAATCCACAGATGCTTAGTTTGGATCCTGGAGCGAAGATGTTTAAGATCCCCCCACTCACCAGCACGAATCGTGACACAGAAGATTAGATATGATGAGGAGGAGCTGCGTACGAGTTGTATCATCTGAACATGTCAGTGTGATCAGAGAGGAGGGGAGGGAGGCTGAGAGGGAGACGGGAGGAGAGGAGATAGTGACAGGAAGGACCGAAAGAAGAAAGACCGTCTGACAGAGGAGAAGCGTCGAGTGAAAAGTTACGAGCGGAGAAGAAAAAAGATAAAGTGGAAGATAATAGAGACACGAGTGAAGCATGAGGGAGACGAGACAAACAAGGAGACAGGAGGGAGAAATTATTGAGACGGCTCGCTGGGAGAGAAAAGACAGCGGAGACAAACAAAGACATACAATGCAGGGAGGGGAGGGGACGTGACGGAGGAAGGAAGCGTCAGACGATAGCAAAGAAAGTGACTCTGAGGGCCGAACACACATTTAGTCTGCTTCCTCTCACTGTGCCGACCTGCTGCCCTCCACATTACCATCTCTCACACACACACACACACACACACACACACACACACACACACACACACACACACACACACACACACACACACACACACACACACACACACACACACACACACACACACAGAGGTAATGTAACAAATCTGCAGGAGGACACACACTCGTCCTCCACAGCGTACATTTATTTTCTGTAGAAAATGAAGCACTCAGAGCTGCTGATGTTCAGCAGATTAGAGGTGTCCTGAACACCTTCATCACTAACAACAACACACAGAAATAACTTATAAGACGACGGTGAAATCGTCTTCACACAACAAAACTGTGAATCACATCTGACATGTGGTCGGCAGTCGGGAAGATATTTTGGTTTCTCTGCTGAGTCTCGGCTCATTAAACATCCATTCTGTCAGTGCTGCCCCTCGCTGATCACCGTATAATGTATTTTAATCCCAGTCTAACCGACATATCATTCAGTGGTTGTGTGTTGAAGCTACATCAGCCTGTGTCGGCCCATAACTAACAACACACTGCAGCATGGACAGATGTGGTTCAGGTAAATTAAGAAAAGAGTCTGCATTAGTTGGTTTGTCCACCAGAGAGCAACGACAGCTTCATCTTATCATGTTTAAATCAAAGAAATGACTATACGGTGAGATATTATCCACTGATGTTACCTTTTATCTGCTAGCATGGCTTTAGGCTGGTTGTTTGATTGTAGACAGCGCTAAGCTAGCTGTTTCCCCCACTTCAAGTCTTTATGCTAAGCTAAGCTAACCGTCTCCTGGTTCCACCTTCATTCTCAATCAAAGCATAAACACGACAGCGGTTAAAAACAATGAAGACAATGTGTTTATTGCGCAGATTTAAACTGAAATGCTACTTTGTCAGTGACTGTGTCTTATATTCAGTGTAATGACGTATTTTCTTTACTAAAAATTGGACAAAGACGACTATACTTGGTGAGACTTTTTTGTTTTTGCAGTGTCTATCATCTCTCGTCTAGCACGAAAGCAAAAGAGCATGTTTTAATAAAAGTCACACTAGCAGCCGGACGTGTCTCATCATGTCCACATTAAAAACTAACTTCTTTTTGGTGTCTCCGAGAATTAAACTGTTTTTGGAAAGCTCAGTTTTCCTTTGTGTGAACACAGGACGACAACTGAAAGAAGATAATTGTTTAAAACTGTCAAATACATTAATTCCATCGGTGAGCACCTGAACGCTCCGTCTCTTTTTGTCGTCTTTGCTTGATTCATTTTGAGCTCATTACAGAGAAAATCAAGGTTTTTAACTTGTTCACCTGCATACAGACCCACTGTAATGCAAAGCCCCTGTGAAGCACCACACTGCCAGTAATCAGAAACAGCAATAAAAAATAAAGGAATAACTGTTGCTGGTTTTGAAATAATGAGAAGAGTCACAGGAGGTGCGTCAGTCTCACCTGACCTAATTAGAAACATCTTTTCTCTTCCTTTGTTGTGTTTTCAATCACTTGATTTCTGTTTTATCGATGTAAAAATAAACCAAACGAGCCTCAAACCGAGGGATCATTTACATCCTACAGTCAGCCATGACGGGAAGGAGCAGCGTCTGCGTCTGCGACCTCACATCGTAGCTGTGTTTCCAATCAGAGCTGTAAAGTGAGCCTGCTGTTGAGAGACATCTGACAGGATTTGAGTCACATCACAGTTGAGACTGTCACGACTTTTCCGTTTCTATCTTTAGACGCTACATGTTACTAACACTGTGAGATAAGTAGTGACGACACGCCCTGATGCCGAGCAAAGGAAGAGACGTGATTACTAATGTCACAAACAATAAACTTAATGATCGACTCGGTGCATAACTTGACTGGTATTATTGTTAAGTCTGGAGCTTTACTCACTTTGTTTCTCGTGAATCACCTACTTCAACTTTTTCTCTCCCAATTTGCTCCTTTAAATACGTTTTTTCTTTTTTTAAAATAGAAATCTAAAAGAAATATCATCCAGGCGCTGACCGGCCACCACTCAATGACTCTGGAAGTTTGATCAGTTTCACAGTTAATGCTATGCACACCGTGTATTACGGTTTATTTACAGCATAGGACACCAATAATAATTACTAGTTTTAGGAGCACAATGCTGTTCTGTGGGGACAACGATGGTACGCCAGGGTAACTTCTAATTAAAATTACCATGATTACATGATTGAAATCAAGTAAACCTGATTATAAAAACACTTATTGGGGAAAATTTCCCCTGAGCGACTCAAACTCAGCCCACTATTACAACAACACATCATCTTTAACTACGCTAACCCTGTTGGACAGCTGTGTGGTGATACACATGTCCAGACCAGAGACCAGAGACGACCAGCCCAAAGTATAATTCTGTATAAATAATGTTAAACGTTAAAAAATAAGAAATGTTTGCGAATGCTTACGATGAACTGCTCCACATCCCTCTCCATGCCCACGTTAGGCAGGTCTGGCATCATGTGGGCGACCACTTTGAAGCCGGCGTCCTTTGAAAGGTGGAAAGACTCACACACAGCGCGCACCGTGTGGCCTCTGGAGGAAACACACGTGCACACACACATACACACAGTTAAATTATAAAGCCTGAAGGTTCAGTAATCTGTCATCACACAGCATCAGACCGGCTCACATCACATCACGTCGTCTTATCTCCGCCCGTCACTTCGCTCCGCCCTGACCGACTGACCTGTTGGTGTCCCGGGCCACGTCTTCGTACACGCTCTGGACTCCTATCTCGAGCCGGGTGCAGCCGTAGCCCAGCATGTCGCTGAGGTGTCGCTTCAGGCAGTAGTCGGGTCGCGTCTCGATGGTGATTCCCACACACTTGGTGTTACTGCGCTCAGAGTACCTGCAGGAGGAAACGGTCTCAGTCAGCTCTGTTTATTTCACTTCTGCTCATTATATCTTCATATCGTTCCTGCTTGGATGCAATAAGGTTTATTTAATTGAACTATTTAGTCTAACCGATGTTGGAGTGCTTTATACACTGGGATCATTTAGCAACATCAATTTACATGCTGGGAGTTTGCACGGCTCATTATCTAGACTGTTAACACTAACCTCACATTAAGGACACAGTTGCACAGTGAGGCAAACAGATGAGAACAAAACAATATGAAATGGGACATTAATGAGTGTTGACTTTGTGTCAGGAGCAGGTTAAACATGGAAATGATTCAGTTATTAATACATTCTGACTGGTGATAACATGTCGATGTCGTGTTCACGGTTTGTTTCGCTCCGTGTTGTCAGGGGGGAATTGAGCAAAATGTGTCAGCTGTGCACGAGCATTTGCACATTGATTTGAAAGATCATCCACGAGGGACATATACATTTCTATTTAAAGAATATTGGGTGATATATCGATATCAGAAGTTTTTACTCCCTGATATTGGTATCTGCAGCAGCGATGGGCTGGTTAATGTCCTCTTTCAACCCAATACTTAAAAAGGAAGACTTAAATTAATATATACATGTATTACTGTTGGGCAACAGTAGAAATATCTTTCTATAAACAGATTTGTCCATAATAAAGCAGTCTGAACTGTGCGCCGTGTGCCAAGAGGCTCATTAAAAACAATTCAATGAAAACTATTATCCAGCTTTTCTGACTGAAGAGGCTGTGAAGCTGTAAAAGAAACAGCCAGATGTAGTCAGTGACTTTATTATGATCCCCCTTATCTCAAGACAGATTCTGACCTTCATCAAGTCTGAGTTTGCTTCTTCTAAACTTATTTGAGTCACTGATCAAAGAAATCGCAAAACAAAACAGCAGCGAGCGAACAGACGCGACTCGTCCGGCCACAGCAGCCAGCTGTCATCTGCTCCGCTCCAGCTGCTCCAGTGACCATCGGCTCTGCTCACGCCAGCTAATATTCCTTCAGATTCTGTATCTGCTGGCAATAAATGTCCATCTTTTACAGTCTGCTGGCTGATTTACACCAATTACAGGAGTTTATGCTCCACAGAGGATGATCAGATTGTATGAGATGAATCAATAAAAAGTCTATTATCTCAGGTGATTATCTGGAGGCATCTCGCCGCTGCGATCGGATCACGAGCCGAGAGAGCATGGTGAGAAAACACAGACGTGAGCTTCATGCACGCACGCTTACTTTGAGACGCCAAACACACATCACAGATATAAAACACACACACACACACACACACACACACACACACACACACACACACACACACACACACACACACACACACACACAGGGAAGTGGAGATAAGAGCTGTCCCCTGTCAAACCAAGTGCCCCCTCCTCCACAAACGAGGCAGGAGCCGCCACGATTACTCCAATCACAGCATCTTAACGAAGAATGCTGATAGCAGAGCAGGCCAAATTCAGCCTACACACACACACACACACACACACACACACACAGACACACAGACACACACACACTGGTCTCTCGGGTCTTATCGGACTTTGGGGAATTAAAGAGCCCCCGCTGACAAACAAACAGCCTCAGCCCTGTGAAAAAGCCATTATTTGGTCAAATTGTCTGTATGTCGTCTTCAACAAATGGCTATTTCTACTCAGACTTTCAGTCCTTTCCAACTCATCTGAAAAGTTGCTACTCATCCATACTGAGCAGATGCACCGGCCAATTTCATTCAAAGCCAGTCTAAACTCTGTAAGTGAGAAATCAATGGAAGTAACTGAGGAGGAATTATAGCGAGCGGCCGGGCTAATGTTCCTACTGAGTCCTGAATGGGTTCATTCATTGGTTTTAATAAGAGATGATCATCAAACCAGCTTCCTACAGGATGTTGACGGTGTGGATGGTGAGAAGGTGGAGTGACGTGAATGCGAACACATCAAGGTGCGAATGTTAACAACATGGTGCAATACTTAGCATGTTGCATATACACACAGCACGGAGATGGTTGGCAGGGTGAGGACAGAAGCTCTTCTTCAATTTGGTTTTTCTTTAAGTCATTTATCAAGAAAAGATTAGAAACATCTGCTGTAAATAAGATTTCTCTCTTTTGTCTCACTGCAAATTCTGTATCTGTCCGTTCGGATCTACAAAACAAGAAATAAATAAAATGTCTTCTTATGCTCACGTAAATGGTGATGGCTGTTATAAACAGCTTTCTGAAAAATGTATATTTACATGTAAATAAATGTGTATGTATAAACTTAACTTAGGGACTCAATGATTAATTGTACAAAACCCACAAATTAATTAAAAACGCCCACACTGCTTTGCAAAGAGAGACCTTATACCTCATCTATACTTTTTTTTATTTCAAGGTGATTTAAGTAAATCTGGATGATGTCACTCGCTGTCAGAGTCGCTGGCAGCGGGTTAAAATATCCTGCAGACGATGAAAGCTTCATGACTCAACGTAGGGGAGAAAAAAACAAATGGTAGAACAGCTCCCTCTGGTGGAGAATAGTGTTCAGCATATGGTACTGGGCAGGTGTATTTTATAACATGGGATGAATAGGATTACCTAGTAAGAAGAGATGAAGGCACAAATAACCATCATCAGACCACACAGCAGAAATACTCTGTTACTAGTAAAAGTCCTGCACTGAAAATATAACGACCAAGTTCAGCAAATTACATCACTTAATTTATCAGTTGCACATCTGAGACTGCCCACAATGAGTCCCCACGTCCTTAAACTCCATCTCTGGAAAGTCCGAAAGAATAATAAGGAAAATGCAAAGTATTACTTTTAAAGTATCAAAAATAAAAGTACTCAATGCCCCCCTGTGACTATGACACCATTACATATGAGAGCATTAGATCATTATGACTCGTGCATTCATGTAAAGGCAGGATTTTGCTGATGTAGTTGGTTGAGGTGAAGCTCATTTTTAATTGGTCAAAAAAGATGTATAAAATCTAATAAAATCTGAGCTTTAAATGTTTGTTCATTATTTTCATTCAGCCAACAGAACAGATTTAACGTCACAGCAGTGTCTGTGGTGTGACACGTCACTGCAATGACACACAGGTGGGAGACACCTGTAGGATGAAGCCCTGAGCTGCTCTGTACCTGACGGCCTCGGCCACGTTGTTGGACGTGTGTCCTGACAGGGCGTCGTGCAGGTTCCTGATGAAGTAATCTCTGTACTCCTCGGCCAGAGCCATAAAGGTCCCGCCCATCACGATGAACTCCACCTTGTCCACGCTGTGACCCAGCTGCTTCAGCTGCACATCACACACACACACACACACACACACACACACACACACACACACACACACACACACACACACACACACAAGGCTTTCTACAACAGGTAACACTGCAGTTTGGTAATATTGAGACATTTTACTGGCTGTAATTGAGAGTACAGTTAAAAACAGAAAAAGTAAATTAAAGTATAACAAAGTTATTACAGTTGATCGTGATATCTTCTAATGAACAAACTGGAATTTAACTTTAAGCAGTAACTGCACAAAAACTGACTTCCAATAGCCAAAACTCAATGAAAAAGATGAGCGCAGGATCAACTGTTGCTTTAATGAACGGCTTTGCTCCGCTGCATCAGACTAATGTGGCCATCGTTCTAAATAATGGTGTAATTTGGGTCGGGTCCTGGCAGGCGAGTCAAAGCCACGACACTCATTACTGAACGCTAAATATATCATCAGTGGTCGACTATAACTGCACAGAAGCTGATCTGGGGATCTGGCAGGTTCAGCAACATGTTACCATGTAAACCAAAACAAATGTGTGAAGCCACCAGATTAAATGGATTTGTTTGTGAAATGGTAATATTAAAGCAAAATAACCAAATTAAAGGGGCCTTCAAACAGACAAAGAATGATGTGTGTGAGTTACACTGACCTGCTCAACCCGATGTCTGGTCTGAAGGTAGGGGTCGTAACGTGCTCGGATTGCCCTCATGGACGTTGGCTATCGGTAAGAGGGATGAAAGTGATTCAAAACAAACATAATAATAATTCATCTTTAGGCCTTCAGTCTTTAAAGTCAGTTTAAACCCCCAAAACAAAGTTGGCTTAACTTTGCTCTGACTTAAGAAATTGGATACTGACTGTAAGTAATGACAGAGTAAGTACACAAATACAAAAAGTTACGTTATCGACTTATTGTATAAACCATACGTACACACATAACACAAATCCAATGTGTGAATATTATGAGTTAAAAGTTCATTGCTCTTTGAAAGGGTGTACTTGTATTATAATGCAATTATACTATCAAACTATCAGTGACATAAAATGGTCTCAAAATGAAGATAATATTGTTTATTGAAATTATTTCTAGGGCAATAAATCATTCAACAAAAAAAGTAGTTATTGTGACAGGACTAGACGAAAGCTGCTACAATAACAGCGAGTAATATGTCAAAGTAATGGACAACAGCACAGTCAGTCGGTGGAATTTAATGAGAGGTAAGCACATTTTATTCAGAGACAGAGATCTCCACCAGAAAACACCTAAATGCCTCTAAAACAACAGAATGGTGGCCTTGTTTCAGAACTGTGGTAGAATGAAACTAGCTTACCTCATAGCCGGTGTAAGACTGTGTGGAGTACTCAAAGTCTGAGTCTGGTCCACCAGGACAATAGCTGCCATTGAAAAAGAAAAAATCAATTTTTATGTCAGAAAAAGTGTAAAGTGCAACAAAACACCTTCAGTTGAAACCAAACTCCCTCCTGAGGGTTTTCCATCGTACTCTACTACAGTTTTTGTCCTTTTACTTATATTTATATTCCATAAATTAACATAATCTTATTCTGGTCACATCTAAAGTTGACAAAATCCAAAGTCAATCCTAAAAAATTAAAAATAATTACTGATCTGCAAAAAGACAAAACAAAACAAAAACAAAGCTGCACTTACACGCAGATGTTGCCTGTAAAGCTGATGTGGGGACATCGGTGTGGTTTGCACATCACAGCCACGACTGCGATCTGTGACGGAGACAGAAGAACTAAATATTTGTAAGATTCTTCTTTTCTTGAGTGATAAATTGGTTCAAACTTCCCTAAATTGAATCCCTTTCACGTCTCTTTCAGTACGTTTTAGTTTATCTCTTCATTTAAGATCAATGTCAACACAAACTGAAGCTGATAAAACTTTCAACCTGTGACGTTTTATAATTATCAGGATAAGAAACTAGGTCAGCATCCGTGAGATGAGACGATCACACTACACGTCTTGCAGGAAAGTTACATCTTGTGACTTCATTTTCTAGTCTGATATTACTTCAAACATCTGGTGACTGCATGCTTACAGCCTGACGGAGCTTAGCATTAAACCGCTGACCCCAGGTTAGCGTGTCAGACAGGAACTTGAGTGCTACGTACCCCACTGGCAGTGCGGATGGGTTTGGCCTTTAGTTTGGGCACCAGAGCACGACGGTACTGTGGTGGAACGGCAGCGATGATGTCAACCAGTCGAGGCTGAGCTTCGAGTCCATATTTAGCTGAAGTCTTTGTCTTTACTCTTTTGAAAACAGAGAAGAATCATAAGAATTAACAGCACAGACTATACATGGAAGTAAGAGAGCATCTTCTGAATCATTTATAATCCTGGATATAATAAAGATGAACTAAAGCATAGAGATGACAAGTATATAATCTGTACACAACATGAGTTTCCATCCATAAAACTTGGTGTGTAGTTTGAAGTCAAGTGAACAGATTCCCAGGAGCTGAATGTCTATACTGGTGGAGACGTACTTGTTGAGGTTGATGTCTTTGCCGTCTTCATGGGCTTCAACCAGCTGCTTGATGACATCAGCAATGGTCATCATCATCAGCTCAGCCCGGCTGAGATCACCTGACAAACAGCAATAATCAATAAACATCAACATTTTGAGAGTAGTTCAGTGAAGACACCCAGTTTGACACCATTGTGAAGTTAGTTTTAAAAACTGACCTCATGTAGCACACTTAGTTTGACTGCTAATGTGTTATGTATTTACTTAAAAACTAATATTTTAATAAGATAATTGCCTTTTTCTCCAATAGCTTCCATGTCATGCGACCCAGTGACTCCGAACCGATGCCGAATTGTTTAACTACACAGGCCACATAAGACTCTCTTTTTATTGAATTTGACTGCTTCTTCTACTTATTATGAATATTTTTATAAAAAATCAGCAGTTTTTTCCTAATAGCTTCCATGTCATGCGACCCAGTGACCCCAAACCAGTGCCGAATTGTTAGCCGTCCTCCTGCTGCCAACCCTGGGTGCAGATGAGCAGGAAGACGCCGCCGGGACTTTAAACTACCCTCGCATGCTCCGTGTACAGCTGATGTCATGTAGATAACACGTGTGTCATCAGTCAGACCAATTACGGGATGAGTTATGTATTTATCATGTAGTGTTTTCAAAATAAGTCCAAACCAGAAGCATAGTTCAACTCTTACACACAGTTACATCACTGTAATCGTCTTATGAGACGGAGACAGGCTTGTGGTTAGCATTAGCAACGAGCTACAGAGCGCATTAGCACTTTAGAAAGACATTTTTAGACATTTTAAAACACTTCGTCAGACACTCACTCTTTTTCTTCGGCTTCCCCATTTTCTCTTCATGCACACTAGTCCAGTTTCCAACAGGAGGATGTAGGTTTGAGGAATTACATCAGTTCTTCACTGTCAGAAATAGTAAACAACTCCACGTTGCGTCGGAACACGGCTTTCTGCCGTACGGCACTCGAGACTGTCGTAAAATGACGTAAACGCTCCTTTTCCCCCACCCGTATTAAACTTTACATTTCCAAACGCTCCCGGATGCTTTTTACTCCTTTTACATCAGTTTAATTAGTATTAGGTGAGGACATTTAGTTTGTTCTCACTCTTTTGAGTGAAAAGCACAGACTTGTAATGTCCGCGGGTCCACACGGTGGCGCTGAATCCCTTCCCAAAGCAAAAGAGTCCAAGTGTGAGCCGAGCCGAGCCGAGCTGAGCGCAACTTGGAGAAGCCAGCGCAGCTCGCAGTAAATCCCCTGAGCTGCGGCTGGCATGGCTTGACCGACCTGTGCGGGAAGTTTCAGGAAATGCAACAGGTGGAAGAGCCGAGGGGAATGAACGGTGTGCTGCCGTGAGTGTCTGTGAGTACACACCGGGGTCACACAGCGCGCTGTCCCCGGGTCAGACGCGCCGATCAGCGGTCAACAGACGGTGTTTGACCCGTGTTGTGTTCGCTGCTCTCCGGCTCTCGTTAGCGTCCCGGGCTAGCTGCTGCTGCGTGCTCCTTGAAGGTGCCTCTGAGCGTCGGACGGGGAAACAACTGCGCAGTCTGTCACACGGTTTGTTCTCAGCTCTTCTCAGCATATGTAGTTGTTTTCAGCTCGTTTCTGTCTTTATTTTATTTATTTTTTCACCAGCTGTCAGTGCTGAGCAGCAGCAGTCAGCGGCTTACACTTGTTCCTCACGCCATGAATCTGCGGCGTCAATATCCATGGCTGCGTTCAGGTGTAATTCGGGATCTGAACTCCTTTGTAATGGATTTTTACTGCTTCTTCTGTTTTATATTCATATTTTTTTATGAAAATCCAGCATTTCTTTGCAGAAGCTTCCATGTCATGTGTCCCAGTGACTCCAAACCAACGCCGAAGTACATTACTACATGGGAAAAATAAGACACATGTCTTTTAATTATATTTTACTGCTTCTTCTATATTATGTGAATATTTATTATCAAAATCCAGCAGTTTTTTCTCAATAGCTTCCATGTCATGTGGCCCAGTGACTCCACACCAATGCTGAATTATATGACTAAATGAGACAAATGAGACACACCCCTTTATATCACAGTTTACTGCTTCTTCTATTTTCTATGAATATTTTTAAATAAAATTCAGCAGTTTTTTCCAATAGCTTCCATGTCAGTTTAAAGTACATACAGTTTATTTTTATTTTGTTTATTTAACTTTTCTTTATCCTCCCTCCCCTCCTTTTCTGTGATTTTGCCTGTTTTATTACTTTAACTCCTTAACTTGTAATAACTCATTTAGATTTTTTATGGTTTTATATTTTATGTTCTTTTCTTGTTTTAACTCACTTCAGAATAGACTTCCTTGTGTTTGACTTGACTGTTGAGTGCTTATTCAGTAATATTGTCTTCCTGCTTTTTGCTTGATTGTCAAAGCACTTTGTAAACTCTGTTTTTAAAGGTGCTATTATTATTATTATTATTATTAGACAGAGGGTAATTGTCTTGACTTGTTTCCATTCATTCATGCGCTGCAGGTCAGGTGGCACCATGGACGACAACAGCCTCAATGTCGCCAATGTAAAGGTCGCAGTGCGTGTGCGACCAATGAACAGGAGAGGTGAGTGCAGTGTCACACGAGCCTTGTGACAGTCGCCGATAGAAGTTTTCACCAAGCAGCCACTCATTAGTCTGTTTTTCACCGGTCAAACAAAGGGTTTTTTTAACGACTCTACCCAGCTCCAGAGGGACTTATCAGCACTGCAGCGCTCTCTGTTTGTGAAGTCTGGGTTAATTTGTAGTTTTCAGCAAACAATAGAGGCTTCATTCCAGCGTTTTCCAGGGTTTGTTTTCCCTGTCGGCCTCTGAAAAGGTCCATTTTGCCCCACTTTGGAAAAGTTTTGGCTGCAGTGGCGTGGGAGTGGAAATGTTAAAATATGGAAGGGACGGTGACATCACTTCCTGACAGAACGGGGACTATAATGAATGTACTGTAACATGTTTAATTCACTTTCACTGAACAGCTGAGCAGGACTGAAGCTGACAAACTTCCTTAAACAACTCTCAACATTTAGTGTGGAGGAACTCATGATCCCTGCTCCGGCAGGAAGTGTCAGGTCTGCCTCCGCCTTTACAAAGCTCACGCTCGAGGTTGGAATGAGGAAGAGAAGTTGCGACCCTGCTTTTCCTTCGCGTCTGCTCAGGGAGCAGTGAACTGGTTTAGTGTTTGCACAGGCGAGTCCTGGATGAATCATCATTAATAAACCTACTTCCTGCCGCTCCATGTTGGGCTGCTGGTGTTATGATCACGAGGAGCTGGCACACACACACACACACACACACACACTCTGTGTATGCCACCTGTTGTCCTGTGATGACAGTTGTGTCAGTGACTACTGAGGAAAGTTATGACGATCAGTGCGACATGCTCTTTACACCACTCGAACAGAACATTACAATTATTTGAGAGCCCTTTTGCAAAAGCCATTTTGTTCACTGTACATTTCGCAGAAATGACCACTGTAAGCCCACTTCACCCCTCAACAGTCCTGTACCGAGGGAAAAGCCTGTTTTTCATGTTAGTATGTTATTGTCCCTTTTCTCATGAACTTCATTAACTTCTCTTCCAATCTAGAAAAAGAACTAAAGACAAAATGTGTGGTGGAGATGGAGGGCAGCCAGACCGTTCTGCATCCAGCCATCACCAACACAAGCAAAGGAGACCCCCGGTAAGCTGCAAACAGTTTCACACAGTAGTTTATCACGTTATCATCTGTTTGATGCAAAACCATTCAACTTTTATAGGTTAGTCATTCTGCAGTGCATGTTTTATTTTATTTATGTTTTTGCTAACAGGGCTCGACACTAACTTTTTACACTGGTTGCACTGTTGAGCCCAACTTTTTCATTTAGCTGCACTGTAGCGGTTTGACTGAGAGTTGCTGGGGTGCCACTCAGGACGGTGCCTGACAATTTTAGTAGTCAGAGTCTGGTCAAACCTGACAAAGGGTGCATGTATAAAATAATCACTATAATCCTCATGAACTCTTTTAAACATTGCAAGGCGTCTCCATTAAACCTGAAACAGCTCCAGCTGGCAAACAGTCCAAAGACACACTCCGTTCCAGGTTTTCAGAGTACTCTCCGGGAAAAAATCCCATCCAGAAACAAAGTCAATTATTCACAGTTTCTAGGTCAGTGATACATTTTAATGACATTTCTTAATGCCTTATGTTTAACGATTGCAACAGGTATAAAGGTGCACATACATGTTTTCTTTAGAGTCACAGCACAGGCAACAAGACCTGACGATAACCTCTAAAGATAAACTGCTACGTTTCAGTCCCAGTCTTGACTTGGGACTTGACTCAGGACTTGTTGGTCTTGTTGGTCTTGATTCGAGTCTTGTCGGCCTCGGCTGGGGTCTGGACTCGACTTGTAGGTCCTGGTCTGATGGATTTGGTGACATGTGAGGGTAGTTACTGTTACAAATGTATCTAGTGCTGGTAGGACTCTAATTTTATTAGTTTTAACAAAATATTTGAATGTAAGATCCACTTACTAGTTTTTTTCCCTGAGCTTTGCCCGTATCATCAGTGAATGGAGGAGTACTTTGCTGGCGATGACCATTTTGAGTCCACATTGGATTTCTGCAACTGGTCTCCATTAGGATTGTTATTCTGCTCATAGAATAATTACTGTGCATCACATCATATGTAGTAACACTGGGATTAATAGTCAGTACCTCTCTCATATATAAATTGACAACCACAATTTGTGATTGCCGATTTCAATAGACAGATCCAGCCTCCTGAGGTTGGATGTCTACAAGGAGGAACCACCAGCTGGACTTGATCCCACTGCTACACAGCAGCGGGTTAATGATTTACCCCATTCATGTGTGTAGACATGCAGTAATTACAGTATACGAGCTCCACAAGTTTGACTCCCTCAGATTACTGGCAGAAGAGTTTATCTGGACTCTAACCAGCCCATCAGGTTAGCACCCAAGTCCCTGAAAGAGGCCCAGATCTAAACCTCACCCCACCCGTCCTCCTCCTATTACCTCCTTTCCATATTCCTCCTTCCTGCATCATCGTGTCTCTCTTTACAAAGGGTGTGTCTGTTCCAGCTCAGTCTTGCTCAGGTAGTCAAACCAGGATTTAAAGGAGCAGGAACAAAGGAGAGGACAATGGACAAAGACTCAGATATATAAATCACAACGTATGCATCAGAGTGCAGAAGTTTGTCTTTGTCTTTTTAACATTACAAAGCCAGAATTCAGATCAGTGCAATGAATCAAAATTAGTACCACATGACAGATGTTTTGGTGCAAACTGTCCATTCATTGGGCTGATTTAAAAACGTCCCACTGAGCACATGTGTTGTGTCTTCTTATATATTTACTGTTGTCAGAGCAGTCCAGTCCTCTGCCCTCCTCGCAGTAAGCCGGCCGGTGAGTCAGAGGACCGTAGGCAGGTGCTCCCTGGAGGTTTTGGCCCATTCTCAGGTTACCTTGTTCAGTAAATACACCTCAGGACAATCCTCTCCTGTCACTGGAGTATGAATCTCTCTCTGTGTAGAAAGAGAGAGTCTCATATTTCAAGCAATCCTATGCATTTTTTGTGTGATTATGTATCCGTGTACGTCTCTTCTGCCCTGACACGCTTCAGCTATGGTATGTTTCCCCTTTGGGGCTCCGTGTTAACAGGTTTTACAGGCTCAGTGCAACACAGACGAGCAATCCTCCATCACTGATCCCAGAGCAGCACACGTGAGAGAAGGAAAATGATTCAGAGCAAGTATTTCTGACTGGAAATCATCAGTTTCTGTATAAAGGCACTGTTGATTAGTTTCCCAATAATAGTGCACTCTATCATGAGCTTAGTCATTGTAACAGAAGAGCGTTGTTCGTTGGGGAGTTATTCACCAGCCAATTCCACTAAAGTTTCTGCTTAGTCAGGTCGCAGCCCGACAGGTTTAACTGAACTGCTTCACGAGCCTCGGGGGGTGTTAATGCTACGACACCCTCGGTAGCTGCAAGCAGGAATACAGCGGGGGCCTCAAGATGGTAGAGATTAATAGAGCCTTGGATCCCATTTTAACTGCACATGCTATAAACAGACCTTGAATTGTTGCAGGATATTTATCAGCCCCTGCAGAATAATGTTGAGAAAGAGAAACCACCTTTCCGATCTGAACTTGGCTTCGATAAGAACCCCACTTTTTATCTGTTTATGCATCACAAATATTTTCTTGTTTTATAACCTGACTTTGAGAACTGGTGTGAACAGAATCTGTATTATGTGACGGTCCGCCCAGAGAGGCTGTGTATTATCAGACCGAATAAATCTGGATTAGTCCAGCTGTGCACGTTGTTGGTCGTAGACTTGCTGACCGACCATCCTCCTCCCTCTCCTTTAGTTGACTCCTTGGAGCTGCGAGTCTCTGCCAGTTATCTCAGGAATGTCCTCGCCAGCCCAGGAGAGGACAGGACTTAATGTTGCTCTTTCATGCCAAGTCTCACATAGGGAGGCCTTGTTTCATTACACCACTCCCACCCCACCCCCACCCCCCCATGTGTGTGGCCTTTTCTCTTTAAAGCCTAAATTGATATTTCTGCCTGAGCGAATACTGTGTTTTGACTTGCGTATGATGCCACAAGGGCTTCCCTGGAGACCGGGTTCCTGTGTTACAGTATGATTGATTTTACTATCACACATAGAACAATCTGCGCTTTGCACATTTTTTGAAGTTTTGAGTATTTATTCCTTTTTTGAATGGCAACATGGAAATGAGTTTAGAAATGCAGATTGCTTGAAAACTCTGCCAGAATGGTGCATTCAGGCACAATTGTTAGTTTGCTGGTGATCGGCTGGATTCAGACCAAATCAGACGATCGACAGAAACGTTGACAAAGTTGAAACAGACTCAACTTTTGGAGGAACGCAGCCCGACGTCACGTTGAGGTGGCCAATCACATTAGCTGTCGATCAAACTGAAACCACAGTGGAGTGTAACATCATGTGTCATGTGTACACGCTTAGTTTGACATTGTGCACCGGTTCAAAAAACACATCTGGTGACGCCAACGATCACTGACATGTTCTGACAGAGTTGTGACCACAGATCAGATCAGAGTAGAGCGGGTCAGTAGCGAGGCATGCTACAGTATCTAGCATGGCTAAATGCTACAGACATTTCTCTGTGTAGCGTTATGTTTCACTTGTGATCACTGGGTTTGGTCTCGTGCCCCAGTTTAAAACACTCAGTAATGATCTGCTCTGCATCCTGGTTGTTTACTCTTATTTTTAATGCATAGATGTGGAGAAACGATCACAGGTAGGACCAGCATGCTAGTAGCATAACAACACAGCAGCTTCTCCTCATGGCAGACTGATGGGGGGGTTGGTTAAAGTTCACAACACGTCACACACACGGGCCATGGAGTGACACTCGCACACCGCTGCACCATTTGTTTCAGGTCTTGTTTCCAGCTACCTGACAAATTAAAGTCCAATATTCACTCTCCTTTTAGCTCTGTTTTTGGTCTCCACCAACTCCTAAAGGAAAGATGTGGCTCTTTAGCTGCTAAAAGCTCTAATTTGTTCACAAAACAATTTAGCCAGTTGCTAACTTTGTCCTGTATCGTGCTCGGCAGAGACACAGTCAGGTTTTTTTTGGCAAAACCAGGTGCCTCATGCGGCCGAATCTGACACTAATGAGAGGCGTGAGAGTTAATCAAGAGTGGCCTGGAAAATCCTGACAGTGAGTACAAAGGCAAGGCAAGTTTATTTGTGTCTTGTAGACACAAGACAACTCAAAGTGCTTTACAGGGGCATAAAAATTACATTAAAAACAAGAAGAAAGACATCAAGAAACAAAACATTAAAACAAGTGAAGAAATAGGAAAGTAGGCTAAAATAGAAAAGGTTTAAAAGAGACAAGAATAGAAAATAGCTGCTGCGCAGCAATGGGTCGGGTCCGGGCTATTTTTGGCAAATTTAGGCAATTCTGAGCAACAAACAGGAGAATAGGAAGACAAGACAGTTGACAACAATGTCCATTTCAGACCACTTGAGGCTTGAACCCACAACTTCTGGAACCAAATTTATCATTTATCGCTCTGAGCTAATTGGCAAGTGGCAACACAACAGTGGCTTCACACATTGAGTGAGCCAGTCACTGTTGTGCAGGCAGATTTGAAACCACTGTAAAAAAATCAGTTATCAAGACAAAAATCTGAAAATACACATATTGCAGCATGGAGATGTTGGTCATTTTAAAAATGATTGATTTGCTCCATAAGTGAATAACTGATGTTTAGCTATGTCATTATTGCATTGACTCCAATTGTTCACATGAAAGAAAAATTTAAAATGCTGTGAAAAATTCAGTTTTTGAGGCTCAATTTTTTAATAAATCAAAGGAGGAGAGAGGAAATAGGTTTAAGAAGTTTTACAGTTTTTGAAAAAAAACTGAGTGATGTAGTTCATAATTTTTAATAGGTTTAAATGTACAAAAGTTTCTTCAATATTGAGGCTACAGTTTGATGAAAGTTCTGAAGCTGTAGCAAGTATGGTTGGTTTGTTATGAATGTTCAAAGTTTTGAACTTCAGACGCTTGCTGTAGCACCATCAGGACTATTGGCTTGGGTTTACGGCTGAGGTAATCTGGCATGAGACTGGACCTTTGTGCAAAAATTGGTTAGCTTTCTTTCACGGTCCAGTCGAAGCTCTTTGTTTTTATTTAATTTAGAGGCGTGCTGTGATGCCACCATCAGGACAATTGTCTTGTGACAACATGTCTTGTGTTTCATGTTGAGGACATCTGACATTTTGATCTGTCATCATCATCATCATCATCATCATCCTTGCTGTAAATAAAAAATATGAACAGATGTAAAATGTAAAAACAAGAGGTGTATCTCATGCAGCCAGTGTAGTTACATGATCCCAACATGATTTTGAGTCAATTGATCACATGACCTGGAAGCTATTGAGCTAAAATGCTAATATTTGCTAAAAATGAACCCTAAAATAAAAGTCACAGTGCAGCTCAAAGCGTTAAAATGTCTTCAGTGAACGGTTGTGGCAAACAGAAAGGTCTTGATTTAAAGAGGTGAGAGTCGGAGCAGACCTGCAGTTTTCTGGGAGTTTGTTCCAGATTTGTGGTTCATAAGAACTGAACGCTGCTTCTCCATGTTCAGTTTTGACTCCAGGGACCGAAAGCAGACCTGAACCTGACGACCTCGGAGGTCCGGATGCTTCATAACATGGCAGCAGATCAGAAATGTTTTTTCAGTGCTTTATAAACCAACAGCAGGATGTTGAAATGTTCTCTGACAGACGGGAAGCCGGTGTAAAGATGTAAGAACTGGAGTGATTTTGTTAGGACTCGAGCAGCAGCGCTGTGAATCAGCTGCAGCTGTCTGATGGATTTTATTAGAGTCCTGTAGAGACACCGTTACAGTCGTCCTGTCTGCTGAAGACAAATGCCCGGACAACAGACTTAACTTGCTCCACCATGACTGCTGCTCTGGTGATGGAGAACACCACAGTGGTGCAGCGGAGCAAAGAATATGTCTGATAATTAGATTTGATGTTTGCTCGCTGGAACGTAGTAATGTGTTTACTGACTGATGCATGGGACACTGTTGTTGGCTGCACCGGGACGAGCCTGAAACGCAGTGACTGTGCTTTAGAGCGCTCTGGTAAGAATGCAGAGATTTGGGCCTGTGGATCGGGGACACCGAGAAGGTCACATTCCCCACTTCATTCCCTCGGAGCTAAAGAGGATTAGTCACCTTGACAGATATTTAAGCTCCATACGATTAAAACACTGTTGACTCCGTATCCTTGAAGCTCTCACTTTGTGCCCCACTGTCTTTGACCCAGAGTCATGTCAGGGTTTCAGTATTTGCCAGCTCTGCTGTTTTTTCTGCCGCAGTGTTGTTTGCTGTACTTTCCTGCGCTGTCACAGAGCAGTTAGTGAATGTCAAGTACGCCTAAAGAAACAGCAAGTCACAGCATTGACATGTTATTCATTTTAATGAGTCACCACTCTTTCTGAGAGACATACAGTATCTGAGCAGGCTGAACCAAAGGACGTTACAGTTCACTTCACATCCAGATAACAAAATATTGTACTTTTTCTGTAAATTCAGTGAATCGTTTGTGTAAAATAATCACATGGAAACTCTTATTCCTCCCTCAAAACTACTGACTGCATCTGTGCAGCGTGGAAGAACACAAAGCGTCGTCTGATCGATGACACGTATTGTGATCTGCAACACAATGACATGAGTATAAAATAAAACATTAAAACATGTTACATGTTATATGTCGTCATATCACACAGCACTCGGGCAGATACTTAAATATTATCTGAGATCAGAGGGAGACTTCAGACTGAGCTCTTTACCTTTACAACAAGAAATATCACTTCATACAGCACGTCTGGCTGAAGGCCAGCGACTGGTACACGATTCAAACAGGTTCTTCTCCTCTCAGTTTGCTTCATTGATTTAATTATAAGGAGGTTCCCAGAGGAAGAAAACTAGAAAGTATCTCACAAGAAAAAGACGCACATCGAGATTTGAATCTGCAGCGTGTGCATTTTGACTCGTGTGTATTACGTATGACTAAAATAAGCTCATGACCCCGCGGCTGGGAACCACCGGCCTGTAGGTTAGAAAAGCAGTCATGTGACCGAAGGGTCGAGGCTCCTCGTCTCCGCAGACCGGCTGGGAAAATGTTGGTGGGAAAAATGTAGAAGAAACGTTTGGTTAGATGAACAGCTTCTACCTGGGAAGCTTCCAGGTGCGAACGTGTGTCACTCAGTGAAAGTGAAGAAACAGCTGACTTTAAGTAAACATTAAAGAGGCCTCAGGGCTGCGCTTTGTTTCCCTGCAAATGTTCCTTTGCTTTGCTCTAAATCTTGAAGAGAGCGTCGAGCGTGGATGTAAATGTCAGATAAATACTACCAAATACTCATGTAGTAATGCAGTAATGGCTACCGAGTATTTGTGCAATGATGTGGAAATGGTTACTGAGTACTTGAATTGTACTTGAAACGTGAATTTTAACCCCAGTGGTTAACTGATATTTGTATTTCTTCTCTTTTGCCTTCAGGAGTCAGCCAAAGGTGAGTGTTCAATTAAACACTGTACATTTAGTTACACATTTCTCTTTATTAATGCACAAAGTCATTCCTTAAATATGATCTTTCCGTTGTAGCATTTGATGATTGAATGCTTACTCTGTTTAATATCCACGCACTCATCACTTTCTCTGCTGTATCTCGTGTTTTCTCTTCAGGTGTTTGCCTACGACCACTGCTTCTGGTCCATGGATGAATCCCAGAAGGACAAGTTTGCAGGTTGGCACACTGTGCACAGGCTCCCTGTGTTTTACACTCTTCTCGGTTTGCTGCGATCTGTTTTTAGTGCAGCTTCACCACTCAGTGACTCATTTATCTCCTGACAGACTGTTTGCTGATATTCTGAACTATTTATGGAGACAAAGAAAGGAAGTGTAAAGGGGGTGTACAGTAAATCTTTCAGCAGCCTGTGTTAGATGTTTTGAATCTGAACTAAATGCCCACCATGTTTATTCTGGGCTGTGACTCTTGACTTGGATAGAAAATGAGAGAACACTAAGTCTGAATGTGAACAACCTCAGAAAGTGTTCTCACATTTCTGTCCTGTCTCTCTCGAGTTATCTTGGAAGTATAGTTTGTGTTGCAGTCTGTAGTTTGAGATGCTGAAGTGTGTTTTCTGACGTGTGTGCAGGTCAGGATGTCGTGTTCCAGTGCCTGGGGAAGAGTCTGCTGGACAACGCCTTCATGGGCTACAATGCCTGCATCTTTGCTTATGGACAGACAGGTGAGATTTAAAAACATCTGGTATTCTGAGTAATGTAACTACAAACAGCGACCTGAACCTGATGCAGTTCAACACAACAGTCCTGTAACAGGTGACCTACGTATATTTAAAGATGCTCTTACCATCAGATTCGGCTGCCGCAGCCGATCGTGGCTGCTCTAGATGATGCTCGTGGTTTCACCAGTTGTTCCACGACATGTTTCAGAAGCGTCAGTGACTTTCAACACCTGAGCTTTCCTGCTGTGACATGTCAAGATGCTGTGAGACAGGCTTTTTCCAGGCTTTTAGGTCCTAATAGGACGTTAAATACGTTATTAAAAGCAGGAGCAGTGGAAAGTTCATTAAGGTGTGTTGTCACTCGGGTGCCTTTTATAAAGATGCAAGACATTTCCAGTGAGGGCAAGTCCTTACAGGCCAGATGACAAGTCGAAGTGCTCTCGGTTCAGCCGCACTTGGTCCTAATAGCCCAACTGTACAGTGGGTCCTTACTGCTTGAGAGAAAACAATAAGAAAATATTCATATAAAATTGTTTATTCAAATAAATTTCACTGACAGTGTAGGATGACATTATAAGTAAATTGTGCACATTGGAGTTTGAGATTATGGCAGCTGAAAGAGCAAACGAGTGAAAGTGCCCGTCAGTCAGACGAGGCGCGGTGAACTCGTGTGCTTTCACAGATTATTAAACATTACATTCATCATATCAGAACATTTTGTCCAAATTGTCCCAGGCTCAAACAGCTTGTCTGGTCCAAGTCTCTGGAAGCCACGAGATCCCAGATCAAGTGAAAAGACAATATTTACACCCTCAACTGGCAGATGAGCGCTAACGCTTTTAGCTTAAAAGCTACAGTGAAGATGTCATCTTAAAAACGTGTGTGTGCATGCACGAGGCTCATAAGAGCTGTATGAAGCCATTTTATTATTATTTATCTGATTGATTTATTGATTCAGTTGTTTTTTCCGTTTTAAATCATCTCCAGCTGCTTCAGTTGTTTAGCAGAAAGCTGCGACGCTGCTTTGCTGTGAAGCTGCAGAAATGTTTTGTGGACTTTATCCAACTAATTTTCATTTTTGGGTGAACTTGCCCTTTAAGGACACACGTGCACTGCAGACATGGGTTCATGTTGTTAAACTCGTCTCTCTAAGCGTGAGCATCTCCACTCCACATCTGTATCTTTACACTGGAGTGTTTTCTGACTTGAGTTTGGATCGACGTTGCTCTTTGACAAACCGCGCTGCCGTTCACTCAAAGACCCCAAATGTGAATCTCATCACACTTTTCGGCTGGAAAAAGTCTCAACAAGCAGTTTAATTTCTTTTTAATTGAGGGTGTCTCGTATGACGCTGCTAACTATCTGACTCTCAGCCTCTCAGAGCGTCGTACTCTGGAGGGCTAATTTACCCTTATTGAATCTGCATGAAAGCTGAGGAGGTGTTGTGCTTCATCTTTTTATTTATAGTCACATGCACAGCAGCTTCATGAGCAGTACGATCCAGATCTGTTAATTATTGACTGAATGATTCAGTCTGTTCTCATTTTCTTTCTCGGCTCCCAATCACTGAACTCTGTGTTCATCCACGTTACACATTTTATTGTCATTTTCTGTGAAGTGAGACGTGTGTGAGCAGCGTGAGAAGCTTTATTCAGTGATGACAGTCTTAAAGTGAACTTGCATATTCCCTCTTTAATATTGCCTGATTGTTTTACTGCTTGATGTCTTTATTGTAAGCTGTCACCGTGTGTCTCCAGGCTCTGGGAAGTCGTACACCATGATGGGCTCGGCGGAGCAGCCCGGTCTGATCCCTCGACTCTGCAGCTCCCTGTTCAGCAGGACTGTGCAGGAGGCCCAGGAAGGAGAGAGCTTCACCGTGGAGGTCTCCTTCATGGAGATTTACAACGAGAAGGTCCGAGACCTGCTCGACCCTAAAGGGTGAGGAACTATTCGGTCGAGGCGACACTAAAACAGGGATTCAGATACGTGTGAATGAGCCTTTGAGCCAACTGAATGAATCCAGATGTTGGAAAGCAACAACTACATTTTCTTCTGCAGTCACATGAGCCTTCATCTTCCAGTCTGGTTCAGCGCTCTGAACCTGAACGTCAACATATGAACCTCGACCTTAAGACTGGCTGTATGTTAATGTGTTTATTTTGGGGAGGGAGGAACACAGCGGTGTAGTTTATCTTCTCCTGTTTGCAGTTGGGCTGAGCAGAACAGAACAGAACAGGACCGGAGGATTAATAACTGTCTCCTCTCTGTAGAAGTCGACAAGCACTCCGAGTGAGAGAGCACAATGTTTTTGGGCCTTACGTCGACGGCCTGTCTCGCCTGGCTGTGGCCAGCTATAAGGTAACTGTAACGCACTTTATGAACGCCGTCTAATTTCTTCTGTTTGTCTCTTCCCCTCCGTCACGTCGTGCTGCCGAGGGGAAACAAGTGATTTGATAAAGTCTGTACGAGACGTGTTTGTTTGTTTGTGTCTGCGACAGGACATCGAGTCTCTGATGTCGGAGGGAAATAAATCTCGCACAGTGGCCGCAACGAACATGAACGAAGAGAGCAGCAGATCCCACGCTGTGTTCAACATCATCCTCACGCACACACTCATTGACCTGCGGTCTGGGGTAACACACACACACACACACACACACACACACACACACACGCACGCACACACACAGGATCAACCCATCTCCATGTCTAATGATTCCCTTTTTTATAGACATTCCTGTTTAAATGATGCTGTACTCTGCTTGATTATTATGTGATTAATTGATTTAAATGGCAAAAATTTGTTAAAATATAAAATTGTGTTAATTTTGGGACGACGTTTGTTTAACTGTCTGTGTTACGCCTCCTCTGTGCAACTGGAAATTGTGGCCTGTAGCTTCTTCTTTACATTTTTTTTTGCTCTTCAACAAAGAAGTTTCAAACACCAAATGCTAAATATAAAATATATATAAAATAAACAGGGATTCAGTGCCAAACTCACTCAATATAAAGATGAGAATCGAATACAAACAGTACATCTTCACATTTAACAAGACGTAGAACGAACATAGAAACATGGATTGGACAGAAACGCCGAATGAACGCAAAGATGATCCATGAATCGTCTGTAAGTCTCCTCAAGTCCAACTGGCCTGAAGTTTCTCTCTCTGCAATGACCGGAAAAGATGGAGAGATTTTATAAATCAAGTTTAACGTCATCGTGTTTAATAAATCTGTGTTCTGTCGTGTGTCCACTTCAGACAAGCGGCGAGAAGGTGAGCAAGCTGAGTCTGGTGGATCTGGCCGGCAGCGAGCGAGCCGCCAAGACTGGAGCGGCGGGGGAACGGCTGAAAGAAGGAAGCAACATCAATAAGTGAGTTCACAGAGTGTAAATATATGGAGCTGCAACTGAGTATTGTTTTCATGAGAGGTTATCTTCACCATCGATCCTTTAGTCCACAAAAACAGTGATAAATGTTCATCACGCAACATCCCAGAGCCAAAAGAGACGTCTTCAAGTTGCTCCTCTTTAGGTAGACCGATGCCGACTGTTAGTAATCTGTGAGACGAATAACTGAAGAACTGATAAACATTTACAGGACAAATACAAATCCTAGTCTCAAAGTCGAGAATAACCAGTGATGTAATGTAACCAACTACAGTCTCCTCAAGTACTGTACATGAGTACAGTGTGGAGGGACTTTTCTTCTGCGTTTCCATTTTCTGCTGCTCGATACATCCCTCCTCTTCATTTTCAAATGATTCACAGCTCATCAGATATTACTTGTGACCTCGGTGTTGTGGACACTGAGACCAGAGTGGTGACCGCTAACAGAGAGAGGACGCTGCGTCAGAGCCAAAGTGCTGCATCTGAATTATGTTTTATTTTATCGACAGTCAGACACAAAAAACACAGATAAATGTAAAAATGCTCAATATTGGTCTATCCCTACTTTTTGTCCTAAACCCAAAGACTTTTCATTTACTGTCATAAATGACAAAGAAAGGCAGAACATCTTCACATTCAAGAAGCTGGAACCAACAAATATTTTACATTTTTTCTTGAAAATGTCTTTGAATTAATGTAAAAAGTTTCCAAACATTTTTTCCTGACAGATCGTTGCAGCTCTATGTGACTTTTGTAAAAGAATCACTGACTGGACTGTTTGTTTTCTGTCCACGCTCACTCTTGATCCTCGAGTCCATGATCTCACTACAGTCACTGGTTTTGGTCTTGTTGATCTTCCTCAGTGCATGAGCTGATCTCTTTGCTTGGCAGGAAGCTGTTTTACTCGCGTATCTACGCTGCGTCCCTGTGAGCCTGACTGAAATGTTTCCAGGCCGAGATTGCCTTGATGATTTGTGGTCTTTTGGTTGTTCTGTTACATGTCTGTGCTGTAAATACTCCCCTCCCTCCTCCCTATGTACTTCCCTGTCTGTCCTCCCCCTCTCTGCACCCGTCCCTCCAGGTCTCTCAGCACTCTGGGTTTAGTTATCTCGGCCTTGGCTGACCAGGGAGCTGGGAAGAACAAGAACAAGTTTGTTCCCTACAGAGACTCCGTGCTCACCTGGCTGCTCAAGGTACGCAAAATACGAAGCCTCGTTCATGCAGTTTCCACTGCAGTGACTTCTCTGCACTGTATTACACAGCAGGGTGCCAGTACACTGTGCATGTTTTCAATCCAAAGTCTCTCAAACCAGTTAATTTTGAGGTGTGCCCATTTGGTTTTAAGGCCCTGCTGATTGTCTTCATTAGCTCTGTGCTGTTTTGAGCCTTGAGTTTTTAATTTGGGGTTTTTAAATGAGTGTGTTTGTAATTTGTCCCCATGTAGCATTGTAAGAGTGTTTAATGCAGCTTTGCAGAAACCTTGATCCTCTCAAACACCGCGTGCTCAATAATCATACGCTCTTCACACATTGTAGATAAATCAAAGTAGTGGATTTTGTGTGCAGTCTGAGGTTTTGTGTTTTGGATTGTCACTGAGGTAACAGCTGTGCTTCCACCTGCAGGACAGCCTGGGAGGGAACAGCCGCACGGCCATGGTCGCCACCATCAGTCCTGCTGCGGACAACTACGACGAGACGCTGTCCACCCTGCGTTACGCCGACCGGGCCAAGAGCATCGTCAACCACGCCGTCGTCAACGAAGACCCCAACGCCAGGATCATCCGAGAGCTCCGAGAGGAAGTGGAGAAGCTGAGGGAGCAGCTCACCGAGGCCGAGGTTCAGATGACGTCTTCCTGCAGAAGTGTGGTGAATAATGACTCAGTGATATGTGGAGAGTGTAACGCAGCCTCTGTCCCTCTCAGTCTATGAAGGCCCCCGAGCTGAAGGAGCGGCTGGAGGAGTCCGAGAAACTGATCCAGGAGATGACGGTCACCTGGGAGGATAAACTCAGGAAGACCGAGGCTATTGCACAGGTAACACACACAAACACACACACACACACACACACACACACACAAACACACTGTACGTCGGTTTGTAGACAGAAAACAGTTTCTGGCACTGAGACGACGACACTGAATAAAAACATTTAATCAAACTGTGAAACTTTTAAATTGTATCTCCGCAGAGTTCTCCGCTCAGTTCCTTCTCGTTTTTACTTTTGCATTTCTCTCATCGAGCAGCTGAAGGTCAGAATAATCAACAAATCAACCCGTGCATTAAAACATTCAACATGTTTCCTGCAGGAGCGTCAGAGGCAGCTGGAGAGTCTGGGTATTTCCCTGCAGTCCTCTGGAATCCGAGTGGTGAACGACAAGTGTTTCCTGGTCAACCTTAACGCCGACCCTGCCCTCAACGAGCTGCTGGTCTACTACCTGAAGGTACCGGACACACACATACGGCCC
Organism: Pagrus pagrus; assembly: GCF_965226575.1. NCBI lineage: Eukaryota > Metazoa > Chordata > Actinopteri > Spariformes > Sparidae > Pagrus > Pagrus pagrus. The sequence goes on along the minus strand of NC_140200.1, from coordinate 1,821,030 downwards.
AGTGCTGTTTACGTGTACGTGCACACATGTTGACCACCTCTCCTCCGTGTCCAGGAGCACACGCGTGTGGGCTCGGCCAACTCGCAGGACATCCAGCTGTGCGGGATGGCCATCCAAGCCGAGCACTGCGTCATCGACATCACCGAGAGCAGCGGCGTGGTGCTCACTCCTCACCGCAACGCTCGGTGAGTACTCGACCTGAATCAGCACTGCGAGACGTGTTTGACTGATTGTTGTGACTTCACAGAGCATCACAAGTCCTGATGTATCTAATATACGAATAAACACACAGTAAAATACACGATTTGGTCAAGAACAAGATATTCAGTTACACTAACATGTTCACGGTCGACTCTACTGTTCAATAGAGGCAAAATGCAGCCAAAAAAAAAAAATCTATAAATGTATTGTGTTGTGTTGACAGTGGCAAATCTGCTTTTTGGTTGTATTTGTTGCACTTGGAGCGTGTAGAACGACGACAGTTTAATCTTTTCTCATCTCAAATGTTGTTGGAACCTGCAGAACGTGTGTGAACGGAGCTGCAGTCACCAGTCCGGTCCAGATTCATCATGGTGACCGAATCCTGTGGGGCAACAACCACTTCTTCAGGTGGGTCTCACCTGCACAGCGACGACTTCGTGTCTGTTCGGTGTTTAATTTCTAACACAAACAAGTTAATGTGGTCACAAACTCTTCATTGTGTCTCTTCCTATTTTTCGCCACATCACACTTCCTGTTTTCTTTCACTCGCTTTTGTCACAACCACCACCTACCCGTGTTTTCACACAGGATCAGCCTGCCGAGGCATATGGTCCACGCAGGAGGTGACGATGAGGATGGTGGCGCTGCGATGAAGACGTGTCTGAGCACCGACCAGCTGGAGGTGGACCTGGACGCGTCCAGCGACGTGTCGAGCGAGCTGAGCTTCGGCTACGAGTTTGCTCAGGCCGAAGTCATGATGAAAGGAATGGGCAACAACGGTGAGTCAGACTGAAGTGTTATATATATAATATATAATTATAAAGGTGCACTCCGTCCAAAATCAAGAAGACTTGACTTAAAACAGTAAATAACACGTTGATGTGTTTTAGCCGAGCTGCGTGTTTTTAGGTCGACAGTTGTGGTGAATGAAATGACCGTGCATTATTCAGCATTGTTACACAGTGAACAGCCTCGCACACATTGTGTCATAAGAACTTAAAAGCTGTGTTTACATTTAAGACGGTTTTCCAGCCAACTTTTCACCCAATTATTCAACTTTGAAGGAACTTAAATGTTCCCTCAGCCTCTTCTTGTCCACGTTTTTCAGTTGCATGCGACTGTACAACATCAAGACAGCTGAAAGAAAATGATCTGCACTGCGAGCCTCACCCTAAAGCTCCTGTACTGTTAGAGCTACTGCCTCTGAGTAATGTGGCTATAAAGCAGCAAAACAACAACAATAACAACCAGATTTGTGTCAACAAGTTCAATATTAATCCTGTAATCTTGTATATTTTTGAGGGACAGTGTTTATTGGGATGACTCACAGTAAACTACCGTGTGTGTTCATTGCATGAAGCAACATGTCACTCAGTCACAACAATGGGTGTATGTGGCACAGAAGAATAAGTTGCATCAGGCTTTAGACACGCAGGGATCGTTCCTAACAAGACTAATTATATAGAATAATGATTTATCCTTTAAGTTAACAAGGCCTGTCTTTACATCTGTATCAAAAGCACAGGATGTCCAAGTTACTCCAAGCAGCTTGTACAAGTTCAGTATTTACCCTCAAACCTTCATATTGTCCAGTGTGTTGTGGTTGTGTAAAGCCTGCAGCGCTCAGATAGAAAACTGGGATAATGAGGTAAATATTGGCCTTTTGGAGCCACAGCGAGTGAATCCTGTGAAGCAGTTGTAGCTTATTTGGGGGTGATTAAACAATAACAGGCTTAATTGTAGGATGAACTTCTTATAAATGCTGATTTTAATTTAATAAGAAAGACTAATGAACTGGAAACCTCCTCTCTTCCCTCCTCCATCCATCCATCCATCCATCATCTGGCGGCTCCTCCTCCACCTTAGACCCCTTGCAGTCGGTCTTACAGACCCTGGAGAGGCAGCATGAGGAGGAGAAGCGCTGCGCCCTGGAGCGACAGAGGCTGATGTACGAACAGGAGCTGCAGCAGCTCCGCCGACGGCTGACTCCTGAGAAACCCTCCCACCTCCTGGATGCGACGAGCCTGCTGCCCGGCGCAGCAGCTGCAGTGACGTCACACAGCTCCCACAAACGCATGCGGCGCTGGAGCGAGGACAGGTGAGACACAACTTTTACTGATCTTTGATGCATTTAAATCTTTGAAGGAAGAAAAGATTGTATAGACTGATTGTAAAACTCGTGTGTTTGTGATTCAGAGAAGCCATGATGACGCGCAGCCTGCGGCGCCTGAAGGAGCAGATAGTTCGGGCCAACCTGCTGGCTCAGGAGGCGAGCTTCATCGCCGAGGAGCTCAACAAGAGGACAGAGTACCTGGTCACTCTGCAGATACCTGCTGCCAACCTGGATGCCAACAGGAAGGTAGGCTGTGTAAAGAACATCTGCTTACAGAAACAGAAACTTAACAGCCAAGAAACAAGAAGTCAGAGACCCACCCGCTCTGTTTTACTGTCAGATTGTACGAGTAAGTTCAGGCACTGTGGCGCCCTCAGACAGAGTTAAGACAGCTGCCCCCCATTTTGACAAATTGGCACCATTAAAGAGGTCACATGCTGCAAAGTGAACAAAGTCCACACCAACGATAGTTACTCTGTCCCACAGAAAACACTGCTGCACTGCCTGAAACGCCTGGTTCAGAGTCGAGCCTTTACTTCTGTAACTTATGTGTGTCACTATGTCACAGGTGTAATATAAATATGTATATTTATTATAAAATAATTACACTCCAGTCAGACAGCGGACAAACAGTATGTTTCTGCTGTAGCGCCGTTATTTTAGATCACACTACCTTGCTCGGCATGACCCGCCCTACTCTGCCTCTGATTGGCTACATCCTGCCTGTTAAGTAACACGCGTGTGTTTTTTGAAAATTAAAGTAGTAAACCTGTTCTACTAGGATGCCCAAATAAAAGTATGAACCTGAGAATTAGCACAATAAGACCTCTTTAAACGTTTGCTGAATTAGCTATAAGCAGTCCCTGTTTGCAGAGTACCCATGGCTGTACAGACGACTATTAACAGATTTAAGTGCGTTTGTGCATGTTTGTACACGATGGACTGAGATGATGGTAACCTCAGGAAGCGAGGATGGGAAGGAAATCACACTGTTTCTAAACTATATGTATCACGTCAGTGTCTTAAGATTTGATTGAGTTTCGATGCCCAGAAGGTCTTTGAATTTTTATGCAAATTGCTGCAATCAGGAGCTTAAGTGTTTCAAAGTACCTTAATTGCCTTCTGCCACTGCTGCACCTCTGCCGTGGGGACATCGATGTAAAGCACTTTGTGCAGATGGAAGGAAAAGCACTTTGTTATTGAAGAAAAACTCTGCTGTGCTCTGAGTGATACAAGAGATATAAAATACAGAACGTACTGTTCATGTTCTGACTTGGATTTCAGGCCAACATGAATAAAAGCAGCTTTCTGTCTCCTTCTCTTCATAGCGTGATGCAGTACTGAGCGAGCCGGCCATCCAGGTGCGTCGCAAAGGTAAGGGGAAGCAGATCTGGGCTCTGGAAAAGATGGAGAACAGGCTGGTGGACATGAGGGAGCTGTACCAGGAGTGGAAGGACTTCGATGAAGACAACCCAGTGAGTGAATGATGAGAAAACAGAGAATGTGCTGATGAAACGTGAGCCAACGTGCTCATCCAGGAGTTCAGTGCAACAAGTCAAACCCGTGATTCATTCATCAATCTCGCTCCATTCTCACTGTTTCTGTCTGACAGGTGATGCGGTCCTATTTCAAGCGTGCCGACCCGTTCTTCGATGAACAGGAGAACCACAGTCTCATTGGCGTGGCCAACGTGTTCCTGGCCTGCCTGTTCTACGACGTCAAGCTGCAGTATGCAGTGCCCATCATCAACCAGAAGGGAGAGGTAGGAGCCGCTGAGCGCCAGGATGAGCTTGTTAATGTTTCACACTCGGACGGTTGGACAGTTGAAACTCTTTTTAGCGTGACATGTTTGTTTATTTACTCACATGCACTTTTTCTTTTGAACCAAGTAGGACTGCAGTGTTTTATGGACCAATGTAGATTAAGTAATTAAAGGTGCAGTGCGTAGGATTAAGGGGGGATCTAACAATGTTTTTATTGATGTATGATTCCCTGAAACTAAGAAGCATTGTGCTTTTGTTACCTGAGAATGAGGTGAGCTTTTATATGTTCAGAGAGAGCAGGTCCTCTTCTGTGGAGTCTGTCGTGTTGCATGACCAGCGTCTGTCAGTTTGTCATATCAACCTAAAAGTTAATCACATTTTAGTGTTTCACTTTCCAGAGTTTTCTTTGGCAAATTATTACTAACAGTTATTTGAAAACGGGACCAAAACTTCTATTAATGCAGGTTAAAGACAACAAAATATGTTAAGTAATGACACATCGCATTTTAAAATGACTTGTAAAAGGGGAGATGAGTGAGCAGATATTTGAATTTAGTAAACATCAAATTCTTGTTAGTTTTTTCTTTTGACTTAATTTGTCAGATTCAGTATTTTATTATTATGATTATGAGGCCGACAGTATGACAATGACTGTAGGCCTAAAAGAAAAACATGCTGACCTGAGTGTGCGGCGGCTTGTGTGCGTGTCAGGTGGCGGGTCGGCTGCATGTGGAGGTGTGGCGGGGTACGGAGGGCTCTCAGGAGGAGGCTTCAGGACCGTCTGACGCTCAGCAGAACGTCGCAGACAGAGAACCACAGGAGCGCAAGCTGGACTGTGTGGTAAGAACACGCAGACGAAGCTTCGTCCTTCAGCTCATCGTGTGATTTAGTTATAAATGAGCCAAATACAAGAAGATATTGAGGAAATGTGTCATATTTCTTCCTCCTACTGACGTATAAGCCAGGATCCTACATGCAGTCATTGTTCAGACTGACTTCAGTGTTTTGCCAGTGGGGAAATAGCTCCAGATTAATAATGGATCTGGCAGCCAGTCTCATTGTTGTGTCTTCTCTCTGTTGTGGCGTTCTCCGGCTCACTGTACTGTGAAATGTCACCAGTTTAATTAAGTCTGAGTCGCCTTGATATCCTGGTTGTTTCTCGCTTTGTTTCTCTTCAGATGAAACGAAATGAAAACCAAGTCTCTTCTGCTGATTCTTATGTATCGACCTCAGGCATTTTTCCCTGTGTGTAGAAATCATTTTGTGACTTTAGGAGCAGAGAAACAAGGCTTTTACAGAGCAACACATCTCTGTAGTGACGTTGTTCTTAAAATACACCGAAATCCTCTACGGTCGACTGTCTGATCTGCAGCTTTGGACCAGAAGGAACCAGTGTCTCTCTCTCCCTCAGGTGAACATCCTCCAGGCCAATGGTCTGCCTCGCCACCTGTCCAACTTTGTCTTCTGCCAGTACCACTTCTGGGGGCAGGAGGAGCCGGTGTTCATCGCTCCAGAGGTGGCGCCATCCAGCTCGTCCTCCGTCTCCAAAGACCCTCAGTGCACTGTGGTCTTTGACAGCGCCAAGGTAACGCTCTCACCAGCCACAGAACCGAACCATCTCACAGCCTTTAGCCTTGATACTCTCCACATTCTCACGACCCAATAAAGTTGAGTATGTGCTCACCAGCTCTGCAAGAAAACCACAGTAACAGAAATGAAACAAGAATTTAAATTCCTGTTTAATCTTCTAACTCTTCAGGAGCTGTCGGTGCCGGTGTCAGAGGAGTTTGTGGAATTTTTAGCCGACGGCGCCGTGGCCATCGAAGTGTACGGCCACAAGCAAGCCAACCATCGCAGGAACCTGGCGCTGTGGGACCTCGGAGTGATCCAGGCCAAGACCCGCTCCCTCAGAGAAAGGTGCAGTGATGCAAACACACAACAATGAAGTCATCGAGACTGACTCCAAAAACAACACGAGACAGACGGGACGTTGTGTCGCCCGCTGCAGACGCTCCAGGCTTCACACCGCACACTGTGTTGGTATATTTTCTAAAAAGTGAGAAGTGAGGCCTCGTTAACCTGAGAGGACTCAGACGTTCTGTGTTTAATCAGACGTTAAAGGTGCAATATGTAAGAACTGGCATCTTGCCATTAGCTAGTTAGCTCAGCGGTCCAGACTGGGAGCTCAGACCACTGAGGGAGGGTCAGTGTTTGCATCGCCAGCACAGGAGCTTTGGACCAAGACTGGTCGGGGCTAGCTGGTTAGCATGCTAACTTCATCAGATATCTCTGAACTAATCACATAGAAGTCATGATGTCCAGTTTCTTCACTTTCTGTTGATAATTTTAAATGTTTTCAACAAAAATACTTTAATGTTCTGCACATTTTGCACCTGCAGGAACGACAAACACAGTTATAAGTACAGGACAGAAGTCCACATTGATCCACAGATAAATGTCTGAGGGTGATGCTATAGGTTAGGTGTCTCGCTCTAGATAAGTCTAGTCTCAAATCATCAGTGATGATAAACATGATTTTAGTCTGTTACAGTAAAATTGACCAGTAGTCGTCCACAAAATCATCAATATCTACAAAAACACTGTATTAATACACTGTGTTAATATAATGTGAAGCTCTGATCTGTGTGACCACGCTGCCCCTGCAGGTGGAGCGAGGTGACCCGGCGGCTGGAGTTGTGGGTGCAGCTGATGGAGCTGAACGAGGCCGGAGAGTTCGCAGCCGTCGATGTTGTTCCTGCTAAAGACGTCCGCACGGGAGGAATCTTCCAGCTCCGACAGGTGTCAGCACCAGCACCTTTCTGTTGTTGTTGTCAGCGTGTGCACAGATATATCAGAATATTATATTTTATTCCAGCTCATTTTTCTGTCTTCGTTTTAAGAAGTTTTCATTCTGAGCTGATGAAACTACTTTGATGTCAGGGTTCAACCTGTGTGACGTCCTTTGCCATGTCAATGAATGACTTACTCTCCTTTAACTCTCTACCTCAAGGGTCAGTCCCGTCGCATCCAGGTGGAGGTGCGTTCAGTACCGGATTCAGGCACCATGCCCCTCATCCCCGCCTCCATCCTCTCCGTGTCCATAGGAGATGTCAAAGTCCAGCTGGTGCGTCCCTCCAGAGGCAGTGAATCACAATGGGTGAGGAGGAAATCAGTCATTCATATTAGTTGAAGAAGTGTCTGACGAGCAATTTTATGAAAATGAAATGACCTTGATCTTTGTGTGTGTGAGATTTATGTGACTGACGTCGTTCCTCAGACTCCCCCAGCAGCATTTTTATCTGTAGTTTGATTCTTTAACTCTTCTCTCATTAACATTTCAGGGTGAGGATGAAGAAATGGACAGCTACCAAGTAAGTAGATGATCAGTCACTGCGTTTACATGATGTTAGGAAAAGTCTGTTGTCTTTTAAAGTCCATGAAAACACGTTCGTTGAAAGTCGGTCTACTCTTTCGTGTATACGACTTAGTCGAAACGTACTGATAAACATGCATCGTATTGCTTGTAACTGGGGGAAAACCTAGCACGAAGCTTTGAGTGTGTGTCTCTGATGTAAACTGTGATGTGTGTGTTTCTCTGCAACTGATGTGTGTGTGTGTCTGCTGCCGTGCAGGAGGTGGACCTGGAGAGGATGAGGGGACAGTGGCTGGAGACTCTGACGCAGAGGCAGGAGTATCTGGACCAGCAGCTTCAGAAGATCGTCTCCAAACCAGGTACTGAACACAGCTGTGACGCGGACGCAGAAATGATCGATCGCAGCAAAACTTCTTCAGTACTTCGTCTGTACGCATTTTACATGGTGACGTGTCTTTGCCTCCCACTGACTGCTTCTTCATTCTACCCTTCTCATATTGTGTTGATTAAAATGTGTTTCCCTCTGTGTAATTTACTGCTTCGCCTCATTCAGTTGTCATAACCGAGTGGCAGTGATGTTCAGTTCAAGTCATCATTAATATGAAGCCACAATGAAGCAAATATAGACTCTTTCTCAGCACTTCCTGCAGCTCTGCTGCGTGGATGAATGGGAAGCATTGAAAGGATTTAATGATGGTTTATCTGACAGCGATCATCAGTCTGCAGAGAGACACTGACTCTGAAGTATTTGTGAGATGTTCCTGCTTCAGATCGGTCAGAGCTGCAGGTCGTAGGAACTGTTGGTAGTTACAGTGAAGTTTATCAAGTGTGGATATGATGAAAATGTATATCAAAACATTAATATGATTATTTCAGCAACAAAAAACAGAAGCAAAAATGAATCAGTCGGTTTCTAATCAGCTACATGTTGTGTGAAATCAATCATTTGGACAAACACACATTATTTCCTTATTATTTCTTTAGCCTCTTCTTCTTTGTGTGTGTGTGTAGACAAGTCCGAGGACGATGTTGAGAGGGAGTCCCAGCTGCTCGAATGTCGTCTGACGTTGACCGAAGAACGCAACGCCGTTCTGGTGCCGTCGGCCGGCAGCGGCATCCCCGGAGCTCCGGTGGAGAGGTGTGTGTGTGTGTGTGTGTGTGTGTGTGTGTGTGTGTGTGTGTGTGTGTGTGTGTGTGTGCAGTTTTAATTTGCCTGTTTGTTGTTGTTGTTGCTTTAAAGAGCACAATGTTCATGCTCTGGAGCTGCTCTGTAAAAACATGTTGTTAGAAATCCAATAGTTGCTGAATTTAACCGAGCAGTTAACTAACAGACCAGCGTACTCTGCAGGTCTGATGAGTTGGGTGATAAGTGCTTGGCTTTGTTAGAGAACAGCTGTTTTATGACCCGTCCGGATGAGTTAACGGAGCTGTTTATCCAGGTGTTTGTTCAGGTATTTATTCAGTGTGCTGACGGTGCTGCTTCTCTTCAGGGTTCCTGTCCCTGGAATGGAAACACACATTCCCGTCCTGTTCCTGGATCTCAGCGGTACGATGTTCCTCTCCGTCGTCTCTGCTTGTAATTTGGAAAAATTCCTCTGATGTCTTAAAAACTGCTGAACCTGCTTTCTGTCCGTCTTCCTCCAGCTGATGACTTCCAGTCCAGTCTGTCAGCCCCGTTGGCCGGAGGGCTGGATGCGCTGCTCAGTGGGGAGGAGGAGGACGACTTCTTTGAACTTCATGTTGTGAAACACTACGATCCAGAGGTAAAGTGACAGTTAGTATTCACATCTCACATCCTCTCATAGATCTTGTCTCTATTTTCCAAACTGTAGCAGCGACATGGCTGATGGAGGGAATCTGTTGTTGTTGCGCTCCAGGTAAAGTTGGAGGCTTCCTGGGACTCGACGGTGCACGAGTGCCCCCAGCTGAGTCGCGTGGGGTCGGCTGACCAGAGGGTGTTCCTGACGGTCAGGACGGTGGTCCAGCTGAGCCACCCGGCCGACATGCAGCTGGTGCTCAGAAAACGTATCTGTGTCAACATCGCTGGGAGACAGGTGGGTGGCCCGAGGCGCGATGACACAGTGACACGTTCATGTTCTTCCTAACGTAACTGAGAGAAGGAGCTGATCTGAGAACATGTGCTCGTGTGTTGCTGTGGCAGGGTTTTGCTCAGAGTCTGCTGAAGAGGATGTCTCAGCGCTGCACCGTCCCCGGCTGTGGAGTCACCTTTGAGATCGTTTCTAACATCCCAGGAGTGAGTACCCGACCAGAACCTCCGTCTGTTAGACAGAGAGTGAAACATCACAACAAAATCTGTCTGCATCTGCATATTTGTTTAAAAGATATAAACCTGATGAGAAGAATCAAACAGGTCTACTGACACATCATCAATCCATCATTATATTGATTATTATATCTATCTTATATCAAGGAACATTATGAACAACACATTACAAAAACTGCAGAAAATAAAACGATGACTTCTCGCCTTTTATTTTGACTTTATTGGAAGGTGACTGAGCGATACGTTACTGTTTTTAAAACCATATTATCACATTTTGTTGTACATTTTATGTTTTTTAATTTATTATACTGCCAGCTATGAATTTAAGACTAATAAAAAGTCATTTTACTTTCACATCCTCTCAGTTATTGTAATCTGTGGTGTGGCGTGGAGGGTCGGCTGTCGTCTGTTATTGTGAAACCTGGTTTTACATTAGTCTCTAACCAGTAACTTTAACTTTGATACACTTATTTTTCTAGAAATTGACCTTTAATATCCACCTTTCAAGAGACAGCACATGCTTTTAACCATGCATCTTGTGTAAGACCTGCAGATGTTGGTAGTGCGAGTGGTGAACCTCCACCAGACTGACATGTTTTATGTATGTGGGCGTTTATCTTCCCTTTATTATCCAGCACTGTTGAATATTTAATGGCGACTGGCTGCGTTCTGCGGTCTTCTTCTGTAAATGACCAGCTGTTCTGTTCTGCACTTGTTTGTTTTGCTGCGATAACATTTCCACAACAGTGCGACTTGTTAAAGACTGTGGCTGTGTTGTAATTATACTTTGAACACGTGAAGGATGCTGAATATTGTTGTAAGAAGTCACGTGATGGGCAGAAAAATCTGAATCCACGAATCAAAGACTGACGTTTCACACTGTCTCCCTGCTCCCACAGGACATCCACGGTCCAGAGGACAGGGAGATGTTGGCCAGGCTGGCTGCCAGCACCGAGGACGACCAATCAGCTGACAGCGAGGCGGCCATCGAGAAATACCTCCGCAGCGTCCTGGCTGTGGAGAACGTCCTCACTCTGGACAGACTCAGACAGGTCAGGAGCCCGAACCGGTCTTCCTGTCTGAAGCCAGTTAATCCTCATCCACATAGTATAAAGCATAAAAAGTGTGTGTGTGTGTGTGTCTGTGTGTGTGTGTGTGTGTGTGTGTGTAGGAGGTGGCTGTGAGGGAACAGCTGGCAGTCAGAGGCAAAGCTACCAGACGCTGCCTGAGCTCTCCAAACATCAACCGGGTAAGAGTGTGTGTTTCTTTACATTAAAGGAACAGTTCAGGTGTTTTGACAGAAGCTGGTCATGACCTGAACCAGGTAGTTCTGTTGGTTCAAGCTTTGAGTCCTGTGGGCAGAGAAACTTCTTTAAACTGTCCTCTGAGATCTGTGTGAGTCATGAAGCTCCAACATGTACTGTCATCAACTTAACTGCATCTTCTAACCCAGCTGAACTCAACTGCTCACTAACCCTTTCTTTTTAGCCTGTCTCACCTGTGTTAGCCTGTCTCACCTGAGTTAGCCTGTCTCACCGGTGTTAGCCTGTCTCACCTGAGTTAGCCTGTCTCACCGGTGTTAGCCTGTCTCACCTGTGTTAGCCTGTCTCACCTGTGTTAGCCTGTCTCCCCGGTGTTAGCCTGTCTCACTGGTGTTAGCCTGTCTCACCGGTGTTAGCCTGTCTCACCTGTGTTAGCCTGTCTCACTGGAGTTAGCCTGTCTCACCTGAGTTAACCTGTCTCACCTGTGTTAGCCTGTCTCACCTGTGTTAGCCTGTCTCACCTGAGTTAACCTGTCTCACCTGTGTTAGCCTGTCTCACCGGTGTTAGCCTGTCTCACCTGAGTTAGCCTGTCTCACCTGAGTTAGCCTGTCTCACCTGTGTTAGCCTGTCTCACTAACACTTGGCTCTAACCCTCTGACCAGCTGTCAGCCAGCAGTCTGGAGCTCTACTCCTCCACTCATAAACTCAATGACTTCAAGGTGAGACTCATTAATGTCTAACATCCTCATTTATATCCATGTGTTCATCATGTTGTATTTATCATAGACTTTCTGTGTATTTCTGCCTCGTGTGACTGACTACATGCAGTGCACTTCCCTCTGGCCACCAATAGAGGCTGCTGAAGGGCAGAAATGACTGAAATGCTCCTGTAAGCCACATGTGTGTGATGTGTGTGTGCAGGGCTGGGAGAGCCACCAGGACCTCTCTGTGGTGCCTCCTCCATCCAGACGCACCCTGCCCAGCTCCATATCCCAGAACCTGAACCCAGAGACGGGTACGGCTGATTAAACCTTTATCTCCTGATGGGTTCTCCTCTGCCTTTGTTTCATCTTTTCCATATTCGCTGCCTTTGATGTCATAAGCTCTGTTTTTGATTTGGCCGGCGGACGACTGTATCTGTCCTCTCGCTCGTGAATCTTAATGTTGTTTTCTTGTTTTGCCGACACACGTCTCAAAAACGTAATATTTTCCTACTTTTCTCTTCTTCCTCCTGTCCTTGTTTTTCTCCTCCTCTTCTTCTTCTTCTCGTCTCCGTCTCTTCGTCCTCGACATCAGTGCATTCAGGCTTTGCTGCGTCTTATCTCCCTCCAGTGAAGGCCGTACCCCAGCTGCTCAAGTCACTGCTTCCTGGTGGGAAGGAAGATAGTAAAGACCAGACAGCTGTCCATCAGCAGGTACGCTCACTCAGCCGACTCACAGCGTCTCTGGGTTTTAAAGCTTTGTGTTCTGCTTCCTGTCTTATCAGGGATTTAAAGTTTTATGTGCATCGCTGCGGCGTGAATCTAAATATCCCCTGTACTCATCAGCAGCTCGTCCTATTTCTCCCGTTGCCATGGAAACAGAGCTTATGTAGATAGAAACACAAATAATAAATAGATAAGAGTGTAAATGCCTCGGTGCCCAACGTGAGTGGCTTTTTTGTCAGAACAGAGACGAAGACATTCATAAACAAGGAATAAAAAGAGTGTAGAGCTCGTCAGGCTGCTTCCAAGCACACAATGATTTTATTTAACTTGACTTGGGTCCGGTGTTCTGGATGGTTTTGATTCAGGGTTTCTTGGACTTGACCCTTTTGAGGGACCTAAAGTCAGGATGTCGTGTCTTGACCTTTCTAAAAAGTATTTCAGCATTCTCCCAAACATCTGAAGTGGACGGGGGCTACTTTATGTTGTTTACTGTAACATTTAAACTGTAAAACCAGACGGACCATAAACACATGATGAGCGGTCTCCGTTCACGCTGCTAATAACAAGAATATTAAACTAAAAACAAACAAGGCCGTAAAGGATTTTGAAAAGATGTTATTTGCACCGTTGACGTGCAGTCGAGCTCGTGCACGCTAACGCTCGGCAGCTACAGTGAAGGTCTTGACATGACAGCATGTAAAAAAACATCTTTTCAAATCAGTTCGGTAAGTCGGTTCTTCCAGAGACATGGATTACACCGGACCAGCTGCATGGAGCCATTTTATTTTATTCTTTTGAAGTTGTTTTTTCCGTTTTAAAACAAGTTTTACTGTTTTACTGTGAAGCTCCAGGAATGTTTTCTTGGACTACGAAACTTAACTCGATTTTCCTTTTGAGTAGATAATGACTAAACCTTCACTGTGAAATGATTTTATCCTTGAAGGCCTCATTTGTTCAAAATGGGTACATGAACCCCAGCAGCTGATTCATCATGGTGCAGCATATAAATCAGTCTGAATGAATAAAACAGTCCTGTTTTTTTCCCCATTTAACAACAGAACCATCCAACAGTAAAAAACTAAAGCATGAAAGTGCTGCCAGCTCAGTTTGACTGCTAATACAGTTAAATATGTAACTGGAGTAGAAACAGTGTTCCAGCACTTGTGTTAGGAATAAACACAGTTGTTACTCTGAGTCGGGACATGATGTTGAATCAAGTCCAGGTCACTTGAGCAGCGGTTCAGACTGAAGCCATCAGCACACAGCGTACAGACGTAGATGATTGACGTGCCGTCTGATGTTTGAGACTCCACAAACAGCCCCCACTGAGACCGGAGCACACTGTGTGTAGATGAGGGTTAATTAGGAGCAGGTGAACATCACGTCGCCCCCGCTCCTCAACCACCTCCTCATCCACTGATCTCCAATCATGTGCCATCGAGACCCGGGAGTCTGCAGCGTTTCACTGCAGCCAGACACTACAGCATCTGATTTGACTGATTAGCACCTTGAGCCACGGAGGGAAGCTAATCAGGGAAATCACGGGGCCCCGGTGTTTGGTAGAAATGGAAACCCGTCAGGCCTTGTTGGTGCATTGTTTGAGGCCATGGCTCTAATTACTGCTGTACTCCTCCCTGCCTGCCACAGATGTTTAGAAAGGTCAAACACAAAAACAAAAGCCTGGAGGATTGTAAATATTAGCAGGGTGTTGAAGTGAATCGGATCAGTGACTGATTGTATTGCTGCCTCAAAAACAGTCAATACAGCGGACTAACACGTTATAAACGTCTGGTGGCCGCCATATTGACTCCCCATCCTGGTTCAGATGTTATCTACAAATACTTTACTCAAGAAGTGAAGCGTCTCTGACCTGATCAGTGAAATATCTTCATTCATGGCTCCCAGAGGACGAATCCTCGTGACTTTGGTGATTCCCTTGTTAGCATCAGTGAAGCTCTCTGTCTGTTCGAGGCGGAGCTGCACGAGAGCAGCAAAGGGTAAAAAATGTGACCCGGTTTTACCCAAATCACAAAATGAAGGTCTTCAGGTGGGTTTTCGTCAGTAATCCTTGAGCTCCGGTCCCGAGCGGCACTCTGCTCCGACTGCGTTCCTCTGGTTTTTTATATGAATCCGTGGCAGCGTCATAAAGTAAAGAAAGCATTTACTGGATGAAGAATGTGTTTACGTCCCCGAGTGCACGATGAGTCATCAACACTTTTAATGTGTTTCCGGGAAGTTACAAACTCTAAAATATCATTCAGACTACAAAACAGCTTTCAGCAGTATTGGACCTGATTCTGACGTATAGATGACGACACTTTCACAGCTTGAAGTGAAATAACCTGAAAACTATCAGATGGATTTATATGAAGTTTGATTCAGACTCTCACGTCCTCTTCAACCAAATACCTGCAGAAGTATTGACATTTCCATCAACCTCAGCTGGACGTTGCTCACATGTTAACACGCCAAACTAAAGTGGTGAATGTGTTCAACATTATACTCACAACTCGTCTCAGTTATGGCACAGAGATACAAGTTGTACCAGACTTTAGCAGCTTTGGCTGTGATTGTTATCAGATTTGTTGAAAATGAGAAATATTAATATAATTTAAAAGGAAAACATTCAAACGTTCTGTCATTTTAATGGTCAACATTTTGAAAGACTTTTTTTAAAGTAATTTAATAATAATAATTAATAATTTAATTTTAAAGTCCATATCAAAATGATTACAACCAATCATCCGTTGTGTTGTGTTGACTTACAGGTGTACTGTCCTGAGCCAGAGCGGGCTCGGGTTGATGTGTTTGACCTGCTGTCTGATGGTGGACGTTTGGTCCACGTAGGTTTGACACTCTGCTCATAGAGACCCGAATCAAACCGCTTCATGTTGAGTGTGAATCCCCTCAGAGTAAAGTGTCAGTCAAACAATCATCCTGATTAATATCCTGTGACTGGCACACACACACACACACTTTATTAAAACAACTTAGATGAGTTGTTTTTATGACCCTCTTCAAAAACTTTAAAAAAGCAAATGATTGAAATGATTCAATCAGCTGACGGATCGTACTCGATGTTTAAAGCAGTAACCAGAATACTGAATAAGGGATAAATGATTCTGGGTGCAATTATAATTATGGTGCAATTATCCTGATTGTTTTACCGTTTTACTATGATTATCTGTCTGAGTGATCTGATGAACAAATATTTTTATTGCACTCTGCATCTCATATCAACATCTTGACTGCTAATCGCTACAGTCAAATGAATATTTATCTCCTTTCTGTTCTGATACATTGATTTATTTAGCTGATCATAAGCAACAGTAACATATGTCACTGTAGTTCTGATGTACTGTCTCAGACGGCCAACTGGCCTAGTTAGATATCCTAGTTTAGTGTAACGTGAGGCTGCGTGAGGAAGCAGCACTGTATGATGTTGAGCCTACAGTAGCCGTCATCTTTTGACAATCTTGGATTAACTTTTCTGCCTACAGGCTGTTTCTGTCTTGCTGTCACACTGAGCTGTGTAATTCCCTCGCCGCAGATAATCAACACTCCACGCACACTGTGTAATGAACAGGTTCAGAAAAATCGACCGGCTTATATTTATTTTCTAATCTCCAGGTTGAACTGGACTGAAATGACACCGAGCAGCTCGTGATAGCATCTTGAAATCAGCTTGACAACCATTCGGCACTAATTTACAGATTTTCAGCTTTATTTAAAATGTCATTAACTGAACATCTGTTAAATTCTCCTCCTGTTGCAGAGTTTGCCTCGCATCATGGTGCAGTCAGCCAGCGTTGAAGAGGGCATCAGCAAACAGCAGCAGCCAGTAAGTTCTCTAATCCCAGGCGGTGTTACACATGTCTGTATGTACCAGGACCGCAGGGACGCACGGTGTGGGTTTATCTGATACTGCAGGGTTGGTTTCCAGGACCGCCACCGAAACTGACCGAACGTGCCGTTGTGATGTCACAGCTTCTGTCTTGTTTTGCTGTTGTTTCTGGAGCATCATAGTTCACATTGCTCTGGTGACGTTATTTTAACTCCCACAGCAGCGACTGAAGCCACATCTGGAACAAGCCGACGTGGTTGAGTAGGCGACATAAAGGACTTTCACTCAGGAGACCAGATGACCAGGATAGCTGCTCCCATGTGTATACTTTGTTTTTTTCCCGGGTCGCTAAGCTGTTACTTCACTAAAACATGGTTGGTCAGGTCCAATGATGGCCCTGGAGCAAAGTTTTACCAGGATGTTCTAGAGACAACACCAGAAAGGCATCAGATCATACATATGGTGTGATGGTCATTATCAAACTTGCTTTGTTTGGTCATATCATATATTTGTCATCTTGGAAAAGGATGCACATGCAGCAAAGACCTTGTTCAAAGAAATGGCTCAGACAGAAACATTTCATTCTGACATGGCCACAACCGAAATACTTGTGAACATAGTGGAGCGTTTCTGTGGCTAAAGAGCCAGTTCTTACCTCCAGAGCTGGTAGAGACGAAACATTTGCCAGGTCGACGCACAATCAACTCTTTTGTTTTTGAAGCCTCGATGTTGCCAAAAAAGAATTAGGCGCAGGTTTAAGTGCATTCAAATCAGTCGTTCAGATCCACAGAGCAGTAATCTAATTCCTACATAAATGGTTCCTCGAGGCAGTTTAACGAGCCCAGTTGTATCGGTGGTTCGGGTCGAGCTGAGGATAATCTGACTTTAAACAATAAACAAAAGATGAGTGTGAGTCTGTTTCATGGTGACTGTTTCTATGGTGAGAACTAAGACTTAACTTTGCAGAGTGACAACGTTTGAGATGTGAATTCAGCCTTTTGTTGCATTTTGAGTCACAGATACCTTTTGTTGCCATCGTTTCCTTCTTAGGTTCCCATTGAAGAAATCATTCCTCCGGACCTCCTTTCAGAGAGCCCCAGGTCCGTGCCCCTTCCACCGTCAATCATCCCCGAGTCCGAAGACTCCACACCAAGCCCGACTAGCGAAGCATCGAGCGGATACATCTCGACTAGCATATCTACAGCAACACTGTCAGAAGTCTACACACTGAGCTGGGACCTGCCTCCGTCATCCGGCTGCAGAGCTGACGGCTTTGAGGGGGTGCCAGATGAAGAGGACATCAAAGTGACACAATCTGACACTTATCCTTTTCTTGTGGACCAATCAGAGCCTCGAGAGTCATTGCTGGTTTTGAACGGTATGGTAGCCGAAGAAAGGACTGACTTGCCCCTGTCCAAACCAGACGATACTCCATCAGATACAAACCAGAGTGAACAGGAACCAAATCATTCTCCATCAGTCCAGTCGGAGGAGCAAGGAGAGCCAGATTCAGTTGCAGAATCAGACTTCTCATGCCAGACCGAACAAAAGCAAGTCTCACCAGTCGACCATATTGCGATGGAACAACTAGACGATCTGGAGCCACTTACAGAAACATCGCTACAAGATGATGAAACCAAACAGACCGACATTTCACAAGCAGAAGACTTCAAACCAGAGATCCTGACAGAAGAACTCCAGCTAGCTGCCACAGACGAGACAGAGGCCGAGCTGTCACTACAACATGATTCACAACCGTCTGCAGAAGGTCCTTCTGAAGCTATAATCCCTCAGACACAGCAGCCCGAACAGGTCCAAATAACCTCCGATCCTGCTCAAGATCCAGCTCCAGACCTGATGCCCGTTGTTCCCGAAGTATTGGTTTCAGCTCCTGCCTCTTCCGGCGATCAGCCTCTTGTATCTTCATCCGAGGAACAGGAAAATTCTGAAGTCCTAAATCCAAGTGGCACCTCCATCCCGACTTCCTCCTCCACCACAGACGAGGTCCAACAGGAAGTACCTGCCAGCGCATCTACAAAAGCCACCACTGCTTCAGATCCTTCTCCGCCCAGTGTTCAGTCCTCCAAACCTGATGTGTCAGTGACAAACCCCTTCAAGATCCAGAAGGTCAAGTCTTCAGACCTCAAGTCCTTTCAGCGTATTCTGAGCGACGAGGAGGAAAAGATGGCGCAGGGCGACCGGGCCAGCAGCCCCGGGGCAGGACTTCACCTCTCTGTGCCGATGGAGAGCCTGGAAATTATCTCCGACACTGAGGAAGGAGATGATACCACCGTTGTTCCTGATTGGCTGAAAGAAGGGGAGTTCGTGACTGTGGGGACCAATAAGAGCGGCACCGTCCGTTATGTTGGACCCACAGATTTTGCAAAGGGTACCTGGGTGGGAGTGGAGCTGGAGGCACCAGCAGGTGAGTAGAACAGTGCCCTTCACATGTATTCTTGGATTCTTCACACACTTTATACTCATGCCCACTTTCACGCCTCAGGGTAGGGTGTCCCGATTCTTGTAGATAAAGATAGTAGATATTTTAACCCCTCAGAACCGAGTTACACAGGGGTAGTTGAGGGGTCGAGGTTCTATCGCCACTCAGAATCTCAAACAAACCTTTCTCTGTCTTTCTCCAGGAAAGAACGATGGTTCGGTGGGCGGCAAGCACTACTTCCACTGTAACCCTGGCTACGGCGTGCTGGTGAGGCCGGGCAGGGTGAGCCGGGGAGGTGCTAAGCGCCGTCGCCAACAGCAAAAGCGCCGTAGTGCCAACCTGTCCGGATCCAGCCCGAACCTGGCAGCTCTTACTGCTCTGGCCAAAGGTGAAGGTGGCGGGGCGGCACCGGGACATAGCAGAGGAGAGAACCGCAAGTCGTGGAACACTTAAGAGGCTCAGTATCTGTTCAACGGCACCCAGCAGCTGTTTTTTGTGATTGTAGGGCAAATTTTCATAAAGAGTGACGGTAAAGTGTTTTATTTGGCAGATGTACTGCAGGTTTCACTGTGTCTGGTCCTTCACTGTAAGTTTGGGTCGTCACATGAGTCATTTCATGTTCCTCTGTTGGGAAAGGGAACCGTCGTACCTTTCAGATATTCACCATCTGTTGACAGACTGCATCCCCATAAAACAGTCGCGGTCAAACGTTTACATACACTCGTAAAGAGCGTGTTCATCATGTCGGTCTTCAGGTCCAGTGATTTCTACAGCTTTGTCACAGAAAACCTTCATGAAGTTTGGTTCAGTAATGAATTTATTACGTCTTCTGCAAGTGAATGTAAACTTTTGACCACGACTGGAGACTAAATGTTGTTTTATCAGGAAATGTGAATGTTTTTGTAGGTATCTGTTGACAAATAACTATTTGTAATTATTTTTTATTTTAAATGGTAAAGGACTCATTTTGCTGACACAACACTTCAATGAGC
Organism: Pagrus pagrus; assembly: GCF_965226575.1. NCBI lineage: Eukaryota > Metazoa > Chordata > Actinopteri > Spariformes > Sparidae > Pagrus > Pagrus pagrus. The sequence goes on along the minus strand of NC_140200.1, from coordinate 1,801,330 downwards.
TCATGTTTCTGCTGTTATGCATCGACGTCCAAGACTCGTAAATCACTTGTTGGTACGCTTTGATCGGCTGCAGGTGTTTTATTCTCGTGCCTTGAATTATTACGACTACTACTCAGTAAATGTGCCTTAGTGACAAACCACCGGACTCTGCTGCTGGTGGGACGAAAGCCAGATTTATTTTGAATGTGTATTTCTACTGTTTTAGGAAATTTAAAAAAAAACTTGCACTCCCTTTTCGTACAAACTCTTCTGGAGGTTTGCAGCATTTTTTGATCAGCTTTTGTCTTCGAGCAAGTTTTTCCAGATTAATCGAGAGTATTTTTATTTCACCAGCCAGTTTTGAATCATGTCGTGTGTGTGGGAACCTGTTGACTTGTGTGTGACGAGGATACTTGAGGGATTTGTGTTGGTTGTCTCAGATATTTTATGTGTTCACGTTGATCTTTTTGACTGCCTGACTGGTTATTTATTTTAAAGATGAAGACATGATATTGATAATGAAAAAGCAAAATCAACTTTTTATATGAAATAAATTTCATCCTGCTGTCGTCAACCAACGCGTGATGAATCTTGTGTACACACATTGATAACCAACCCAGAAAAGTCTCATTGATATAGCTTTATTCTCTTGTACATTATATATATCATACTAAAATAAACACAAGTTAAAAAAATGAACAAAGCAACTGTACAAAAAAATGTATATATACTACATCTTAATTACAGAACAGTCTACTGTCCAAAAAAGGCACTAAATTCTGAAATGGGCAATACAGTAATTTTCGAACATAACTAGATTTGAGATTGATACAACAGCATTCAGTCCTCTTTTTCGGAGCTATATTGGGATGAAGTGGATGGTTGTTTTTCACTGGGGACACACGAGGACATGTGGACATGTGGACCCTGACACACCAACGAGAGGACGTCCCCTTCAGAGTGAGCACTACACGACACCGGGTGAGGAGAGCCTGGTTCAGGGTTCAGTCTGTTTTTTTTACCAGAATCTTAACTTCTTGAGCACCTGAGGGTTCGTTCTCCCGTCCCACAAACATTTTCCTGTCGACCTTGAACGCTCACATAAAAATACTGCTGGATTAAAACTTGTACTTTGCTAAATCGGGGCACGGCGTCTCTCAAACACTAAGGCAGTTCATTTAAAAGTGTCTTATAGTGAGAGAATAATCTCTAAATGCACTCTTTGTAGGCTTTTCCTTCCACCGACGTCTTGTCTCAATGTCTAACGTACAATACTCTCTGTACGGGGACTGAACGTCACACCAAACTCCACAGAAACAAAGAAATCATACAGAGAAAAGGTTTGCCTGTTAATGTCTAATAGTGTTTTATATAAAATACTGTGCGCGGCAGCTGAGTAGTGTGAGTCAATTCTTAAAATATGTACATGCTTCGCTTTACATCCGTCAGTGTGAGGTGTTTAAAGGAACAACAATGGGGCGTCAATAACCAAACAAACAGGGAGTTAGCCTCGTTTCCATCTCTGCTACAGTTTCACCCGACAGCAGACTTGAAACACAGTTTTTGTGTTTTCTAATAACTTCGACATCAAAGTGGAACAAAATGGAAGTTGGCATTGTATTTCCATAAAACCTTAATGCAGTCTCTAATAATTAATTATGTAACTGTAGTTATCATTTAAAATTTAAGCATTTCTCTGAGCCATATCTGATGAATTATGCACTTCTGTTTGTTAGAAGAAGGTCAACATTAAAACACTAGATTTCACCATGGAGTTTGGTGCGGCGTTAAGTAGAGAACAGCTCATACAGGACTCGGTCATGTGATGTGGTGGTGAAGCAGCTGTATTTACACGACTCTCCACAGCAGCCCCACAGAAAGTATACTGGACGTCTGCCATTACAAAAGGAGGCTCAGGGGAAGGAAGGTTTACATTTTAAGCTTATTCAAGAGCAATTCGTTTTTAATAATAAGGTGCTTCATCATTCATCTTTCACAAAATAGCTTTCTACCTTCAGACACAAACGGGGGGAGACTGTTGTTCAGTCAAATAAGGGATGATATAAAAAAAACGGTTTAAATGAGAACAAAAATATGTCAGGAGAAAATTAAAAAGCAAGATTAATTTAACAATAAAAGCATGTTTCATTTCAAAACATATGTCATTCTTTTTTTTGTACATTACCATATAAAATGAGTATAAATACATATTGTTTTTTTTCATCTTTCAACCCTTTCTCTTTGAAAACACAGGTCCCAGTTCTGAGTCGCTGTATTTCGCAGCTTCGTACACACAGAAGATTTCAACAGAGCTTTACTGGACCAGAACACGGAGCGATGTGGGAGATGTTCCCACGAGCAGGATCCAGATATCACATTATTCCATATCACCAACGTCCGTATCTCAATATTTAAAAATGTGAGGAGTTAATCAGATTTCTGGCTGAACTGCTTAGTTTCATCCGGACTAGCAGAACATTTTCCCAGTTCTCCAAAACTGTTTGACTTTGGGGAAAATATGCTTATTAGCTTTCTTGCTGAGAGTTGGATGAGAAGATCAATACCGCTCACGTCTGTACGCCCAAATATGGAGCTACAGGAAGGAGACAGTTAGCTTAGCATAAAGACTGGAAACAGGGTGGAATAGCTAGCCTGTCTCTGTCCAGTGATGAAAAAAATATCCTGTATGTTCAGTCTCTAACAGTAAAACTGAAGGTTTTTATAGTGTTATGTGCTGTCAGCTAAATGTAAAGCTAGAGCTAAGAGACAGTTAGCTTCAGGACAGGAAGCAGAAGAAGACAGCTAGCCTAGCGCTGTCCGACGGTTAAAACAACATCTTTCTACTCACACCTGAGAGCTCGTTAATTAACCTGTTGGATCATCTGCAAAAGTAGTGAAAGTGCTCAGGAAGTCACTGCGCCACAAACCAGTTTGTCAGCTTGGCTTTGTTGAACTAAATACTTTATATGGCTTTAATAAAAACTAAATATATCAGGTTATTCACCAGCTGCAGAGGCGCTGGTGGGCAGATGATTTTCACCTTTGGACAAACGCCTGCTCGCCCTTTTCTTCTGCTTCAGTCTTCATGTTAAACTGAGCTCAGCTAAGCTCAGCTAAGCTCAGCTAAGCTCAGCTAAGCTCAGCTAAGCTCAGCTAAGCTAAGCTAAGCTAAGCTAACCGTCTCCAGGAGTCATGAGGGTGGTTTCAATCTTCTGATCCAACTCTTGAGGAAACAGTGAATACTTCTCGTTTCAAGAAAAGAGGAAAACTATTATTTCATTTTATCAACCACCGTCTAAATATGAAGATATCAGTCAAAGACTGAGCGAGCAGCTGATACGTGAACATTAGTGAGCTGTACCGGATCAGAACACAGCACTTTGTCTCTGCTTATAGCGTTTTGATGATCTTCAGTTGAAGGTGGTTCTGGAAAGGTTCCACCTGGAGCAAAAAAGTGGAAAATGATTTCCAGTATGACCATTTTAAATGTCTTTGAAGTGGTGCTTTTACCTTTGAGGCTATATGAATTAAATTAAAAGCAGAACTTCCTCTGATATTCTGAACCATCTCCAGCGTGGGTTTGGTCTAATTTGGTACCACCGATATTAAAAAGAAAATCTTCTGACAGCACATTCTTGAAGCTATTACAAAGAGGCAGCGTCACAGAACAAGTAGTAAATAGCTTAGGGGTATTTTTTTTTTTAAATCGTTATACATCTGGCTGCTAATACCTTTATATCTTTACAGACACAGGCCTGCTGTAGTGTCACGCCCACGTACGACGCCACGCCGGCTCAAGAAGCTTCACTGAGTACGAGAAACGACCTACAGACGCCGAAGGAGTTCGTAGAAATCGCTTTGGATGAACACTAACACTATCTTCAGATCGGTCTTAGCTTAGCCTCTTAGCCTCTTAGCTTTTTGCTCCGAGCATCTTTTTCCTTTGGCATGGACGACATTTAAAAAAAAAAAAAAGTTAAAAAAAGCACGATTCCCCTTATAAGATAGCTTAAGTTTGCTTGATTATCACATTGACCCTTAACTGATTCTCATAGCCTCGAGTACTTAACAATAGTGGCACTGGGAAGCTAAACAACAAGGCAGAATGATTGTATATCCAGTCGCTAAAAAACTAGAGGGAGATGTCAGTGAAGGAACTAAAACCTCTGCTGCTGTCGGACGAGACGTTAAGTCTGGCATTTTTTATGCATACTGAAAAAAAGCTTCTTCCTTGTTGTCAGGAAAAAAACTTGAAAACCTGCTGTGTTCTGCAAAAAGTAAAGGAGTAGTTGTCTGTGTGAAATTAAGGCTACTTCTTTTTTAGCTGACTTTTAAGAGGTTTTCATCCAACAGCAGCTCTAGTGTAGGAAAATAAAAAGCCACTCCGCTGAGGAGTGATAACTACAGAGGGTAGAGGACAGTGACTGGACACTTCTGTCTGCCGGTATCATCCTTTCTCATCGCCTCGGTGCCACACGGGGAGAGAGGGAACGTCTCAGCGTCCATCTTTCCCCCGGACAACGACTGGAGGCTGCTCTTCTGATGAATTGCACGATGAAGAGGTTGAATTTTTGAGGGTTATGTAGGCAGGTAGGTAGGTAAGTAGGTAGCACACCATGAGGTGAGTGTGACTGAGAACCATAAGAACCATATATATATTATATATACAGTACACGTTATTTTTCTGAGGTTGACGCTGAGGTGAGATAGACTGAGGATCGGCTCAGACAACCAGGCTGGAGAGGGAAGGAAGAGGGGTGTGAGGAAGAGGAGAGGAGAGAGCAGAGGTATCCTGTGAGGAGGAGAGTGTATTCAGGAGGAAGAGGAGGGAGGAGAGAGCAGAGGTATCCTGTGAGGAGAGAGTGTATTCAGGAGGAAGAGGAGGGAGGAGAGAGCAGAGGTATCCTGTGAGGAGGAGAGTGTATTCAGGAGGAAGAGGAGGGAGGAGAGAGCAGAGGTATCCTGTGAGGAGAGAGTGTTTTCAGGAGGAAGAGGGGAGTTCCTGGGAGACACAATCCAAGACGACGATCACCATCTTGGGGGTTTTTAAGGACCCCTGTTCTTCTTTCCGTGGAGCATTTTCACAGGATGTATACTGACACATTTCCAGCTGCCAGCTGTGTCAATATATTGGGTGGAGTGGAGAGGGGTCGGGGTGGAGGTGGGGGGGGTAATTACTGTTTACATGGACTTTGTGGGAGGAGGGAAGCTGAGAGAGAAGGATCAGCCGGCTGAGGGACAGATTCAGAAGGTTTACTAAGTAGCATTATTTTGGTCTCTTTTTACAGCCCCGTTTCGCACCTTTTTCTACTCCTTCCTTCCCTTTTCTCTCTCCGCTCGGACCGCTCCCTCCGTCCCAGTTCCTGTGCAGTTCATTCGTCCTCCAGGGACTCCGTCTTGATGTCGTTGGGGACCCCTCCGGTTCTGGACAGGGCCAGGATGGTGTGGTTGACGGCAGCCATCTCCACGGCCAGAGAGATGGGGTCCTGGTGCTCGCTGTGTGCTGCGCTGTCGTCCTGGGGCGAGGAGGGAGGGAAGACAACGGTCAGGAGACAAAAACAGCTTCACGAGGTGTGAACAAGTACAAAGAAACAGGAATTCTACTTTTGCATTATTTTCCACCTATTTTCCACCTTTTCCTACACGCTGACCAACTAAACCCCTTTGGAAAACATCTAATGTCCAGTGATAGCTTAGCAGCTGTATCGCAGCACAGCACAGCAGGCCTGTGAGGCTGTTGAACAGCGGTTTTGTTTTTTTCAGCCTTTCCAAAATAGAAAAAACACACAGAGAGCACAAGTGTTACATGAATTAAACGACGTGTTCATCGGCTCTCGTGTGAGCTTCAATCGTTAGCATATCAAGAGACGACATCCAGCATCAGATCCACTTTTAAGTGACGTGCCGTCTGATTGCTGTACACTGACAGCTATTTAAAGCCGTGCAATCAGAGAATCATTGTGATGAAGGGACCTCTTTTAACCTCCGTCTGATCTGACTGAGCGGCCTTGGCCTCTTTTTTTGGACTGCAGTGGAGAGCAGCGCCTCGACAACCACAGGCTGGAAGATATGCAGCATCATAAGTGATGAAGTGCTGATCCAAACTGAGACAGTATGAGGCGGGTCAGAGAGGACCGGATCCCATCTGCCTGCAGATGAATATGCGGTGTTGTGGTAAACACACCGACATGTTACCTGTGTGGATGCTACGTGTGTGGATGTTGCCTGTGTGGATGTTGCCTGTGTGGATGTTGCCTGTGTGGATGTTGCCTGTGTGGATGTTGCCTGTGTGGATGTTGCCTGTGTGGATGCTACCTGTGTGGATGTTACCTGTGTGGATGTTGCCTGTGTGGATGTTGCCTGTGTGGATGTTGCCTGTGTGGATGTTGCCTGTGTGGATGCTACCTGTGTGGATGTTGCCTGTGTGGATGTTACCTGTGTTGATGTTACCTGTGTGGATGTTGCCTGTGTGGATGTTACCTGTGTGGATGTTGCCTGTGTGGATGTTGCCTGTGTGGATGTTACCTGTGTGGATGTTGCCTGTGTGGATGTTGCCTGTGTGGATGCTACCTGTGTGGATGTTGCCTGTGTGGATGTTACCTGTGTGGATGCTACCTGTGTGGATGTTACCTGTGTGGATGTTGCCTGTGTGGATGTTACCTGTGTTGGTGAGGTGGGCTCCAGTCGGTAAAGGCCAAAAGGTCGGCTGAGAGGTCTCTTGTCAAAATAGGGCAGGTCACAGGCCTGCAGGAGAAAAGATTCAAAACATTAACTCAAGTTTCATTCAAGAAAAAATATATTCAGAGTGATTTTAATTATTCGACACTTGTCTTGTTCTCTGGATGACGACATTAAACAGACCCTGTGTTCATTATTCATTAGCTTCAATGGTTAACTGGCTGTTTCACTTCCAGCTGCTCTGACAGGAGAGTTTGGATGTTGTGCAATCAAGAGAGTAAAGCTGGAGGGCTCAAACTAAAAGTTTCTACAATCGCACAGAGCGCTGCTGTGTTTCCATCGCTGCAGCTGAAGTTTCCACTGGTAACGGGGAAAAAAGGGGAAGAGATCTAGTTTTGTTAATTAATGTTCCTCGAGCAAAAAGCTTTGAGCAGCCTTTTTTTAATATAAAATATTATATTATTTGGGGTTCATCTGAAAGAAAAGAGCAGATCAAATGTTCTCTGGTGTGAATTTGTGAGCAGTAACGTGCCGGCGAGGCCACAAGGTTCATCCAGACAAACACCACATGCTGCTCATTTTAATTATTAACACAACTTAGAGGAAAACTAATGAGTAATAAGTCAACTGATGTATTGTATAGTTGGAACAAAACACATGCAAAATGCATGATCACATTTGACTAATGAATGGAGCACTGAGTGCTGTCCAAGAACAGCCGTTTGCCAGGAGATGGATGTGAATGGCTGGCAAGAAGCTGATCCATAAAAAGCAAAAGGAAAAAATATAAATTCATAAATAAAAAACAGACAGAGTACAATTCAAGATGAAGACGTGAAGCAGTGGGACAGTAAGACCTGACCTCGTTCTCTTTAATCAGACCAGTCGTTTACTGTGCTGTCTGAACAGATAAATCTGGTTCTTTATGTGTCTTTTGGGATCCTTAATCTCCGTCTACCTGCTCTGAGAAGTCGTTTCCATCGATGTCGTCGCTGTTGGAGTGTCCCCCTGGACTCTGGACGTCTATCCCATGACTCTCCAGGATTGTGGCTTCTTGGAGGAAGAGGATGGATCATTAGATTTATGGTGGATGACTAATATTTTCCCTCATTACATACTATAGAACAGTGATTCCCAACCTCGGGTACACGGAGAGATTTGTATTTTTCTTTACATTTATGTAAATGAGGGGCAGAATATAATGCAGTCGAGTAGACCAGCAGCACTTTACTAGGATCTCTATGCAAATAACATAAATCATCACCTCTATGACTGTATCAGAAACAATGAGGGATCTTTATGGCAGGACTGGTGTACTGGACTGAGCAGATGTGGCCACTCGGTGTGTTTACTGACACACTGAGTCAGCCGCAGCATCTGAACACTTTGTGATACAACTGAGAGTGAATGAAGCAGTAAACCAAACAGACGTCTAAGTGAAGGTCATAGATAAATGTCGACCATTTATCTATAATTAGCTAGAAGCAATGATAATGGTTCAAATACTTAGCTGAAAGTAATGGACAGATGGTTAAAAAAGAAAAAAAAGAGTAAAAGGATTAACATTTGAAACAGTTAGCTTAAAGTCGGCTGATGGATGAATGGTTGAAACTGCTTCTCCAGGTGGCAGCTGAACAATTTTTATATAATAACTGATGAAGAACATCCAGTTTAAAATAAATTCAAATGAACACGTGAAGAAATGACAGATGTGTTTGTTAAAGGGAGACTTCAGCTCATTTCACCGGCTGTTTGGGGAATAAAAAATAAAAAGGTTGGGAACCAGAGACTTGATACTGAATCTCCATTATCCTCCTGAGTGAGTTTTTAGGCTACGAAGTCGTGGAGCTTCTATTTTACAAATTTAATTGTCTCCTCGGTTCATACAAGAGGATTTCTTTTTTTGTGCCAGAGGTCACTACAGATGTTCAGTGACAGATTAACAACCTACTAATTACTGTGATGGAATGAATTAATGCTGAGCCAGTCCATGCAAAATAAAGTTGTAATTGCTGTTATTAAATATGAAATATTAGTGTTCACACAAAGGGATGTCATTAAATGTTCAGTGGATGCAATTAAACGTGTGAAATTTGCATTTGTGAGTCCACATTACCAATGTTGGCCCGTCTCTTGATCTCTTTGCGACGGTTGGCGAACCAGTTGTAAACTTTCAGGGAGGTAACCCTCTCCAGATCAGACAGCTTCTTCCCTGAAACAAATCACACGACAGTCTGAGCGTCACTGTCTCACCACGGCCTCTTCTCTCCAGCCTGTTCGGGTCTTTTTATTTCATTTCTTGTTCTCCAAGTGCTTTGATAAACACTTTTATAAAGCCTCATCACTGATGACGCTTAAATATCTGTTGAAAAGAAATAACTTGATCTCGTTGCATGAGACCACACAGACAGGACGCAGATGTCTGTACAATTTAGATCAAGTCAGAGGAACATTATGATCCAAGAGGCTCCGGACACAAACAGTCACATCTGAGAAAGAAGCTGCAACAGAGCGACTTTTGGGCAATTTATCATAAAGCTGTTGCAGATGATTGCTGATTAACTTCACGATTAATCAAGTCATTGTTTCAGCTCTGCAACACTTTGTATATTTAACACATCAACGTATAAAGATGCCAAAAATGCACGGCTGACAGATTGAAGGAGGCTGTGTGGATGGAGGCGGTTTCCATGGTAATATTCTGAATATTTACATAATAAACAGGAATATCTGTCTGTTATCCATTAGGACAATAAAATGGCATCATGTTATGTTTGTGCGTTTGTACCTGGTTTGTGTGTTTGTACTTGGTTTGTGTGTTTGTTCCTGGTTTGTGTGTTTGTACCTGGTTTGTGTGTTTGTACCTGGTTTGTGTGTTTGTACCTGGTTTGTGTGTTTGTTCCTGGTTTGTGTGTTTGTTCCTGGTTTGTGCGTTTGTTCCTGGTTTGTGTGTTTGTACCTGGTTTCTGAATAACAGCATTGCAGGCGTTTGCTATCTCCTCCCGTTTGGCCTCGTCTGGGTACTGGTTGTCGTTGAAGTAGCTATAAATAGCAGAGGAGTCACACTGATTAAATTAATTTCACTACACAAGGACGATGTCAACAAGGCAGAGTTACTGCTGTTTGTTATGTGTGCAGCACAGCCGAGCCAATGTTGAGCCTCTATGACACGAGTCACGGGCTCATTGTCTCGGACAGGCTGCGATGATCCTCAACTCCATGTGGAAATAAGTTACGAAACAAACTCCAGTTTATGATCTTTAATCTACTGCTTTTACCTCTCCATCACAGCCAGGCACTCTTTTCTCCAAGTGAAGCGACTTCCCCGACGCAGCCTGAAGGTACCGGGGGCAGTGGTGAGGGGCGGCGGGGTCTGCCTCCACTCCATCTCCTCCATAGGTAACGGAGCTGGCCGCATGTTCAGAGTGGCACCTGGGGATGAGGAGCAGCACAATCACTTTTTGGGTTACAACTGAAGATGGCACGTGTCAGGAAGGTTTAAGCCGCCGTCAGCTGTGGGAACAGACTTCAGGCATGTTTGTGGCCTTGAAGGACAAACTGTGCCAGTTAAAGTCTTAAACACGTTGTAGTAACGTGCCAGAAAGCCCGTCCCTTCATGAAAACGGACGTGAGAATGCACGTCGCCTTTTGCAAATCGCACAATACATTCTGAGTATAAACTCGAACAGTGCTGACGAGGACGCTGCTGCCTCGTCTCAAATCATCACCACAGCAGAAAAGAAAAGAAAAGCACACAGAAGGTTTCATTTGTACTCAGACTCATAAAAACTAGCCACACTGTAGCTGAAAGCTCGAGATGTTCAGTATAACAGGGTCAGAAGCTCACGTGCTGGATCATCACATAACCTGACATGGACACTGGACATGAACAAGGCCTAACTGGGTCGGTCCAGGTTATCAGAACAGACTGGCATGAATGGGGCATCAGTTTCCTCTGCAGCAGTGATGGAGGCGTGTGCGCGGGGCTGGGCTGGGCTGAGATGAGCTGGGCCGGGCTCAGTCTGGCCATAAATAGCATAGAGCAGTTTCCACTGCTGTCTGTGTTGGCAGGGCTCCACCGAGGAACATGCCGCAGAGGACGAGGCGTGGGATGTCTGCTGCCTCGCTATAGGTGCACACACGTATGCGTTTCTGAAGCCAGCAGGAGGCCTGTTGTTAAGGCTGTTAACCATTTACAGTGAAGTGTGGATTTAAGCTTGTGTAAGACTCATCTCCTGACCGCCTGTTTGTCTTCACAGCAGCAAAATGAACCTTAAAACTACTTGATGAGACTTGAAATCAAGAACATTTAAGTGTCAGGCGCTAACATGAACAACAGGAGCACGGACAGACACACAGGCAGGTCGTCTATAATCAATGCCTCCGGCTCTAGAACGTAGCAAACACGAATATTGTTCAAATTATTTCAAAAGCATCGTTCTTCACTGATTTCTTAACACTGTTGCGACGCCGCAAGCTAACAGGGGATGTCAGATTTGTCGTCGTGGTAACAATACTGTCGTATCCTTTGTCGTATCTTTTTCATAGAGTTTTCCATCTTTTGTATCCAAAACACTTTCTCACATTAGTCTTCAGATGTTCTGGTCTCGTGATCGACATCGACACCATGTGTGAGAACAAGCTAACAGTACCTTTACCATCAACCCTGTGATGGACCGGAACAACACCTGTAACTATGGTAACTGTACAGTGTTTCCCACACATTTATTTTATTTGTGGCGGTCCGCCACAATATCAACATTGGCCACCACATATTGATTTCCTGTTTTTGGAGCCGTGCATCCCGTTCTCACTCACTCACTCGTCAGTGATGCAGCATGATGTTATATACTCCGACACAGAGGATGGCGGTGTGGTTTTTAGTCCGCCGGTAAAACCAACGAAGAAGAGGAGGAGCACTATTTAACGCAGTTGGCTTGACCGTAACTTCCTCTGCAAAGAAGACGGCTGGCCTCATCGTCGAGATCACGCCCCCCACAAAGAGCCCCAGGCCTTGAAGCCAGTTTTTGTAGTGGCCAAGCCGTGCAATTACATCGCAGCATTGTGAAAGACGCGTCTGTAGGACGGTAATAAAAGCCGCACAACCCCATGAAATGACTCATTTTACTGTCAGAATTTGGCCAATTCAGTCCAATAAAATTTGGAGAGTCTAGAAGAGCCACATTTGATCCCTATTCAAGTTAGCTTGGCGCTAAACCGGGAGTTAGCCGGCTCACGCTCTATGGCGCCCCAGCTGGACAGCCACCGCCACACTTAAAGTCCGGTTCTGTGGGAAACACTGCTGTACACAACAGAAATGGCATCGACTGCAGTTTCAAAAATGCACTGAAGCAACAAACATTAAAAATACATGACCAACATGAGACAACAACTGGCTGAAATTTGGCTAAAACTAATTAAATACACATTTTTGTCAAAAGACCAAAACCAAACTGGAGTCAGGTGACAAAATGAATCCACAACAAATCAGCTCCGACAAACTGCGGCCGTCCTTCGTCTCCACTGGCCTCACACTCATTTTACACAACAGGAATCTTCTGCTCAGTGTTTTTTTGGGATTGAGGCATCACACACTGTACGTCACATCTCACTGTACCACACACCACCAGGCGCCGTCTCATTAACAGTCCAAGAGGAAGCTGCTGGCAGCACAGTTTCCCTGCAGTCGCCCTCCTGCTGCGATCAGTGAGGCTAAAGTTTCAAACTCCTCAGCTTCCCTTCATTTCCTCAACCACAGCTCTGCACCAGCACTCAGTACAGTGACTACATCAGACGAGTTCCTCTTCCGACCTTAACGACTACAACGACAATGCTCACATTGTTAGTCTATGCAGATTCAGTTATCCTATACATTAAACCTTTGCCCTCTCTCGGGCACCTGCTGCAGGCCTCACTCATGGATTGAGGATCCCTCTCGCCACTTCCAACTTACTTTCTTAACCACAGTCCTTCACTCGCCGACACAAACACAGAGTGAAGATCGAGCAGTGCGAGGCTGGAAACACTCAGATGTACCTGGTGTGGTTTTCTCCAGCGTATACCAGCGATAGAAAGCCCTCTTCTTCTGCTCGCTCAGGTCGGAGCCGTGCTGCAGCAGCCAATGGGAGATCCTGCTCTGGCTGATGCCTGGAAAAGGAGCCGGACATCAAATTACAAAAAGTGTTTTTCATCAAGCCCCTGGAACAATTTACAATTATAGACAACCATTGGAAGTTTTCAAGAGAGACAGAAGGAGAATACAAGAGGGAGAAAGTGTTTTTCTCTCTCCACAGCTCTGAATTTATTTCTTCTGCGATCACACGTCTCTCACACGAGCTGCAGCTACAGAAACACTGCCGGGCACGTTCACTCATCTCTGCTGGTAACTGGGCCGAACAGGAATTTGGGTTTTAGCTTGATACCAATATCTTTGTACCAATTCTTGTGATTTTCAGCACCTACTTTCACAGTTCAATCTTTCTTCTGAATCGCAGTCTTTGCATGGTAATACAAGACTGAATCTGTATGTAACAAGACTGAAACATGGATATAAATCCAGACAAACTGGAAAACATAAGGATCATAATGAACCAAAGCACCTTTGGTTGATGGATACAAATAATCATGATTATACAGTTTGAGCAACTTGTTCTCAGTAGTTGTTGTCATGGAGAAACCTCCATGGTGCTGACAACTGATGGGGGCCCAATATTTATTTTAAGACATAACTTCTTATTTGTCTGATATGACACTAACACAAGTACATTTTCAAAATTGGCATCTACTCCTTCTCCCTCAAAAATCTTTAAAATCCCAAACCTCATTGACCAGATGTATACGAGGGTCCACTCTGTGATCTTTTTTGCATTGCTTAAAAGGTCCTATATTAATAGAAAGTCTGCTTTTGATTATAAAGCAGGTACAGGTGCTGTATAAATATTGCGACGGGCTCAAACCACAGAGAAATGCACACAGCCTGTATTCAGAGACTGAGCCTTCAAACCGGCCGTCAGCTGTACAGTCACTGTCCTTATCCTCGCCCCCATTACTGTTGTAGTTGAAACAAAAAACCCATGCAGAAACATGGTGGGTGTTGCCTGCTCAGGCCTGTAAGAGCTGACCAATCAGAGAAGACTTGGCTTTTCTGAACAACAGAAAAGATCTGCCTGTGCCTAAACCCGTATTTTTGCTTATTGTCAGTATTTTTATTGAGTATCTTCAAATGCTGCATATCTCTGAAATCTATACAACCTAAGCTAAAAGCTTATTTAAGTCAATAAACAATAATAAATTATTTATCTCCCACGGCCACTAGGGGGCACTCGCTTTCAGACAGAGGGTGAATAGAGGTGCTGCAGCTATGGACAGTATGAGGAAAAGACATTGGACATTAAAGCATGAGGACATTTTCTAACAGACACCCAAAAGTAAAAGTATGACCCTGAAAATGAGCACACTGGTCCTTTAACACACAAGATGTCATTTCTAACTGGAAGGATGCACATTTAAAAACACATACATGTGCACAACATACAACAGGACAGACAACACCTCAGATCAACATCATGGTTTCAGTGCTGCTACTCACCGGTAACTTGTGCCACCACTGCCTGAGAGATCCTCCTGTTCCCCAGGAACGCCTTGATCTCCTCTTTCACCATGCTGCTGTCCCTCCTGCCAACACACAGCTGAACATCTTAATACACTACTGGCAGCAGCTGTTTGTACGCAGCCACGTACAAACAGCTCAACAGCATTTTCAGAAAACGCTTTTTCATGGTAAAATAGCCCGATTACAAAAACATACAGGATATATATTTATGTTCTTTAATAATAAATGTTATGTGTACAGCATTCAAGTAGCCAGCCATGAACTACACGACCCCTCCCTCCCTCTGGTTGTACGGCGGGACCACCAGGGCACCCAGGCGGTTGTGATACGGGATGACAGCAGAAGTCCCACTGATCTCCCTCCCTCTTGTCGTCCAGCAGATGACGAGGGCCACGAAAATCTCTGTCAGCGTAACTGACACGTTATTATTTCCCAACACTATGTTCAGTGGTTGTCGGCGCTGAGTTTTTTAGCGTGGTTGGCTTGTGAAAACAGACAGCCTGGGGCGCCCCGGTAGCTCAGTCGTGGAGGCCCCGTCTTCGCTGCAGTGGCCCTGGGTTTGAGTCCGACCTGCAGCCCCTTGCTGCATGTCAGCCCTCTCTCATCCCATTTCCTGTGATCACAGTCCCATTTTTTTTATTGCCATATCGTGAAATTTGGTATATCATTACATCCCCAGTGCATTCAATGTTGAGTGAAAGAAAAACGCCTGAATAACTGTAGGACCAGAGTTCAGCTTCTTCTTTTCTTTTTTTACACAGATTAACACATGTGGTGCATGATGCTGCGTCATCTTTTACACAGCATCAACCACAAAAAGCTTAAATGTTGTGCTTCAGCCGTCGCTGCTGCGTCCCTTCAGATCAGACTCAGACTGTGTGTTTGGTGTATTGTACAAAAAAACAACAATAACGAGAAACACGTCCGATAATTAAATCTGTTTTGTATTGTACCTATTCATGGAAAACCTGCAAAACCGTAGCTCCATTTTCCTCTGAGGTGCAGTTTGACAGCGTTATTATCGATGTATTGTTCTTTTCTTTTTTTCTTTTTTTTATGGCTCCCACATAATCAACGTTGCATTTCAGAGGAACACAAAAGCAACGACTGTGTGAATTTAAATGAACTGAGCCACAATCAGCTAATCTATATTTTCTAAATGTATTTGGTCGACATGTTTCCACTATCTCAGACCTCGGCGGGGGGAAAAAATAAAACATGCACAGACTTGCAGGAATGGAGGGTGGTGAGTGAACATGTGCAGTCACACAGTGTACCCACCCTGCTTTCTGGCTTCGAGCCCAATCCCCTCCCTTATACATACACATACACACTCAGAAACTAACAAGCTTGTGGCTGTCTTGGATTAATTCCTCATCATGCTATAGACTGTGAACACTAACAGTGCATACTTCTTATTTATTTATTTATTTATTTTTAACCGCGAGGCATTTCCAGTGGGCGCCTTACCCCCACCCAACTTTAACAGCACTGGAGCTCAAAACATAAAAATCTCAGCATCCTTTGAACCAGTCAGTATCCCAGACACAGTCAAAATGGAGAACACATCAAAGTCCTGAGTTCTCCGTTAGCTTATTTCTGAAATGAAAATGCGTCACGACTCTTGACATCCAGCATCAATATCCTCCACACCAGCCTCTTGCGGCGCAGCTAAAATTAGAGCTCAAAAACGCTGCTTGTATCGACACCAGTGAATCAATGTAGCACAAGCTGCTGTACAAGACTGAGGAAGAGTGGGAAGTGGAGGGAGGAGGAGGAGGAGGAGGAGGAGGAGGACGTGGTGGAGGGGTGATGTGTTGGATGCCAACTCAGAGGCCGAACCCCTGCAGAGACGGAAATGTGCACTTTAAATGAGAGGAAAAAAATCACAAGGGCTCAGTGGGATTGTTGACAAGCTGAAACTTGGTGTCACGCCCCGCAGCCCCGCCGAGGAGCGAGACACCGGAGAGTCCTACAGGCGGAGGGGACGAGGGCTTTTGAACGCTTCTTAACTTCTCGGGCTGTCTAAAGAGGACATGTAATTTAATGCAGAGGCAGCGTGAATGAGCAACGGGACAGCCAGTGCAGAGGCTGAGCTCTACATGTCTATTCTTACTCCGACTGCTCATACAGGGGCAGCTGGGAGGCAGCAGCAGGAGAGGGCTAGTAAAAGTGGAAAGTGCTCGGAGGAGGAGAGCAGGTGTATAACATGCTGATTATGAACACGGAAACTGTCACAGCAAAGCGCCTAAGTAGCTATTGTGCATGTTTCCAACTCGATGTTATTTGATGTCACTGCACATGATTTCATGTCATGTTTCAGGAGGTGCACGACTGTAATAGCTTCTCTTGCTTCCCACTGAGCCAATGCAAATGTCATCTTGAACCCTGAAGGCTTTTCACACATCTGCTGCAGAATACTTCCCCTTTATGCAATACAGTCTTTGTCGACTGGAAGCATAATCTGAACAAGAAAGCCTTTCTGTTATTGTGATACTCCTTCACAGGGTGAACATAGTTATGTGGTACATGCTGTACAAGACAAACATGCTAATCGCAACTGTCATGTGGTCCTGCTGTGGGTCAAAATATGGAGGCCAGCAAGCTGAAAGGAAAATGTCTGATTCATTGTTTTATTTAGTTGTCATGTATTTAGCTTACTGTTGTATTGAACATGTGCTATTCAATGATGCTTCACAAACTGAATCACAATAAAGGCTCGGTTCTGGGTCTGGGTCTGCTTCTGCGTCAAGATGAGCTCAAACGATTAGCTGATTCATCAATTAGTCAATCAACAGAAAGTTAAATCAGCAGCTATTGCACCAAGTCATTCACTGGCTGCGGCTTGAGTCCATTCATTGAAAAAACAATCAGCAGATTAAATGACAACACAACAGGTCGAATCCTAAATGTCAAGGTGTTGTGGTACCAGCTCGGTAGCAATCAACAGGGTTCTGCTGCAGCTGCACCTCTTCAATAATGTAACTGCACATCAGGGTTGGACCTGTGATGATACTGTTGTTATCTTCCTGACTTATTGCACATATCTCATCATATATATCACCAACTTAGCAATGTACATACATGACCTTGATCGTTTCTGCCGCCCCATTAATTGTTATAGTTGCCTGGTTTTATTAATTTATTTAAATCTTTTAATACTTTTCACTTTTTAATTCCAATGTCTGATCATTAAAGAATGCAAACTTTATTTCTCTTCGAAAGGGTGTTTATGCATTATTATGTTATTATATTACCAATATATCAGTGGCATACAGTGGCTTCAAAATGATATGAATACTGTTTATCACAATCGTTTCCAGTAGGTACCCTCACAGGCCTCTTCAGTGCTACATGTCTTACATGGATCCCACAAGAACACCAGTCTTGAACTGGCTTTTGTCATTTGCCTCAGCAGAAACCTCCTCTAGACTGAAACCTTCACACCAATAATCACAAGACAACACTGCCAGATAATGTAGCACATACTGACCAAGTGAAGAGCAAGGCAGTTTTTTTTATTTGCAGTTAAACGGCAACACCTCAAGGCAGATAAGACTTGTTAAAGGTAACCTCTCTCTCTCCACAGAAGTCTCCCAATTCCCTCCTGCATTGGCACTGGCAGCACCAAACAGATCCCAGTGGCAGCAGCACACCGATGGTAAGTTCATTTCTCTACGTAACCAAACATAGTTACAGACTGGACAAGAAGCTTTTCAGCACAACTGAAACAAAGTTAGACTCGGACGGCAAAACCCTTTTTCAAATCCTGGTAAACATAATCTTTAGCCATAGACAAATTCATTGACATTACCTATTGTAGATCAACCAGCCACGCACAGCTACTGTGTTAAGATTTAACAACAGTTATTCTTGTTAAACATTAAGGCTTGGCCTGGTCTTCTCCTGGTTTTGAAGGCTGCATTACAGTAAACTCATGTAATGTTCTCAACATGCCAGACTGGTCTACTTGCTGTAATATAATAATATCATTACTAATGATTATTTGTCGAAAATCTCTCTGCGTTAATATTTAATATCGAGGTACTTGGTAAAAAATACTGTGATATTTGGTTTTGACGGCCCACGACAGCAGTTATGAGAGTGCAAAATAATGAGGTAAACATCGTGATACAGCCTACAAACATCACATTATTTAAAGGCCATATCACCTGGTCCTAGTAAACATGTCCAGAAGAGCGACTAACTGGACTTAACGGTGAGATTTATTTCCTCAACGTCTGTGTTCAAAGTCAAGAGTGAACTCTGAACAACAGCTTTTATGTCAGAATGGACGAGAAGTCTTTAAAATGCTCCGGACAAAAAAATTATTTTAACATCAAAGATTAAAAGGCAAACTTCTACTGACGAAGATCATGTGAGATAATCAAAAGCTCCAAATTAACTTTGTGGTGAAGTTGTTTTCCCCAATTTCTGTTTCCAAGGTCATGAAGGAACTGTGTTTTTAAATGTGCATGTGTTTCAAAGGCAGCTGCTGCATGGAGCAACTTCTGTGGAGTTTCGTCTTGGTGCTGTTTAATTCACCCTGACATAAACTCTGCTCTCTTGCCTAATCATTGCAGGACTTACTGGCAATACAGACTCCAACCAAGCAGCCAACACCAGCATTTCAAAACTAAACTGCACTGCTCAAAAAAGATGGACAAGAACCTTCAGTGCTGCTTTTCGAAGCCCCTTCAGAGTTTTCTTGTGTGCGAGATGATATCGATATCTAGTCTTGTGCACCATCGCCTAACTACCGTCCAGTTCAACAAGCACCAAACTCGGACAAAAGGCTACGAGTTTAAAGTTTCCCAAACAAGATTCAGAGCTCACGACTACTGACCTCATCAGCTCCTCCACCTTATCGTCGATGTCCAGGTCTTCGTCTGTAGCTTCGAACCCAAACGCTCGTGCTGCGGCCGCACTGTTCACCGGGTACCTCGGAGGAGACAGCTTCCCGTTGGGTGTGGCAGCTAGGCTATCCCGGCCGTTCTGTGACAGAGCCACCAGTGAGACCGGTGAGGGCAAGATGGCGGAAGGCGGCGGCGGCCCAGGAGGCGGGGAGGTGTCATAGCTGTTGCTAGGAGACGGCGAAAGTCCCCCTCCGCTGCCGAACTGTGTCTGCGTGGCGGTGGAGATTTTGGAGGTGGTGGAAGACGCGGCGGCTGCCGAGTGGTCGCCGGCGCTGACCTCTGCGCTGTTGTTGCCATTGCATGACACGGAGGTGGTGGTTGCAGAGGCAGTGTTGTTATTGTTGAATGATGTAGTAGTATTAGAGGCAGAGTTGTTGTTGTTTGCCCCGCCCACTCCGTAGGAGGACGAGGAGGAGGAGGAGGAAGAGGTGCGGCGGCCGAACTTGTCGCCGTGCTCCCGGTCCAGCCGGTCCAGAGTATCGAGCGCGTGCAGGATCTCCTGCTTGGTCATGCCGGTGCGACGCAGCCGCTGCAGCAGATCTATCTGCTCAATTGTGAAGCGTGGCTCCTCACTGAACTCAGACATCCTGCTGCTGGATGAGAGACAAGACAGAGAGGTTATGAGACAGAGAAGTAAGAAGAGGAGGGAAAAGGAAACAGGAAATGCAGGGGGAAGTTAAGGGAAGGAAAGTAAGTGGGTGATCGAGATCTAGGAGGGAAGTGGGAAGAGAGGAGAAGAAGAGGAGGAGGAGGAGTAGGGAGGAAAGTCAGGCAGAAATGACACAGGAGGAAATGAGAGGATCAAGTAGAAAAGAGTGAAAAGGAACGCAGTTGTAGATGGAGAGAAAAATGAGAATGACGGGAAGGGAGTGAGGCAGAGGAAAAGGTAGTGGAGGGGTAAAGTAGAAAGAGAGGGGGGAAAACTGCAAGAAGAAAATAAAGAGGCAGCAAGTAAGAAAAGGAAGACAAGAGCGAGAGACAGAAGTGTGAAAGAAAGAGGGAGGGAGGGGCAAAGCATAAAAATCAGCTATTTTTGGGAACCAGCAGGCAACACACGCAGAGTGCCGGAGTCACCTTGACAGCTGATGCTATCTTAACATCCTGACTGCCGTTCTTTAAGAGCTACAACATATCCCCGGCTCTGCACACCACCCACGCTGTATGTTTTTCATAAGCAATTTGCCGTGCTCAAAATCAATGCAACTGGAATCAGACTGCGGCAGATTTTCCATCTTCTGTGCCAGCCCGACCTGTGCTGATATGATAAATGGTTTAAAAGGGGTCACTGGCATTTTTCTACATCTGTGTTATTCCCTCCGCCGCACAGAGGACAGAAAAAACACAAATGTCTTGAGAGCGTACGCAGTGTTTTTAAGTTATTTCACAGGAAACTAATATGAGCGTGGTAAATATAAGCCTTTATAAAAGGTTAGTAACACTGAGCAGGGAAAAAGGAGAATAACTGCTTACGTTTTAGAAATCACTTAGGGCGGGCATGGATATACATTACCTCTGTGCCACAGGGTAGTTTAGCAGCATGGTGAACATTAACTAGTCTCTACAGATGTCATTAAGCATTCATAGGAAAGGCTGCTCAAGCTTTAAATCATTATCAACAATGGTTACACTGCAAAAACCTGTCACGTCCCAGGAAGATGAATTCAAACTTCACCTGTCAGACTGGTTAGTTTAACATGCAGGTAAGATGCACCGACTACTAGTCCGACAGTGTGAGAGATCCTGTGCTGTTACAGAGGGTCGCCGGGTATTGCAAAGAAATTATTACCCATCCTGGTGAAGTATTTACAAGGTTAACTATTCACTGGGGCTCAAGTTGGTTTAACTGGTGTGAAGTCACTGAGCAATAGAGGTTAAACGCCCTGCAGGGGAGCAGAAACCTCCCTGATACAAACCAGTGGCCAGCACTGGTTTACTGCAGGAAACATAACAGACTGGAAACAAACTTTATGATTCAGTATACTTATATTAACTCCTGAAACACGAGCATCTGGTGCGGGTCCGTCTGACACACGGTTAAGAAAACTAATGCAACAACTTTTTTTTTACAAAGCAAACAGACAACAACGAGGCTTTCTTACCTAAATACTGGCTGCATGCTTTTGACCCTCCCAGAGTGAACAAAACTGACTCTCTGGCACTGAAGTTTTGTAAAATCGCCCCCAGTTGCTGCTGTGTGTGTCTCCTCCATGTGTTTTTGTTGTGCTGGCCGGGGCCTGCAGTGGGAGAGCGCGGGTCCGGCGCTCGGCTCAGCGCTGCGGGGCGAGCCGCTGCTGATGCCAGCTTTCACGCCCTTTGCCCGACAGCTAGCGTTAGCAAACGTTTCTGTGGCAGACGGACAGTGTCCAAATGTAACGCTACTGTAGCCAGCTGCAGCCCTCTGACACACACTGAAACCCGTCGTTTCCAGCACAGCTGCCGCTGGATTTATCCCCACAGCAGTCCACAGACATCGCGGAGTGCGGCTAGCAACTTAGCACCAGCGCTTTTTCTGCCAGCACTCGGGTATGGAATTATTAGCATAACATGCTAGCCATGCCAACGCTGGTACTAGCTGACGTTAGCCGCTGCCGCTGGCTAGCGACCGTCTGATATTAATAACATCACTTTCAGTGTTGAAGATAGCTAAGTACATGACTTACCTCGGTTCAAATCGTCCACTTAACCATTTAACTTTATAACCCGAGCAGAGACCCGCTGTGTCTTTTTACTGCAGCCGGACAATAAAGCAGTTTGATTACGGTGCCCTGTCCGACCCCTTTCCAAGGATTTCTAATCAGAGGCGAATTATTTGCCTCTCCGCTTTGTCTGTCTGACAACAGCCATATTGACAACTAACACCTCCGAGGAGCTCTGAGGGAACTGTAGTCTCCCTCTCTCTCAGGCCGCTACCACGCGGCGGCGGTCTGTACACTAAAAACTACAACTCCCTGACACGAGAGCGAGCGAGAGCTGATGGCTCACTGATCTACAGTTGTCACAAAAGGCGATGCAGTTTTTAATGTGACCACAGAGGCTGCTCCCCTTAACCCTCCTGCTGCTGCTCCCCTTAACCCTGCTCCTCCTCCTGCTACTGCTCCCCTTAACCCTGCTGCTGCTGCTCCCCTTAACCCTGCTCCTCCTCCTGCTGCTGCTCCCCTTAACCCTCCTCCTCCTGCTGCTGCTCCCCTGAACCCTGCTGCTGCTGCTGCTCCCCTTAACCCTGCTGCTGCTGCTTCTGCCCCCTTAACCCTGCTGCTGCTGCTGCTGCCCCCTTAACCCTCCTCCTCCTGCTGCTGCTCCCCTTAACCCTGCTCCTCCTCCTCCTGCTGCTGCTCCCCTTAACCCTCCTCCTCCTGCTGCTGCTCCCCTGAACCCTGCTGCTGCTGCTTCTGCCCCCTTAACCCTGCTGCTGCTGCTCCCCTTAACCCTGCTCCTCCTCCTGCTGCTGCTCCCCTTAACCCTGCTGCTGCTGCTGCTGCTCCCCTTAACCCTGCTGCTGCTCCCCTTAACCCTGCTCCTCCTCCTGCTACTGCTCCCCTTAACCCTGCTGCTGCTGCTCCCCTTAACCCTGCTCCTCCTCCTGCTGCTGCTCCCCTTAACCCTGCTGCTGCTGCTGCTGCTCCCCTTAACCCTGCTGCTGCTCCCCTTAACCCTGCTCCTCCTCCTGCTGCTGCTCCCCTGAACCCTGCTGCTGCTGCTTCTGCCCCCTTAACCCTCCCCTGCTGCTGCTGCTCCCCTTAACCCTGCTGCTGCTGCTGGCCCCCTTAACCCTGCTCCTGCTGCTTCTGCTCCCCTTAACCCTGCTGCTGCTGCTGGCCCCCTTAACCCTGCTCCTGCTGCTTCTGCTCCCCTTAACCCTGCTGCTGCTGCTGCTGCCCCCCCTTAACCCTGCTGCTGCTGCTGCTGCCCCCCCTTAACCCTGCTGCTGCTCCTGCAGCCCCCCCTTAACCCTCCTGCTGCTGCTGCTGCCCCCTTAACCCTCCTCCTGCTGCTTCTGCTCCTCTTAACCCTGCTGCTGCTGCTGCCCCCCTTAACCCTCCCCCTGCTGCTGCTGCTGCTCCCCTTAACCCTCCTGCTGCTGCTGCCCCCCTTAACCCTGCTGCTGCTGCTGCTGCTGCTCCCAGGTGAGGTGGCACCTGGCAGGCACAGGTAACAGATTACATGTGTAACTTCATTACTGCTACAACTGTGTTCAGAAACAAAGTAATTCTTGCCCAATTTATAAACAAGGTACAAGTAATTTACTCTTCTAATGAGGTGGAAAAGATTTACAAGTCGGTGGTGCAGTAATCAACACAAGTAGATGGATTGGGAGAATATTAATAATATCATACAGTGGAGTCCAGAAAACAAAAACTTCAGAAAGAAATGAACATATAATATAAGCTCATCGTGTATTCATCCCACAACAGGGACATTTGCATTATTACAGCAGCAAAGAGGATGGCAAAAAATAGAGAGCAATAATTGTTGAAAGAAATAGTAGAAATAATAAAATATAAGATATTTACACCTTCGCACATTTAGGTCCTGAAACTGCCCGTCAGCATATTGAGCTTGGTCTACTGGGAGCGGTGCTGGTTGTACAGTCTAACAGCAGCAGGAAGGAAGGACCTGCAATATCACTTCCTCACAGGTCCTTCCTTCCTGATGCAGATGTTAGCAGAAGTCATATTGTTTTGTTGTTGTTGTTTTTTGGCAGAGCATGGAACTCAAAACACTTTGTAGAAAATGGATCAGTTTGTATCCAAAGCACCATCAGGCAGACCCAAAGTGACCACACACTATCAGAAGATCAATACAACAAGCTGAGTTACCTGAGAGAGAGAAAAGCAGCTTCATCACAGACTCCTATCAGCAGACGTCCTGTCAAGAGGAGGCTGTCTGGTAGTCCATGCCAACTGAAGTGCATGCTAAATATTAAGATATTCAGATTCAGCTTGTCACTTAAATTGTTCAGCTGATATTATCATTTGTAATAATAATAAAAAAGTATTATTACATTTGAAACATGCAATATGTAAAGAGTGATGGATACTATCAGGGCTGGATTGGCAAAGCAGACAATAACTGAAGGTCACCAGACTCTCGCCAGCTCATTTTCAGGTGGTTAATCAGGTTTTAGGTGCAAGCAATCATATGTAGCATCATCTCCAAAAGACACACTTCAAAATCAAGATTCAAATCTTGCAAACATACAGAGCTACATACATATTTTAGTGCTTAATGTTTCAGATGTGCGAGCTGGTTACTCAGCTGGTTCAGGCGGATGAAGGTCAGCAATAAGGAGAAATTAAAAGAGGCTTTACTCTGGAGGGGAAATGGATCCAGGTGGCTAACGTAGCATGCGCATCAATTAGATCATTTGGACTGAAAAAAAAACAGCCCATTTAATATTTTTTGCTGCGCTGTTTCCGCCTCATTTCAGCCTGCACCTGCTTTGCCTCTGCATAGTTGTTGCAGTTAAACTTTTCATATAGTTTTCTGTACTCTCCACAAAAACAAGTTTAGTGACACTACGCTGCCCTTTCTTTTAAACTGTACTGTTTTACTAACTCACTGTCAGGAGTTTTAATAAGACACAGCTTGAATAAAAATGGAAAGTGATGGCCAGAGCAGATAGAAAGATGAACATGCTTAGTGTCAGGTACGATCGATGGTACATCTAATGCATAGTTTGACCTGGAGGTCACGCTGAGACGATCTGAACAGGGCAGCGCAGATAACAAGTGCCCTGCTCTCCTTTAATAACAAAGTGCTTTTGAAGAAGACAGACCTAACCTGCCACAGTGGAGGTGTTAAGTAGTCAGAAGCTTTTTGAAACATTTGTATTGCACAATAGAATATGATGAATATTAATGCTGTTAAAGCAGTTGTCTTTGTGACCTAACAGTCATGAATAATGCATAATGGACTCGTAGTGCTCATATAAGGTGCTTATGGTGCCATATTTACGGTTCATTATGTGAGATATATTTTAGCTTTCACTTGGAATGGAGTATTGCAGTTTTTGTAAATGAGGTGTCCTGCTAATGCTGCTCTGCAGAGTGTGTGCAACATACAGTGTAATAGTCATACTGCCCCCATGTGACAACTACAGCAACCAAAATGATGCTAGGAGAATAAATTAGATGTGTTTTTCCTGTTCTTTATGTATTGTTGTAAATCTGTTACTTCACAGCAGTGACACTCATGAAACAAACTGAATATCGACAACAAACTTCAGTTAATTCATAATTAAAGTTTATTTTTTCCATTTTATCAAAAGGAGCAGCTCCTAATTCCTCCACCTGTTCCTCCTGTTTCCACTTATCTTGGTCTTCCTAGTGGGCAAACAAAGCAATTTCTTTTTGTCTGAGGAGAAAAGGAACACATTTATTAATGTCAAGGTTTACCTCCTGGCGCTGACACTAGAAAATAAAACTGGGCTGCAATCAAGAGGATTTAAAAACTTGATAGCTCAGTTGGTGAGTGTGTGCCTCGTGTTCAAAGGTCCCTAGCTGCAACACATTGCTGTAAATTAGGGATATATGAATTATCAGAGCTGATATTCAGCATTTTTTCACATTATTGTCTTGGTGTTTTTTGTGTCTGATGGGTGGATAAAATAAATCAATAAAAAGATGCAACATTTTGTCTCTGATGCAGCATCCTTTCTGACTGTGGTCTCCACTCAACTAGTAACACGAGCTATTTAATAAATGTAGTGGAGTGGAAATAAAGTAAACATGATAATCCTGATTTAAAGTACCTCAAAACTGTACTTCTGTACAGTAAATCTGTATCGTAGGCTACTGGACCTGTTTCAGTTTGTTGAAGACGTTTCCCGTCTCATCCAAGAAGCTTCTTCGGTTCTAACTAGCTGGAGGAGTTGCAGGTTTTAAACTCTGTGTGGGAGTGTCCTCACAGAGCCATTAAGGACACGTGTGAGCTCTGAGTTTCAGAGTCGTCAGGGCCACTTGTGGTTCGTTGACCCAACCGGCCTTCACGTGGGTTGCTAGAGCTAGGTGAGCCCAGGTGTGAAGGGTTGTTAAGCAGTCTGGGGAGTGAACTGCATTGTAGGTGGGTGATTGCCAAAGATAAAGCGTTGGACTAACGCAAATATGTATTGGTTCGAGATATCGGTTATCGGTCTCCTTGATTACTAATTGGGATTGGAATCAGCAGTGAAAACAACATATCGGTCGGCTCCTGTTGTAATTGCTTTCGTCTTGGTGCAATGTTCTGCTGCACACCGCCCAGCTTTTCCCCCTCGATGTCAAAGAGGCATAAAAACTCATAATAATAACACTCGTCTTCATAAAAGTAATACAGAGTACACTTTTAGTCTTTTCAAACGCAAGTGTATCTGATTACACAAATCATTAGAGTGCATTCAATTCAGGTGTGCCAGTTTCTTTATGCATGCCGGCTCACTGACTGCACTCACAGCTGAATGAAACTGAGCCATCGTTAATGAATGTTATTTGTTACACCTGTGCTTTTAAACCGCAGCAGTGAGAGAAGTCTATCCCTTACCTGAGTAATCTGTGCACCTGTCGCAGCCGGTATATACGTTTGAGCACGCTGCAGGCGGTGAGAGTGAAAGGTATTTATGAGTTGACCCTGATGTAGTCATTTAATGCACTTTTCAGCAGCGGAGGGAGACTAAAACCATTTTAATGGCGTGTAATTTCTGAGAGTGCTTTGGTTCCTCCAGTTTCCTCCACTTTTAGCTGTTCTTCCCGGCCTCCATCTCCCTCCACCTCCTCCTATCTCCTGCTCATTCATTGTGTCAGAAACATCAGTCAAGTGCATTGCTGCCATCGCTGTAGTTAAGACGGACAAACGGGAACATTATTTGTGATTATAAATAAATATATTTGCTTTTATCTTCTGCCTTTGGTCCTTTCGTACACATTTGAGCAGTTATTTCACATTACCACAAAGTGTTTTGCCCTTTTAGTAGGCTATAATGTAGCATTAGTAGCTAATAGCTGTCATAACCTAAACAGAAAAAAATGACATCAAGAGTGTTTTTCGTTCACAATTATAACCGTCCACATGGACTATTTCAGTTCAGTGGTTCCCTTTCTCTCCAGTAGCTTCTATGAATTTCCACACTGGCCTGTATCTTCACACCTGGCATGAAATGTATCCCCTTGTCTTCATTTATGCCTTATTTAATGCCTCATTAATACAGGCCACGGTACGATGTTATACATACAGTACACATTTTTGGCCTTTTACACTCACGCACCCCAAAAGATTTTTTCTGGATCTTTGATATCTTGATACATATATATTTGGTAAGACTTTATAATGTGTGTTACATCATTAAAACAAACAATTCTATATGATTAATAACAGTGTCATTATAGTAAATTAAACTTTATTTAACTGTTTACAAGCAATGAAATGCTTTATAAACTATTTATGAGCAGTTGTTTATTGGAAAGTTGTGACTGATGTTCATAATACCGTAAACGGTTAATAAATACTGTGTAGTTCATTTATAAACATTATTTTGACGCCATCAGAGATGAAACTGATGTTTTTAACCTTTCCAATTACTTAATACATGTTTTATGAACCATTTTATTGTTTCTTAACTCACTAAATCTAATTATCTATAAATTTACCATTTATTAATGATGATTATTATAAAGTGTTACCCATGTTAATAAGTTATTTTTAGCGTAGACATAAGTTTAATGAATTTAAGTCAAAATTGGACATATTTGTAACATATTTGTAACTATTTCTTGGCACTGATATTCATGTCTAAGCCATTATTGGTCAGATTTATACTGTAGTTTTCCAAATGTCCCTGATGTATGGATGGAGGTGGAGGTGGAGGTG
The DNA here is from genome assembly GCF_965226575.1 of Pagrus pagrus. Lineage (NCBI taxonomy): Eukaryota > Metazoa > Chordata > Actinopteri > Spariformes > Sparidae > Pagrus > Pagrus pagrus. The sequence goes on along the minus strand of NC_140200.1, from coordinate 1,773,304 downwards.
GGGGGCCAGGACCTCAGTACTTTTACATCCTGGCTACGGCCCTGCGCCTAACGAGACTGCAAGGAGACAGGAGACAGGAGGCTAGGAGACAGGAGGCTAGGGCTCTTGGTTTCCTCCTAGTTCCCTTCGAAGTCCCCTACATTCCTCCAGAAACCACCTAACGGCTCCCGAGTGCGAACCAGAAGTTAGTGCGCAGCTGCCCCCTCAACACGGTCTGATGCTCGCAGAGTGGATACACCAGCATCCGGCGAGAAACACAGCAAAGTGGAGGAGCAGCGACACTTTTGTCACCGTCCGTTCAGCTGTCAGCGTGTGTGTCGCCGTCCTGCCCGGTGTGTGAGTCCGTGTGAGTCCGTGTGAGTAACGTGTCTGAGGCGGAGAGCAGGGCTGTTGTTCAGCCAGCTGTTTTGGTCAGCGAGGTTAGCCGGCAGCAGCTAGCAGCTAATGTGAACTTAAGCTAGCATGTCGAGAGCAAACATCAGTTTCTGTGTTGTGTCGGTGGTAAAACGGAGCTGAACGGTCCGAGTCGGGAGCTCTCGGTGGCGATGGGACGTGAGAGGTGGACCAGGTTCGGGCAATGAAGCCTCGGTGTTAAAAGGTGAAGGCTAGCTCGGTTCAGACGGGTCCACTGTGATTTGATATCACGTTAAAGGCCGAAGCTAATAACGATAACGTCATCTTGATTGACACGAGGACACATCCCCGCTGTAACTAACAGTGAACAACTTAGAGCAACACGTTAACACACATGTGCGCGTGTGCGTGGTGATAGCTGTTATAACCAGCCGGTCATAAAAAGTGTAGAAATGTCGATTTATTGATCATTTAGCAGCTCTCAGTCTACTTTCCAGGCTCAAATGTTGAAAGTACTATTGTGCAGACCGTTCCTGTGGTGTGCTCTCCTGCTGGGCTCGGTACTGGTTCTGTTCCAGGACGTGTTAGCTGACTGGAAACAGAGCCTGCTCCGACTCGAGCTGCTCAACTTCATTTATTTGAACACCTGGACAGGGAGCAGGACTTGTGTTTGCAGGAAAGGGAGGTCCAACTTCACTGTGTGCATGTGACTACTGCAACTATCTGTCAGTCTGATGACCTGAGGCCTGAAGGTTCATCACCGCACGATATTATACCGATTCTTTGGACAACGATACGATATTTGACGATATCACAGTCTGCATGATACGATTCGATTCAATACAGGGGCCCGTGATCGATGTGAGATGATATCATACGATCAGGCCTTTTAACAAAATAATAACAACGAGATTTTTGATAAATCATCGTCACTATAATGAATTTAATCATTAATCACTGGAACAAGTAGAACATTCTGGTAAGTTCAGAAAATGACGTCACTTCACTGTAATGCAGCCGTTAAAACCAGGAGAGGACAACACTTCTGTCATATCACAATATAATGAACAATATACAGTCTCAAATCATTATGATGGTAAAGTATCAATATATTCCCCAGCTCTGCTTTTAATGGGGTTGTAAATTGCAAGTTTCATCACGATATGATATTATATTGATTCGATATTTGCCGATATCACAAAGTCTGTAGGCGTATCTTAACAATGGCGGCGATATGAATCGATGTTTTCACTTTGCATCGATGCTATTGGATTGTTGATCATTGAATTGATATATCGATCCAGATCGATGTATCATTACACTCCTATTATCAGTCTAATTAAGCCCACATTATTTAAGGTCTGCTTTTTTAATTGTCTTTCAGTCTCTTAAAGTAAATAGTTTTCTTGACTCCTTCTCTTTTTTCCTAATACCTGGAGGCTAAATTTTTTTTTGACTAAACACATTTGACCTGCTCCATAATTTCTCCCTCTTGCCCCTTTAACCACCCTCTTAAATAGGCCGCTTGCCTCCAAACGAGGGCTGCAACTACCCACTATTTACATTGTTGTCTTCGACTAATCTGCCAGTTATTTACACGACTGAAGGATTAAGTGTTTAGTCTATAGAATGTAAAAAATGTGGAAAATGCTCGTCACAATTTCAGAGCCCACAGTGACGTCCTCAGATTGCTTCTTTTGTCCAACCAACAGTCCAAAACACAGAGACTCTTCATTTACTGTCACAAATGACAAAGCAAAGCAACAGGTGTGTGTTTTTGCTCCAAAAATGAGTGAAATGATTAATAGACTATTTAAAAAGTTCATCATTTATTTGCTTTAAATCGACCGATCTATTAAATCAGTCATTGTGCAGGTCTACTTGCCTCCAAACACTCATAAATCTGCCCCATTATATAACATGTCTGTATCCATTGGCTTCTAGAGACGTTACATTGCATTAATGTCAGTACCTGAGATCTACAGTCGTAGTCAAAAGTTGACATGCACTTGTAAAGAACATGTACATCATGGCAGACCTAAGTTCAAATGATTCCTACATCAGGCTAGAATTGAGGTTTTGGAAAAGTCCTCCCAAAGTCGAGCAAGTGGACCGTGCTGAAGAAACAAGTCCGGTCAGGAAGCTAACGGATTTAATTGAACTTCGCTGATTCTGTCAAGAGAATTCAGCCAGAGGACGACCAGAAGCTGCTGGATGTGGATCAGAAGCACCTAACTGAAGTGAAAATGGCCAAGAAACATTTAACCAAATATTAGAATTACTGTCTGTATATTTGTTCACATTTTCAGAAGACCTATAATAAATTAATTACTGAACCAAACTTCATGAATGTTTTTGTGACAAAGTAGTTTGTGTTCATAGACACACGAGAGCTGTAGGAATCATTGGGACTGAAGACTGACATGATGTTCATGTTCTTCACGAGTGTATGTGAACCTTTGACTGTAAACAGCGACTACTTTTAATATGAAATGAAATCTCATTCAAGCTTCACGGTCGCAGTCAAGTTAACTTCAGATTTAATTACAGAGTAAAAAGTAAAAAGACTTCTAGTACTGTGTCATATAGACCGGTCACTAAGCTCTGTGTCTGTAGTTTGTTTTCTCTCACGAGCATTAGTGAACTAATCCTCTTCTTATAGCTTCTCAGCATCATATGAACGTGACCAGGAGCTCTGGAGCCAAACAACTGTTTAGGAACAGAAGTGGAAAATGAAAGGCAAAGAGCACTGGGTCAGTGGGTTGGACTGAGGGAAAATATGTGGCTTCAACACAGCATTAGTGCTGAAACTGTCCTCTGGTCCGGAGTACGATGTTGATTGGATTCGATACAGGAGCCTGTGATCGATATGAGATGATATCATATGTCCATTTAACACAATCAGTTACATTTATATCAACTCACAAAAAGCAAATAAAATGTGATTGGACAGTTTTATTACTGAACTCTTCCGTGTAAATATTATTTCATCAGTGGCTCCAGACATTTAAATGGAAACAATCTGTTGTCTTTAATAAAAACAAAGCTCTGTTTAGAAAGGAGCTGAGCCTGGAGGGAAACGTGACACAGACGTGCCGTGGGAATTTCGAAATAAAAGGCATATCTTAATGATGGCGATGATATGAATCGATGTTTTCACTTTGCATCGATGCTATTATTGGATCGTTGATCACTGAATCCATATATCGATCCGGATCGATGTATCGTTGCACCCTTTTAATGTGAAATATTTTATTAGGCCACATATTGCTGCCTTGTTTCTAATGCAGGTCTTAGGTAAAAGTGTTTTTCAGTGTTTTGTCAATGCTTTCCTCCTATCAGAGCTTCCTGGAGGCTGCCAGCTGAGATCAGCACACTGTTGTCAGAAGCAAGGAAACTCAAACACCAAACTCACCTGAAGAATTTACAGTAAGTAACACACACACACACACACACACACACACACACACACACACACACACACACACACGTCATAACTAATGGGATAACTGTCCGCCATCTTACCTTGGTATCCTTTACAATTGCCACTTATGGGCAGCAACTGTGGTTGTGCAGCTAAGTGCTTTACAAATAGGAAAGGACTCAGAGAGTCTGTCTCCTCATATCGGTACAGAGTAAACGAGAGGTTTATCTTTTTATTTACATGTCATATAAAACTAGATAATGTAGGTGCCCCCGCCTCTTTGCGGCCAGATTATGCGCCCTTTGACTGGAAAAATGGACTTGGAGACGCCCTAACCGCACTAGCATCTTGTGTCAAATAGAAAATAATCCTTTCTCTGTTCTTTCTCTACTACACACACACACATTTAGGCTTAATTCATGTTTTCTGAAATAAGTGAGAGCATCTGAATGGCCTCCATGAGATAAACACTGTATGTATTTGTCAGTTTACACACGAGCTAATTGCAGCCGCGTTTTAATTGAATTCTGCTTGTTTTTCATGACTGGGTAGTTTTTTTTTTTTCCCCCCTCATCATTTCATGCATTTGTACTTTCTTCACTGAAGCTGGGCTGACCTCAGTCTTTGTGATCCTCTCGTAGTTGCATGCATAGTTCAATAAAGGCCACTAAGGGGCAGTCTTATGCTTGCTATTCCCCAACATCAGCCCCGTAGTCCCACTGTACAGATGCTTTCCTGTCATGTTGTGTGTCTCATGTTTGATGTATAGAAGTTGTTTGTGGACACAAGGCTAATCTGTGAAGCCTTTGAGCTATCTAGATGCCATTGTGCAAGTCTTACATTTAAGTCCTTTTACTAAAATGATAATATTTACTGTAAAGTATGTCGGGCCGCGAGGCTCTCATTCAGCACCATGTCTGTCCCTTGAAACTTTCTGTTTAAGAAACTTGTCTGACGACTGCAGCAGCTCTGTTGTTGCCTCAGGAAATGCACAGAAGTCCCTTATGTGGTAAATGAATTTTGTCCCAGCAGATGATATTTTGTGGCCAATCTCCCATTGAATGAACTTAGTTTGGTCTTTAAGCCATCCCGGAAGTGTTTTTGCACGTTATCAGTTTTGGCTTGTTTAACAAACTGTATTGGTGTAACAATCATCTCATTGATGTTTTGTTGTGATTTGCTGCTTTTTTAAACACCGTATAAGGAGCTGGAGTCTGTTCTCAGAGCCGTTATCTGTTCAGTTTCTGCAATTTAAAGAGAAACTGCAATCAAGAACAGAGCCAAGTCTGGCCTGCTGATTCATACAGATACATGTGACCCCTTCCTTTGAGTGTGCCACGGAGAAACTTTTAACTAAATCCTCTCAGCTCTTTTCACCTTTCTCCCTCGCTGTCTCGTCAGCTTGTTATAGCTTATCTACACCCCCAACTGTCCCTCCTTTTTCTAAATGTCTCTGAATCCCTCCATCCTGGCCTCCCTGCCCTTATGAACAACTGGCCCGGACAGCTGGCTTTAACAGCTGCTTGCCATCTCATTTTTGGCCTCTGTCCATCTGGGCGAGATTTTTCCATGGCGTTGTCTTTTTGTAAGTCGGCCTTTCTGTTTCTAAATCAGTCTTTATTCTGTCTTTGTGTCACCATTAAGAAAAGCGCGCACTGAAACCAAAATCTAGAGTTTTATGTGGTTATTTTTTGACATTGAAACCGTTTCTGTTCAGCATCTGTTGTGTTATCTGTGTTTTCTCTCGCTCTATTTACCACCATTACCTTTTGCTAACAACACCAGTATTCATCTCCATTGCCTCAAAATGAATCCCATGTGTCATCTGCACTATAATGGCCTGGTCTGAATTGTCTTTTGTCCATCTGCTGATAATATGCTGTAATCTTTCCTGATTGTACTTGTTGGCATTTAGTTGGGGGGAAATTTCCCTGAGCAGTGGCAGTAAAGCAAAGTGAGGGAACGCACGAAACGTCTGCAAAGTTTTTATTTTGTCAGAGTTGGAAAAGGAGGCAATAAAGTCAAGCTTCAGCTGCATTTTTACATCAGGTATCCATATCATCAGCCTTTTAGTTGAATAACGTATGACTATAATGTAAGGACAGGTGGGAAGATGCTGTAATATACATTTGTTTTGGCTATAATCTAAAACAGTAGTAATATAGATTGGCAGAGGTTAAACAAACTGTATGAATTGCTTCAAACCAACATTGTAGTTGAGGGATTGAGCCGTCAGATGACCGGCTGACCTCGGTGACCTTTTGTCCTGTTGCTAATGTGCAGTTGTTGGTATTGTAATTTATCTGGCCTTGCTGTGAGCTGTATCCTGTGTTTTTTCTTCTCGGGGTGGCATGGGGGTAATCGGGCCGGGAGTTGGTAGCCACCAGAGGCATGACTGCACATTTGCTGTCTATAATTCAAACTGTTGCGCCTCTTCTTTGATGTTGAGCTGAAGGATGGAGACACTGGTGAATCTGTGGACCCCTGTGGCACCAGCATGCCTAATCTCTGTCCGTCTCTGCGGAGACTTCAAACTGCTACATCGTATGGATTTGTGTCTTTTGGTGCTGACAGGCCGGACAGATCCTAGGAAGATGTCCTCCGTGCTCTGAGGAGATAAAGCCTGTCCCGATCAAGCCTGTCAGGGACATGGATTTAGATTAGTCTGAGATAAAAACTTTGCTTTCAATGAGGATGAAATTCAACCTAGAACTCATATATCAAAGCTTTACTCTTTCCATGGGAGAACAGTCCAACCGGTCTGTGTAAAGATCCTTTGGAAATAGACCAAAAGATCTTAGTTTAAACCTGCGATAGTTGATCCTTTGTCCACTTGGGGGCAGCGGAAACAATTTGTTGTCCCTTTTTAATTTGATCTAGCAAACCTGTTAGCAAACGGTGTATTTAAATTTGTTTTAATGACCAACTAGATATAAATAATAAATAATAAATAATAAATAAACATTCACTTTCTTAAAGCCGTTTTTGTCCTCTACCAACTCAATGTTTGCCTATTTGGCAGCTTAATGCTCCACTATGTTCACCGGCTGGCCTCTAAGTGTGTCTGTCTAGTGTAGTGTTGGGTGCTGAGCAGGTAGTGTACAGCAGGTTTTTTTTAGAGCTTTTTTACTGAAAACAGCTATGAGAGTAGCAAGAACTGAACCAAATCACAAAGGTTGCGGCAGAACAGCTAAACGATGAGCTGGAACTCACTATAAACTCTGTAGATCTGAGGGGAGCTGCAGATTAATGTGATCGTTGCTACAATCGACCCTTTTCCAAGCCTCATTGTTTTCATGTCAGGATTTGATACATTGCTTCTATATAAAGATATCAGTTACAGCTACTTTAAATAACATAAGCATATTGAGATTAGCTCGTAAGTCTCAGTTGTTTAAATAATAGCTGTTAAATTGTTAATTTAAATTAAATTCAAGAGTTGGCTGGATGATAAATTAAAATGGGGGACTGCCATTCAAATCTCTGCTGAGTGTAAACTGCAAAACCAAACAAACCGGTCTTGAATGTGACTGTTTGAGATGCTCGCTAAACTTAAAAACTGTAACCTGCAATCAAAGTTAATAATAATAAAGTACGTTCAGTTTCAAGACCTCGAAACAGGAATGTGATTTCATGAGAAATGAGATACCATAACTCAAAATGTTATGCTGTTGCAACTCAAATTGCTTCTCTTCCAGTTATAAATAGCTGCATGTCACATGTTTCTTAAAAGTCACGAGGTGAAGAGGAAAAATAAAGGGTGACTAAGAAAGAAAAAAGAAGGCGTGTACAGAGTTTCTCATTGTCCGTGTGTGAGCTAAAAATGGACGCGAGTTTTCAATGCTTAATCACCGGATGACTTTCTAAAATAGTTTTGACTACTGACTACTGACTGCTGGATTTATCTACCAACATCCGCCATTACTCACACAGTGACTTAGAGGAAACTCAGCATGCAGGCGTCAGCTATCATCCTGTTCATTGTATATCCTCTGATAGGATTTATTTCCCTGTGATCAGATGAAGGACCAAAGGTTATTTGGTAGTTTTCAGTTCACATTCATCCATAAAAAATAATATTTTAACCATTAGTGGCTCAAGTTTGTCTTTTGGTCGATCTGTCTGTCCGTCAGTTGGTCTGCTGCTTTAGGTTCATGGTCCCCTGAGGATGAATCCTACCGGCTTCACCTCTGCCACCATCAGCAGGTTGACCTGTCTGGCTTTTATATCTTGACAACTATTTGTGGCATTGCTGTGAAATTTGGTACAGATGTCCAGGGTGTCCCAAAGGACAATTGCTTAAGATTTTATTGATCCATAGTGCCTGAGTACAGCCTCACAGGACGACTGGCATGGCTGTAGACTTAGTCTTGATTTCGTCGTGCTTCCCTCTGTCCCTTTGAGAATTTTTGTTAATCAGTTATAGTCATCTCTTAGACAAGAGATGCTTAAAGCCACCCAGGTATGAAGAGGTATACAAGCAAATACTCAATGCTCAAACCGGATCCTTCCTATTACTTCTTGATTACACTGCTTCTTTGATTGTAGCTGGACTTAAGTCTTGGGTGTGTCTCTGGCATGTGGATAATCCCATCAGGCCAACTTGAGCCTGAGCAGACAGACGCATGGATCCTATCATGGCATCTCACAAACCATCCATCACATCGACTCCTATCTCGGTGTCTTTATGGACCCCGTAATTGAAAGCAGACTGGCCGATAGGCACTTTTCTTTTTGCTTCCTGGGCTTTACATTAAAGAAATCAATAGCGCCTGGTGCTCCTTAAAAAGCATATGTGAAATATTATAAGCTCTGGCTACTGCACTCTGCTTTCAGCTTTTGACCTGGAGAGGGCCTTGTGTGGGAAGAAGTGCTCTGAGAAACAAGCCCCGTCTCTGTGTTTTGCATCACATGGGCCCAGAGCCTTGCCACAGTATCACTGCCTGCACCACAGCTGTCACTGTTTGTATATTTGATATACTGACGGATGCCAAAAGGGAACAGGTGTTGCGCATTAGTGCCACTACTTTATTCAACCCCTGTCTGAAAAAAAGTTGACTTAGGTCGACAGAGTTGTCAGAGTGTATCATTGTAATATATATATCAATCTGACTTTTAGACTGAGCTTTGCTACAAAGTTTTCCTGAGGAAAAGGAAGAGACGCAGAAAGGCAACATGAATTAATGTGGTTCAGGTGGACTAAACCCTGTCGGACCCCAACGACAGATCAGGAACACGGGAATGTCTTTGAACATCGACCTTTTTCCTTCCCGCTGTCTCGGCTCAGGGAGTTGTGTTGGTCTGTATTGAGTTTGTAGGAATACCAACCACAGATGGAAACTTCAACACATTTGGTTTTGACATTTATGTCCCATATTTTTTTTGTCAGAAATGGATATTATTCCACAACCCTATCTGATTATTTTTTGAATGATCCCTGGACTTAGACGGATTTTCCTTCTACATGGCAATGCTTAGCCTTTTTTGTTAAATTCAACCAATTCTTGAGCTCCACTTTAATCTCAAACATACATTACGGACTACCTAACTTTAGGATTTTTTAATCTGCTTGTTCTTTCCTGACTTACTGTCAGTAGCTTTACCAAATATATATTTTGTCATCTGCCATCACATATCTGTATTTTCTGCTTAATATTTGATATAACATGTCTTCCATCACCTCACCAGTGTTGGTTTGTGTGTGTGTGAGACAGAGCGTTGGTTGCTTCACTGCATCTTTCCTTGGTTGTTTGGCTCTTCAGACAAATCCCAGCAGACAGGGCCCTGGTTCCCCCCACAGAGAACAGCCTCATTAGGATTTGTTGCACAAACTGGAGAATGTTGACTGGCTGAGAGAGCAACAAGGCCTTCCCTCTCAGGGACACATGTTCCTTGCTGCGGCCTGACCCTGGAGCTCTGGGCCTTGTCGAATCATATTTGGCTCATGTGCCTCCTGGTCAGGGGCTCAGTTACCCCTGGACTAACCTTATCCTTCCTCGCTGGGGCCTGTACGCAGAACGAACTTAAGGTTTTAATAAATGGACAGCTTGTTGATGCAACACAGAGGGCTGATGTTGCCATCACGAGGTATGGAGTTTGGTGAATATTGCACCCTGTACTGTTAGTCTGCTAATTTAGTGAATCAAAAGTTCAGAGAGCAAACTGCACTGAAGCGCTCTATTCACACTGCATGAGAGTAAAGTGGCACACCTCGGGTAATTATGTGACTGTAGAAGCACTGTGCACCTGGGATACATAATGAAGCATACCATGCAACAGCAACATTTGCAGTTGTAGTTAAGATTTAGCACAACTAATTAATGTCCAACTAAAAAACAACCTCACAAACACAAACGCTGATCTGGATGTGAATCCGTTTAGAAGTTATGTAGCCACACCACCTTTTTGCCAATTGGCCCAAACAGTAAACCAGCTGTCCTTCAGCTCATGACCAGCCTTTTTGCAAAATCTTGTGCAAGTTTGTGAGTCCATCTGGAAGTTATGCGCCTATTTGTGATAGGCCTCTGCCATGGTCACGCCCCTTTTTGTAGCCTAATGGCATGAACAAATACACACAGCTCCACACAAAAAAACTTTACCTCCGTACCAAACGCCTCAAAAATTGTGGCCACTAAACGGTGGGGAAATTTTTGTTGAATGACTGACTGTAAGAGCCACCTATAGAGCTGCTGCTAGCAGCTAAAAGATAGTCTTAAAGAGACAGGAGCGTAGCACGTAGCACCTACGATGGATTTTAAACGTGAGTCAGGTCATGATGTAACTCTGTAAGACGGAGGTAAAGCTATTCAATCACTCAGACAAGCCACCCAATCTATTTTATAGAGGGTGTTCTGTTTATCACTTCCCCCTTCAACCGTCTCAGCCTGATGTAATATCATCGTCGCTCATGTTTGGCATTGACAGTCCGGGATCTGATTAAATGGGGCGGATAATTAATGAGTTGGCAGACTGTAGTTCTTCAGTGTCACCTTCACCTTGGATTAGAAAAAGGACGGAAACGAAAGATCGACACAGAGGGTGAACATAAACACTATCATGGAAACACTCAGTTGTTGTGCAGCAGACACAAATGTTATGTATAATCACAGAACAAAGCCACACAGATCTTGATTGTTCGTTTCAGCTCCCACCTCTGTCAGCTCAGTTTTTCTGCCTCTTGTCCTTTTCCATGCCTGCCTGTTTCTCACCGCACAGCGAGGACTTAATAAATGTCACTTCCCGGCTGACCTTCTCTCCGACACTTTTGTCATTTCTGAACCTCCGCTCACAGCAGCTGCATTATGTGACTGAACCCTTTGCTCCGAGCTCTGTAGTTCATTTTTTTTTTACACCGTAGAGACCCATAATACCTGAGAATGTGCCCTGCGACAGAACTGGATGGAAAACTGGACCTTAATAATCACAGATGGAGAACTGGCTTATCCAAACCCCTACAGAGCAAAGCCTTTTCCTCCTCCGGCTTCTTTTATCACTGCCAGGACATTGGTACGTTCAACAAGTGGTTTGCCATGAGATTTTTGCTTTACCTCATGCTTCCTATGCTACTTCCCCAGGAACAATGATATTCAAAGTTGGACTTTACCATTAGGCAAGGTAGGCAACTGCCCTGGGTCCCCAATTAGAAGGGGGCATGAATAGCTATGGATTTTATTAGGTTTAAACAATGATGTTGCTGTTGTAACTCGTATATATATCCTGTAATAACTTGTTGGCTGAATCTCTGGAGTGTAAACCTGGAGGTAACAAACACGAGAGAGGAAAATGTGCAGCATTGCTGGTTCCAGTGGTGGAAAAAGTATTCAGAGTAATACTGCAGAATAGGAATTAGGGAATCAATGTATTATTTTACATTCAGAGCTTCTATTGAGCATTTCAACTGAAGCTCAGAATGTCTGTCTTCATTTTATGAATCGTAAGCTGTGCTCCCAGTACCACCACCACCACCACCATCATTGTAGATGACCGTTTTAAGAGAAATTGCACAGAGTTAGTCTTTCCTCTGACACGTGTATCTCTCTCACTCTTTCTCTTCTTCCTCTGCTTCATTCTCCTGAAAGGCGTCCAGCAGTCTGAAACCTTAATTCAATAAGAAATAAATTGGAAAAATGTGCAAATGTAAGGCATAATTTCAGCTCGCCGGCCAGAGGAACATTTTGGGAGTGCATTCGGTACTCCCCTTTTTTTTTTTAACATAACTGGCCTCTTCCCTCGTTCGCTCTCTTTTCTCTGCGTGCTGTAAATCGTCCCGGGGTCCCATCTGCTTTCTTGCTGTGGAAGAGTTAAGAGTCTGTTCATTAGACTGACACAAACCAGAGAGGCTTCATAAGGGTGGGAAGGTGCACCCAGGGAGGGGTGAGGCAAGGGAGGGAGAACGAAAGAGAGCAGTCTTGGCCCTGGCCCAAGCCCCTGGCCCTGGAGGGCCTGTTGATTGGGTCACAATACCGAGGGGGGATGGATAGGTACAGATGGAGTGGCAGATGAAGGAGGGTCAGCCTGATCCATTTCTTTTGTTTCGCTTAATGAAGACCTTTGTGGAGCTTGGGCCCATCCATAAATTTGACTAAAAGGCTGTAGAGCTGCTGCCAAGCAGAGCGATTCAGCATGCCTCCCTCCCTCTCTTCGTCCCTCCTTCCCTCTCTGACTCCTTCTTTCTTTTCCCTCTTTTTTTCTCTGCGTCCTCTGAACCTCTCTCTACCTTTTTTATGTTATCTTGCATTGTCCCCCCTCTTCCTCTCCTCAGTGAAGTGCTGCTGATCTGCAGCCAGGATTTTACTGCTCATTTACTGATTTAACTGTGTTTAATTTTGGTCACATTGAGTTCCATGTCTGTTTGTGTTTTATGCTTTTTTAGCCTACTGGTGTGGAGCCAGATGTTTTTTTTTCTTCTCAGCCAGCAAGTTTGCCTTCTTCCATGTGGATTAAACTTGACAAAAACCACGTTCACTGCTCTGCATACCAGTTTGATAAAGCTATACGGACACACCTGCATCCAAACAATCACACATGGCACATATATGCATGCTGTACAGGTCAACATTACTGAACTACAGCAGCAACATTTGGCTTGCATTTCCTTGGCAGCAGCGTCTTTGGAGTAGATTGACTGGGAGCAGACCTTCAAAGCTGTTTTCAGTACAGAGTTTTACTGATGCTCATTCTGTTTTGAGTGGTGGTGGTGGACGCAGCGGCTCTGTGAGCAGAGCGGGCTGGTCCTGGCAGAACTGGCTGCCTGGCTTCTGTGTCTGAGTGTTTACTAATGGCACTCACTGGACTGCTGGCAACTCCTCTATCCCCACTATAGTCCTTGTGGTCCACATTGCACGATTGTGTTGAGAAGAGGCCGAATGTGTGGAGCTGCTTTTTAACACAGGCCTGAACTACAAGAGCACAAGTGAGCGACTCTTGTTCATTTCTTCTTTTAAATGCAGTCTCCACATCTCTACTCTTCCTCGCATCCCTTATTTTATACGAGGACGGCAACTAATGATTATTTTTTATTCTCAAACCATCAGTTATTTTCTCAATGAATTGATTATTTTTGTGTTGTGTTGCCAACGATCCAACACCAGAATATCTTTAATTCAGATTTATAGAAAAGAAAAAAAAAAGAAAAATAACATTTGATAAGTAGGGTTGCAACAATATACTCAGGATTTATATATATATATATATATATATATATATATAAATGTATTTTTTGTGATGGTGTTTTCACCTCTGTTTTAATTTCCTTCAGCGTCATTGTCACTGATGATAATTGTGTAATACTATAACGACGTGGTATTTTCTGACACGTTATTGTGCTTTGAAAATCTCGTCTTCTTTCAACCCTCTTGAGAAAACACAACTAGTGAATCTTCGGTGTTTTTGAAAATACAAAGTAATTAATAATCAAAATAGCTGTTGATTAATTTTCTATTAATCAACTGATCAGTTTATTGACTATGTTACAAAGTTTTGTCTATCATTGTCTGTTTGGCTCCAGTTGGTTTCAGTTGTCTGTGCGAGCTGCTCATGTGCTTTATTAGTATGATGTTTAAAGTGTTTATCATTGCAGGGCAAACGTATGTATAAATGAACATGAACAAAGCAAATTCCACCAGAATTACGACTTAGTAGAAGTAGAAATGGCACATTGTCAATTTCAAATGAATTCGACCCGTCTTTCTCCGTATAAAAAGGCTTTGTATGTTGCTTAACTTAAGATTAGTTGGTTGTTCTGGTTGTCTTAAGAGGCCCAGGCCTTTTAGGACATGTGGCTTGAAGCCAGACAGCTTCCCTCTCTGAAAGCATGGGAGTCCATACATGTACAGATGAATACACACAACTCAAGTCTGACGTCACCCTGTAGGACTCTACTCCCGATCGTCCCTGACTGCCAGCACAGCAATGAGCCGCTCACAGGATGTCCTCAGCTGTCAAGGCCAACTCAAGAGCATTGCCCTGTGACGCGCTTCACTACAGCTCTGTGTGTGTGTGTGTGTGTGTGTGTGTGTGTGTGTGTGTGTGTGTGTGTGTGTGTGTGTGTGTGTGTGTGTCTCTGTGTGTGTGTGTGTGTGTGTGTGTGTGTGTCTGTGTGTGTGTGTGTGTGTGTGTGTGTGCGGATGCATGATGGGATAGCTGTCCTTGTGTTCTCTCCTTGCAGTTTCTGTATGTGAACACAAAATGTGAACACAAAAACTTGAAAATATACATTGGTCTTTAGATTAAGTAAATACTGATACTATGCCCATGGAATAGTTTATAATGAGGTCACTAACATTTTGGTAATAATCACTGGACACACACCTCTATCTGTGCCTCATTTTCCCCAAAAATCTAGTAGCTTGTTCCCCCAGTAGAGTTCGGATGGATCAGAGCTAAGCTGTGCTGAGAGGTATTTCCAAAACTTACCGGGTAGTCAGACTTCCTCGCTCACTTCCCGCTACGGCAGCTCCTTATTCGTCCTGTCTTTGTACGAGTATTTGTATGTGTTGTCGTACAGCTCTGGGTGTCAGCAAACGGCCAGGATTAGGGATTATTATCCTCTCCTCCATTGTTGTGCGTGTTCAATGTCCGGACATCAGCGGCGTTAACGTAATGTAATTCTTATTTGTGCATTGTGATGGAATACAGCGAAACATCCAGAGAAATCTGCTGCTTCATAGCGATCACCTGGTTTATAATTATTATGTGCCTGATGGTGGAGTATAATCCTAATGACAGATCGTACGTAGAAATACTGTTCGTCTCTCATACGAGTCAGGCTGCAGTCGGGTCTGGTCTACGTCAGCTGTCAACAGTACTCTGGCAGGTTGGACCTGAGCTGTGCCATCCCTTCTGTAACTGTTAGCACAGCAGGTTTATAGACCTCAGTAGACTCTATGTAGAGTTTCTGTCTCTGGGGTCAGTCACATTCTCATTTATTCAACAAATATGCTTCAGGTTAATGCTGCGATTGCTCTGGCATGTGATGGATCGGTGGATTTTTCAGCGACATCGCTTTTAGTCTGATTTAAACGTCACACCCATTCTCTCGTCAGTTTTTGGAGATGCTGTCCGGTGGGAGAAGCTTTGAAAACATGATGAATGGATAGGTGCTGATTTCAGTTTTGGAGCAAAAGCAGACGGCACATAATATACAGATTTCACATCCATTGCAGGAAAACATTGGCTTAGCTCCTATATGCACATCTGTGTCTTGTTTGGGTGTGTAGTCTTCCCAGAATGCTGAACTATTAGTTCAATTGTCATGAATTATTCAAATAATGGCGTACTGTTGCAAACCTGCTGTTGCGCTTACTTCTCCCTCCATACTTCCATCACACCCTTCATCCTCTCTTCTTAGAGAAACAGAACTAGCTTTGTTTTTGTAATAATCACTTGGGCTAAATCACATTTCCAAAGCTTCGAGGTCACAACAACTTCCCCTTTGGGGTTTGATTTAAGTGGCACTTAGGCCCGCTACTGTAGCTAATCACAAGGATTTATAGAGTGCATCACCAAGGGGCCGGACGACCAAGGAATGTTTGCTGGCACCCTGCTGCAGGTGTTAGAAACCTCTTTTCTTTCGTCCTACCTTTCTTTCACCTTGTCTATTATAGCTGCTGATGGAAGGCAGCTGGAAGACCTTGCTTGTTCTCCACTTGTTGGGTTAAAAGTGGGGGTCTGTTGGTGGAACATAATGCTGGCAGCTACCACCTCCTCCTCCTCCTCCTCCTGTCGCCGGTCACTCCCCAGTCTGGAAAGTCCTCCACGTAAAGCTTTCATAATTACATTGATCTTGAGGGGGCCTTTTACGACCTGCTGACGCATTCAATCACATTTCAGCTTGGCCCTTGTTAAGGGCTCCTGTGTTTTGCATATTCCAAGTTCATGTTCAACCATTAGCACTTCTCGTGTTTCTGTTAATTGGGAGTTTTCACATGGCCCTTAAGGAGAGGGGTAAAGGATGAAGGACATAGGGAAGGACAGAAGGAAGAGGCAAACAAGAGGGGGAGGGAGCAGCGTGGATGCAACGAGAGGGGGTTGTTGCTCTGAGAAAGAGAGACTGTCAGAAACTCCAGAGGCATGTACTACAAGATCCAGATGTTGTGACCGCCTAACATACACCCAGCCCCATCACCCTCATGTCCACTGTACATAACCTTAGAGATGGATTACATTGCTTCGTAGGCATTACAGCACTCTTGGACAACGCTTGTGTTAGCACTATTGTCCATGGTGCCTCTCTGTTTTGTTTTCCAGGCTAAATACAGGAAGTCATTATTCGGCTCTGCCTTATCCAAGGAAACATATCTGTTCCCTCGCACCCCTCCCTCCTCCTACCCTCTTTGAATTTCCACCCAAGCAAGTCTTTGGTCTGGTTTGAGTGAATGCAACAGCGGGCCAGAGCTAATGAGCTTGCTGTGATCTAAGAGCAATGCCATCTATAGGCATTCTCTCCGGCCTGTGCTAAATGCCAAACACCTAGCCTGGAAATACACTATATTAGACCCTTATTTGGGGGACTTGAATCTGATTATTTTGGTATTAATAATTGACTAAAGGAAGATTAATTACAATACAAAAGTGTCAATCCAGAAAGAAGTAGTCCCAAGATGGATGATGAGGTTAAATGAAAGTGAGGGGTGACGCAGGAGGTTTGTTCTCAGTCTTAACTCTCGCTCACCTTCCCCATCCTCCTCCTCACTAAGTAACCTTTGGCATGAGAGGTCAGCGGTGTGTTCCAGCACGGTGACCTTTGGTAATGAGAAGGCAGGTTAGTGGGCGACCTGGAAGTGCTTTGTCCGCCTCTCCTGGGAACACAAACAGTGACGGTACTAAGGCACACAGGAACAGCTGCAAGGCCGTCGTCTTGTGTGCTCCTGCATGCTCTGATGCCCATTCGTCATTTCACTGGAAAAACAGAAATATAAACAAAAGACGGATCTCCTAGACTGATTCTCCTCAGGTGTCAGGCCACTACCTTCACAACTTCACAGTTTCTACATGATTTTTAGCTGAATAGATTTAGAGTTGGCTTTGAAAATAGTGTTAATAATTTTTCAGTAATTTTTGGTGATGTGTTTCCTCCTGGCTAACATACCAAGTTAATGTCTTTGTAATCAGTACGCTGCACCTTCCTACTTGCCCCTCTGTTCATCTGGGTAAGATGTTCTACTAGCACTGGAGTAGTTGATCCACCCACAGAAGAAGGAGGTGACAGGTGTGTATGTGGGTGGATGTGCACTTGGACATTTCGGACAAAGTATTTCGACAGTCTGAAAGAGGACGGTTCAGTCAGGCGGCTTTTACACTTTTGAATGGGATTAAAAATTGAGGCTTTCATGCGTCCCTTTTTAACCCCAACGACCTCGTCCTGTGATCATTTAATTTCTTAAATCTGCATTACCATTGCCTGTTTTAGTCCTGCTATTGCCTTTTGCAACTCTCTCTCCATACGCCACTGCTTTCATCACTGCAGATCTCCAATGTTGATATCCCTATGACATCTGATACGGGCTTCATTTTTTTTGGTTGCCTTTTAGAAACCGACTGGCCCTGTATGAGCTCCTGTGTGACTTTCAGAGGCAATTTACATATCTGGCATGAAATCGAACAGCTGAAAAAAGACACAAGTGAAGAGTTGAGTGGGTAGGTGCTTCCTGGCTGCCGTCCATGAAGTACAAAGATTGCTAATCTGCTTGCACGGCCCATTCCATGTTTTTTTTCTTTGACTTTGGAGTACTGAGGAAAAGGGCATCCTTCAATGCTCTTTAAAGTACACATAGTGTTTTAGTATCATGTAAATTCATGACACGTCATTGACCTGCCAGTGGAAAATATCAGGGAGGGCCAGAGAGAAAGGGAGAATGAGCACAAATGGCAAAGCGCCACAATAATTCTTGGCATTGATCCCCTATTAAACAAGCAAAGTTTTCTCAAGGCTGCTTGAGTTTGTGTTGATCCCATCGCAGACAGAGCGTGCTCTGGCTTTTCACGCTTTTCATTTTCTCCTTGAAAGCGATGCAGTTATGAGGCTACTTTGATCCCTTACAATTGGGAGAGACTTCCATTTGTGCGGAATGAGACAGTAAGCCCTTTGCAATCCTATCGGCACAAAATGATCCTCGAAAATGATAAAAGACCAGGGATTAGGGCATGTTCAAAGATAAGTTGGTGTCTTCAGATGAAGTTATCGCCTCGATAGCCATTGATTGGGTGCCGCTTATTATTCAGACAAAACCAACAAGCGATGAGTGATCGGCTTTCATCCATGTTGAGTCTGAGGTCCCTGGAAAATATAGTTTCATGTAAGTGTTTGCATGTATGAATGCTTCATGCCATTACACGTTTGCTACTCGTTCTGAATCAATGGTTAGGAAAGCAGACGACGTACCCTCTGACAAAGAAACATCAGTGTGTAACATGTCTGCAGGACAGTGGCTGACCTGGAGCCAGAGGCACGGGAATAAACCAGACTTCAGTGCTGTCTTGTCTGTCTGGAGATTGCTCTCACTTGGAGGAAATGAGTCTATGATACACAGGCATTGCTCAAATTCCTCCCCTTGTGTCATCGCCGCTAAAGCAAATAGTGGCTTAGGGGAAAGGATTCTGCCACTGAATCAACAGATTGTTTGTGTCTTCACAGGCTCAAAGGGAACATTTTCCGAATTGTGGAAAGGTAGGAATTTGAGGAGCAGTTCCTTTTAGCCTAAGCCTATCATTGTGAAACCAATGACTTGAGTTTCTGATCGGCCCCTTCCAGGGAGTAGTGCTATTTTCAAAGCTTAGTGTCTCTACCTTTTACACTTAAAGTTTTGAAGCGAGCTCTGTGTTGGGAGGGAGGATTTTGGTCTTGAATCTGCAGAATTTGATTGACTCTGTTGGAAACGAGAGCAGACCGTGACTCGAGCCATTGGATTAATTGGTGCACGCATGCTTGACCAGAGCCTACCAGTGACCTGGGGTAGATGGGAATTGTCTGTGAGGTGGTTGTGTGCAAATTAATTAGGGTCAATCTGGGCCTTCCTGGAAGTAAATCAGAGTGGAGGCCAGGGCCTTTCCACAATAACACACTATTTCTTTCATGTAGTAATCAGCACTGAAGAAGTTAGAGGAATAAAGACAGAGAAAATAATCCATAATAATTTCCATCCTTCTCGCCTTCAAATGTTTACACTTCCTTCATTTTACCGCCCTCCACTACAGGCAGCACTTCATCACAAGTACTCTACCCAACATGCTGATGTCCTCCTGCCTTTTAGAAACCATTCATCACCCGTGCAACAGTCGGGAAGACAGGGACGTTTGCCTGGATATTGAATGTAATCTTGAGTACATAGTTTTCTTTTAGCTCACTGTGTTGCGTCAGTGATGTAAAACTAGATTTATTTTTCCGTGAAATACAGGCCACATGGGACACATAGTAAATGCTTGATGTGCGTGGAACATAAAGTCATATCTGAACGGTTTAAAAAAAAAACAGGAAGCATGTTTTTGATTAAAAAGTCATTTTCTATACAAGCTAACATTATATTCTTGCATTTTGTGTGCCAAGAGGCAAACTTGGTGTGGATTTGAGAAGTTGTTTCTCTCAGTGGCATGTTGTCTACGTGTAAATTATTTTATTTTTCTAGTTTGAATAATTAAGTTGTCCACACTTCCAGTGTTTCAGACAGGGAGCCGGGGCAGGAACCTGAAGACATTATGTTTGGTGAAATCGGCCCCTCTGACCTGTGGCTGTTACTCTAAATTGGCTGAAAGTCCCTCCTCTCCTCATATGTCCATATTTCAACTCCCTCTGTGGCTACCACCCTCTTCATCCTGTCCCTATCGACACTCACCTTAGTAATTGGTGATGTGGACCATATGTTGGGTTTGAATGGCCTTCTGTTCTGTTGGGCCATTAGACATTCTCAAGGACATATTATAACCTTGTTATTAGGCTACCTGTACCTTCCTGGACTGGCGTCACAGGCAGGGAGATAAAGTCTCCTAGTTATTTTTCCTCTTATCAAAGCTTCCCATCTCCTCTTCTCTTCCACCTGTCAAATCATCACCTCTCGCCTTCTGTGCAAGTGCAAAATACTCTTCCCTATACTGTGTGAGTGTTCGGTCAGTGTGTGTAATCGTCACCATTAAGTGACCTCCTCAGACCTTATTAACGGGCTGAGCGGACCCAGCAGAGGTGTGACCTTTCAGTCGGAGGGTCGGTGTGTTTAAATAGAGTGGTAGAGGAAAAAGACTAACAGGTTTAGTGTGTGTGTGTGTGTGTCTTTGTGTTTTTTGTTGCTCTGTGTCTGTGCATTGCAGCCACCAGGCTCTGAGGTCTCTTGACAACTTAGTGAACACATTCTCAGTCTTTCTCCTCACTTCTGCCAATTAAAACAGTTTCTCGTCCATCACTTGTTTTGGAGACTAGTCTCTGTGGCTGGAAAGTTTTGAGTTGCTAATTTCCAAAGGATTTTCATGGAAAATTAGCAATAGGTTTTTTTTTTCCCCTCTTAAGAACACAGATGCACCCATTGTCGAAGTCTTGCTTTTAGCATTCTTGCTGCTTCTCCAGGGAACTTTCTTTTTTTAAAGTTGGTCAAAGTCCCAGTCCTGATCCTAATTATGATTCTGCTCTGCCCTGAAAAATCCCAGTGACGG
Organism: Pagrus pagrus; assembly: GCF_965226575.1. Classification (NCBI taxonomy): domain Eukaryota; kingdom Metazoa; phylum Chordata; class Actinopteri; order Spariformes; family Sparidae; genus Pagrus; species Pagrus pagrus. Next base: position 1,752,390 of record NC_140200.1, on the reverse strand, counting down.
ATGAATGTTATCTTTGTATCTCTTTACAGGTTTACCTGTTTTCTGTGAGGAGTTTTGAGAGTCTGAACGCATGAATAGATGCAGAGCATGGTCCTTTGTCATCCTACAGGTAAGACATGTCATACTGTGTTCAGACATCAGGTGTCTAGTCTCTGAGCAAAGCAAAACATCACACAGTACATTTGTTCACACAATCCAATTCAGTCTGAGCTGCTGCCATTCGTTGGTGCAGTTCAATGAACACATCTCTCCGTCGACATAAAAAATGCTATTTAAAGTGCGTGTAAAGCAGCAAAAAAAATGTGTTATGAGTTTGTCACACCACAGTTACATGTATCATTGACCACTGAGCCAAATTTGAAAGATTAAAAAAATTGCTAAGTATATAAAATTAGGTCTCAAAATCATGGAAAAACAAGCACTTCTCTCTGGTGTGAAACGCTGGGGGCGTGTCAGTTAGAGGCACTGGAACCACGCCCACCGCGGGAGGGGAGCCCTCTGTGTACTGCACGAGGACGTAGCCTAGCAACAATGGAAGCTAGTGCTAGCAGCATCGTCTGAAGGACCCAGCACTACCTGTTTGAGCCATCAGAGCCAGAACCTGACTCTGAGTCCGACACTGATAGTGCTCAGCCTCGTTCCTCACAGGCTCCATCAGAATGGTAATTTATTTCCCAGTAATTTAAACCCCAGTCTACATATAATTCCTTGTCATAGCTATATTGGTGCACATAAAATATTACCTGTGGATTATCATTGTGCTGTCAGATGGACTCGCTCAGGGAATCAGGCCAAATCATGTCATGATTAAATGCAATAACATTTGCTAACATTACATGGGCACGATGTAAAATCACTTTCAGGATTTGCACCTTCAGCAAAATGCATTTAATTAAACGAATACAATATTTATAACATAAGCACACACTTACACTGGCGGGCACGTAATGCCGGTGGCGGAGATGAGAGCACCTACTTTCGGCGGGACAGAGAGGATCGGTGGCGGGCACCACTATGTGCCCGCCATCGATCTTCTCCGTCCCCGGCTTGCATCCTCCCGTCCCGCCGAAAGCGGCTGCTACCATCACGGCCACCGGCATTATGTGCCGGCCACCGGCATTATGTGCCCGCCACCGGAGATGAGAGCACCTGCTGTCAGCGGGACAGAGAGGATCGGTGGCGGGCACATCCTCTCCGTCCGCCGACAGCGGCTGCTACCATCACGGCCACCGGCATTACGTGCCCGCCACCGACAGCAGGTGCTCTCTCTCTGGCGGGCACGTAATGCCGGTGGCCGTGCTGTAACTATCGGGGGTAATGTGGACACTGCAGAGACTGGTGTTGGTGGTGATTTTGAACTCTCCACAGTAGCTCCTCTTGACAACATCGATCCACCATTTCCTTAGTTGTCTCGGTAGGAGACTTAAATAGGCTAACTGAGCCGTTACCCTGGCCTGCAAACTGTGGCATCCAGGAAAGATGCATGAGCTACGTGGAGGAGACATGACTGGTTAGCTAGCTGCAGACTAGCATAAGCGATGCTATCCGAGACTCGAGAGCTAGCGGAAAACCACCGAAGCTAATGCACTGAACGTACTTATACCGCTTCCGCAGCAGGGCGGGGTTTATGCTAATCATAGCCGCGTTACGTAACGCGGCTATGATTTCTGACCCGCCCATTAAATCCTGAACACAGAAATGTTGAAATACAGTTTGGCAGCCTAGCTCCATAACTAAATTATAAATGGCTGAATGGCTTTTTACATGTTTTAAGGAAATACATTTATAACCTATTTAATGTGTTTAGAAGAAAATGGCTGAATTTGCTTTACACGGACTTTAATGATTCACATTTAGAGCTAAAGAATTGGTTTTATGTTGGTTTTGATTTATGTATTTGATGGATGATGGATGATGAAGACTACCAATCTTGAAGCCTCGAGTTTGGTATTATTCCATCACCATCTTGTTCTTTCGGAGCCAGAAGTGACCATATTTGGATGAGAGGGTGGAGCTGGGGAGGATATCCTGATTGGATCTCACTATGAACCTGATGACATGCCGTGAACCAGCCACGCCCGAAAGCATTCCCTGCTTTATTGTTCATTTTACTGATATATCTATGATAAGAACTAGATTCTGAACCCAAAGATTGGCACCTATGTTGTCCAATAAGAATTGCTCACCTGTGGCCCACTGAATGTGTGCAGAAGGGTTTCTTTCGTGGGTCCCGACCACAAGTTTCCACTCAGCCCATAGACTTCACATTGAGATGACATCAAAGCATCTACATTAGGTTAATTCTCCAGTCGGTGCCCTTGACCATGTGACACAAACACAGGTTCTTCCTCAGTGGGTCTAACCCAGGGCACAGGGCTTCTGAATGCTTTTATTTACTATCGTCATTTTTTGCTGAAGACGGTCATGATTTTGATGTTGCCGTTTGATGTTGAAATGTCAGTAAGCCTTTGAAGAACGCAGTTATCACAAAGCCATCATGAAATCATCCCGCCCCTTGGCTCAGCACTGTAGAGACTAACTTAGCCGACGGAAGTCAGTATCCCTTAATCGTTGCCCCTTGATCACAAGCAGCCTAATAAAGAAAACATGCAGCAGAGTGGAGAACCGAGCGGCGAAGCAGCCGTTCCTGGTTCTCTTCCTTTCCCCCGTGCCTCCGTCTGGCAAGTTCAGACAAGCCTCCGGTAAAAGGTGAGGATGTTTGTTCTCCACCTTGCTACAGCTGGGTCAGTGAGCAAGGTAAATGTGTTTACCTACGGCTCATGGCTCGCAGTGCCTCCACAGGCCTTTGAGATGGATTCATACTTGGAAAGAAATGGCTTGTATCAGGAAATCATACGTCTCTCAGCAAGCACTTTCTATTGATTATGTGTTCTTATATATATTATTTTACTCTGAAAACATGTTTGTTGGATGATTTATGGTAATAGCAGTGTGTGGGGGTGTACGACTGTTCACAAATTATCCCCACCAAGAAAAATAGTACTAACAGTTCAGGGTGAGCTGTGTCCCTTCGCCTCCTCCAACACATGACTTCATGTTAAAGTATAAATCCAAACTCAGGCAGCAGTGCACGCTCAGGTAATCAGCAGCACACACACACTTCTCTCACTAACCCAATCGCTTTTGACTTGGTTTCAGACACATTTCTCTCTCACACTCACTCAATATGTCTCTCTGGTTCTCTTTGCCCTGACCTGCTGAAAGCCTTTCAGGGCCGCGTCAGTCAGCCAACAGCTCTCTGCTCAGAGGCTCAGCAGGTTCGCGTTGGACGCCGGGCTGTCCTCCCTCCTCATTCCTTCAGATTGGCTGCCTTGTCATGTTGAGGTGTAAGGAACACACACTGATGTGTGTGTGGGCAACAATGCGTAAAATAGATGTATTCAGTGTATGTGGATATGTTTGTGGTTGTATTCCTGTTTGCTCACCTTTTCATGCATGCGTGTATGCACATGAGTGAAGGCTCAACTGCGTAATGTGTGCGTGCCTGGATTCATTTATTATTGTGTGTGATCATTGTGTGTGTGTATAATCATGGGTGAATTTGGAGAGCAGCTAAAAGGAGCAGCTGTGGCTGCTTTGTAACATGGACAGCGTCTGTTGTTGATTCTGCTGGAGGCTACAGAACTGGCCGGCCCAGCCTGTTCTGCCTGCAGCTGCTTGGACTCTCCCTCTAATAGACTTCACCGTCTTTGAAAAGGTCCTGAGAGCCCTAAAGGAAGTAAACACTGACCTTAGTGCGGGGCTAACTCTGCTGAAGCCAGGTCAGAGAGAGGAACTCTGCGCAAATAATAACGGTTAACTATTACATTTTTTTGTTGATGTGGTGCTCAACAGTTCTTGGCTTCGTTTAGACTCTCAGTACATTTTAAATCAACTTTTCCTCTGCATGTGTTCTCCCATTTCAGTGTCATCATTTCCAACAGGAAATTGTGGTCATAGTCAAGTAGACCAAAATTACAGTGATTAACATAGTGGTGGTTGCATGAGGGAAGTAACTTGAGGTAGTTGATAGAAGAGCTAAAAATAATGCGATCATCAACATTATGCAGATATTGGTGGAATAATGAACTTTAATCAGTGCAATGTAAAATGTTTCTTTTCAGTCACAGTGACTCATTCAGCGGGCGGGTTAGACCCTACAGTGTTCTCGTCAATGTTGGCTTTAATGTATTGCAGAAAGATGCGACAGGATAACCAACGCATCAGGCTGCGGCAAAAACAACGCAGTGTTGTCTGATAACACAAAACCTAGCTCAGCTGGCGCCATACAACGTCAATACAAAGCGCTGCGGCGGGCATTCAAAGAGGTGCCTGCTACTTTTTATTTTTCAATCATTGTGACAGAAGATAAAATAGTTGCCGCTGTAAGTTGTGAAATCCTGTCTCGTAGTATTGTAAACCAGGCTACAGTGTTTTGGCTTCTGATAAACCTTTTAAGCGTCATGGATCTATTAATCAAACTACACTTCCTGGATCATGTTTCATTTATCAGTGGTATCCGAAGCAAGATGATCCCATCATCGCAGCCAACTTGGGGCTGGTTTTCGTAATTATATCAGCATCTGTGGTGTTTTTGGTTTGTTTTTTTAACTGTGAAAAGTTATCAGCAGTGCACACATCCAAAACAGTTGGTGCTGCACAGAAGTAAAAGTAAAAAAAAAAAAGTTGGAGTCCGCACACTAGATAATATGAATGTTGCACTCAGTACATATCGATATGAATCTTAATACTTTAATAACCAGATTTAGATCAGTATATGTAAAACAAACCAGAGAACAAATAGGCCAGTATATTGGTATCTTACCAACTCAAATATTATTTTATGGGCCTCAAAAACCCAATTATTGGCTGTTGCTTATCAAACTACTGTAACTTCAGCCCGGTGTTTCATCGACAGCGCTGCTTGCACTTGTGGGACTTGTGTTTCCTGATTGTAACGGATAAAGTGACTGGCTTTTATTTTGTTTCAACTTGTTTCCAACATTTTTTCCCTGATATTGTGATGTGCTGCTCTGATAAAGTATCACAAAGCGTGCTTACAGTGTGTTAGAAAAATCATTGTAGCATGCTGAGATAAGTCAGACACATCTGAGACATCTTGTTTTGTAATCAGTTCAGTTACGAAATGGAAGGAAGATCTTACTCACGTGTCATAAATGCTGATATCGTACATATGCTAATTTTCTGTTGCAATACATTTCTAGGGTGGTCCCTATTTTGGATGAGGCAGCTTGCTTCCACTGTATAGGCAGTACGTAACCTGCCACCTTTCTTAATGTTATAGTTACTTTAATTATGTAATTTTCACTAGATGAAGAATCCGTCCATCACCAAACCACTCTCAGATGGATCACTGAACAATGCACGTACAATTTGCCAACCGAGCCGGAGGGAACGTAAAAAGCATTTTGTGATTTATCCAAATGTTTCTTCGCTTGCCGACTAAAACAAGTCTGCCAGTAACCAGCAACTGATCCTCCCTCCCTGTTCTCCGCTAGCAGCTGTGTTGACTGTCTCGTGCCTGGGAACCCTTGATTACTAGGCTGACTGTACACTTGGGTTGATCCTGGCTGCCAGCTCATTGTGCCTCCCCCTCCAACATACTGCACACCAAACACAGCCTGCTTAACTTTGATCGTGCAGAGTTGTAAATGACTGCTGCTCCATCATCCAAGGCCTCAGGTTATCCAGCAGGCTTTATTAGTCTAATGAATGGTTAGAGGATGTTTATCTATGCTACAGTATGTCTGTCTGAAGACGCCTCCAGCGGCCTTTTCATGTCCAATAACCTCATGTTGGCAGACAATCGCATGTTTTTCGCTTCATTAGAAGCTTCAGCTGTGATGGCTCGGGATGATGTCTTCATTAAAGTTTATGATTTGTTGATTTTAATAATCTGTTGTGTTTCTTGATGTGATGGGGAGGCGTTAGGAAAACACCACTCCTCGATATAACAAGACACAGGTGTAATGAAATGACATCAGTGCATAAGCTCACTTAGGCGGCTCTCCAGCCAAAATATGATTTAACTTGATAAACGTCCACAGTTGGATTTATGATTACCTTGCTTGGTGTAATGAAACCACACGTTAATAACAGGGGACTAATGTGATGGAGGAATGGCTAATGTTGAAAAACTTTGGAATATTTGAATAAAGTCTTGGTTAGTGATCAAGAACAGATGCTTTTAAAACTCACAGTCTTAGTTTTCCAAATATTTTAAACTTGAAATGGACATTATTGCTTTTACCCAACATATTTATCTAATCCTTTCAGTGAATCTACGGCACAGTACTTTATGTAGCTCATGTGAAAAATAAGTACTCATACAAGATGTTGTATCCAGCCAAGTTTTTTGCAGAGGGTTATTATGCACCATAATGGCTCTGTGATACACATTAATGCACACTTTGGCATGATACCAGTGCTCCGGCTGCAGGGAAAGATACGGGCAGGTTTAACAACCTCTCTAGGCTCACTGTCACCTGATTTTACTGTATTTTGGCTGTCGTCCATGGCTCCTTAACTGCCAGCACTGAGTTGTGACTTATAAAAATGAATGAAAAAAAAATGGCCATTTTGGACTGTTGATTTGTTTGGTCACTTTGGTCCAGTGTGAAATATCTCAACAACTATTACATAGATAGACTCGTGTCCCCAGTGGATGCATCCAACTGACTTTAATGATCCACTGGCTGCGAGCGTTGGCATGCTGGCTAAAGGTGTGCCTCCTCACTGGTCTCCTTAGGTTAAATGTCGTCATGTGGATGCCACTTGAAACACATCACCCATCCAAACACTGTTGTGGACCAAGCCTCGTCATTGCGATGATTAGCAGGGATGGTAGTGGCCCCCCTACTGGGACAATATGCACTGATACAGCCGAAAAACTGCTTGAGGAACATAAAAAAGAGCCCAATGCTTGACCTGGCTTCCAAAAGATTTGTCCAAAAAAATAGACAAATCCAACATGCATGTATAATTGCAATCGCACTTTATTCTGTAATTACCACGGGAGCCCCTCGGTCTTGTTACTCAAACTGTCTGGCGGTGCTGCACCGTGCTGCACTCAAAACGTAACCGGTGGGTGTCGCCGGACGATGGAGCAAAACTGTACAAAAACCCCACATATAGATGCTAATTTTGGTATAAAAATTGTATTTGACAGTGTAGCTCATAAACACCCTCCCTCCACCTGAGGTCAGCAAAAACCTAAATCTCTAACTGTCACTCTGTATGGTGTAGTTTCTGCTGCTCTGTGTCCGCTCATAGATCCACTCTATGTAGTTTTACCAGGCTCATGTATAATTCAGCCCGTCGTCTGAGAAACGTTTGCTTTGAATTAACCGACTGTTCATTTCCAAGTCTTTCCCAGACGGGAAACAGATCTTATAACCAGGGAACCGGAGAGGAAATGATAAATGAAGGAAAGGCACGGACACGCAGCTTCAGATCAATGCAAATCTGAGCTCTGTTTATTGTTGTAGGTGCTGAGGTTTTGTCAGAGAAAGACTGGCCTTGATCACAGTAGTAGGAAGCCCAGCCTATACATCTGTGTTTGACACCTGGCTGACCTGCTGTATAGTATGTGTAAGTGTGTACATGAAATATTGTTTCTACAGTAACAGATATCCAAACACATGGATTTTTTTTTAGCCTGTGATTGAAGTTTCCTTTTCCTCCTCACTGACTTGTAGTTGGGAACTTTAATATTGTTCTGCTGGAGATGGTGAGGACGCTTGTGGGGGTTGGTAGGTCTGAATAAGGTCTGTAAGTTTGACCCTGAAGCTCAGGCGAGTGAGGACTTACTAATGTTGTTTCTCACTGGATTTCCCACAGCTCTCCACCAGCAGCAACTCTATTTTCTTTTATTTAATAAGGAAACAAATACTGTTGGTTTGACAAAGACAATTTGAATTTGGCTGCCCCTGAAAAGCTCTGTTTTGTTCTGCCTCGGAAAAAAAAAAAAACCTATTGGGTTTCCTTTGTGGAGAAGTGGGTAAGTAGGGAGATGGAGCCTGCAGGGATGTGTGTATTCATAACACTAGTGCCTCTTTTCTTTTAGGCAGCATTGTCTGGTGTTGTGGATCCTCTTTGCTCTATTGTCTCGTCAGTTCCGCTGGTGGTCTGTCATGTAAACAGCTCTCAAAGGGGAACCTTCTCCACTCTCCTTTTCAAAAGCGCTCTCTTTTTTTCATGGCTCTTTCTGTGGTCGTCTTCTTGACTGTCTGCCGGTCTCCGTCTCTTTTACCCCATCCCCTCTCTCTTCTGTTTCTCCACCTCCATCACACACCCACGCAGACAAACGTCCCGGCTCTAACCATCGCTGGCAGCGGATCTGTCCCAGTGCAGAGCCAAGAGTGTATTGGGGTTTTAGGTGCCAGTGGGGTAGGAAGGACCCTGCTGGCTTGTCAGTGTCTCTGACCCCTCTGTCACAATGGGTCCCTCTCCCCTCCCACTCATTTCCCTGCCAAGCTGGGAAGAGTAAATATTTATCAGCCCCCACAACAATGGCAGGCTCAGAGGAGAAAGAGACTTTGACCAGAGCTCATGCAAGGCCTGTAGGCAACGCTGGTGTCGGCCGGGGCCTAAAGATGGGTTGCAGGAAGATTAAGATGGAGCCTTTGAATATTGTGGAGCGATACATTCCTGAAGTTAGTTGTTAGAGTACATCACCATGACTGTACTGAAATCATACTTTCCACAACCTGTCGTGGCCATGGGAGGGTCTGCTCGAGTCCACGTGACGTAGATTTCTTTGTAAGAGGGTTTACATGTAGTATGCTCGCTGCTGTAGTTGGTGTTACAGTTCTTACACAGTGTTGGGTCTTCAACCACACTACTCATGTGGCTGTAGGGATGGATATGTTGGTTGATCAGTCAGTCCACCACTTTGGTCAAGACTGAAACATTTAAACAAGCATTGTGTGGATTTCCATGAACTTTGGTTCAGACATTGTTGGTGCCCAGAGGACGAATCCTGAAGACCTTTGTTGTCCCCTGACTCTTCATGTGCTGCCACCAGCAGGTCAAAGTGTTCACTTATCCATAGTAATATTGTAACTTCTACAGGATGGATTGGTACAAGATTTTGTACAGACATTCATGATGCCCAGATGATTCGCCCCTACGACTTTGGTGATCCTCTGACTTTTCCTCTACCACCACCATGAAGTTGATATTGTGGTTATGAGTGAAATATGTCTTAGATTTGATTTTCATGAAATCTGGTTCAGACATGTATGCTCCCTTCAGGACTAAATTATAATATCGTTGGTGAAACCTTAAGCTTTATATGGATTTACCCACTTGTTTGCTCTCTTGGATGAATTTCTTATCACTGATCATACCATTATTCAGATTGCACATGAAACAGTTTGTCGCTTTGAGCATTTTGCTTGATAAACAACAAACACATAGTAGCTATAATGCAAACTCTTTATTTGATGGACTGTCTCTTTTCCCTGCCCTTGAGTTTCTCTCTGTCCGTCCTCTCCTCTGGAGTATGATTAGTGTCTATTAGATTGCGCCACAGTACATTACAATTAATAGCCACGTGTTGAAGAGAGGTCCTGGCTGTAGCTGCATGGAAACAGACGCTGCTGAAGAGGGTCATTGTTCCCTGCATCACGTGCCACCGCTCTCCGAGTGACATTAACGGCCTGAAGGCCTGGTGACTGCTGCAGAGGCGGGCAGATGGATGGACCCTGCTTTGGTGAACAATACAAGTACACAGAGAGAATTGTATCTTCCTTGGCGGCTCTTAGTTTACTTGGGCAGGCTGCTCAAGTACGTATGGGAAACAATGCAGCGACAGTCTTTTGACCGGAGGTGTATCCTCCATGAAAGTTTGCAAGGCATGCTTGAAGGAATGACACCAGAAATAATTTCGACACAACAAAAGCAACTCAAGCTCTGGCTCCACTAAAACCTGAAGCCTCGCTATATAAAAGGAAGAAGATGTGCCCTAAATCAAAAGATGCATGAAGCAATCTGTATTGAGTCAGTGCAGGCACAGACTTGATTAATCCGGGGAGGACATGTGAGAATCATTCTTCCCCATCGGCTTGAAAAGTTACAGGTTGCTATGGAGACGGTACTAACAATTTAGCACGAATGGAAAATCGGAAATTAACAAATGCATTGGTAAAATGGTCTTGGCACATTGTGAATAAAAGTGAAGCATTTAAGCACAATATGGAAAACATCAATGACAGTGTTGACAGATGGTTGAGCATTTAGAGATCAGATTGGAAGGACGTTTGTTTTAGGGACGCACGATGTGGATTTTTTCAGCCGATACCGATAACCGATAATTACCTGCTTCTCACTGCCGATGCCGATAATAATTTCACATTTTAGTTTTTTAAAAATAAGTTCATAACCTGTAGTTTATGGACCCCTGAGGGTAAACAGGCTCAGATGTAGCAGGCAAAGATGGATGATGGAAGATTTATTGTGTTAAGATCTCGTCTTCTTCTGAACTTAAAAAAACAACGGCCACGCCAGAGACGACATGTGTGGCTCGGGTCTACATTGCGTGGCTCTACATTGCGTGGCTCTGCACAGGTGCAGCAGCTCTACGTCATGAACGCGACATCGGCATCGTCCTTCCTGTTCTTCTTAAAGCAGTTTGGCTTTGTATTATTATCGGTTCTATTTATCGGCTAAAATGTCTTTATCTGCCGAGAACCATAATGTACATTTTCCATTATCAGGCAGATCATTTATCACATAAAACAAACATACAAAAACTCCCCCTCACAAATCTCCATGTGATGATGTGACCCACTCGCAGGCAGTGCTTCACGAGGTGAGTTATCCTGCGGCCACAGGCAGGACTCATTTTTTGTTGCCGTGTTAGCTGTGAAACACACCGATTTCGATTTCAGCCAATTCAAGACTTGGCAGTGCTGGATCCACAACAATCCCACAGCTACAGATACCGTTGGTGTACCTCTGGTCCTCCCATTATTATTCCTTGTGGGGGAGGCCCATTGACCCTGAGCATGATGTAATTCCATAAGCCTGTCACTAATAATTTCCCCCTCATTTTTAATGACTCTAAGATTAATGCCAGACTGAGACTGGGCCCCAGTCATTTCAGGGTGTGGAGTTTTTTCCCCCCTCGTCTGCTTTTACAGCAATTTTACACTGTTTATAAATATTTATGGACGTATACAGACAGCTAATAAAGTCAGCATTGGTGAAAGGAAACCAGACAACTTTCCACTTATTTTCATTTTTTGAGCATTACTGTTCCTCTCTGGCACCCGGCTTCCCTGTGCCAAAATGCTGTACCCACCATTTGACTCATAATAATAACAGCTTGTTTTCTCACAGAAGAAAGAGAAGAAAAATGGCAAAAAGACCTTTGGTCCAATGAGGTGTTCATGTACATGCCTGCCGAGGACAAACATACCCTCATGTGTCCACAGTTAATGTCTCCTGTGCGAGTGATGGCACGGACGGACAGGGCTGAGGGATATCACACCGACAGACCCGTACATGCCCGCACGTCTGCACACAGCCTCACACACGTACACTGTGTCACACACACCTGTGCACACACAGGCACCTGTCGGCCCTTTCTTCCCTCGTGGGACTGTATCAGCTTTCTGTTTGATGTGCGGTTTGTTTTTGGTTGTCGAGGCTCGGTGGCGGCGGAGGAGTCAGATGCTGCGTGAAGTGGACGAGCTGTCAGGAGGAGAAAGGGGCGCCGATATTGTTTCACTGCGGTTTGTTTATTTTTGAAGATGAGCAGAGAAATTTCATGAAGTAAGGTTCAGGAATGAGAAAACTGCTGCCACTCTCTTTTTCTTTCATATAGTCCGTCTCTTCTTCCTTACTGCACTCAGTCTACAGTATCGAACCACTGTGTGTGTGTGTGTGTGTGTGAGACAGACACGAGGACTTATATCAGATTATTTCTAGGGTCCATTTGTCAAAGAGCACATTTATCATGAAGTCCACTGGTGTCAGACCTGCTGCTTTCCCACCACGTCTCTATTACGCTGTGCTGGTACTCGCTTTGACACTCAACACCTGACCCGACACACACACACACACACACACACACACACACACACACACACACACACACACACACACACACACACAGCCAGAGACCCAGACGTAAAAGATAAATTAATTCAGATAAATGACCCCGACTGAGAGACAGTTCACAGTCCCAACCCTGAAAGTCGAGATGAATTCTCTACATTCCTTCTTTTGTTTTAAAGTTGTTTTGTCATTTTCCCCTTTTCTTCTTTGCCTTGCTTTACTGTGATCTGCGTCTGGACCCGACACACCTCGCAGGCTAAATTGTTATCAGTCCCTGCAGTGTATTTCAATAATGAGACGAGATTCCATCGTGTCTATTTACATCATTCATATTGTGCGTTAATTATCATGAGCCAGAGCCATGAAGACATCTTTCAGCTGCTGCTCAGACAGACCGGCTGGTGTCTGACCTACCTGTGAAAACATTTAGTCATCTTGAACATTTATGAGTGAGTTTGGTCGTCGTAATTTTTGCGCATTACTTATCTGAATTAAAAATCCAGTGTTATATATATAATGTTTAATATTTTATATCGTATATCCAGTGAGACGAGTCTCTCTTAACTCTGATTGTGAAAAATGAAGAGATGAAGAGAGAGGAAGTGTGAGACAGAGGGAGAGATGCAGAGGCAAGGTTATGAGAGGGATGTGAAATGAACATTGTGTTAGAGTGTGTGTGTGTGTGTGTGTGTGTGTGTGTGTGTGTGTGTGTGTGTGTGTGTGTGTGTGTGTGTGTGTGTGTGTGTGTGTGTGTGTGTGTGTGTGTGTGTGTGTGTGTGTGTGTGTGTGTGTGTGTGTGTGTGGAGAGCAGAGCAGCTGCAGAGGCCCTGGTTCCCGTCTTGCTGGCGCACACCTCTCCGCAGGGAGCGGGACGGGCTCCAAGTGCCCTGAGCTCGGCTCTAACAGCCCCCAGACCCAGAGACAGCACGCACGCACGCACACACACACACACACACACACGCACACACACATTAATATACACTCTAAGTTACTTGTATACAGTTAGGTCCGGAAATATTTGGACAGTGACACAATTTTCATACTCTCGGCTCTGTATGCCAGCACAATGGATTTGAAATGAAACAATCAGTTGGATTTTCAGTGTGATTGAAGTGCAGAGTTTAACTACACACAGTCACAGCTGGACAAATTAACATAATCATCATTAAAATGTTCATTTTTGATATTTAGTGGAGAATCCTTTACAGATAATGAAATGAATGATGATGCCTGAAACCTGGAGCTCATTGCTCTTTACTGCAGCTTTCTTCAGCTGCTGTTTGTTCGTGGGTCTTTTTGCCTGTAGTCTCTCTTCAGCAAATGAAGTATATGCTCGATTGGCTTAAGATCAGGTGATTGACTTTGCTATTTCTCATCTGTGTGGTGAAGTGCCATCACAGCCTCTCTGGACTTGGCTGAATCTGCGCAGAATCTCTGCTTCTGTCGCATCCTGAATAAATACTGACCCAGTGTTGTTGGAAGCCCATGCCCGTCCCATCACGCCGCCTCCACCCTGTTTTACAGATGACGCGCGATGCTTTGGATCATACATCCTTCCAAACCTTCATTCGGGTACAGGCTGATCTAATCTGTCCGAAGATTGCTGGTCCAGAACTGGGCTGGGCTGGTGTTTTGCTTAATCTTATCAATGATTTGCTCTTGTGAGGTCTGTGAAGATCTGTGCTCTCTGAACATGGTAGACTTGGTTCAATCCGATTTCCAATTTTTACCCCATCCCTCATTTTCGAGTGCCCCCTTGCCCCTCAGGACAGTAACAACGGGAATCTCTCCTGAAGAAATGAGACAATCCTTCATAAGTCATCAGTTGTCATCGATGGCATTTATGTAGACAGATGCTACTGGAGATGAGAAAAGCATGGATGCAGTTTTACTGCGCTGAGTTGAGCCGAGCAGCACCGAATGACTAAATAACGGGGGGAATAACTTCTTCTATTGTGAAGAAGTTATAGGAAATGAAACGTGTTGTAACTGAATTTGCGGAGGATTTTTTGTGTTGCTGAGCTCACTCGTGTGTTTTTTTTTTCTCAGAATCTACCAAACTGTTGATTTAGCCACTCCCAATGCTCCAACCATCTCTCTGATGATTTTTGGTTTTTGCAGCTGAGAACTGCAGAGACATGTCAGACCTTTACCTGCTTAAGAGATGAAGAAATGACAAAGGAACAGCCCACACCTGTACATGAAATAGCGTTCGAGCCCTGTCACTTACTTGTTTTTTGGCCTTATCCCTTCTCTACTTTACCATCTGTGGCCCACTGCATGAACAGTGTAACAACAGGGAAGAAATGACAAAACCGGTAGAATGTATCTACACAAAAGTGTAGATGATGTATAAATTATGCATCTAACATGCATTTAGAGCAGCTATCTGGAGCCAGAAAGCCTTTTTAGTGAGTCTAATTGACCCCCCCCAACCCTCAGAGGGCCCTCCAAGCGCCCACTTGTACTTCAGTGAGATGACACAGGATGAAGTCACTCCATGTGCCTTGGCATCAACATCTTTGTTTCAGCGACTGTGGTGATGTGCCAAGGGCTATGTTCTCACAGCACAGCGTCCTGCCCAGTCCTCTGTGAGAGGGACATGGCCATGAAAACTCAAGCATCCTCTGCGTAGAACAACAAATTGCCATGTAGGACACAGCGTGCCAAACTCAGACAGGGCAGGAAACTCGTCGTCCAGAAGGGACATTGCACAACTCAACTATATTACCGGCCAACTTGTGACTGTGGGTGTGACTGGACACTGATGGTTGCACTTTGATGGGTGGTTGAAGGCTTGAGTTCTGATCATTTGTTTATCCGGTTTCAATTTGGTAAAAATATTGGGATTCATTTATCTTATTTAATCTTCTGTAAGTAACGAACATTCAGCTGGTCTTTTAACTTTATTGCAAATTCATATTGTTTGATGGTGGAAGTGCCCCACCTCGCCTGAAATTAAGGGCAATTCGTACATCAGAAGAATATGTTTCATATGAAGTTTTATTAAAGCAGCTACAAGAAACTTTGTTTTTGTTGAGCAGCTGTGGACAAACCAGTAAGAGCGCCTCTGCTTTCCTGTGATAACGATCTTGTTCTGGCTAGCATGTGCATTTTTTGGGAGGAAAGTGAAAGAGAGACGCGACGGCCGTGGACGGAGACGTTGTGGTTGTCCCTCCACCCCATCTCATGAACACTGTACCTTTAGAGACTCAGTGAGGGAGTTTCTTCAAATTTGGTGCAAACATTTTTGGCCATATCTCAAAAATCATACGATAATCACATTCAAATTTTATACAAATGTCTAAAAGGATAAACTTGTGACGTTATGAACAGACTCTGAAGCTAATAGTGGACCCGACATTGTTGCAGAAATTCTTTTGGTACCGACAGTAGAAACAATATTGTGTAGCGCAAACCAAAGCAGATAATACGGTACTGTTTGGAAACCGACAGTTTGAGTTGGACGTGTAAAACAGTAAAAAGACACCTGAGGTCTTTTAGTCATGTGCAGTGGTTACAGCTGGGCTGAACAAAATACCAACAGCCCACAAAACAGCGGAAAACGTGTGATGAACGTCCTGCGGAGTAAAGTTTAGCTCGTATATTAAGCTCATCTGTCTGCGATAAGATCGGCAACATGGAGATCCTCGGAGCTCAGATGATGATGATTGAGATGGACAGAAAGCTTTGAAGTGGCTGGAAGTCACGGACGATCTGCGGACCGGCCCTGTCTGCACTCCAGCTGCTGAATGTGGCGACACTTCAGCGACGCTTCAGCTTCAATATTTCTCGTATGTCTGGAGTTTTATTTGGAGAAAGAAAGGGAGAGTGTTGTCTCCTCTCCCCGTCTTCCTCTCCGACACTCCCTCCCTCATCCGTCCCCCTCACCCGAGTGCCCTTTCCATCCTTCTTTCTCACAGCTTGTTCCCCTCAACCTTCGTTCTGTCCTTCCTCACGTCTCCATTTCTATCTCAGTATGTCTAAAAGTTTATGACAGCAGGATGTGATCTCACACCTCCCCCAACATTTTCAACCACACAATAAAATGTCATCATTTTTTTCCTTTTTCCTCCCCGAGGCTATCTCGTCCCCCAGCCTCAGAGGCCTCCAGAGAAATTTGACACACAGATGCGATCCTTCAAGTTTTATCACAGTTTTCCTTCAGACCCATTTTTGCTCCGTACTCTTTGCCCCAGTATCCAGGCCTTTGTTTGAGGTCCTGAAATGTAATTTTAAATCAAATCAAGAATATGTTTTCTTACGTTTCCTTTGTGTTTCCGTGTTCATCTGTGTGAAGAAGGCTATTTAAACGCTGTATGTTTTATATTTTTACCTCACCTTTTTCTCTGTGATTGTAAGTATTAAAACATATTTGGGCTTGAGACATCGGTCCTGACAAATAATGGATCAATTCTGGAGAAGTGAAACATCAGTCAAAAATCGTTTTCCTTCTCTGAGTAATAACTTAACAGTCATATGTAAACACACAGCCATTAAATACATATTGATATCATCAATGTGATTATTTTTGGGACAAGGATAACATATGTGTTGTGTGTTGCCATAAACCAAAGGACTCAATAGCACAAAACTCTCATTATTTCTGTGCATGTTGGGGTTTGGTTTGTCTGAATTGAGGGTCTAAAGATAAAGTTGCTGTTCTCTTTCAGCATATCTGTGATTTGTGATATTGGGCTTTAGATAAAGTTGACTTGACTTAACTTCCTCCCCAGAGGTCGGGACACACACACATTGTTTGTTGAGTCGGGGCTGCAGAAGTGCTGAGTGTAAAAAGGCTTCTGGCTCTGTGTATGTTTGGGCAGTTCGTCAAAGGCTGCTCTCCTTATGAGCAAACGTTAACTCTGGTCCCCTCTCTTCCATTAATTCACACACACAAACATCTGTCCACCAAATTCCTCCTGAACAGTCCTGTGAATTGTCCGTCTCTGTCTTCTTTGCATGTCTGTCCATCTGCCTCCATCTCGCCCTCCCTCCCTCTGACGCTCCCTTCTTCCGCTCTGCATAACTTCCCTGTTGCCCTGTTTGTGTCCGAGATCAAACCAGGACTCTGTTCAAACACATTAAGATCTCTTTTCTCACTCTGCTCTACAGACTCTTCTTCTGCTCCCTCTCAGCTCCCCCACCATCCTTCTCCCTCTGAAGGACAACAGAAAGGAGAGTTTTGATTCAACTGTGTCTTTTCCCAGACGAGGAAGTTGCTCAGGCACTTGAGTGAAGGGAAGAGGGAGCTGTGGAGTGGAGGGCCAAGAAAGACGGGGTCATCTGTGTTGACCAACGACAAAGGCTGCTCCAAAGCCCCTGACACCATGTGAAATCCTCAGGAAAAACAGCCGTAATTAGAAGGCTGGGCCTAGTTTTGTGCCAAAAGTGTGCATGTTTAATGTGATAAAGCAACAGCAGTAAAACAACAGGCCTCTTTTTTCTCATTTTCAAACATTCTCTTGTTCTTCTGCCAGATAATTGCAGCTGGTCGGTATCGATTCTGCATCCAATTTAAAAACTGGATGGTACGTTTGGTCCGAGGCTAATGGCGAAACAAATACTAATACTGAGCTTAAAGGCAAAATTTACACAGAATCTGTTTTCATCTTAAAAATCAAGTATCTCTGTGAGCGGTGCTGATCCACTTTTTCAGAACTAAAACTTTTTTATCTTCAGCTGAGGGAGAGAGTTTTCCAGACACAGTCTGCAGCCGTTTTCACATATGAACTCAACGTCCGGACCCAATTCTTTGGAAATTGTCCGGAGTTTCCCTTTCACGCAGTTGTGTAGCACACAACAGGAGACTGTCCATGTCAGACGTGTTCTCACCTACTGGAAATATCCTGTTTGGTTTTAGGCAAAGGGTGGCGAGGAGGAGGAAGAGGAGGAGGACTCATCCATAATGGTGTTTGGATGTATCCGCAATATCAGTGAAAGAGTAGAAAGCAACGTACCGGCAGGCAGAGAAGAACAGGAAGTAGGTAAACTCAACATCAGCACGCTTACCTGCTAGCTGCAAATTGTCCTGCTCTCAGGCGTGGGCTCGATCAGGCATGATGCAGACTTTGTACTGGGGCGCTGGCAGGGTGATAAATTGACGTGCTGGTCGCGGCTCTAGAGATGGATGGGCCATCACATTTGATACAAACATTTATGGCGGCCAGATGATGTGTGGTCTAAACTACTGGATGGAGTTCTGTGAAACATTCATGTTCCCTCAAGATGAACTGTATAACTATGGGGATCCATTAACCTTTCATCTAGCGCCATCATCAGTTCAGGACTTTAATTTGTTTCTTTAACCTCTTGTGTTTGATTAAAACCTTAATGACAGTCCCGCCTGAGTTAATGAACACGGGCATGTTGTCGTCATTGTGAGCATGCTGACATTAGCGTTTAGCTCAGAGTGTACAGCCTGCTAGCTCTCTAACATCCATTCGTTTGATTGTCTCATGATCCCCTTAGAGAGGTCCTGACCCCCATGTTGGAGCCTTCTTTCTTACCTCTGTGGTAATGATACGTAAAAAACACTTGAGTACCAACTTATGATGGAAACATGAACTGTGTAGGAGATCTTATCTTTGATTACTTATGCAGTCGTTTGTTTGTCCCCGCTGGATAGATTCAGTGTTCCAGTTAGCTTTTGGGTTAGCAGTGATACTGACAGCATTAAACAGGCCAGGTGATGTAAGGGACAGCCTTTTGGCTCCGCTTCGGTTTATTTGGCAGATTAAAATATTTTCATTATCAACAAATCAACAAGTGTCGTCGTCGTGGGGTTTTGCACCTGCCAGACATTGTGATTCAGACACGTACATGTGATGTCATTCACACCTTTGGGCTGGCAGTCAACACCTCGGAGAAGAATGTTGACTAGAAGTGCAGCTGAAGTCTGCCAGTCTCCTCTGAGCCAAGTGCTTTCTCTTCTTCATGTTTTTCCTTCATACTCGTGTGTCATTTTCTTTTATCTCTGTGGTGTGAATGCAAGGAAATAATAAGAAGCAGACATCTGGATACAGATGTGTCTCTGCAACAGCGCTCTTACAAACTAATCTGTTAGAGTACTCGGATTACATTGTTGTTGTTGTTGTAGCGAGTAAAGTAACACGTTAGTTCTGCAATTCAAGTAATCCGTTATGTAGTTAGTTTCTGTTAAAGTAATCTGTTACTGGAGGGAATTGCTTGAGTCAATTGCCAGGCGTCACTACATCACTGTGCTTCAAAGACCACTTATGTCATGAGGGGCACAAGTGAGTTTCACTTTGCAGCTCACTGGTGTGACTGGGCCCTGAGATGGGATTTCACTGCCCCATTTTCAGAAACGTAAACAGTCAAAGAACTTGTGGATGTTCGACTCCTGTCTGCTTCATAAAGTCTAAAAGTCATTCCTCTCACATGGAGGGTTAAATAAAAGTGGAGGGTGATACACAGCTAAGCCGATCCAAAGGTCAGCATTTCTGCAAACCACTGATATGTACACATTTGTGCGTGTTATACACACCATACTGCGTTCATATCACATTTACATTACATGTTTATAGCCTGACTTTCATATCAGTAGGTGGAGGGGTGATGGTGGGGCTGGCAGCATAGTTAGACTGCTTTGGACCATGTCTGTATACACACACACTCAAAGGTACAGCTGACTCAGAGCGGCTGCTCTACTTGGAAACGTAACAAAGAAAGTGTACATTAGAAAAGTTAGTGGAATAGACCGTCGACCAGTAAAACGTGCACATGTGCGTGACACATGGCTCCTCGTGAGTGCTGAATCAAACGTTCATCATGCATTTTACATCACATTACATTAATATTTATAGTTCTTCGTCAGATTTACAGTAGAGAGCTGAAAGTAAATATTATAAATACAGTATAACACACACAGGGCCTCCTGTTCCTACATTTGATTGTAGGGTAACTCAGACATGAGCTCTTTTGGGTTTCAGCCATTCCTCAGCCCCCCTGGGTCCTTCTGGGCAGACGTCAGGGGGCTCATTGCTAATCGGGTGGGAGATGTCCGTCTTCACCGCCAAGGTGTCGAAGGGATAGAGTTTCCCTGGTTTCCGCATCTCAGACCTACAGAAGCCGGCGAGCAGTGAGAGCAGAGCGCCTGTGTGCTCCCCCCCCTCCTCTGTTTCTGATTCATTCAATCAGTTACATTATCACCTTTTTCTTTTCTCTGTGTTTGTTCCTTCTTTCCACTTGAGAAATCTTCACTTCACCTTTTTAATGCACTCTTTCAGTGCTCCCTTCTTCTTTCACGGTCCCCCCTCTCTCCTCCTCTTTCTCGTTAGCCAGACATTATCACATGCAGGGGTAGCTGCAATGCTCTGAGGGCTTCTAGGATTACCTGCTGCCTTCCTGCATTTATGTCGAAACACATTACGATCCAGCATCTGCACGCTCTGCCATTAGATCACTGTTAATGTGCTTTCAAATCACACAACGAGTCGGATCATGTTTAAACTTACAGGACTGAGCCTTTTGTGGAGAGTCTTTTTTTTTTGCCCTCCCCTGTTTTCTCCTTCTTCTTTTTTTTTTTTTTTTGTGCAGCTGTTTGAGGTTTTATGCCCGTCTCTCTCTCTCTATGTTGAGAAAACAACAATTTTCAGTTTGGGCTGCGTGTCTTTCCTGTGTGCCACATTTGCTCCAGTTGAGAAATCCACAATGAAAGGGACCGAGAGTTATTCTAACCCCAAAATTTGGAATTAGCCTCGGAAAAATGATTTTACAGGAAGCTCCAAGGCGCATTAAACATTATTTTTGACATGCCATGCAAAAGCCCTTCAACGGTTTCGAAACATCTATCCCTCTCTCCCTTATTTAGTTGTCCTCCCTCCGTTTTTTTGTTGTCCGCTAAACCTGTCACTTTGATGAGTTGTGTGCAATCATCCTAGGGGCCGTTGGGCTTTCACCGGGGCCTCCCTCCTTCCTGGTACAGTGCAACCTTTGATGTGGTTCCTTTTTCAGCTCCATGCGGGCAGACCTCGGCTCTGGCTAGCTGAACCCAAACTCAGCTTCTCTATTGCGTTTTAACACCACATATCAACCGAATGTTGATCTTGGTGGAGGTAACAAGCTGGATACTGGTGTTAGTGCTGAAAAGCCTTTTGTGTTGTTATTTCGGAGGAAGGCATCTTTGTCCTAAGCTGACCGGCCGCATGACCACCATCAGTGGGCCGCCGATGGGCCGTGTTGTAACTCACAGGCGGCTCCCTCGCTGCTGCACCCACAGGGAGCTGGCCCTGAGCCTCAGCAGCATGTTATGGAGGATTTTAGGATCCTGAAAACAACAGCAGTGAGATGTTTCTGTGAGGCAGCGGTCTGAAAACAAGGCTACTTCACGAAAATCAGAATGTGTTTTTAAACGGCAAAAAATCACAAGTAACAATCTGAACAACAGACAGAATGAGAAGTGAACACATTATTATTTGTCGGACCAGAGAGAAACGCAGTGACCTCCACACAACGTATTAGTCCCAGGTTATTATTATTAGAGACGACTACAAAGCACTAAATGGCTCAGGCTTCGGCCGGCCTCGGGGCCAGCTGCGAAAGAGTGTCTCACTACTGCAGATGATTACAGCTTGCTATATGAACTGTGTCCTAATCCTGGTGGACAGCTGAAATTAAAGCCAGGTATGGCCCTCTGCCTTCCCAGCATTCCCTGTGATAAACCTCCTCCCCTGCTGAGAAGAATCAGTTGTTTGTGCATCCACAAGAATTTCTGGTCTGGAAAGTTTGGGTTTTTCTTTTTAGCGAGTCCACTGAAGAAATTAAAACATAAAGATGACATGGTGCGTTTGATTTTAATGGGATTTCTGCATTGTGCCCAGTATGAGCTGACAATCTGTGTGTTTGGCACTCAGTAACATCAGGCACTGTATCGTGCATGTTTCCTGGCTTTGTAGATGATTATGATTTAATTCATAATCCTTTAACACTTTCATTTATGTGGCTCCGTTTGGTTGAAACGTGTCAGCAGGTTAAACAAATTCCTCTCAGTCTTTAACTGTGTGATGGTTCATAAAATGTCACCAGTTGTTCTGAAATGAAAATACTAAGCTGAGGCTGTATTGACTTGGACAGCAGCGCTCTCTCTGAGGTTTGAATGAAGCCACAGTTACGCAGGGCTTTTGTTGCTTTGGGTGGGGAGGAGCAGAGAGGAAGGAGAGCAGCCGACACATCTGAACAGTAATCTGTTATTAAAGTAAACTGATGAGTTCAGAGAGGGTGCGGCCTCGTTAAAGAATTATGTTGAATTTCACATGATTAGAGGCCGTTTACTTACTCTGTATGATGAGTTGTTGAAAGCCTCCTCTGGTCGTTTATTTTATAACATTTACTTTACATTATAACGTTTACCTCAGCTTTAAATACTGTTCAGTCTTTATATTCCAGTGGTCGATACCTGCCTCATAAAGTAATGTTATCTAGCTTAGCCTGACACTGTGGGCGTGACGGTTAGCTGTCTCATCCAGAGCACTGCTTTTTCAAGGATATTATGCAAAAATATTTGTTTTCCTCCGTAAGCTCTGCCGGCAGCATATCTGCTTTCTAGCCTATTCTTGTATTGTTGACTTTAGCAACAGCGCAGGTGAAATGAATCAATTAAACGCTGACGTTTGGTGAGTCAGGAATGTGTTTTGAAGCTTGAAGTTTGTGTCATGAAGTCCGCATACATTCACTTCTGCACATGAGAACATGAAATGAAGTTCTGAAACTGTTTTGGAAAAGTGAGTTTTTGTCAGTAAATGTTTGCAGCTTCATATGTTGTTGTGTTTAATTCTAATTTGTCCAACATGGCGGTATTTCTTGCTCCCTTTTTTTTTTTTAAAGAGGTCATATTATGTTTATTATGTTTATTTTCAGGCTCATACTTTTATTTGGGGGTCCTAGTAGAAAAGGTTTACATACTTAAATGTTCATAAAACACATTATATGAGCATCCCTTTTTAACACTGTGTCTTGAACGCTCTGTATGGCCAATCAGAGGCAGAATAGGGCGGGTCATGCCGAGCAAGGTAGTGTGATCAAAAATAACGCCGCTACAGCAGTAGGACAACTCTCCAGGAAGAGCACCAGGCTTTGAAATCAGTTTTTGTAGTGGCCAAACTGTGTAATTACATCGTCACGTGATGCTCCGGGGCCCAACAAGGACTTCTTCCTATAAGCTAACATTATGAAAGAAGCGTCTGTAGAACGGTGGATACACTTTTTGAGCGTCACAACCCCGAGAACTGACTCAGGATTTGAGCCTTTCGGTCCAATAAAATTCACAAAGTCTAGATTATTTTATCCCCATTCAAGTTAGCTGGGCGCCAATCCAGAAATTAGCCGGCTCGGTCGGCAGAAGTCTCCAGTGAACACTCTGTGGGCCAGAAACACAGAAGCTACGCGTGAGACAGCCGAGTCTGAAGTCCTGGTTACGGCCCTGCCAGCCACCCTTGGTTTCTGGTGTTCATGCAGCTGTGGGTAATACACTGTAATTCACAGGAGAGAAAAGGCATTGGGGGTTATAAATGAATTAATTCAGTAACATTATTAGTTTCCTGTCTGTCTACCAGCCAGATAAAGTCCTGGAAAGGTCCTGGAAAGGTCCTGGAAAAGAGTGTGACCCTGCATTTGTCAGTAAATGTTTACAGCTTCATATATTGTTGCATTTAATTCTTATTCGCGCAACATGTTTTTATTTCTCTCCATCTTTTTTCATCATATTTGATGTTTCTCTTCTTATAAAGTGGTTGTAATGCGCGTGAGTGGCGCCCTGACGCGTGCCGTCGGTGCGGCAGTGAGCGGGTTAACGCCGACAGTGTGACCGTCCTATCAGTGCGCCATGGTGCAATCCCAGCCCACCGCCTCCTGCCTCCTCCGCGCCGTCCCTCCGGAGACTCGACCGGGGGAGCCGGGGCTTGTGTGTGTGGCTGTTAGTCATTGTGGCAGGACGCACTCCCAGGAGGACCAGCCCGCTCGTCCCTCAGACCTGTTGTTGCCTCTCCGGGTCGTGTTGCTCGTGTTACCCTGCAGATCTTTTCATTCAAACCGGAGGATCATTGTTTTGTTTTTCTTCTTCACGACGCGCCGCGTGTTTCCGATCCGACCGGCGGTGACGAGCGCAAAGCACCGGGAGACACGAAGCCGAACACGGTAGGAGCGCTTGAACGCGCAGCTCTCCGGACTGTTTCCGTCCGGTACATTTTCTCTGGTGACCTTTTCTGAGACGAGGAAGTCGCCTCGCTGAGTTCTTGTGCGTTCAGATTGTGTCCAGAAGTAAAAACAAAGTGAAGACTGGAGAGTTTGGAGCGGTTCCGGTCCACGCGTTGTCCGGTGTCTGGTCCGGAGAGGTCTGTCATGCAGCCTCGACTCCACTGTTGTTTCATGTCGGTGGTGAATTAGTGATGCGGTAAAACAGTGATTTGTATCATATAGATATATATAATATAGGTTAACAACACTTATCTCCGCTCATCACTGCTGTTCAGCCTCCTACAGCTCAGCTCAGTGACCACGCTGACAGCAGGGATGCAAAGCTTTATCAGTCTCTAATCAATAGTCTGATACCTTACCAATCGATTATCAGTTCATCTTTAATGATGTGTGAAATGTGTCCTCTCTGTCTTCACTGACATGATCTCTGTTGATGCTGCACGAGGAGTTCAGAGAACAGATAAAAGTTCCTTCATTGATTAAACTTAATGACAACTGGTCCAATAAAATCAACCTACACTGATGATTATCAGTTTGTATAGAAAGTCCTTATGTATGTTTCCATCTCTGATTGTTGATTAATCAGTTTTTAATCAGTTAGATTCTTAACAGGGATTAATCATTAATCATTAACATCCCTGTGACAGACCTGTTCAACAAACTCTGCCCTTACAGAACCTCATTCTGGCGCCTGGATGACTTTGTTAGTCGGCTAATTGACCCAATAATTCGTTGTGTCTGTTGCTGAGCACAAACATACAAAAGCCCAAAACAGTCACAGGTCAAACATGTTTCCTCGGTCTCTCCTGTGATGACGAGTTCAACTTGTATCCATACGTCTGGAGATCTGGAGCTGCACGATGTGGTCAGAAGACACACTGCCGTTATTTTGACAGAAACTGCGATTTGCGATATAATTCATGATTATTATGGATGATTAAATTTCACATCACAGTTCTCATTGTCATTGAAAAACTAGTAAAATCAAGATGATGTGGCGTTTGTCCTGGTCTCTGCCAGACAAACATGTTTTATTACATCTGGGGAACAAACTCTGCAGCACTGCAACACTTCATTCAGACACATTTATCTTGTTTTGGATATTGCACTCAGTCATAATGTGATTTTGATTATTTTGTGATTGATTGTGCAGCTCTGCTGAGATCACAAGTTATTTTATGTCATCACCGCAGAATAACAAACGGTACTTTGCTAAACAAGCTCTTGTTTAAATATGTTTGAGTACAAAATACTCTTATTTAGTTAAAACGTTTGATCCCGGGCTGTTTGAAGGAGCTCTGTGTAGTTTTGTAGAATAAATACCAACTCAGAATTTTCTAATATTTACAATATTAATGAGGTAATGATAGAAACTGTTTTCCTTAAGTGAATAAACGAGCTGTTCTCAGAGGAAAACAAAGTCCCAGAACACTGTCTGAAGCTAGAAAGGTGGCAGGGTCCGCCACATATAAACAAAGTAAATCAGTATGAAGCTTTAATCAGGGGGTATGTACCACAATCAAACTGACGACCTACTTCACTAAAATTTAAATAGGCGCATTTTTTTCCTTCACTTTGTTTAATATTTCATTTTCAGGTGTAAAAACTAAAAACAAGGCAGAGAGAAAGTTAAAAGATCATTTACATTTTAACGTGTGAGGAAATGTGCCACGTCTCGTACGTACGTGCTGCTTTAACATGGTTTCATAGAAGAAATTGATTTCCCTAATTTGCCAATTAAGTTGGCACCTGTGTTGATGGAACGATAAAAGCAGCAGGTCGACTCGCTGCGTTCACCTGATTCACCTTGAGACTTCGCTCTGTGGCCTCGAGCCAGCACCGTCAAATTGGTGTGTTTAACAGCGCAGCTGTGAGCGGCGTCTGAGGGGGTCGGACACATCCAGAACCTCCTGACAACCAGAAACCTGTCAAACAGTACGAGTCCTAAAGCCACATGGAGCATGGCAGCGCCTCACAGAGACGACTGCCTGGTGTTGTTATCATTATTATTAGGAGCAATGTGGTTATTAACTGTCTCTTGACTGATTCCTGGTAATTACTGCCTATTAGCTTTAATTAAAGGGATGCAGGATGCCTTGCCTTGTGTCTGTCGCCCAAGGTCTCACCATCTCTCTCACACCCCATAATCACCAACTTCACATGAAAGACGGCAGAAGAAGCGCTTCGTCATCACCTGCGTTATCCCAAACCACTCATGATGGGAGTTATTACTCTTGTTGGTTTTTGGTTACACACTAGATAATTCTTCTTACCGAGGACTCGAGCCGAGGCCGAGTGTAGTTCTCCTTAGCGGCACGAGTAATCCCTTAAAGCTGCAGGTTTTATTGTGAAAATGAGGGGGGAAATGACACTTCATCACTTCTGGAAGTCTAGACAGAGTTTGACCTTCTTGGATTAAGTGGGAGTGATTGTTTAGGACTCAGGGTCACTTGATTTCATGCTTCCTTTTTCATAAAAGTTCAAAGCCAGACAGAAACTGTAGTTTTGGTCAACCGAAGACCGATGTGAGGTGATCGTGCCTTCTTGCTTTGGTGGATTTAAGATGCTAAAGAGACTTCTCCTTCCCCTCTTCCTCAGAGTAAAGTTCTGCTGACTTAAAGTGCAGCAATCCAGATGTTTTACACTAATCAGAGGTTGAGGTAAAGAAATTAGAAAGCGGTAGGAACTCCTAATTTCTGCCCCTTCATCTTGTACTTTACCTTCTTCTTTTCTGTTGCAGTTAATTACTACCAGGCTACACTCGCTACAATGCTAATGTACTTTAAATCAGTTATCCCGGCGTGTCTTTGATCAAGAACACCAGCGACATGTCCGTCATGAGTAGACGGAGCGGTGGAAGCGTTCGCCGAGCCTCAGTTCCAGTGGTTCTTCGTGGTGCAGCTCGGTCCAGCTGTCGGCTCTTATTTTGAAGAGAGACACAAGACCCTGCTTGTGTCCGCACAGTCTGCCCTGGATGTCTCACCTGCCTGTCAACGCTCTGCTGCGCACACAGACACACACTCGTGCACACACACACAAAGCTGAAGCTAAATTCCTTAAAACGCAAACAGCAGAGAGCTCGCAGCGCTCACACACTCCACTATGATCTCTGCACTTCCCTTTTTTAACTCATCCATTAAACTTTGGTAAACTTTCATCTTGCCTCTCGAAGTCGTTACAGGCTCCCGACAGCTGTGGGAGCCAGACTAATGACTTCATCTGGCTTTTCCCTCACTGCTCTGCTATTCTGAGCTCTTCAGGCTCCGCAATTATTCTTCCTCCCGGCCCCGTCCTCCCAGCCACCCCTGACCCGGCGCTGGGCCTGTCATGCTCATGTTTCACCGCTCATTCATGTTGAGGTGTCGCAGAGCACATTGGTCACATACGCCGCGCGTCTTTCGCTCAGTGTCGGGTGGGAAAAACAGGCCGGCGTGATGTATCGCTTGGCGCTCGAATGCAAGCACATCCATTTTGCGGCGAAATATTTTTCCGGGGTCACGGTTGGGTTGAATGAAAACCTATGTGAGTGTGTGCATAGGTTTCTAGGAAGGGTAAAGCAAATAGTCAAGGTAAATGGTGCTTACTTAGATAATCCAGCCTAAACTTAAGAAAACAGGTCAAGTTCTTTAAAAATATAGTCAGTTTTGCAGTTTTTACAATAAGAGATGTGACATCAAAGTTGTTTTGAAGCAGCGTCAGTGTAAAGGAGTCACACTTCACGGGATGTGGGCGCATCGTTGAAGCACTACAGTAATCAGTTAAGGTCTGCAGCATCTGAAACATATCCAGCACCGTCAGCCTCCGGTTTATCTCTCGATGGCATCACAGATAGCAGAGTCTTCATACACCAACAAGGAGTTACACAATAGGCACAATACCTGCTGAGACAAACTCAGAGATGTGGCGTGAAAATGTTCCACGCAGGAGAAACAGAAACGTGTGCGATGCCTCTTCAGTACGTCAGACGCCCGCTGCCAAAGGTTTGTTAGAAGTTGTATAGTTGTTCTGACTTTAGTGACATTTCAGTCTCACTGTATCGACCAAAAATGAAGTATTTGTTTGCTCCAGCTTCAGATGTGAGGACATGTCGTGGGACTGTTTTTTGTTTTCAGAGACGAAGGGTTAATGCAGTTTCTCAAAGGAATAAGGGACAGATTCATAGATAATGAATTATCATTGCATCACCTCATCTCACAGTCATATTGATCACTCAACAGATGAATTCAGACAGTGAGATTAAAATCATTATAAAAACTGAAGAGATGGTGATCGGTTATCAGTAACAATCAGCT
The DNA here is from genome assembly GCF_965226575.1 of Pagrus pagrus. Classification (NCBI taxonomy): domain Eukaryota; kingdom Metazoa; phylum Chordata; class Actinopteri; order Spariformes; family Sparidae; genus Pagrus; species Pagrus pagrus. The sequence goes on along the minus strand of NC_140200.1, from coordinate 1,723,801 downwards.
GTTTGCACTTCAAGTTATTGTCCTTTACTGACAGTAACACAGAGAAATGAGACATTTGAGAAAGAGAAGGAGAACGACTGTCAACAAATCAAACCCAACCAGCTGTGATTATTTTTGACATTTTTGCTTAAAAGTTTCTTTTTTTTTTAGATTGTTCTCACTTATATTATTAATGATTTCTATTAAATGAGCACTGCTTTTATTGTCAATTAATCTGCTAAAAAGTTTCACGATTAATCATATAGTTAGTAAAATAATTGTGCAAAATGAGGCCAAGCCTGAACAATACTGGATTTTTGTGGCTGATACAGATATTAGTCAGAATAATCCTTTTATATACAGAATATATAAATACCACATTTTTGGAACGATCCCTCAAATGTGGTTATTAGACATGAATGACAAAGATGCAGACGTGATTGTTGCCAGATATTTTACAGTTTAACAAACTTTATCGTCATGTCTGTTTCCTCCTGTTCGAACGGCACGGCCCACCTCCACCCGGCGTCACCTATGAAACACAATTCAGCAGCTTTTGAAGTGCGTCAGGCGTATCATGGCTCAAAGCCGCAGCCACGCTGTATCTCTCCCCCCTCCCGCTTTGCTAAAACATCCCACAGAATCACATTTTGCCGCTGCGGCCTCCTGTGAGTGTTGTGTAATTGAAGCTGCAGCATGTATAGGGGCTGAAACTGTAGCATAACTTGAACCTTCTGTTTTTTCTCACTCTGGTGGAGCCGTTCTTTCAGCCTCCTAATGCAGGAGTGTCTAATGCTTTGTAATCTATACAAACACTGAAGATTTATGCCGGGTCTTATTCATGCTCCATAAATCATATTGATCTGAAACGGCCCCCATTTGATGTGACTGTAGAGACTCCAGCGAGATGAGAGAAAATCAGTGGAGTTTGCCAAATATTTCACTGGTGATTCAGTGAATCATCAGAAACCTCCTCCCTATCTAACTTTATCTGCAGGCGTCTGCTGTGTTTGTCTTTGTTTTTCCAGACAACCTCGGCATTTTTCCTGCAGCATCGGCATTGGTTTGGATCTACACCTTAATCATTCACCTGACCTCGTGTGCGTCAAACTCTTAAGCTCACAGTACGAGTTAAAAATTAAAATTTAAAACTGTCAAGTGGATTCAGATGTTACACAGTAACTTATGTGTCAGCAAATCCTAGTTGAAAATGCTACTTTTGAGAAGTTAACAAGGCGACTTTCTGCTTTTTGTATTTGCTTTTGCATCCATAATGTCATTAGTGTGCCTCCTCAGTTTGCCAAACAACTTAATATCATTTTTTTTGCTGAGCGTACGCTTATACTGGAACACAGTTTTCAGCCCTCGCTCACATGGCGCTGCTTATTCTGAATGGAAACTGCTGCTGCTCGGTTTCTGAGGACCTGTTGTTCAGAGTTTTTATAAGACTGTCCAACCTGAAAACAAACAGAGATCCCTTGTGTGTTAGATTGAATCTCAGATACAAGATTTTACTTCAGTGTCACAAACGCACAGCATCTTTCCACTCCGTGTACCTGGATGTAGTCCAGTCGTCCTCTGTGCCGCCCTCTCTGACCCCGTGTACTTTTGACGTGGATCCTGATAATTGGACGGATCCACGATTTTGTTTCTCACTTTATTTAACATTATGAGATTTTTGGACATTTTTGTTAATTTCTCTCAGGCTTATTTAGATGGCTGGTGTCTGAGTGAGAACAACATGATGCAGATCAAAACAAAAATCCCGATCTAGCGGGTTTTGAGTATTTGATATTGAAGCTGCTGTTCTGGTTTGAGGTTTTTATTTGTGGACTATTTCTTGCCCAGCAGCAGTAATTTCCTTGAGTCTCTGCTGGTTGCTGGGAAACATCTGGATGATTAGAAGACTAGAAAAAGTTTATGCTCGTGGCCAATAAATAATCCAGCTCATAACTCTACGTGTCTCTGGTTTGGTTTGGATTAAACAAACAAGAAGAAGGATTTCTGACAGAGCCAGGCAGTAGATGGATATCAAAAGCAAATCATTTTAAAAATGTTCAACTATTCCTTTAATATGAGAGCTGGAATATTCTCCATCTATTTACTGCAGTTGGACAGCGGTTTGGGTGTTTGTGGTCCCACCAGTCCTCCAGTCCACATTCTTCCAGTCCCATCCAAACTTTCTTCAAATACTTGTCAGCTTTACTTTTTTTAACTTTTGAGTCCTTTATTTTGAAATCTGGAACCACTTTCACAAAAAGCTACTTTTGGAGGCCTTTCTCAATATGTGTTCTTGTGTATTACATGCAGCATTTAACCTGATATTTTATCTCTAGAGACTAAACTTTCCTCTCTGTTGTCTTCTTGTCCCTCAGAGGAGTGACAGTGTCCTTGCCAGGCCCGCTGGGAGAGGACCATGGCCCTGAGCGATGCAAGTGGCGACCCTCTGGCCCTCAGTAACGGAGGTCACCACCCTCTCAGCGCCAACGGAAACGCCCCTTCAAACACCAGCACACCAGTCAACACCGGCCAGGACCCTCTCGCAGCAGCCTGTAGCGGTGACTCCCCGACAGCAGACGGAGAGGAAGACGTCACAGTGAAGGATGCAGCATGTAAACCGACGCAGCCGAAGCAGCAGAGATCACACGTTACCCAGAGAACGAACAGGCCGAGCCAAAATGGCGGCGTAGTCAAACAGAACGGCTCCTTGAGGAACCTGCCCTCGTCCTCCGTCGCCTCTTCCATCACAGACTCCCAGAGGCTGGCCAAATGTGACCTGCCCTCCACCCTCTCTCCGTCCTCCTCCCCTCCTCTCCAGCCCCCGCCGCTCTGCTGCCAGCACTGTCACTTCCACTCCACCCTGTGCTGTCCCTGCGGGCAGCCGGACTGCCCGCTCTTCCAGACTCCAGGCACAGGACCAGGACCCGGCTCCGTCCCCCACCCCGGGACCGCTCCATCCTGCCCCTGCTGCCTGTCTGCCTGCACATACTCTCACCCACATCCCCATCCTCCTCACCCATCCTCTCCTCTCTGTCTCCATCACCACCATCACCAGCGCTGGCAAGAGCACCTCCAGAACCAGACGCCTGGAAGCAGGTAGGGGGAGGAGACGTTCTTTGTGATGTTCTCAGCATCTGTCGAACATGGTGTACGTCGGGTTAGCTTTCTGGTGTCTCTCTGATCTGAAATTCAGCTAATAATGCTGCTTAAGAGTCTAAGGGCCCGTGTCCACATACCTGAGAGACAAAAATACCTGGAATATTATCGCCTAGGCCAGGAAAAAGAAAACGGGTGACATCACCAGCGCCTTTTCAGAAAAGTTGATTGATTTTTTTTTCAACTCGAAGTGCTCAGAGCGGCCGCACGAAAAAGGTGGCGGCTCGGAAAAAAGTAGCTGGGCTCTGTGCCTTTTTCTCTGGGCGGCTGCCTGCTGCTGCACATGCTGAAAGAAACGCTATGTGGCCTGTGGACACCACTGTTGTCTTAGTGTGGATCCATACGTGTGTCCTGTGTTTCTTTGCATACTAGCTCCAGCTCGACTGTGTGGATGTGTGTGGATGATTGTGTATTTATTGACCCCAGACATTTGATACCTGGCTTTTAAAAAACAGGTGAAGCTCCTCTATCATGCATCCATGACACACACTCACTGAGGTTTTGTCCTGTAGTTGAGGCTGGTGTTTGAAGGCCGGTTCACAGTAACACCGGCTCACATTTGTGTTTTCTGTGGTGATTTTTACAATTTTCTATGGCTTGTGTTCGCTCAACCCTCCTGGCTGTCGGGATACAAACAGCCAAAGCAAAGTTTATCCACGAGATGAGAGGAATGCTGCAAGTTTTTCTTCAGATTAAATGAAACGTGCATGCAAAGCACACTCATGTATACACACATGGCGACCATGCCTTCTCCAGTCGAAGCAGAATGTTAGCATTGAGCGCATTTGTTGGCAGGCGCCTTTTTCTTTTCCTCAAGTGATCCATATATAGTGAGTCGGCTCTTTCCCTTCCACTCCAAAACCACAGGCCCGCCACCGCATTTGAAACTGGAACCATTTAATGCCTCGCATGATCATTTGCATAATCCTATATTTACCATCACCGCAGAGAAGGGCAGGCAGGAGGTGAAAACTCTGCACAAGTAATTATTTACTCATGTCTGCTCCTCTTAATGGCAGCAGCTCGTTGTGGGGAGTCTGATTTGCATGAGACTTTATTTACAACGTGGAATTTTCCTCACTGAAATGAAGTCTTCCCTCGTCATTTTCATTAGTAGTCGGGACGTTGTGGGTGGCGCTGAAAGATAAGGTTTGTGTAGCCACAGCGGGGACTGACAACCAAACCTGGCGAGCACAAACTGAACCCTGGGTGGGCACAGACGGGCCGAACAGGATTGTGTCGCAGGCGTTAAGATGCAGTTTTCCCTCCTCCCTGCTCTCGGCTACTTTATATATTTTTTTCTTTCCCTCAGTTTTTCTCTCACTCTATTAACACTCTTTCTTTCTTTCTCCATGCCTCCCTCTCTCCTCTGTCTCTTGTTCCACGTCAGAATGCAGAGCAGATGTGGACGTATGCGTCTCTAATGTTGAACCACTCTCTTATTTACCAACCAGGTCCCTCTTGTTCTGCGATGACAGGTTTGAATTACAGGGCCTGGATTTGCTTCAAGACTGCATCCCCAAATTCCCCCTTCCCTGTACTGTGTGTGTGTGTGTGTGTGTGTGTGTGTGTGTGTGTCAGATGGTGAGATTAGACGTAGGAAACGATATACCTGCCTCAGTCGTATAGTTTTGCCCTGAACCCAGACGTTAACAAAAACCTTCAGACCTCGTCTCCCTTCTCCAGTCCTCCTCCCTGTGCTGAGAGCTGCTGGAGTTTGGTGGTAGTTAAATATAACTTGGAAATATAACACACACACACACACACACACACACACACACACACACACACACACACACACACCCTCCCTCCCGTGGACATAAACCAGGATCCTATATATTCCTAATAGCCTGGATAATTTGAGGGTATGGAGTCAGACAAGATGGTGTCAGATATCAGTATGATCTGCCTCTGGGCTGTGATCTGCCAGATTAGCCGAGGGATTACGTCTGTGATCACACACACACACACACACACACACACACAGATTGTAACATTAGCTCTTTGCGGAGACCTTTTTATGTGCGTTTCACAACAGGGGATTTTTATACCTCTGTTCTCGGCTTCACAAAACATTAATCCATGTAAAGATTAGCCCGTACTTTGTTTCCAAATGTTTCTATTTTGAGAATGATCAAAAGCCTTTAGTCTTTATCCTCATATGAATTAAACCAAATCTTTTGAAAAGGCAAGCACAACTCAGCAGTTTCTGCAGACCGGCTAAAGGAACAGATTCAGCCATCACTTGTTTATCGCTCTGTTTTTTTTCCCTCTCTCCGGGTCTGTTAAAAGTATTAGTTGGACCATGTCTGTGTCTTCGCTGTAAGATTATCTCTCACAGCCATTTTATGTGTATTATTTAAGATGGGATGGAAACAGTGTGTCCTTGGGATGTCAGCTGTTTGGCCCCGGGTCAGCTCAGTATGTGCCAGCAGGTTTAAAGGCTTCAGGTGAAAGCCTTTAAGCCACAGAGCAGCAGAAACACTGGACCCCACTTCCACACTGCTGCGTCTTTAGTGGTTACCAATGAGTTTTACCAATTAATGTGTGTCAGATTTTTATTGTAGCTTGTAAGTTCATCCGTTTTACACTTGAGTATTTGCGTTACAATTGTGAAACCAAGGCCAAAACTGTGACACGATGATCTACAGTCTCATCCACTGTTTGTTCCTGTCTCCCTCTCCTCCAGGGTCTATTCTCAGGCCTCTTCTTTAACATTTACATGCTCTACGTGACTCTGTCGCCACATGACTACAGTCCCTTACAATTACTAAATAAGTGCATCAAACAAATCAGTGAGTGGATGTGCCTGAATCTTCTACAGCTGAACCCCAAAAGAGAAGAAATTAACTTGAAACTAAAATGTGAATCTGAGACAATAAGATGCAGATCAAACCAGAACCAAGATAACAAACTAACAACAACAAAAAAGAGAGTTGTGAACTGAACCGCGTCTGAGAAATCGAGGTCATGACCAGGCCGTAACCAGCCTGTGAATCTGGAGACTTTTTCCATCGCTACACTTGAGTATGTGTGTAAAAGCATAAGTATCCACAAGTGAAGAAGAGTGAAGCACTAAGCACACAGTCTGAAAGTGTTAATCTGGAGTTTAGTGTGCACACTTACACCGTTGCTGCAGTTTCACGGCTTCACTCGGGCTCTGAGTGCACATTAAGAGGATGAACAACACAGATAATGTACCTGAGGTTCAGCTAACCTGCTTCTACCTCCACTCATGACCCTGCAACAGCCACCGCACAGCTCACTGACACTCAACCATCCGGGGTCACGTCACGTATTTAACCTACCTCCCCCCTCGCTCTCCGCTCTCCTGGAGCTAAATGTTTCGACCATTCTTCACAGATGCCTCTCGCAACAGCTCTTGTTGTTTGGCAACCACAAGTTTGGTTTAGATTCATGCCTTGTCAGATAGCAAGAATTCCTGCCTCTCACTCCCTCCTCTCAGGAAAAGGTCAGCTTTCATTATCTTGAGCAAGTTTGAATTTTGTAGTATTTGTAGGCGCCAGGTGGTTTGGTTGCTATAACACATGAGAAAAACTGTATGAAAACATGACAACTCCAAAGATCGGAGCAGTTCATCACGTGTACTTCTGCAGCTTTTTTATCAGTCGGACGGGTCTCAACATTTTTGTTGGACCATGTAAGTCTGCACAGTTCTGAGCATCATGAGCAGAACATTTCTCTTTTCCCCCTCCATCTCTCACTTTCTGTCGGACAGCTGCAAGCCTCAACCAGCGAGGGTTTGTCTGACTGTGATCGGTGTGCTCTGTACTTCAGGGTGTCAGCCTGACAAGGCTTTGCGCATTATCAACAGTAACAACTGTGTGCGAGTCCTTTGGCCAGTCTGGAACAAATAAGGCCCGCTGGTGCTTTTTTATGATCCATGTTACCTGGATACCTCGTTTAAAAGCTGTGGCTCAGCCTTGTATATTCTGAGTTTGCTGGGGGGAAATCTTCAGTCACTTATTATCTGTCTATCATTGAGTCTTAAAGGTCCCATATTGTGAAGTTGGGATTTCCATGTCTTTGATTATGATGTAAAGTATGAAGAAGCTCAGTCCACAAGAACATGACTTTAAATGTCTTAAGGTCTCTAAAGGTTCTGATGTCAGGACTGTACAGTCACCGTCCTCAGCCTGGCACCCTGCAAAACACACCGGCAGAGCGGATGCAGAAACACGGTGGGTGGTGCCTGCTGAGGGGCTGCTTAGGCCTGTGAGAGCTGACCAATCAGAGCAGACTGGGAGAGGGACCTTAAGCAGAGCAGAACCGGGTCATGCAGGGTTTTTAAACTGCACAAGGGCGTGAAAGTAAATCTTGTCAACTGCGCATCCACGCAGGATCAGCCCGGTAGTGACTGTACTCATAGAATCCAGGGTTACGATACTTAACCTTTATTTATAAAAGAGGCATTGCATCAGAAATATCAGGGACTGCTTTGTTTTTTAAAGATGACATTGAGACTAATGACCTGATTGTGCTCCACACATTATTAACTCTCCAAGACGCAGGAGAAAAGCCTTTAATAATCTTCTGTTAAAGATCATTAAGCACATGATGGTGTAGAGTAAGCAGGGCACAGTAATCAGAGATGCTTATTATGAGCGATGAACAAACAAACACTGTTGAGGGTACGACACTCTAAATGTAGCGCACAAACACACACAGTCACACACCTACACGTCTGTTTTGTGGCCCCTCGGGCGGTGAAAGTTCGCTGTGTTGAACAGTTGTGTTCACCTCGTGCATGCCTCCACACAGGACCAACAGAAGCAGGTCAAACAAAACCTCTTCTTACCTCTGGGGGGGAAACTATTCATCACCTGCTTTGACACCTAAAAATACTTTTACACTCACATTGTAGGATTTAGCAGAGCTCCTCAAAACAGATGAGTGTGCAGCCGCAGCAGAGGAAGCTGCGATGTGTCGCTGACTGCTCAGAGATCAGAGTGATACAACAGGGAATAAGAGAAAAGAGCGGTTATTATTCTGTCGATACAATTAGTTATTAAAGTATCAGACAAAGATGTGGAGGAAGGGGGGTTACTTCTCAAAGAGAGACACCTCAGCCGGTTGTAAAATGGTGATGATAACTGACCCTCGGGGCTCTTTACCTTCAGTTAATTTGCGACAAGAGAAACTAGCGATCTGGGTCTTTTAAACGCCTGCAGCCTTTTCTCTCATTCTCACTTTTTTATATGCAGAGCACATTCAGTTAATAGCCCATGTTACATGCTGTTAAACGCAACTGAAATTAGAAGATTGCATCAGAAAAAAGTGTGTGTGTGTGTGTGTGTGTGTGTGTGTGTGTGTGTGCATGTTGTGGCTCGTGGGGCTTGTGTTGTAAAGGCTCAGTGATGGATGGCTGAGATTTACTCACATCCTGCATGTCTAATACTCGCTTGTCCTGGAGGAGAACAAATGGAGCTACAAGGTTAGCCCGGGATAAAAGTACGCTGACGTTTCCAACGCAGAGCTAAGATATACGTGCATGACTTGACTATGATATGTTGCCTGTGTGTTGGTTTAAAGCAGAAAGCATGTGGTCGCTCTCCTTTCTGCAAATTAAAACATCATTTAAGATCTTTCCTTGAGGGGGACGGTTGAGTGATTTTTACATGTCATGCACCGGTGAGCGATTTTACTCCAGACTTCGAGCCTGGTCCGGAGGGACACTCGTATTTTATGGTCTATCTCAAGATCTGTTATCGAGTAACATCGGCTCTGCTCACAGTTTGGGTTCTGTGGGAGTGTAAGAAGACTGTGGTCTCCGGCATCATAGCGAGAAAGCCATTACAATAGCAAACTGAACTGGTTATAGTGGCCTCAAGTATAATTTCTGTCCAAATAACTGATAAATAAATGAGTATTGTATCCAGGAATGCACTCGTCCTCACCTGACTCTGTTTCCCTGGCAGCTTTCTTTCTTTCTTGTAGCCATTTTCATTTCTCAATGCGCCCCACTCATTCGTACAGTGTAGGTCCTGAGTGTGAAGCAAAGCCCACAGAGATAGCCGTCCCAGATCAGAGGCCCGTGCTGCCCCATCGAGCCGGATCAAAGCCCGATGTGTGAGCATGACGTCCTGACTTCTCATAAGCTGAGTGAGCAGCTAGCCGGGCCTCAGCTGGATGAAGACGGTCGCTGCTGCTGACTTTGAAGGGGATGAACTGCTACATGTGTGCAGACTGTGGCAAACTGTAGTTATGGTTGTGGAGCTTTATTTTCTCTGATCCATCTGAAGTGGACAGCATCAACAATATCAGTTATCAGTTATAAGCATCTTATTTTCAGGCTGCTGCAGGAAGCTCTAATACGCTGGTTTAAACTTTCGAGTCGTTTCATTTATGACCTAAATAACGTTGCAGTTGTCCAACACTGAACATCTGTCTGCTCGGCCTTTGACGGAGGTGAGGCTCAGTAGTTTTTCCTAAAACAGGAGCTGTTTGTTGTTGCGGCCGCAGCAGGCGCATGGATTAATAAGCGGACCGGTGCGAACAAGTCTTTACTCTTCTTCCAAATGAGCTGACCAAAAAAAACATGACCGGACTAAAATAATCTAACCGGCTCCACCACATGTATCAATTAGTGAGTGCGACAGAAACACAGTCAGCCTCTGAGCTACTGGCTCTCTGAACGCTGCTGTGGGAGTCCTCACATGTTTTGAGGGCATCCTGTATGTTTTCTGTTGCATGTGATATTTTCTGTGTTAATGAAACAATAGAACATTTTGTTCACAGATAATCGATGCTCCTTCTTTTTAATTAAATGCAGAGTGCAGGCGTGTCTGTTATGAAAAGGTTTTCATTTCTTCTTCTTCGCGTTCACATGAGTGTTTGATTGAATCAAACCGAACCAGCTGTCTGATGACGCACCTTTTTCTGTGCTTCTTCTTCCTCTTGTGCACTTTCTGAACCTCCACTTGGAATTTTCCAGACTCCAGCACTCGCCCTTCCCATCACCGACACACTGAGGGAGTAGACGGGACAGGTTTGACTCAGTTATCATCACTAAGGCTCCTGGCCTCAGGGCCTCGACAGGAGCCAGCTTTCTTAAAATCATACTGTTCGAAATATCCTCTAATATCATCTTCTATCCAATCTATTACCGTTGAAAGATGAGGCAGCACCAGGTGTCTTTACATCACCAGACAAACTTGGGATGTTGGGGAGGTTTGAGTGCTGACTTTTGGCTTTGGGGTCATTTTAAAGTTTACCTGTTCTCCAGCGGCATGATCAGTAGCCATATCATCTCTCAAATGAGAAATGTTGCCCTTGCCGAGGCATGCGTGCTTCTCTATTAATGCATGAAGCGCTGAGTTTACACAAACCTTTTTGTTAATAAGCGTCAGTGACTCATCTTGTTTTAATAAGGTGAACTGGCTCCAGAAGGGGAATTCTCTCTTTGCAGGAGAAAGATCCAAGTTTCTCCTCCCAGGCTGAAATAAACATGCTTTGTATCGGGAGAGGTGGGGTTCTGCTTCGGGTTGAGCCAAATGTCTCGCTGGACTGTAGTTTGTCTTCTTTGTTTGTGGTTTCCTTTCACATCGTGAATCCCTCTCCACGCTCGTCGTCTCTGTGTCTGCCTGACCTCTTTTTTAACGAGCAGTATGAACAGACACCTGTGGGAGGAAGCTGAATGGTCTCTGGTGCGGCGTCAGGTGAAAACCATTGGTTCCACCTCTGGAGGTCTTCGAGGAGGCCCCGCTGTTCTCACCGGCCACACACACCCGCTCAGAGCTGGCTTGCTTACAGTTGCAGTCAGCCATGCAGTGTGAGGTTGGCAGGTTGGGAAGGATTTCTGGATTCAGATTTTTCTGGCCCGGCACATTCAAACCTTGTGCAGCGCAGATCCCTGCTGGCACCTGTTGTAGACTAACCTTGTAGTAGAGAGTTGTACTAATCACATACATGGCTACAACTTTTATAACACAAGATCTGAAATGAGTTTTTTTTTCTTCACTTACAAAAGAAATCTCTTGCTCTGCGAAGATGTTTCACAATGTTTCTGTGCTCCACTCCCTTGCACCCCTCTGGGTTTGTGAGCTCAAAGTCATAAAGATGAGTGGAGGCGCAGCCATAATAAAGACGTCACACTGACTGACAGCTTGTAACTATTGGCTACAGTGCTGAAATCCCGCCTGTATGCCTGGAATTTGAGCGCCCTCGTATTTCACCTCCGAGAATTTAGGGGAATGGCAGGTGCAGCCGGCAGAGGCCACGCTCGCCGCTGGATCCGCCCACAAGACACGGAAACACATGGACGTCCAGCTTCACCGCCTCAGAACATGCATATAAGGAAGTTAATCGACAGAAAAATAAGCGGCAGCTGCTTTTAAAGCAAAATTGGCTGATTTTCTTTGTCTGATGTGATCATAAATTAATTATATGTTAGTTTTGGACTTGTGTTGACGTCACCTGTGGCTAAAGTAGTAGCAGGTGAAATGACTCTAACACACAGACGTATAATAAACACAACAGAAGTTTGACCTCACGGCGCTGCGTACACTTCTTCTGTGATAATGAGGGAAGAGTGTCCCCAGCTGACCTCCATTTAAACTTTGTGTTTAAACAGCTCAGGCCTGTTCCCGTGTTTATTGGAGGCCTGTTGGAAACATGATTCCCCGTGAATCACTCTGTGTTACTGCTGAAGATAATATACCTTCCATCCTCCAGCTTTCCTCTAACTTATTATCTCTGCTTTTGTTTCCTGTGACAGATTGTATATTCTCAGTTGTCACATTTTTCAGGTGAGAACGGGCTGAAGGAGTGTGCTGAGAAATTATTGAAGCCATTGGGAACCACAGCGTGTCCGATTTATAACCCTGTTCTGACTCTGGTCGGGTGTCTCTCTCATGTGCTGAGGTGTAGAGCTCAGAGTGTTTACACTGCTGGATTTTATGATTGTTTACAGAAGCGCTGCTCAACTAATTTCATCCTAATTCATTTTATTTAGACAAACACACACTTTCATGTGCTTCTTAAAAAGCCCCATGTGGACCTCAGTGTGTGCATGTGAATAATGGCGAAGGTAAAAAGTTCATTTTCAGACATTAGAGCTGTTTGTTGAGCTGTTTGTGCGTCACAAAGTGTTAACACTGTCGTGGTTGTATTCCCTTTGGGCCTATTTGATATTTACAGTCTTGTTAATGTCACCTCGGTGCACACGGAGACTCACTTTGGGGATTGTTAATATCCCTGTCAGTATTCTGCTTCAGCCATAAGAGTCTTTGTATAGACACACACACACACAGGCCTTCTGTCAGGCACAGCGCAGTGTTGTTCTGCCTAACTAGTCTCATGATGTCATTCAGAGGAGAGTGCTGGTCGCTTGGACCTATTTCATGGCTAGGTCGAGCCTCTAATTGTGTGCAGCGTTCCAGCGAGGCAGTAATCAGGCCGAGGCGGGCCCGGCAGCCCGACGTTTGACAGTAATTGCTCTTGCTCCGACTTGAAGGCCTTGTTCATGAAATATTTACCTGCCCGTCTGTTGACAGTTAACCCCCCTCCCCCCGTCTCTGAACCCTCACCCGCAACCCCCTCCGGCACACGTGCACAGTCCGGTACAATAACGCACACACACACACACACACACACACACACACACACACACACACACACACACAGACACTCGTGCACATTCATAGGCAAATACAGTCACATTCACTCAGATCAGAAAACTGCTCACCTCAACATCAAAACAGTCAAAATGAAAGTTTTTCAATATGATGACACCTCTGATGTTTGTTTGTTTGGTTGTTTGTTTGTTTAGTTGTTTGGGTCTGAACATTGTTTGGGACATCTAAGGACATAATTAAACAAAATATACAGCTCGTCGTTTTTTAAGATATTCTAATGCAGAATTGTTACTTATTATGCAAAAGCAGTGAGACAGAATATTTTAAGGTGGACAAAAAATATTGTTGTATACGTACATTTCCTCCCCTTACACACTTTTCTGAGTGATACACTTGTTTGATGCACTTAGAGCCACTAAACTCTTCAAGATCGGTCCGGTAAATCTTGTCCCACACTTCTGCTTCCGACAATATTTGTAACTTTTCTGAAACTGACGATCCAGCGATCAGCTCCTCTGTCAGCACCGATTGGCCCGTGTGCACACAAACACTTCACTGGGAGAGGCTGTCCAAAAGGGTCCGGCACCAACTCTTCTCCCTTTAGATGCGGTCAGACGACACTTTGACCTTAAAGGTCAAACTCAGCTCCCTCTGAAAACACCCTCTCTGACCACCATTTTGGATCACCTTGCAAAAATTCTCCACTGTCAGTGTGTAGGTCGTGTAAGCAGACCCACACATAAACACAGCTTAGCCTCGCACACACTCCACAGCCCCCAACTGCTTCTCTGTTTCCCCACTCTGTCAGCACAGTGCTGAGTGAGCGGCTGGCGGTCTGTGTTTACCTTATTAATTAGCCCAGTGATCCAGAAACACTCTCCCTCTGGTAAATAGAATAACACTGAAAGGTTAGTCAGGGCCGGGGGAGAGGGAGTGAAAATAAGAGCCGGGGCAGAAGCCGCGAGAGGGAGGAGGCAGAAAGGACGAGAGAGAGTCTGCGCTTTAAGTTTTCTTTCGAGGTGTCATGAGCGTCTGTGATCAGAGGGTCGGGGAGGAAACCCGACGCGGTGGGTTGTCATCCTGCTGAATTTAAAGCGTCTGTAACCATCAGTCAACACTACCTCTACACACCAACACCCCACCTCCCCCTCTGCCATTTTCTCTATACATTTATTTCCATGTGAATAAGGTCTGCTGTGTGTTGGTTTATGACCTTTGACAGACTGAGGCCAAAATAAAAGTCCCAACGTTGCCAAATCTGGATTTAATCTCCTAAAATCGTTACAAGAAAGGTCACCTGAGTTTTAAGAGAGCAGAAAGAGTTATTGCTGCTGGCTTGACGGATTTTTGATATATGTCATCTTCATCGCTAAAATTTCTGGGGGCCAAATGGCGGGGTTCAGGTATGCTGCGCTTTCGTCCAATTGGCTGAAATGGACTCAGATTGAAGCGCTGCAGACCAAAATTCAAAACAGACGCTCAGCAGACAAATAGATATGCCTGAAGGCGCTTTTATGAATCCATTCCAACTATTTCCAATAACTCGTCTCCTCCATTTTGGGCCATATCTGTGTCCTGAGGTCTGCAGTTCAAGGCCATACATGGAAAGACAAGAGACAGAGCAAAAGGAATTACATTAGCAATACAGAGTTTTCCCTTGGCTACTAGTTCAAAGACGGGGAAAAGGAAAATGTGGTTTTCATTAAGCATTGTTGGTTTAAACCGGGTCAAAGGTCACTTTGTAAGTTGAAGGGAAAGTCCAACTTACGGAAGAAGTCAGTAATATTATTATAATCAAGAATAATTTGATATTTGAGTTAGAATATCAAAAACAGACTCTCATCTACAACTCTGTCAAGTGGCATTTACATATTTATCACATTTGCAACAACAACAACAACAACGTCCAGACAGTTTTTCAACAACAACAACAACAACACAAACACTTGACATCTGGCTGTCATATTAAAGTGTCCAGTGAAGCCTTGAAAGGGATTTACAGCCTTCCTACCCTCCCCTCCCCCCGTGGAGTAAAATTCCTCTCCAATAGCTCCGGATCATTTGTGCGTCCCATTACCACTAATTATAACGTTCCCCACATGTTGCTCTGACGGGCGAGAATACAGCAGCAGCCTCTCCGGCCTTAAATCACAGCACTGATATCCCGAGTGCTAATAACATGATGGCTGCAGCAGCGAGCGACCACTGAACTCTCTGTGTCATCGTTGGGGGTAAATTAAGGGCAGATTTCACACAGTGGAGATGTGGATACAATCTGTGATGCACTGAGAAATACACTCAGCTGTTAGTTTGGGCTATTAAAGCAGAACGTTTATCTTTACAAATGTCTTTTCTGATGGGGTATGTCTGAAAATGTCCGTCTAATCCAAGGAGAGGCCCATCTGCTGCGTCTGCCCTTCGTCTGACGCGGAGTCGTCCGGGTGGTTATTGATGCCGTCTCAGTGAAGCGGACGCTCTCTTCTGTGATGCCCTTCATGTTTTTGGAGCTACCTTTGACAGGTGGCTTTAATGTATAGGGCTGAAACGATACATCAATCTGGATGGATATATTGATTCAGTGATCAACGATCCAACAGCATCGATGCAAAGTGAAAACATCAACATTCCGCCATCTTTAAGATACGCAATGATTTTGAAATTCCCACGTCTGTGTCACGTTTCCCTCCAGGCTCAGCTCCTTTCTAAACAGAGCTTTGTTTTTATCAAAGACATTTAAATGTCTGGAGTCACTGATAAAATGATATTTCCACTGAAGAGTTCAGTAGAAAAACTGTCAAATCATATTTTAGATTCTTTTTGTGAGTTGATATAAATGTAACTGATTGTGTTAAATGGACATAATCATCTCATATCGACATCGTATCGCAGCAGACTTTGTGATATCGGCAAATATCGTGTTGTGATGAAACTTGAGATTTACAGTCCTACTGAGATCTGCTGACATGAGCAAGACAGTGAGATTGCTTTTTAATACCAGTTGTAAATGAGAAGACATTTAAATCTTCTGGAGCTTCCTTTCAGGAAATAACAGTATCTCCTGGCACGTTGTCACTTCCCTCCCTCCTCCTGTATTCTCTCCACAAACACCAGTCCTCATATCCCCCCTGACGTCTTCAGCCTGTATCATTTATCTGCCACAGCCACGCTGTGATCAGGCGGCCATATCTGCTTCTCCTGCTTCCTCTCCCTCCCTCCTCTTCCCCTCCACCCGGGGCGTTTGCTGCTCCCGGCATACCGGACGCTCCCCACCGCTCCCAGGAGGAGCTGACGAGAAGTCCAGATAGGCCCCGAGTGTGTGTGTGTGTGTGTGTGTGTGTGTGTGTGTGTGTGTGTTGGTGTGTGTTTGGGTCCAACGTGCCAATTTCAGGAGGCCACATCACAGGAAACGAACCAGGAGAAACTCTGTCTGAAAAAGTCTCACTCACTTTGTGTTTCTGTTGTGACACGTCTCGTGTCGCTGCATGGGTTTAAGTTCAGATCAGATTGAAAGTTGTTGTTTTACAGTTATTTGGAGCATTTGGGGCTTTACTTTGGTTCGAGCTGACCTGAAACCCCCTTCAGATGTGGTTTGAGTTCATCAAGAAATCCTTCAGGGTCAGTGTGAGCCAGGCAGGAGTTTTCATGTCTGTTTCTGTCTTTAGTGTCAATGTATTTATTTTATAGTCTGCCTCAGTGGTCTGTGTGTGGCACATCTATGTCAGAAACACAAGCACTTTGTAAAAAAAGAGCCAGGAGCATTCTGATAAATTCACTGGAAAGTGGTTTTGACAGCCACGTCAGTTTTAATGTTTGCAGTGGTCCAGTACCCCAAGGTGTGCTGGGGGAGAAAAGACGAGGATTATGAAGAAAAGATGTCCACTCTTGCTCAAAAGTCTCTACAAATCTGTTTTTGATTGGCTGTTGCTTTGACTTCAAAATGTAAACCTGATTTATCTCCCTCTTTTTGTTTTTCAGCCCTCCAAGGCCCTTTCGATTCCCCAAAAGGTAAGACCTGCCAAAATCTGTTTCTTCTGTGTTGATGCTCTGGACTACAAAGCTCTCTCCTCCTCCTCCTCCCTTTATTCCTGTCATCCATCCATCACTGCTCCCGTGGAGCTGTCATTCCTCAGCAGTGAGTCATGAGAGTTATCGGCGGGAGTTGTGCGTCTCTCTCTCTGTACCTGGCCTCTGTTAACCAGCAACTTGGATCTCCTCATCTTTCCATTATACTGCAGTCTCAAACCTAATCCAGGACACTGTTTAATAAAGGATCAAGGCTTTTCCAGGGCTTTCAGAAAGGTTTAGAGGCAAAATCACAAGTGTTATGAGTATTGCTTAGGGATGGATACTCCGTGTACACAGCCACTAACACTATATCTAATCAAGCGAGGCCGAAATCAAGCACGCTTCAACTAATGTTTCCTTTTCCCTCTCATGGCCCCTTTTTTCATCCAAATGTAATTATTCATTAATTAAAAATTCATCTTTTTCTCAGTATTTCAAATGACTCATCAGATAAATGGGGATCAACAGGCTCACTGGCTCCGTTTGACTCTTAAGCTTAACTTTTAGTATTTTTGAGATGTAGTAAATTTTGAATGAGTAATAGTCTTGTTGTTTATCTTTCTACGTATATACGACGGGAGGCATGTCCTGGTTGTTACTAACTTAAAGTCTCCTCCTTGTCTCCAGCTATGCCGAGCTGATCGCTGATTGGCCGGTGGTGGTGCTGGGGGTGTGCACAGTGCTCATCGTGGTGTGTGCTCTCGTGGGCATCCTGGTGCCCGACCTGCCTGATTTTTCGGACCCTCTGCTGGTGAGTGCGACCCACCATCACTTCTTTCATAATAAACTCTCCTGAAAATTGAATTGTGAGGATGTGTGGTCAGTGGAGTCGGCTTCAGCTCGGAAGATTTAAAATGATAAAGGTCCAGTTTTATCAGAAAAAGATTTTCCATCACACGTGTGGAGAGCACCAGCACCTCCCCAGTGTTCTGTATGAATATCTTATTAGCTCCATTTGGTTTTTCCTTCAGTACTGAGCAGGTGTGGTTCTGTTTATGTGTCGGGAGTAATGTGGACAACCCAGATCACTGTGCACGAGATCCACTCTCAGATGTGTGATCCTGGTACGCCTCCATGAGCAACCATTCAATCCAGTATGAGCTCATAGAAGCAGTGTGATGGTGGGAGGACACATTGGTGTCTCAGATCATTGGTCTCATCCCCCGACAACTGTGATTGACATTTTCCAAATTCTTCTTCAAACAGACACGATATAAAGTGAAGTATAAGAGAGAAGAAGAAGATAATCCCACTGTTTTTATTATCAACACTTGTCTCTTTATTGTTTTTTTTCTTCCTAAAAGGGTTTTGAGCCACGGGGAACAGCCATTGGCCAGCGACTGGTCACATGGAACAACATGGTGAAGAATACGGGCTACAAAGCAACGCTGGCAAACTACCCCTTCAAATATGCTGATGAGCAGGCCAAAAAGTACACACACACCTCTTACACTACACACACATATATACTAACATACACTGACAACATGGTGTTCAAAAACCTCCCACTGATGTAGCTGCTCACAGAAAACGCTTCATTTTTTCACATTAATGGGGCAACAATCCAACGGCACTCAGCACCAACGCAGAAATACTGTTTTCTCACAATAGCAGCCCATATTATAATTATCCTTTCCCTCATTGAGGGGTCGAGGGGGAGTCGGGGTGGGAGACTGGAGTGGGAGGATGGGGGGAGGGCGGTGGAGGAGTTGAAGGATGCTGTTGACGGACATGCTGAAAAGTCTGAGTCCACTCTTGAGAGAAAAGGGGAGCAAAGTGGAGATCTGTCCATCCACAAGGTCGTCCACTGTGTGCTGTCAGTGGGAGGCTGTTCACTAATCAAGAGCAGGTCTTTGCATGTTTATGTTTTTCTGTCTCTAACTCTGACTTCACTTTTCTGGTCTTCATTCAAATCACTGCTCATATCTGATTGAAATCTGCAAAACCAGTATTGACGTTTAATGTAGTTTAAATCAAAGTTAGGCTTCTCCCAAACTACAAATTAAAGAGGTCATGTTGTGCTAATTCTCAGGTTCAAACTTTTATTTCGGCGTCCTAGTAGAAAAGGTTTACATACTTTAATCTTCAAAAAACACAGTGTCTTGAACGCTCCGTTTTAGCTACAGAGTGAGACACCTCACCTCTGTTCAATCTTTGGTGATAGTTGCGCATGCGCAGTACTTAACGGGCAGGATGAGCCAATCAGAGGCAGAGCAGGGCGGGTCGTGCCGAGCAAAGTAGTGTGATCTAAAATAACGTGGCTACAGCAGTAGTGACCGTTTGTCTGCTGACTGACTGGAGTGTAAATATTTTATAATAACTGTATAAAAATATATATTTATATAACGTCTGTTACACAGTGACACGCTGAAGTTACAGAAGTAAAGGCTCGACTCCAAACCAGCTGTTTCAGGCAGTGCAGGAGTGTTTTCTGGCGGAGAGGGTAACTATCTTTGAGAACAAAATGTTTCATAACACAATAAAGGAAAGGCAAGAACACAAAAAGCAGAATATGACCTCTTTAAGTCTCCCATCTGCCTTTTAACTGTTGCTCTGCCGTGTTACAATGACACCAAAATCATGCCTCAGACTTATATTTACGTATATTATATTTGCGACTGTATCTACGTGGTCAGAATTTCTCAAACTTGCAGCTTCACTCTGCAGATTAGAGAGTCTGTCCCTCCAGCTGCAGCCTGTGTCTTCCTCTCTGTCTCCTGCTGTGTCTGTGGCTGCCTTTGTCTTACCGTCCGTCTCCCTCCACACTCTGTCTGCAGATGTAATTGTGTACTTATGTGCGTACGGTGTACCGAGAGGCCTCTGCTGCTGTCAGCAAGCTTCCCCTGCCTCATCCCCTCCGTCTGTCAACCCCTCAGTCTCTCTCTGACAGCCACCTGATTACTCTGCCTTCTCGCTCGCTCGCTGGCATGTAGGCACTGCGCTACACTGCAGCATTATTCTTACAAAAAGTGCACACACACACACACACACACACACACACACACACACACACACATGCCAAAGACTTGTCTGCACATCACCCGCTCAGGCCCCCTGTTCAGTCAGAGCCATTATTATGATTATTATTATAATGACACTAGTGTGCTGGTACTGTAGTGAGTCATTCATCTGATTTCTGTTGGAACAGCAATTACTGCTGCTTATTTCATTACTAAGCATCAGATCTGCTTCCTTCACTTTGTATCATGCAGCCTCAGACACAACAACATCTCTGTTCACTGTTTGGTGATTTATATCTTTATGCAAACATGTCTTCCGTTATTCCTGACTGATTAGCAGCAGCACCATTTTCTTCTCCAGGGGTACAGTGTTTTGTTTTTATCTCCAGCCCTTGATCTTACAAATAATAATGACAATAAATAATCTTACAAAGTGCTGTAAAACTCAGAGAACAAAATAAATACAATTTAAAACAGACTTTGTACTAAATGCATCAGTCGATGCTCATTAAAGACTCATTAAGAAATGGTATCAGACTCAAACAGTGTCTGAAGATCTTGGTGTTTAGAGGAGCTCTGTGAAACTTCAGCTACTGTTGCTCTCTGTTAGCGGCGCAGAGATGATGCATAAAGTCAAATCCTCTGGACTGTCGTAGGAAATCTGACCCGAGTCCTTCACAAAGAAATCCACAGTCCATTAGCATTAAACGACTTGAAATCATCCACAGCCTCGCACAGGCAACCATGAGACGGGGAAGGTCGCATTTTTCACGTCACGTTACAAACCACTCACATATGACCAATATAAAAGTGATTAATACATGTAAATTGCCACTTTTCCACCTTTTGTCACCTCATTCTGAACACCAAAGTAATCACAGTGTTAATCTTTCATTGTTTTGCAGCCACCAGGAGCCGAGGTGGCCCGATGAGCACTTTGATCGAGACAAACGTCAAGCAGAGTGGGACTTCAGTAAAGAGTTCTTCTGTGACGTTCCAGGTGAGAGTTTGAATACAGTCATTACATAAGAATATAATGTTGGGCAACTTCAGATTAATCTCAGACACTGATATGATACAAAAACACATATAATGTATGTGAGAGGTAAGAGAAAACCAAACAGCTGGTACAGCTGCACATCTTCTACATAGCATCGGTAGGAGCTGATATCAGGCAGATGGTAGAGTTGTTTTGGTTTCATATTTCCTAACTTTTATTAATCCCGGAAAAATGGTTTTCCCATTCAAGTAATAAAACTCTCTCTGCAGGTGACAGTTACTCCAGACTGGTGTTCACATCAGCCGAGGGGAAGAACCTGTGGAGCATTCAGGCCATCAAATCTATGTGCAATCTGGACAACACAAGGGTACGTACAGCATGTGGGACAGCACGATCCTCTGCCACGGCCGAGACCGAAGATACTGAGACAGTGAGACAGAGTCAGAAGCGACTTCGATCACACATTCACCCAAAAGTCAAATGTGACTGAGCATTTTCATTGAAACTGAAAATTAGCGGTTGCTTTTTTAAACAAGTTTTACAGTTGAAACACGTAACTTGTTCTGTCTGTTCTAACTATGTATTTTTGTTTGTCTTTGTCCCCAGGTGCGTTCCCATCGGGACTACTGGAGTCTTTGTCAGCGCACTAACGATGCCTCCTGTTGTCCCAGCTGGACGCTTGGTAACTACATTGCCGTCCTCACCAACAGGTCGTCCTGCCAGAAGATCACAGAGCGTGATGTATCGCACACGCTCAAGATCCTGCGCTCATGTGCCAAGTACTACCACAATGGCACTCTGGCATCTGACTGCTGGGACATGGCCCTGCGACGGAAAGACCAGCTCAAGTGTGCCAGTGTGCCCCGGAAGTGCACCAAGTACAACGCTGTGTACCAGATCCTCCACTTCCTGGTGGACAAAGACTTCCTCAGTCCCAAGAGCCTGGAGTTTCCTCCACCTGTACTCAAGTACAGCATGCTCTTCTCCCCCACAGAGAAAGGAGAGTCTATGATGAACATTTATTTAGACAATTTTGAGAACTGGAACGCCTCAGACGGCATCACCACAGTTACAGGGATCGAGTTTGGCATCAAACACGACCTCTTTCAGGACTACCTCCTCACAGACACAGTGTATCCTGCCATAGCCATAGTGATCGTCCTGCTGGTCATGTGTGTGTACACACGCTCAGTTTTCATCACTCTGATGACGATAATAGCCATCATCAGCTCACTGATCGTGTCTTACTTTCTTTACCGAATGGTCTTCAACTTTGAGTTCTTCCCCTTCATGAACCTCACGGCCCTCATCATCCTGGTGGGCATCGGAGCAGACGACGCCTTTGTGCTTTGCGACGTGTGGAACTACACCAAGTTTGATAAGCCGCATGCTGAGCTGTCAGAGACGGTCAGTGTGACGCTACAACATGCTGCCTTGTCCATGTTTGTCACCAGCTTCACCACCGCTGCAGCTTTCTATGCCAATTACGTCAGCAACATCACCGCCATTCGCTGTTTTGGTGTCTACGCCGGTACTGCCATATTAGTGAACTATATTCTCATGGTGACTTGGCTTCCTGCTGTGGTGGTGCTACATGAACGCTACCTGCCTAATGTGTTCCCCTGCACCAAGCCCCCGCACCAGGAGGGAGGTGTCTGCACCCGGGTGTTCTGGGCAGGTCTTTGTCAGAAGGCCAGCAAATGCCTCTTTACTGTCTCTGAGGCGTCGAGGATCTTCTTTGAGAAGGTGCTGCCCTGCATAGTCATCAAACTGCGCTACCTCTGGCTCTTCTGGTTCCTCGCCATGACGGTGGGCGGGGCCTATGTGGTTTGTGTCAACCCAAAGATGAAGCTCCCGTCTCTGGAGCTGGCAGAGTTTCAGGTGTTCCGATCCTCGCACCCGTTCGAGCGCTACGACGCAGAGTACAAGAAGCTTTTCATGTTTGAGAGGGTTCATCACGGCGAGGAGCTCCACATGCCCATCACCATCATCTGGGGCGTGACACCTGTGGATAACGGGGACCCCTTGAATCCCAAAAACAAGGGAAAGCTGATGCTGGATAGCAGCTTCAACATCGCCAGTCCTGCAGCTCAGCTGTGGATCCTCAACTTCTGCCAGAAGCTCAGAAATCAGAGCTTCGTCTTTCAGTCGGAGGAGCAGGACTTCACCAGCTGCTTCATCGAGACATTCAAACAGGTGAGAACTACAAGTGTGCGAAGTATTTTCAAAAGATTAGTGAAAATTACCCACTAACCCTAATGCCGATGGCAAGTTGGGCAAGTTTCTTAGTCCCCAAAACATTTCTCATTAAAATACAAAGTTAGGACAGTTGAATGTTGAAGATGTATTTGTAAAGTATAATCACCGTTTATTTACCAGTGGATGGAGAACCAGGACTGTGAGGAGGCGTCGGTCTACCCCTGCTGCAGTCAGTCCACCTTCCCCTACAAGCAGGATGTCTTTGAGTTGTGCATCAAGAGAGCCATCATGGAGCTGGATCGGAGTACTAACTACCATCTGGATAGCAAGACCCCTGGACCTCGGTTCGACATCAACGACACCATCAGAGCCATAGTGTTAGAGTTTCAGAGCACCTACCTCTTCACGTTGGCCTATGAGAAGATGTACCAGTTCTACCGAGAGGTGGGTCACATTTCACGTTACAGCAAACACACCTGCACACAACCTGTCATAGGTTGTATTATTATTATTGTTTACTTTAGGGCTGATATTATATCGTTCTCGTGATATGAGACTGTACATCTTCTTATATTATGGATGTGTTGTCTTGACCTTGTTTTAAAGGCTGCATTACAGTAACTGCACCAATATGTTTGCTGCTCCTGCTAACATTGCTTGTGTTTGTGTTGTAGGTGGACACCTGGATCGCTGAGGAGTTGCGCTACGCCCCGGCAGGCCTGAGCCACGGCTGGTTCATCAGCAACCTGGAGTTCTACGACCTGCAGGACAGCCTGTCGGGTGGCACTCTGATAGCCATGGCGCTGTCGGTGGCTGTGGCTTTCAGTGTCATGCTCCTGACGACCTGGAATGTGATCATCAGTCTGTACGCCATCCTGTCAATCGCAGGGACCATATTCGTCACGGTGGGCTCCCTGGTGCTTCTGGGCTGGGAGCTCAACGTTTTGGAGTCTGTTACTATTTCCGTAGCAGTCGGGCTGTCTGTGGACTTCGCTGTCCACTATGGCGTGGCTTACCGGCTCGCCCCAGAGCCGGACCGTGAAGGAAAGGTGATTTTCTCCCTTAGCCGCATGGGCTCTGCTATCGCCATGGCGGCGCTGACCACCTTTGTTGCAGGGGCCATGATGATGCCCTCGACCGTGTTGGCCTACACTCAGCTCGGCACGTTCATGATGCTGATCATGTGCATCAGCTGGGCCTTTGCTACCTTCTTCTTTCAGTGCATGTGTCGCTGCCTGGGGCCCCAGGGCACCTGCGGCCAGATCCCTCTGCCCAAGAAGCTGCAGTGTCAGGTGTTCTCGGAGGTCACGTCCACGAGCCCCTCCTCTCAGGGGAAAGGCTCCGGCCTGGGGAAGTACCAGCTGGACGGCAGGGCTGGGGAGGCGGAGCACTATGAGTTGGAGCCGCTGGCGTCTGGTCAGAAGACTGAAGACAAACCCAGAGAGGAGCAGGAGGTGTGCACTCAGCTTTTTAATGGGATTCCTCCGCACCACCACTCCGGCCCTTATTCACACGTCCATTATAAGAGTAAGACTGAGGGTGGCAGGACCGGACCTGAGAACGGGCTTGTAGCCGCGCTCAGCACACCATCCAGGTGTCAGTACTCTCAGAACACTAACTGCACATGTGGGGACCCTCCTCCTCACCTGCCTCAGCAGTGGACCCCCCACTCCTGTGCTCAGCCTCCCCAGGACTCTCCTTCCTGCCCACCCACCCCTCAGCTCTTCCCCCTGTCAGGAAGCAGCCCGAGCAAGCAGAATGCAGCCCTGTTACCTGCGACCCTGGACCCAGTCTACACACACATGGAGTGCCGAATGCACTACATCCACTGCCCCCCTGTCCATTTCCACCACTGCTCCCAGGGAAGAGTGGTGGCCCCCAGGCAAGGACCTGCCCACAGCTGCCATCTCAGGAAGTGCATCCACGCTGCGAGCCTGCAGGCCGGTTCAGCCAGAGAGCAGAGGTCCACGAGCCCAGCTCCTGGTTCAGTCTCTGGCTCACAGCCCGGGGGACAAGAGGACGATCAGAAACATGAAACGAGGCCCTCGAGCCCTGCCAGTAGCCCGGCCCCAACGCAACCTCAGACTCGATGCCCCTCCCCCTCACCGGACTCACCGTACACAAACAGAGGAAGACAGACAGCAAAGCACGGTGAGCATTGTGGTGGTGATAATCACGTGTCCACCACGACCACAGATGCAACAACGCAAATGGATGCTTGTTGTAAAATCCCTGGTAACCAGGAGAAGCTGGACAGCGTTCCCGTCACACGGGAGGACAGTGTCAAAAAGTGCAAGCAGAACTCCAAAAGACAGCGGGCGTCCTCCGCCTCTCCAAAGAAGCTCTACTGTTTTAACAGGACGTTGAAAGTGAAGTGCAATTCAGCTTCAGAGTTTAACGTACCAAAAACTGAAACCAGCGTGCCTCCTATTGCAGTAAACACTAATCCCTCCTCTGAAAGCTTGTGTTGATGATAAATCCATATTTTAATGAGATCTTAATTCAGAACAAATGGCAGACGTCCAAAAAACAAGGAATGACGTGTACAGTGTATCTGCAGTCAGACGAGGTCTGTGACGAGTCTGTTGACCAAGTGCCTCAGCGTGTTTTCTTGGACCCGCTCACTTTATTCTGTTTACATGTTTCTTGTACTCACCACATTTTGTTTGATTTCACAGTGAAGCACGCACTGTTATTACAGCTACATCATTATGGGAAGTTATGGGAAGTTTCACACACACCTCAATGACATGTTGCGAACTGAAGTGTTGAATATACTCACACAGCAGCCGTTTGCACCAACGTCGAGTCGTACAGCATCTGTTTTGTGATATTGTGTGTGATTGTCTGTAAACGCTGTCAGATACGATTACATCAGCGGCGACGGTGGAAACGCGCCACGTTTACAAGCTGGTTCAAAGTCGTTACCTGACACTTCTCGTGTTTGTGGGAGCTCGTGTTAGATTCTGTGTGTTCAAGTCGCCACATGCCTCAGATATACTGTATGATTAAAATGTCTTTTTTATCACTACTGTCCTGCTTTGTGCTAATGTTTGCTCTGCTAATCACACACACACACACACACACACACACACACACACACACACACACACACACACAGGTCCATAAAATGAGACGAGGATGTATCTTTAATCACAGCAGTGTACACCTGTTTCATTGTCTCATAACTGCTGGCGCCTTCAGAGCTATCTGTTCCCTCTGACCCGAGGTCGTTGGCGGGCTTTATGCTCGTGTAGCCTCGACTTACACAAGTATAATAAAACTGCCGTTGTGTGCTTCATTTCATGCGTTACATCAACTGAAAACTTTAAGGCCTGCTGAGGCAGACGGCGCTGATTACAGGGAGACAACAGTCTGGCACAAGGCACTGAACAAACAACTCGCCTGCCATCGGCAGTTTGTCTAAAAAAATATAGATTTTAAATGAGTTGCTCTTTCATAACATTTCCAGAGAAGCACTGGAGCAAAATCTGCTGACTGCTGGTTTTCTCTTTGAAACGGGGCCTCTTCACGACTGCTTTGTATTACAGCCCAGATATTAAAGGAGCACAGCTATAATCAATATGTTCACAATCACAATGGATCCCATGATCACGTGTATCTGAAAGAAGTTGCTTGACGGACCTTTACTCCGTCTTTCAGCCTGTTGTTCGACTGTGCTGCTGTGTTTCAGTCTCATCCCGGTCATCGTAACATTTTGGGCAACAGCAAGACATTTTCAGCAAAACTGGTAAACACACTGCACACAGGCAAATGTAGCACCTAGCTCAGGAAGACAGTGTAGCGCTCAACGGTGAGAGAGACAGACGTTAGAAAAACAGGAACTACATCTTTCATCAGGTGTCTTGATGAAAGATGATGTGTCCTGTTGCCTTGTTTCACAGTGTGATGTTCATGTGTGCAGTATTAGCTCCACTTTACCTCATTGAGCCGTTCATCTAAACAGCTGACAGACGAAGACATAACAACACACCTGTTTCCTGCTATGACCCCTTCAGCTTACTCTCTCCTTATTTCCATCTGCAGCCAGGTGCAGAAACACCTGCTCCCCCCTCAGGTCAGTCGGGAAAAGAAGTTAGTAGGTTTCAGTGAGTTGTAGCTGTGCTTTGGGGACGACGCAGCTCATCCTGAAGCACAGATGAGTCTTTTTCACACTCGCAGATCTCGCATTTCGTGTTAATGTGTTATTATTCACAATAAATCCTAATTTCTGACCTAATCTTTCATCATGATCTTAAAGGACGTCTCAAATTCAGTGTTTTATCCCGTGTCGCAGGCGCTGCTCTGTGAGAAGTCATCAACAGGCGTTTAGTTTTCAACATGAAATGTGTTTCCACCTCAACCTTGGCTCAGAGTAGCAGCTGGAGACGGGATGGATGACGCTGCTCGAGCTTGAAAGAAGAGAGAAGGGAGGAAAAGTACCACCGGGCTGCTGGCTGGATCTTTCCTCTCATCCCCGTCATCACGGCCCTTAACCTCAAAACACACTTCCACAAACAAACAAGTCCCATAAAACACGTTACGTAAGTGAACCACCCACACTGGGCTCACTTGATGCTACGGTGTGGAAGGAGCGATCTTATTTTGGCTCACAGAGATCAGCTTGTGTTCCCCTCGGCCTCAGATTCCCCGCGGCCGCCTTTATTCTCCTCCTCTCGACCACTGCAGTGAAGATGGGTCCACTTCCCCCCCAGAGGATCCCTCCTCAGGCTTGTGTGAGCATCCCTGTAATTATATTTGCTTAAACAGAGGTCAAATATTAGCTGTGGCCGCGGGGCCGGGTTTATTACATTTCCCCGTGAGGGAGAATCTCAGAAGCATGTGTGTCTGTTCCGAGTCGATTCTGCAGGCCTGAAATAACTGAAGAGGCCGCTGAGCTGGAGAGTTTGTTTACAAGGCAAACATTTGCTTCCACTTTTCAAATTAGATTCTGGTGGAGCTGCTGGACCGGTCCAGATTTATGGACGCGAGGCAGGTTTCCCGTTTTTGTCGTTTGATCCGAAGGAGAGCCAGTCATTTTTTATCTATCAGAACCCAAACAGACAAAACCAGCAACAGAGAACCGACTGATTACTTAAACAATAACATGGAAGTTATAAAACTTTAAACCTTTTTCATTTTAAAACAGGAAACAGCTTTTTATTTTTTAAAACCACCAAAAAGATAATCAGAATAAATGTTTGAGTCAGTCTCTAATTTATCTTTCACTGGTCACACACTGAGGTGGGCGTGTCCACGCATGTCCAAGGCAGGGATTGGTCCAGGGTGTGTGTGTGTGTGTGTGTGTGTCCCACTCATGTTGTGGGGACCAGGATAATAGACCCGGTAATGTACATCATTAACTTTCACACTGAGCCTCAGTCTTTTCAGCCAGCTACCTGAAATTGAATTTCATCTTTGCACAGCTGTAGGTTTCTGAACATATTTAGCTTTGAAGGTGCCGTTTGTCTCACGCTCAACTGGTTTAAATAATGACGCTTGGCGCTTGGATGGCGGCCGACCCGTCCTACGGTCTCTACGTTTTTATTACAAATAGCACCAAAGAGGCCGGTGCTCAGCGTGCTTAGCCAACAGTGGTTCCAGTTACATTAGTGAGCTGCAGTGTCTCATGAGCACAAAGTCTGCGTACGACCAAAACTGTAAATGTGTTGAGGAAAACAGGAAATATTGTGCGTGAGAAAACTGAGAACATGAGCTCGTGAAAGACTGTGAGACTAAATTATATTGATTTATTAAGTATTGGTATTCAGTTATATTCTCCACAGAGAAGTTCACACTGAACGTTTCTTCATGTTGCAACATTCACGTTTGATAAACTTTCCATTCCTCTGTTGTCTCCGGTCAGGTTTACACAGAAAACCCACTTGGTTAGGGTTAGGGAAGCATCACGGGATGGATTAGATCGGGATGGTCCGGCTTGTGTCGCCGCAACAACAGCTGTAAATGTTCACAGGGCTCCTTAAAGACATTCGGTGGTGTGACTACACTGTAGTCCTGCAGCCTTGTTGGCTCGTCGGGACGCCCCCGATGAGAAAGGTGGCCGATAATCTTATAATGTGAACGTGATTTGCAACAAACAACTTTGTGGCTGCTACCAACAGCGTTTTCCAAGTCCAACACTGGTAAGAAATCCCAGGAAATTTTAAACAAGTGCACAATAGAGGAGGCCAGACAGATGTTAATGTTGCACTGCGTTCAGATTAATGGACTGTCCACAGTGTATAAGCAGCGGGAGCCTGCAGACGGGCTGTAATGTTCAGAACAGCTGGCTCATAAAGGCTGGGAGGATGCAGGCGGTGGGGCCAACAGGACGGAAGCTTTCCTCTGCCCAGTAGCTTCCTGTTTTCAGACGCACGGCTCAAATGAAAGGAAACCGGCTGACCTCAGACTCACTCTCATCTTACAGTCCGACACACCAACAGTGTTTCCAGAGATCGGATGGTTTGCAGTTGCTGTCATGATGAAATAGAGTCATTAACAGGAATCCTTGAATGTGACACACCCAGAGATTAGAAACAGTCTTGATGTGACGATCACTGAACTCTCAGCAGTGAAGGTGGGTTCTCACTGATCATCTGAGGCTGACGGGAAGGGTCAGTACACACAGCTGACACTCGCCATCTAGTGGTGAAGACGGTCAGTAAAAATACAAAGGGCTCCTTCATTTTACTCAGTCGGGCCCCTGGACCCCGTGCTTTCCTTCCATACGGTCTTTGGTTGATATCTTTTATATTAGATCTGAGGATTTGATTTTTAAAAACATGAAAACTGTCATACAGTCGTTCAAATAGAGGTTTACATGGGGTGGACGAGAACCACGGCAGAGATTAAGGTAGTTTAGAGACAAAAGATCCCAACGAATGTCGACTCATTCATCATTCGAATCAATAGGCCACAGTGTCAAGTGAGAGACCACTGTTCAAGACTGTGTTCAACAGGTTCTGATTAATATAAGTAGATATTTTGTGGATCGACTGTAAGTTTAGAGGGTTCTGGTTATTTTTCTTTGTGGGCGAAAAGGGAAGAAAGTTAAGTGAGGCAGGAATTCTTCGGGGTTCAGCGTTGATGTCAGTCAGCAGCAGCTGTAGGTCGTCAGTAGGGTTCTCATTACGAGCGACGTAATGAGAGTCTGGACGCAGACGACGCTGCGACATCATTCTGGTACTTTTGAAAAGCCTCCGCGACAACTTTCAGCTGACCCCCTAACCCTAACCCACAACGTCATCTTTTACTTCTGTTAACTGAGTGGTTTCTGTTCCTAAACCTAACCGGACCATAAGCGCAGCGTCGTCACATCATAAAACTGAAATGAAAGTTTTGGCACATCTGTAGTTTTGCAGAAATGTAAATCTCCAACTGGTGACTGAGCTTCAGTCAGCTGCTTCACATGTACCGCTTTTCTTTTTCAGGCTGGTATAAATATAATAACTGCTCATCAAACCATTTGGAAAAAAAAGGTTTATTTTGAGATTCTGGAAAATAATTTGTGCAAACAAACGTAACGTCGGGATTTGATTAATTCCAATAATAATAACAGTTATTTCTTTGTACAGTCGTGGAGTGCTGCTGCAAACACAGTAACAAAAGTATTTTACACAAGCAGAGTAGAATCAGCAGGTTGTGGCAGACGTATTAAATACTTTAATTATTAAATACTTTAATTATTAAATACTTTAATTAAAACGTAAATCAAAAAGCAAAAGGAGAACTTCTTCATCTTACTCAGGAGCCTGAGTACTAACTTCCTGGCAGAGCCTCACAGATACTCAGATGCCAACACCGATATTAAGATTTAAGAATGTGGATATATCTACATACAAAATGATTCCTCAAATGTGGTTATCAAACACTTGTGACAAATATATATTTAACAGTTAACAATAAACCTGATTGTCTGAATGGAAGTCAGTGCCCTGGAATAGTTAAGTACAGCATTAATTATCTCAGGCACCTTCTTCTGCATTATAATCATATCGACACGTAACGGACGACACATGCTGCGTCCTGGTGACACCAGCAGGGTGCAGCAGGTTTTCTAGATTAAAGCGGTCTCTCTTCAGCACACAGTCGGAGCTCACGCTGTAATTTCTCCGATGTTCTCGAGCTCGATGACGTCCTGATTCTCAGGTGGGACGTCAGGCTGTGCAAGCTAAGGTATGTCCTCTGCAAACTTTTTCACTTTGGTGTCTTTGAGCATTTGTGAGACGAGCCGCTCGTAAAACCACTCGAGGTCCTGAGGGTCCTCTGGCCAGGAGACGTACTCCTTCCTCTGGACGAACGTTCTGACTGCGTTGTACTTCATCAGCTGGTAGTGAGGCACCTTGAGTTACATGTCAGAGACACAGGTTGAACAGTTGATTATTTTAAGCACATTTCTACCCACACGTAGACGAAACTTAACAAACACAAACAAAAATGACATTTCTAAATACAACTTTTAGCAACTGCCAGAGAACGAATGAAAACAAAGAAATTCGGGAACCTCAACACACCTTTCCAACCACCAACATAATCAGGACATTTGTCAGCTCCTCCAGCATCCGGCCCTGTGCAAGACTGAACGCCTCCAAGCACCAACCGTCTGGAAAGAAGCACGACCCGATTAGTTTCTGTTGCCTCTGTAATATTTCAATGTATTATGTGACTCCTGTACCTTCAAGGAACTCCTTGGAGACGACGCACACCGTCTTCCTGCTGCCCCAGATGGCGTCTCTGATGTTGGAAATATGATCCATGCCTGGCAGGAAGTCTCTGGCCTCAAAACAACAGCGGAAGAGGTTCTCCTCTGAAAACTGGTTATCCAGCCTCTTCAGCAGAGCAGCCTCCACCCACCTGTAGTCACTGTTGCTAAAACAGAAGAAGGCGTCATACTGCACATCCTCCACAGGAGGAACCGGTTTCGGGCCTTCGAGAACCCGACCGACGATCTTTTTGTAGATGATGAATATGCGCCCTCGGAGATGAGCGTAAACAATCCCACTTATAATGACCATGACGATGACGAGAGCAGAGAAGATGAAGAGGGCAAACTTGAGCTCTTGGACGTCCTTTTCGTCGTCTTCCTCACACGGCGCGATGATCGTGGAGTAAATCAGCAGAGGAAGGTTATGGACAGCGGCTGGAAACTCACATCTGTACTCCTCAACTGGGCTCAGGAAGGTTGTATTTGTCACATTTAGCCACTGCAGGAAGCTCTCCAGGTGGCAATCGCAGTGGAACCGATTTAACGCAAGGTTGAGGAAGCTGAGAAACCGAAAAGTCGTGGGGTCTGGAGAGGCTAGGAAGTTGCTCGTGAGGTCAAGTCTTTTCAGACTGACTGGAAAGACGTCCGGCTGCAGATAGGTTAAGGCGTTAAAGGAGAGGTCGATGTCTATGATCGACCTCAGACCTCTGAAAATTCCTTCTGGGAGAGTCGCTAGTGAGTTAGAGCCTATATTTAAACCAAGCAGGTTCTCTAGATGATCAAACAGGTCAAGGCACATCCCCTGCATCCAAATCATCTGCAGGGAACTGTCATGGAGATCCAACACTTGCAAATTACTATTATAAGGTGCTGAAATGCTCAGACTTAGTGTGCACCACTTGATGAAGTTGCCGCCATAGAAGAATTTCTGGAGACGAATAAAATGAGATAAAACGACATAAACATCCTCCAAGTTTGTTAATCTGTTTTCTGAAACATCGACATAGATACTGTTGATGGCCAAGTCGGTGAGACTGTACAGTGAATTCAGCTTATTGTCGGCCAGAAGAAGATATTCTAAATTTGGCAACGACGCAGGAAACCCCAGGTCTCGGAGTGAGTTTCCTGTCAGATAAAAAGCTCGTAAAAAAGGGAGACCACTGAACACTTTGTATCCCAAAACACCGATGTGGTTGTAAGACAGGTCCAGCACCCTCAGGTCCGTCAGATTGGCGAATGTATCCGAACGTATTTGTCCGAGGAGGTTGGATGACAGGTTGAGCATTCGTAAATGTCCTTGAAGACCATCGAAGGCATTTCTTTGAATCTGATTGATTCTGTTTTTGGAAATGTCAATAATTCTTGCCACCTTTAGAGGTTTGAAAACAGCCCTCTGCAAAGCAAATATCCAACTACTAGACAGATTAAACTGGTCGACCGCACTGAGGCCCTCGAATGTACTTTCATCTGGATCAGGGAGGTTGTCGTGTGAAAAGCCTTTGCCCACATGTCCGGAGAATTTGAGATGAGTAATTGAAGTCCCCTCTATTGCTTTGAAGAATTGACGCGATGAGTTCAAGTTGAACCCATTGCTGGATAAGTCGAGGACCTCAAAGGTCATCCATTTAAAGGGGTTCCCGCAGCTTCCCCAGTCAAAATCTTTGCTATTCATGTTGTATAAGTGATTAGAGTTCAAGTTCAGGAGTTTGAAGTGTTTTCCCTGGAAACCAGCGAGATCGTCTTCACATAATCTTTCAATTGGATTCAATTTGAGGTTCAGCTCTTCGAAATGTGTGAGTGCAGAGAAGAACCGTCCAGGTCGGAGTCTCGCGATTCGGTTACCAAAGAGGTTGAGCATTTCTAGGGACACGAGCGGCTCCAGATAGCTTTCAGCCAATATGGAGTCTTTCAGGTTGCAATGATCCAAAAAGAGGTGCTGTAAATTGCTTAGTCCTTTAAATGCCCACGGCTCCAGCTGAAGGCCAACATTGTCTCCGAGGACCAGTCTTCTCAGATTTCTCTGCATGAGGAAAGAACCGTTCCTTATGACGAGCGGCACGTTCTGCTTTCCCAGATCTAACTGTAGCAGCTGGCCGTAGCTTCTGAGCGACGTGCTGTTGATTTCACTGATGTAATTCATCTCCAGGAAGAGGTGGGTGATGTCCGGAGGAAGAGCGGGAACCCAGTAGTGGCGCTGTGAGGCACAATCAGCTGCAAGGCCATACAAAGTGCATGATTGGTAGCATGTGGATACCTGCAGGTGGGAAGATTAGATTACGTCTGTAAACTGTAAAAATAAATGAATTGTTTGATATTTTAGGAAATCAGCTTATTTGCTTTCTTGCAGAGAGTTAGATGAGAGGATGGATACCAGAGACGTTATAAGAGAGGAGACGACCCACTTCAAGCATTTCACAACCACAGTTTCGATGGATCAGATGCGGCTGCAGACTTCACAGAATAACCAAGAAAGGTTCGACGATTCAAACGTTATTCAGACATTAAACTCGCATTTTGTTCAAGTTGTGTGGACGAACAGACGGCGGCACATCACACAACTCTGGAGCAGAAAGACGTCGGTGTCACGAAACCTTGAACATGGGTAGAAGAATAACCAGTGGTAGAAAGTGTCTCAGTCCTTGTTTTGGGGCAGAGTCTCCAAACTTTTTAAGCGGATTTTTATCAAATTTGTCCCATTTTGTCCTGGTTCTCTCCCCATTCATTCAGATAAAGTCCTGCCTGGTCGTGTTAATTTAACCGTGTCTCTCACGACTGTATGATGAATACTGCACTGGAGACAAAGACCGGATAGCTTAGCTTAGCATGAAGACTCAAAACAGCATTGTTTGTGTTTTGTTAATTCTGCTTGGCTGGTTTTGTTAGTGTCTGACGTGACCAGGCTAGCTAGCTGTTTCCCCCTGTCTTCTTATTTTGTGCTAAGCTAAGCTAAGCTAAGCTATCCGGCTGCTGGTGTTA
Organism: Pagrus pagrus; assembly: GCF_965226575.1. Classification (NCBI taxonomy): domain Eukaryota; kingdom Metazoa; phylum Chordata; class Actinopteri; order Spariformes; family Sparidae; genus Pagrus; species Pagrus pagrus. The sequence goes on along the minus strand of NC_140200.1, from coordinate 1,689,166 downwards.
GCTTTATATTTGCTAAACAAATAAGACGGTGGTATCAATCTTCTCAAATGACTCTCGCCAAGCAGGTGAATGAGCACATTTTAAATTTAACATTTTCTAAAACATCAAACTCTTTCTTGAATTCTCGTCTGATTCTCAGATTAGATTTACATTTCTAAACTTATTTTCTGGCTCCTGACTGTTCAGTTTAGGAAGAGAAGCACAACTGAGCAGCTCTGAGATCAATATCATTCACATACCTGCAGGTATAAACCAGCGACGACCAAGTGGAGAGCCGGTGTCCACATTCTGTCCTCGCTCTGACAAGATGTCCACACAGAAAGTCAACAGATGAGCAAAGCCTGAACCGTGACACTGTTTACTCAGCAGGTACATGGTTCACTGCTGCAGCCTCACTCACACCGGACCAGCTTCAATACTAACCCTCCTGTAAACAGCTGACATGTTTGCTGTGAGCTAATCAAACGTTTCATATCGCATCATGATTATTACTTCTGTTGCATCTGTCACTTTCTAGATGTTATTGGAGTTTACACCTTCAGATTTATTAAGAACAGTTTAAGGTTTACTTCACATTATTGTCACATTCAGTCCTGAGTGAACATTATAATATTTCCACTTTAATACAGAAACTCGTTCTACAGTCAGTTATTATATCGTTATCCCGACATCACTGTGGGCTCTTCCTTGTTTTAAAGGCTGATTTCAGTGAAGTGATGTCATTTTCCTGAAATCACCACGTTGTAGCGACTATTATTATAATATTATCCAACTTTAATATCTGAATAGCATGAACACCAGTAACAAAGGACTGGCTTTCATCAGGAGCAACAGTAAATCGGTTCAATTCAAAAATACTTTATTTATCCCTGCGGGGCAATTAAAGGGAAAGAAAGAAAAAAAAAAAACACGTCTCTTTAAACAAGGGGTTTGATAATCCTGACTTTAATTGTTTTTTTCTGTATCATTTATCTCTTGTTGACCTAAAACTGTGAAAATGCAAATAAAAGGGCCATTTCACAGTTTTTCTCACGTCCACATGAGACCAGGTCCAGGTCCAAAACCACTAAACTCAGACTCATCAGGTCTGGACTGTAAACCAGTTTCAGACCGGTTCACTCTATCATTAAATCTCATTTCATCTCCCCCATATTAATTACGTTTTCCAGTCCATGAACTGGCTGGAGGATGGCTGAACAGCGCCACCTACAGGCGGTGAGCCACTTAGGTTGGACTGTTGGAGCAGCTTTGGATCCGGACGCATCAGAACACAAACGTGTGTCTGCAGGATCCTCAGTGGACTCATGACTGAGCTGTGCCCCCCGAGCTCCGTCCTCACCACACGTTCACAGACTTTTCTGCACAATGAAGCTCCGTTTTACAGACCAGACACCGACACGTGAAGCGTCTTTACTGTTCCTCTCCACAGATGTCTGAGAGGTGAAGCTGGCAGATACAAAGGTGAGTCTTACCTGCAGGCTCTGTTCGGTGCCAGAGGTTCCTTGTGTGACGGACTCGGTCCTCCTGCAGACTGACACCGCTCCTGTCACTGCTCTGCAGAGTCCGACGCCTTCTCACGTCCCGTTTGTTTCCGTCTGCAGGCACTGAGGAGCGTTGCAACATCCCGAGTGAGCAAATGTCCTCATGTGGAGACAGCTTTCCTGAGTGTTGCGCAACGTCCTCATATTGTTCCGCTTCACTGGCATGAAGCCGGAACCAAGAGATTTCTGTGTGACCTGACGCAATAAATGGACCTGAGGGACGCCGAAGTAACAGCATCATAATGCTGCTTTGTGAAAAGCCTGAAGTCATGTTTCATCAGGTGCGTCGGCCAGACGACAGGCTGACGACTTTTAAAACGCTTGTTCCCTGAATGGAGCTCGGATCGATCAGAGCTGTGCTGAGACGTATTTCCAAAACTTACCAGGTAGCCCGTCCTTCTCACTCACTTTCCTCCAGGCAGCTCATTGATTATCCTGTCATTCATTCATTCATTCATTCATTCATTCATTCCACCTTTATTTAAATCTCTAAAAATCACTGAGGGCAATCACTCATGTTCAATGATGTCGAGAGCACAAATACAAATAAAAACAGAATAGGTGCAAAAATGTGATAACAAACAACAACAACAACAACAACAACAACAACAACAACACAACAGCGAATAAACAGAACGAGTACATTAAAATGATAACAGATAAGCAGAATCACAGGATACAAATAAAACAGGGAGAAAGTGCTTAAAATGATAAAAACTGCAGGCGAACACGACAAAACAAAGAAAACAGAGATACATGAAAGATAAATGTCAGACAACAAAGTAACAAAGGGCTCTCAGCAGTAAATATACAGAAGAAAGAATCAGACTTAAAAAGAACAACTCACTGTTTACTTTAAAGAAAAATCTACGTTTTTATAAATAATATAAAGTATACTGCTCATACTGTAGTGTACTGTGTCGTTTGGGGGAGTTTAACTAATTAACTGTGACTTTATGTAAATACATAATTTCCTTTGTGCTGTCGACATTATTGAACCGTACAGGAGTTAAATGATTGTTTTATTATTATAACTATTACTTATACTATAAGACGACCTGTCAGATGATCAGATGATTACAAACAGACCTAATGTTGATGTGATTTCTCCTTTTTGGCTGATAAAGAATAAAATGTGGATTCAACATCTTTGAAATAATTGAACTGAGGAGGAGGAGAACTCGTACGCAGTGAGTACTGCACTGTACAGTTTTGGGGGACTTGTACTTCATGTGAGTATTTTCATTTGCTGCCACTTTATACTTCCAGTAAGTATTGTACTTTTTTACTCCACTACATTTGTTTGATAACTTTAGTTACTAGTTACTCTGCAGATTACATTCTGCATCAGAGTCAAAGCAGCACATTTTAAAATTAATTTGTTTAATCAGCGATCAAATAAAAAAACACTAGTAAGTAATATTTGAACACAATAACTGAAGTACAGTGTAAACCCAGATTAAGTTTAAACTCGAGTTAATTATTCTTGTGTGTTTTGTGATCCACAGATAATTAACAGACTTCCCAGCATGCATTGTTACATGAGAGTAAAAACCCTCTGGAGACTTTTGTTTTTATAGTTTGAAGAACTCGATGTGTCGTTAACACGTTTCAATCAGGGCCGTAGCCAGGACTTAGAAATACTGAGGTCCTGCCCTCCACGTCCACGTCCTCCTCCTCCAGCTCCTCCTCCTCCTCCACCTCCTCCTCCTTCACCTCCACCTCCAGCTCCTCCTCCTCCTCCTCCTCCTCCTCCTCCTCCAGCTCCAGCTCCTCCAGCTCCACCTCCTCCTCCTCCCCCTCCTCCTCCACCTCCTCCTCCCTCACCTCCAGCTCCTCCTCCTCCTCCCCCTCCTCCTCCTCCTCCACCACCTCCTCCACCTCCAGCTCCTCCTCCTCCTCCTCCTCCTCCTCCTCCAGCTCCAGCTCCTCCAGCTCCTCCTCCTCCTCCTCCTCCTCCTCCAGCTCCAGCTCCTCCAGCTCCACCTCCTCCTCCTCCCCCTCCTCCTCCACCTCCTCCTCCCTCACCTCCAGCTCCTCCTCCTCCTCCCCCTCCTCCTCCTCCTCCACCACCTCCTCCACCTCCAGCTCCTCCTCCTCCTCCTCCTCCTCCTCCTCCTCCAGCTCCTCCTCCTCCTCCACCTCCTCCTCCTTCACCTCCACCTCCAGCTCCTCCTCCTCCTCCTCCTCCTCCTCCTCCTCCAGCTCCAGCTCCTCCAGCTCCACCTCCTCCTCCTCCCCCTCCTCCTCCACCTCCTCCTCCCTCACCTCCAGCTCCTCCTCCTCCTCCCCCTCCTCCACCTCCTCCTCCACCTCCTCCTCCAGCTCCTCCTCCACCTCCTCCCCCTCCTCCTCCACCTCCTCCTCCCTCACCTCCAGCTCCTCCTCCTCCTCCCCCTCCTCCTCCTCCTCCACCTCCTCCACCTCCAGCTCCTCCTCCTCCTCCTCCTCCTCCACCTCCACCTCCTCCACCTCCACCTCCACCTCCAGCTCCTCCTCCTCCTCCTCCACCTCCAGCTCCTCCTCCTCCTCCTCCTCCTCCACCTCCACCTCCCCCTCCTCCTCCACCTCCTCCTCCCTCACCTCCAGCTCCTCCTCCTCCTCCCCCTCCTCCTCCTCCTCCACCTCCTCCACCTCCAGCTCCTCCTCCTCCTCCTCCTCCTCCACCTCCACCTCCTCCACCTCCACCTCCACCTCCAGCTCCTCCTCCTCCTCCTCCTCCTCCACCTCCTCCACCTCCTCCTCCTCCACCTCCTCCTCCACCTCCATCCATCCATCAGGAACGTTTTGAAAACTACAGTATAAATCTGTTTCTCTGCATTTTGAAATAATATCAGTGCCAACAAATAGATGAAAACTGAAGATAAGTAACAAAAACGTCCAATTTTGACTTAAATTCATTAAAGTTATTTCTACAATAAAAATAACTTATTAACACTTTAAAATAATCATCATTAATAAATGGTAAATTTATAGATAATTAGATTTAGTGAAGTAATTTTACTGTTCAGAGACAATAAAAATGATTAATAAAACATGTATTAAGTAATTGTAAAGGTTAAAAACATCAGTTTCATCTCTGGCATCAAAATAATGTTTATAAATGAACTGCACAGTATTTATTAACCATTTACATTATTATGAACATCAGTCACAACTTTCCAATAAACAGCTGCTCATTAATAATTTATAAAGTATTTAATTGCTTGTTAACAGTTAAATTAAGTTTAATTAGCTATAAATATGCTGTTATTAATCATATAGAATAATTTATTTTAATGATATAACACATATAAAGTATTACTATATAAATATTTATGTATCAAGATATCAAAGATCCAGAAAAAATACGGAGGCGGTGACCTCTGACCTCTGTGACCTCTGTGACCTCTGTGGCAGCTACGGCCCTGACTTCAATAAGTCATGTTTGTTTTGTACAATGATAAAGACATTATAACATGATCATTATTATATTATTGAATCCAGAGTCACATCTGGTGTGAAAGTGGAATAATGTGTTTTTATCTGCGCTCACTGCAGTAAAGTAACTGAGCAGCTGAAGGTTTGTGTCGCCGTCAGCAGCCTGACGATCAGACATTAAAGGATCGTTCTGTGTAGTTTAATCTCACTTTATGTGCTGCTTCTTTAACTTAACATACTTATTTCTGTACAGCTTAGACTCCTGAAGAGAAACAATTAATGTGAACTAATGATGTTGAGTCAAAACTAAACATGTGAGCAGGAACGAGTCAACTCATCAGGATCCAAATGTCTCAGTTCGGTGGTTTGTCCACACGATGGCGCAGTCAGCGCGTCTGGAGCAACACAGCGACCACAAGAAGGAAACACACGTGTTCGTTCACATTTTTATCATTCAACACAAACTTTAAACAAACTTTTAACAAACTTTAAACAAACGTTTAACAAAGTTTACTCTAAAAAACAAAGTTCTTTGTCATGTTTTATTACATTGCATCTGTTGTATGTGAGTTGAAGTGTAGATGATCTTCATCCGTCAGAAAACTGTTAATACTTCTGCTGTGAGTGTAAAGTGACGTCACTGTCTTTATTGCTTCGCTGTTAAGTTTACATCCTTCCGAACCGTCCAATACAGTCTGTGAAGACCTGTCCTGTACATTCACATGTCGAGCTGCAGCCGTCTCTCTCCGGCGGGTTAAGTGTCACTCATCACGTGCCGTAGACTGTGCGCTTCGTCCTCCCGCGCCTTGAGCGCATCGGCGCTCTCCGTCTTCCCTCTGCCGCAGAGGATGTGATGCGCCAGGAACACCACCAGCGAAATGAAGAAGACGGTGCAGAGTATGATGCCCACCAGACCCCCCACGGACACCGCGGAGGGCTGCCTTGTCGGCTCTGCATATGGCACCGATGGTGTCCCGGGGGTGTCCGGCGTCGGGGTCGCTCCGGAGCCCTCCGACCCTGCGTCTGAGTCCGGGTCATCGTCGTTTTTTACGCATTTGAACTGGTTGACTAGTGTAAATCCCGGAGAGCACGAGCACAGGTAGCTGCCAAATGAGTTCTTACAACCTTGATCACAGTAAAAGAAAGCGCACTCGTCAATGTCAATGCAAACCATCGCATCCCCCCTCTCCTCCGCTATGTACCCCTCGGGGCAGTAGCACTGGAACCTGTCGTTCGGGTCGCACTCGGCGGGACATTCCTGTTTCCCGCAGTGAAGTTTACACTTATTCGGTGAGGTCGGATCCTCTTTGTATCCCTCATAGCAGGAGCACGTGTAGCTGCCAGCAGTGTTTGTGCAGATGTGCTCGCACGGAGCGGACATGCACTCGTCCTCGTCGACGCACAGGCCGCCGGTCATCTTGTATCCGTCCTCGCAGACGCACTGAAAGCCGCCGACGGTGTTGATGCACTTGAAGTTCTCTCCGGGACACTGCCGCTCGTCCGTGCAGTCGTTGAAGTCCACGCACGACCTGCCGTCCTTCGCCAGCTTAAAGCCGTGGTCACACACGCACGCCCAGGAGTCCCCCTTATTGTAGCAGGCGTGTGCGCAGCGCAGCGGCAGGCACGGGTCCTCTATGGCCACCTCGCAGGTGACTTTGTTTGCGGGGCTGACGCTCTGGCCCGGCGGGCAGTAGCAGGAGGGCTCCTTGTCGGGGTTTGTTGCGCATTTGTGCTCACACCCACCTTCGTGTATCTCGCAGCTCCAGGGCGCCTGCAGCCACTGCTCTGAGAAGCACACGTATTTACTCTCAGCTGGCATCCTGATGGCCGTGCTTCCAGGGGGCAAAGACAGCAGATCCTCCCCTCCGAACCCCATGGGGGTCCTGTAGGTCACAGTCTCGCCCTCTGCAGCCGCTAGACTTTTGCACGGATCACTGAAGCTGTGCTCACAGAGGAACCCGGCTGCAAGTTGGGCGCACGGTTCCCGGGCCCACTTAAAGTCGTTCACTTGGGAAACGGAGACGCAGCGACCAGAGGAGCAGCTGCTGTCGAAAGGTGCCGCCCAGTTGAAGAAGTCACTCTCGCTGTCTTTGGTGACCCACTCGAAGCCGTTCAGCGCGGCAGCAGCGTCAGGGCAGCCGGCTGTCAGATGTAAACCGATCCAGAACCGCCCCGTTAAGTTTCCCAGCAAGATATTAAGAATATCATGAGACACGGACGAGCGCACGGTCATTAAGTGTCCTCCAAGATCTCCACATTGACTCCGCGCGGTTTCATAATCGCTGGGATCCTGGAACACAGTGAAACACTCGTCCCCGATGCAGTAACCGTTACTCGGCTCCGTCCCGCCGGTTCTTCCCATCAGGAGAGTCAGCAACACGACACACAGTCCCGTGACAGCCTTCATGTTTCAGCCTCGGTCGTGTCCGTTTAGTCTGTTGGCTTATTTGTTGGAGAAAATGTTTTGCGCTTATTTATAACCCCCCAACTCCATGTTAGTGCCCCGGCAGAGGAAGGAAGCAGTTTAATCAGCCTCCAGAAAGTTGCTCCTCTGCAGGCGGACCACATCCCCAACAATTACGCTCGGCTCTTACGCACGAACGCACAGAAGCCGTGCGCACGCAAGGGGGCTATACCCAACGCCCCCTGCTCCACATCGCCCCTCCCTCACTCCCCTCTACACAAAGCACCAGTCTGAATAAGTCGTTTACACGTGATCACACTTTAAATCCAGTTAAAGGACATTTCCAACACATTTTCACTCGTTTCTGACAGAACTCGTTTCTTAAATAAGACAAAAAGGAGGTTAAGACTGTTTAGACAAAGATTTCTTCTTTATTAACCGTTGTAAGTGTTCAGCTTCACTTCCTCACACCTACTTCTCATTTATAGTTATTATTTTTTATGTTATGAATATTTCTCAGGTACTGTGACACCGACACACACGGTGATCACGCTTGTTCCAGCAGTGCACAGATGAAGGTATACAGTAGTATAAATACAGCAGAACGTATATAAATACATACAAGCCTTTTGTGGGTCGAACACAAACTATGCAGGTCGAGAAGAAGAAGAACCAAAATTTCACAGGAAGCATCAAAAGACAAAAACACAAAACTTGGTATGTCATAAACCAGTTACATAAAAATATGTGACGTGAAAACAGAGACCAAAAAACACATTAACGTCTCCGACTGAAGCGAGAGCTGCAGTCAGGCTGTTATACAGACGTGTGGCGGATCAGACTGAGGCGGATCAGACTGAGGCGGATCAGACTGAGGCGCATGTCGTAGCAGCAGTTTTACATTCATGTGTAGTTGAAAGCAGCGTGTTAGACAGGATCCTCATGCACGTGACAGCAGGAGGAGTGAGGAGCCAGGAGAGCGCCTCAGGATTATCAGTGAACACGGCGATCACATTACCTTTCTAATGTTCTACATTCACTACTGAGACGGTTCTGTCCGGTGTTATTAGCAAGAATTTGTTAGAATTAACTCGGCTCCCAAACCAGGCCCTGCAGAGTCACGAGTCAGCGTTTAAGAGGAACAGAGCTTCGACTTTGTTTCCAAAACTAAGTTGACGAACACACGAAACATTTCTGAATGTGGGTTTGTCACTTTGGGACGATGCGGGTCAGGTTCAGGCACATGACACTGACCCGCTGAGCCTGACAACACGCAGCCGGAGTTAATATGGATCAGAAACAGGGCCGAGCTCCCACTGAGGACACTGAGGTCATTACAACCAACAACTCTATATGATTATTTAATATTTATAGTCAATTAAATGTAATTTAATAGTGAATTGCTTTTAAATGCTTTATAAACTATTAATGAGCAGTTCTTTAGTGGGAAGTTGCAGTTGATGTTCATAATACAGTAAATGGTTAATAAATCATTATTTGGCCGGCCCTGATCAGAAACAGTTCCTATAGCAACCGATACATCCCAAAACAAACAGTGGTTTGCGTCAAAAGTAGATTTACATTATGTCATAAACCAAAAAAACTATGTAATTTAATTACATGAGCAAAGCATCAGTCACGGTGAGTCACTGTGGCTGCGTGACGCACAGGCCGACACACCAGCAGACACTGTGCAGCCAGAGTTTAAAGAGATGTTGACAAAAAAATACAAAAAATACCAAAAAAAATACAAAAAAATACAAAAAAACTATTTGAACTTTGTCGTTCGTCGTTCACAAATACAGTGTTTTTTACAACCATTATGTGGAATGTTACATTTCTCAGATGAGGAGACATTTTGTTTAACAGTGTGATTACAGTGAGATCAGTGTGATGACAGTGTGATTACAGTGAGATCACAGTGTGATTACAGTGTGATCACAGTGTGATTACAGTGAGATCAGTGTGATTACAGTGTGATCACAGTGTGATTACAGTGAGATCAGTGTGATGACAGTGAGATCACAGTGTGATCACAGTGTGATTACAGTGAGATCAGTGTGATGACAGTGTGATTACAGTGTGATAACAGTGAGATCACAGTGAGATCACAGTGTGATTACAGTGAGATCACAGTGTGATCACAGTGTGATTACAGTGAGATAACAGTGAGATAACAGTGTGATTACAGTGTGATCACAGTGTGATAACAGTGAGATCACAGTGAGATTACAGTGTGATCACAGTGTGATTACAGTGAGATCAGTGTGATGACAGTGTGATTACAGTGTGATAACAGTGAGATCACAGTGAGATCACAGTGTGATCACAGTGAGATCACAGTGTGATCACAGTGAGATCACAGTGAGATCAGTGTGATCACAGTGAGATCACAGTGTGATCACAGTGTCTTCCCTCCAGGCTCAGCTCCTTTCTAAACAGAGCTTTGTTTTTATTAAAGACGACAGATTGTTTCCATTTAAATGTCTGGAGCCACTGATAAAATAATATTTAAGTAATAAAACTGTCAAATCATATTTAAGTTGCTTTTTGTGAGTTGATATAAATGTAACTGATTGTGTTAAATGGACGATATCATCTCATATCGATCGCAGGCTCCTGTATTGAATCTAATCAACATGGTATCATGTAGACTTTGTGATATCGTTGCTTGGTCATGATCACCTACTTACTATAAAAGCCTTATATAATATTTATTCCTATAGCCATACAGTGTCTCTTCATTTGATCATTCGATACTTCACAGCATGTGATCGCTTGCAGCGTTTAAAGATAAACAGTTTCTCATTCAGACTGTCAGTGGATGAAGATCCCACACTGTATCTGATGTCTCTGAGCGGAGGAGCACGGTGACATGAGAAGAGGGTCAAAGGTGCGTGATTAAGGTATTTGTGAGTCATTCTTCAGCGATTTGTCGAAGGATAACCTCTTGTACGTCTCCGTGGACACCTGCTGCAGATGGAAAATATCAATATTTTGATGTTTGAAGGGGGAGAGCTCAAACCTGCCGCACCGTCTGAACAAGTTCAGGACCAGGAGGATCAGCCCGCCACACAACAGCCCGAACATGAAAATGCCCAGGGCGCTGCCGGCCTTGATGTAGGAAGGCACTGCGGCTGGGCTGGTGCTGACCTCTGTGGGGCGTAGAACAGCTGAGCCGGATCCCTCATAGTCGGTCACCGGCTCTTCAGTCGGTTCACACCTGAACCCTTTGTACAGCGTGTACCCCTCATTGCACAAACACCTGTGGCCACCCAAGAAGTTCTCACACATGTGATCACACTGCTCATACTCGCACTCATCTATGTCACTACACGTGGCTGTGTGGTTCACCATGTGCAGGATGTAACCATCGGGGCAGTTACACTGACGCATGTCTTCATTCTCATTCTCGGAGTTTTTGTCGCAGACGGCCGGACAGTCTCTCTCTGCGCAGTGCATCTTACACTTGGTGGGATCTTCGTCTGACACCCTGAAGCCCGCGTTGCACACACACTCATAAACACCGTTGGATTTGTTACAGTTCATGTGCTCACACTTGAGACAGATTGAAACGTCCACACACACTCCATCCTCCGGCTCGAAGCCCTCCCTGCAGCCGCACTGGAAGCTCCCCTGTGTGTTCTCACACTGCTCCCCCTCACCTGTGCACGCGTCCTCTTCACACTCATTCACGTCCACACAGCTCTTCCCGTCCTGCGCCAGTCTGTAGCCGTTGCGGCACTTGCACACATACGCGTCGCCCTCCCGTTGGCACTCTTGCGCGCAGTGGGCGCACGGACCTGCGTCGCAGGTGATCTTGTTGGGGTGGAGGGATTGTCCCGCGGGACAGACGCAGGTGTGTCGTTTGTTCCCTTCCGTCGAGATGCAACTGTGCTCACAGCCGCCATTCAGCACCTCACAGGCCCAGGGAGCCGTTGTCCAAAGCCTCGAGAAACACAAATGCCTCGAGTCCGGATATTTCCCGCCGTCCTTCTCGACTACAGCTATTGTTGCTTGTGGAAACGTTTCGGAATCCAAAACCTCGAAGCCCCCGTACGCCTGGTACTTCACCTGTGCGCCTCCAGCTGCCTGCAGGGGACTGCAAGGCGTCTCGAGTGTGTACTGGCACAGATATCCGTTCAGATTCTCACTGCACGGCCCCGACAACACCTCCGTGTTCTGCTCCGCCGTCACGGAGACGGAGGAGCAGTTTTGGAGACCTGCCGACGCCTCCTCCTCCGTCCTGCCGGCGCCGTGCAGCTCCAGCCAGAACCTCCCGCTGTGGCCGCGGGGCAGAGCCGCCAACATGTTCACCATGTCCGTCTCACTGTACGTGAATAACTGTCCAAGCGAGTTTTTGCAGCTTTCCTGTGCGCCTGCAAAGTCCTGGGGCTTCTGGAAAAGCGCAAAACATTGATTCCCGACGCAGTGTCCGTGCTGAGAGAGGACCACTTCCCCCAGCCCGCAGAGGAAAAGCGCGCAGAGAAGCAGTGCGTTTCTAACAGGAGCCATGATGTCGAAGTTAGGAAAGCTGCTGACGGGAGTTTGAACCTCTGTGCTCGACGATCCGAAGCTAATAAAGCGACTGGACGCTGACATAGTCCCATTTATAAAGGCCTCCGACTCTACTCTGGTTTTTTTGTTGCGTCGGGCAGGAGAGGAAGGAAGTCCCGGCGTGGCCAGCGGGTTAACCGGGCTGATTACTCAACCCCCCCGCGGTCCAAAGTCCTTATCTCAAAGCGAATGGCCCATCAAAGCACACACACACACACACACACGCACACACACACACACACACACACACACACACACACACACACACACACACGCGGGTACATGAACTTTTAATAAGAGGAGGATGAAGAAAAATCCGACAATCCTCCTGTGAGCGACCCTCCGTGACGCTCGTGTTAAAGTTTCAGGCCAATTTTGACTTAAATTCATTAAACTTATTTCTACAATAAAAACAACTTATTAACACTTTATAATAATCATCATTAATAAATGATACATTTATAGATACTTAGATTTAGTGAAGTAATTTCACTGTTCAGAGACAATAAAACAGTTCATAAAACATTTTTTAAGTAATTGTAAAGGTTAAAAACATCAGTTTCATCTCTGATGGCGTCAGAATAATGTTTATAAATGAACTGCACAGTATTTATTAACCATTTACAGTTTTATGAACATCAGTCACAACTGTCCAATAAACTGCTGCTCATTAATAGTTTATAAAGCATTGCTCAGTTAAATAAAGTTTGATTAACTTTAAATATGCTGTTATTAATCATACAGAATTGTTTAAATGATATAACACATATTATAATGTCTTACCATATAAATATATATATATATATATATATATATATATATATATATATATCAAGATACTAAAGATCCAGTGGTGCGGCCCTGAACGAGGTGATAATAAAAACTCTCAGAGGAAAATAAGGTCCCAGAACACTGTTTGAAGCTAGACAGGTGGCAGGGTCCGCCACATATAAACACAGTAAAACTATACAATGTGTTGTCCTTTAAAGTCAGTTTGAAAACAAAGATAGTTTGTTTATTTAGAAATAATTCAGCCAATGAGGATCTTTCTCTGCTCATTAACATTTCTTCACCTAAACTACAGACTGCTCCTTTAAAAAGTTAAGCACGACTTGAGCAGGACGATGTTTTTATTTATGTTTATCATTTATTTATCATTTATGTAAATGATGAAAGTAAAGTCAACATCCCAAAAGTGAAATGTTGCACTCTCTAATCCGTCACTCACAGTTTCTGCTCGTGTTGCAGATATTGTGTTAAAATATCCTTTTACTTTGGGAACGGTAAAAGTTACCAATAGGAAAAGTAACTTGAGTAAAAGTATCTGGTATCAAACATGGAGGGTAAAATGAAGTTGTCCGTCCACATGTATGTTTACACTGTGCGTCAGATGATTCACTGGCCCAGACAATCAGCAGCGCCGACAGTGCTGCTTTGGCTCTGATGCAACGTGTAATCTGCAAAGTAACAAGTAACTAAGTTATCAAATAAGTGTAGTCGAGTAAAAAGTACAGTTGCCTCCAAAATGTAAAAAGGAGTAGAAGTACCTCAGAAATACCTCAACGATTAGAGCACAAATATGGATCTTTGATTTGGAGGTTAAAGAGAAGAAATAGAGATGATCGAGATGACGTGTGACAGTTACAGTTACAGTCACAGTCACAGTTACAGTTACAACAGGATTTCACAGGTATCCCTGCTTATTAATAGACATTAACTATAAAAAGCTCTTCCAGGAGAGATGCTGACTCATGGATTCGGTAAAGTGGACCGACTTCCTCAGCACAGGATCAGAACTACACAGGTGGACACGTTGTCTAACTTCTCGTCAGTGTAAATCAGTCATCATGGAGAGCGTTCAGCATCTTCTCTCAGGGCAGAGTGGAGAGACGAGCTTCCTTCTGCTTCCCTCAGGGGGGAAAGTGACTCGACTTGGAAGAGGAAGTCAGAACAAGAGGTCTGGACACACTTCCTACGGCCGCCGAACACCACTGGATTAGATTTTCTCATTCCTCGAGCTGCCTGGTTTCCAGGCGGAGTCCCGGCTGAGTAGACCCGCAGGAATGTGATCACGTCCGATCGATCGACCCTCCAAAGTGACACAGAGTGACTCAGCGGCCCTGAGAGAAGAACCACATGTTTCCATGAAGTCGTAATCCCAAGGAAATCATTGTGTCAATGAGAATAAGCTGTCACCAAATTTGTATTCAGTGATCTGAAAACTGACGTATCGCTGAACACATCTATGGAAACGTGAGGAAGCACACAGATTCGTGGAGGTGGCGGCGCTCCTTGCTATTTCAGTGCCTCCTCATTTCCCTCAGAAACGAGGTGTGGTGATGTGGAACGGGGTGGAGGGGATGTGAGCGAGGCTGCGATCCTTTGTTCACGCCGGAGAAACAAAATAATCAGTTCAGTGTTTATATTTGAGGAATGAACATTTAATTTTTGAGATTCGGAGCTTTTCCAGGACGCCCAGCGGCGAGCGACATGGATCCGGTCCAGTACAGTGACACACACGGCTGTGTAATCTGAGTTCACGTCTCTCTGTGGTCTCCGTAAATATTTATTCTGGTATCCGTCTTTAATGCCCACAGTGATTTTACCGAGGGGAACATTCAAATCTCTTCTGATCGCTGTTTTGTTTCTTCAGAATCAGAGCCGGCTCCTTCCCGTCGTCGCTTTGACTGTTTTTTTTACAGTAAAAACACGTGAAGTGAGGCCGTCCGAGCCACTAACAACATTCACAGTGCGGTCTTGTTTTTCATTGGATGTTTGTGACGTTGCTTCATACTTCTGTTTAAATCTGACAAAGCGGCTTCGCCTTAACTGACCTACGAAGGTCTTTCTGGTGTCCGGCTGCCTGTGAAAGGTCGTATATGCCCGACTGACGTGTCGAGCACAACTTCTTGGAAGTCACAGCTCGAATGCAGTGGACATCTGCACAATGTAAACAGGAATGTAAGATTGAAAAAAATGATGACATCCTTCCAAAATGAAGATTCAAGATTCAAAGATGTATTTGTCGATTCTGCCACATGACAGGACACACAGAGGATCGTCTGTCGCAGAACAGATGAAAGATAAATATATATATAAAACAAGGCACAGTCAGCACTAAAATATATATACAACAAAGAATAAATATATATACAAATCATAATAACGTGGTAATTCACGTGCAACCAGCATTTTGTGTACCAAACCTCTGTGCCTTGTTAAATGAACTGACTTGACCTGTAAACATTTAGTTCCTCTCTGGATTAATTATTCCACATTGTGTTGAAGTGACGAGGGAAACCCCGACATCTTGTAACAAACATAAATGTGGATTATTTTTGAGTTCGGCTGATTTGCCCAAATCTGGATTTCCTGCCTTTTGTAAGTGACGGAGCCGGCGGGGAGTGGCAGACAGCTGTGCATCACATTACAGATGTCTTGTCGAGCTGAAATGATGAAATCAGGTTTAAGGAAGTTACGTTGTCATTCTCTGCATCCTGGTCCTCCTGCAGTTTATTTCACCAGAATGACTGTGTGTGTTGGAATCAACGTTGACCTGCAGGTTAACCAACAACGTGCCACCTTCACAGCGCCGGAGAGTCCAGAATGAGCGGGAAACTGTGGAGTTACTCTCTGAATGCAGTACAATACGTATTACTAGTTACCTTCATTTTAAAGTGATATATTACATTACAATATTACTTATTACACAACTTTTTAGTTACTTTCAACACAATGCCCAAATAACCAATCGCAGGAGGCCCTGTTGGATTTCACCAGCGTGCACACACTGTTTTCCTGACCTTCGCCCTGAAGTGACGTTTCTCTGTCCGTTTCACGGCAGCTGCCAACGACGTTAGCGTACGGCCAAGGACTGCAGAGAGTGTGAGAGAGCTGCTACCAGGCGAGGAGGAAACGGGAGGTTTTTCCATGTCCAAGGAGAGTGCAAGTTAATTTACCCATGGCCTCACACACACACACACACACGCACATGCACACACACAGGCACGACACTTTCGTTTATCACTCGCCCTGATCCACCCACACCCCGGGGAGTTGACTAAGCTCTGCTGCTATGTCATGGGTGGTGACGGTGGACACACACACACACACACACAGCACATGACCACCCAGGTGACCCTGCGTGCCACACACCGCCTCCAGGGAGCGGTTGGTCATTATATAAACACACACACGTACTAAAAAGTCTGTGAGTCTGTACAACTTATCAGTTTTCCTGAACAACCATATGTTTTTTTTAAGAGTCAGTTTTAAATCATTACCCTGGTTTTAGGTTGTGCGTCTTGATCACAGCTGTACGCCCAGGTAACCTTTATTTTCCATGTTCATGACATCTGCAGCAGCTCGTGTGTCTGGACTCAACAGCGCCGGAGCAGAACCTTTACTTAGTCTCATGCCCTGTTTCAGGATCACTCAGCTCTGTTTATAAATGTATAATAAGATCAAGATCATTTGAATTTGTTGAACATTTAAGCGAACGGTAACGCTAATAACCATCGATAACAAACGGTAAATGTGTGAGAGTTTTAGTTATTTCACTGCCAACAAACAAACAAAAGCTTTATAAATATTTATTAAGGATTGTTAAGGTTTATAAACATCAGTTACAACTTTATAATGACCATCCAAATAATGTCTATAGATGAACTACACAGTAAGTATCGAGGTCAAGCTGGAGCAATCATAAATGAAAAGTCCTATCAGCCAAATGAACCTTGTTAGAGTTACACATGAGCTTCATATTAACAGCATCACGTCTATATATTTGGTGGTGTCCTGAACAGAAAGTAAACTCTTCTACATTGTGTCGTTAAATACCTTTTTAGATTGACACAGAATTTAAGATCTTCAGAGACGAAGCTCAAACATGAACTGATGATTTTTATAAAAGGGTCACGCTCGTGTTAGCGGAAAATATAAACCAGCAAAATAAAGAGAATATGAATGCTGAGGTCACGTTGAAGATGAAACTGCAAAATCCATGATTTTTAATGTGATACTGCAGGATTTTTACAGATTAATAGATGATAATGGCAAATAAAATAACAACATTTAAAGTTATTATTCTAGGTGGTCGTTGACTGGGATTTACTGGCTACTTACTGTTACAATTAATACTGTGACATGTTTTCTTTGATGCCACTCTTCACATCAGTATTTCTAATATAATAATAATAATAATAATAATAACTTCTTGTTCTTTGAGCTCCTGAGTTGAAACTGTTCCCTGTTGGGTTTTAAATAAACATGCACAGTTCAACAACGTCGTCTCGACACAGTTAACAAACTGATGAGATCCCAGCTGTTCCTCCAAACACACTGCAGAGAGCTGGTGTTACAGAACAATGGTCATTTGTTTTTACGTGTACATAACAGTAATATTACTGGTCTTTCATCGGAACGTAGTCACAATGTCAGCAGGTCCCGCTCGTCATCGTTCTACAGAACTCAATGAATTCTGGCTTGGATCATTTTCAATATTGTCCATTCTTTAAAGACTTCCCCCATTTCTTCAGGTTTCATATTTTCATCCTTGACAGATCCCCGTGAGATTAACGGTTGCCAACTCTTGATTTCCAGCAGAGCGGGTTGCAACGAAGAACGTTGCCCATTTACAGCTCGTCGCTCGCTTGAGACGCCTTATTAGGTCAAAGCCACCAGAACTTCTCAGTGAACCTGTTTGTGGGGGCAGAGAGAAGTTTGTTGACGCTGAGATATCATCATGAGTCAACGTGGTGAACACATCCAGCACCTTCATCCTTCACTTTCAGTTGTGTTCGTGTCCACAGTTCAGTGTTCGCTCTGTGTCTGGGCGTCTCCTGACAGAAACATCTGACTCTTCAGCCACTAAACACTCAGTGCTTGCTACTGAATGGCACCATCGGATCAGAGAGAGAGAACGGTCAGTTTCTGGGTTTGGCGGCAAAACAACGACCTGAAACTGACACGATCGTACGATTATAAACACGTTATATCAGATAATATAGACAAATTATTATCAAGCACACAATCAGGGAAATTATTCTACTGCTTGCATTCTGGACGCACGTCCTGCCAACACTTTCTGCCATATGTCACTGATCTCCAGGCGGCAGTGATGCACCAAGACATGTCACAACACACAATCAAAGGAAGAGAAGAAGAAGAAGAAGAAGAAGAAGGAGAAGGAGGAGAAGAAGAAGAAGACAACAGGAAGCGATTAGTGATGTTTATTCTCAGATATCACCAGTACAGCTGGTGTGTAAAATGTTATTACCGTGCAGGAGGTCGGTGTTGACATCAGCGGTAAATCTGACTTATTTATTTAATGTGTCACGTCATTGTGGTTAATTTGATCGACTTTGGTTGATTGTTTTTTGTTATTGTCTAGTTAACTTTCAGTTCTAGTCTTTTTTTCCCTATTTAATTTCATATTATTTGAATCAGCCCTCATGTCTGCTTTTGTTCTGGGGTAGTGCAGTTTTTTTGTTTTGTTTTCTGTGATGTAATCTTTATTGAACATGTGTAATCCAGCCAAACATGAAGTTGTAAAAAAAGGAAGAAACATCCCTTCTTTTCTCTTCATCTTTTGTTAAAAGTGGAGGAAACGTATTTCTTCAGTCTGCTGCTGTCACAATCAGAGGTGTATGATTGGTACTGTTGTGACACATGAGACTTTTGTCTACTCTGATCCTGGAGTTACCGGTGCTGAGGCTTCTTAGAGGTCATACGAATTAAAAAACTGCCCAATAAACTGTTAAACTACTCAAACTATGAGGGAACAGCTCTCGTACATGAACTGAGCCTTGAAGTGGGTAAAGCTGACTTCTCCTCTGGGTAACTGCAGCCTGACGATGTTGAGGATCCCGTCATAAATATTTTGGCCTTCGGTCAAACCAGCCGATCTCAGTCATGCTTATGAAATTCTGGCAGTGTGTTCCTCGCCTTCCCTCTCTGACCCTCCTCGCTGACCTGTGAGGAACTCGCTGTGAGGATATTGTGTTTCACCATCTGAGACGCGCAGATAAATACTGCTCGTGAAAACCACGTCCTGTGCTGAGGTGCGGGGGGGAGGAAGGTAGATGCCCTCCCTCAATAGCAGGAAATGCCCCCTGGGGACTCCTGGGTAATATCACAGGCCTTCAGGTTAAACAAGCAAAATATATAACAACTTTGTCATTTTAACATCTTTGTTCTCTCACTTCCTGATCCACTCTGAACATGAACCACACTGAGGAGAGAGATTATAAACTGTGTTCATCTTCCTCTAGAAAGGTCAGTATTATGCAACAGTACTGATGAAAGTGAGATTATCGTCAGTTTGGCAGAAAAATAAAAAACAGATCGACCTATCAGGACAAAACTCTTGGTTGTTGTTTTTCTGACGCAGATGGATTTTACTGGCTGGGCAACAGAAGCTATGAAGGACATTTTGAGCTGAACACAGGAAATTATTGCATGACTCAGGCTTCCCTGTATAAATGCTTTGAAACCCGTCTAAGGTTGGTAATAAACTGTATGATAGTGAACTAAAACATCTTTATTTCCCATTAGAGACACGATTTTTAAAAACTTTCTGTCTTAGATAAACACAAGATAATATAACATAACATACAAAACATAACATACAAAACATCTGTACAAATATTAATGAATTTTCCAGGACAAAGACTGTCAGACAGCTGAACCACCCTGATGCCACTTTTAAACTCATTTCTTTGCAGAAAAAGTAAAAATGCCAAATCGTCTTTGCAAAATGACTCAACAAAAGCAGTAGCTCAGCGTTTCTTCTTCAGATTCCCGAGACTGCGGATCTCGACAGATTGATCGTGAGGAAAAATCCACCTCATTGTGTTTTGCAGAGCCACAAGCTGCCTCCCCTGTGCCTCTTCACAAACACTAGTAACACCAGCGTTTCCCCTCAGATTTCCTCCTCGCCCTGCCCCAGTCCCACCTGGATCACTGCTGCCCTGCGACGGATGAAACGTGGAGGGATGGACGGGAACGTCCCTCAACTGTTCCTCTGCAGTGAATAAGACTGCCCCCCCGAGGAGTAACGCTGGCACGCTGACAGAAATACTCTGAACTTCCTGTGACCCCAGAAACAAGAACAATCACTCCGGGCCCATGTGAGATGGGTGTAAGTACCAGTCTCTCTCTCACACACACACACACACACACACACACACACATTCATTTTATTACTGTCTGTCCCTTTACACACACTTTGTTGTGCACATGGAAACACTCAGGTCAGCGGACACATGATGTTTTCGTGCTGCTGGCTGGAGCAACATCACATGAAACAAACCAGGAGGATTAGATAGAGTTCAAAGTCCGTGATGGCCGACAGCGGCACATCTTAAAGACCTGATCGTACCCGATCAGTGCACATTAATAATGTTACTGACTTGGCTTCTTCCCCAGAGTCTCTGTTCTCGCTCGACTCGCAGGTTCCCATGGATTGTGGTTGGTCCTTCTCCTTCTTCTTCTTCTACTTCGTTTTCTCCTTCTTCTTCTTCCTTCGTCTTCTAGTATTATTGATATTCATATCTCAATTATTAAATCTGTTTCTACTGTTGGATCGTCTAGTTTAAAGAGCTATAAAGTGTTTTTGGCCCTATTACTCTCACACAGGATTATTATGCGGTCAATGGCGCCTGAATATTTCCTCAGAAAAACAAAAGTTAAGTCTGCGTTTTCTGTGATATTGTTATTACATTTGAACTTGGACCATGCAGGACTATGTGACGTGGACACATTGTGTTTTCCAGCTAAAAGGGCCAATTTTTGCATGAAACAATGTGGACGGGAAAAAAAATAGTTCAGTGTGTTCAAACTTGAATTAACGCCAGAAGCACTTCAAGTTACTGAAGGTCAGAATTGAAACGGACCTTTACTTTAGAGGAAGCGAGCTGTTCTCCATCCTCCCCCACTTTTTAAAATAAACTGACTCTTCCCATACTGCTCAGCTATTTGTGTAACCTTTGACCTTTCAGTGTCCGGCCCCGTGCTTACGTATGTGCATATAATATACAGGACTTATGAAATCCAGAGACGCAGGTCAACCTGCAGGGACTGAACTGAGAATCAGCAGCATCGTATCACAGTTTAACTGCTGGAAACGGTCTTACGCTTCACATGTGTGAGCTGTGAGCGTTCAGTGTGTGTGTGTGTGTGTGTGTGTGTCTTGAAGGTCTTGAACTAATCTACATAGGAATTCATGCATTTTTCCATCCATGACAGAGTTCAGGACGACGCCGTGGGTTGTGTCGTTGTGCGAGGCAGCGACACATCCTGTGCTCCACGACTTGGGCTGATGTACACACAGACATGCTGTAGGCACGACGTGGTGAGGGAGGACAAATACATTAATGTTTTTAGTGGGAAGTGACGGCTCGGCTTGGATCAGTCTCCCTGAAGTCATAGCTGAAGAACAATAACCTGCGGTGAAGTCAGTTGCTTGAACAGTTTCTTCAGGATTCGTTGCAGGAGCCCTCGGCGGGTGGAAATGAGAAGAGGCTGTGATTCCCTTTAATCTGAGCATTTGTGAGTCTGACCTGGTTTTCCCACACAGTGAGACCTCCCCTGTGTAAAACATCCTCCTCCCCGACGCTCTGACCTGTATGTGAGGTCACAGAGCGACGCTGGGAACGCTGCACTTTTTTTCTCGGTCTGGTTTTGTGGTATATTTTTTTCATGGCAGGAATTTCAGACAAATACGAGCAGCAGGAAGAAACCTGCAGCGCAGAGACTCCGGTCGAACGTCTTTCCTTCCAGCTGGATGATTTATCAAAAGGACTTTATATACCTGCATGCTACCTGCCTGCACACGTGGCTCTTTTGCCTCTAAAAAACATTCATGCAATCATTTTTTGGCATGTTCCTGTTTTGGTATTATGTGATTTCCTGTTTTATTTTGATAGTGTGCCCTCATGTGTCGTGTGTTGCTTTTCATTTCCTCCCGTTGTGTGAATTTCCTGCTCTTTTTCTGCGTCCACCTGTGTCATTAGTGAGTCAGCCGTCAGTCTGAGCTCCCTCATGTCGCCTGTCACATTCACACTTCTTCTTGTTTTTGGATTTATGGTTTTAGGATTATTCAGCGTTTGTTTAATAACGCTCCCTTCCGTTCTCTCACCTGCCTCCTCCTGAGTGTCTTGCATTTTTTATTTGCAATAAAGACGATTTTTATTTAGTAGATGTAACTGAATTCACTGCAGGACATCTTAATATCAAAAGGAATATAACCCTCCGTTACATACATGGGCACATACATGCATCCGAACCGCATCACATTTCAGAGATGCACTGAGCTTCTCCCTCTTTCTCTCTGTACACATTAATAATGTTACTGACTTCTTCTTCCCCAGAGTCTCTGTTGTCTCTCGTCTCGCAGGTTCCCATGGATTGTGGTTGGTCCTGCTCTTCTTCTTCTTCTTCTTCTTCTTCTTCTGCTCCTTCTTCATCTTTGTCTTCTTCTTCTTCTTCTTTTAATGTACAGTATTGTTTGTACTGGCTACTAAACTTCACTATACTGTCGACTTCCACGGCACCATCACCTTGACAGCTAATCATTTTTTATTAGGAGTATATTTTTTAAATAAATGTCAAGAAGAGACATTTGTTAAGTTACTTAATGAGTAGTATTGTATTTATTCATGTTAACAGACTGTTAGATAACATTACTACCTATTAGCATGGACCCCATGAGTAAATCATTACTAGACACGTTGGTCAACTGTGAATTAAATGTGTGTTCATGTTAATTACTGCATTAACTAATGTTAATTATTGATTACTGATCAAATTAATGCAGTAAATTATTCACATACATACACATACTCATTCAGATCATGTGAGTTATCGTAGGGAAAAGAAGACGACACAATAACAGTAACAAGGCGGCGTGACTCAACGTTGTACTCGTTTATTTTGGCACAGTTTGTGTTGTAAGCTGATAAAATGAGTGAACTCTTCCAAATAAAAAAATTCCTCCCAGTTCAAAGATGGCGGCATTAACGGTCAGTGGGCACGCTGAAGTGGAAATCTTGTGCAACAGCGTTGGCGCAGAGTGAAGTAAACCAGAATCAAAGCTGTGTTGAAACACCGCCGAGGGACTGATACGGCTGCAGCAGAGCGGTGAGGCTGCGCTGGAAACGTCACGATGTGATCCTGAGTGAAAGGAGCCTGAGATTTGACCCCAAAGATACTGTGTCGAGGTTCAAGATGAAAGAAGACCGTGTCAGCCTGTTGGACGTAAAGATATTATGAGCATTGTGAGAACTTTCATGGATCAATCAGCTTCATCTTTTCTCTTTTCTCCAGTGACAGAATAGAGAATTTTGTCTTGTTTTTTTTGTCCTTTTCTCTCTGAGCTTTTCAGCTCCTCTTTTACTTTTTGACCTTTTTTCTGATGTTGATGCTCGTCTCTAGATTATTAACGCAGCAGGCGGCAAGCAAAGCCATTGGTCAAACAAATTTCCCAGCATGCCTTCCTTTGTAACCAAATTAAATACATGGTGGAGATCCTCAGCCTAAACATAATTTTTGTATTTGTAATAAAACAGTTTTCGGACATTCCCACGGCCGAGGGCAAAATATAAATAGATAAAACAGGTTGTAACTCAAAACCAACTGTAACAGTGGCGTCCAACCAGGGAAAGTGGTATATGTAGCTGCTAGCTTGACAGTTTTAAAGAAAGGTTGATATATTTGGAGCTTTTAATTCGTTGATCGATGATAATAATTGGTAAAGAGCGTATCATCGGCCCAACAATGTGGCTGCCCGCTGGGATTTGTCCCGATGTGCCAGATTTCCAGTCCATGCACGGTAAATAGGTTCGACTTGATGACACACAGTGTCTGACCCTGAAGTTATACGCTACTAAATAACTGTGGCGCGGTGGAGTTTCACTCTGGTTGAACAGCAGTAAATTCTCAGCCCATATTTTTCCACTCAACACATCTGGAAAGAGGCGAGCAGCTCTCAGTATCAGCCCGGGGCAGCAGCTCGATGCTAATACTCATTTATGAACTGCTCTGATGTCGAGTTTAACTTCACAATCTGTCCTTCACAGTCGTTTGTGTTCTGCAGATTCATATTATTTTGTTTGTGTGTGTGATCACGGTCCAGGAGACGACATTGTGCTGGAACTGAAGCTGTCTCGAGTGCAGTGGGTGCAGTCGGACCTTCAGTACATGCTGAGTAATCGTGAGCATGTTGACGGCGTCGTGGCTGGGCGACGTTGACATTTCAGAGTTTCTGTTGATGTTCTGACTGAATATCTTGGACCTGCAGTAACTGTGAATAATATTGTTTCAATAAAAACGCAGTGCTGCTGAAATCAGCTACATGTGTGGCGTATTTCAAACTGTAAAGTTGTTTCAGCCTACATGCTGGTAAGTTGTCATGGCTTTCAGTGTTTGGTTCGGTTATTTCCTGCATTATTTTGTTCCCCATGTGTCATATTTGCTTCTCACTTCCCGTCTTCGTCTTCTTCCCGCCTGTTTCTGTGCACACCTGTGTTTCATTAGTTCATCAGTCCCAGTTTAGGTCATTGTTTTCCCTTTCTCTTGGTCAGTTGGTCGGTTTGTCCTCCTGGTGTCGGTTAGTCTGCGTTTCCTGTGTCAGCATCTGATCCTCGCGTGTCCTGTTTTTCATCGTCTTCTGCCAGATTTTTCTTTGCCTGCATTTTTGATTATTGGATTCCAGCTTTTCTTAATAAATCTCGCCTTTTTGTTTATTAAACCGCCTGTTTGGGTCCTCATCACACCAACAGTGGCTTATTTACACATCCAGCAGACACGAAGCAACGTTAGCATTCATTTGCTTTCCACTTTATGTGCAAGATACACATGATGCATAGCCCAAACTGTAACTGCCAAACAGTTATCACCTGACTTGTGGTTTATCCAGCTTTCCTTTCTCGAATCACATGTTAACAACACGAGTTACAAGCTGACACCTCATTTGACAGCAGACCTTCACTGTTCCTTTATTTCTTGCCAGCAGTCGAGCCTTTACATTCGCTTAATCCTCTATTAATTCACAACCTCTGTTTGAATGTGTGCCCCACGTCCTGGCCCACTCTCCTGCATTGTAAACACACTGGTTCCTGGTTGTGTTTCCTTCTATTCACATTTTTTGGGAGATTTGAGGGCTTCGGGAGAGCGAGGAGCCGAGGGTATGCAGGGCTTGGCTGGCGTAGACAGTGCTCAGCCTTTCTGGAAATGTTTATAGAGTAAACAGTAAGTCTGAACAGAGGAAGTGCCAACGACGAAAACTTATCTTTTAAATTAAGACTTGTGCTGATTGAATGTTGTTTTATTTTATCTCAACTCTACTACAGGAACTGTAGACGAAGGACAACCAGTCCTAAAAAAGAAAACTTGACATTATGAGTTCATCGCCTGTTTTCATGTGAACAAAGCAACACAGACTCAAGATCAGGAATGAGTAAGTTCGTTCAAACACTAACATATTTGAAGAGTTGTCTAACACATTTAGTTAAAAATATAAATGATTGTCTTTGTTGAAATGAAGACGCACATGCAGCAGCTGGATGCACTTGCTCTGTGTTGATGTTTGCGTGTTGAGTCATCAGTCTGACACAGACGTGCTGAGACGTTTTCATTTTCACGCTCATTTAACTCATCGCAGACACAGAAGGAAATAAAAAAAGTGGCTGTTGGTTTTAGTTCCTGAAAAAGTGCAGACTTAATGTCTTGACCTTTAAAATAGCAAAATGGCTCAAGGCAAAAGAAAGTGGATGAAAGAGAAAAAAACAAATAGATTGATAAGGTGGTCAATTATGTTCACTGTCGTAAAATCTTTCATATGCACCAGAATCTTTTTAATTTGAGGTCTGAACCAGAACTCTTGCCCGTAGCTGTCGCTCGGCCCAAAGCCAATTTCACTGCATAGTCATCTCCTCTCCTCACAGTCATCTTCTCCTGTCTGATGACGCTCCTGAAGCGTCAGCACTGAACTGACTCAAGTCAATTCTCAGTAATATTATAATTCTAAGTGATAATTAAACAAATACTCAGTTGAATAAACTCTGACCATCTTGCTGATCCATATACGGTTGTAGTATAAAATTACTGCCGCCAAAAGTTACGTTACTGTGTTATCTACTGAGAAAAGTAACGCGTTAGAGTACGTAAGAGTTACCAAAAATTACACTTCTCTGGACAAGATGTTGACGTTGTTGTCCTCAGAGGAATGACTTGTCTCCTTCAGATGTAGGTGGACAGCAGAGTCTGGACCTGAGGAGCAAAAATTACAGTCAAACCTCTGCGACTCGTTGCACGTGTCCAGACGGCGTGTAGCCGACTGGACATGAACCCTTGAATGTGTCGACTCTACAATCATGCTGTAGCTTCTGTACGGCCCAGTCAGTAACTCTGCAGCCTCATAACAGGAACGACAGACGCAGTATAACATTTACATCTTTATTCTGCTACAATCTGACGGTGAACTGACTGTACCAGACACAGGCTCTTATAGTATATGATGTTTAAAAATGAAACTAACGAACCTATAAACTATGAGTGTCAACACAGAAACGATAAAAGCACAAATATGATAAAAGTGCACAGGCGTTTTTTTCTCTTTTCAAAACACGTTCTCGTCCTCCTCGCCCAAAAATAAAATAATGGGAATATTTCCACAAAGCTGACGCTGTCCTCGCTACACTGAATTAGCTAGCTACTCGTGTGCACTGACACAACTGTAGGTTTACGTAACGTAACTTACGTACGTGGATATAATAGAAATCACGATAACGCATGAAGACGACGCGTGCAGCTGAGAGTAAATGAGCACTGGCTAGCAGCCGAACAGAGTTTGCTCAAAGACGTCGAACAGGAAGCTCCACGCTGACCTCGGTGACTCTCTGCTCCAGTGTCACAAGCGGTGTTATGAAATCTGATTCTGACATCACAGTGAACATTTTGGAGACATTGGTGGTTTCCATGACATCGTGTGATTAATGTGTGTATTAACATTATGATCTGAGACAACATTGCATCACTGTGGAAACTTCCGTGTCGCTTCAGTGGTGACCACAAAGTCCAGCTGTGTCGACGGTGACACTCGTCTGTCTCATCAGCTCCCTGATCATCAAATACAGCAGAAATATTCACAGTTACCTGGTTTTATTGGATTTTCTGAAAGCTGTAATATCCTGAGATATAGTGTACAGCGTACAGAGCAGCGTGTCAGCTCTTATCTGCCAAACGAGCACCTTATTATCACAGATGTTAAAGGAGCACTACGTAGTTTTGAGGTGGAAATTTTAATCAGAAGAGCTGAAACAAACTAAATTACTAGATTAATAAAAAGTAGTGACTGTGGGCTGCAGTGTGGACGGACAAGAAATGTTAAAACAAGTCACCCTTAAGGGAAACATAACACATTTTCTCTCAGAACACTTTGACTTTATTTTGGCAATATTATTACTTTATAATATTAGGAAACCAGTCCCGAAATCACAATTCTTTATTTTATTTTTGTTTTAACTGACAATGGTCCGATTCAGTACTCTGCTATAAAGTTTTCACAACATCCAACAGAGTATTTTCTTTGGAGAAGCAGAACATTTCCAGGTTTTCAAACATCTCATGTGACGAGTGATTAGTCGCATCATCAATATTGAGATTTCACTTGTGGGTCACAAAACTTTTCCATGTGTGTTGTGTTCTGCTGAAGTCGTCCGGGACAGTGAGCAGCGTTTGAGTTGGCGGCCTCGTCACCACCCTCCCCTTTTACAAAGCAGTGGAAAAAAGTGGAAACAAAACAATCTGCGAGAGGAGACGAGAAAGTCCCCAGAGTGAAAACGTTAACGGTCCAGCCTTTGGCGTCATCTGTGACCCGCTGCTTCTGTCTGGCTGCATCACCGTGTGTCAGTGAACGCAGCACGGGGAGAGAGTGTGAGTAAGTGGATGTGTGTGTGTGTGTGTGTGTGTGTGACTGTGCAATTCATTCGTCAGATATGTTGTATTAAAAAGAACAAGAGGAATTTATTATGACAGGCAAATTATTTGACGTCAATAACCATTTTTTGGGACGCACTTCCTTTTTACTCACAGGAGGAAAAGTCACTCTCGAGTGCTGCGTCTTCCTCTGGTCAGCTGATGATTAATTTACCTCTCAAGAATTAATGAAGACATAAAGTTCACTTTGTCACGAGGGATTGTGTCTGACCTCAGAATGAGAAGGAGTCAATTGAAGATATTTCGGGGAACATCTTTCTTTTGGGAAAGAAAATCCTGGGAAACCAGTTTACTGGCATCGAGCATGAGACTGTTCAGTTTCATGTCATCAAGTCAGAAGTAGTTTGAATTTATTTCTGTACTTTCTCAGCAACAAATGCACATGTGGAAAACCTGTCGAAGGACAAGCCCACCTTTATTACCAGTGGGTCTCATTTTCGTAGTTTTGGACAACATCTTTATCGGTTATGTTGACACACCGAATCCAAGTGAGTGCTGAGATCTTGGAACGAGGAACGTATCCGAAGAAATCCGATGGGACCGGTAGCAGCGGTCAGGTGGACAGCCAAGCTGTAAATAATCTGCAGTGTAGCAGAATGATCTAAAACTCCCCATGAGCCCGTTTACATGCACACTAACAGAGAGATCATTATCTGATTTATGGAGTTAACAGATTATTCAAGTGGTCATATAAACAGCATAATGTGATTATAGCTGTTATCGGATTATGAAAAATCCGATAAACACACGTAGTTTTCCTTCAATATTCTGTTTTATTTGGTGCACGTTTACGTTAATCTGGTGTCTTTTGTTCTTTTACATCAGCGCACATGTAAAAACGTAAAAGAAACCCGATGTTGTTAAAACGGATGCGTTTCTGCTCATAACGAGAAGGAGATTATATTTTGCGTGTTTGCAAACCTAACAGATCCCACATAATGAGCGCCCGAACGACCACGATGAGCGACGCCATGTTGACAGGATGTTTTTTAAAAAACAAAACAAAACAAACAGTTTCACTGTTTACGGCCCACCACTGAGTCCGGTTCTGCTCGGTTCTTCCTGTTAAAAGGCAGTTTTTTCTCGCCACTGACGCCGAGCGCTCGCTCACGGGGGAAACGTTGCGTCTCTGTTAATGAAATAATCAAGGAGCCGGTTTGGACCGGCTCCATTTGGAAAGTGTAATTGTCGTGAATTGGCGCAGTACAAATAAAGATGAACTGAATCACGTAAACCTGTTTTTTTCCATTATCGCATCACTAAAGTGATTGTAAACACTGCTGACGCACAATGCTTCAACATTAACGTTAACAGATGAGCTGCTGGTGAAAAGTTCGTTAGAACTGAGGGAATCTGAATTGTGAAATTTCCAAAGAAGCAGCTTCTCTAATCTGGAAAGGAAGACATCACACTTTTATCTGATGAGTAATGAACAGCCAACAGCCAAACACTTTGTCTTTATGCACAAATATAAGACTCTTACAGGCTGAAGGAACGTTAATGCAACATTATTAAAACCCAGTTGAACTCACAGGTGCCAGCATTGTGCTCCTCATCAGAGCTGAAACAATCGCCTCCCCTCGTTAAGTCCAGTCTGCCATTAATTTTCATGACCTACAGTAACAGCACTTCAGTCTTTCCATAAGAAATCTGTCATCGATCTCAGTGTTCTCGAGTATTTTTAGCCGGTCAGGTTCCACCTCGTCAACCGCTGCCTCTCCTGAGTGGCCTTGAGCCTTTTCCCCAAATGTGTGAGCCAGCGCTTGTTAAACAAAAAGTGACAATAATTTTTCAATGCTTGTTAGTCAACATATTCAAGGCCTTGGGAAACTGCCGTTCCCTGATGAGGTACCTGACTCTCGCAGTCGTACAGTACTTGGATATGTTTTTTATGAGCTGATGATTTGAGAGGAAAATGTGTCTTTGTCCAGACATCCCCTTTGGCAGGAGTATTGTTTGTGTCACCGTGGAGGCCATTTAATAGCTGCTGCAATGATATCATAATAAAATACATGCTGATATGCCAAGTCATAAATCCAGTAGACAGTCGCTGCAGTGCCAGGTGTATTCATAGATCCTCTCCTGCGCTGCTGGGGTGATTTAGTTCTTCCTACAACCAGGGACCATTGTTCCTGAAACCCCACAGACGTCAGCCTCTGGTTGTTTTTCACGGGCGTCTTTTGGGGAAACCGCAAGAACTTCATAATACGTTCACAACGAGGCAAACGACCAAAACAATCATCATTACTGTGGAAAACAGTCTCACGCTGAACTTGTGGAATAATCAGGTCTGAGTTGATCTGAAGTCAGAAACTCTCCACAGTGCAGCGTTTGGTTAATTGGCACAATGACTCTCCTTATAAAACCTCCCAGAACACCACAGCCTTGGAAGGAGCTGTGCTCGGTCTCTGGACCGGCCTGAAGTCAAAGTTGAACCGACTCCCAGCGTAACCATCCAGAAACAAAGAGCTCAATCAGAGCAGCGATTTAAAGACGGATTATTCAAACATCTTCTTTAAAAGCTACGTCTCAGTGACGTGAGCCGGACTTTAACTGAAGATACGTGGAGGTTCTGTTACGTCCGTGTTCATGTCCTGGTGCAGGCTCACAGTTACGCTCAGTTGTAGTCTGAACAATGACAGTTTAAAGGAGCGTTTATGGTCGGCACATTCGGCATCTGCTGCGTGATCCAGCAGCCTTTAACCAGCTAATGACACGCTCGTTTAAGTGTGTGTGTAGGATCTTTGTGTCTGTTGGCACAATTGGATTATAACCTTCATAATTATGTTTTTATTGGTATATAATGATCTCAAAGAGCCAAACACTGGGCCTGTTGTGTTTTTCACAGTGTCCGCTGTAACAGAGAGGAGAAGAGGAGTGTTCATGTGGTTGCAGTCTGCAGCCTCACTGACAGATTCAGCTAAATCCTGCACACTGGTCCTTTAAAAGGCTGCTCCCCTTATAATACGAGCATGTGGCCTGTACTGTACTTGCTAAGTTTCATCACGATACGATATCATATCGATTCTTTGGACGACGATACGATATTTGCAGATTTCACAAACTCTCTAAAAAGGACAGACAGTGACACAGAAGTGCCATGGGAATTTCAATATTAACGATGGCGGCGATATGAATTGATGTTTTCACTTTGTGTTGACGCTATTGGATCGTTAATCATTACATCGATTTATTGATCCGGATCGATGTAAAATGCCTTAAAATGTCTTCAGCGAAGGGTTGCTCCAGATATGTGGTTCATAATAACTGAACGCTGCTTCTCCATGTTTAGTTTGGACTCCAGGAACTGAAAGCAGACCTGAACCTGACGAGCTCAGAGGTCTGGATGGTCCAGAACGTAGCAGCAGATCAGAAATGTATTTTAAACCTAAACCATTCAGTGCTTTATAAACCAACAGCGGGATGTTGAAATCTTCTTTGACAGACAGGAAGCCGGTGTAAAGATGTAAGAACTACTCTTTTGGTTCTTGTTAGGACTCGGCTCAACTTGGCGGAGTGAAAGTGGTGATGGAAAAATGGCATCGCAGTGACGAAAATAATCATTTCCAGCTTATTGTTTTGGCTTTATTGTGCATAACTTTATGGCTTTGTTCGCTCTCAAACTACTTGCCGGATGCAGCAGGCGTTTATTCTCAGTGAGAAGGTTCTTATAAACACTTTTCACGACAGCTGTCGAGCACAAGATGGCAGATAGACAAAGTTAGCAACTAGCCGGTGAACAAATGGAGCAGTTAGTAGCTGAAGACTGATGCTTTCTCGAGGTCTTGCTAGAGACCAAAACAGCTAAAAAGGAGAGTGAATATCGGACTTCACCTCATAAAATGGCCGGATGAATGCTAATGTTGCTCTCGGTCTGCTGGGTGTATAAATAGGCAACTGCTGGCTGACATGCTAACCATCACTTTACAAGCTGATAATATGTCGGTGTTATGTACCAATTAATGCAATCGTGACAAATGCTAACTTTAAACCTCTAATATCAGATTTTCTGGCCGCTCGGTGGCAGCTGGAACCAGTTGTGAACACAATATTAACATTTGGGTCGATGTGGTTAACTCGTTAGCAGAATGATGCCATGAGAGCAGAGAGAGTGAAGCCAAACACTGAGCTGAAACTCGCTACAGGCCTGAAGCTTCATGAAGCCGGGGGAGAGAGATCAGAGAGAGACCTCGTTCACATTGTTATTTGATACATTACGATCAAGATATGTTATATAGCTGCACCTTATGTGCTCACTTATATACATTGTCTACATTTACATACATTTACATGGATGTTGACATGTGACTTGTCCTTGAGCCGACACGCACTGAACTCGTGGCACGATGAGAACAGGGTGAAGCACAGGAGGAACATTTTGCTAACTGGTTTATTCAAGACAACCGCAGTCGAGTGCACGATGCCAAAAGTTCATGTAAACAGCTTAACCTCAATGAGACCTTAACTGGAGTGTGTCCAACGGTCAGTGTGTTCATGTGAATACAGTCCTGATGGCTATAAGGATTATAAATAGCTGGAGTTTTCGAACTTTCCAATAAAATTGGTTCATTTTCCCTTCTGTTTCTTACCGTTTCCCATATTTATTGGCAAAGATTAATGAGATTTGTGAGTACTGAACATTCAGTACGAGCGTGACATTCGCAGCAGCTGTGGTCTGTGTGCTCTGACATGATGTCTGCAGAGAGAGGAGAGGAGAGAGAAACAAAGAGGACGGAAAAAGTTAGACAGAAGGTCCGTAATGCTGCTGTAAACACCAGTCAGTCCTCTTCATCCTGTCTTCATTTCTCAATTTTCAGCTGGATATGTTGTTCCCTGTTTTTCTGGGAGACCCGGCCAGAAACAAAACATGTGAGAAATCAAGTCTCCACGGTTGAGTCTCATTTTCTGGGGCGTGGGCCTATAGCATGAGCCCTGACCAGTGGAGCAAACCAGAGGAGGATTTTCAGTAGCACAATAAACACTGTAGACATGCCAAAGCCCTCGCTGACTTATAGTTGTGCAACAGGCAGAGTAACTTCATCCAGACTGTTGTTTTTACCCTGCACATTTCTGCCTCCTCCTTGTTAAATAACACCGCCACATGGTTAAAATCGCTGGAGTCCGGCCTTGATTGTACTTCATAATTCAGGCAGAGGGGCAGCGTGCATACCTTGAAATCCAGCCCTGAGGAACGAGCTGAGAATGTGCTGAAGATGTTTTCTCTGCTCATTTCTGAAATATCTCACATCGCAGTGACATGAAACAATCGACAGGCAACGATATCAGAGAAGAAAATCAAGAATTGCATCTAAAATGCTCACAAACTGTCTGTAATCGAATCAGTCAGTTAGAAAAACAAAACCTCATTAAACAAATCATGTCTCATCCCCGTGATCAGCAGTCTCCAGCGCTGGCCTGGTGTCAGTGCATTCACCAGAATTATTCATGGAGTGATAATTAATCCTCAACCGAAGCTCTTAATCACTGCGAGCATTCCTTCACGTTGGCTCTGCCTCCGTGGACAGAAATAATTCAGGAACTCGTCCAGCCCACAGAAAGTTATCATCCTGCTCTCTCTTTATCCAGGGCAGCTTCAATAAATCATGTATGCTCCTTTTAATAACTGGTAAACAGTATGAACATACATGGTATCAAACACAAGCTGCTCTCCATGTCTCTCCTTCTAGATTGTATTATGATTCAATAGATAGAAAACAGACGCACAGAAATGTAAACATCGTAACACATGAACACTGAGGACTTGTTTACTTATCTCACTTCCTCACTTGACAGCAAACATCCACATGCAAATGTACGACCTTAAAAGGATGTGGTCATCTATTGCGGTTTTGCAAAGTCATCATGTTCCTGTTCTTGAAAATATACTGTCGAGGGTCACTTTCACTGCAGAGAAAGTAAACTGCAGCGCCCTGATACGTTCCTAAACACACTGTGACACAGAGACGGACGTGATTGGGTTTAGCCCTCCACATAAAACAAGATATCCCGTCTGTCAGAGCCGTCTACAACAACACAGAAGCGTTTTGTTGTCTGATGGCCCGTGGCGGGGTCCGCCCCAGACGGCTGCCTCCACCAAGTCCTTTAAATCCTGACAATGGACACCTCGCAGCGCATTATCCTGCTTATATCACCTGCCGAGGAAACAAAACATTCAGACGTTAACGTACACTCGGCTCAGTGAAACCTGTGGCTCAGCAGGCGAGAGTCAAAGTTAGTAACGTTACGTATTATTTACAAACAGTAAAGATAATCTCACAGCATGTTTAACAACAAGACAAACTAACTAACCAGCCGTGTCACTGTCCCAAAGTCATTACAGATACCACGGACAGATGATCGGCCGGCTGCAGGCTGAAGTAAGGAGGAGAATAGAGAATGGGATATGGGAGAAAGGCTTGATACAGTCGGCTCAGAGCGACAGCAGCAGGCTGTAGTGGACAGTAAACACACATAAAGTCAGTCAACTCACCTTTTCATGAGTGATCCATTACTTATTATGGACAGTTTAGCCTTGTAACACTTAGGTTACGCACTGTAACCTTCATGCAGCTTGTGTGTTACAAGTGCTGGATATTTTTAACAAGACATTGGGATCATTTTCCATTTATATTCTGTCGGCTGAGCTGCTGCATGATTCAAAGAGCAGAGTCCAGCTGTCTGCCTCTCTTTCATCGTGTTGGGGTGATGGCAGGTTACCAGGTTATAAAGCTCTCAGCACTGGCTGGTCCTGTAACCTCTGTACTCATGTATATGCTGTAATGTGTTGTCATGTCTTGTCACCATCTTTGTGCAGCTCTTGACAACTTGCTTTTAATGCAGACTTTCATAATGAGGAGAAGCCGCAGCTGATATGTGATAATTGCGTCTTATCAGAAAGTCTTTGGCACTCCACAGGGAGGTTTTATGATGCAGGGGCGTCTGCCCTGAGCAGCCGCAGGAGACATGAGACACCACACGGGTGGTGGTGGTGGTGGTCGATGACTCTGCTGAGACTGGAAGGCTGATGAAATGATGAAGCTGGTGAATCTGCAGAGACGAGGCGATGATGAGGAGGTGGAGGGGGGCGTGCAAACCAGCAGCATGAATGAACGAAAGGCAGAGAGAAAGGATTATGTTTAAAAAGATAGCAGCGAGATGATGCTAACAGCTGTTCACAATACTTAAAGAACTGTGTTTCTGATTTGCGTGTTAATACCACAATGTTCCTCACAGGTCAGGACTGAAACAACAAAAATCACACACGGGGAGAAAGAAAGTATGCACCGTGGGTTAAACCACAAACACACAGCAGCTAACCCCCGCTGTGTTGAGCAGTAGCTGGTATTTCCTTTGTAATCTTCCAGCTGTTTTCTTTAGCAGCATAAGTCAGCCGTCTGCAGACTGTCTGCTCAGACTGTGGGAAGATCCTCCACTTAAAGCTACATGTTTTCATTAAAGGGCATTTAAATTGTTGGACGTTGGTGCTGCAGGTTCTCTAACTGCCTTTCCTCTGGATCACCATAAAGATCTGTAAAACAGCCTTTAAATCCGCCTGCGACAACATCGACGCGGTTTTATTAGCAGACTGACAGTGTCACAGCAGCCGGCTCGTCTTACAGACACGTCTTTTAAAACTTTTAAACAAGAGAAGATGAGCCACGTGTGTGCTCATAACTTCTGGAAGGTTTTCAGGGTTATACTTCAAGACACTGTCCATTGTCTGGAGAGAGGCGTCTGTTTATTCAGACGACTGCAAGAGTTCCTTGAGATGTCTGCCAGTGTCCAACTCGTCTGATGTGTTTATAAGTTATATGACGACAGATTGTTGATCATCTGGGGAAATGTCTGCTCGGTCTTCTGATTATACTCTCATCCTCATCTACAACACACTGTTCTCTATAAGACTGCTTTAGTGCCTCAGAGGAGCTCCATCTCTCCCTCTCGTTATCAGTCTTTTGCCTCTTTTTTTGCAGAGCCGTTGATGAATTGTCTCCTTCCTTTTTGAGTACTGACTTGGATCTCAATGACCTCCGAGCTTCAAAGCATTTGGGTCATGCAGTCTGATGGTGGTGGTCCTAGAACATCATGTTTAAAGGTGTTATTGATAACATGCAGCCGCTAACTGTGGCAGCTCATCTCCCCGTCACTGCACTCACGTTACAACGCCGCTGTTGTTCGATTCGTCTGCCTCCAAAAGTTGCTGCCAGTTTGTTGCAATATCTTACATTGCTCATGCTCGCTAGCTAACATTAATGTTGCTAAGGCCACACTGGAGAACTGACAGACCTTCTTAGCATCTGGAACCAGCTGTTAAAAGACAAAACAATATTTTTTTAAATTATTAATTCACAATCATAACAATGTTTTTAAGGCAAAGAGATTCTGCACCTTTCTAGAAGCTCGATAGATGTTTGTTTTTTTTAAAATGATTTTTCTACATAAAAATGTTATCGATATGAATTTTAGTGTTATTCCATCACTGCGACTGGCCGTGCATGTTTTTGTCATGTTGGGGAGAAGCTATCCTTACAAACACGTTTTCAACACTGTAAACATTGTGTGTGTTGACCGTCTCCTCCTGAACCTAAACAAACCGTGACAGAAAACTGAAAAGAAACAGAAAATAATAAGCGAACAAAATGTTCCTGGTCTCCTGAGTGAGAGTCCAATAACCCATTCAACCACAACAGCTTGCTCCAGATGTGGAGATGATGGTTCTGGAGCAACATTAATTATGATGTGCCAGGAACAACACCACCATGGCCATATCAGAAGGACCCACTTGGGTCAGCCCCGGCTGCAGGGTTAAATCTGTATCGACACAGTGGGTTGTTGTGGTGTAACATTCTGCATCTTGAATCATTTTCTACAGTTTTTGAAGGATAATCTTTTCACCAAAACTTTTGTTTTTGTGTTTTGTTCTGTCGACGACAGAGGTTACTAGAAAATACTTTGACTGTGCTGCTGATACGAGGTACGAGGTACATTTAATGCCATTTTTCAAACAAAGGTTTAAAAGACGAAATAAAGTTTGAGTCCTGCTACATCTTTTTTGAGATTGTGTTGAATGCCGAGCTGAAGTCAACAAACAGCATCCTGATGTAGCTGCTCTTGTTCTGCAGGTGTGTGCAGAGTAGACTGAGTGGAGGACGGCTTTCTCTGTGGATCTGTTGGTTCTGAAAGCATACTGTCGAGGTCCAGGCTGGCAGGGATGCTGTCTTGTGCTGGAGAGCCTTGAAGCTTCATCCGGATGGTGGTGAGAGCCAGTCAAACACTTATATATATATATTATATATGAGTCTGCACAGTTTGTTTTACATGGCTTCATTTGAGCGCAGCCTGCAGTGAACGACAGCTTTAATCTGAGAATTCCTGCTTTACGTTCGAGTGTCAGATTAAAGTTGTATAAAATGTAAACGTGGCAGCGCCTCAAAACGGTGCAGTTCTGTTTCTCAGGCAGCTCCGTTTCCACAAACCGCTGAACTAATAAACATGCTTAAAGAAACGACGGTCATTCATTCAGTAACTCTCTGCGATCCAGTCTCCATCTCACAGATTACATCAGCGGGCCGGACA
The DNA here is from genome assembly GCF_965226575.1 of Pagrus pagrus. Lineage (NCBI taxonomy): Eukaryota > Metazoa > Chordata > Actinopteri > Spariformes > Sparidae > Pagrus > Pagrus pagrus. The sequence continues at coordinate 1,651,672 of NC_140200.1, read as the reverse complement.
CCGGACACTATGGTAACTGTGACTGTAAACAAACAACCACACTTTCCCCACTTGTTTCCTCAAGCGTTGGTCTTGATTGTTCAAGAAGTCCAGGCCTGCCATCAAACACTTCCTGGTTTCTCCTCCACAGCCATCAATCACTCTCCATGTGTTCCCAAACATTCCTCCCCTCTGTGACTCACAGCGCCGGGTTACAGTTCAGCATCTCTCTGCCTTACAGCTGCCCGTCCAACACTTGTGGCTCTACCATCTGGGAATCAGCAAACACTCTCTCGACCACGGGCCTGTTTCCCCACGGTGTGATCCAAACGGGCCTGAAACCAGATGTGGAGCTTCCGTTACACAGTGTCCCAGCTCGTCATCGTGCCCTTCAGCCGTGCCAGCAAACACAAGACGTAAAGCCTGAAGCATGTTCTGCGGCTGATGACAGGCGTGACTGATTGTTACAGAAAGTATAAGCTCCCTCATCACATACTTTGATTAAAAAAAGCCCACTATTTTGCCAGGAATGTGCAAGCCACAAACAAATAAGTGGCTGGACTTTCCACAGTGTCAACTGTGTTTTCAACCAGGATAAACCTTGTTAAGCCTCGTTGGCAGGATGGACTCTTGAATTTGGCTGTTGAAAGTGGATAGATAAACGCTGTAAAGTCTGTCTGTTGAACCCAACGTAATCAAATAAACTAATCCTGCTGAAACAGAAGAGGAGAGTTTGTCTGAACGTTAAACATTCCCACAAGAAGAAGGAGCACTGCAGCTCGACACACTCAGAAAAAGCACAACAACTTATGCGTGGATGAATTGGAGTGCGGTAAACGTTTAGCAGACACAACAACTCCTGGATATCAGCTCTGCACTGCTTCTGTCCTGCAGCTCCTCAGTTCTTAATTTGAGGACTCGTCACAAGTCAAATGACGTCAGACAACCTTTATTTTTAAGTTTGTGAGTAGTACAAGTGAATGATGTTAACCTCAATCCTTCACGTAGGTCCAGTTTGATACTGCGAATACAGGTTTTGGACTCCAAAGCTCAAATTTCACCAAAAACGCCACTTAAATAAGACAAAAGACAAAATAAATGCTACTCTCAGTGCTGATCACAACCCTGAATATCCGATCTGATCAGCAAATACTATCAATATTTTCAGTCACAGTTGGGAGAGGTCGGTCATAATGACGTCATAATACACGGTGTGCAATGTTAACGTTTTTTGTATTCAGTGTTGCATAAGACTTGCAAACCAACACACTATAGGCAGGGGCGGACTCACCATTAGGCAAAACTAGGCGGTTGCCTAGAGCCCCAAGTTCCTGAGGGCCCCATAAAAATCCTCATACACTTACAGTATGGTTAATACAGTTATTACTTATTTACGCACATTAATTATGTTTTTGATTAAAATCCTCTCGCTAAAATGCAGCAGAATGCTAATGGTATTATGTGTGTGTCGGGCCCCCCCTTCAGTCTCCACTACATTGGATCAGTCCGTCTCACTGCACATGTGCAGAACTGATCCAGGAAGACAGCAGCAAAACGAAAACACTGGAGCCCGACTAGTGTTGCATCAGGTTATTCCACTGGCTGCATGAGATACACCTCTTGTTTTTACATTTTGAACCTCTAAATATTTTTTATTAATTTTTACATGCAAATATTAGCATTTTAGCTCAATAGCTTCCAGGTCATGTGATCAATTTACTCAAAATCAGTGTGGGATCGTGTAACTACACTGGCTGCATGAGATACACCTCTTGTTTTTACATTTTACATCTGTTCATAATTTTTTATTAATTTTTAGGCTATATGTAAATATTAGCATCTTAGCTCAATAGCTTCTCAGTAGCTTTAAACACAGTATCTCTGCTTTAAATATCCCACATTTTTATTTTGAAAACAGGAAGTCGGTACACGCTGTAGCCGTCTTCTCCGTGTGTTTACTGTAAAGTCTGTAATACGGGTGCACTTGAAATGTGGGAGTGGCTGCGAATGTCGAATATCCAACTTAAAACTAACTTCACTGAAGTCTTGTCATGATGTGTTTTCCAGCTGGCCCAAGACGATTTTTTAAAGAGTTTTGGCTGAAGAAGTCGCCCCACAGAGGAAGACTCTTTCAGTTTATCACACATATTAGCATTAAATCATCATTTTGAGGGTACATGGTTTTCACTGGGCAGGAAGGGTTTGAAATATGTAACCAGCAACGTAAATGATGTACAGTAGTGGAGTAGAAAGTGCAGTATTTGCCTCTGAGATACAGCGGAGCAGACAAAATTGAAGTTGCATGAAATCCTAAAATGTCTACGTCAGCACTTGAGTAAATATACTTACACTTCACCACTGGGTCAGAGCCTTATACTGTGTTTGTGTGTTTGTTTTCAGAGTGAGGGAGAGAGACAACGTGAAAAAGGGACAGGAAGAGAGGGACAACAGGTAAAACACATAATACATGTGTATTCTGTTAAAACGTATGTGTCTGTATAATTGACCTGTTGTTTTGTGTGTTGTCTTCTCATTTCAGAGGGCCCCATGCCTGCCTTTGCCTTGGGCCCCAAATTTCTTAAATCCGCCACTGACTATAGGTCAGAGCAGCCTCAGGAGATGGAGAGGAGAGAAAGACTCTCTTATACAGCTGCTTAATTATGAGTGTTGTTGAGAAAGGAGAAACGTGATGGTCTCAGTTAAACGCTGACTACGACAAATTCCACGTCCCAAAGAGAAAGTCAGCCAGAGCCTCTACAGTAGCCCAGGATGGACAAACCAAACACAGACTGTTGGTTATGTCCAGCTAGTGAACTGTTAAGATCTTCTTTTTTGTTTTTTGAAACAAAAACTAGGTTCGGGTGGTTATACATTAATGAAAACATACTGATGAATATTATTTTCCATTTCTGCCAATAGATCCTCCTAAACCCACACCGGACCTCTGATGTCTGCCTTTCAGCTGATGCAGCTGTTGTAATGGCTGGTGTTTACAGGCTCTCTTCAAAATCAAGATCAGTTGCTTAGAAAACACTCCTTGAAGATGTATTACCACTGTGGTTGTGTTACGTGATGCAGACCTGTGATAGTTAGATAAAAGCAAAGGTTTACGAGCCCCATGTTCCTTTACTGAAGGACAGAGGAATTTACAGGGGAGGCTCTGGGAGGCTTTAATTATGAGACATTTGAGGAAAAGCAAAAGGTTTTGCCTGCTAAACGGATCCTCCCTGTGCAGATTTGGCAATTTCTCCTGTAGGATTATCAACCCTGCTTTCATTTGGATTTGACTGGGAAACCTCTCAGCCAGCCCGGTGTCTTCAGGACCCCCGGAGAGTCATGACATCGTCTCAAAGACCAAATGGCAAGACAGTCTATCAGACCATCTCACTCCTGAATTAATAATGTTAATCATGCTTTTCTGGTTATGTGATATCTTGTTTACTTAATCATTTAGAAGCTGAGAGGGCCACCTCATCACATCAGAGCCTAAAGCTACACAGGAGTTTCTCTTCACCTCTTGTCATCCGCAAGGGAGCATGCTGACAACCCAAGCATGCTTAGAGAGAGGATCTTTCAGACCAGAGGCCGGCTATACCTCTGAGTCCTGACTCAACGAAGTCAGGAATGAAGGAAATGAATATCGCCTGCACGCCCTCCCAAAGGCTGCATGTAACGGAGAGAGAGAAACCCAACGTCTCCTCCTCCTCCTGCAGCCTCATCAGGTGTGACAGACTTTCCAAGGGTTGACTAATATGATGGTTTACAGCTTCAATAAGTGAAGGCTTGGATTTCAGTCTGTTTTAAGGTTACAGGGCCCATTCTGGACTGTGCAACAAGCTGGGTTTACAGATATTACTGAGTGGACTCGGCTGTTACTGATATTTTTGAGCCTCACGCGTCCACAGAGTATTCTTGGCACTGGCAGACGTGCTGAGGTTGAACAGAGTATCAGTTGTTTTTGACACAGATGGGCTTGGAAGTGACCCGAAGTCCACAGTTGTTTGGTTTCACAATTCTTCAGTGAGGGATCAGCGAGGTCTCTGGAGCAGGATGTGTGAGGTCCAACAAAAACTCTGCTCAGAAACTGTTTTCATGCGTTAAACGAGAGACGATCATCTGAATCACAAGGATTTAATATGAGTGTTGACAGACGGCTGGAAACAAGTCTGTGATAACATGTCTGTGATAAGAGCCCACACACACACACACACACACACACACACACACACACACACACACACACACACACAGACACACACACACACACACACACACACACACACACACACACACACACACACACACAGAACTAGCAAACTCTCACTCACTCCCTAACACACACACACACACACACACACACACACTCTCTCTCTCTCTGTCTCTCAAACACACACACTCATACGCACACACACAGAAATAGTACACTCACTCACTCCCTAACACACACACACACACACACACACACACACACACACACTCACACACACACAGGCCTGGGCTGAGGTGTTGGATGAGCGCCTCCTCTGATGACGATCACGCTCTCATCTGCTTCCACTTACTCCTCACGTCTCCGTGTCCTGGCGCTGGCACACAGCGGCTGGCTGCCTGGCTCACTCCATGTTTCCAAGTCCGGATCTGCTTGGCTTTGGTTTGTCCCATGATTTTATTCTTCTGCTCTCTGTTTTTCCATCAACACACACACACACACACACACACACACACACACACACACACACACACACACACACACACACACACCCTGTGTCATGTCTCATGTATCCACCCTATAGCTCAGTAGCTGTTAGCAGTACGCCTCACAGTCTTGGCACGTCTTTCACCTTTTAATGCCACCGCTTGTGACTTGGGAACCTGAGCCGTGTTTGGGTGAGCCTATATTTAGCAGTTCCTGCTGATGTGCAGACAACGATTACTGGATTACTTTGATACTAAAGAAAACTTAAAAACCTGATTATTCTCAGGCTAGTTCTGAGTGTTTTCTATGATTTATGGACATTTACACACATAAACTCTGAATCTCTGAAAGATTAAGGCCCACTCACACTAGGCAATCAGTACCGTGCCCAAGCACGTTCGACCCCCAAAGTCCAGTTTGTTTGACTAGTGTGAGCGCTCACAAGTGTACGAGCACAGCACACTTCATTGGACCTGGCACGGTTGCGCTTCGGCACGGTACAGAGCAGCCGGGCCAGGTGTGAGTGCTGACGGGTCGACAGGGATGTGATGACTTCTGTTATCACTTTACATTACTGACGTATCTAACATTTTATTAATAAAATCAGCTTAACACCATTACACTGCACATTTTAAAACACTGATTCTGCATCACATGAAGACTAAATTATTGTACAAATAGAACAAACTACATCACGGCTGTCAACGTTGACAAATGTAAATATGCTGATGTCTAAATATTTAAAATTGGCTTTGCAAATGTTTAGTGAGGAAGCCTGAAGGACACAAACAATGGGTTTTGGAGCGAACACTAGAAGTCTCATGACTCGGTTTGTTTCTCAACTCAACTCAACTCAACTTTATTTATAAAGCACTTTAAACAGCGACAGCTGGGACAAAGTGCTGTACATAAATGAGAAAATAGAACGTAAAACATAAAACAATGTAAAAACAATAAAAACAAAAAACAGTAACAAAGTTAAAACAATAGAACAAGAGCAGAGTCTCATGCTGGGTTGAAAGCCAAAGAATAAAAATGGGTTTTAAGATGAGTTTTAAAAATGGACAGTGAGGGTTTACTAGAAAACTTTGCCCCCAGTTCTCTCAACTGAAGCCCTGAACACAAGCCCGAGCCCTTTAAAGAGACGTTCAGTGACTTTCTGACCAGTGAAATATTCACATTTGGTCCTTGAAAGTGTAAAGATTCAAGAATGCACCTCACACACACACACGTGATGTTGGTTCGCTCACAGCCTCTCGCTGAGCTGAACCAGCTGTTTTTAACCCCAGCAGGGCCGAGCTTCACTGTTGTGGCTCTGAGCACAATGAGGTCATCTGTTTTATCATCGGGCCATCAGGCAAGGGATGTTTTCAGAAAACCTACAATGGGATGTTTCGACCAATGGGATTTGCCAAGAACACTGCTGTTTATTTTTATTCCCCTGGTTGCTATGTCAACTCCTGATGTGTTCAGCTTTATTCACGCAGTTTTGTAAAAAAATCCTCTTAATCATCAGAAACAACTGTTGACAATTAGAACAACCACAATTATTTGACAAATGTGGAAAATAACTCTTAAAGTGACGCTCCACCTCAAATGTAGTTGAAGTCATATTTTAGTGTCAGTGTCGACTTTTGGATCACGATGAGGATGAGGCGATGGAAGCCAATGCATTTGCTGTAATACCAAAGATGTACACTCGGTGTCGGAGGAGACTTTCCCAGAAAATATCACAAGCGGCACCTGAGTGACGCGTTCACCCAGCAGTGGTCGGTCGTCCGGAGAGACCAGGTGGTTCCCACGCCACATAACAGTTGTGTTTGTCCTGGTCTCTGAGAGTCAACGGTTAACGTTACTGTAAACAGTCACGGCCCGACAAACGAAGGCATCTTGAGTTATGAGTCAGGAAGTGATAGGCCACACCCGCATTCATTGCGCCCCCTATGGGTCGTGCTCAAAATGCTTTGGTAGATCTACTCCCGACCTCGACCTGAAGACATCTGCAGAGTTTTATGATTCGACCAATGGTTATCGAGTTATGGCCTAAGCCCCGCCCCTTGGTTGGATATTTTGATTTATGTATATTTTTGTAGAGCACGTTGAATCAGACTTGTGTTTGTGTGTGTAATGTTACAAAACTGAATGTTTCTGCCTTGATTATAGCGCCACCATGTGGTCGTGCAGCTGACGTTTCTTGGGAAGCCTTTGAACCATTTCAAGTTATCGGGCCGAGTTTCATGTTTCGAGCTCGGCAATTTGAGTCGCGGCACGAGACGGACCGAAAATGAACCGCCACAAAAACAGAACCCTGACGAGCCGTTTGGGCTCGAACCCTAAAAATATCGATAAGTGGAGCTTTTAAAAGAAAAAATAGTGATATTAAGAAATATTTCTTTGAGAAAACAACAGCTCTAGTTTCTGCATTTTTGCGGCACACTGCATGATATTTGCACTGGCAGGGTTTCAGGATGTCCTTCCCATGTTTCTCAGCACTGTCTTGAAGTCTGTTACAGTGATTACATTTCTGATGTAATCAGAGGGAGGTACGAGCAGGGTTAAAGCAGGGATACTCCTCTAAATGTGCTGTTGTGTAAATGTAAACCTCTGCGGAGGCCTCTGATCGTCTTTGGACAATTCTGCACTTTCTATCCCTCTTTAATCAAGTCGTGGAAACAAGTGGTAAACGGTGACTAAATACAGTTTCATCTCCGTCACGTGTATCGAGCACATAGTAAATCTTAACTCAGCCTTGTTTCATTATGCAGGAATGTGACCAAACCATTTTTCACAATGAGCCGAAAAACATGAAGCTGACATTGTTGACTTTTGCTGGTTATGTCTCTATCTCACTAAAACATCTAAACTGCATAATGAAATAATGGAGTGGAACATGTGAGCAAACACTGGCAGCTGTATGCTTCATGTGTCGACTGTGACCCATAAATCCTAATCGGAAAGTTATTAAGTTGGATGCTTAAACATTTACAAATCAGCTTGAATTAATGAAAATGACCTAATTCAATTATCTGCACTCATAACAGAACAGTCAGGGTCTGCAGCTGTGCTCGTTCAATTATCAAATCAATGTTTTAATCATAAAATGAACTTAAACAAGGTTTAAATCTCTCTCATACAGCATCTCTCACTGTCAAATAAATAAATACCATGAATAAATTCTGTCTCTTACATATTCAAACATGATTGAATTGTAAGTGTTCCTGTCGAATACAAGCGTGGCATCGCTGTAATTATAACAGCTACTAAAGCGAGTCAGTTCTCACTTTAGCATCACAGTCTACAAACAACCTTTCCTATTAAAAACAAGTAGCGAGCCGTTGTAATGGGTGAGGACCGACAGACCTGTGGGTTTCCCTCAGTGGCCTCCCAGCAGTTGGTAGATTAGCATGCGTGGTCTGTGAATTGAACCCAAACAGAACCACGTGTTCATTATAATGTCTTTAACTTACAGATCCAACTAAATCCTTGTTTGTGTTTGTGTGTTAACTCATCTATCAAAAATCTATCGACAAACAATATAAAATGCATTTCATCTTTGTGTGTAGTGTGTGCAGTTATATAAGATATAATATGTTAGACAGTGTGATAACCTTTGAAAAATGTATTTACTGAGAACCTGATGTGTAAAAAGTACAAGCAGGACTGACGGACGTGAGAGTGTTAATACTGTTTCACTGCGTTGTCCATGTTTGTCACATTATGTGCAGTAACTGAGTTATGAGTTCATACACGGGGCCCGAGGAGTAAAAGAAAACAGTCGGCGCCACACGTGGCAGTGAGACAATGTGCACACGGAGAGCAGCAAGATTATATAATCTGAAATTATTTCCACAATCGTATCCTGTTGTTTCTTCAGTCTTCGGCCTCATGTTTATTTTCTGTGCAACACGTCTTCTGCAGCAGAAGGAAACTTGTGCATCACGATAATTGTACTCTCGGTCTTGTGGGCATTTCTCCAGTACCCACTGAGTGTTTACAGCAACAATTACAGAGGGAGGATGTGTCGTTAACAATGTTCAGACCTGATGGATGAACTGTTCGACTGCTGGCTGGGGGTCAAACTCTACAGCGCTTTAAACATGATGTAACTGGGCATTCAGGCATGGCCTTCACGTTGGTTCGCTCAGACGTGGGGACCTCCCTGCAGAGGAATGATGTTTGTGTCGGCCGACATGTTTAGATCCAACATTAGTTAAAGACCACATAGTTAAATACAACAGTGTGTCTCATGAGAGCCTTTTCGGCTGCTTCCTTTATAGATCTCAAGTATTATAATTCAAACATTTTTATATTCAACAGTAAACAGACTGAAAACCTGAACTCAGGCAATGTTTTCAGCTGCTGCTGTCATCGCTCCCAGGACTGACGGAGGAAAGATCCACATGTGGATGATTTGAACTGTTAAGAGAGTAAATCACATTGATTAAAAAGACAACAGGGAACATAACTCCACTGATCTTTACACATGAAGTGTCCTTTACTTGTCAGGAGTGCTGTTCAGCATGTTAAATGTCTTCTGTTCCTCCGAGGGGAGCTTTCCAAATAAATCCAGATGATGTAATCAGGGGTGTCTTTCAGGGCTTGGACACAGTGTATTTTTAACAAAAGCCTGTGCTACAAACTGGGGTTAGTGACTTGGAAAGACTGGGGAATTGAACTAGAAGGTCAGGCTGAACAAAACACTGTCGCTGCCTTTTGCAATGTGGGAGACGGTGCATCAGAGCTTGTCCCGTACTCAGGACTAGAGTCGATCTGCTGTTATGATTCTGACCGTTAGTGTGTTTGTTATGTGCCGTGTGATTGGCTGCAGGTGTAACTGTGTCCGAGGGAGCTGATTGGTTCCAGCCTCCAAGCCAGCAGTTTTCAGGACCGGCTCCACTTTCAGCCAACATCTTTTTGTCACATGTATTTTTAAAAATAAAACCTTTAAAACAGCCGTCAATCTTTGTTGCTGGCGGTTTTTTGGGAGTCTCGTTTTCATGTTACGCCATGGTTCCCCCTACAGGCCCTGGTTCCCCTATAGGCCCTGGTTCCCCTACAGGCCCTGATTCCCCCTACAGGCCCTGGTCGTAACAGTGGGGACAAATAATGAGACAATGGGCCCCTGGGCACCGATACGTAGCAGAACCCCGCCCCTCAGAGGAGCTTGAAGCATCATTTTGCACCATTTTGTGTTTATTTGTTTTGGATTGTTTTGATTGTTTTGCATCAGCGTGTTGTCCTTTAGTTTCTCTCCTTTAGCTTTTTAAATCTTCTTGTAGCCATTTTGTTTCTCTTCATGATTGTTTTGCATCTCTTTGTAGTCTTTTTTCGCCTCTTTGTAGTCGTTTTGCATCTCTTGTGGTGACGTGAACCACACCCTGAGGTGGTGTTGTTGATGTACAAACTGCACCTGAAGCTCAGTGTATGGTTCAAACTGAGGATGAAGAGAAGCTGTCTGACTTCAGCACATCCACACGTGTCTGCACAGATATCATGCTCAGTACTGCAGCACAGAGCATCACAGGAAACCATCACAGAAAGCCTGTGATGTATTTTCTTACAGCAGAACTAAACTGTTTTGCTTTAAAACTACTTTATTGATTAGTGTTTGGCTGTAATATCAAGGAAAAAATAAACAAAAAGTATTTTGGACTGTATTAATTTGATCCATTAAAATACAAGACAGAGACACAAACAGGACGTCTCTGCTTTAAACTGAGCTCTGTGACTTTCCAATAATAAATGTCACTGTCGCCACGAGTCCCTCACACTTATAGAAGTGCGATATTAAAAAATGTGTGCGCCCATTTATTTAATTTCTTCAGAGCTTTCAGATCTTAGTCTGTGAATCTTCAGGCTGTGATGAGGATCACCAACAGGGTGTACAATCTATTTTACATGAGGACATATCGATAAATCTATTAGCACTGTGTAGTACCAACCCTACAGCAGCCCTTCACCCTGTGAGCCAACCAGTGTGCAGCTCTGACCAAACGTCTGTCCTCGGGTCATGCTTCCGTCTTTTCTTGTCTTTTTTTCCTCCTTTTTTTACCTGATCCGTCTCAAGTCGTGCATTTGGGTTCCTAATTTAGCTTGTCAGGCTTTTCCATACTGTCGTTTGCTGTGACTGGACTGCAAAAACAAATACACAGCAGACCGAAATGAAAATGAATTAAATGACACATGTTCTTCTTTAGATACACTGGGAAAAGACTTAACAAATATCATGTTGAAAGGCATGATGATGATGAAGATGATGATGATGTTAGCGTGTTGCATCACTGTCAACTGTAATGGGACTGAACTGTTCCTCATCTGTACGTGCTGTATGTATGTTCATGGTGATAATGTGGCCATAGCTGTTTCTCGTTGTGTTGTTGTTGCTTGTGTTAAAAAAAAGCCTGTAAGTCTGAGGCATGACGGAAAGCTTGTTCCATAGCTTCATCAGATAGGAACAGCCCTGATCCATTGATTAGTTCCACATTAGAGGATGAGGACATGGTGTACTTTTCAAATATGCAGCATGCAGATGGAGTGCTCCCTGTTGATGAGAGCTATTAATTGTCGTCTGTAACTTTATTTATTCTCACAAATTTCTCTTTTCTTGTGCAACGCTGCAGTGTCCGCTCGCTGCCTAATGCTGCGGTTCCTTGAAATGCAGCCAAACACAACTCACAGAGAGTAATATTTGTTGAGAGCCGGTCAAATATCAGATTGGAAAAAGCTGTTGTCTGGGAAGTGTTTCACACAGGAAGAGACATCAGGCCGAGTGTCCAACAATGTGCAACAAAACTATTTCTGTCGTTTCCCAAACCACAATTAATGCACGAGAACTCACATCACATCAGAAATAATGGTATTAATTTACAATGACAGCAAGAGACACTGATTAGCGGCTATGTGGCTGACTTATCAGGCGCTCTGTGGTTCACTGCTGCCACCTGGTGGCTACAATACACTGCTGCAGTAAGTGTATGACTCAGACGTCTGGATTGTCTGACTCATGCTCACTTTGTCAGAATAGATCCTGTAAAGACCCTCCGATAAACATCATAAACAAAGTACCATGCCAAGATCAGCACAGTTTACAGTTCATGCAGACAGAAAACTGACTGAGTTCAGGAACATGTAGGGAGCATAACAAATATAATCATGGAGGCTGTTATCTGAGTCATTGCCGGGGGTTTCTCAACAGTGTTTATCTGATTATCATGACAGAAAAGTCCACAGCTAATCCTTCAGTCTTCTCTCATTTATGACATTTCTCAATTATTTCCATTTTTCTCCTACTTTGCTACATTTTGGAGGCAGGTACTTTCTACTGACTCCATTTATTTGATTACTTTAGAAAGCACATTTTTAAAAATGCTGAATATCAGATCCAGTATTCGTCCAGGCCGTAGTAAACAGAATATACATGCAAACGTGGACTGCTGCAGAGTCAGACATACTTCTGTTAGACTGTGCAGGAGGCACCCAGTGAGAAGGAGAACCAGCTCGTCAATCATCATCCCAAAGGTCCGTGCAGGAACTTTATATCATGGATGAGCTGTAATATTTCCCAGCCCAGCTGCTATCAAAGAACATTTGGTTTAACAGTTAATATATTTCACATTAAACCATCGTGGTGATGCACGAAGTAGATCCATTAAGAAAAGTGGAAGTGCAGATGTAGTCCATAGTTTGACCCTCTGAAAGGGAACATTTTACAGTGAGTACTTTGGATACTTCATCGAGCTCATACTCGTGTACTTTCACTCAAATTTCAAATGCATTTTTTCTCGGGACAAAGCATTTTCTGCAGTATGTTACTTTTACTGCAGTGAAGTGTAACTGTAGTGGAGTTTTACAAAGTAGAAACAAAGTGCACCAGAAATCTGAGCAGAGGAAACATTAAACTTCTAGAGTCAAGATGTTTATTGTCACTCTGGTTGTAAAGGACACTTACGCTTAGAGACTCCACTTCAGAAATGCTAAATAGTTGATTTGTAAATAACAAATAATAATAATGATACAATAATTAATATGCACATGTCTTTACATGTACATGAGACTGTGCAAAGACAATAAGTGTAAACATAATATAAATAGCAATAAAGCAGAAGGTATAAAAACAACAATAAAAGTAATGGAAGTGTATTAATGAAGGTGGATTGTGTTATTTGTCTTACGGCCTGAGGAAATCAGTCTGCTGCTATGTGTTCTCAGTGTCCTGCAGGAGGAACAGATATCTCCTGCATGAGGGCAGCAGGGAGAACAGGCTGTTGTGGGGGTGAGGGGGCTCTGATGGCCCTCAGGGACTTCCTGAGGCACCTGCAGGTTGGGCAGCTCACACCCGGTGGTGTGCTGGGCTGTTCAGACCACCACCCTCTTCAGCACCTTGCGGTTCTTGCTGGCGCAGCTGCAGTACCAGGCGATGAAGCTGCCTTTCAGCACGGTGCCCCGGTAGAAGTCCCTGAGGATTTGGGGTCTCTAGATTTGCAAACTCCGGAAGCTCGGTGCCTTGAACTCCCTCCCTGAGACAAAGTAGAAACGTTAATCACGCCCAGCCAGAATAACAGGAACCGTTACATAAGAACCAAACACAAAAACCCAACAAAACATGATGAGTGATGATTTTGGTCCCGGCCTTTTGCACCAAAACAAGTAAATGGAAAGAAAATAATTAATCAAGATAGTTTTCGTACTTTAACATCTAATCATCAGAGAACTCAGAGAATAAAAAAAACAGCAGCACAAACCCTTGAATGGTGTGGAAAATGTCCCTGTGAAGATATTTTTGTGGATGGATTGCTTCTGTGCTGCTGCAGGCTCCTTCAACCATGGCACAGTCTCAACACACCCCCCGTCCTGTGTGTGTGTGTGTGTGTGTGTGTGTGTGTGTGTGTGTGTGTGTGTGATTTAAATGCAATCTGTGCAAAAAGCCCAAACAAACTGTCATATTCTACGAATCAGCTGAAACAATCTGCACTGATTCATATTTGGGAGTGAAAATGTTGAAGTTACGCAATAAAGTTTCAAACTTGTGTGTCTTGTTAGCTGAAGGAAAAGAAGTGTGGGAAGTTTTCCATGCTGAGACTCGAGGACTGTTGGTGGACATGGAGGACCTGCTACAGGACATTAAACCCTCCAGTGCAATGACACTGGGCTGCCTGGGTGGGACTGTAGCCTGGGAAGTGCAGAAATTGTGACAACCTGATTTGAAGTTGTATTATAATCCATGGACTTACAAACTGAATCATATAATAATAATAATAATAATAATAATAATGATAATTTAAATGTGTTGAGGCCCTAAGGTTCCAGTGATCAAAAGTCGAAAAGTGTTTCTCATGAAATTAATCCAATTTGTCCTGTGAAGTCCTTTTCTTACCGTCTGCCAACTTTGTTTGCCTCACAAAAACAAAACTGCCACGTGTTGTTGGGTGTTGTAGTTTTGTTACGTTGCTGCCTGCAACATGAAACTGTCTCCACCTGCTTGTGTCTAGTTTTCACCCCAGGAGAGCCCGTGCAGTACAACAAGACCTCCCAGTTTGGGAGCAAGCCTGAGGCTGAAGTCGGGGTTAGCTCACCCTGAAATGTGCCAGTGTGAATGGTTTCTTAGCTCAGGGCTAACAGCTCCCTTAGCTCAGGGCTAACAGCTCCCTTAGCTCAGGGCTAACAGCTCCCTTAGCCTGGGATGATCACGAGCATCATACTGAAGTATTCAGTAGTCATTAGTCATTTGTCATATCTTTATCTTTTCCAAGTCAATTTATAAAACACAGTTATCTATCACTGACGTAGTGTCACGATGTCAGTTAACTAAGAAGTCATGCAATCTTTTTGGACCGTGTTTAACCTTAAAGATATAATTGTGCTCAGTTTTGACTGTTTTCTGAGGCTTTTCTTAATTGTAGACTAGTTTAAACACAAGAGGGATGAGTCATTAGTACATCCTGAGTATTTGCTTCACTGGATTTCTGTCATTATATTATGATATATACATTCTGATGTCACTGGGTGAAGGAGCACATCCACACCTCGTGCTCCTACAACCGTCTAGCTGTTTAAAGGTATAAAACAAACCATTTGACTTTGTATGAGTCCTTACACACGAGTTATCAAATAGAACAGGTATTCTCCAACACAACAGCGTCCTATTCAAGCCGAATCCTGTCCCAGTATGTAACACCGGCCTCGGCATCTCTGGTTCCATCTCCTGGTGCACAGTCCCCTCCTAGCAGGGCTATCAAGTTCCCCAGTCTTGTAGCTTCAGGTATTATGCCCACACCCTTTTGTTGTGTATCCAGGTGAGATGTCTTACAACAAAACCGAATCCACTTCAACCAGCCAAACCTGAACAGGTAACCGGAAGTGGGGGGTGGAAGAGATTTAGCTCCTGAGCACTGAGCCGTCCAGGATACTTCCCTTCGAAGATACTCATCTTTTAAACACAACAGTGCAGCTACGGGTCAAAACTGGGAATCCTATCTGAAGCCTAAAAGCACGGGTGGAAAATAACTTTCCACAATCCCCATTGTTTCTGACTAATTTCCTGATAAAGGGTCCGGCATTCATCTGTAAATTCTTGAGAAGGTCACCAGAGGGAAAATTCAATGTGATATAATTATAAGGGGACTAGAGTCTGTTGAACGACATCAGACCAGTTCTCAGATCTTCACACCGGCGTCCCGTCTGTCAAAGAACAGATTCAACATCCTGCTGTTGGTTTATGAAGCACTGAAAGGTTTAGGTTTAAAAAACATTTCAGGTTACGACAAAATGCCCCTAAACGATTCTCTAAGAAGAGTCTCCCTGACGGCTCCAACATCATGTTGATGTGTTGTAATGGGGTGAACGGCGTCTCTGCCACAGACACTTGTTTCTGCACCACGAAGCGTCAGTGAGACGTTGTGATGACGTAATGATTTCACAGTTTGTCTGACATATTGTTACAGGATTCGTATTTACAACAGGCCGTTCCACTCGAGAACAGTGGGGGGCGCCGGATCACACAAACTGCAAAGTTCTGTTTACATTTTTTTTTTTTTTTTCAAATAGAGAAAAAGTTCAACCTTTCTTCACACCAACCTCCAAAAACAGGGTGGAAGAAAATGAACAAAGAAAGAAAGAAAGAAAGAAAGAAAGAAAGAGAGGTTTGTCTGACAGCTTTAGCTGCTTTTCATCCTCTCCAGGTCCAGTTACACCCACGAATCTCCAGATGTGTGATCAGCTGACGGATAAACTGTCCGGTCTGTGCTGAGAGTACTGTGATCATACTGAGTGGTACTAGTACTTTCAGTTTCACAGTGTGGTACTAGAACTTTTACTCAAGTAAAGTTTTGAATGCAGTACTTTTACTTGTAGTGTTTCACAGTGTGGTATGAGTACTTTGACTTCAGTAAAGTTTTGAATGCAGTACTTTTACTTGCAGTGTTTCACAGTGTGGTATGAGTACTTTGACTTCAGTAAAGTTTTGAATGCAGTACTTTTACTTGCAGTTTTTCACAGTGTGGTATGAGTACTTTTACTTCAGTAAAGTTTTGGATGCAGTACTTTTACTTGCAGTTTTTCACAGTGTGGTACTTGTACTTTTACTTCAGTAAAGTTTTGAATGCAGTACTTTTACTTGCAGTGTTTCACAGTGTGGTACTAGTACTTTTACTTCAGTAAAGTTTTGAATGCAGTACTTTTACTTGTAGTGTTTCACAGTGTGGTACCAGTACTTTTACTTCAGTAAAGTTTTGAATGCAGTACTTTTACTTGTAGTGTTTCACAGTGTGGCACCAGTACTTTGACTTCAGTAAAGGAAGAGGTACTTGTACTACAGAGCAGTGCTCCGTCAGGTTCCTGAGGTGAAGTAACTTCCTACTGTTCACTACATGTCCTTCTCATATTACGCAGCTGAGGGCTGGACGCTGATTGGTGGAGCAGCGGCTCGGTCTCTCCCCGTTGGCTGGATCTTACACGTCAGCAGTCAATAAGTTGTAGCCAACATGTATCACGGTCCGATCATCCTCTTCCTGGTGCCGCGCGTTGACAGCAGTCTGAGGTGAGTTGGATTCACACAGTTTGCGTGTTTCGCCGCTGAATCAGCGCACAGCTCGCGCCTCGCGCCTCACTGCGCCTCGCTGTGCTTGTTTACAGGTGACACCGACAGGCGACGGCTCAGTGGATGACACGGTGCTCAGGAGGAAACACGGAGTCCACCAGAGGAGGCGCAGCCACCAGGAGCCGTCTGACATCTGGGTGAAGCGCAGCGTCGCGCGACGTCGGGCTGCGTGAACAGGAGCTGGAGCGTCACCGCGCGAGGACTCAACAAGTTTATCATGAAGACGCGCGCGAGGAGGTGAATGCCCGCCGCCGCTGTTGTCGTCTCCACCGTCTCCACGCCGACAAAATGAGGTTCCGGCTGCACAAGAAGAATCTGCTGGCGCTGCTGGGTGTTTCCTTCGTGGTCGTGACGCTCCTGGTGTCGACGCGCGTGTTGTTGGTTACCGATAATGACGTCATTCAGGGAAATCCGGCCGCGCGTCCTGGCGACACGGTGAAGTTTGTGTTCGGCTCGCAGGCAGAGCTGGCCCGGTCCGTTTACAATGCCAACTACAAGCAGTGTGTACTCAACGCGGACAAGTTCCCAGGGGAGCCTCAGCTGGTGCTGGTCGTGCAGGTCCACAACAGGCCTGAATACCTCAGACTGCTCATCAGGTCCCTGGAGAAAGCTGCTGAGGTCCACAGCTTCCTCCTCATCTTCAGCCATGACTACTTTTCAGAGGAAATAAACGCCATTGTACAAGGGATAACTTTCTGCAAAGTGCTGCAGATCTATTTCCCCTTCAGCACTCAGCTGTATCCTGGTGAGTTTCCCGGGCAGGATTCACGAGACTGCCCTCGAGACATGTCCAAGGACGGCGCTCTTAAAGCAGGATGCCTCAACGCAGAGCACCCGGACTCCTACGGGCACTACCGGGAGGCCTTCATCACTCAGACCAAACACCACTGGTGGTGGAAACTGCACTTCGTGTGGGAGCGAGTGCAGGCGATGCAGGGATACAGCGGCTTTGTGATCTTTCTGGAGGAGGACAACTACATCCTACCTGACTTTTACCACTTTTATAAATCCATGATCGGGTTCAGGAAGAGCAGCTGTCCGGATTGTGACATGCTGGCTTTGGGTAATCACAATGGCCTGGCTGATTTTACCAGACTGTCCAATAAGGTGCTGACCGCTGGGTGGATGTCCACTAAACACAACATAGGCATGGCCATCTCCAGGGAGGTGTACTACAAGCTGATGGGCTGCAACGTCGAATTCTGCACCTACGATGACTATAACTGGGACTGGACTCTGCAGCACCTCTCGGGCGGCTGCGTATCAAAACCCCTCAAAGTGCTTGTGGCGCAGGGCACCAGGGTTCTCCACACAGGAGACTGTGGTCTTCACCAGAAGGAAAACTGCAGGCCAGAATGGGCTTCACAGAAGGTGGAGGAGGGCCTTCAGACGGCCAAGGACAGCCTCTTCCCTCCATCTCTCGTTCTGAATGGTGCGGAAGCAGTGGAGCACAAGGCACACATGAAGAACGGAGGGTGGGGAGACATTCGAGACCATAGTCTGTGCAAAAACTACGCCAAACTGTAACTTTTCTCTGGGTCAAATGTTCAGCGGTATTCTGCAGATGTGCCATTCATACACAACTTTTCAGGGTCAGAGGCTGCAGTGAGTTGCGTTTTCGCTTTGAATGTGTTAATGTTGCCTTTCAGAGATGTCTTCCAAAAAGTAGGACCAAATCAGGTCCGAGCACGACGCATGTACACAAGTAGATGTGTTTTATAAATCTTTCTTTTTTTTAATCACCAAAGTTGCACAGTTGCCAAAGACTTGTGTTGTGTGTAATGTATGAAAGCTCACTCAATGCTGTTGAATTTCCTGTCCCAGGTTTGTGTATCTCTGGGCTCTTACAGTAGATTAGATTTACTGCACAGTCGTAGAGGAACACGTGTAAACTATAGTGTGCAGTGATGTTCACACACTGATCTGCAGTTTTAATTGCAAATGTGTTTTCTTGGCTGAGAACACTGCACAGAAGGTTGATTAACAAGTTCAACGTGTTCATTTCTGAAATATTAATGAACAATTCAGCTGCAATGGTTTTTTTCTTTTGACATGTGCTTTTTACGGTACGATTTTAAGTGCAACGAGAAAAAGACGCATGTGATGAGCAGATGTTTAGGTCGACTTAAAATGACAATCTTACATATGTGGGAAAGTTGTAGATGAGAAAGCAACAGTTTCTTTAAAGTCGACTGAAATGTCAAAATGAAATCATGCAGATAATGGAATTAGCGTTACTGAGTGTAACTTTCAGTTTCCGTCCGTTATAACAAGAGGTCTTTGTTTTTATGGCTGAGATCAACTGACAACACGTACTTAGTCTTTTACTCCCCCACTCTATTGATCGCTGGTTGCAGCTAGGAGCACTGGCTTGACATTGATTTCTGTTTGTGACTGTATATTTGCCCGCTATCAAAAAGTGACCCTTTGGAGTCTTGTGTTCGTTCTGCAAACATGAGGCTCAGCTGTCATTTTGCATTTCCACACTTGCACCTTCTTTGTTAGAATCTATTTTGGGATATGGCATCCGAACGAGAACAGAATGAACTGCGCTGCATTTTTATTAGAAGGAAAGACAGATGTTTCCTTTTCTGGCATTCCGACAATTGTTAGTGAAAAACCAAATCCCACTGACGCTATAGTACATATTGATGCTGCATGTTGATATTGCCTTAAAGCTGACCAAAAGTGCCTTCTGGTTGTGCCTTTGTGCCTAAGCTTGTTTAAAAGAATTTTTTAAAGGTGCACAAAGATGATTTTGTTGACCAAGTACTTGTATGCATTTGTCAGTGGGGATTTTTTTGCTCCCCTGATATATATTTTCTGATATCTGATATTTTCAGTCTCTATATTCACGGGATGTTGAGGGAAAATGAAATGTGAATGTTAATTTCACAACAATCTTCATTGTACAGTACAGTCAGGTGAATTGATTGCATAACTTTGGAAGGTGAAAGTGGCTCCAAATAAGTTGTTTAACCTGATTAGTACACTTTAATGTGCCTTATGGAGATTCCTGGCCATGAAATATGAAATTAATGTGATAATGAAATCAATTATCGCCTATTTGATGTTGAAAAGTAGAATCAATTCTTAAGGACCATTAATGTTCCTTTGTTGGTAAGATGTACAGTTGTTGAGAATGAGACCAACTTCTTTTTTTTTTTTGTTGTTGCTTGTTTTCATGTTTGTTTCTGATAATCACTTGAAAAAGCTGTTCATTGTTCACCAAATGTTTGCCAAATGGGAACAAATAAAAGGCTGGATTTTCATTGTTTGTCTCATCATGGATAGAAAATGACCTTTACATGTCCCTTTTTTAATAGTTATGAACAAATGTAGCTATATATACGTCATCATGCAGCAGGTTAACTGAAAGTACAGAAGACACTTCAGTAACTCAGAACATTGTTTTGTGTTTTCTCCTATAATTAATAAACCAAATGATATAGTTATTTCCAAGAAACATTCAAGTCAATAATGCAGGGAATATATGTATATATTATTATTATTATTATTATTATTATTATTATTTTATTTTTTTAAATCTCCTTCTCACCCTGGAGATTTATTTTTTTATTTATATATATAGTTAATTTAATATGTTTTAAGACCTCATACGCACAGCAAATTCCTCGTATGTGTAAACTTACTTAGCAAAAAAGCTATCTGATTCTGATAGTGATTAACCATATGAGGAGTTAAGAAGGGGAATTTATGTCAACAACTCGTGGTCACTTTATCTATTTGGATAAATATACATATTGAAAACAAACTATTAAAATTAATACCTCTGAAAATGGCATTTAAGACTTTTTTAATACTTTTAAAGACCCTGTAATGAGAAAATTGCAGGGCCAGTCATATAAAGCATTAACTGGTCGGATATAACTAACTCCACTACACCAGACTCCTCTGACAGCATGATGACGTCATGTTGTTGGGGCTGAAGGAGGAGCTGGGGCATTTTCCGGGCACACGTCATGTGACTGAATCCTGTGCTCTCATTGGTCAACTTCTGCTCTGTGTTTATTTCCGGAAGTAAGTTGTTGTCACTCTCACACTTTCCATAAGGACTATCAAACCTCGCCTCTACAGCGCCGGGACGACAGGTAAACAGCTAAACTTATGCTGCATTCAAACAATTCTCACTTACATATTTATCAGTATAATAAATCGGCTGTCACGTCGCTTCTATTAATCATGTTTACGTTCTTGGATGTAGCTAGCGTTAGCCGTTAGCTCTCCGTAGCTTACGTAATGGACTTGTGTCTCAAACAGACACACACATTATTATCAAAAACACCCTTCACGACAGTTTAAAGCGACGTCTGAGGTGTTGTGTTGTTTCCCTCGGCATGATAATTGTTGGATGTGAGTGAATAGTGCCCTGTGAGAGTGCTAACGCGGCCGCTAGCGAGTTGTAGCCACCGTATCGGTAACGTTAAATGGGTTAGCCAGAAGACACGTAAAGCTAACTAGTGCTGCCCACTTAATGAATAGCCAGCGTATTAAAATGAATTAGCTATCTGGGAGCTCTCCCGTTTCACTGTATCCACAATGTGTTACCAGAAGCGGAGCGCATTCATGAACCGCTTGTCATCTTTTATTTCCCACCCTCTCTAGGTGTGTCCTCATCCACAGGATGGCACATTGGTTTCACAGAAACCCGCTGAAGGCAACAGCGCCTGTGTCCTTTAATTTCTATGGAGTGGCAGGGAGCCCTGCAGCCAACAAGATATGCAAGTATGTCCTCTTATCAACCCTTCATACACTGAGAACACTGTTATCAGATTGAACTGTGAGTGTGACCATGACTGAACAGAAATGACACTGCCTCTGTGATGTCTCCTGAAACACTCTTACAGCATGTTACCGGTGCTGTGGTTGGATCACAGTCACCTCTTTAACTTACAGGATGGCAGTGTCGTGTTGGACGTGTAGACTCTGAGTTAAAGAGGTCATGTTGTGCTCACATATCAAGTCCAAGTCAAGTCTCAAGTCTCTTGCGGTTGCAATGAGCGATCTGTCATCTGCTGCACGCCATCCGCTCTGCTTAGAGCTCTGCATAGTTATATCTGAGGAATTGAAGGCATGAACTGTGTTATCATCACTTCACTCCTTCATCTATCAGCAGAGTGTTATCAACACTGATGAGTTGTTTGGTATATGATCACTTTGAACAGGCAATGCAATATGAAAACAATACACACAACGAAAGCTTTCTTTTAAAATGAGGAACTGTATTTTGCTTTGCAATATAAATACACACCTACAGCAGCTAAATGCAAAACACTAGTGCTGCCAAATGATCTGAAATATAATGCAAGTACATAAACTGGTGATATTAAAACATGAACAAAAAGAGATCACTATCATTGGGGAAAATTGGCAGCTTTCTTTCGGACACATGATTCCTTGGATGAATATAAAACTCATGATGAAATATCATTGGAGTTATTTGCTATCTGAAGTCCTTTTCTTACAGAACAGAACATTTTTGTGGATACAATTGTCTTTGTTGTTTAACAGTAAACATCAGCTGATTTTTATTCCCTGAAAGAAATGTTTGTGTTAAACTTGTGTAGCAGGCGCTGAGGTTAACTTTCACATGACGGAGTTATCCGGGCGTGTTTTCAGGTACCTGATAAAGTTTGATGTGGCCGATCCAGCATCCTGCGGTACAGCCATGTATATTTTATGATAAATATATATTTCTATAACGCCTGTTACATCGTGACGCACATAAGTCACAGAAGTAAAGGCTCGACTCCAGACCAGGTGTTTCAGGCAGTGCAGCAGTGTTTTCTGTGGGAGAGAGTAACTATCTTTGGCGTGAACTTTTACATACACACAAATGCTTCATAACACAATAAAGGAAAGGCAGAAACACAAAAAGCTGATTATGACTTCATTAAGTATATTTTATGAGCACCAATTGATGGCTTTTTTTCCCATTCAGTGACCTGAGGACAACCAGGGCAAGGCTGCTGGAGATGTTCACTGATGTCACCTGCAACCCTGAGATCATGAAAAATGCCACAGATGCATACTTCTCTCTCCTACAAGGTTTGTCTACACTGCAGCAAATATCTGTTCCTCTGTCTGTCTTGTTAAGGTTTTAATTAGGGCTAAACTACAGAGCGGGCGAGGGTCATAATCACAGAACGTGCGTTGACATTAACGCATTATTATCACGTTAACTTTCACAGCCAGTTTTAACCCCTGAAGATACAACCAACCATCTACGAGTTTATTCAAGCGTGCTGCTCAGTCAAACAATTGCCAAGATACAAAATAGGGCTCGCTCAATTTTGAAGAAATATGAGTAAAACATCTGTGTTCTTTACATTTGATGTAATGGTGCAGCTGAAAATACATTGGGCCCCATCTTACGCCCGGCAAGAAGCTGCGCACAAGCGTCATTTCTAGTACCCGACCACAACAGTTGTCATTTTCTTGCCCAGCGCCCAGGTTGTGTAGGTAGCAAACATACCTGCGCCCCTGGGCATGTTGGTCTTAAAATGAGATGTGGTCAGGAGTATTGTTGTATGTTTCTATGTTAAGGTGAAACCAGAAGTGACTGCGCCATAGACAAACAAAAAGCTGGTCTAAAGTCAGTGGTGCAGTATTTTTCCTGCTATTTAAAGGGGCATTATTCAGATACTGTGATGCGCCTTCACGGGCACTCTGCTGTAATGATTAGAGAGGCAGCTTTCAGTCATTTTAAACGTTTCCTTTAGGCCTGGGCGAGATAACGATAGCAGTATATATAGAGGATAGACACGTCGTCGATGGAAATAAGGAAATAGTTCGATAAAATGTTCGACATTTAATGTTAATTAACAATTATTATTGTGTTTCTCTTTGTGTGCCTTCTAACATGGCAGTTTTTTGATTTTGCTTTGCGTCTAACCAGCTGCTTTGATGTTTTGGTTTATGATAGGCTTTATCTCATCTTTGGATGGAACTACACAGGAGAACAAGATGAGGTTCATCCAGAACTTCAAGTGGACCGACACCTTACAAGGAAACACACCAAGGTAGAAACTCAGACTGAACACTTCCATTCTCATTGTAAGTTGTGGGATTGTATTAACTTTTCATGGTTGCACGACACTGTTATGTGGCTGGTGGGATTTAAGGAGGAGGGAAGTCGGCTTTTTAAAGTGCTTTCCAGGAAGCCATTAACCACTTCTTCAAAATATGTTTTGTTTGGATTAGAGTGCTGCAACTTGGTTGCTTTTATTTTTCCTAATGCCTTCAGTGGCAATCCAGAGAACACGCACGTAAACATCAGGCTTATCTACTCTTTCATCGGGTCTTAAGCCATACACAGACTTTCTGATCATTCTCGTTTCCCTAAATGTTAATCCTATCATTGTTGACTTCTGTGCTTATACCGGTCTGTACACGTAACTCTCCATGCTCTCCTCCCAGTGCCCAGCAGGATGCAGTCTTTGAACTGGTCTCCATGGCCTTCAATGTAGCCGTCTGGTACACCAAGTTTGCCTCGAGACTAGCAGGGAAAGAAAAGTATGTGCTTCTTGTCTTTGTTTGTGTATTCACTCATGTGAAGCGAGTTATTTATAGTTTAATCCTAGATTAGTTTTTCAATTTGACATTTCTTTGTTACTGTACTTAATATTTGTTACTTCTGTGTTTGCCTGTTCAATAGCATAACAGAGCCTGAAGCTAAAGATGTCCACCGGAGTCTGAAAGTTGCTGCGGGTATTTTCAAAGACCTCAAGGTAAGATACATCTACAGACACGTCCAGACAAGACTTTAGTGAGGTGAAAGGGACAGGTGTGTCAAAACTCTGTTTTTCTTCCTCTGGAGTCATTGCTCTGTCATCACCACACACGATACAAACATACTTTTAGATGCAGTTTGACCTAAACTTTGGGAATAAATATCCATAAATCTGTTTTCAAATCCTACACAAAACCCCCCAAAAATCTAGACATCCAGAAGCTACACACAACACTTCTTGTCGCTTTATTTGATATCACACAGAAGACAAGCCTCAGTCTCTCAAAAACAAAGAAAGAGCTATGAAAAGCATGGATTAATAACATTAAATTGCACCTTGCATGTTTTCTACAGGAGGTCCACATCCCTCGTCTCATCACCCCGGCTGAGAAGGGCCGAGACCTGGAGCCCAGAGTGATTGATGCTTACATCATCCAGTGCCAGGCAGAGGCCCAAGAAGGTGAAGTAGCTCCACGCTTAGACCCTGCACTGGCCACAATGAAGCTATTTTTGTGTCTGTTGTTGAAGTTTTAATCTGAATTTCTGTTTAGTTTATACTTTCTGAGCTGCACATGGTCTGGCTGCACAGGTGTATTTTTCTTCATTTCATATCATTGTTTAATAAAGCCTGTGTGTGTCAATGCTTGCAGACCGAATCCAAGACAATAAAACAAGACAATATAGAGAGGCAGTAAAGTTGATCTTACTGATCGTATCATACTGTGACTCACAATAATACAATCTGAAAACTGCTGGTTGTATAAAGTAAGAAAGTGTTTCTGAAACAAAATAATTTACTAACTTAGTAGTGTTGTGATATATAACCTATAACCAGTGTACAAAGCCTTAAAGCCACACTGTAAATCATATCATCATATCATCATATCAACATTGTATGAATTTGTATCCGCTTGTTAATTCCTGATGTATTTCTCTTTTTAACAGTGACGATTGCCAGAGCGATTGAACTGAAGCACAACGCCACACTCATCGCAGCGCTCTCATTTGAGACGGCAAACTTCTATCAGAAAGCGGGTCAGTGCTGGAGACGTCTGTGGAAGTTTTACAGTGCTGCAGTACATTTCTTTCCTCAAATGTTTTGTGTAAAATACTGTTGAATATCGGGAGGGGTACTACGCCCTGTGTGAACCTGCCATGGGAGGCCTTGATCAGTGATGCACGCACCACAGTAGTTCATATGTGAAGAGTACAAGTTAGGAGTTATGACTCTACTCAGTCTGCTGCTGAGTTTTGTCAAACTCCTGCATTCATGTAAAAGGGGCACAGAGAGCAGTTAGAGTTGGGGTGCACTCATCAGGGACCTTAACCGTTCTAGATCAGACTACTAAAGACCAGTATGTCTGTCTGCAGACCACACATTGAACACCTTGGAGCCGGAGTGCAGTAGCAAGTGGAGGAAGTATCTTCAGCTGAAGCAGCACTTTTACATGGCTTATGTAAGTTGATGCATATCATAATGCAGCTCACACTACTTTTATTAATGTAAAGGAACCTCACTGAGCATACGACTATACTTTGTTGTGTTTGCAGGCGTACTGCTACCATGGACAGACACTGCTGGCCACTGACAAGTGTGGTGAGGCTATACGATCTCTCCAGGAGGCAGAAAAGTGTAAGTCTTTTTCTTTTATTGAACATTTTTCATCTATTAATGTTTTTCTTGTTTATATAGCCTGTATTGGTGTACAGTCGGGGTCAAAAGGTCACACAAACCATGTCAGACTTCAGTTTCCAGTGATTACTACAGCTCTCATGTTTCTGTGATGAATGAGTGGAACACAAACTACTTTGTCACAAAAACATCCATGAAGTTTGGTTCAGTAATACATTTATTGTAGGTCTTCTGAAAATGTGACCAAATCTGCTGGATCAAAAATATACAGACAGAAACTTGAACGATGAATTTCAGTCTTTACAGAGCGTGGCCTCTTAAAGTGATGTTTGGGTCTTGGTGTGGGGATGTATGAGGTCCTTGTCCCTACTCAGTGTATTACCTGCAGTAGATGACTGATGATTATAACTCCAGTGAGTGTCTTGTCACTGTCATTCAGATAAACTTAATGTGACATACATGTTGTACAAGTGTGCTTCACGTTAAGTAAAGTAGTTTGTAATTAGCCTCACACAGCATGAATCTGATAAATCTGTGAAAAGCGCAGCGCATATGAAGGTTAAAGTTAAAAGTATACAGTAATGTGTGAGTACTACTGTACAGAATATATTTATATATATGCTTATTTGGGTTCAGTTGATGCATAACAAACAGTGTATTTGCATACATGTCTTGACACAGGTGCTTCCTGTCTGTTTGTGTCCTGTTTGTTGCTGAGTACTCAGGAGTCACATTTCCCCCTCGCTTTACCACCTGGATTTGTTTTGTATTAACATGAAGAGCTCTCTGTTCAGGCTACTCCCGTGCAGAGGCGCTGTGTAAAGAGTATCGTCAGACCAAAGGCCCGGGCACCACAGCCAAGCCATCGGAGCAGTTGTTCTTCCTCAAACTGGGCGGCGTCATTAAAAACACACTGGAGAAGTGCCAAAGAGAAAATGGCTTCATGTGAGTCAGTCAAGCAGACATGTGCACACATGCATGGACACACAGACACTGCACATATACTGTATTTGTGTTCATACCTGCAAGAAAATCCCCACAGTTATAATCTTTACTTCTATTGATGGCAACAAGGGCAGTGGACAACTGATGGCACTTATAAACTTCAAACTTCTCCGTCTCAGCAGGAAGAAATACACTCGGTGAATTTGTTTTTGAACAGAAACTGATCGTTTTAACACGAGGCAGCTTCCAACAAATCAGATGTTCTGATCAGTGTCAGCTAACCATCACTGTCTTTCTGTCGACACATCTGCTTTCCACCATAGCTACCAGTATGTAGCTGTTAGCTGCCGTCCATAAAAGCTATTTGTGTGTTTACTTTTGCAACAGCTGCTTGTTGTAACCGTCACTAACAGCAGCCCAGTTTCCACCAAGCCTGCAGCCTTTTGTCATATAAAGCTTGTCTCCTTGTTTCACGGTGCACATCAGCAGTGTGCACACTGTCCAGTTGCCTCTACATACTGTATCTAAAGCCTCTGTGATATTGCACTGATGGTTTAGGGACACGTCTCCCCCGACTAAATTGCAGCTTTGGACATTTTTCCTCAGATACTTCCACAAGGTCCCAGCTGAGGCGCCCCAGCTGGAGTTGAAGGCGAGTTATGGCCTGGCTGAGCCGGTCCCCTTCGAGCTGCCGCCTCTCAGCGAGCAGTGCTCCGCCGAGGTCTACGCCACTTTTGACCTGACCAAGGGAGCCAAAAATGACAAGGTACTGCGGCTCAGCTCAAAGTTCATTCCAACGAGGGCGGGGTGACGTCATTAAATTTGTAATCATAATAGTTTAAACTATGTCCGAGGCAGCTGCTTCATCTGTTATTGTTGCTTCAACTGCAGGCCAAACCCAAGGAGGAGGAGGTGAAACCGGTGAAGGAGCCAGACTTGAAGCCTCAGAAGGACACAGGCTGCGTTATCTCCTAAACACATTCCCCCCTCAGCCTCATGCTTCACTGCCATCTATTGTAATGATGGCTTCCATATTTCTTTCCATGTAAATCTCCATAGCAAAAATGTATATTTTTTTTCTAATATTAATCCATGGTGTTTTACATTTATGCTGAAACATTCGTATTGTATTTGGGTATGACAGCCATCGTCCGCTCATCTAAGCCAGAGCCGCTCGCACCCTGTGAACAGCTTCTCATGAGGTCAGCCTGAACATCTGAACGGAGGTCTTTCAGGTTATCGTTAGCAACTACATGTCAGCTGAAGGATGACCTCAAATTAGGCCTTCACATGAGGTCATTTCAAGATCGATTATAAATAAGCCTTATGGGTGACGCAGTACTATGAATGGTGCCTTTGGCTGCAATGTAAACGTGTTCACTGTGGCCCAGCACACAAGTATCTGTTATATGAGCTTTTTGGCACTGGATTATAGATTAATGACTCAAAAACATAGAAACTGGCCTGTTAACACGCTGAAAAATGGCCTCAGGATGAACAAAAAGAAGTGAAATGATAAAACGACACATTTTTATATTGAATATTTACCAATGTCGCAAATTGCATTCCCACAATCAGCCTGTATATTATGGTAAGATGAGATTTAATCACGTCCTCGTGAAACACACGGACAGACGAAATGAACAGGACTGCGTGTCATCGCTGGTGCACTTGGTTTGTTTTAGCTGTAGCAGTTTACAATCAATATTTGATTTAGATCACATGATGTTTGTACTGTAGTTCTTTTGGTGCATGACATGTAGCTGTTATGTTTTTTTTTTACTTCTACTATTCATTTAAAAAAACCTTATTACTGGATGAGGCTGAATCATTCTTCACCATGTTTAGGGATCGTGTAATATATCCCTGATTGAAGTAGTTCTTAATTTATTTCTATTCTTATGTCATGATATTTTAGTTGACGACGTAAAAACACTTAAGACAGTATACAGGTCTGTGTAACTCCAATCATGTTTTTGCTGTTAATGATTTTCTTTTTTTTTTTGTTATGATTCAGTGGACACAGCAGAGACACAAGGTGTGGAGAGAGTGCTGCTGTCGGTAGTTGACACAATGTATGTGCTGTACATCTGCTGAGTGTTATCCCCTTCCTTAAAGACAAAGATCAGGGCAGCGTTCTCAGATTGCGGTGCGTGTCTGAAACTCTTTGACGTGCTGCTCACACAAGTTGCTCATATTGTCAAAACTCTCCCACTTTTAAAATAAGTGTTGGTTAAAGCATAACTATCGATTGCTGGAAACGTGTATAAACTGTAATATACTGCTCACATGTAGTCACTTATGCCCCTACATGTATATTAGCTTACCTGGGCTAGACTCCAACAGTAGTAAAAAAGCTAATTTTCTCACTAAAGTTCATTATAGCACAACACATTTGCTCTTAATACTCACTCATGCGGGGCTTTCAGTCTAATGGGATTATAATGGTCATGAAGTTTAACCATTGTTTATTATTATACCTGGAACAGTGAGTTGAACGATACAGAAAACAGACCCAGGCTAAGTCCTTTATTATTTCTTTTCAAGGCTAATGTTTATTAAAGGGGTGTGAGATCACCGTTACAGTGCACACTACTGTAGCTCACAACTCCTCCAATGGTGTCCTTCATGTAAAATGTATTTCAAACTCTATTAAATCATCCGTAAAACTGCATCTGTCTGTCTCGTGCTGATATGACTCAACGTGATTATTCAATGTTTAGTAAGATACAGTACGTATCATCCTATCTACTGTTATTTTAAAGATACCGTGTTAGAGGTTGCTGGTCATGGTTAGCAGAAGTTAGCCTGTGAGTGTGTATCGTCTTCTGCGGCTCAGAAAATAGCTCTGGTGATGTAATCAGGGTTATCTCGGCTTCAAAGACGTGTGGCGCGTCCTAAATCCACACTAAATCTATGAAGTATGTGCCACACGCTACTAACATACCAGCACTTTTCAAACTTGCTGTTTCCTATTGATCACTCTTTAAAATTCGTCCCCCGTCGCTATGAGAGCAGGATATTAAACTCTGAACACTCGGTCCATTAAACTCGTGTTGTCAAACCCTTAAAACTGAAAACAAATTTAAATGCAAATGTTTCTGTTCTTGTGCGGTGCATTTTTATCACAGTTGTACATTTCAACGCGTCTGTTCTCATTTATCCAGTTTGTTTGTGTGTGTGTGTTTCAGTAACACCAAGATAACCCAGAGACTAGAGGGAGTCCTCTGGGATCTCATGATCAAACACCACGTTCTCCTAAAGGTTGCTGTGATTCGGACACGACCACATAATGATGATTGTGTGATTGCCAAACCGTTGTGTCCATGTTATTTATGTGCTCGTCTGAGCTGGCTGGGCTCCACTTTGTGGTTGTCTGACGCAGAATGTAACTGAATACATTATTCAAGTACTGTAGATTTGAGGTACTGGTACTTTCCTTGAGTATTTTTCATTATCTGGCAGTTTATTCTTCCACTTTTCTACATGTTGTAGCCAAAACCTGATGGTTTCACTCGACTGTGTTTGATAACTTTAAATTCACATGGGTGACTTTAAAGAAAACATTTTAACATGACATCTTTACTTTTACTCAAGCACTAATGTTGCGTCATTCAAAATCAATTTTACATCTTAGTCAAGACATTATGCCAGACTGAGTTGAAGGAAAACATCCAGCAAAGTGGTTTCTCGTATTTGAATATTTCACTCACTTTAGCAGGAGGTGAGGTGCTGCAACAAGCAGACATGTAATATGTAGATGTGATGAACTGTGATAACAAATGTTTAACCGGAGGGACAAATATAAGGGGAACATTGGAAACATTAACGTTTAACCAGGTGGCAGTAAACCTGACGTGCACACTGTGACAGGCTAAGCCCAGCCCATCCAGCCCAAGAATGAAACTGACTGCATTACAGTGGCAGCTCTGCAACCGAGGTGTGCACTGCTGTGTTTGGCTGTCTCAGGTTTCAGGACTGATCCTGTATCCTGTAGTTGTTTTTCTCCACATAGCAGAGGCAACGTGGATGCACACACAGTACAGCCGTGACATGAGGAAGAGCCGACGGTGTTTTTGCGAACAAGGACTCGTAGTTACTGCAGAATGAACAACAGCCACCAGGAAGTAAGTGTGATAATGATGAAAGACAAACAGACGTTAGCTTAGGTCGTGTTCAGAAACACTAACAAGAGTGCAAGTTAACTTTTAACAGCTGCTTGTGGTTAGACATTGGTAAATCTGCACTGTGGAGCCTGTTGCACCCTGTGTATAAAAAAGCAGAGAAAATGTCAACATGCTGGATGAACGTGATATAACGACAGCGTGTCGGCTAAATGACAAAGAACGCAAACAAAAGTTAATGTAAAGACCTGTGTGATCTGTCAGACACCACCAGACACCCAGGAAACAGAGTTTGGGGATCCTGCAGTGTCCAAACAGAGGAGGACCATCCACTTCTCCAGCGGTGAAACTCTGGAGGAGGAAGACAGTGAGGAGGACGAGGAGCAGTCGTCCGACAGGCCTCCCTTCAGAGAACCTGCACAGAGGGTGGGACGCTGTTTGAGGCAGGGACGTCATGTTAAGTAGCATTTAAGTACGTTATGTTTCTGTTTATGTTCTGTCTCTTCCTCCTCAGGTCAGCTTCTCATTCAAGAATGTGGCCATTCTAGTTGGGAGGATTTCCCTGCTGAGTACGTAATGGGATATTCAAAGCATACCAGTTAAACAGCAGGTCTGATTGTAGCTGTGATGAAAAGTCTCACCGAGTTACTATGTCGTTGTTTCCAAAACTAGCTTGTGATTTCCTTGGAGAGAGACTAGCTGGTGCACTGGGACTGAAGGCAGCCAAGTACCAGTATGCCATAGACCAATATCACCGTGACCACAAGGTAATGTGAAACTCAGGAGCAACAGTCCTGCAAGTGCCATCTCAGAGACTTCAGCAACAGGACAGATGGACCTGCTCAGTCTCTTCATAGCCGGCTACTCTGGCAGGACTATGGATGGTTGTTGCTGCCCTTCACTCTGCATTTCCTCTGTCTCACTCACAGACAACAAGCAGCCAAGCCACAGACGATCTCAGGGACGGACAGGCGGAGACCTTCCACCTCTCTCACGGAGTGGACGGAGCGCAGTACGGAGCCACAGGAGACTGCAGATCGCCTGAGAGCCGTGATGAGAAACACATGGACAGGAACGAAGGACGTCACAACAGAGGCTATCAAGAAGACGAGGACTGTTTGGAATAAAACCACAAGAAGAAAAGCAACATGGGAAGTGATCTGATGTTAAAGCTTTTGTTTGCACTATAACGCTTCCTGAGAGAATGGTGGGGCTGTGTTTGTGTCACAACAGAGCTATGTGGAAAAAACCGACAAACTTAAAGATATCTTTCTTTGGCTACTGCTGTAAAAAATAAAAAAAATATGTGTAGGACTTTTCTTCATTTTGTTACCAAAATAAAGTACCCTGTCATGGATACATGAACAGCTGGTCTGCTGAAAAGAAATGCATTGCTTCTGTTTCCTGTTTGCACAATATCACAAGGAGGGGTTAATATATTCATAAATATATATATGTATATATATACTACCACTCAACGTTTACCACCGTTTGAAAAAGACATGATCGACTGTTAAAAAGCATAAAGTTTATCGACGAGGATGGGATTCGAACCCACGCGTGCAGAGCACAATGGATTAGCAGTCCATCGCCTTAACCACTCGGCCACCTCGTCCGCTACACCAATGCTGTCAACATAGATATATGAATATCACCGCGTGCACCTTAAACACGTAAACAAACATGAAACATCTCATTTTATGTTAGCTCACCTGGCTACGGGACGAACGTACCTTGCTAACGTCAGCTAGCGTGCTAGTGTGCCATGCTAATGTGGTAGCTAATGTGCGAAGCTAACGTTAGCTACGAGTCAAACTCTACAAGTTGTGGAAGTATCGTCAGCATGATCCGCTCCTTCACCCCTCAACAAGCACAGGCCCTGTCCTCACTAATAACCTAGTTTACTATGAATGATTATAGCTGCGGTCGTGTTAACGTGACTTATTGTTAATAAAGTGTACGGTGGGGATAACATCAGCAGACGGAGTCGGCCTGCTCGTCGTGTGCAGTAAAAAATAACCACTAAAGTTTCCACTATCAAGTGCAACACAGAGTTCAGTTGCTCCGTTATGATACAAGAAAAGCAGGAGCCATTTTATAACAGGACTCATCATCATCATCATCATCATCAGACATTTTAAAAAGTACAACACCTGCAGGAAATGTGGAGTAAATGTCCATGAACTGCTGCTCTTCACCTGGGGTCTGTGCTACCTGTCTGCGTGAGTCTGACTGTGCACAGGTGCCTCACCTTCACATCCACACGCAGCTGAAGGTGTTGAGACAGAGCAGCGCGTGTCTGAGTCTCTGTGGCCATCTAGTGGCTGCATCAGGGACTGACCAACTCACCTTCTGACTGATCCCAGACCAGCGTGCTGAAAACTCAGGTCCAAGTAGACAGGTAATCCTCTGAGTCACACACTGGGGACATCTGCAATACTACAGCAGCATGGAGAGCATCAATCATACAGTGATAATAAATAAATAAATAAATAAATAAATAAATATATTAAACAAGTTATTTTTGGGAAAAAAAAAAAAAAAAAATCTTGAAAAACAACGTTTTTCTTTATGAAAAATGTTTGTGTTTTTCACCCAAAAAGGTTGTTTTTTCACAGAGACACATTTTGGGTTAATTTTCATAAAGAAAGTTTTTTGGTGAAAAAACAACTTTTTCCTCTGTTAAAAAACAACTCCTTGGTGTGAAAAAACACATTTTTTGATGAAAAAACAATTTTTTTCTTGGTGAAAAAAAACTTTCTTTGCTGTGAAAAAAAACGTTTTCCTCGGTTAGAAAACAACTTCTCGGCATTAAAACAACTTTCTTTGGTGAAAAAACTTTTTTTTTTGGTGAAAAACAACTTTTTGGGTGAAAAAACTACTTTTCAGTGAAACAAAAAACTTTTTGGGGTGAAAAAACAGCTTTTTTTGGTTAAAAGACAACTTTTTTGGATGAAAAAAAATGTTCTTGATGAAAAAGCAACTTTTTGGGGTGAAAGTTTTTATTTTCTCTGTGAAAATGTTTTCCTCTGTGAAAAAAACTTTCTTTGTGAAGAAGCAACTTTTGGGGGACAATGGGGGAGAAAGTCTTGGGAAGGGTCGTTTACTTGTGTGGACCCGTATGTCAAAATCCCATCAAACACTCCGGGACCAACAAATGTACACCACTGAATGAAAACCTTCTTTAAAAAAAACATCAACAACATTTTTTTATCAAGATCAAACAAAAAATGTTTCTCTTGAAATGTTTTTTTATCTTGATAAAAAAATTCTCATGAAATGTTTTATTTTGAAAAGTAACTCTCCTCTTGCTTCAGGTCACTTCCCTTCCTCATGTGCCACCTGTCTGACGTCGCCCCTGATCCCTGATTGTTTCCACCTGTGTTCCCTCACCTGATGTGTCCCTTTGTTCTGTGCCAGTGTTGTGTTCGTCACACACCCAGCTCTCGTCCACAGCCTTGTTCAAGCCACGACCCCAAGTTTGTATTTCTCGTACTTTTCCTCTTAAGTGAGTGACTTTTTGTTTGTAATTGTTTTCAGTGTGTTTCTAGACAAAGTCCAGCCTTTTGTTTGCCTCTTGTGTTTCATTCGTTTTCATAGTCAGTCGAAAGAGTAGTTTTGTTTATAGCCTTTTCCTTTTCCTCTGATTGGAGTGATGTTTTTGTTACAAGTTTTAATAGCTGTATGTGCCAGAGTAGTTTAGTTCTCAGCCCTTTTTCTTTTCTTTCTTTGCCTCAGGAGTGATTTTCTGTTTCATTATTCCTTTT
The DNA here is from genome assembly GCF_965226575.1 of Pagrus pagrus. Lineage (NCBI taxonomy): Eukaryota > Metazoa > Chordata > Actinopteri > Spariformes > Sparidae > Pagrus > Pagrus pagrus. The sequence goes on along the minus strand of NC_140200.1, from coordinate 1,616,684 downwards.
CTTTGAGGTCGTTTTGCCTCAAGTTAGTTGTAGTCCTGTTTCTTGTTTGCTCAGCCTGCAGATTAGATTGTGATTTATAGCCTATTTATTTGTCAACTTGTTTAAGAGTTCAAGTGAAGAAATCAAATTTCACAATAAAAGCCTGCTCAAATTGCTCTAAATCTGCTCCTGAGTCCTCCTTCCTAGTCCAGGCCTGACAGAACCTGGTGGAAAAAACGAAAAAAAAGCTTTCATTTAGAATTCACAAGATTTCTTTCTTTTCACAAAATCTTTTTTTTTTCTTTTCAGAAAATATTTTTTTCCACACATAAGAGAAAAATGGCCAAAATGAGTGTTACACAAAGAAACACTTGGAAATGAGCCTTAATTTCCTCTTCGGGGGGGATTAATTCTTCAGAAGGGGGCAAGGGAGAAATTTAGGAGAGTGAAACGAAACATCCAGAGAAAATCAAAGCTGAGGTGGTGAGACTGTGCAAACGCCACATAAAGGCCAGGTTTTGTTGTTTTATACGGAAGCCCTAAAGGGCCATGCACTCATACATTTTATTTCCTCCGCTTTCCCAAGATAACGGGATAATTTTCTCTAACGAAACTTTGTTTTCCCGAGATAACGGTATAATTATTTTGAGATCTTGTGAAAACAAAAAGTATATTAAATCATTGCAGGGAACATCATTCAGTGTAGCAATGTCAGAGGAGCAGGAGCATATCGATCACAGCGTCATCTTTTCAATCAGGGCCTGACACAGGCTGAAATAGCATTATGCCTTGCTATTACAGATGATATACACATTAGTGTGCGTAATCTAAAAAGACAGTTAGCAAGGCTTCAGCTATATCGGCGGCGCAATCTAAGCGAGTCTGATGTCGTTGTTAACTACATAGCTGACCAGCTACGAGGTCCCAGGCGTCTCCATAATCTCAGGCCTCTCATATCACAGTCATTATCTCAAGATCTCAAATTAATTATGTGAAGTCTGTGGCGTTAAATCTGTAGGGCAAGTTAATTAAAGTAAGAGCCGTGGAAATGGGTGGAAATGGCGGCAACATCTCAACTTTGAACCAAAATGGCAAACTTCCCGTTGGACTGAGGTTGTGGGTCCAAGAGGCTTTTTTTGTGCGTTTGGTCACGATACTTATGCGTGCCGAAATTCGTTAGTGTATGTGCATGTAGGAGGCGGGGCTTCAAGTTTGACAAAATGGCCGCTGTGAACCAAAGTGGCCGACTTCCTGTTGGACTGAGGGTTTCGGTGCCGAGGGGTATTTTGTGCGTCTGGTCATGATACATATGTATATCGGAGGCAAAAGCTTTTGACAAGGTGTCATCATCAAGGTCTGAAGATGATATTGAGTGAGTGTGAAGTCTGTGGCGTTAAATCTGTAGGACTAGTGAAATAAAGTACGAGGCGTAGAAATGAAAAAAAACTTAATGGGAAAAGCCATAAGGGGGCGTTAGGGGGCGCTACTGAGCTATCGTGCTGCACATGAGGGCAGTTGTATCGAATTAACGTGCTCATGTGTAACGAGCTACGGGCCAAATCTGGTGACCCATGACTCTTGCAGCCAGTGTAGTTACATGATCCCAACATGATTTTGAGTCAATTGATCACATGACCTGGAAGCTATTGAGCTAACATGCTTATATTTACATATAAAAATTAATAAAAATTAATAAAATTTAAAGCTGCAAGCAGCGATGAACGGGCCCTCGCAGTCCACGCGTGTCGGGGTGTGCTGCTGTCTGCTGCCTGCTCGGGCCCTAATTAACTCGTTATAACGGGAAAACGGAGGAAATAAAATGCATGAATGCATGGCCCTTTAGGGCTCCCGTAGTTTCATACTCTAACATCATGCATCAATTTTTAAAAATTTGACACAAAATGGTGCATCTAAAGTGAACCCTCAACCTTTCAGTGTTAGTTCACATAACTTTTATAAAATGACACACATCACTGAGCTGAGAGGAAACTTTTGAATTCAGAAGGAGCATGAGATGCCACCAACAAGATCAGGTAATAAGCCAGATAACAGACACATGCTGTGTTAAAGTGCACTGCAGCCTGCACAAACACCTCATGAATCAGCTCACCAATGAGTAACGCTGCTGAGTCAAAGTCCTTCAGTTACTCTTTACAGCCAACATAAAATTCATCGAGGGTTTAAAGGTCGCATCTGTCAACGTGCACATTTAAAACAAAGCTGCAGCGTCTTCTTGGTGACACTCAGCATGATGATGGAGAGAGTGCTGTTATTGTTTGGACTCGTGGTTCTTGCCACTTCACACGCAGTAAGTATTCATTTACTATTTGATCATTTTTTTGTGCATTTTGTGATGTGGCCACGACCCGTGTGATGACCTCATCTGGTTTTGTTTTATTCAGATACCGGTGTCCCCCGTGGTACATGGTAGGTCAAACAATGATCTTTCCTAAAAAGAGTAAGTGTTGTTAAAAGGCTTTAAAAAGACTGAACAATGTCTGTATTTGTGTTACAGAGGTGTATGAGAATGGTGAGGATGAGAACCCCATCCTAAACAAAGGTAACCTGCAACATTTCCCTTGTTTACTGCTCCATAATCGAGACACAGACACATTTTCCACTGGAATAAAATATAATATGATGAGTGAAACTGTTGCTGATTGAAATATAACATGTTCCTGTGCTGCAGGTTCAGATGCCAACCTGATTGAAGGGGACATTTTAATTCCTGTAAGTTTTATTTTGGTGATTGAGAAAAATACACTTGCCGCCTCATCATCCTTTTTATCCTTCCTTGATTGTTGTTGGCAGCTGCGTTCTGCTGCGATATGCAATCACATGTCTGGCTGTTGGCACTGTTGGACTTCTTGCTCTACAGTTTAATAGCTACTTCAGATAACAAGATGAGTTTTATTGTGTGTCTTTTTATTAGCTTTGATTAGGTTTATGGTCACGATTCCTAATTACCTCTTCTATCCTACAGAAAGGGAAGAACGCCGTGACTGATACAAGATACAGATGGAAATTTCCAATCCCTTACATCCTGGGAGATGATTTGGGTGAGTTCCTCTCACTCTGAACGCTGTATTGAATGTAAATACTCTGTGTCATTTGTATGGCCCATAGTCATGTATTACAATTTCAGTCCAGTACCTTACTTTCTGAAACCTACAGCTCCAGTGTGTTGAATTTAGTAGCACTAAACCATAGAAACAAAAATACCCATGTTCTCACCCTTGCCCATGGTGGCCACTAAAACCATGGAGATGCAAAAGGCCCTCTCTAGAGCCAGTGTTTAGTTTGTCTGTTCTGGGCTACTGTGGAAACATGGCAGTGCAACATGGTGGACTTGGTGGAAGAAGCTCCCTCTGTAGACTAAATATTCATTCTAAGGTAACAAACACACAAGAATTCTTAGTTTCGGCTGATTATACACAAATGAAAACATATTTCTGCTAGTAGACCCCCGAAATCCTATGTACTGGACCTTTAAGGCTGTTCTGGAGTTATTACCAACCACCTGGATGAACACACACTCTGTCCTCTGTTGTGACTGTGTCTTTCACTCCTCAGATCTGAATGCGAAGGGCTGCGTCCACCAGGCTTTTGAAATGTATCGTCTGAAGTCTTGCATTGACTTCAAGCCTTATGAGGGAGAGAAGACGTTCATCAAGTTTGAAAAGAGAGGAGGGTACGTCTGTTCACCGCATCGCAAAATCTACTGTTGATAGCCGCTGCAGAGTAGATACCAGTTTACAGTTACAATATTTACGTTGTTGACAATTGTTTGTCGTAGGTGTTTCTCCTCGGTTGGTGACCAACAGACCGGCCAGATTCTGTCTTTGGGCTCCGGCTGTGACCACAAGGCTGTGATTGAACATGAACTACTCCACGCTCTGGGATTTTACCACGAACAGTCCCGCACAGACAGGGATGACTATGTTGACATCTGGCTGGATCAAGTTTTACCAGGTGTGTCTTTTAACTGTATGGTCCAATTTGTCTCTGTAAAAACAACATTTTATGATTGGGAGTAAGAGTACATTCACGTGAAATCCGGCGGTGCAGCGAAACGTAGCAGGCTTACACGGCAGTGTGGGAGTGTCACTCCGTGGTCCGTGTGTGTGACGTGTTGTGAACCCCCGCTGATCAGTTTGCCAAAAAGACGAAGCTGCTATGTTGTTTTGCTACTAGCATGCTGGACCTACTAGTGATCATTTGTACTCATTAACGTATTAAAAAAACAGTAAACAACCAGGATGAGGCCGATCATTACTGTGTTTTAAACAGGGACACAAAACCAAACTGAGTGATCTCAAGGTAAACAGCGCTACACAGAGAAATGTCCGCTGTGTTCCCTCTGTGGCCTTTAGCCATGCTAAATAACACGCCCAGCTTCAACTTTTCGGCACGCACCGTTGCAGCCAAAATGGACTGCCCTCATTAAAATAAATGGGAACGCCTGCGTTTTTCGCCGCACCGCCTGATCCAGCATGTAGTAATGACTGAATGAACATGAATTGCCTGCAGGAATGGATCACAACTTCAACAAATACAACGATGACTACATCACTGATCAAAACACGGCCTACGACTACGAGTCCGTCATGCATTACAGGCCCTTCTCTTTCAATAAGAACGAATCCGTCCCCACGATCACCACCAAAATCCCAGAGTTCTACAACATCATTGGCCAGTACCTCGACTTCAGTGAGATGGACACCCTCAGGCTCAACCGAATGTACAACTGCTGTACGTATACTGTATGTTGCAAGAGTAGATTGACAGTGGACAGATGGCAGCATTATTAGGTAGAAATGGACCAAGACTTTTAAATTACTCTCCTCACCCTTAGCTGGTCCTCTCACCCTGCTGGACCAGTGTGCCTTTGAGAAAGCCAGCATCTGTGGGATGATCCAGGCCGTCTCTGATGATGCCGACTGGGTCCACACCAAGAGCAGCGTTGGTGCAGAGGATCACACACTCCTGGGAAGATGCAGAGGTCAGAGTTGAATAATGCCCTTTTTTAAAATCCCAACCACTAATTAAAAAAAAGCTAAAGTCTTATTTTGTCTCACTTTCTAGATGCTGGGTTCTTCATGCACTTCAGTACCGAGGCCGGGAAGCCTCAGGAGTCTGCGCTGCTCGAGTCCCGAACCCTCTACCCCAAGAGGAAGCTGCAGTGTCTGCAGTTCTTCTACAAGATGACTGGAAGCACCAAGGACAGGCTGGTGATCTGGGTCAAGATGGATGACGGCACAGGCACCATTCGCAAAATGAAGAAAATACACACCTTTCATGGTATTTATTAACTTGGCATAACAATAGAGGACACGTTTTTCACAGCAGCTACCCCGAGCTTCACAGGAAATGCTTTTTCCTCCAGGCAAATAATTATTTGAATATTTGTTTAGCAGTCAGTAAAATTATATTCAAATTGAGTTATTTTTAGACATCAGAAAACATATGAGTTAGACACCTCCTAACAGTCAGTGGTGAAGTTTTCTTCTGTCATTTGTTTTAAAGGAATTGCTTCACATTTTGGAAAATACATTTCAGTGCTTTGATACCATCTGTCAACTGTCTCTATGCTAAATATAATATAGCTTCCAGGTGGCTAGCTTATCTTTGCTTGAAGACTGGAAGCAGGGGAGAAAAAAACAAAACTAGCTTGGCTCCATCCAGAGTTGGATAGGTAAGGGTGCAAAAAACCCCCAAACAGTTCCAGCACCGACCCCACGTTCAACTCCAGTGTGTCTTTCCTCTCCTTATCTTTCCTTACTTTGGACAGAGCTAGGCTAGCTGTTCCCCCTTCTTCCAGTCTTTATGCTAAGCTAAACTAATCTCATGACAAGTTCCATCACGAGTTCAGTATTGTAACAATTTCAGTTTTGGACAGACTCAGGCTCGCTGTCCCCTTCTGCTCGAGTCCTCATGCTAAGATAAGTTATTAATTACTTAATGGACAGATATGAGAGTGGTATAGATCATTTCATCTAACTCTTGGCAAGAATGTTGAACTATTTGTTCACAGTCGATACTGTAACATGAAGGCTACAGGCTAATGTAAAGCAACGCCTCACTTCTTCACTGTCCCACCACAGTAATATTGCTGCACACAGTTAGATATGTTATCTTGTCCCTTTTACTTGTTCTCTAGCGGATTCTGACCACACGTGGAAGATCGCCCACGTCCCGATGGAGGTCGGGGTGAAATTTCGCTACTCTTTCCAAGCCGTGCGCGGTGATCCTTCTGCATCCACTGGTGGCATCTACCTCGACGACATCAGCCTGACTGAGACCCGCTGCCCCAGCGCAGTGTGGAGGATCCAGAACTTCTCCAAGATCATGGAAACGGCTGACTTCAACACAGTTATTGACAGCCCTCGTTTCTATAGCCCTGAGGGCTACGCTTACGGGGTCCGTGTCATGCCTCGGACAAGTTACTCTGATTACACGGGGGACTACGCCGGGCTGTACTTCCACCTGGCCAGTGGGGAAAACGATGTGGTGATGCAGTGGCCAGCAGTGAACAGACAGGCCACCTTGGTGGTGATGGACCAAGACCCAGACATTAAGCTGCGGATGTCCACTGCTCGCAGCCTTACGACTGATAGGATGACGAGTAAGTGCAAAACGTCTATAGACAGACCCGGTCCACTGGGCCGTGAAACTTTATTTATTGGTTCCTTTATTGTAACTACTATAGAAAGTGCTTCCCAAAGCACGAGGTAACGACAAAAATGATCAACTTCACAGGAAGGCTAGATTTTGAGCTTGCATCTGAAAATGTCAACATTTTTCACTCACCAGTGTGAGGCGGTTTAAAACATCTCAAATTGAGATTGAGAGCACAGATCTTATAAACGGTTGCGCCGGGCTCTCAGCTTCAGTATCTCACAACCTTTCTTGCAAACGAGTTCTTTGAGTAAGTTTTAAGGGAATTATTTATTCCTATATTGATTTAAGTTGTTGTTGCACGACTGGTTCAAACTGTTCTATTGAAAAAGTGGCGGCACGATAACAGTTTTTAAAGGAATTGTTATTTATTCCTAGATTACTTTAATTTTTTCTTTTTCGGTTGACTGATAATAAAATAATGTTGTATGGATCATTCTCTGCAAGGCTTTACCTGAGCCAGGCCTTATAACAATGATAGCAATCATATCACATCCCTACAGGGTTAATAGCACTACACATGTTAAAGGAAAAAAATCTTCTACACTGGTATCGTATCGGTTCTCAGTATCGGCCGATACCCAAAGCCCAGGTACCGGAGCCCAGGTATTAGTATCGGGAAGCAAATTATTATATTAGCACTAGATTTCACTAGATGTCATTTTTTCTGGTATGAAGTATGTAGGACTTATGATCATGCTGCATAAAAAGGGATCAACACAGTTATTAGAAGTTACCATTAAGGGTAATTTCTGTTTTAGTCGAGACATTTTAACCCAAAACCACAAATGTCAACCAAATGTGATCTTGCTAGAGGAAAAGTCATGAGGGTAAAACTTTATGACAACGATCAATAGTTGTGATATTTCAGCCTGAATCACAGTGATACCGACTGTCTAACCCTAAAATCCCTCAACCATTAAACATGCAAGCTTTCAACCACATCACAGGTTGTTCTTTGATCATGACGGTATCAAACAGTGGGATCACTCCTCATGTGTTGGCTCTGTCTTTCTGTGTCCTCTAGCACCAAATGGACAGCTGATCTGGGACAATCCCTCCGAGGTGGGGACGTATGACCCTTCCTGTGAATGCTACAGAGGTTCATCGTGGGGCTGGAGGAACTTTGTGAAGCACTTTGACCTCAGGCGGCGTAATTACCTCAAGAACGATGACCTCATCATCTTTGTCGACTTTGATGGTCAGTGGTCTGTGTTCGATAGATGTGTGAACACGATGTGTGTTTTTAAAAAATGACCCCGATACTTTCTCACTCTCCAGCGTGGTGTCTTAAAGCAGCCGGTCGCAGAAATCACAGTGAATATTTGTTTCTCCACAGATATAACGTCACTGATAGAAACAGAAGTTCCCATTCAGCCAGCGGAGTGAAGTCACACAGGGTTTCATAAACTACAGGTACGACACTGGACTGGTTTTAAAAGCTTTAAAAAGTGACATCATGCTTGTATTTTCTTTATTAAAATTAAGCAGATGCACTGTGGAGCTGAGGTGAGAAGAACAACTGTGAAGATGAAGACAGAAGACTCTTGCTGTGACACAATTATACACATGATTTACAAAATGTTATATTTGGTTCATAATTTATAAATAAGAGTTGGAATATGTGCATACAAATAATGCTCAATGGCAATGTGAACTGTCTTAATAAAATATATTTAATAACGAGCAACCCTGTGGTGTTTTCTGTCATTTTGTGAGGGAAGATGTGCCTGATGAGTGACTGTTACAGCCAAAGAAATAAAGAAAAGAAATAAAGTTTTAATATTAAGTGGAATTAATATCTAGTTCTTGTTAGTTGTATAAGGATGCAATAAATTTATATAGTGCTGCAATAATCAACGTGCTTTAGATAAGATGCTTTAACCTCGAGCTTTACTCTTAAAGGTCAAATGAACACATTGAGTTTATTAATTACCCACCGCACGAACTAATCTGATCATATCACCAACCAATCAGAGCTCAGTAAACAGGACCGCAGTGAGACGTTGGATCATCGAGTATAGACAGAACATGATGTGGATGACACTGACACACTTGTACAAGTTTGAAGTCCTCACACAGAAATAACAACAATTAAACACTATGACACTATTTCATCAATGTGAAACACCTGAGTTAAAGGAAAAGTTCGCCCAAAAATAAAATCATCTTCTCACCTCCATGCTGCTGAAAAAAACAAGAAGTTTTGTATTTCACAACATATTTCTGGAGCGTCACAGGAAAACATCTCCTGAACGTCTGAAGTATATGGGGACAAAAAACAAACACAAACACACGATGGCTCCTTACAGCTGGTCCGGTGTAATCCAAGAGATCCCAAAGTGATTTGAAAAGACAGAAATCTTCACTGTAGCTGCTGAGCTAAAAGCGTTGAACGTCTGAAGTGGGTGCACAAGCTCAACTGCACATTGAGGATGTAAATATCGTCTCATCAAATCAATTTGGGATCTCAGAGCTTCTGGAGCCATTTTATGTCGCTTCTTTTTACAATTTAAAACAAGTCCCCATCTGCTTCAGTTATTTAGGAGAGCGCTGCAACACTGTTTAGCAGCGAAGCTCCAGAAATGTTTTGTGGACTGCGAAACTTCACCTGACTTTCCATCAACATGGAGGTGAGTAGACGATAATGAATTTTGATTTACGGCTGACTTTTCCTTTAACTGTTCTTTGCAAACACTACTGCAGCGTCCATGTCAACTGAAAAAAGACTTTAGTGGACATAAGGAGGAACACAATGTTAGTGCGAACACAGTGAAATAACTATTATCAGGCGAGCTTGACAGGAAATTGGCCTCTGCTGCCTCAGGGTTGATCTTTGTTTTTTTAAATCAGTCCCCTCTCTGAACACAGTGCTCCTTTAATATCAACTAAATCAGCTGCATTGACATTTAATACCAACAGATGAGTGATTATTAGATGCGGTGTGCGTAGTCTAGCACCTTATCAGGTATTAGAGGTGTAATGACACGACACATTGAACTGTCACTAGTTTCTTTACTGCCCAGTTTAGTGTCCTGCTCTTTGATTATGATTGATCTGATCTTCATTCTGTTGCCAAAGCACAAACCTTGAAGGCATCATCACTGTAATAAACCACCGAAGGAAAACTTAATGAGCTTTACGAGCAGTTCTCTCTCATATAGATCTATTGTTGCCTCTGTACAGGGTCGACAGTTTTACTGCTGTCATCACCTGTGCACTCCTGACGCGCTGACGGCAGGTCAGTCGGATCAGAGGACACGTGTGAAGTGCCTGTCAGTCATTAAACACTATCATCTGATCAAAGTTCCCCTCCGGCTGCTGCCTTTATGCGAATGTTTACACTGGAAGCACAGAAACACGTTTGTGTCGGGGGAACAAGATGGGAGACGCTCTGAGGAGGATCGCTGCACTGATCGGAGTCCTTGTGGTGTTGAAGGTAGGCGGATTGTTTGTTTTTTAAAGATTTTGACATTTAATGAGACTGACACTGAAGCCTCTGTGGAAGTTTAAATGCAGATGTATTTATTTTTGTTTGCTAGGTGCAAGCTGTTCCGACACGTTCAGGTTGGTTCATGTTAACTTTACTATCTGAATGCATATAAAACAAGCTGGTCTGTTACTTTCCCACACTGATAATAAATGTATCTTCCAGATGTTGACGCGGATGCTGGTGAACTGAGGGAAGACATACTTGATATTAATAAAGGTAACATTTAAAGCCCTTTCTACTGTTGATATGTGCACCATGCCTGATATTCCCATACAATAATGTCTATACTATGATATACTCATGTGTCTTTCACTTTCATAGGGTTGAAACACCTGTTTGAGGGCGACATCGCCGGGAATGTAAGTACACAGTTTTTTGTTGAGATCATCTGCAAAGATCTTAAAAAGCCTTTTCTCAACACGTCCTGCTGTTCACGTCCTGCAGCCCAGCAGAAATGCAATCGTCGATGAAAAAAGAAGATGGAAGTTTCCCATCCCGTACATCTTAACTGACTCTTTAGGTACGCCGTGCAGAGGAATACACTTCTACCAGCAAATCATTGGATGTAATGGCTAAAACTTGAAATTAATTTCCATTATTCTAGATCTGAATGCTAAAGGTGTGATCCTCCAGGCTTTTGAGGAGTACCGTCTGAGAACCTGTGTGGACTTCAAGCCCTACGAGGGAGAGTCCAGCTACATCTCCTTTACCAAGCTGTCCGGGTGAGCTGCCTGAGCCACACTGTCTCAGCAATAACCTCGGCCGTTGCACAACTTTATGGGCCGTGCTGTCAAGTCGTCAAAGTCAAAGCATTAAGAGCCTTAGATTAAGAAATGCTGATGTGATTAAGTGCTTTTTAAAGCTCAGTAACAGCAGCTTCGATCGATTGTCTTGTAAATTGAATTTTTTCCATCGTTTAGATGCTGGTCGTATGTCGGGGACGATAAAGTAGGACAGAATTTGTCCATTGGCGCCAGGTGCGACACTAAGGCCATTGTGCAGCACGAGCTCCTCCACGCTCTGGGCTTTTACCACGAACAGTCGCGCTCAGATAGAGACGACTATGTCAAAATCTGGTGGGACCAGATTGAGGAAGGTGGGTTTTCATTTTTTCTTCCCAAACCTCGTCGAAGAAAGTTTATATTCACTGAACCTGTTACACGTTCGTTGATTCATTGTCGACAAAGACAATTTCACCACAAGGTCAACGAGCTGTTCTGGACCTTGTTTACCAAAATGTTAACGTCAGATGGAGCAGATGACTTTCATGAAAATGCAGATGTTCCAGTGCACATTTTTATTGCACTGCAGCTTATTGTCCAGGTCCGTTCAGTAGCTGCCTGTCATGGACCTCAGCAGGTGTGACTTTCCTGACTTGTTCAAATCAATAATGAGCTCTTTCAGATCAATGCTGAGACTTTCCCGTTGTCGTGTTTGTGGCTGAGTCAAGCAGGAAAAGTGAAAAGTAAAAAGTCACCAGCTGTTATCAATCAGAATCATTTCAGAAGAAGTTAAGAGGCCGTGCTACAGAGACCTATAATAAATTAATTACTGAACCAAACTGATACACGTTCTTTATGAGTGTATGTAAACTTTGGACCTCGACTGTTTGTTGTGTGTGATTCTGGGCTCAACGCGACAACGCTCTCTCTCCTCACAGGGATGGAGCACAACTTCAACAAGTACGAGGACGACTTCATCACCGACATGAACACGCCGTATGATTATGAGTCCATCATGCACTACAGACCGCTGTCCTTCAACAAGAACGAGAGCATCCCAACAATCACCACCACCATACCGTACTTTAACAAGGTCATCGGCCAGCGGCTGGACTTCAGTCCTGTGGATATCACCAGGCTCAACCGCATGTATGACTGCGGTGAGTGTTTCCTCTTTACACCGGTAAACTGTAAATCCCACTTTGTAGATCCTCCGTATCTCCCGGTGAAATCCTGCTCCTCTTGTTGTGCTCTAAGCTTCGTATGTTGACTCTTGATGAATCTCCTGTTCCAGCCAACACACACACTCTCCTGGACCAGTGCTCCTTTGAGCTGAACAACATCTGTGGAATGATCCAGAACGAGGGTGACGACGCAGACTGGGTCCAGACGCTGAGCAGTCCATCTGACACAGACCAAACCCTGGCAGGGCTCTGCAGAGGTACGAGCAAATGTATTTATGTGTTTATTAAAAAGTGTGACAGCTGTCAGACTTGTATTTATCTGATTATGAAAAGGGTCAGAGTGATGGGTCACATACGGTTCATATTTTATGAAGACTCATATTTTATTGATCTTTTCTCGCTAATGTACTGTGAAACAAAAAGACTGAACATTTGCGTCAGAAAACATGCATTTTGCATAACTGACAGGCACCTACAGTCTAATATAATACAATAATAATATAGTTGACCATACGTTGACCATTCGTTCTGTGATAGCAAACTCTACTCATAACATTTTAAGGGTTGAGTTTAGAGATTAGTCAGGAAGTTGTTGCAGTTTGTTCAAAGACAAACTGGATGTTGTTTGACGTGGGGACGGTCTAAATAAAGTTTTCCACCCTCATAAAGACAAAACATTTAGCTTAATGCTTAAAAGTTAATAAAAGTGATAACTTTTTTAATTAAACATCAGGAACAGTACGTCAAATGTTCTATATTTATTTATTTTAAACTTTGTTTATTGAGCTTTTTTCAAATGTTCTATATTTCTATAGATATCTAATTATTAAATTATTATGATTATTATTATTCTATTTATTTATTTGTATTTACATTATATTGGCCTGTTGCCCAGCTATACAGGTGTTGTTTTACTTTTTCTTCCTTTTCAGTGAATATCTTCAGTTTCTGAACACTTCAGCTTGATAACACAGATCATTCGCGCACTCACGGCCGCTTCTCTTTTCAGATTCTGGCTACTTCATGAAGTTTGACACGTCTGCCGGTGCAGCTGGAAACAGTGCGCTGCTGGAGTCACGCATCCTTTATCCCAAGAGAGACGAGCAGTGCCTGGAGTTCTTCTACAAGATGACCGGAGCAGCTGGAGACAAGCTGGTGATATGGATCAGGACCGATGACGGGACAGGAGCTGTACGCAGTGTCAGGAAGATCCACACCATTACAGGTATTTTACTTCATCATTTATATGCCAGCATAGAAAGCACATTTGTTTCTAACCTCTAAAACTGTCTTTTAATGACTACAAACATTCAAAACAAATCTACGTTAGTCTCAAAATCACCTGCCCTCTTTCTTTCAGGTGATGGAGATGATGAATGGAAAATAGCCCACGTGACTCTCAAGGTGACGAAGAAGTTTCGCTATTTTTTCCAGGGCATCAGAGGATCGTCGAGCTCCTCGGGGGCCATCTTAATCGACGACATCAGTCTCTCTGAGACTGTATGCCCAGATGCTGTCTGGCAAATCCGCAACTTCACCAACGTTCTCGCCACCACTCCTCCTGGCAGTTCGATTAAGAGCAAGTGCTTCTACAACTCGGAGGGATACTCGTACGGTATCAGCGTTTACCCAAATGGGAGAGACAGTGCCAACAAAGACTATGTTGGCATGACCATGCACCTCTGCAGCGGGGAAAATGATGCCGTGTTGGAGTGGCCGGCCGCTAACAGGCAGATGACCATCTCTACCATGGACCAGGACCCCGATATAAAACTGAGGATGTCTAATACAAGAAGCTTCACCACAGGTAGGCCCGGGTCACTGGAAAAAAGAAAGTTCACTAAACCCGAGGTTGGTTTAGCTCTTAGCCGATCCATGCAGATTGTTTTGGTGTTGTTAGCCCGTGTTTTCTGCTTCACTCCCGTACGATGAATCATTAAACACTGGTCATCCAGAGATACATGATGTGTGGTCTGTCTGCTCTATCCCCCCTCAGACAACCACACCCGCTGGAACAGACCTACGGCGACTTCAGGAGCGGTGTTCGACACGAGCTGCCAGTGTTACCGCGGCCCAGAATTTGGCTGGACCAACTTCCACAGTCACTGGCATCTGCACGTCAAGCACTTCCTGAAGCACGTTCACCTCATCATCAACGCACACCTCCACGGTGAGATTCAGAACAATCAGCTCGTCTACCTGGACTGTTCTCATGTCACACACACGGTGTATCAAACCGCAGCTCATTTTAACGTTGAGGGTCGAAGGGCCGAGAAGTCGTTCACTGCACAGATTGTAAAGCCCACTGAGACGATGTGATTGTGATTTTGGGCTGAACAACTAAAACTGACTGACTGGACTTTAATCTAAACCTGTTGTTTTGTTAGATCTGACCCCCCTGATCAAGGTTGAGATTAATATCCATTCAGCCGCATCAAATAACGACCTCCCAGATGAGAAGCCAGTCAGCGAGGTGGAAGTGAGACAGGAGGCTCCAAAACACAGAGAGGCCCGTGCCGTCAACCCCTGTCGGCCCAACCCTTGTTTAAATGGAGGCGCGTGTGTGGAGAGCGAAGGGAGAGCCTCATGCAGGTGTGTAGGTGTATTATCTGGACCCGCCGCTGACGTCATCACCTCTCTAACCCCCCTTCAGCATGTATATCATCACGTGGACCAGACACTTTAAACCAATAATAACTTCATTATCAAGTAAAATTCTGTCCCTTGCTTCACAGGTGTGCATCGACTCAGACCACCTACTACACCGGTAAAATGTGCGAGGACCTGAACATGGACAAAGGCATTCTGGGAGCTCTGCTTGGCGGCGCAGCAGGGACCGTAGTTCTTACACTGTCCATCTTCACCGTCATCAGGAGAGCTCAGTGAGGATTAATGTGTCCTCTGCCAGTGCTAGAGAGAATTATCTCACGGGCCTCGCTCCATAGATAAGACTCCTCAAATCTGGACCTCCTCCCCCCAAAACTACAAATTAATACAGGGCTTAACTTTGAAAAATAACTGCTTTTATTGTGGAGCAAATTACTCTCCAGTCTGCACCAGAAGGTAAAACTGATCCTAAACAGCCACAGTGAAAATGAAGGAGGATAACGTCGATGTTTGTTTTAATATCATAAAAAATAATAATCATTTTTAGTTTGCTAAATGAATTCAGTTGTGGAAAATGTATATTTCAATCCTGCACAGTGTAATAAAAATAAAAGACTTCATATTTCTTGGTTTTTCAAATTTTATTATCATATGTTATGTCACATGCATATACTTTAAAATACATATTTAAATGTAAATAGTGGTTAGACACACACACAGTATACAGGTTATTATATCATAGCAATGTATATGTAAACAAAATGATCGAACCAGGTTGAACATCATCCGATCAAGAAGTGAACAGTGAAGAAAATGTTTACATCGACCATATTTACACACAACTACGTGTGGTCAAGTTGTTTTACTGTGAAATCTTTGCCAGTCTCAGCTGAGGATGATGACGACCAGTGCTAGTACCTCTAATAATAATAATAACAATAACAACAACAACAACAGTGCTATTAATTTAATAAGCTTGAAGACACTACACACGAGTGTCACGATTCTCCACATCTACAATACAATTACATTTTCGGATTTAATGTCACAGTTTGATTCAATTCGCTTCAAAATGTCTGTTTAAGCACTGACAGCGATGCTTCTGATGACCTGCATCTGTACAAAGATCAGCTCATCGTTGGTTTTACGCCCTGACGACAGCCCTTTACATTTTCAAACTCTTCTCTAAAAAGATTTAGGTCTCAGATACTGCTGATATATTTTCAATTTAGAATCAAAATCATGACATCGCTATCATCTAGGAGTTATAATCTAACACTAACTCTAACAAGTGCTCTCTCGTAGTCTCACGCGTCGTCTTCACAACCTGAACAGAAGAAACGAATGAAGAATTCAGAAAATTAATAAAACGTATTATTTCCGAACCAACAAACCCATTTCAATGATTAATGACTGAAGACGAAGCAACTGTGAGGACACCAGTTAAGAGGAGACTATTAACGACATGAGTCTCACCTCTGTCTTCACTTGTCCTTTGTGTAGGCGGTTGAAGTCAAGTTTTTCATGCTCTCACTTTTTCCTCTCTTAGATTTTGCCTGAGGGCAGAAAACAAACAGAGTTATGACTCATGCGTCGCTGTACGATGTAATTCTGGACAGACCTCATTGGTTAACGTACCGTGATGAGCTTCAGCAGCTCCTCTCGAACCTGTCAATAATAACACACAGATTTGCTTTATTAACACAATTATCAGACACTTTTTGGCCTCCGGGCATCAAACTCATGTCACAGGAAGATTTCTGTCAATTGATAAAACAACTAACTCACCTTCACCTCTGCAATACACCCGGTTATCAAGATGAGAAGACCCTGCAAGACAAGAGTTGGAACAGTGTGACAGATTTCAGGACACTTTGCTTGAAGTAAATACTGTTTGCCACATATCTGAGCATTTCTCTTCTGTCCTCCAGCTTCGTGTGTCCCATGACGACATTTTGCTCCAATGCAGGAAATTATCTGATGCCCACACAGGGCGATTAAACACCACAGTAAGGCTGCGAGGCCGGGTCACGGTTTAGTGTCAAATATGCGTCTTCAACCTCGATGGGCCAAGTTTACATTTTACAGAAATGTGTCTGTTATTGTTGAGTTGGTGTATTTCTGTTTACAAAACAACGACAGTTAGCTGTCGTGGCTAAGTAGGTTAAGTATGCTCAGCTTGGAATAAATCATCTGACTGTTCACTTGTTATTTTTCACAAAGTTCACATGTTTTCTGTCGCCGTTTGGTTCAGGACAACATGGTTTGGGTTAAAACAGACTCACAACGTTAAGCACGTGTTTCAAGAGGTGGCTTCTCTTATCCTGAGTCGCTGTTACAGTTTGGTAAAAAGATGAGGACCCAAATGCAGCAAACACACAGGAGGCAGGATTAAGAAGCAGAAAGGCAAGCTGTAATAACTGAAGCTGAGGATAAACCAAAATCCAAGAAGTGCAAAATGCCTAAATACAAAGTACAAACCAGTAATCACAGGAGCCAAGTAGAAACATAAAGCCAGGAACAAAAACCAGAAACATACCACGGGGAGACACAGGGGGACACAGGAGGACACAGGGGGACACTGGGGGACACAGGAGGACACAGGGGGACACAGGGAGACACAGGGGGACACAGGAGGACACAGGGAGACACAGGGGGACACTGGAGATAACCCGTTCTAATTTCTCACCACTAAACATTGTCCATTTTCAAACACTTTCAAATTACCTGGAAGGAGTTGAGGATGGTGAAGCTGTAGAGAGCAACTTGAAACATGACAGTGGTTTCATCAATAATGAGCAGAGCGAAGCCAATAATCCATGTCACTCCAAAGACGGGCGTCAGGAAAACCACCACTTTAAGGATGCTTTTGGCTGTTTCCTTGTCGTCCGCCTTGCTGCCGTCAGGGACGGAGGACTTTGTCACAGTGAGAATGACGACTACCATGGAAAAGAGATTGGTCAGGATGACGGTTCCCACGGGGAGGATGAAGGCGTGCATGGAGCCATTCAAGAGGCTGTAGTAGCGAAGCCAACATGTTTTGGGATCAAAGTACTCCGTGTCGGTGTATTTGCAATACACATAGCTCGATCCCACGATGAGGATTGGGCAAACATAGCCTACGATGCTGGACAGGAACATGAAGACTCTTTTCCTCAGCGGGCTGAAGACAAAGATGAGCTGGTGGACGAGCATGACGCTCATGCACAGCATCCAGCTGAACATGGCTAAGAAAAACAGGTGTTTGCATACAGTCAAAACCAGGCACGTGGTGTTGCCGAGATTCTCCGGAGTAGTGGAAGCCAAAAAACAGCAGTCGGCGAGCAAGAGGAAGACGGCGATGTTCACCAGGGCCGTGTGACGGAAATGTGACAGGTTGCTCTTGACCACAGCCGACCACACTAGAGACTCAATGACGAGGAAGATCAGCAAGCAGCAGATGGACACACCCAGGCCCACCTGAGTAATCATATCTAAGTCATCACTAGAGACATCAGTCTTGGCAAAAAGGACAGCGAATGAAGTCAGGTGGTTGCACTCGCAGACTGTGTCATTATCATCAGTAGTTGTGACTTTGCATCCTTTGTCTGACCACTCGTTTCTCGTGGTGTTCCAGAAGACGCAGGAGGGTTTAGTGCGACTCAGCTGCTCCGTGGGGAAGCCGAGTCTGATTAATGTCGAATCATTGTTGTTCTCTCGTGTGACTGATATCACGAGGCTGGACGGTTCTCTACGGCCGAAGATGTTTTTCAACTTATCTGTTAGATTTTTCAAAGCGACAGCTTTCATTACTCCGCCGGTCACGTTAAGTTTCACGTCGCTGCCAAACACGGACACATTACACTCACTGCTCAAACAGACTTTGAAGTCTATCTTTGCTTTTGGAAATCCATTGCTCCATTCGCTACTGTTGACCCTGATGTTCTTCACCAGACCCTCCACAGACTTCAGGTAATCTGATGACATGTTCTCAACAGTAGACGTGTTGACACCGTCCCAGGTCTTGTTCAACATATTGCTTGCTGCATCAGCAAAATCCTGAAACAGAAGAGTCAAAAAACAACAACATTTCATCTATTTCATGAATGGATCAGTTCAAATAAAAATCGGGAAAATCTCCTTTGCAACTCTACGTCAGCAGCAGTTAACATTAATGTTGCCAATTAACATTAACTGAACTTAGTGAGTCGCCTGAAAAATAAACCTCACCTCTCTTTCACCACACGACTGTTTCTGTAGTTTGAACAAATCCTTGTTCGTCTTGATTGGGTCGGTATTTTATTTATTTGTAACGTGAACAAAATTCTGTATTGAGTCACTTGAAAAACCATTTTCATGACAACCGAGCAAAGAGGCCTTGAGGATAAAAGCTTTGGAGAAACACTAGGAGCCTATGCGGGAACTTTCTTTTTCAAACTGCTGTTCCTGAAGTCAAGCATCAACCTTTAAGTTCAAAACTCCACATCCATCACAGTAAAGGAAATGATGATAAACGGGGTCTTACGGGAATGACATCCTGCTGCAGGACAACATTTTCTGATGCCTCAGCCATCACGCCCAGAACGTTGATGGTTGCGCTTATGTCGGCAATCGATTCACTGGCATCAGAATCTTGTAAAGAGTTGTTCTTGAGCCCTTCAAATATCGTCTGCGCCACCTTCTGGGTCGCCCCGAGTCCCTTCTTGAAGTTCTAGACACAAAGAAAACATTATCCACATGTAAACAGTGGACAAAAGCACACAGATTACTTCCACACGCAAACACAGTAACATTAAAGAAAAACCACCAATAGATAAAAATACAAGATAAAACATAAAACCTAATGTTCTACCTGGTCTGAAAAGTCAAACTCAGCGCGAAGTCAGTGTGAATATCGACAAGTAAGTGGAGTTACTGATAACATTAAGTCTTTCTATCAAACAGTATGAGCTTTGTTATTAACATTAGCAAGCTAGCTGTCTAGCATGGTAGCAAATAGTCACAATTTCAGATGTTCTCCGAGCTGTGATGTGGCAGTAAAGAGACATAATGAGGGGACAAAATCTGACTGGTCATCTTTTGTACATTCAACTCAGCGATCTGCAGGGAGGACATCATAAAGCCAAATTAGAGTGACTTTGCAGAGTGACTCTGGAGATCGATCCTTTTCTTTTGTCAGTGTTTAGGGCCACTAGTGTTGTAAATAAGTATTTTATGATTAATAAGTCAGATAGAATCTCCTAATTCCTCCTGACCCGGGGAAACCCAGGTCAGGAGCTGTATTTCACACTCACATCTGCGGCATTTACAACTTTGTTCAGCTCTTCGTTGATGCAGGAGTGGTACACCGGCTGCCAGGTCTTGCCTTTACAAGTGCGTGAGTTGTAGCCAACCCGGCCCTCCGGACACGTTCTGTTAATCACTGTGGCTCCGTCTGGGGTTTTTGGCCAAATATATCCATCATCAGCCACATCCATAGGACAAGATTTTTTCCCCTCTTGTAGACAAAATATAGGGAATCATCAGTGAATGCATGAGACAAGGCAGATAAATGTATTTATAGACAAAGTCACATATTATATTAATGTATTATGCCATAAACAGTTGGAAATAAGGCAGGTTGAATTGAATGAAAGAAGCTGCGATTGACAAGAATCAGTTACCATAAATAACTGGGACATCCACGCTTGCATTTTTTTCTTGTCCCTTTGTGTTTTGAAAGAAGACAGTAATCCTTTGTGGTTCGTCGGTTTGCTCACATTTGATCTGAGCACTGAACTTATAGATCAGATAATCTCCATCAGCTGTAAAAGAAAACATGTAGTGTAAGGGTAAGGTTTGTGAACTTGAACATGAATTTTGTAACAATATTGTGAATTGAAATTTGCCTTGATTTTAAATTATACGTTGTAGCTAAAAGAAAGAAGTAACGAGGACAGATGGAAGTGAGAGACACGGTAGGGTTTTCTTACTTTCATTAGTTAGATCAGACCTCCTATCGCCCATGTAGCTCCACCAAACCTCAAAGCTCTCAGAGCTGTTTAAGATGGTGGCAGTGACGTCAACCGGAACAGAATCCGAACAGTCTTTAGCAAGAGGGCTGATCTTCAGGGTGATCACATCAGGGAGGAGTGCCACACTCAAACTTGTCTTGGCTTTGTGTGTGACCGAGCCACGAGTGAATCCACACTCGTATGTGCCTGTAGGGAACATGTAGGTAAGTTCACTCTGCAGCTGCATCTGGTGATCCAGTAACTCAGATCAGAAGTCACCAGCAGGTCCGTCGTGGTATTAAACACACTCAAAGTCAAACTGAAGTTTTAATTTTCCTCACTTTTTGGGCCCCGTCATCTTCTGTGGTTGTGATACGGACAGGCACTGGTGGAAGAAGTACTAAAATCCTTTGCTCAAGTACTTAAGTACCAATTCAATAATCTTAAACTACTCCATTACAAGTTCAAGTCCTGCATTCAAATTCCCATTTAAACAAGCTTCCACCTGTGACTGACATATTATCATATATGACATTATTAGAGATATTCATTACTTTATATACAAACCTGAAGGGCCACATGATAAAAGGATTGTGATGAAAGGGTTAGGGTGAAGTAAGTTCTGCACACCGGCTCCGCGTAAACTTCCTTTTTGTAAAATATTGGATTATTTTACCTTATTAGGCCTCAAACATTCATTTAAATGAAACCACCTGAGAACTGGAGGCGAAATGTCAACATGTGACAATGGGGCCTCAACCTGGAGACTGCTTTCTTTGAAGAGGTCCGTTGGTGTAACAGCCTGTTCTCACTCCCGACGTTACCCCTCTACTCTGCTGTCCTCTCTGAAAAAACCCCTCCAGTGCAGTTTTTCCATCACATCTGCCGGCCTGGCTCGACTCGGCTTGACTCCGTGCAGTTTCATTTCCTATAACTTCTCCTCAATAAAAGCCCCCCGTTATTTAGTCATTTAAAAGCTTTTAATATGAAGCAGCATCACAGGAAACGTTGTGTTTTCAGCAGCAGTAACTAAACACGACTCCTGAACCGGCTGAACGTGAACACGATGAAACAGTAAAACACAGCCGGTGTTTGAAAGAACAAACAGGACGAGAGAAACTGAAGAGTTTCAGTCAGAAGCTGCAGACGTACTGAGAGCTGAACACACTGACGTTTAAAACCTCTCTCTCTCAGGTTTCCTGCACAGACGTGAGCTCAGTAACGAGTTCAGGAGACGGGAGCTTGTTACGGGTTGGCTGCAGTCACGACACGTCACCGTGGCAACAACAACAAGAGCAATGCTGCAAAAAGTAATGCGACCGGGACCAGCAGGACCCTGTTATGGGCCGGGTTGATAGCAGTTTTTGGACTTGCATGAAAGTTAAAACATTCTCAACCTTTCAGAGCAGGTTGTGGAGTCAGTGTCACACTCGGCCCAGGCAACATGCACAGCAGCCCTGCTCCACGGCGCACCACAAACACCGCCAGCGCGTGAAAAAGTGGACGGAGTAGACTAAATGTTCAGCAGCATTTGCGAGAGGGCAGTTAGGACAAATCATTGCTGATCACAGTGTTTATGTTTCATTGCTACTCGAGTCACAAGTTCACAATCACAAGTTTCACCACGATGCAATATTATATAAGGGAATATATTATATTAGGAATTCTGTCATATTAACAGCAAAGTCAACTCTGGTCGTAATATTTCATAATATGTGAAACGTTTGTCACCACTCTTTATTTTGAACGTCTGACAGGATGTTGCATATTTATTATTACTAACTTGACTGCAGCGCCAGTAGCGGTAGAGGGTCAAGGTCACAGCCTCTGGGGAGTCCACCGGAGTGGGAACGTGCTGTCTTTAACAACGGACTGTGTTTCATATGCTCACTCAAACTGTTTTATGTAAAATCTAAATGTAACGGTAGCTGTAATTAAACGCAGTGGAGAGGAAAAGTGCAATAAAGTGGAGTAGAGTAACAACCATTGTGGGTCAGAACCTAAAACTTTATGTGTAATTTATTCTTTATGATAATTAACTAATTAGAAATTTGACCGATTAATGACACAGTCAAAACAAACAAGGAGGATATTTTGGAAACATGACTTCATCTCAGTTCGACTTAATTGAAGAAAGACTTTTTGAACTTGCCTGACCAGATTTCTGTCACTTTTTTGAGTTTGACTTCAATGCAGGACGGGTACTCCGTTGTGACGCAGTCGCGGCTCAGTTGTACAACGCTGCCGGTGTTGAGCTCAAAGCGCTGATACGGGTTGCTCATGCTCCAGCCAGCGCTGTCTGTCGCCTCCTCAAATTTGCACATCAGTACTGGAGTGGACTCATAGCACACCGTCGTCTCAGGGGACTCTATGGTGACCATTCCTGTGTGAAGACGGAAATACATTTGGTTTGGTTTAGAAGAATAGCCTTTCAGTGCCTGCAGAGATCTCTGTAATACTCAGTCTATTACAGAGTGTCTGTTCAGCCAACACTTTTGCTCTATCGAGGCACCTGCAAACAACTTGACCCCTTGAGTCCACCGGGCACCTCTCAGTTACCTGCCTTGTGTGATGCTGTTTTGTTCTGTGGCTTCATATCTCACTGGGAGAGTCCCAGGAGCAACATCAGCATCACGCCTGCCCGATGTTGTTAAGCTGCTCAGATTGTGTTTATTTCGTCATGTTTTCCCTGATTTCTGTGCTTCTACTGTGGCTGAGTGGACAACATAGTATAGTTGTTTTGTTATTTATCTATGCGACTATTTCTGACTTTGTCGTGCTGGTGATGCCAGCTCTGCCCAGTGTGTTTCATTTTGAAAACTGGCCGGATGCACTGTGCCGTTCCACTGCTGACACAGCTGGCAGAAACACAAGCATCGTCTTGAATGGCTGCGATCAGATCGGAAACCATATCGTGATAATGTTGCATAACCAGGGCTGCAGACTAACTTCCTTTTTTTCATTTAGGTGCACCCACTTTCTTTGTTTCTGTCTGTCTTCTTGTTATTTCTGATATTCAAGAGCAACACTGATTGATTCCTGAATTTTGGAAAACCAACAATAATGAGTCCCACTGCTGATGCATCAGGGTCGCAGTGCAGAGAAAGACATACAGCACGTAACGGTCTATTGAGAGCGTGCACTACAACAATTAAGAAGTCATCATGAGCTTAATGAATGACAATAAAGACAAATAAGAAAACGACAGTAAACTTTTATACCGACCTCCAGTGTCGACCTGAAGTACAACATTAAGACTTGTCTGCAGCTCGTCCACCACTTCTTGGAGTCGAGAAGTGTTTAATCTGACGCTGACTGCTGCCTCAAACTCAGCAATTTTGTTGTCTTCCCTTCAAGATTTGGAAAGGATCAATGAAAGGTGATCGGTTAGTGACACAGAAAGTAAATGTTTGTATTTGTGATTAAACCAACATAAGATTTGCAGCTGGAACGCTGCCTAACCTAAACTTCTTGCTTAAATGTATATTTTCAAAATATTCTAGTTCACTTGTTTGAGGAATAAGTAGTTACATACATGACAATAATACTAATAAAAATACTTTTTATTATATAGTATAGAAGCCCCGAGGGGCAAGTGGCAAATTTCAAGAAAATAAATTCAAGAGGAAAGTCAGGAAGTGTTTGTTTCTGTAATACTCATTTTGACCATGACCACTAAAAAAAAAAGAAATGACACATCAAATGAATAAATCCCATTCTTTGCAAAGTACAATACCTCAGCTCGGTTACATTCAGCCCCTCAAAGCCATTCAGTTTTCCGAAGGCAGACACAAGCTTTGAAAAGAAAGAGGATTCAATCATTACTTTCTATTTATAACATCTTCCAGAATTTACACATTTGTGACGAGAGTGAGATGTACCTGAGTAGTTTTTGCAGAGTCCCAGGTGATGAGTTCAGTTTTTGTTATTGTTCCACTGATATCAACTGTGTTGATTGCAAACATTACTATTAGTTTCAGTTCTGATATCAACAAGCATATACAGTATATGTACTGTAAGTCCATATGGAGAGAGAAATGAAGTAGGCAAGCACAATCTAACAGCACAGCAGTGTGCAGGAGCATTTTCAGATAAGAGTGACACTTATTTCATTCTGTCACACTAATTCACAAAATACAATTAATCATCAAAGAAGAAGACGGGTACAAATACTACAACAATGTGTTGTGCATCAGGGCTGTTACCTTTGATTTTGGCAACACAGAGCGGTATGATCAGGGACACGTTGCTTTTGCAAGGGGTTTCACGGCAGCAGCCGTGAAGGTAGCACACTTCGTTGCTCCAAATGTATCCGTCCGAGCAGTTGCAAGTGGTTTCATCTCCAACAATTAGGCAGTCTAGAGGGAGAGCACAATCTTTACATCCCTGAAATCTTGCTTCAATCCTGCAGCCTCCCCGGCCAGATTTCAGAGCGAGACTTACATTTCCGTTTACAAAAAGATCTTAGTATTTAACAAAAAGACGTCTCTCGATATGAATCGTTGCATTAATGTTGTCGGACACTTATAACAACAAACGTATCCTGTCAGTGGCAAAGACAAACATGGTCAGAGTTGTCCTAAAGGATGACGCTGACGTAATTGATGCGTCTGCGATGGCTGCTGGACTGACTCCAAAACTTTTGGTCCAGTATGAATCATTATATAATCAAGACCCAAGTTTAGATACACCGGAGCCCCCCTTTAAGTATTTCTCTATAACATTAAATGCAATGACTCAATATTCAACAAAGAGAGACAACATTTTATTGGCTTCATGACTGTGTGGGAGCGGTTTGATCATACTTAATATACAGCTACCCAATGAAATGAGCAATCAACCCGACACCTTCCACACTAAGTGTCCAACAGGAGGGAGTCACCAAACAAGAAACTTACGACACCTGCTATCAGTCCATGTTGTAGGAAGGTCACGTCGTGGGAACCTCCGTCCTGATTGGTCACTTTGGTGCCGTTCATCGAATTCAAAACTGTCAGGACAGTCTGAGCTTCCAGAGTGACATTGCTCTCCACCATCAGCTCGGCAATGAAGACACCGTCTACAACATCGTTTCAATGTGTTATCGTTTATGGTTAGCAACAGTTGATGCATGACAGCATATAATTCTGGGATCACATGATTTCATGGTTAAAATATAAACTAGTAAGTGTTGCAAACTAGGAATGATTCTCAAAAATTTAAATGCAACAAACACTGAGTAGAAATGAATACTTTGCTAGAAAATAAAAAGCTGGAGCAGAAAGGAAAACACAGGCAGGAGACAAAGTTATGCACAAAGTACAAGGGCAACTTAACAACTGGTAACTGAATACAGCGGAAAAGTAAGTAAAAGAAATAAGAAAAACTTACAGTGACATACAGTCATGCCATAAACTGGTATAGCAAAACTGATCTGCATGCCAAATATTTAGCTTTAGAAGCTTGTATGTAGTGACTTGACTACTCCCTGTTCTGTAGCTTTAGCTAACCGTTAACATGGATGTAGGATGTTCTGTCTTCTTCCCCCGGCATTTGTTCGGAGAAGCTTGTTAGCTTGTTAGCTTGCTTGCTAATGGAATAATAAGTTCAGAGTTAATTTCAAAGATGTAATTGTACCATTAACTCCTGTCTCAAAGCTGTCCGCAAAACAACACTATGTTGTTTTTACTCCAGCAGAGGAGGTTAAATAAAACTAACAGGCCACGATAGCATCCTCCATTTTTGACTCTTCATCCACCCAAAGGTCAACACTGTCATGACAGCCTGCTGTTGGTCAACACTGTAAAATTGTGGGTCACTCAAATTGAACTCAATGCAAAGATTTTGCGCAGCCACTTGAGCAAATCCACGGTTCAATATGAATGAGCTCCCTGCAAATCTTTCCATTTCAAATGCTAGTTAGACCTTTAATAATGTTTACTGAAGTTTTTTTTGATGAAGTCTCCAAAGTGACTATGGAGATAAACAACTCACCTGTTGCAAAGACCTGCAATGGCAAGAAAAGGTAAACAGCAGAATTAGTTTTTCTGTCATCGTTGTAATTCAGTCTTATGTTAAATTTTTGTTTTTCCATTTTTAGCAGACCAGGTGATCATGAATATACATATAAAATTGGATTCTTTATTTTTTTGTCAGTGAATTGAACAGTAAATATACAGTAAATGTAACAATTACGTGCATTAAAATCAAATATGAGATTATACAAATAAAATTAAAGTTGAAGTTAAAACATGAAACACAGATCGAGACGCTTCATTACCTGATGGCAGACATACACAGCTCCTATCAGGAAAATAATCGCCCTGGAACACATCGTTACTCTGATGGAAGAAAACATGGAAACTATTTGACACAATTAAAGAACAAGGAGACTGAAAAAAAGCATACTTTTACTACTTTACTGTATTTTATGTTGGCAACTTTATTAGCTCTACCTTTAGGTGGAAATGGCAACATAGGAACTGCACCAACTGCTTTTTTTTGCTCACTCAGGGACAACAGGCTGTTAACACAACATTGACTTATCACCTCACCATAGTTAATATGGTTAGCATGCTAGCATACAGTTGCCCATCAAAGATCCAGGAGACGTGGAGATACATTTGCATCCAACTGGACTCATTTTTCTGGCCACCAAACAAAGTTAGGCTCAACATTCACTCCCCTTCCAGCTCCGATTTTCCAAACCCTGAGGAAAATATCTGTGTTTAGCTGCTAAATGCTCCACTGTGTTAATTACCTTGATGCTACTACTGTTTGATGCTAGGTGCTGTGTGTAAAGTGGGTTTATCAGAGCTTTTTTACCAAATTCAATGGTCTGCTGCTACGGAAGCGTATTGCATTCACTTGAGTAATTTTTTTTTTCTGTTTTTCAGAGTAATTTTTTTCTGATTTTCTGAAGAATCTTTTTTCTGAGTTTAGAGAGCATTTGAAACAATAGACGCATTCATTCCTTTATTGAAAGCTCGATAATAGAAACAAACATGACCGACTTGTTTAGTTTAATCGAGTTTTACTTCGATCTGGGTTTAAGACACTGGGAGATCCTCCTGTCTTTAAGTCTTATAGATGGTATTACCATTAGTTTGTCAACTTTACGCAGGCAGCTGAGGACTTTGCGGTTGTTCAGAAGGAAAGCCCATTCAGATCTGCTAGACATAGCAACGTTTCTCCAGAATCAGTTGGACAGATATGGCAGGTTGGAGGTTCTTGCGGGAGTTCGAAGTATCGTGATAATTCAGAAAAAAATTACTCAGAAAAACAGAAAATAAATGACTGAAGTGAATGCAATACGCGTCCATCTGCTGCTGCTGGATATGGAACTGACCAGAGTGGTGAGGGTTGATCAGAATAGTTAAGAAGCCATAAAACCAAAAACAAAGAGCTGAAAGACACTAAACTGTGCTGAGGATAATTCTCTACGTGTTCGTGATGAGCGGCACCTTTCACAATACACATAGTAATTTTTTTCATTGTTAGTGTAAAAACATTGATTATAGCAGCTTTAAACCTCAATTCTAGTCTCGAAAATGACCCTTCAGAAACCTGCTGATGATGTCACTGATGCTGTCTCCATGTTTTAATACAGTGCCGTCTTGTGTACTTGTCACTTATAATGTGTGAATACACTTGTGACTGACATGGGGGAAAAAACATGTTTAATCAAAGCCATAAAAATCAAATATAGCTCCCATGTGCTAACTATATAAACCATGCAATGCAAGCCGCTCCTCTCCGTTAAACAGTATTTCATTTGAAATAATCTTACTGTCACTGAGTTTTATTTGACTTGTGTGTTAGCTTTGCCAAAATCAACCAACTTTATTTGACTATGAGTCGGACAGTGGTGCAGCTGCGCTGGTTATAACACAACATGTTTATTTTTAAGCCTCCATGGGACTCTTATCAGCAGCTATCTGTTTTGCCTTCCAAAGTAAGGTACACCTGTATTGCAGCTTCTCAAACTTATTTGCATCACTTTGAATTTGGACTATCAATACACACCACGTGTTGGTACTTCTCATTTCTCGTAACGTTGCACTGTTCAGTCCTGCCCACATGAATGACGCTACTTGCCCAGTATGGTCAAAGACTGGTGGATGTGGTTAAGTTCATGCCCGCCTCATTTTCTTGTGGATTTAGGACGTGGCTATCTTTTAGCTGGTGTTAGACTGTCAATACAAAACACTGGACCAACTGCACAGAGAGTGTCTTTAACTAGCTACACATGGAAAGTTGCCCGTTCATAAACACACATGGAGATATGTGTCATCATTAGACCCTTGCCTGCTGATACGAGCATACATACAGTTACCACACATACATACAAATGCATACATTAGCAGTAAACCTGTTTGATAGCCATATCCATGATAAATATTAAAAACGTATGATATTTCTTTTTGCAGTTACAGTTTTGTTGAGATCGTCCAAGCTGACGTTCTTATTTAAAATTACACATTTAGCAGTTTACATAAAAACTGAAATTATTAAGCTTCACAAACGTAGAAAAAGTAGAATAGTTCTGGTGTTTAAATCTGGAGATCGTTTATCATCCGATACGTCAGTGTTTTATAATAGATACAGTAGATCTGCTCACATTCATTATGGGTTTTTAAGATAAGATAACACAAGATGTTCCTTTATTGATCCTCCTTGGGAGAAATGTGCAGGTGACACAGCAGCACAGAGTGAAATAAGTAGCAGCACAAGAGTAAAAGAGACAATAATGAAGAGATATCGGAAGAATAAAATAACAATTTGGATAAAAAATATAATAAAAACTATTAGAATAAAGATAAACATACTATATTCAGTAACTCTACTCATAACTTGTGTTATATATAATAAATGTGCTGTGCAGGGTTCCTGAGATAATACATTTTCCATGGAAAGCTGTTTTTACACTCTGTAAGAATGTGTTTCCCCAGTTAAAGCAGAGGAAATTACCCATTCAGCCAAGTGACTAATCCACGTTAGTAGAGAAATCTCAATGCAGTCCACTTTGATCTTATCATTAAATAACGTATCTGCTCTCAGTTTCTTCAGTACAGTTCCTGTTAACAACGCGACACTTGGATCGAGTGGTCTGAATGCATTTTTACAATGAATGTTAAAACCATCTTTGGACTGAAGGATGAGAGTTTCTGCTGCAGCGGCACGGACGGCGCTCAGATTTAAATGATAGTCAGTCAAGAGGATATATTGTGGAAAAAGTTACAACATTGAACATCAACTCGAAGATATTTTCATAAATGTGCTTTTAAGATGATATTTACACCTTAATATTATGGTTTCTACAGTCTGTACAGATAAGTGCTACACAGTTAATTCTATCATCTCTCATCTCCCACAAAGATAAAAATACGTTAATAAAAAGCTCTTACCTCATCTTTACACTCAGCGTCGTAAAGAAAGCATAACCCGTCAAACTTTGGTGCAATTAGCATACAGATATCAGACTGTACTCCATATCTACCAGGTACACATCAGGATCAGAGTCATAGCGAGTGAGTGCCTCTGCCTAAGTTAGGCTGGGCAGGGTGTGTGTAGAGGGTGGTGTGTGTGTGCATGTGTGTGTGTGTGTGTGAAAGACAATTTGAATGGACAGCATGTCTCTATTTGGATGGAGTTGTTGTCATACACACACAGCCACAGATATTTGTCTACCAAATCAAGCGTTCTCCTTCAGGAGGTCAGGCTGCAGCAGCCGGACAGTTTGTGCTCTCTTTGCAGCAGCCGTCCTCACAGGACCCTGCGCTTAAAGTCGGAGTATCACACAGCCGGTCACGTCATGGCTCCTGTAACTCGGACTTACAGATCTCATAATAAGAACGATCGCTTGGATGATGTCCCGTCACCAACGAGTCACGTGCCACAGAGACAGATGACACTGACACTGCTGTAGTTACTTTACACATCAGGATCTTAAAAAACTGTCATGAACATGAAATATAAGGCATACATACAATTAAAACACCCAGCAGGGAATAAAATCAGTAAGATAAGCTCTGCATTATTAAAATGCTGACACGTTAATTCATCAACAACTAGACTGAAACTCAGTAGAGTGCATAACTCCGCCAGGGCCCCCTTTAATTCGGTCAAGCCCAATATCGAACATTTTAAACCACCTATAACTGCTTCACTGTAGTTTTCTCACCAGAAAATAACAACCACTTTTCTTTAACAATGTGAGCTTATGGGGAAAAGTCTCTTTTGGCTGCAGAGCGTCATGTGATGATGCAGTTACACAGTTTGGCCACGAAAACTGGCTTCAGAGCCTGGCGCTCCTGCTGGGGGCCTGGTTTACACCTGGTCAGTGGGTGCAGGTAAAGTTCAGTGTAATACGCTGTTTAAGTTGGAATGATGATGTAGATTTCTTTACTCACTGTCTCGCACTTTTATTTGTCTACTGTATTGAGTAGTATGGACACATTGAGCTTACTCTGCAAACTGGAGCGGCCTCTAAGCTCAGTAGGTTCGCACAAGTGCTGTCAGTGGTTTAACAGGAGTGTTGTGAATATTTTCACTCTCTCTGATGGAGGGTCACTGCTGTCTCTGTGCTGTCTTTCTGCAGGAATACTACTGGATTTCTGTTTAATTTGGAAACCGGTTCCTTCTGATGTCCAAAGCTTTATTTATAATTCTATTCCAGAATAACATGTTAAGTTGTGGATATGAGATTCACCTGTGGATTCAAAGGTTCAATACACGTTAAAGTTTTTTTTTAGGCAAACAAT
Source organism: Pagrus pagrus (assembly GCF_965226575.1). Lineage (NCBI taxonomy): Eukaryota > Metazoa > Chordata > Actinopteri > Spariformes > Sparidae > Pagrus > Pagrus pagrus. The sequence goes on along the minus strand of NC_140200.1, from coordinate 1,585,307 downwards.
ATAAACCACTTCTTTTGTTTGGGGAACAAACCCCGCCATTAATCTCCTTTAAACTTCTTCTCTTTGCATTTTCTCATGGCTTCCCTGCTCATTTAAATGTCCCAGCTTCAGTCACGGCACACGTCAGCTCGTCAAGGTCAGGCAGGTAATTTAAATTGCCTGTCAGTGCATCGAACTCTGGAGCAGCCTCCTCTCCTTCTGTGTCAAGAGCAAACAAAGCAATCAAGTGATTCTTGTCTACTTTTTATAATCCGTCCTTCACTTTAGGTGAGCAAACTGACACATGTTGGGTGTTTGCATAGCAGCAAAAATGATGTAATGACGTTTGCAGACTTCCAGCTCTGCTACAAGCACGTAGGCCTGGACTTCACTCTGTTTCTTTTCACTGTAAACTGATCAATAAATCAAGATGAATGAATATTTTTTTCTTTTCTTTTCTTAATTTAGTGAGACAGTTTTCTTTTCTACGTTTTGGGATTGAGATTGATGATAATGGTTTAAAACAAATATTTAAACTTTATACATTTTGAAGATTGATACCGCTCACATGTCTGTTAAATACGCTAGGCTTGGATTAAAGACACTCCAGCTTTATTATGGAGCCGACTTCTGTTCCCACTCTTTGATCGGTTGCCTTGGTCAGGTTTTGGGATGAGGCGTGAGATTGGTTGAGGTCGGCCAAGAATGTCAGGTTAAGCCAATCAGAAGCAGAGTAGGGCGAGTCAGCTGTGGAGCAGAGGGGTCTTGCCTAGAAAAGCTGGATGATCCATAATAAGGCATCATTCCTACGTTCCCCGGATTAGTATGTCACAGAAAAGGGACGTGACAAAGCAGCCCAGTCGCCAAAGTACGATTCTGCAAAACCACAGGTCACAACTTTGTGTTACTTTGGCTTCAATTTTGCCACAAAGACGGCTGGAAATGTAACAAGATCTCCTTGAGTGGTGGTGTCACGCTTACAAATGTTGAAACGCCATGCACCCTCAAAAAATACTCACTGGTTTCATACTTAAAATGCCTAAATGCAGACTCGCTCTGCGGTCACTGGCTCGGCAGCCTTGTCAGCTGTAATTTCGCAACCATCCCATCCACCTGCTGATGTCTCTGTGGTTTGCAGGGCATTTCTCGAACAATGCCTTTGTGTCAGAGAACACCAGGACACATGGAAACAGACTGTGAGTCATGTGAATTCCTCTCAGTCAACATGTGGCCATATTAGTGCAGGTGGAAATAATGACTGTACCCACTAGCACGGTATCAGTACCACTGGATCAGGCTATGCAAACCACTCAGCAGCCTCATAGGGGCAAACAACACAAACATCACCACAGGCCGAATGGGACACGTACAGTGAGGGTGTTGTTACTGACCCAGTCTGCTCAATAGCACTTTGCTTGGAGGGTAATTCAAGGCAACTTTATTTGTATTGCACAATTCAGACAAAAGGCAACTCGAAGTGCTTTACAGGGGCAAAATTACATTAAAAGACATTAAAAACAAGCAGGAAGACATCAAGAAACACAACATTAAGACAAGTGAAGAAATAAATAGGAAAGTAAGCTGAAATAGACAAAGTTTAAAAGAGACAAGACTAAAGAATAAAAGTCACGGTGCAGCTCAAAGCCCTAAAACCGAAGAAAGGTCTTCAGTCTTGATTCAAAGAGGTGAGAGTCGGAGCAGACCTGCAGATTTCTGGGAGTTTGTTCCAGATATGTGGTTCATTATAACTGAACGCTGCTTCTCCATGTTCAGTTTTGACTCCAGGGACTGAAAGCAGACCTGAACCTGATGACCTCAGAGGTCCGGATGGTTCAGAACATGGCAGCAGATCAGAAACCATTCAGTGCTTCATAAACCATCAGCAAGATGTTGAAATCTGTTCTTTGGCAGACGGGAAGCCGGTGTAGAGATCTGAGAACTGGAGGGATGTCATCTACTTTTTCTTGTGTAGCAAAACAGAATGAATACTAACATGGATATTTTATTCACTGGAGTGAGTCAAGTTGTTGTTTAAGCTCCTACACATTTTGACATGCGTGTATATTTTAATATTGATGTTTGTGGGATTTCATTGAAGAGAGTTGAACATTAAAATACTGATACACTTCCAGTAGTGAGGCCTCAGTGAGACGTCAGCCACACCTACAGTACATACTGAGCATTTCCTGTTCAGCTGTACCTCTGTGACATTTAAAGTCACGGCACAGTGCCACAGGTAGACGCAGGTAGACGCAGGTAGACGCAGGTAGACACACCTTTGGACTATAATGGAAAAGAATGTGGCAGATTAACCAGTTTTTGGAAAGCTGACATACAAGTTTTGTTTTTGTTTTAACAAATTCTCCACATATGCAGTTAATGACTGTGTGATATGAACTGTGGCACCCTGCAAGCAGCAGCTATGACTTTGCTGGTAAAGCAGTAGGACTTGTTTTACATTTATGTTCTCAGTGATCTCCTTTGCTACTTTTCTCTGTTCTTCAGTCCCAAGCTTTAAAAACTCTGGGCTAAATCTCTTGTTTAAGCGGCCGGACAAACAGCACATCTACACACATCTTGAAATCAGTTTTTAATGCTTTTCAAGACCTTTTTAAGACCTCAATTAAGAAAATGTAATGCCATTTTTTCCAAACAAATGATTGAATGTTTTACATCAATCACAATATTTACATAGATAACTTTTTTTATATTCATAAATCACATAAAATGATTAAAATAATCAAAATACAATGAACTGTGCAAACACTGTTCTGCATTAAATGAAATAAATTCCTTCATGTCTTTAACAAAACCTCCACCTTTAGCTTTAGAAAGTTTTAATTACAGTCTAAATAAACACATATTTGTAAAATGATAGAATACAATATTACTGAACGCTTCCTGTGCACATCAATACTGTCAGAGCTGTCAGAGCCTCCTCAGTCTCATGGTGCGTTCAGACCAAACGTGAAGAAAGTATTCACCGAACAGACTGAATTAATCTGTCTTATCACATCAGTATGAACCCAAAACAAAGAGATTTCTCTGTGATCTGACTCAATAAACGGATCAGAAGGACGCTGAAATAACAACAACAACTTGCAGTTCATCCCCATCAGGGATGTGAGTCCCCACGATGTGACTGTTAAACAGATCTATGTGTTACATGGTGCGACAGAAAGGTGGGAAAATGGTGCTCTGGGTAATTTTAAGAGATTTGTTCCTGTTGCTCAGGATAATAAAATAATAATCAGATGTTCCATATTAAAAACGAGCCTTTCCTACTTTCTGTGGGTAATTCCAGTACCTGCTTGCACTTTGATTTGACTGATTGTCCTGTCCGAGTCATTGTGATGCCAACCCTTGGGTAAACAACTCCACTGATCTGTGTAAGACAGCCTATCGTCGTCTCACTGATTTGATTGGCAAAGTAAACCAAACCCGGAGCCATTTTGCATCTACTTTCGTTGTTTAAGAACGATGTGATGAATACTTTTAAATGTCCAAACAAAACCTTTTTCTTGTTTGTACTGTGCAATCTCTGATCCTGCACCGTGTAAGGTAAAGACAACTTTTGTTACTACGAAACCTTAAAACCACGTCCTAACATCCTTTTGAAGGTCTGTTGAGAAGTGAGGAGCGACCAAAGTGTTTTCAAGGTCCCCACTGTGCAGGAAGTACAAGTTCACACACACACACACACACACACACACACACACACGCACACACACACACACACACACACACACACACAGTGCAACTATATTCACTTTGGAAAGTCATCATATAAAATACATCCTTTTTGTCAATTACAACAATAAAACCATCATTACTTTACGTACCACACATTCTAATACATATTTCTGCTGGTGTGAATTACGAGATGCTTCTGTGAGCGGAGCTTTGACAAGATACAACTTAACAATATGTCTTTCCCTCGCTCTTCATGATTGTTACATTAAACTTCAAATCCTTCATAAATTATAGCGTTGACAAAAGGAAAAAAAAAAAAGTGAAGCTGCTTGTTCGGTGGTTGTCGACTGACCAGAGACCTCTGCGAAGATCATCACGTGTCGGTGAAGGACTGAGATACGCCGGAGGCACTGGATGATAAATTGTAGCCATCTGAAAAACAGCAACACAACAAAGTGATTGAGTGTGACATGATGGGATAATTGTAAACAAGTGAAACCAGATACAAGAATTAGTGATAATTGCAGCCATTTTGCCACACGGGTTGTTGATGCAGAGTTACAGCTCAGAGGAACAGTTTTCTGTATGTGGCTGCCAGTAATTACAGTGTGCACATTATGACGTGAACAGTGGCACTAGCCCTGTATTGTCATAGTTTAGTGTGCATGATTACATTAGCTATTTAACATAAACTATATAGCATAACTGTGATTTAATAAATAGAGTAGGGTATAGCTGCAGCTGCATTTCTAGGACCCTAGTTTTTCACCACAGCGCCACCTACCGGACTGGACAACCCTTTTGGAGATAGACGGTAAGACACGCGTAGAGTTAGACGGACAACAAGTAAGTGTGAGTACTGAAAGTGAACACAGTTTTATTTGATAGACAAACAAATGACGACAGACGGATGTTCAAGTGGTAAGTAAAAGTAAAAAATTCTCTCTCTCTCTCTCAGAGTCGGTGAGACCTGATGGACTGGAGATTGGATCCAGCTGACTTATAACTTCTGGTCACATTGTGTCCTCTTGTATTGTTGTTTGGTATTTTTATTAACACTATAAATAATGAATCAAAGTATTATTTGGGTGGAATCAACCTTTAAAATTATAACAAAAAGTATCAAACTAGGGTCCTGAAAGTGCAGCCTCGGCTGAAAGGAGATCTTTTTACCATTTGGCGGTGCTCGATGTAAAACCAGGTGAACACCCCTAAAAATAAAACATTAAAATACTCCGGGTGTAGACAATGTCTCTACTGAAATGTTAATCCATGTAGTAATCTCATTAATCTTATAATCTTACACATATTTAGACGTTTTGCCTTTAAGATTTAGTTTTCTTTCTTTTCCTAATTGTTGCCATACCTCTTCCTCTTCTCAAGTTTCGGAAAAAGCCAAATCCACTTGATGATGAGTTTCCAGCACTGGTGCTCTAAAACATGAATAAAAGCAAAAACCACAGTATTGAGAATGTTTGGGGGGAAAAATAAATAAATAAAAATATATATATGTTTAAGAAAACTGTCCTTACCCTTGTCCCACTCGAGGAAGTTTGTGACTTTATTGCTATCTCTGACCGCACCTGAAAAGTAAATTCTCAAAAATTAGCACATTGCTATGAAACTCAAACAACTTTGAGTGAAAAACTTTGATCCCTACCACCAATTTACTTTGACTATAGTAGCTCACTGCTGGACAGCTAGTGATGGGAGCTAATGTGCTCCCTGCAAAACGTCCTCCTGCAAACTGCTTTACTGTTTGTGTTTATTACAGGCGACCATTCAAGAGTCAAGATGCCAATTGTCAGTGGAATATACTTTGTAACATGCGTTTCATTTTATTATGCTTACATGTCGAACTAATTTAACTTTTTTGTTTTATTTTGTTTTCACATTTAGAATCATTCAAACTTTATTGTCTATCACATAGTGACAGAAAACATGACCGTCGTTTGGGGCTCGATCAACATGAAAAACACATTCACACCCATGAAACTCACATAAAATTACACAACAGTTAAAAGCACGTCTGCAAAGCCACATTAAAAGAGTCGTGTCTATTTTGCCTTGTTTAAAATGCACATTGCAGTTGGAATAAAATAGTTCTTGTAAGTTCTCAAGACAGGCTGCCTGAAGGACCGTAACTTAAAGGTGGTGTTTTGACGTCAGTAGACAAGCTCAGCAGTATAAAGCTGTATTGCAATGTATGTTTGTCTGTAGATGTTCATAAAAGTTGTACTAAATTCCCAGTTCAAGCATTTAGCGAGCACATATTTCTGGTAGATGATCTTGTAACATGTTTGCAATTGTCAAGACAGAAGGAAACCTTCACTGGGACAAACGTTCCTACGTTGTCGTTGTGCTACTTAAATAGGTCTTCAGACTCGGACGGATTATTCAGTTATTTCCCTCGCATGTTTTTCTGCTCTGCCATTTTTAGTCTGAATGCCCGGAAAAAAGAAAACATACAAAAAACAAAACCCATTTCTCCGTCACTTAAATGAAGCACTTAAAGCAGCTCGGCCTTTTTGATGATTGTTTATGTTCTTGAATGATTCTTCACATTTTTGGGCTTGTGTTCACATTGTGGGATGCTCCAAAAGCGGCTGTTTGGATCGTTCCACAGGTAAACATAAAGACGAAAGGGGCAAACGGTGTAACTGCATGGGTTTGGGAACACTTTGTGAGATTGTTTGCAAATTGCTGCAGGTTGTTTTTATTTAAGTCGTACACAGCGTCCAGATGTTTTGGGAGTATGGGTTGTAAATAAATGTAATGTAATGCCTATTTCTGTGAGTGCTTTTGTTTGTGAAATCAAGAGAAAATATCTTTATCTCAGTATTAATCACAATCACAATGAATTTGTTTCATTAATCACGCTGTCTTGAGATTGATCACTTCCTGTCTGCTGTCCACAAGTAAGTTTAGGACGGACTTTCCCTTCATTCAGGTGGGCAGGTCATTGAAACAGATAGTGAGACGTACGTACCTTTCTGTCGAACAGCGTTCCAAATACCAAAATAAAGAAACCCTTTAAAGAAGAAACAGAGTAACATCAGCGTGTTAGAGTGCGTCAATGACAAAAGGCAAACTCCATATTCAAAGTCCACTGAAAATATATTATTTATGAGCTTTATTTTGAGGCAGGCTTCACGTTCTTAACTGGAGGGGTAGGTAGAGCGTCACAGTTTGAAGCTTAAGGCCGCTGACCAAGCTGCCGTATTTGACAAGTTTGGAGTGAGAACGTGTGAATGTAAACCAATGACCTTCAGCACAGCCCTCATAATAATACATAAAGACAAGTATTATTGTGTTTGTACCTGCAGTGAATTGAAGAACGCAAATGAAATATGTGCTCCTTCGTTGTACGGGGGGGTCATGGTTCCGACTCCCAGACCCCACGTTAATCCAAAAAAAGGTGTGAGGACGGCCAAACTCCTCAGAATAACCACCAGAACGTGCCTCTCGGCGGCTTGTGCAGCGTCTCCCACAGCCCTCCTCCTCAACATTTTGTATATCACCACAAGCAGGATTATAAAGTTTATCGCCACGATTAACAACGCAGGGATCACAAATGCCAGCAGAGCCATGGACTCATCCCAGTTGAGCCAGCATTCCCCAGTTTGTCGGATGTAAACTTGTCTGGGCTCAGTCACAGCTATAGTTATGATTGCAATTATGAGCGGTGCCCCGTAGCCTAGAACGAATCCAATAGCCAACATCGATTTTTTAGACAAACCCCCGTCGAAGACACTGACTGTGCGGTAGAGCAACAGCAGAGCCGAGGCGAACATCCAGAAGAACAGGGCCAGGTAGAAAAAATGGATAAAAAACGTGGCTGTAGAGCATGCCGCTGGGTTTTTCACCTCTTCATCTGTGATGGCCGCCCCAATAATAAACCAAATGTTTGCAATCAGGAGAGACACAGCGATGTTAACAACGGAAACGTGACGCAAATAAGATGTGTTGTTCTTCCTGATTTTCCTCCATATGACAGCTTCGATGATGAGGCATATGACCAGGGAGGCCATGGATATGCCAACTCCAATGTAGGTTATGATGTCCAACACCGGGTTGTTTGGACTGAAGGGTGACATCAGGATGGAGAACGAGGTCAGGTGGTTGCAGTTGCAGGTGACAGTGTCGTTTACATTGTATTCCAACTCGCAGCCCTCGTTGTCCCATCCCCCGAGGCCGTCGAAGAGACTGAAGTTCCAGAAAACACACTGAGGGTTTGTCAGAGTTGTGTTTATGACATCAAATGTGAACGAAACGTTGCTGATGGTGCTATTGGACCGAACCAGTGCGACTCTCCCATTAATGACATTGGAGGTTGAGTTGGCTTCGTCTCTTGCAGGGAGGATGTTGTCCATTGAGGCGAAGGTTATCACGGTGATTGACTGTCGCCCTCCATCAGACTCTTGTACGTCTATGCCCACTGAGGAATTAAAGTCAGCGTTGAAAGTTTCTGTGAATGCAGTTTTGTTCAAGAGAATAAAGGGTGTGTCGATGTCAAAAGAGTCATTCGTGAGGCTGCCTGTGATGTTTTCAAGAGACAGCAATAATGTCGAGCTGACACTCTCAGTTGTGGGGATGTTACTTCTTGTTGGAAGCGTGTTCATGGTGTCATTGGTGTTTAGAAATGCCCATGATTCCCTTGCATCGTCTGTGGTGAGAACTCCTGCCGTTCGTAGGACATCCTAAATTACAAGAAAAGAGGATATTAGATCATGTGAAATGTAGTGTATATTGGACGTGTAACCTTCAGTGGATGAATTCACATACCTCCATTAAAGATCTATTTATTGGGCTTCCTAACAGTGCTACATTGTTGAGGATTTCAACAATGGCAGTAATGGTTGCAGGGGATTCAAGTATTTCCACAGTGAAGTTCTCAGTGACGTTCCCGAGTTGGTCCAAGAACACCGGCAGTGAATTAACGTTCAAAGCCTGTGAGATTGTGAAGAAAAAACAAGCATTAGCGTCAGATGCTATCGAAAAAAGTGTCAAATTCTGTATTCACTGAATAAATTATTCTCTACAGTTTTTGTTTGTAGGAAAATCTAACAAAATTGTTTTGTAAATAGAAGTACTGCTACAGAATCAGCAGGTCAGCTCTCCCCCTCTCTCTCTTTATCTCTGTCTGTCTAGAGTAAATATTGTTATTCTGCTTTACATTACCTTTATCTACAGTTCCTACAGTTCCTTGGCGGTTACTTATACACATCAAATATGAGACTAACTTTAACTATCCAGCTTCATATACTACCAGTGAAGTGGTAGTATATGAAGCTGGCTATGAAACGTACCTCTAAATGACCTACATAGAGTACACGAACGAGATCATCAGTGACAAACTGGTTAATCTTGCTGCCGGTCACCGGGCTGGATTCTGACTTAACCAGGTTAAAGTGGTACGACACCGGCACCTGCTGTTGTAGAGATTGATGCCAGCGGGTGCCACGATTGCTGTTACAGTCATTTATAATCATCAGAGGAATCAGAGTGTGTTTCATAAACACTTAAATGTTCCTCGTAGTCACTTTGAATAAGTGCTGAGGATGAATCGAGGAGCCTCATAGCCTTAGGAAATAAGCTGCTCTGTAGTCTGGTCGTACGGCACCAAAACAAAGTTTACTTTTTTTCACTATTGTCATCTTTTGTCCAAAGGGGGCACTAGACTCAACAAGCTGTTGTACATTTAACTTCTATTTTTACAATATGGTGCCAATGTCAACGTTCTCAACTAGAGGAAGGGTGAAAATGAGGCACGAATCACTAAATCCACCTCTCTGGATGGTTACATTTAGTGTCAGACAGAGAAAAATGAGGTCACCTCCGACTGATTAAGCAGATCCTGGACCACTTGGAGAACGCAGTTGTCTCGTAGAACTTGCCATCGGCGACTTTCATTACAAAACGCAATTTGCTCTCCCACCTTGTTCTCCTCACAGGGACCTACAGCTCTGTCATCACGATTTCCATCACCAAAGACAGGGTCGTCCGTACAGAAAAATGCTGGAGAGAAAGAAATAGTTTGTTTTTTAATTACAGGAAGAAATATCATGACCTGAAATGTATAAAAAATGCTCCAATGTCTGGATAAATACGTACCCTCCGTGGATAACTCCAGTGTTATTTCTCTGCTGAACTGCCCAAAGTCCTTCACTTGACAAGTGAACTTCTTTTCTGTGCTTTCACAGTCGGAGGTTGAAATTTGTGCACTGAAACTTATGTCTGTACCTGAAACAGCTGTAAAAACAACAACAACCTTCAACTTGGAAAAGGGTGTCCAAATACTACATTTGTACATACATTATTTAAAATAGTTGATTGAGAACTGCATTAATATTACAATGTTCCCAATAGCAGATTAGCTTCATGGTATTTGGTTTACCTGCTTCAGAAACGTCTCGAAACTCGACCTCGTAGGGACTGTTGACGGAGCACCGCAGTTCCACCGGTTGAGCTACACATTCGACTTTAATTCTGACTGGTGTCACTCGGATCACAGGTGTCTCTCTGAGAATTATGTTTGCTCTCTGTCTAAAATTCACTCGAGGTCGGGTCGTATTGTTGTCTATCAGCTTGCATTCATAAAGTCCTGAAATTAAAGGTGATCATCAGTTAACATCAAATCAATGTGAAGTCAGTTCTGCAAAATGATGTGGGGTTACGTCACTATCAGCTGCTTCTACAGCAAATATTTTGGGGTGTAAGAGTTGATTTAGGAGACTTGAACAGTAGCCATACCTTTAAAGTCCAACTGAAATCACTGTTATTATTATTATTATTATTATTATATCCCCTTTATATCTCCTTTTGCCTTAGCCCTGACAGCAGAGACCGGAGCTGACATGGACAGCGTTCCACAAAGCTTCTTCTGTCACAGAATACTTGGACCCCAAACGCACCTAAAATGCTTCTACGAATTACTTGTAGACCAAAGAAGACCGTGAACATTATGTGGGGCTCTTGAAGACGGAGAAAGCCGAGCATTCTGTGACATTACAAGAAGCTTTGTGCCATTTAGGCAAAAGGGGATATAAATCCTTCATCTTCAAGATGTTTATCTTGGTTGTATCTTGGCTGTATGTCACTATGGTGTTATACATTCTGAAAAAAAATCAAACATACCGAATATGAGAATGACGAAATTGAAAATCTTGACAGCAACATACTGGATCTATTTCTTACCATTGTCAGTGCTAAAAAATTTTGACACTGTCAGTGTTGCTTCTCCGCTCGCTGTTGAAAAGCTGTGTTCACTATCTTCTCCTATCAACACGTTGTTACGTCTCCACTCTGCGCGCCAGTCAACTAAATTGAGTTCGTCCGGTGGAGGACCACATGTCACAGTCACTCTGTTTCCAATAAATACATCGGATGGCTCAAACTTTAGTGAAATGTCGCCTTTAAGAAAACAGACACAAGAGTCAGACAGTTATTATACAACAGTTCTGAACTAAATGATCACACATCTCACATTTAAAAAAAGCTTATCTACATTTTTTTTTTTTTTTAATTACAGAAAATGCTGTTTCTCTAAAAAAATAATTCAAGTGTGTGTAAAAATGTCTTACTGTCATATAGTCTGGGATATATTTCTCCCAGCTGCCTAAATATCCCCGTTTGTAACGCATCAATTTGGTCTTCTTCAAAACTGGTTGCGCTTATAGAGTAATCAGCGATGGTACTTCCACTCCTGTAACACAAAATCCCAATAACATATCACAGACAGGTAAAGTTGTCACAAATGTTCAGTCAGTTAGACTTTGAAAGCATCATCATCAACATTCAACCGTGATGTTCTGTCGTCGTAGCAACCCAAGCAATGAAAGCTTCAAGCAGCTTACTGAGAGACTGTTGAGTGAGCAAGTGATCAGCACCAGGCCCGAATAAGACCACGAACATTTTTACATGGTGCCATACTTGACTATCTGCATTTTAGCATTTACACAGTACACAGCAGCGTTTTGTAAACGGTATCAACGTTGTGATTAATCTGTACCAATTGTTTGACTGTCTATTTTTTTCTTTGTTTGGGCCGATTTTCCCTCAGGGCTAATCACAGGGGACTCAGAGCACCTGTGCACAGGTGGGGGGAACTGACTCCTGATTTGAGAAGTGGAGGCAGCTTGGAGTATTTCCCACCCAGCCAATCAGGGCGTGACGACACCCTGTCGGAAAGGCATAAAAGAGGTGGAGATGGCACAGCGACGGCTCTCACCCTCATTCAGAATCGGCCCCTGTATTTCCTATAGAACCTCACTCCCCTTAGATTTCCAGCCAGAACTCTGGTCCATTTGGGGCCCTATTTTGTTTCTGAGCTGCCCACAGCTTTAGGGAGGAAACTTTGTTTTGTTGGAAACCCTTTTAAACCCAGGCGCCTTCGTTTCGCCATTTGTTTGTTTATGGGTTTATGGGTCCAGGGAACATGGGACAGGTCATAGACATTTACATTCTGATTAATAGCAGATTGGTTGCAGGTAGGTGAAATACATCGTTATTGAGGAACGTGTTAATCGCTTCACCTGGATGGTCAGGATTTTATGTTCTCCAAAAGGTTAGAGTCAGAAGGTAAAACTGCTGAGTCAGAGCTGTTTAACGGTGTCTCTAGCAGCATGGCCAAAAATAATGCAAATAATTTTGATTGCCAATGTAGCGACTACACCCTCAAAATATGAGGCAAAGACATATTTGCTATCACTCTATTGTGCAAATACTAAGTTTAAATATCAAATTAACAAATGTGAGTAAAATCAAAAGAAAATTCTGACTTACCTGAACCTGATTAAACGTGCCGTGTTTGACACTAAGATGTGCTCCTTCGCTTGCTGTTTAATCTGTTTGAGGAAACGGGACCAAATATGGCAAACTCATTGCATCAACAGTGTGTGTGTTGTGTGACATAACAGTGTGAAAACAAAGTGAGACATCCAGACTTACAGCATTCATAGTGTTTTGGTAAACCTCATCGGTTGGGTTATTGTATGACTCTTGAAAGTCTATGTCCATGCTATACGAAAGGTTCCTCTCTGCAACACAAACAGTTGTTATGCAATTTAATTGACAATTTCATGAGAGACACATGATATCACTCATACATTTGATGTGTTTTACCTTCTGTTATGACGGGTTCTGTACTTGGCATTGTCGTCATCGGTGTTGTTGTCGTCATCGCTGTGGTTTTTGTTGTCATTGGTGTTGTTGTCGTCATCGGTGTGGTTATGTTCATTGTTGTATTTGTCATTGGTGTTGTTGTTGTTGTCGTCATCAGTGTGGTTGTGTTCATTGTTGTATTTGTCATCGGTGTTGTTGTCATCGGTGTGGTTGTGTTCATTGTTGTATTTGTCATCGGTGTTGTTGTTGTTGGTGTTGTCGTCATCGGTGTGGTTGTGTTCATTGTTGTATTTGTCATCGGTGTTGTTGTTGTCGTCATCGGTGTGGTTGTGTTCATTGTTGTATTTGTCATCGGTGTTGTTGTCTTCATCGGTGTGGTTGTGTTCATTGTTGTATTTGTCATCGGTGTTGTTGTTGACGTCATCGGTGTGGTTGTGTTCATTGTTGTATTTGTCATCGGTGTTGTTGTCGTCATCGGTGTGGTTGTGTTCATTGTTGTATTTGTCATCGGTGTTGTTGTTGACGTCATCGGTGTGGTTGTGTTCATTGTTGTATTTGTCATCGGTGTTGTTGTCGTCATCGGTGTGGTTGTGTTCATTGTTGTATTTGTCATCGGTGTTGTTGTCGTCATCGGTGTGGTTGTGTTCATTGTTGTATTTGTCATCGGTGTTGTTGTTGTCGTCATCGGTGTGGTTGTGTTCATTGTTGTATTTGTCATTGGTGTTGTTGTCGTCATCGGTGTGGTTGTGTTCATTGTTGTATTTGTCATCGGTGTTGTTGTTGTCGTCCCTGATGTAGAAAAGTAGAATCAATAAATGCTCTTTTAGATCAATATTATTTTTCATTTTCCACGACAAGACTCTGACCAACTATATCCACACAAAACAAAGAGATGAGACCTTGAGTGATAACTGTGGATCAATGTTGGAGATAGTTGTCTGTCATTTTTTTTTATGTTCCTTCATCATGTTCTTCATCTTTATTATTTTCTACATTTTATGAGTCACACATTCTGTCAACTACAAATGTGTCTCATACCTGTTGTTGTGTTTGGACATGGAATCACATCTGTGGAGCAACGTTGGAGATGAAATGATTACACCATGTTCGTCTGCTGCTAATTACTAATCACAATGCATAAACATCATCATCATCACTTTACACGTGACTCCATGTTTAACAGACGACTAAACTTAACACAACCATGTTCATGTCAACATGTGCAGGACAGTCATGCAGATACAGTCGGTGTTGATTCGGTGCCTTTTGCATAACTTTTATTGAAACAGCCACAACATAACAACGCTTACCTGTGATTGGTTCACAGAACTGTCCATCAGAAGGAAGTCCATTTATGCACCCACAGGTTGGTCCAGTGGCATTGCTGCACACGCCGAAGCTGTTACACGATTCACATGACCAAGCGAAGTGCTCCTCACACTCACACTGCAGTCCTCCTCCGGTGGAGTTTGGGTAGCACCCTGTGACAGAAAGTTCAGCCGGAGGTTTTGAAATCAGAACATATTTGATAATGAGGCATTTAATGAGCCAAACAAATTAAATAAGGTAACAAGAAAGCCAGTGATGGGTCCTACCTGTGGTGAAGTTTAAGCCCACTACTCTTAAAGACTGAGTGATGGAGTAGGGCAACGGCAAAACATTCACAGTTTGCCTGAATAGATCAATGAAACCTGATGGCACACTGGAGACAGGAACACGCAGGTCAAGGACTAAATCAATGTCCACCGGGTCTGTGGACCAGAACCAGAGAAAAACCATCACACACTCTATCACTACAAACTGTTTAGGTATCAAATCTCCATTTCTTCATTGTTTCTGTCATTTGTGTTTGCCTAGAATAGATTAATCTTGTTAGGACAAAAATCAAGTCAGCAGCCGTTATCGTATCATAATACTCTGTTCACATGTTAAATGTTTGTCCAGGCCTCAGATGAAAAAACATTTTCTAAACAGTGTTGTGCAATTTTTTGCAATGTGTTGGAGAGATCCAAGAGACATTTGAACTGAAACTCAAAATCTTCTCAGCGGGCAGTTCTCGGGGTCCAGGTCTTTGGGCGATGCATGAACAGTAACTGTATTCCTGCACATGCTGTTGGGCAGTTACACCCAAAGCATGGTCGCCAGTGTAAATGACACCTATGACCTGTATTTTACACTCCAACTGAACACTTGTTCTTCCATGCAAAGCGAAAATACATTTTTCTCATTCAAGATATGGCTTTTAGGACATGAAGCAGAACCATCGTGATCTTTTCAATCAAACCTGAGACGAGATTTTATCCGTCTGAATGCGACAAATTCTTCTCTTCAGGAAACAACCTCACTGAGACAACTATGTGATTACAGTTCATTCAGTTCGTGTAGATGAACATGAGGAAGCGTAAGCTTTTTCTGTCACAGGTGGTTACTGGAGTCAGGAAAGAAAAAACCAGTGTGCCCATCACGCGGAGCAGCTTCTCATTAAAACAAAATACATTTAAAAGCAGAAGTCATTAGCCCAGTGCAACCACAAACAGAGCATTTAGCACCGTCTGCTGGCCAAAACAGGCAATTACCCTAAAATCCAAAAGTTGATAGAAGACTGCAAACATTTACCCAAACGTTCAGTTATGGTCCTCCACATCTTAAATGAGTCTTCTCACAGCGTAGGGAACAATTTACGACTAACAAACAACACTTAGATCTACAGCTGACTTACTGAAGCAGGGAAAGAGAGAACATCAGGGAGTGTGTTGTTTAGTTAATTTAGTTGCTGAGTTCATTTAGACTGATCATTGTACTAAAGTCCTTGTTTTGTTTTGTTTTTAATCAAATTGTTAATGATGAATTAATGTGTGAGCTGTATTTTATTGTTTGGTCAGCTACAACCAGGCATAATATTTTATAACCTGATATTTTGAATGTAAACTCTGTATCTGTAAGTAACTATAGCTGCAGAATGACTGTAGTGGAGTAATACGTAGAATGGCTAACAATGAATTAAGAAGCATCACAGCCTGGGGACAGAAGCTGCTCTGTAGTCTGGTGGCACGGCACAAAAAACAAAGTTAACTCTGCTTCACCATTATCACCTTTCTGTGCAAAGGGGCCACCAGCATCAATAAAAAAAGTTCCTTGTAGAGGCTTTGAGTAAAAGTAGAAATCCACAACAAATTACTGTGACCGGGCCTCCAAATTCCCCAGATCCCAACATACGGGACCCAGAGGATCCACTATAAAACACCCCGGTGCCAGACACCACAGGACCCCTCAGAGGTCTGAAGTCCATGTCTTGACAGGTCAGAGCTGTGTTGGCTGCACAAGGGGAACCTTCGCAACATTAGGCAGGTGGTTGTAATGTTATGCCTGATGTGTATGTCCTGTATGATTACAGTCACCAACAATGTACTGTATAATATTACAGTATAGTATTACAGTTTTACAGTGAGTTAATTGTCAACAGCTGCCAGTCAGTAACTGTGAAATTCACGGCTACATTTCTTCCTGTGTACCCACGGGCGGTTAAGTTACTGCATAACAAAGCACCGTATTCAACAGGATCAGTATGTTTTTTTTTTTTTTATCTTCATCCGTAACTTAACAAGAAATAGTACCACGCTAAATGTGGTGGAGTAAAATCTCAGTGTGTGCTCATATGTAATGAGTGGGACCTCGGCTCTGTTGGTTGTACTGGGTCGGTACCTGGCTGACTGGTGTTTGGCTGGCAGTACTGGCCATCAGCTGGAAGTGCATTAATGCATCCGCACGTGTCACCGATGATGGCGTCACAGGCTCCGTGGGTAATGCAGCTGTTAAACGACCAAGCAAAGCTCTGCTCACATCTGCACTGGTATCCAGTCGTATTTGATGAACACACTGTGTGAAGGGGACAGAAGGACACAGCATCATCATCATTTAATGACATGTTCACTGGTACGGTTAGAATATTTTTAAAGCTGCTACAAGGAACTTTTTTGTAGATTATGGCGGCCCCTGTGGACAAAAGAGGTACTACCACCTTCTGTCGTACAGATCTTGATCTGGGTTTGACACTGTTTCATAACCAGTTAAAAGTTCCTTGTAGCGTGTTTACCTTTGGCAAACAATGGGGAAACAAAATCAAAAGGTTGCAGTTACCTGTTGTGGTGTCAATGCTGGTGATTTGAACAGTGCTGTTGATCTGTAACGGCAGACTGAGTGTGTTCAAGAGCGTCTGGAGAAGCTCCAGGTCCGAGATTTCAACAACCGCTTGGAGTTCATAATCAGAGGAATTTGAGGAAGCTGGGAAGACATCAAACAGTATCCATGTTAACTTTATACTAAAGTGACACGAGAACTACAGATTCATTGTATCGTTGCACTATTGAACACTTTGATGCTCTGTTGATGCTATCAAAATGTGACTCACTTGCTCTTCTTTCTCTGGCATGAATGTGTGAAGCTTCCACACCCGTCAAATCCTGACAAAAGAAAAATCATTACCATCTGATTACTGACTGTAACTAAATATGTTATGTTAAATTATGCATCCTTGAGTATTGCCACTAATACTAAATTCTTATTAATGAATTTTTTACTCTTACCTCACTCTGAAACTGTTTGGAGTCCTGACTCTGCAGAATGTAGCCTATAACCAGAAGCAGTACCGCACATCCAGCTGCCTTTGGTACTGCCATCCCGACTACAGAGAACACAAGCAACACAGTGACTGCTGAGTGCTAAATCACTCGGTATACATTTATTCCTTGTGGGATAAGCTGACAGCTGACGGCAGCGCAGATGCTTGAAATGACAAGGTGTTTAATACCAACATGTTCTCACTTCCACCTCGTCAAATGCTCTCCTGTTACAGCGTACAGCATTCAGGAGACCTGCTCGAGAGTGGGTCACTCTACCTTCGCCAACAAGAAACAATCTGTTTATTCTGATTAACATGGCTTTTGTTTTTGTTTTCTGTTCCCACAATCTGCAGCTGTGTCGCTCTCTCTATAGCCTCCTCCTCCTCCTCCAAGCTACAAGCTACAAGCTACGATTTACAAGCCTGAATTTTAACCCTGTTTCAACACTTGAGCTAACGAGCAAATCAGCATTAGTATGTTGCCTCCTGTCGAACCAATCAGAAGTCAAAATGTCCAATCAGGATGCAAAAGGTTCTGTGTACATGACAGCTACAGTAGGTTGAGGGAAAGCAGCACGGCTCTGAATGTATTGATTATCAGTCCTGTTTATCAGAGTTTACACGTTGTTGTTTCTTTTTGAATGCACACAAACTGTGAAATCGTTTGTTTCCGGTCAGTGTTCCTGGTTTTATTTTTGAAGCACCAGGATTATTTTTAGTTCACATTGCACTGCTTGAAAATGTAAATTACTATTTGAGATCTATTGTAAATGAACATCATTTCTAGGCTGACCACATTAAACTTCCTGTTGTTGTGAATGTCCTCTTTTTAACTCTTGCATATTTATGTTCCTGTGTTTCCTGTTGAGCTTTTTAAGAACCTCGCTGTGTTTTATGAGCCGCCTCGCACGGCTGCTGTGTGTATGCTCTGACTAAAGACGACTTACATTGATTTTTGGGACTCCGTGGTCAATGAGTAAATAATCCAGATGAATTAAAGCCGATTTTTACACTTTTCAGGTCTAAAGCTGACGACCGCTTCTAATTTATACCGTGTCTGTCAACTGGCTCAGGAATGAGCTCATGCATTTTTACATAACAGCCGACTCCAACACACTTCTCATGTTTCCAGTTCCTGAAGAGACATTCACACTTTAACAGTCCACTTTAAATCACTATTAATGTGCATTTATTCAAATCAAATCAAATATTAATTCAACAGCTTTATGTATTGAAGACCGGCTTTGTGTCACTTGCCTCGGGCACATACACATGCCGAGGTAACACATGACACTGGGTTTTCCATTTGAAAGGTAAGCAACTTAACAGTGTCACCTATATGACGTAATAGGTGTTTATTAGCATTAACAGCTCCCAGGATGTTAAGCATCACAATATAATGACAACTGCTGTTTAGTTCATTTTTTAAGTAAACTGTGCCCAAGAAATCCAGTCAGAGGACAAACATGTACAGTATTTATAAAGAAAATATAAAAATCACTCCGCTCCTTTGTTTCCTTCAGTAAGTTGCCACATGCTTTCATCATTTCAGTGTTTTAAATGTTCTTTTAAACGAGTAAAGACTATCCAATCTATGCCCGTGCTCTCTCTGTAATATGTTAAAACCACCACATTCACATTACACCAGTTACATTTTAAAATTGTAATTGTGTTTGTTTACCTCTCTTTGTCTTCTGGCTCCAAAAAAAGCCTCTCGTCAGGAAGCATGTATCATTTTACTGCACGCCCGAGACACATAGTCCGATTGTTAAACATGTGAGAAAGGCAATCAGTCAACTTCCTGGAAAACACCCGTCAGGCAAGTTGAGTGACTTGATCTTTGGCACAAGTGCAGATATGTTTAAAGTGGAGCGCTGTGAGACTGATGATTTGTTGTGTGCATACAGATTGAAGTTGCTCTTCAGTATCCACAGGTGGCTGACAGGTGGTCTTTGTAGGCTGCTAAAGCATTTTAATCCCATTTTTATTCATAGTGTTGATCAGGATTATATTTTTACTGATTCATTTCATGTTGAACATAAAAATCAGCATGTGAGTTCACAGGATCTGACTTCAAATAGAGACCACGTATTTAATCTCTTCAGATTTACATTCCCATAAACAAATCAGTATTTGTTTAAATCTAGTCACTGCATGATACAGTTGTTTCTCTCTCTTTTCATGAATGTAAACAGGGTCAGGACCCAAATCACTTCTCCAGCTGCTTTTTTCAGAACCTGTTGTTCTGTTCACCACAGATATCACCTCAGTGTGGCTCAGATCGTCCTGCACCGAGCTGTTTCCCTCATGTTATGTAATCTTAAATCAGACTGGAATTTTTACACATAGCTTTGTTCAGTTAAGATATCAAGTAAGATATCAAGCACACAAGTCACACACAAGCTTTAAACTCTTTTGATAACAGGCGACTTTGTCATGAATAGCGATACCTGCTGTACTATTCTTTCTTATTCTGGCTCGTCTCGTTCCTCTTTTCTTTAAGGCCAAAACCATTTTAAGGGAGGAATTAATATTCAACAGTGTCATCCATAATTTTACCAAAGAGGTCAACCGCACCTATGACCTGTTCAGTTAATAAAATAAGTGGACTGTCCACTTATTCATTAACTGAACAGGTCATCATTAACTGAACTCAGCCCAGTACAAACATTTAAGTTATGTGTCCACTGTGGACACATAACTTAAATGTTTGTACTGGGCTGAGTGAATGACAGACATGCCTCAGTCTTCATCAGAAGTAGAGTGAGTCAGACATTTGTTCCACTAACTACCTGACACGCCACCTGTCAGACCGCCCCAGGGAGGAGAACAGGACTGATCCAGGACGGGAGATAGACTGATCCAGCTTGGATTTAAGGCTGCTCCTGGCTAATGTCTGCTGGCAGGAAAGTGAAAGGGATGCAGGCCGACTGATATTCCCACTTTCTTGGTAAAAGTGTTACTATCAAGCAGAGCCAGCCCTGGGCATAGGCTGTATAGGTGAATGCTAAGGGCGCCGTCATCCACAGGGGGCGCCGCAAATGGGGGGAGAAAAAAAATGAGTTATAATAGAGTTAGTTAGAGTTATTACTACTATTATTTCACAATATTATATAAGCCCACAGCAACATAACTTCATAGCAAAGCCTATTAAATAATGGAGAGGCCTTTTTTCTGGGTTAACGTTAGTTAACGTCACCTGCTCAGGTGTTATTTTAACCTGTTGGCTGTTTTCCTGCTTGTATGTCAGTTAAGATGCTATTAGTTTTCCATCCCCTTTATAAGTAATAGGGCAGTTGTAACCTTTGGTTTATTGTGTCAGTAATTGTGTATTGCTGTTAATGCTCCGTACCTTAGCTTTCCCATATCATTAATAGGCTGTATATATACATATGTATATATATTTGCTGTATATATATTTCAATTTCACTGCACTTTACTGCTTTTTGCACTCTGGTTAGACTGAAGGTTAGTAGCGGTGCGTCCTCCAAAAAGAGGGGAAAGAAGGCTGAATTTGTGGGGTGCATTTGGAGGAGCCTTCGACTTGGGACAGCCTTCGCGCAGCGTTGTGACGTAATTGGCCTTCAAATGCGCCCTTCGAAGGATGCAGCCCCTGAATTGAGACACAGCCTTAGTGTCACAGTTTGAGAAAAGGTGAGGACCCAAACACAAACACAAGGGAGGCAGGGAGGATAAGGAACAAAAGCAAGCGTCATTAAACCAAAGCTGAACAATCCAAAAACCAGAGAAACACAAAAAAACAATAAGAGGAAATTCCAAAAATACAAAGTGGAAACTAAGAAAAAGCAAAAGTACAACTCAGGAGAAACACGAGGAATAAAGCAGAAAAATAACAGCGGGAACAAAAAGCAGAAAACACACCACGGGGAGAAACGGGGAGACACTGGAGGAAACAGGCTCAGGTGACACACGGGAGGAAACGGACCATCTGACAAAGACAAGAGGAGCACAAAGACTATGGCTGTGTTCAGGGGCTGCAGCCCACGAAGTGCGCATTTGAAGGCCAATTACGTCACAACGCTGCGCGAAGGCTGTCCAAATTCAGAGGCTCCTTCAAACGCAGCCCACAAATGCAGCCTGGCCTTCCCTCTTTTCGGAGGACGCACCGCTACTATCCTTCGCGGCCTCACATATCCCAGGATCCTTTGTGCGCCGCTGCTCAGTCCCGAAACAGAAGAGGAAGCAAGAGAAAATGGCGACATCAAGTGGCGCAGACATGACATGACAAATTTAAGTAATGGGTTTATACTCGGTTTTTAGTCATTTGAACATCCAACGCCAGATATGTTAAACTTCAAGGGACTATAAAACCTCCAGATGTTAACTTTCAGTTAAAACACGTGACGCTGGTGATGCTGTGGTAAATATAGTTGTTATTCACCAATGGGTTAATGTTTATTTTGTAATGTTGATGATTCAATTTAGATTTGACACATTTTGTCGTTAATTTTTGTACACACACAAATAAATGTACACGTTTGATAGATTTGAACCAAAACAGACTTTAATGCATCTCTTCATTCACAATCGTGACGTAAGGGTAAGGGGCGGGAACATCTGGTGAGGCAACCAGGAAATACTTTTGGACACAGCCATTATACACACACACACACTAACGAGGGGATGAGCTGCAGGTGGAGTGAGGCGGGGAAAGGACAGGTGAGGGAAAGGAACGGAAAAACACCTGAAGGAGGGAAACCAGAACACTGGAGAATGGGCCAAAGACAACACAAGAGCAGAAAACACCTATAAAACACACATAATAACTCAGAAACGACAGGCCCGAGACACTTAGTATAAGAAAGGCAGGAAAAAAGAACAAGTACACAGAAATATGATCCAGCAATGATGAGAAAGATCCTTAAAGTGCAGACTTCAGCACTCTGACATCAACCTCCAAGATTCAGGATGAAGTGAAGATGAACAACAGTTGTGTCCTTCAACAGTGAGCAGGTGAGACACAAAGAGAAACAGAGAGCCACAGACTTTACACTAGTTCACACTAGTTTAACCTGTGCACACTTTAAATGACTGTACATTTACACAACGGATCAACAATACTGGATTTTGGCCTTTTAGGCGACGCTGATATATGCACATATTTGTCCCACCTGACTGCAGAGAACATCAAGTCTCTCTTAACGAGTAATTAACTCATTATTGTGTCTCTCCTGACGTGACGGCTCCTCGGCAGATGCAGCAGAGCGGTCCAGATACACTGATGTCACTCTGTCACATCCAGAGGAACACAGGGATGATGCTGGACTGGACAGTGGAGCTGATCTCAGAGCAGTTCACACTGCAGCACTGACATCATCTCCACGTGTTGTGATTGGTCTGTCAGTCACTGCTGGATGAAGCTCTCCTCTCCGCCCAGTCAAAGCCTCTCCACCCACCAGCTGATGGTGCTGCTTCAACCTCTCTGGACTATCAGGACACAGCTGATCCTCTCTCATCACTCACTCTGACAGAGATCACCACCCCAACCTGATGAGAGAAGCAAAGAGACAGCAGAAGTGATACATGAGTGTTGACAGAGACTCCCTCCATCAGCTGTCAGTCAGTGATATAAAGACCAGCAGGACTTCAGTCCTGTTCAGACCACAAGTGGAGCGGCTGTGTAGCGTAGCCAGCTTCCTTTCAGCTCTTTTTCCGTTCCACCCTCTGGTGGGTCCTTTTATGGACCCACTCCAGTTTGCCTACCAGCCTGGCATTGGAGTGGACGACGCCATCATCTTCCTCCTGGACAGATCACTGTCCCATCTGGAGAAGCCTGGACGCACTGTGAGGATCATGTTCTTTGATTTCTCCAGTGCTTTCAACACCATACAGCCTGCACTCTTGGGGGGCAAGGTCCTGGCCCCTTTCCTGTTCACCCTGTACACTGCAGACTTCTCGCACCAAGCACCCCACAGCCATCTATAAAAGCTCTCTGACGACTCTGCTATTGTCGGCCTCATCAGGGACCGGGACGACAGAGCCTAATGAGAACTTATTCAGGACTTTGTGGACTGGTGCCAGCGGAACCACCTCCAGCTCAACGCCGGGAAGACCAAAGAGCTGGTGGTGGATTTCCGCAGACGCAAACAACCCTGCACACGGGTAAACATCCAGGGAACGGACATTGAGATGGTGACGTCTTACAAGTACCTGAGAGTTCACCTGAACAACAAACTGGACTGGTCTCATCACACTGCAGCAACATACAAGAAAGGTCAGAGCAGACTCCATCTGCTGAGGAAGCTCAGGTCCCTTGGAGCGCAGGGGGCACTCCTGACAACTTTCTATGACTCTGTGGTGGCATCGGCCATTTTCTATGGTGTAGTCTGCTGGAGCAGCAGATAGGAAGAGACTTGATAAACTTATCAAGAAGGCCAGCTCCATGCTGGGATGCCCTCTTGACACAGTGCAGGTGGTGGGAGAGAGCAGGATGATGGACAACGTGGTTACGGAGTCGGATTACGTATTACGTAGTCGGAGTAGTATATCCGACCCTTAACTGTTTAAATCTGAGGAGCTGCCAGTCTTCTCCCTCTCTCTACCCTGATGCCTGCATCCCACTTTGTGCCTGCCTGATTGCAGGCTGGCTGGGGCTTCTTGATTATTTGTATTATGCCTCATTTTCCTTAGTTTGTAGATCTACAATTTTGTACATCGTCTATTCTGTAAATAAATTATTCATTGTTATTCTGCAACCCCTCATGTGTCCTCCTATCTTGTCCAATTTATGAGCCAGACTGTGACACAGGTCCTTCCTGCTGCTGTCAGAGTCTACAACCAGCACTGCTTCCAGTAGACCTCACTGTGCACTGTGCAATACAAAACTATACACATATCCACATACTTTTTGGTTTGCACTAGTTGGACAATTTTTAATACTCATATTTGTTATTTATTGTTTGTAAATAAAAATAGCAAACTGTTCATACTTTCACTGTTCATATTATAAATACTATGTTATATTGTAAATACTAAGTTCATATTGTAAAAACTATGTATATATGAGTTAATTCTATTTCTTATCTTATTATATTGTTTATTTTTTACTTTTTATTATTGTTTAGTGTGACACTGTCCTTTGGCTGCTGTGACTAAGAAATTTCCCCATTTGCGGGACAAATAAAGGAATTCTGATTCTGATTCTGATTCTGAAATGCTGGATCTTTACTTTGATACTGACTGTGTTTATTACAATACTGCTGAAACCAGCATTGACTGACTCCAACTCTCTACTGACCTCAGAGTCTCCAGTCTATAGTGTGGACTCGCCACAAGTTCAGACAGCAGCTTCACTCCTGAATCCTGCAGGTCATGTCCTCTCAGCTCCAGCTCTCTCAGATGGGAGGGGTTGGACTTCAGAGCTGAGGCCAGAGAAGCACAGCTGATCTCTGACAAACTGCAGCTCCTCAATCTGAATAAAGAATAAAAGATGAAACTTCACAATTTAAATATTCAGTCAGTATAAACATCACAACGCTTCATTAAAATGTTGTAAAAAGACAATTCTGAATATAT
Organism: Pagrus pagrus; assembly: GCF_965226575.1. Taxonomy (NCBI): domain Eukaryota; kingdom Metazoa; phylum Chordata; class Actinopteri; order Spariformes; family Sparidae; genus Pagrus; species Pagrus pagrus. Next base: position 1,560,358 of record NC_140200.1, on the reverse strand, counting down.
TTGTTATTGTCTGATAGTTAAAATAGAGATTATTTAACTTTTCATTGTAGTATGTATTTTTCTCATCACTTTAGAAAATCATTTTAAGAACATGATTTGTAATCTAAGATGAAAATCAATCGTTGAGTATGTTCAGAGTGAATTATTCATGTTGTTATATGAAGGTTTTAAATGTGCAGCTCAACATTGCTCTGCCACAGTCAATGTACTAAACCACAGAAGAAGAAAACAGACTTCAGCATGAAGATACTCAGTGTGGATCAGTATAATATCAGCATGATGTCTGCAGTTTAGTGTCAACACAACTTTCACATCATATAATCTGAGCACAGAAGTAAAAAATGGTGTCTGACCCCAGAGTCTCCAGTTGACAGTTTGGACTCTCCACAAGTTCAGACAGCAGCTTCACTCCTGAATCCTGCAGCTTGTTGTAACTCAGCTGCAGCTCTCTCAGATGGGAGGGGTTGGACTTCAGAGCTGAGGCCAGAGAAGCACAGCTGATCTCTGACAAACTGCAGAGACTCAATCTGAATGAAGAATAAATGATGTAAGTTTAAAAGACGGTAATGTTCCTGCTTGAAATCATTCAGTGTTTAATAATCTGTTCAGAGCTGAAGAAGGTTCAGAATGTAGACGTTTAGAAAATGAAGCTCCAAACACCTGAACCCAACAGGATGCAGGTTCAACACTGTCACATACACAAAGTGAAACAGAGCTCTCATAAAATAAATATTAAAATGGATTTAAACATGTGAGAACAGCAACAGTATGTGTGAGATAACTGTGTCACACTTATAATTCATCAGCAGTGTAATATTTTCATTGTTATTAAAGTTTGTCTTCAGAGTTTCACACATTCAACATGTGCAGTGTGTTGAATCAGAGATTACATCACACTCATGTGTCTTTTGTCCAACGTGACTTCAACATCATCCAACCTCCTTTTTTCAAAGATTCAACACTTTCTTTTCACAGATTTAAATCTTTGCGGGGGGCCACACCTCTCTGATGTCAGATTAGGGGGTCTGTGTCCAACAATTTCTGTCACTTTACAAAAGTGACAAACAAACATTTACACCTTCCTCACTCTGTGATTGGTGAGCAAAAGAGAGAGAGAGAGCAAAACATGTATATTAATTACATTTTATAGATACACAGAAACACATGAACTGACCTCAGAGCCTCCAGTCGACAGTTTGGACTCTCCAGTCCAGCAGAGAGAAGCTTCACTCCTGAATCCTGCAGCTTGTTGTGACTCAGCTGCAGCTCTCTCAGATGGGAGGGGTTGGACTTCAGAGCTGAGGCCAGAGAAGCACAACTGATCTCTGACAAACTACAGTCCTCCAATCTGAATAAAGAATAAATGATGTAAGTTTGAAAGACTTTAATGTTCCTGCTTGAAATCATTCAGTGTTTAATAATCTGTTCAGAGCTGAAGAAGGTTCAGAATGTAGACGTTTAGAAAATGAAGCTCCAAACACCTGAACCCAACAGGATGCAGGTTCAACACTGTCACATACACAAAGTGAAACAGAGCTCTCATTAATATTAATGACAACGTGCTGCTGCTTCAATAAAGACGTAGTGATGTCACCTCTTAAACTCTGCAGCTCCACTAGAGGCTCCATCTATACAAACTCATGTTGTGCAGCCAAATAAAAACCCACAGAAACTGATGTAACATTTGATTCTATTATTTAAAGCTCCTGTTATTAAGATTGTTGAATTCTGAGTCTCGTTCCAACTCGTAAAATACTGACGCTTTGGGATTGTAGGTCGGGTCGGCGCCATCCCAAAGCGTCAGTATTTGACGGGTTGGAACGAGACTCAAAAATCAACTCTCTCACCAACAGGAGCTTTAAGATAAAAGTCATCCTGAGTTGAAGTTTTTCAGTCAGTACAGACGTCACATATCATCATAAAGGTTTGGAACAAACACGTTTGTTGTTGTCTGACAGAAGAAAACACAACGTTTGTGTTTTGATTTTCAGAAGCAAGAAGGAAAAGTGCAAATCAATGATGAAGAGGTTGATAGAGAATAAAACAAGTTTGTCGTCAGAGTTTCACACATTCAACACGTGCAGTGTGTTGAATCAGAGATTACATCACACTCATTTGTCTTTTGTCCAACGTGACTTCAACATCATCCAACCTCCTTTTTTCAACGATTTAACACTTTCTTTTCAGAGATTTAAATCTCTGCGGGGGGCCACACCTCTCTGATGTCAGATTAGGGGGTCTGTGTCCAACAATTTCTGTCACTTTACAAAAGTGACAAACAAACATTAACACCTTCCTCACTCTGTGATTGGTGAGCTGAGTGCAGGTGAGATAGAGCCCAGGTTTGAACTTCTCTCTCAGCTCTTTTTTCATTTGTCACACAACTATTTCTGTCACTTTGAAATATGAACTGAGTGAAACACTACCAATGTCTTCCAGGAGAGAACATGTGAGAAGTTACCTCCATATTTAAACCATTGTTGAGCCTCCAGCAGCTCTTGGCTCCACCTTTGGCTGTCTGAAACAGCTATGAACACGTTCAGCTTCACTGACGCACACTGATCCCAGGCTAACAGGTGGAGTTAACACACTGCAGACCACTGATTGGTCAGTGGGAACAGCCAGAGTCGTCTCGTCCTCCACGCTCTGAAGTAACATTTCACTTTCTACCTTCTCGGCAGTCTTCTGTCTCGCTGCCTGCAGCCTTTCTCAAGTAAAGCTAGTTTCCTTGTTGTGATGAACAACCACACGTGTGCTGTGTGTAGAGAGTGTGTGGTCGAGCAAGAGAGAGAGAGCAAAAATGTTAATTAAATTTTATAGATACACAGAAACACATGAACTGACCTCAGAGTCTCCAGTCGACAGTTTGGACTCTCCAGTCCAGCAGAGAGAAGCTTCACTCCTGAATCCTGCAGCTTGTTGTAACTCAGCTCCAGCTCTCTCAGATGGGAGGGGTTGGACTTCAGAGCTGAGGCCAGAGAAGCACAGCTGATCTCTGACAAACTGCAGCTCTTCAATCTGAATAAAGAATAAATGCTGTAAGTTTAAAAGTACAGACGTCACATATCATCATAAAGGTTTGGAACAAACACACGTTTGTTGTTGTCTGACAGAAGAAAACACAACATTTGTGTTTTGATTTTCAGAAGCAAGAAGGAAAAGTGCAAATCAATGATGAAGAGGTTGATAGAGAATAAAACCGTGTTGAATTGTTGATGTTATATTAGAAATGTTTTAAATGTGAAGCAGAACAAGATGCTCAGTGTGAATCAGGACAGAATCTATGTGGTCAAATCCCCTTCAGAGCTGATGACATGAAAACTAAGATTTAAACAGTTTGAATAATGTTTTCAAAGTATTAACCACGGTTTAAAATAAATATTCAAATGGATTTAAACGTGTGAGAACAACAACAGTATGTGTGAGATAACTGTGTCACACTTATAATTCATCAGCAGTGTAATATTTTCATTGTTATTAAAGTTTGTCTTCAGAGTTTCACACATTCAACACGTGCAGTGTGTTGAATCAGAGATTACATTACCGCAGTGTCACATGTAGATGAAGTGCATTATAGCATCTCCTAGTGGTTGTTTAGAAGAAGTTCATTTTGAGTGTAATCTTGAGAGACGCCATTTTGCCTGGAGATCTGCATAGTGAGGAGCTCCAGAACTTCCTCTGTTTAATCCTTTGCATCCGCCTGTGTTGAGCCTTGGAGAAGCTTTATTTGTAAGTTCATATTACACCCTCTATCTGTGTGGATAAGTATTAATGTATATTTTGTCGTTTTATTTCACATTTGTGGAGATTTATGGTTAATTACCAAGACACTTTTTATGCCATGTGTAGTGCAGCCATCTGGTTAATTATGTTGTATCAGGCTAGTATTTACAGTACTTTTCTGCACTCTCTTTACATACATTGAGAACATTTTCTTGTGTGTTTATTTTCAGTTTCACAAAGTTTTTGGAAAAGCATTGTAAGAAAGCAAGTTGATGAAGACAAACGAGTAAACAGCCCTCAACTTTATTTCCACATCTGAGTCATTATTCAACTCTGTCACTGCCTAGTACACCTGCTTAGCTATCTGTCACTGCGTCTTGAGCCACGCATGCAGGGGACAGAATAGTGAAAAAATAGCATCACGACGAGGTCAACACAACCATAAAGCAAAGACAGCTGGTCATCATAAACTGCCCCGCTTCATCTTCATTGTGCTCTTTACCTAACAAGAGATCTACAGCATACACAAGATGGACAATAAGGCAAACACAGAAGACCAACCGAGGGCTCCTTCTCCAAGTGCATCTGTAATGTCGCATTGAAGCAAGAGAAAGAGGTTTCTGCTGCCTTAGCTGAGGCAGAGGTTCTTGAATCAGCTGCAGCAGGACCAGAATCTACAGCAGACTCTAAGGCTATGGACATTGCAGCTATCCCCCATGACTCCAGAGTGAAAAGAACGAGTGACTATGTTGAATGTGTTTCTAAAATGCACACTAATCCTCAGTTGTCCCATCTCGAGTCTCCCACACCCAATCAGCCACATGATGTTCAGCTATACCAAGACAGCAACCAAAATCCAATTCACACTGCCAGGGATGGACCATACGTCACTCCTGCTTATGTCAAGCATCAGGCTAGCTACTCACACGGTTTCTTTTCAATGAAGGGACCTGAGCCCCACACATACTCCCATGGGAGGCAAGCAGCGCATTCATCCGTTCCTGACCACACAGGCATTAATGACTTTGCTATTTACATGGCTCGTCGTGACCAACCTTCATGAACGTCATACAAGGACTGAAATTGACTTGCAATGAAGAGCTTGACCTGCAAACTAGATGGTTGGGCCCTCAGTCAGCAGAGCAGGTTAGGAGAATCAGAGCTGTTCATCTCAGTAACCCTGATGCTGGACTCAAGATGGCATGGACGTGTCTTGAGGAGTGCTATGGGTCACCAGAAACGATTGAAAAGGCTCTTCTGGACAAGCTTGAGAGGTTCCCTAAAATCAGCAACAAAGACCCCCTCAAATTGAGAGAGCTTGGTGATCTGTTGAGGGAGCTGGAGTCAGCAAAATCAGAGGGTTACCTACCTGGGCTCGCCTACTTGGATACATCTCGTGGTGTTAACCCAATAGTGGACAAGCTGCCATATGCACTTCAAGAGAGATGGATGACGCAAGGCAGTTCATACCAGTTACAAAACCGAGTCCAGTTTCCACCATTCTCATACTTCACTGATGGCATGACACCAGTAAAGCCAGAAAACCCAGTGAAAAGGTACACATATACCAAAGGCCTGGTCTCATCTCGCAAAACAGAAATCACACCCGCCACCAAGTCTGTGGAGACCGCCAGCAGTGATTTGGACGTTGACAGTGTCCACTGCACAAAAAGCCTCATCCCCTGAAGCGATGCAGAGGCTTCCGAGCTGAGACACTGGAGGAACGCAAAACATTTCTAAAGAAGAGTGGGATCTGTTTCAGATGCTGCTCCTCAAGCAATCACATGGCTAAAGACTGCAAAATGGCCATTCAGTGCAAAGAGTGTGACAGCAGAGTGTGACTTAAACAATAGCCTGCTGGGAGTTCTCATGCGGTTTAGGTGTAAGCAAGTAGTCATCACAGCAGATATTGAACAAATGTTCCACAGCTTCATTGTCAGAGAGGACCATAGGAACTTCCTCAGATTCCTGTGGTTCAAAGACAATGACACCACAAGAGAAGTAGTGGAATACAGGATGAAAGTCCATGTGTTTGGCAATCGTCCCTCACCAGCGGTTGCTACCTATGGGCTACGGCGAGCAGCTCTACACGGGGAAGCTCAGTTTGGTATAGATGCAAAGCAGTTCATACACAGGGACTTTTGCGCTGATGATGGACTCACAACTGTCACAACCGTCTGCAACTGCAGCCATCAGTCTACTGAAAGCAACCCAAGGGATGCTTGCCATCTCCAACCACGCCTCCATAAAATAGCAGCCGACTGTCCAGTCGTCATGCAAGCCTTTTCTTCAACAGACCATGCGAAGGACTTGAAAGACCTTGATCTAGACATCGACTCACCTCCTTGCAGAGCAGTCTCGGGTTAAGCTGGGACCTTATTGATGACACTTTCACATTCCATGTTGCCAACAGTGAGAAGCCATTCACTCCAAGAGGAGTGCTTGCAACCATTAACAGCCTATTCGACCCGCTTGGTCTTGTGGCTCCCATTACCATCCAAAGGAAGCTCTTACTAAGGCAGCTCACCAGTGACACCAACAATTGGGATGCTCCCCTTCCAGCCGAAAAGGAGGCAGAATGGACTGTTTGGCGAGATTCTTTGAAATGTCTAGAACAGTTCAAAACTCCTCGAGCCTACACTACAACCTCCCTCTCCACTACTCAATGGACAGAGATCCACATCTTTTCTGATGCTTCCATCAAGGCCGTTGCAGCCATGGCATGTCTTAGGGTGATGGATGCCGAAGGAAAATGTTATGTTGACTTCATCATGGGAAAAGCCAAGTCAGCTGAGCTTGACATTAAACTCGACTGTCTGAAGTTCTGTACCGACAGCAAGGTGGTTCTGGGGTACATCTATCATGAAACCAGAAGGTTTTATGAGTATGTCAGCAACAGGGTGGAAAGGATAAGGAAATCCACATGTCCTGAACAGTGGCACTATGTGAATACCAGTCAGAACCCTGCAGACGTTGCCACCAGCTCAGTGCCAGCAACTCGACTCTTAGACACCAACTGGCTTACTGGTTCAGATTTCCGCGTGTTGAATCAGAGATTACATCACACTCATGTGTCTTTTGTCCAACGTGACTTCAACATCATCCAACCTCCTTTTTTCAAAGATTCAACACTTTCTTTTCAGAGATTTAAATCTCTGCGGGGCAACACATGAACTGACCTCAGAGTCTCCAGTCGACAGTTTGGACTCTCCAGTACAGCAAAGAGAAGGTTCACTCCTGAGTCCTGCAGCTTGTTGTCACTCAGCTGCAGCTCGTTCAGACTCAGGTCCAGCTCTCTCAGATGGGAGGGGTTGGACTTCAGAGCTGAGGCCAGAGAAGCACAGCTGATCTCTGACAACCTGCAGTTCTCCAATCTGAATAAAGAATAAATGATGTAAGTTTAAAAGACTTTAATGTTCCTGCTTGAAATCATTCAGTGTTTAATAATCTGTTCAGAGCTGAAGAAGGTTCAGAATGTAGACGTTTAGAAAATGAAGCTCCAAACACCTGAACCCAACAGGATGCAGGTTCAACACTGTCACATACACAAAGTGAAACAGAGCTCTCATTAATATTAATGACAACGTGCTGCTGCTTCAATAAAGACGTAGTGATGTCACCTCTTAAACTCTGCAGCTCCACCAGAGGCTCCATCTATACAAACTCATGTTGTGCAGCCAAATAAAAACCCACAGAAACTGATGTTACATTTGATTCTATTATTTAAAGCTCCTGTCATTAAGATAGTTGAATTCTGAGTCTTGTTCCCAACCCGTCAAATACTGACGCTTTGGGATTGTAGGTCGGGTCAGTGCCATCCCAAAGCGTCAGTATTTGACGGGTCGGGATGAGACTAAAAAATCAACTCTCTTACTGTTGCCCTGGGTCATTTAATTTACCCCCAAATATTTAAATTACCAAAGTTTTTCTTGGATATTAAGAGGTTCATGTAAGTTTTGTTCTGAATAAATGTGTTTTGATGTTATTAACATGGTTAATTTAATATGAACTTTATACTGCCACTTTAAGTAGGTTGTTTGCAGTGTACCTGGCTAACATGTGGAATAAGCAGAGTATAACCTATGTTGTTTAACTTTATTGTATGTGATTGGTTGTGTATGAGTCATGACACTTTTCCTGTTTGGTGATTAGCTGTGGGGCGGAAGCTAGCAGAGCAGTGAACTGTGTGAAAATAGTGGAGGTCGGCCAGGTGATCCGGGTTGCTGGCCCTCCTACACCCTCCCCCGGTCCAGGGGGGACATACAGTGTTCTGGTAAGGATTCAAGGGGGTATACATCAGCTGATGGTGGATTCGGGCAGTACTCAGTCTATAATCCACCAGAACCTGGTTCGACCCAGGGCTTTGGTGGAGGAATCCTCGGTGAATATTAGGTGTGTGCATGGGGATATTCACAGCTACCCTGTGGTGCCAGTGGAAATTAGACACAGGGGGAAAAAACGTAGCGTTAAGGCTGCGGTTAGCTCCCGCCTGGTGCACCCCCTGATTTTGGGCACGCAGTGGCCTGGGTTTAATAAGTTAGTGGGACAATGTGTGGGGGTGCATTCACGACTGTTAGGGACATGGGATAGTTGTGCTGTGCTCAGTGGTGATGCATGGTTGTCCGACGCTGCAGACAGGTAGGGGGAACCGGCGGAGCCTTCGCAAGCGCCCATGTTACACTCCATGGAAGATTTTCCACTCGAGCAGTCTCGTGAAGATACTCTGCGCTTTGCCTTGGACCGAGTGATAAAAATGTATGGTCATTTGGTGCGCCCTGACGCTGTGCAGGCATATCCACATTTCTCATTAATTAGGGACAGATTGTATAGAGTGAGTCATGACACTCAGACGGGAAAGGAAACGACCAAGTTGCTGGTACCATAAAGCCACCGGGAAACTGTTTTCCATGTGGCTCAATATAACCCAATGGTTGGGCACATGGGGGGTCACAAAACACTAGACCGGATAACGGCCCTATTCTATTGACCCGGCATTCGGGGAGACTTACACTGCTGGTGTGTGTCTTGCCCTGAATGCCAGCTGGTTAACCAGCCGGCCATCCCAAGAGCGCCTTTGCGCCCATTACCACTCATGGAGGTTCCATTTGAATGAATTGTTATGGACCTCATCGGGCCGTTTCACTGGTGTGCACGGGGGTATCGCTTTGTGTTGGTCCTCATGGACTACGCAGCGGCCCTATCGGTTCCCGGAACACAAGAGAAAAGTGGTTCAGGAGGAATAGGCAGCCATGCTGGAGATGGGGGTAGTAGAAGAGTCCAACAGTGCCTGGTGTAGCCCCATAGTTCTTGTGGTTAAGAAAAATGGGACTATCCAATTCTGTGTGGACTATCGCAAGGTGAATGATGTGGAGGTGGGCGTTGTTGAGGTGCGGCTGCAGGAGAGAGAAAGGTGGAGAGGACTCAGGAGAGCAGCACCAGGTGAGTGAGTGGCAAAGCTGGCAATGAGTCACTAATCACAGTCTCCCTATAAATGCAGTAGGGTGCTGGACCGCAGATGGGTGGTGGACAGGAGAGCAGCTGGAAGAAGCTGCAGGCGGGTGACTAAAGACGTGATCGGACCCGTTGTGTGATATGATTTATGGTAATTGCTTGCGAGCAAATAAAGCCGGGTGTAAAACCAAGAACTGTGTGCGTATTTCCTGCTGAGATTACCCATGGTAGCACTGCAAAGGCTACACTTCTGTTATGGATTTAAATTTTATAGATACACAGAAACACATGAACTGACCTCAGAGTCTCCAGTCGACAGTTTGGACTCTCCAGTCCAGCAGAGAGAAGCTTCACTCTTGAATCCTTCAGGTCGTTGTCTCTCAGGTCCAGTTCTGTCAGATGGGAGGGGTTGGACTTGAGAGCTGAGGCCACGACTTCACAGTGACTCTCTGAGAGTCCACAGTTAATAAATCTGTGATTACAGATAAAAGATGATTAAAACAATAAAATGTGAGACTTTATTGTGAAAACAGATTCATACCTGTTGCATCACAAAGCACAGGTGGTCAGCTGGTCAGCCTGAGCTGGTCAGTCATTGATCACAAGGTTTGTAGTTTGAAACCTTTTCACCTCCCATTAAGTTAATTCAACATCTTCTACTGCATCAATAGTATAAGTAGTACTAAAGATTGAGTTATCATCATTTGATGGGTGATCATTTGTCTCAGGTGGAGTTCACCTGGCTGAAGGAAATGTTTTGGAAAGTAGACGACTACATGTCATTTCATCTCTGAGCTTGGTGATGATCATTGATTCAATCAGCAGGTTTCATACTTGTTGAGGAAAACATGTATCATGTTGAGGTTTTATATAATGCATGTGTGTAAAGTGTTTGTCTTTAATACTGAAGGCTTCAGCTTCACCAGGATTTTTAATGTTCATCACATCTGGACTTACCGAGCCTTTCTACAGTTCCTCACAGCTGGAATCAGTCTCTGTTTTCCGTCCCATGATGTTTTGTATTTCTCTGTGTCCAACTCATCCAGAACCTCCTCTGACATCTGCAGCATGTAGGCCAGAGCTGAGCAGTGGATCTCAGAGAGTTTCTTCTCTGATCTGTTCTCTGACTTCAGGAACTCTTGGATCTCCTGATGGACTGAGTGGTCGTTCATCTCCGTCAGACAGTGGAAGATGTTGATGCTTCTGTCAGGAGAGATCTCATAACTTTTCATCTCCTTCAGGTTGTTGATGGCTCTCTGGATGATTTCTGGCCTGTTGTCTGTCTGACCCAGCAGGCCTCCTAAGAGTCTCTGGTTGGACGTCAAAGAGAGGCCATGAAGGAAGCGAACAAACAGGTCCAGGTGACCATTCTTACTTTTGAGAGATTTCTGCATGGCGCTCTTCAGGAAGTCATCCAGGGTTGAATCAACATATTCGTTGCCAAAGAAGTCCTTCAGTACCTTTGTGTTCCTGCTGGTGTGACAGTGGAACATGTAGACTGCAGCCAGAAACTCCTGAACGCTCAGATGAACAAAGCAGTAGACTGTTTTCTGGAAGATCACACTCTCTCTTCTGAAGATCTCTGTACAAACTCCTGAGTACACCGAGGCCTCTGTGACATTAAGACCACACCGCTCCAGGTCTTCTTGGTAGAACATGATGTGTCCTGTCTTCAGATGTTCAAACGCCAGCCTCCCCAGCTTCAGAAGAACTTCCCTGTCAGCCTCCATCAGCTCCTGTGGACTCGTCTCACGTCCCTCATCATACTTCTGCTTCTTCCTCTTTGTCTGAACCAGCAGGAAGTGTGAGTACATGTCAGTCAGGGTCTTGGGCAGCTCTCCTCTCTGGTCTGTAGTCAACATGTGCTCCAGAACTGTAGCAGTGATCCAGCAGAAGACTGGGATCAGACACATGATGTGGAGGCTCCTGGAGGTCTTGATGTGTGAGATGATTCTGCTGGACAGATCTTCATCACTGAACCTCCTCCTGAAGTACTCCTCCTTCTGGGCGTCAGTGAAGCCTCGTACTTCTGTTACCCTGTCAACACGTGAAGGAGGGATCTGATTGGCCGCTGCAGGTCGGGAAGTTATCCAGACGAGAGCCGAGGGAAGCAGCTTCCCCTCGATGAGGTTTGTCAGCAGCACGCTGACTGATGACTTCTGTGTGACATCAGACACGACCTCATGGTTCTTGAAATCCAGTGAAAGTCTGCTTTCATCCAGGCCGTCAAAGATGAACAGAAGTTTACAGACAGCGAGCTTCTCTGCTGTCACCTTCTGTAATGTTGGATGGAAAACATGGAGCAGCCTGAGAAGACTGTACTGCTCATCTCTGACCAGGTTCAGCTCCCTGAACGAGAGCAGAACCAGCAGACTGACATCTTGGTTTTCGGAGCCCTCGGCCCAGTCCAGAGTGAACTTCAGCACTGAGAAGGTTTTTCCAACTCCAGCAACGCCGTTGGTCAGAACCACTCTGATGGGTCTCTGTTGGTCAGGTGAGGCTTTAAAGATGTCGCAGCACCTGATTGGAGTTTCACTGAAGGTCTTCTTCTCAAGCTGCCTCACCTCATGTTGGGTATTAACCTCTTCACTCTGTCCCTCTGTGATGTAGAGCTCAGTGTAGATCTTGTTAAGGAGGGTTCCACTTCCTGTTGCATCACTTCCTTCAGTCACACGTTCACATTTCCTCCTCAGACTGATCTTATGTTCATGGAAAACCTCCTGCAGACCAACATTCACTGAAAAGAGAAAAAAGTGGGAGACAAAAAATACAATGTGACAATCAGCAGTCAGTGGTCTTTTCATTACAGATTAAAAACCATCAGTATCAGAACATGTTTGTTGTTTTCTTTGTCTTTCTTTCCACCTTAACGTCGTGGAGAGGTTTGTGTGTCCCTGTGATCCTCGGAGCTCTGTTGTCGGGAGCATTAGCCCCTGGCAGGGTCTCGCTAAGCTAATTAGCCCCGGAGGAGGAGCCAGACTGAGAGTGATTCAAAGAGCCTATATGAATCAGCCACAAAGGTGCTGCAGCACCTGGACCAGGAAAGAGACATCAGGGCACCTTTCCGGAGCTAAACCTGGGAGTGGAGGTCGCTGGTGAAGTATTCCTGTCTGACACTTCTCCATCTCCGTCGATTGCATACAGAGAACAAACAGCTCTCTGATTGGTTAATGTGTGACATAACAAATGTATTAAAACAAAAAGTAGTGTGTTCAGACATGAAGACATCAGCAGACAGATATATAGTCTTACTTTGTACAGGGCTGGTCAGACTGGCTGTCTGCAGTCCAGCTCTTGTTCTGGATCTTTCCCCACACTGGGGACAGGAGGAGTGTCCTGGTGAAGCAGACTGGTCCCAGTATGATGTGATGCACTGTCTGCAGAACCAGTGTCCACAGCTGGTAGAGACTGGATCCTTCAGGACGTCCTGACAGGAAACACAGCAGGACGGCTCCTCCACAGAAACATGCCTCCTCTTCTTCTCTCTGTGGAGACATTTCTTTACAACATGTATGGACCCAAATAGTCGACTATTCTGATATTGGTTCGTCCGGTAGGAATTGTGATTAATTTTTTTTGTTGCTGTTTTCTTCATAAATATGGACTATCAATAAAGTCGATCTACAAACTAGCTCATCAATATGCACAACAGGTGCACACCAATGAAGTTTCCCATACGTTCACGTATTTGTTGCAGACCGACACGATATCAAAAGGCTGCCACCCTCTCACTCACGTACACATGACGTAGTGTTTCCCACACATAGACTTTACTTGGGCGGGCCAACAAGGTATATTAACGGCCACTAAAGTTTATCTGATGACCCATTTAAGCATTTTGTAAGTGTGAGAGAACAACAGCATTCGTAACGGTTTAATAAGAGGACAATCTCCCCTCGCTCTACCCCTCCTGTACCTCTACCTGCTCTGCACAGAAAAGAGAGAGAGACGTTCTCCAGAAATACCGTCAGCAGTTTGTGGCTATTAAACCCAGATTAAGATCATCTCAGTTTGAAAAAGTATCTGCAGGAATAGTTCTTTAAGAGAACATTTTGTCTTCATCCTCAAAGCATCATCTTCATCAGGTCAGTTTACAGTAAGGACAGTCTCTTACTTTGAGTCTGATGGTCCAGGTTCATGACTGAAGGCTAGAGGATCATCTTTGGACCAGTCACTCTTCATAGACAGACAGCTGGATCCTGGAGACTCTGCTCTCTGTCTGTTGGACTGAACTCTGCAAACACCAACATGTTTGTGTTGATATCACATGAATCTTTGATCATTCATTGAGGGAGCAAACTCCTCCTGTCCATAAATAAGAAGTTTAACAATTTCTATTTGTCCTCTTTGATTAGATTACAGCTTTTTACGTGACTGACAGCACTAAGAGGAAGATGGGACGAATGATCTCTCTGTCATGAGTCCCAAAAGGTTTGTTAAAGTTAGTTAGCAGATACATTGTTGTTGAAATATACAAACACGACATGAACAAACCACGTCACTGTGAGAGGGAACAGAAAAAAGTCACAAAATGAGTTAGTATCAGGTGTCTTACTCTGAGTCTGATGTTCCAGGTTCATTACTGAAGTTTATGGAAAGGGGTTTGGACCGGTCACTCTTCATAGACAGACAGCTGGATCCTGGAGACTCTGCTCTCTGTCTGTTGGACTGAACTCTGCAAACACCAACATGTTTGTATTGATATCACATGAATCTTTGAGAAATTCTCTGATGACAAAGTCATTTAAGAAGCTCTAAACACACAAACTACTGCTACTGTTGATAAAAAGGAGCTTTCAAAGTCTCTATTTGTCCTCTTAGATCAGATTTCAGCTTTTTAGGAGACTGACAGCTGCCACAGATAGTAAGAGGAACATGAGCCGTGAAAAGTCTGTTAGATTTAGGTAGAAAATACATTTTACATGAACTTTGAATATAAAAATACAAAATCAACAAAACAAAGCACGGCAGTGAGAGAGGGGACAGAAAAAAGTCACATAAATGAGTTAGTATCAGGTGTCTTACTTTGAGTCTGATGGTCCAGGTTCATTACTGAACTCTGGAGGAGGACTTTTGGACCGGTCCCTCTTCACAGACAGACAGCTGGATCCTGGAGACTCTGCTCTGTCCTCCTCCTCCTTCACACAAACACTCATCTTCTGCTCTGAAGTCAGTCTGAGAGGTGAAACAGTAGCTGTGAGCTCAGGACACAAGAAACAGGAAACAAGTTTGTTCAAGAGTCACACAAGACTGAGAGAGCGGGAAGTAACACACACTCTCTCTCCCCTTCACACACACATTATGCAGTATAATAAAAGCAGCCAGAAGTAAGGGAAGACCTCTTACAGATGCTGACAGATAAAAAGCCAAGTTTGTTCAAAGTGCAGAAATTTGGATCTGTATGTTACACATAGAAACAGAACAAGGGAAAGCTTGATTCCAGATGTGACCAGGGATTTTTTGTCGGTTATGACAAGAACAGCCCCGCTTATTTGTTTTATCATCCTGACACTGAGAAGATTCAAATCACAGACTTGTTAAAACTGTGAACAAGGTAAATGTGGAAAAGCAAACACAGACAGTTGAGACAGAACAAAACGATGATGAAGACAGAGAGAGACAGCCAAGGGCTGACAGAGTCACACAGGAGGTTTATGAGAGCACTGAGAAGTCTCAGGAACCAAGGGTGAGAAACAAAAACCCACAAGATGGTACATCTGATAAGTGTGACCAAGAAGAGTCACGTGAGACAAGTAGTGAATGTGCAGGTGGGAGGTATCCTCTAAGAGAGAGGAGAAAACAAGTCATTTTAGGGATTTTGTAAGTGAGCACTCTGTTGCTTTTTTGTTGTCGCGGATGTGACAAGAATCCTGCTTGCAGCTTGATATGACGATTTCAGTGCATTTATTTTTGTTCTTACCTCTGAATTTTGAGGAAATGTCTCTTTAAAATTCCTATGCTTCGTCTCATAATTGAAAACCTTCATCACAGCTACAGTCTCCTGGCATACTAAGCACATGGGTCTTGTGGTGGTTGGAGGGAGAATGAAATGCCGATTTCTACTGTCCACTTTTCTTTTATCATTGAACTTGGAACACGCCATTTTCGTGCAATCTAGGCTCCTACAGCCGGCAAAATGTTGATATGCGAACTGCTCCAAAAACAAAAGTGAAAGTTGAAAATTGAGCTCGCAGCAGTGAGCGAGTGACCCAGTAACAGGCTGTCTGTGTAGCGTTGGCATGGAGAAAAGTCCCGGTATACACGTGCTGACCCAACCAAAACACATAGTGAAGGAATAACAGTTCGGGGGCCACAAATAGGCGGCCCGGGCCATTGGTCCAAAGCAATCTGGACGAAATTGGAATAGGATTTTTCATGACTGTCTAACTGAAAATGATTTCACACGAAGATAGATAGATAGATAGATAACTTTATGAATCCCCAATTAAATTAGGTAAATATGTCTATGCTACAGACTACACCCACCACTCCATAGACTTTACATCGTGATGACATCACTGATTTGTACATCATTTTCTCAGCTCGAGGACTGTTTTACAAATATAAAACCTCCATGGGTCAAAAGTTCATAACAGAAAGTCTTATCTCCACCCACCAGCCTGAGCAGCCTGCGGGTAGTTCAGCCACACCCCCTCCAGACAGCAGCGCTCAGTGGTGCAGGAGAGGAGCAGAGGAGGTCCATGTCAGGCTCATCCGCTCAATTTCATCAGAAAAACACAGAATATAAAATTGGACAGGTTTTATTTCTGTTGACTGGGAGGGGCCCGAGTCAACCTCAGCTTACGTCTGATTGGCTGCCGGGAGCCGCTTATCTGGCCAATCGTCACGGCTGAGTTCGAGGATAACATCCGGTCATGGCCGCCCACTGCTCCTGTCCTCAGGTCCTATTGATTTTACATGACTGTCTAACTGAAAATGATTTCACACGAACCCCAGCAGATCACTGTGTATATGCCAAGGAGACAAAACATGGAAAGGTGATTATGATAATCTGGGGGGATGATGTGATATTTGCTGCCAGCAATGAAAAAGTAATGGCGGATGTAAAAGAGATGCTTTCAGAAGAATTTAAGATGAAAGATTTAGGTAGGCTTAAGCATTTTCTTGGTGTCGATTTCACTCAGTCTGATGGATGTGTGAAGATGTCACAGGAAACATCTGTCAACAGGATGTAAGAAATATGCAAAACTGTAAACCCAGGGAAACCCCCTGTGATCAAAAACTGTTACACAGAAGATGCTGTTAAGATGTGTGATGTTAAAATGTATAGAGAGGCTGTGGGCCGCCTTATATTTAACAACATGTACACGTCCAGACTTCAGTTTTGTGGTAAGCAAGCTATCACAATATTTTTGTGAGCCAACAGAGGAACAGTGGGTAACTGTGAAGCATGTATTAAGGTAAGGTACCTCAGAGGCACCACAAACAGAGAGTTGTGTTTCAGGAGAAATGACAGTGAGGAGTCAGGCCTAGTAGCCTTTAGTGATGCAGACGGGGCACCACAGGTTACTGTGTAAGCCTACAGGTAAGAACAGCTCTTTAGTTTCATGGAAAACTAAGAAACCGCCTACAGTAGCAATCTCAACCTGTGAGGCGGAACATATGGCTCTGGCCTCTACTATGCAAGAGTTTATATACCTAGAGCAGCTATTGGAAAGTACTGAGGATAACCAGGGAACAATTGCCTTAGCCAGAAACCCTGTTAGCAGACAGAGGCAGGGGCGGACTTACCATTAGGCAAAACTAGGCGGTTGCCTAGGGCCCCAAGTTTCTGAGGGCCCCATAAAAATCCTCATACACTTATGGTTAATACAGTTATTACTTATTTGCGCACATTAATTATGTTCTTGATTAAAATCCTCTCACTAAAATGCCAGCAGAATGCTAATCGTATTATGTGTGTGTCGGGCCCCCCTTCAGTCTCCACTACATTGGATCAGTCCATCTTACTGCACATGTGCAGAACGGATCCAGGAAGACAGCAGCAAAATGAAAACAAATGGCGCGAAGTGGCGAGAGAAGAAGAGGAGAGTATAGAAGAGAAAAGTAAAGAAAAGAGACAGATGAGAAGAAGCTGCCCCAGCCGAGCTGACGAGGAGAGAGAAGGAGGAAACAGAAAGCTGATCTCCAAGTTACAGGAAGTGACTACTGTCTTCAGGGGCGCCGAAAAGGGGGGGTAAAGGAGACCGATTCTAGGGGCCCATGATTGAGGGGGGCCCAGAGAGGCCCCTAATGATGATGAAATTATAATACAGAAAAAATAATGCAGCAGCAGCAGCAGCAGTGGCAGCAGCAGCGGCAGCAGCAGCAGCAGTAGCAGTAGCAGCGGCAGTAGTAGCAGCAGTAGCAGCAGCGGCAGTAGCAGCGGCAGTAGCAGCAGTAGCAGCAGCAGTGGCAGCAGCAGCAGCAGTGGCAGCGGCAGCAGTAGCAGTAGCAGCAGCAGTAGCAGTAGCAGCAGCAGCAGCAGTAGCAGCAGCAGTAGCAGTAGCAGCAGCAGCAGCAGTGGCAGCAGCAGCAGTAGCAGTAGCAGCAGCAGTAGCAGCAGCAGCAGTGGCAGCAGCAGCAGCAGCAGCAGTAGCAGTGGCAGCAGCATCAGCAGTGGCAGCAGCAGCAGTAGCAGTAGCAGCAGCAGTAGCAGTGGCAGCAGCAGCAGTGGCAGCAGCAGCAGTAGCAGCAGCAGCAGCAGCAGCAGTAGCAGTGGCAGCAGCAGCAGTGGCAGCAGCAGCAGCAGTAGCAGCAGCGGCAGTAGCAGTAGCAGCGGTAGCAGCAGCGGCAGTAGCAGCGGCAGTGGCAGTGGCAGCGGCAGCAGCAGCAGCAGCAGCAGCGGCGGCTAGCAACCCACACCCGGCAGGTACAACAACGACGACGTCGACACCTGTTGGGGAGGGTCCGTCGTGTAGAGATAAACTAGTGAGTATCAAAACTGTCCAAGGGGTGATTTTTCCCCCTATATCGATAAGTATTCCTTGAAGGCGGAAGCGTATGAGTCATTTTGAAGTAAGCTTTGAATTTCGTTTCTATTTGCTACAGAGGCTGAGAAAACATCAGAAACTTAAGGAAGTTAATTAACAACTACTACCCCCAAGATGGAGATACACTGTTCAATTTTAGGAACTGTATTCAAATCTAAATGAAATTAAAAAAACTTGTTAAGGATACAGTGTTTCAATGGGCCACATGCCAAGGCTCTTTTAATGATCAATAGCTGGAATAGATATTTCTAAAAGGTCAAATATGACATTTCTAAAATGATATGGGTCAAAGTCTTGATCAAAGATGTAAAGCCAGTGATTTATACAATTGCATTCAATGTTCAGACCTTAAAGCTCTGACTCAGCTGCTGGGACTTCACTTGTAAAATAGATTATAAAAATGACCCACGCTACATTTTTTACATCTGCAGCAATGTCAGTTCAAAATGTTATCAATTGATGCGTGTCCCTGAATACATGTTTTGTAGTAAGAGCTAACAGAGAGGAAGCTTTTTCTATCTTGCTAGGTGTTGACGTAACTGTCTGTGTCTTCCTGTTTCCGTTAGTGTGACTGGCTGAAATCCATGCAGGATGCAATCATTGTATCCTGCATGGATGTTGCACTGTATCCTTAACAAGTTCATTTTAATTTCATTTAGATTTGAAAACGGTTCCTAAAATTGAACAGTGTATCTCCATCTTGGGGGTTGATCTGAAAATGGTGATGATGAATGAGTATTTGTAATTAATGAAAACATTGGTTATTCATTGGGTTGTTGCAAATGTGTGTGATAATCTCTGGACACGAGGGACCTGAATTTAAAGAGAGTGATGAATATAAACTTTATTCAGGGAGCACTTCATGATGAGCCGCATGTGTCATGGAAAGACGAATGGGTGGATGTCCAGTGGAAAGGGGGCGTTATGTCCCATTCACTCCAACAAGATGAAGCTGTGGTGTCGTTGTTGTAAAGGTGAGCCCAAAACTATTGTTTTCATGATATGTGAGGTAGGAACTTTTCTTGGGAAAGATGAATT
The DNA here is from genome assembly GCF_965226575.1 of Pagrus pagrus. Taxonomy (NCBI): domain Eukaryota; kingdom Metazoa; phylum Chordata; class Actinopteri; order Spariformes; family Sparidae; genus Pagrus; species Pagrus pagrus. The sequence goes on along the minus strand of NC_140200.1, from coordinate 1,541,153 downwards.
GATGTGAACCAATATCGGCAAATGTACAAATTATAGTGTGACTAGAGATAACAGTTTCTTTAATAGCGATCATGAGTGTATGTATTTTATTATATGCCCCCCATTATTGTTGTACCTGCATTTGATCTTGTTTAGATGTAAAAGCCCTGATAAAGGCTTTCCCAGCCATCCCTGACATGAACTTCAGCACATCTAAAAAAAGAAATGGAGGAGAGGAGAGATCTGGCTCTTCACATCCTGCAGGCCTCAGGTAAAGGCTAATTAAGCTACAAATCAAAAACAAGATACATACGAGGTATATATGATTAAATAAATGTTGTTTTTTTTAGTCTTTGATGATCAAAATCGCTGTGCTATGTGTGCCACCTTCAAGCCACCAGGACCAAGAACTGCCATTGTACAATGGGTGAGTAATTGAAAAACAGTTAAAGACATGTTGAATTGTTATATAGCCATGAAAAAGATATAATAATGTTTAGGTGTCAAATAATAATGAATAAAAAATAAAATATATAATTTGTTTTCAATTAATTTCGAATGTCGAATATCCAACTTAAAACTAACTTCACTGAAGTCTTGTCATGATGTATTTTCCAGCTGGCCCAAGACGATTGTTTAAAGAGTTTTGGCTGAAGAAGTCGCCCCACAAAGGAAGACTCTTTCAGTTTATCACAAATATTAGCATTAAATCATCATTTTGAGGGTACATGGTTTTCACTGGGCAGGAAGGGTTTGAAATATGTAACCAGCAACGTAAATGATGCACAGTAGTGGAGTAGAAAGTGCAGTATTTGCCTCTGAGATACAGCGGAGCAGACAAAACTGAAGTTGCATGAATTCCTAAAATGTCTACGTCAGCACTTGAGTAAATATACTTACACTTCACCACTGGGTCAGAGCCTGATACTGTGTTTGTGTGTGTTTGTTTTCAGAATGAGGGAGAGAGACAACGTGAAAAAGGGACAGGAAGAGAGGGACAACAGGTAAAACACATAATACATGTGTATTCTGTTAAAATGTATGTGTCTGTATAATTGACCTGTTGTTTTGTGTGATGTCTTCTCATTTCAGAGGGCCCCATGCCTGCCTTTGCCTTGGGCCCCAAATTTCTTAAATCCGCCACTGCCTGCCTACTGATATGAACAAGAACTGAGCCGCTCTATGCTCTTAAATCAGCATTAAAACGTCCTCATGTTCATTTATGGACGAGCTGCCTTCAACACACACTCTCACAGTGGAGCTCAGTGCAGACTGACGACAGACGCCCGGGAGTTACACAGGACGTCCACTGACGACCAGCAGAGGGCGCCATTACACAGCTGATAAATACAGCACTCCCAATGCCAAGAATGGTGAACCTGCAAACAGCACAACAAATGAGGGACTTTGCTCAAATGTCCACATTTTACATTAAAACGCACATCAGAAACAAAAAGTACACAAAGAATATTGTCTGTCGTTTCTTCTGTCTGTTACACCTGCGCAAGGTGTCCGCGCTGTAACCATAGAAACACTGCTGATGGTAACAAAAGGACTGTTTTGAACAGTGTTGAATGGATTATAAACTCAAGCTTGAATAATGATCAGACTGGACCTGCTGAGGAGACTCAGGTGGTCCTCAGGAGTGCAGGGGCCACTCCCGAGGACCTCGTTTGACTCTGCTGTGGCATCGGCCATTTTCTACAGAGCGGTCGGCAGCATCACGACTGCTGACAGGAAGAGACTTGACAAACTGACCAAGAAGGCCTCGGGATGCCCACCGGTCTCAGTGCAGGCGGTGGGAGAAAGGGGGATGACAGCTAAGCTATTATAGAGTATAATGTGATAATAAATCAAATAAAGAGTATTTTAACAACATGTCTTAACAGCAATGTTCAACAATTCACTATTAGTGACTCTATAATGTTGTGATTAAAGAAATAGGAGGCGGTATGCACCTTAAAAGTCATGATTGCAACCCGCCATACAATCAGAAGAAGAACATGAGAACAGGAAGGAGCCAAGGACGTCATCACACACACACACACACACACACACACACACACACACACACACACACACACACACACACACACAGGGGCGTAGCAAGCTTTTCAAAAGTGTGGGGGATGGATGTGGTCTTTCCAGTCCATCCTGTTCCAGATGCCTTAACATTTGCATTCCCTCCTGCTCAAATCTTTCTCTAAGCTGCACGTCAACAACATCCAGAACTTTATAGAATTCAGTCCTGTAGTAGTCAGAAGGGGACGCATGTACCTGTGCAGGAGCACGACCTGTGAAGCGCTGAGGTGGGATACGGACACGAGGAGAGGCAATAGGAGTGAGATGGAGTGTCTCACACATCCTTGTTGCCTCTCATTGACACATTCACACACGTACGAATATATCTGGGAAACTGACAGGAACCAAAAACAACGTCTGTAACGTTCTTTGATGATTATAAACGTTAACTACTCCTTATATGTTCAGTAAACAGGGAGGCACCAAACCCACGTATGTGTTTTTCTAATGTTTTTATGAGTGTTTACAGTCATACACATATACACATATGTGTCTGGCTGTAAACACATGATATACATGTGATACACATATGATATTCTTCAATGTGCCTCCTTGTACATACAGCTGTATAGATATAAGTATGTATATATGTTCTTCAGTGACCTGCTCTATGTAAAAGCCAGACAGCCAATTGCAGTGTCTTATTTTTTTATTTTTGATTTGCAGGCTTTTTTTTGTCTCCATGATTGTCATGTTTACTAGTTAAAATCACTGGATATAAAAACGATTCATCGAAATAAGTTAAATGTAAAATGTAATGTAAACGTCAGTGCTTTTTATTCCCACAGACGTCACATTTACATGTCAGGATCTGGTTATTATAGACACAGATTCAATATTTATCATCACAGTAACAGAGTTACATACATTGGCAGCTGTAAACTAATAAAAACATTAGAAAAATACATACGTGGGTTTGGTGCCTACCTGTTTACTAAACATATCAGGAGTAGGCTATGTAACGTTTATAATCATCAGAGAACGTTACAGACGGTGTTTTTGGTTCCTGTCTGTTTCCCAGGTATATTCGTACGTGTGTGAATGTGTAAATGAGCGGCATGAACTTTGTAGAAGGAGCTTTATAAAGTTCACTCCACTGACTTCGACGTACAATTCAGCGCTCAGTGAAGCGTCTATGTATATGTATATCTATGGCTAGTTCCTGCCTCCTCAGCACGAGCTGAACGATAAATCTAACGCAGCAGAGGCGGGACTTAAGGCAGAACAGCCAATCATCAGCCGGTCACACTGAAAGCCGGTGTCATGTTTGAAGCAACAAAAAAAGAAAAAGTGTGGGTGTTGAACCCTCTGACGAGGAAAAGTGTGGGTGTTAAAACACCCACATCCCCCAGGGGTGCGACGCCCCTGCACACACAGATAAACTCACCTGACTTCCTTTTAAGGAGAGGGGAGGAGCAAATGACAGGTACATGAGAACAGTCAGGAATTTTAAGACGAAGAGCAGAAGGAGAGCAGCTGCAGTCTGAGGCAGGGTGAGTGTTAACAACACATTGTGATTATTGACTGTGACTTTACTTACTGTGAGTCAGTTTTCTCCCTGTGGACTGTGGAGGAAAGAAATGTTGGAGTGAACTCAACACTTTGATTCATCTGTGGACACAAAGTCCTGATTGGCTGAATAATCCTCTTTAACCTACAGTAACCCAAGAAAACAAGCACAGGTGTGAAGAAAAGTGAGCAGGTGGACTTCTGGCTGCTTTATTATACTGTATAATGTGTGTGTGAAGGGGAGAGAGAGTGTGTGTTACTTCCCGCTCTCTCCGTCTTGTGTAACTCTTGAACAAACTTGTGTCCTGATTCTTGTGTCCTGAGCTCACAGCTACTGTTTCACCTCTCAGACTGACTTCAGAGCGGAAGATGAGTGTTTGTGTGAAGGAGGAGAAGAACAGAGCAGAGTCTCCAGTATCCAGCTGTCTGTCTGTGAAGAGGGACCGGTCCAAAAGTCCTCCAGACTTCAGTTATGAACCTGAACCATCAGACTCAAAGTAAGACACCTGATACTAACTCATTTATGTGACTTTTTTCTGCTCCCTCTCTCACTGCCGTGCTTTGTTTTGTTGATTTTGTATTTTTATATTGAAAATTCATCTAAAATCCCTACTAAAAAACCAGCTTAGACCAGCTTAGGATGGTTAAGCTGGTCTAAGCTGGTTTGATGGTTTTAGCTAGGTTTTGGTCAGCTGGTCTTAGCTGGTCAGGGTGGTCAGGATGGTGAAGAGTTATAAGTTTCTATTATTCCCCCCAAAGCAAGTAGAATACGCCACCATTTCAGTTTGAATCTTTATTGTCTCCCTTGGGAGAAATTCATTTTGGACAGACAAGACTCCAGGAGCCACAAAATATACAGGTATATACAATCAACACCATAAACAGCACCTGCTCAACATTGAGCAGTGCACCAGTCGACCAGCCGGATCCAGCCTGCCAGCCTGGTGACAGTGAAGCCCAGCCACTCACCAGGTCACACAGAACCCACACCTGCAGCCATCCCCTTCTAGTACTTTTTAATTAATTTCCCCTGGACTCAATTAGCTTTTTAGATATTTATATGAATAATAAAGCACTCGTTTAAATTACTTCTCTGTCTTGTTGTCTTGCCCACTACCCACTGGCTGGTCAATTGCTCGAACTAAAGAACACTTTACAAAAACTTACAGCGAAAGATGAAATGATTGCACACAGTGCCCTACATGAATACAGTAGATAAAATCATTTCCCCATGCCCGATCTGACCACTTGCTACAGCAGCAATGTCACAGTGCACGTTTCAATTCAAACACAACACACTAACTGACTCTCATCCCCCACCCCCAACCCATGCACACATAACTTATTTCCTGCTGAAAAGTGTACATTGAAAACCGTCTGTAGCACCTTTGGTCCTGACTTTTAGGTTAAGGAGACATCACATCGCTCTAGGTCCGGTAGGAGTTGCACCAGGAATTTACTCACAAAAAGGAGTGGGTGTGGTTTAATTTCAACAGGTGACACTTTAATATCAATGCACAACAATAATAACATTGACAGCTTAGCTGTACTTTTATTTACCAAAATAAGGCGCCACAAAAAAAAAAAAAATACAAAATAAGAGTCCGTTGAAGTTGAGCTCTCCAACTCAATGAAGTTCAGTTCTGAAAAAGGGATCCAATTGTGTGAATGTTCTGTATCAATGTCCATTCAAGTACTTCATCCTAAATCTCTACTACCCAGGTAGGTGAAGAGTGTGTGTGTCTTCTCTGCTCTCAGAATGTGTGATTCAGATGATCTGGAGTCTTCGAAGTAGGTTCTGCGGCTGGCCACACCACATCTCCAACTCTCTCTCTTTCTCTCTCTCTCTCAGAATCGCTGGGCTGGGCTCGCCATCTTAATCGTCTCTCTCTCTCCATTTCTCTGACAGTTGATCAGACTAGCACAAAAAAACAACCTACACAGGAAGTGCAAAGTTGTAAGGATCTTCATCTGATTCTGTCTCAGTTTCTTGTGAGATCTCAACATTTTCTCAGCTCTAGGCATGAAATATATTACCAAATTTCAAGGAAACACATACACACACTAAAATGAATTACTATGAATTAGTTTTAACCATAAATGTAACCAATTATTCATGAATTACCATCCACAACAGTATTATTTTTAACAGACACATAACTTATGCATCCTTTTTAACTTACATCATCGATTTGTAGCTAGTTTAATCCACCTCTCTAATATTTAACTCTTTAACATCAGATGAGAGCGCTGAGAGTGTCTAAATGACATATACAGGGCTAGTGACATGATTTTTAATGTGGGTTACACGTCTAAAACTATCAACCAGCCTATTCAACCAGCTTCTACACCATCAACCAGCTAAGACCATCTAAAACCATCAACCAGCTAAAACCACTCAGACCATCTAAAACCATCAACCAGCCTATTGAACCAGCTAAAACCATCAACCAGCCAGTTTTACCAGCTAAAACCATCAACCAGCTTGTTAAACCAGCTAAAACCAGCTAAAACCATCAACCGGCCTAAGCTGATCTAAGATGTTTTTTTTAGTAGGGATGTATTTTCTACCTAAATCTAACAGACTTTTCACGGCTCATGTTCCTCTTACTATCTGTGGCAGCTGTCAGTCTCCTAAAAAGCTGTAATCTGATCTAAGAGGACAAATAGAAACTTTGAACATCAACAGTAGCAGTAGTTTGTGTATTTAGAGCTTCTTAAATGACTTTTCATCAGAGAATTTCTCAAAGATTCATGTGATATCAATACAAACATGTGTTTGCAGAGTTCAGTCCAACAGACAGAGAGCAGAGTCTCCAGTATCCAGCTGTCTGTCTATGAAGAGTGACTGGTCCAAAGATCATCCTCTAGCCTTCAGTAATGAACCTGGACCATCAGACTCAAAGTAAGACACCTGATACTAACTCATTTATGTGACTTTTTTCAGTTCCCTCTCACAATGACATGTTTTGTTCATGTTGTGTTTGTATATTTCAACAGCAATGTATTTGCTAACTAACTTTAACAAACCTTTTGGGACTCATGACAGAGAGATCATTCGTCCCATCTTCCTCTTAGTGCTGTCAGTCACGTAAAAAACTGTAATCTAATCAAAGAGGACAAATAGAAATTGTTAAACTTCTTATTTATGGACAGGAGGAGTTTGCTCCCTCTATGAATTTGTAATTAGACTTTTCCTCAAAGATTCATGTGATATCAATACAAACATGTTGGTGTTTGCAGAGTTCAGTCCAACAGACAGAGAGCAGAGTCTCCAGTATCCAGCTGTCTGTCTATGAAGAGTGACTGGTCCCAAGATCGTCCTGTAAACTTCAGTAATGAACCTGGACCATCAGACTCAGAGTAAGAGACTGTCCTTACTGTTAACTGACCTGATGAAGATGATGCTTTGAGGATGAAGACAAAATGTTCTCTTAAAGAACTTGTTATAAAGGAATAGCTGATGTGACTATCCTGTCTTGACTATTGCCGGTTTGGAGAAATGAAGTTGATCCGTCAGAATCATGAGGAGCCAGTAGCTCAGGTTTAATTAAGCTCTTTATTGACGTTTGTGATTGAAAGCATAAAAGGTGTGTGGTTACTATAAAGGATATAAACAAATAGTGATTACCAAATTCAGGCTGGAAACTTCGACAGAAACTTAATAATTGTAAAAATATATTACTCACTATAAACAAAGTGCTCGTTAGAAAACCACCATGAGTGCATCATAAGTGAGAAACAAACATTAATCATTAAACCAGTAGAGCACCCAGTGAACCAACATCCCAACACCAGCTCCCATAATGTGTACAAACCTGCAGCAAATATCACATCAAGAACACCAATTCATGACATTACTCACATAGATAAGTATGCACACCGTGCTGAGGGACAACAGGACTGGCTGTGTGGGAAAGGATTGACTACATAGGGGGAGACAGGTGTGCTAATTAGGTGCACTGCAGGTTTCACTGGCCCATCCCCCGGAATGTACCATGGCTGTGGGGGAGTGTGATTATCTTTTGTACAGAACTATTCCTGCAGACACTGTTTCAAACTGAGATGATCTTAATCTGGGTTTAATAGCCACAAACTGCTCACGGTATTTCTGGAGAATGTCTCTCTCTTTTCTGTGCAGAGCAGGTAGAGGTACAGGAGGGATAGAGTGAGGGGAGATTGCCCATACATCCATCCATCCATCCATCCATTTTCTTCCGCTTATCCGGGGCTGGGTCGCTGGGGCAGCTGTCTGAGCAGGGACACCCAGATTTCCCTCTCCCCGGACACTTCCTCCAGCTCCTCCGGGAGGATCCCAAGGCGTTCCCAGGCCAGCCGGGTGACATAGTCACTCCAGCGTGTCCTGTGTCTTCCTCGGGGTCTCCTCCCCCCGGTGGGGCATGCCTGGAACACCTCCCGCGAGAGGCGTCCAGGGGGCATCCGATACAGATGCCCGAGCCACCTCAGCTGGCTCCTCTCGATGTGGAGGAGCAGCAGCTCTACTCCGAGCTCCTCCCGTGTGACAGAGCTCCTCACCCTATCTCTAAGAGAGTGCCCCGCCACCCTGCGAAGGAAACTCATTTCGGCTGCTTGTATCCGGGATCTTATTCTTTCGGTCACCACCCAAAGTTCATGACCATAGGTGAGGGTAGGAACGTAGATTGACTGGTAAATCGAGAGCTTCGCCTTTTGGCTCAGCTCTCTCTTCACCACGAGAGACCGATACAACGACCGCATTACTGCGGCTGCTGCACTGATCGGCCTGTCAATCTCGCGCTCCATCCTTCCCTCACTCGTGAGCAAGACCCCAAGATACTTGAACAAGACAACATCGTCTGCGAAAAGCAGGGATGAAATCCTGTGGCTCCCGAACCAGATCCCCTCCGGCCCATGACTGCGTCTAGAAATTCTGTCCATAAAAATAATGAACAGAACCGATGACAAAGGGCAGCCCTGCCGGAGTCCAACATGCACCGGGAACAGGACTGACTTACTGCCGGCAATGTGAACCAGGCTCCTGCTCCGGTTGTACAGGGACCGTACAGCCCTTAGCAGAGGGCCCCCGACCCCGTACTCCCGAAGCACCTCCCACAGAATGCCACGGGGGACACGGTCGAATACCTTCTCCAAGTCCACAAAAAACATGTGGACTGGTTGGGCAAACTCCCATGAACCCTCCAGGACCCTGCGGAGGGTATAGAGCTGGTCCAGTGTTCCACGGCCAGGACGAAAACCGCATTGTTCCTCCTGAATCCGAGGTTCGACTATCGGCTGAATTCTCCTCTCCAGTACCCTGGAATAGACTTTACCAGGGAGGCTGAGAAGTGTGATCCCACGATAGTTGGAACACACCCTCCGGTCTGCCAGTCCAGAGGCACTGTCCCCAACTGCCACGCGATGTTGCAGAGACATGTCAGCCAAGACAGCCCCACAACATCCAGAGACTTGAGGTACTCAGGGCGGATCTCATCCACCCCCGGTGCTTTGCCGCTGAGGAGCTTCCGAACTACCTCAGTGACTTCGGCTTGGGTGATCAATGGATCAAGCTCCGAGTCCCCAGCCTCTGCTTCCTCTATGGAAGGCGTGTCAGTGGGATTGAGGAGATCCTCGAAGTATTCCTTCCACTGCCCGACAATATCCCCAGTCGAGGTCAACAGCTCCCCACCATCACCACCAGTGTTGGTGGAGGGCTGCTTCCCCTTCCTGAGGCGCCTTGATGGACACCCTTATGCCTGAACATGGTGTTTGTTATGGACAAACTGTGACTAGCACAGAAGTCCAACAACACCACTCTGGTTCAGATTGGGGAGGCCGTTCCTCCCAATCACACCCCTCCAGGTAACACTGTCGCTCCTTCGGGCTGTGCCCGGCCGGGTCCCGTGGGCAAAGACCCGGCCACCAGGCGCTCACCTGTGTTTACGTTGCCCGGTGACGCCATTCCGGGCGACATCAACGTCCTTGTTCTTATCTTTTTCATATGGGGCTTTGGAACCGCTCTTAGTCTGACCTGTCACCTAGGACCTTTTTGCCTTGGGAGACCCTACCAGGGGCATTAAGCCCCGGACAACATAGCTCCTAGGATCATTCAGGTGTTCAAACCCCTCCACCACGGTAAGGTGTCGGTTCAAGGAGGAGATTGTCCACTTGTTAAACCATTACGAATGCTGTTGTTCTCTCACACTTACAAAATGCTTAAATGGGTCATCAGATAAACTTTAGTGGCCGTTGATATACCTTGTTGGCCCGCCCAAGTAAAGTCTATGTGTGGGAAACACTATGTCATGTGTACGTGAGTGAGAGGGTGGCAGCCTTTTGATATCGTGTTGGTCTGCAACAAATACGTGAACGTATGGGAAACTTCATCAGTGTGCACCTGTTGTGCATATTGATGAGCTAGTTTGTAGATCGACTTTATTGATAGTCCATATTTATGAAGAAAACAGCAACAAAAAAATGAACCAATATCAGGATAGTCGACTATTTGGGTCCATACATGTTGTACAGAAATGTCTTCACAGAGAGAGGAAGAGGAGGCATGTTTCTGTGGAGGAGCAGCCGTCCTGCTGTGTTTCCTGTCAGGACGTCCTGAAGGATCCAGTCTCTACCAGCTGTGGACACTGGTTCTGCAGACAGTGCATCACATCATACTGGGACCAGTCTGCTTCACCAGGACACTCCTCCTGTCCCCAGTGTGGGGAAAGATCCAGAACAAGAGCTGGACTGCAGACAGCCAGTCTGACCAGCCCTGTACAAAGTAAGACTATATAACTGTCTGCTGATGTCTTCATGTCTGAACACACTACTTGTTGTTTTAATACATTTGTTATGTCACACATTAACCAATCAGAGAGCTGTTTGTTCTCTGTATGCATCGATGGAGATGGAGAAGTGTCAGACAGGAATACTTCACCAGCGACCTCCACTCCCAGGTTTAGCTCCAGAAAGGTGCCCTGATGTCTCTTTCCTGGTGCAGGTGCTGCAGCACCTTTGTGGCTGATTCATATAGGCTCTTTGAATCACTCTCAGTCTGGCTCCTCCTCTGGGGCTAATTAGCTTAGCGAGACAACAGAGCTCCCGACAACAGAGGTCCGAGGATCACAGGGACACACAAACCTCTCCACGACGTTAAGGTGGAAAGAAAGACAAAGAAAACAACAAACATGTTGTGATACTGATGGTTTTTAATCTGTAATGAAAAGACCACTGACTGCTGATTGTCTCATTGTATTTTTTGTCTCCCACTTTTTTCTCTTTTCAGTGAATGTTGGTCTGCAGGAGGTTTTCCATGAACATAAGATCAGTCTGAGGAGGAGATGTGAACGTGTGACTGAAGGAAGTGATGAAACAGGAAGTGGAACCCTCCTTAACAAGATCTACACTGAGCTCTACATCACAGAGGGACAGAGTGAAGAGGTTAATACCCAACATGAGGTGAGGCAGCTGGAGACAGTTTCCAAGAAGAAGACCTTCAGTGAAACTCCAATCAGGTGCTGCGACATCTTTAAAGCCTCACCTGACCAACAGAGACCCATCAGAGTGGTTCTGACCAACGGCGTCGCTGGAGTTGGAAAAACCTTCTCAGTGCTGAAGTTCACTCTGGACTGGGCCGAGGGCTCCGAAAACCAAGATGTCAGTCTGCTGGTTCTGCTCTCGTTCAGGGAGCTGAACCTGATCAGAGATGAGCAGTACAGTCTTCTCAGGCTGCTCCATGTTTTCCATCCAACATTACAGAAGGTGACAGCAGAGAAGCTCGCTGTCTGTAAACTTCTGTTCATCTTTGACGGCCTGGATGAAAGCAGACTTTCACTGGACTTCAAGAACCATGAGGTCGTGTCTGATGTCACACAGAAGTCATCAGTCAGCGTGCTGCTGACAAACCTCATCGAGGGGAAGCTGCTTCCCTCGGCTCTCGTCTGGATAACTTCCCGACCTGCAGCGGCCAATCAGATCCCTCCTTCACGTGTTGACAGGGTAACAGAAGTACGAGGCTTCACTGACGCCCAGAAGGAGGAGTACTTCAGGAGGAGGTTCAGTGATGAAGATCTGTCCAGCAGAGTCATCTCACACATCAAGACCTCCAGGAGCCTCCACATCATGTGTCTGATCCCAGTCTTCTGCTGGATCACTGCTACAGTTCTGGAGCACATGTTGACTACAGACCAGAGAGGAGAGCTGCCCAAGACCCTGACTGACATGTACTCACACTTCCTGCTGGTTCAGACAAAGAGGAAGAAGCAGAAGTACGATGAGGGACATGAGACGAGTCCACAGGAGCTGATGGAGGCTGACGGGGAAGTTCTTCTGAACCTGGGGAGGCTGGCGTTTGAACATCTGGAGACAGGAAACATCATGTTCTACCAAGAAGACCTGGAGCGGTGTGGTCTTAATGTCACAGAGGCCTCGGTGTACTCAGGAGTTTGTACAGAGATCTTCAGAAGAGAGAGTGTGATCTTCCAGAAAACAGTCTACTGCTTTGTTCATCTGAGCGTTCAGGAGTTTCTGGCTGCAGTCTACATGTTCCACTGTTACACCAACAGGAACACAAAGGTACTGAAGGACTTCCTGAGAGGACATGAGGAGGATGATCAGGATGAGGACGAAGAGGATGAAGAGGAGGATTTCCTGACAGGTCAGAGGTATAAAAACAGTGATTCTTCCATGTATGACTTCCTGAAGAGAGCAATGAAGACATCCCTGAGGAGTAAAAATGGTCACCTGGACCTGTTTGTTCGCTTCCTTCATGGACTCTCTCTGAAGTCCAACCAGAGACTCTTAGGAGGTCTGCTGGGTCAGACAGACAACAGTCCAGAAATCATCCAGAGAGCCATCAACAACCTGAAGGAGATGAAAAGTTATGAGATCTCTCCTGACAGAAGCATCAACATCTTCCACTGTCTGACGGAGATGAACGACCACTCAGTCCATCAGGAGATCCAAGAGTTCCTGAAGTCAGAAAACAGATCAGAGAAGAAACTCTCTGAGATCCACTGCTCAGCTCTGGCCTACATGCTGCAGATGTCAGAGGAGGTTCTGGATGAGTTGGACACAGAGAAATACAAAACATCATGGGACGGAAAACAGAGATTGATTCCAGCTGTGAGGAACTGTAGAAAGGCTCGGTAAGTCCAGATGTGATGAACATTAAAAATCCTGGTGAAGCTGAAGCCTTCAGTATTAAAGACAAACACTTTACACACATGCATTATATAAAACCTCAACACGACACATGTTTTCCTCAACAAGTATGAAACCTGCTGATTGAATCAATGATCATCACCAAGCTCAGAGATGAAATGACATGTAGTCGTCTACTTTCCAAAACATTTCCTTCAGCCAGGTGAACTCCACCTGAGACAAATGATCACCCATCTAATGATGATAACTCAATCTTTAGTACTAATTACACTATTGATGCAGTAGAAGACGCTGGATTAATTTAATGGGAGGTGAAAAGCAGACGGAGAATAAAATGCATCAAAGAACAAAATCCACACAAGCACATAACTGAGGTCAACACATACGAGTGCAGTTACAACCTACAGTGAATTTACATAAAGCTTCATGAATATAAATCAACTCAGTCTGACTCGTTTACATTACAGTCATCTGGACACTTTGTCCTGAACATCAGTTTGTGGTTCATGTTGCTCAAGGACACTCAGGGAAGTTCATTTATTGATTTATTTTCTGGATATAAGACTTTTAAAAGCAGTTACAAAGTGCTGTACACACATTAAACAGCAAAACAATGAAAGAGTCACAAGAAAAAGCAAGTTTTACCCGACAATTACAAATATAAATATAAAGACAACAGAATGAATCAAACATGAAGATAAAAACATCCACATCAGGGTTAAACGCAGCTTTATTCAGTGTGTTTTGGGGGCTGATATAAAATGGGGCAGCGATTCAGCCCCTCTGATCTCCTCAGGCAGGGAAAGTCTGGGGCCTCGTGGACAGAAGGAGCTCAGGTTTCAAACTACAAACCTTGTGATCAATGACTGACCAGCTCAGGCTGACCAACTGACCACCTGTGCTTTGTGATGCAACATGTATGAATCTGTTTTTACAATAAAGTCTCACATTTTATTGTTTTAATCATCTTTTATCTGTAATCACAGATTTATCAACTGTGGACTCTCAGAGAGTCACTATGAAGTCGTGGCCTCAGCTCTGAAGTCCAACCCCTCCCATCTGACAGAACTGGACCTGAGTGACAACAAGCTGCTGCAGGATTCAGGAGTGAAGCTTCTCTGTGCTGGACTGGAGAGTCCAAACTGCCGACTGGAGACTCTGAGGTCAGTTCATGTGTTTCTGTGTATCTATAACATTTAAATCATAACGGAAGTTTTACATTTCCTCCAGTTCACTTGTTTTCTGGGTTTGTCTGAGCTCAAATCACAACAACTCAGTTTAAAGTTTGACAGTCTGAACAGTTTGACTCCAGATTATATATTTCTATCACACACACACACACACACACACACACACACACACACACACACACAGCGACAGGTGACACTACATTATTGTTTATTACTGCCTGACGTACAGCATGCACAGATACACAGAGATTTAAATCTCTGAAAAGAAAGTGTTGAATCTTTGAAAAAAGGATGTTGGATGATGTTGAAGTCACGTTGGACAAAAGACACAGCCTCTCTGTTCTGCTTCTCTTCACTACTGCTGCCGCCGACTTCTCTCCGTTTCTTTTTTCACAGAGGCTGTATTCCAAACCGCATACTATACTGCTAGTACTTACTGATTTGGCCAAAACGTAGTATGTAGTATGCAGCATGCAAAAGCAAAATCTGCAGTATGCGAAAAGTTCCCGGATGTCGTACTGATTCGGAAAATATTTCCAGTATGCATCCGACCAGTCTACTCTGCCTACTGTTTCCCACAATGCAATGCGCTGGAGCCGGGATCATGACGTCCTCGTCACGTACTCCGGAGTGGTACAGCATTTATGTTTGTTCACATAACAAAAGTACAGTGCATAGGCTACTTGGCTCAAGTGTACCGCGTCTGCAGCCTGCAGAAAGGGACGGAACTGAAGGTCGATTTGTGATTGGCTGGAATTCAACTGTGGGCGTGGCTAAACGTCACCAGTGATTGGCTGAAATTCGAATGTGGGCATGGCTAAATGTCGCTTGTGATTATTCACGCCAGCCGTCAATCAAATTCAAAAGAAGAAGAAGAAGGAGGTTTCCCTTCGCCGTAAAAGAGAAAGAAGAAGAATAAGAAATAGAAGAGATTTGCTGCTGTTGAAGTGTACTAAGACGACATGTGAAACGTTTTATAAATTCATGAAAATGTCTGGGAAGGGTTTCATATATTGGACATTTTCCGGGGGGCAAAAGAGGACGTTGGTCACCTAGATGTTAACACATTAGCATCCACCAGCTTGTTTACATTTAGGGACTGACCGTGATATAGCCTGCACGTCCAACCGCCGTAATTTCACTAAGATAAAATATATGAACAAAACATAATGTGACACTTTCACATGTCGTCTTGGTACACTTCAACAGCAGCAAATCTCTTCTATTTCTTCTTCTTTCTCTTTTACGCGGTCAGTCCCTAAATGTAAACAAGCTGGTGGATGCTAATGTGCTAACATCTAGGTGACCAACGTCCTCTTTTGTCCCCCGGACATGTCCACTTTTTACATCCTGTCCGGGGCGTCCGGGCGGGTTTTATAAATTCATGAAAATGTCCGGGAAGGGTTTCATTGTTTTTCATGGGACCAATTAACATACTTGACTGGCACTTTGCACAGAATAAAACTCTGGTATTTTGTTGAGTCTCGGATATAAGCCTACCGGTATGGAACGGTGAATGATATACATGAAGAAGAGCAACTTCCGGCTGGGAGTTCCAGTGTGGATGAGCTATGGCAGCGCTCTTGTCCCTGCATACGGGTCATAATAGATCCATAATAAGGGGTCCCTCTCGCTCCGGAGGGGAGGGCTGGCCGGCCATAACCTCCTTCTTCTTCTTTTGAGTTTGCTTCTTTTTTGCATCTTATACATTTGGTGACATTCTGAGGCTTGTCTAGGTGCCTTGTGTATTCTGTATTGCAATGTACCATGCCAATATATTGTGTACAATTATCGTTCAATAAAAAAAAACTTTGAGTTTGATTGACGGCTGGCGTGACCAATCACAAGCGACATTTAGCCATGCCCACATTCAAATTTCAGCCAATCACTGGCGACGTTTAGCTACGCCTACAGTTGAATTCCAGCCAATCACAAATTGACCTTTAGTTCCGTCCCTTTCTGCAGGCTGCAGACGGGTATGCTTCACTTGACTATTGTGACGAAAGCTATAGGTACAATAGAAATCCAGGCTGTTGTACATGTGAAATGAAGTAGCATGCTGAATCCCACATTCAGTATGCAGCATACAGTATATACTAACACAGTAGGCAGTACGGTAGTATGCGGTTTCGAAAACAGCAACAGTTCACTCTGCTCTGCTAGCTTCCGCCCCACAGCCAATCACCAAACAGGAAGTGTCATGATTCATACACAACCAATCACATACAATAAAGTTAAACAACATAGGTTGTACTCTGTTTATGCCACATGTTAGCCAGCTACACTGCAAACAACCTACTTAAAGTGGCAGTATGAAGTTCATATTAAATGAACCATGTTAATAACATCAAAACACATTTATTCAGATCAAAACTTACATGAACCTCTTAATATCCAAGAAAACTTGTAATTTAAATATTTGGGGATAATTAAATGACCCAGGGCGACAGTAAGAGAGTTGATTTTTGAGTCTCGTTCCCAACCCGTCAAATACTGACGCTTTGGGATGGCGTCCGACCCGACCTGCAATCCCAAAGCGTCAGTATTTGACGAGTTGGAACGAGACTCAGAATTCAACTATCTTAATAACTGGAGCTTTAAATAGCAGAATCAAATGTTACATCAGTTTCTGTGGGTTTTAATTTGGCTGCACAACATGAGTTTGTATAGATGGAGCCTCTGGTGGAGCTGCAGAGTTTAAGAGGTGACATCACTACGTCTTTATTGAAGCAGCAGCACGTTGTCATTAATATTAATGAGAGCTCTGTTTCACTTTGTGTATGTGACAGTGTTGAACCTGCATCCTGTTGGGTTCAGGTGTTTGGAGCTTCATTTTCTAAACGTCTACATTCTGAACCTTCTTTAGCTCTGAACAGATTATTAAACACTGAATGATTTCAAGCAGGAACATTAAAGTATTTTAAACTTACAGCATTTATTCTTTATTCAGATTGGAGAACTGCAGTTTGTCAGAGATCAGCTGTGCTTCTCTGGCCTCAGCTCTGAAGTCCAACACCTCCCATCTGAGAGAGCTGGACCTGAGTGTCAATGAGCTGCAGGATTCAGGAGTGAAGCTTCTCTCTGCTGGACTGGAGAGTCCAAACTGTCGACTGGAGACTCTGAGGTCAGTTCATGTGTTTCTGTGTATCTATAAAATGTAATTAATTTACATTTTTTGCTCTCTCTCTCTTGCTCGACCACACACTCTCTACACACAGCACACACGTGTGGTTGTTCATCACAACAAGGAAACTAGCTTTTCTTGAGAAAGGCTGCAGGCAGCGAGACAGAAGACTGCTGAGAAGGTAGAAAGTGAAATGTTACTTCAGAGCGTGGAGGACGAGATGACTCTGGCTGTTCCCACTGACCAATCAGTGGTCTGCAGTGTGTTAACTCCACCTTTTAGCATGGGATCAGTGTGCATCAGTGAAGCTAAACGTGTTCATAGCTGTTTCAGACAGCCAAAGGTGGAGCCAAGAGCTGCTGGAGGCTCAACAATGGTTTAAATATGGAGGTAACTTCTCACATGTTCTCTCCTGGAAGACATTGGTAGTGTTTCACTCAGTTCATATTTCAAAGTGACAGAAATAGTTGTGTGACAAATGAAAAAAGAGCTGAGAGAGAAGTTCAAACCTGGGCTCTATCTCACCTGCACTCAGCTCACCAATCACAGAGTGAGGAAGGTGTTAATTGTAGCATGTATAAATGTACAGTTTTGATGATAGTTATTAATATTAGGCTAGACCCACAGAAGATGTTAGCTCGGCTCAGGGAGGAAATGGAGTAATGGAAACAACACACAGAGACGGGGTAATTGCGTAGAAAATAGGTACCATGTATTAGAAAATAGGGAAGCAGAAGGGAGGGGGGTTGTGTCTGGGAAGTGTGTGGTGCAAAGGGTGCTGGCTGACTCCAGGGAGCCTCCTACCCCACCCGGCAGGAGCAGAGTGAACTGCGGGGGAATCGCTGATCACTATTCAGTTAAGACTCTTGGGTAGCTCGCCATCACAATCATCACATGATCATCATCATCATCTCCATGCCACCTGGCCAGTTCGGTGCAGACGGCGCGATCAAAACCCCCCAGAACCCCGCAGCGGACCCAGCGGCGGTCGGCTCCTGCAGCACGAAACAACGCGTGTGGCTGGACCGGAAGAGGCCGGAAGTTACGGCGGCTTCCGTTTACTAATACTTGGCCGTGATTGGCAGTGACCTGTCACGTGATCGGTGACGTTGCAAGAGTTCAGGTAATACCGCAATATTAAGGAAGAGGGAAAACAAAAAAGACTGCTTCCTGCACCCGGGTTACACCCTCCCCCCTTTAAACCATGCACGTCCTGGTGCATGCTACAGAACAAAAACATGAGGCACAGGGTGAGCATCTGCTGCAGGTGTGGGACTCAAGGCATTTGCTAACCCCTGAAAAAGGGACTGAAAAACAGAAACAAGCGGAGTGCCTAAGGCAGAATATTGGAGTCGCTCAGGCGGCTGTCAATGACGAGTGGAATATCTTAAAGTGGCAGCTTCGGACTGTACACTACCCCTGTCATCAACAACGCTTTGATCAGTGGTCAACTCAACTTGTGGAGTGCATGTCTCACCTTGGTCACTCCGAGGGTCATGATTCTCATGAGGCTCATCTGGTTGGATTACATCAACAGCCACAGGTAAGTTTCCTTCCACAGGTACATTTCCTTCAACAGGCAGGATTCCTTTAACAGGTAAGCTTTCCTCCACAGGTCCACAGGATAGCTCCACTTCAGCTGCTGAAGAAGCCTCTTCCACTGCATGTAGGTGAGGAGTTGAAGAGTCAGAGGTAACAGGAGCAGCAGGTAGCAGAGGACAAGCGGAATCTGAACTGCTTGGAGATGAAGCAGGGGCATCGCTGGCAGAATCTGCTACACATTAAACTGCAGGTAGGTGGACTACACTGAATCGAGCAGGCTGACAGACAGGCAAAGACAGGAGATCAGTTTCTTCACCCACCAGGCCTTCAAGGACATCTGTGTCAGTTTGTGGTTGACTGCAGGTTCGAGGTCGGTGGACCGGAACAGGAACTGATGCCTCATCCTCAACACTAGCCGAGAGAAAACCACACGGCAGGAGGAGATCCCTGTGGAGAGTCCGAGTAGCTCTGTTCATGTCATTTTCTGGACAGGCGTATCAACTGGGAGATCCCCGGCACGCTTGACAACAACATAAACATCACGCTCCCACTTGTCTTCGAGCTTGTGTTTTCCACGAAGTTTCACGTTGCGCACCAACACTCTATCCCCCTCCTCCAGGGCAGATGGTATCACACGCTTGTCAAAGCGGGCCTTGTTCCTCTCCATGGACCGCACAGAGTTCTATGATCAGGTCGTCGAGAAAAACAAGCACTTCCTTCAAGTTCAAATCGCCCATGCATCTTTCCATCAGACGTTGGAATGTGCTGGGAGCATTCGTAACACCTTGCGGCATCCTGTTAACTCCCAGAATCCGAGGGGTGTCACAAAGGCTGTCTTGGGCTTGTCTACTTCACTCATTTCGATTTGATAGTATCCAGATTTTAAATCCAATACGCTGAACCATCGAGAACCTGTCAACGCTGAAAACGACTCCTCCAGGTTGGGAAGTGCGTAAGCGTCCTTGATGGTCTGGAGATTCAGTTTTCTGTAGTCGATACAAAGACGAACATCATTGTTCTTCTTCCGGACAACAACGATAGGCGAGGAGAATGGCGATTCCGACTCCCGAATCACCCCAGTGTCAAGCAGGTCTCGCAGATGATTTTGGACCGATTCGATGTCATGGCGGTGGATTGGTCGAGCACGGTGTTTAAATGGAGTCTCATCGTGGAGTTTTATGGAATGCCTCACCTTGTCAGTGCATCCGAAGTCCAGGCTGTGATGTGAGAAAACATCAGGAAGCTCGTTGAGTTTGTGTGAGACGTGAATTTTCCATTCTTCCGGAATGGGGGAGTCTCCAAACTCATAATCCAAGGTGGCTCTGGAATGGTTCCCTGATGTGGGGGGCCGAGACTCAGCGTGGTGTGACAGGATACACAGAGATGGTCCAATATCAGCGATGACACTACTGGGGGGGACAAAAACATCTTGCTCAGATGCATTACGCAGAACAACAGGAACAGATCTCAGTGGCTGATCTTGAAGCGTTATCAGACAGTTCACCACACAAAGGCCACCAGGCAGGGGGGTTGTGGGATGTTCAATGATTGCACTCTGGTTGACAACTGGTGTTGGGACCTCGGCTGTTCCATCCACAACAACGGTTTGGCCAGCAGGGATCAGTACAGGAAGTTGACTGGCTAGTCTGATAACTCCTTCGGGGCCATGCTGGTGACGAATCTGCAACCGCTTCAACACTGCACGATATCCAGGTAAGGTGGGCATAAAGTCATTGGGCATACTTGAATACTGTGTATACAACACTTCAAGGGTATTCATACTGATCAACTCAGGGGACTGGAAGTCCGGTCGAACATCAGGGACGACAAGAGCAAGGGTGGAAACAGTATACTCCGTGCCCAGGAAGCTTGATGGAAATGTTATGGCAGTTTCGACGTACCCAAGGTATGGAACAGCTTGACCGGCTGCACCTTCCACCTGGAGAAGATCATGGAGGGGTTGGACTGGTTGATCCAAGAAGTGCAGATTGTAGTATGAGACTGGGATGGTAGTTACTTGTGATCCGGTGTCCAGGAGACCTTGACACTCTTGGCCAGCAATGTTCACAACCGCAGTGCACCTTGAGCCCACTAGTCCTTCAGGCAGGTGCAACATGTCGGGAGAAAACCTGTTCAGCTCTGCACACTCCACAATTTCCTTATTCATGGGACATTGTTGGTCCTCAATGGTGACTGTTCGCCCCTTAACAGGAACCACTGTTAGTTTAAATGCTGAGTCGAATCAGGAGAACGTCGCCATCTCTGCTGTCTTTCTGCAAACTCTTTTCTTTTCCTCGTGACAAGAGCTGGGTTCGGGGGATTGTCGCACTGGAGTTTGATGTGACCGTCTTCACCACAATGGAAACAGTAGCCAGGCTTTGGTCCAGAAGGCTGGCTGCGAGCAGGTAGCATAGCATTTGACTTACCAGCCCTTGGACCTCCACCTGATCCACCGCCATTAGTGGCTCTTGAAACAGCAGGCTTCGTTGGACTTGCCTGCGCAGCAGTTAAGGTGGCAAGCTGTCGCTGGATCTCAGCCAGCTGCTTTGTGAGTTGCTGCGTGATTGTGGTAAGTGCAGCACACACACCTTTCTCGTCACTGTCGGTGACGACATACTGGGCTTGGGCGCTGGCTTTTGGCTTGCTGGGGCCCAGATGCTGCCTCATCCTCAGCGCTTTAGCAGCTTCGCCGTCTTCCTCAGTGCGGAGCCAGAGCAGCAGTTCTGAGAAGGAAGGTGGGTTCAATTTCCGTTGCTTGAGTTGCAGCTGAGCGATGAGTCGTTCCAGCAGCCTCTGCAAAACTGACTGAGGAGATGCTTACTAACCTCAGCTTCCAGGATCCCTCCTCGTTTCACAACCATGTTCAGTGCAACTTGAAGTCTTTGAAGGTACATAGACGGTTTCTCTCAAGTATTTTGAAATGTGTCAATGAATTTTGCATAAAGTTCATCTCCGTCTTGCACTGTTCCATACGCAGAATCCAGTGTTTGCAGGTAGATGGCTGGTGGTGTGTCAGGTCGCAGGTGCTTGATCATATCAGCAGCAGGGGGCAGCAGACTTTCAAAAATTCTTCTTGAGCGGTGGAGATCAGAAACTGAAGGATCCTGCAACAGCAAATCCACACCGGAACGCCATGTATCATAGTCTGTCTCATTCTGTGGCCGTGGCACTTTGCCAGAGAATGATCTGAGTCTCTGTGCTGAGTGGTGAGAGCCATTACCTTCACTCTTGACGATGAGCTCAACAACATAACGCTGCACTTCTGGAGGATTGGTCTCATGAGCGGCCATAGTGGGTGTAGCTGATCCAGGTCTGGCCTGCGTTACAACTGAACAGTGGGCTCCTCCTTCTGCTGGGAAATGTGATGGTGGGCACAGTGAAGGCTGCAGCTGGTGGTGCTGCCGAAGACACAAAGCATGAAGCATCCTGTGGTGGTGGCTTCCCTTAATTTCCCCGTGGCCCTTCCGCCGAGGTCAGGACAGGCTGCAGCTTGGTGACAGAGTGACCAATTTTAGACATTGCACTGTTCAGAACCTCCGCAAAATCCCTACCGGTGAGTTTCGCGAGGGTTTGCAACTCTACAAGATAAGACTTTGTTGTGGCGTTTCCTACCTGCGCGGCACAAACCGTCGACAGATCCAAGATTTCATATGCTACTTTTGGATTACTCGTGTAGTGCCAATATGGTAAAAGGTTTTGCAACGCACGCACCGCAGCACCCGAACTGTATTCAACAATGAGTGTTTTATCAAATCAGAAGAGCCTGGTTCATCAATTGCTACCATTTTAGAAATGGACCCATATTGTTTCAGATAATCAATGACTTCTTCATCAGTTTCAGTATTTGTCATGCCTTCAACCATAACTTCATTAGGTACCTTAATCCCATGTTTATCAAAAATATCCATGACGTATTGTTCTTACTGTACAACAAAAAAATAAATGTGTGTGTTCTAATACCTTACCAAATCCTCCTGGCTAGCTCGCCAAATTATGTAGCATGTATAAATGTACAGTTCTGATAATAGTTATTATTATTATTATTATTATTATTAATATTAGGCTAGAGAGACCGGAAGTTACGGCGGCTTCCGTTTACTAATACTTGGCCGTGATTGGCAGTGACCTGTCACGTGATCGGCGACGTTGTGAGAGTTCAGGTAATACCGCGATATTAAGGAAGAAGGAAAACAAAAAAGACTGCTTCCTGCACCCGGGTTACATAATGTTTGTTTGTCACCTTTGTAAAGGGGTTGTGGGTTCAGGTGTTTGGAGCTTCATTTTCTAAATGTCTACATTCTGAACCTTCTTCAGCTCTGAACAGATTATTAAACACTGAATGATTTCAAGCAGGAACATTAAAGTCTTTTAAACTTACAGCATTTATTCTTTATTCAGATTGAGTCTCTGCAGGTTGTCAGAGATCAGCTGTGCTTCTCTGGCCTCAGCTCTGAAGTCCAACCCCTCCCATCTGAGACAGCTGGACCTGAGTCACAACAAGCTGCAGGATTCAGGAGTGAAGCTTCTCTCTGCTGGACTGGAGAGTCCAAACTGTCGACTGGAGGCTCTGAGGTCAGACACCATTTTTTACTTCTGTGCTCAGATTAATATGATGTGAAAGTTGTGTTGACACTAAACTGCAGACATCAGGCTGATATTATACTGATCCACACTGAGTATCTTAATGCTAAAGTCTGTTTTCTTCTTCTGTGGTTTAGTCCATTGACTGTGGCAGAGCAATGTTGAGCTGCACATTTAAAACCTTCATATAACAACATGAATAATTCACTCTGAACATCCTCAACTATTGATTTTCATCTTAGATTACAAGTCATGTTTTTTAAAATGTATTTTAAAGTGATGAGAAAAATACATACTACAATGAAAAGTTAAATAATCTCTATTTTAACTATCAGACAATAACATATTTTCAGAATTGTCTTTTTACAACATTTTAATGAAGCTTTGTGACGTTTATACTGACTGAATATTTAAACTGTGAAGCTTCATCATTTATTCTTTATTCAGATTGTGGGGCTGCAGGTTGTCAGAGATCAGCTGTGCTCCTCTGGCCTCAGCTCTGAAGTCCAACCCCTCCCATCTGAGAGAGCTGGAGCTGAGTAACAACGACCTGCAGGATCCAGACGTGAAGCTGCTGTCTGAACTTGTGGAGAGTCCAAACTGTCGACTGGAGACTCTGAGGTCAGTAGAGAGTTGGAGTCAGTCCATGCTGGTTTCAGCAGTATTGTAATAAACAGTCAGTATCAAAATAAAGATCCAGCATTTCCTGCTTTCCTCAGTGAAGCTGAGAGGAGAACGGTGACAGGCTTCAGGATTGGACAGAAAGAGATAGAGGGGGAACAGTCAGCCAATCAGATGAGCCAGAAGCTTGTTGTGTTCATGTCTACAGGAAGTAAAGCTGGATCACAGCTGACAGCATCACAGGATGTGTAGAGACAGCGGTCCTCATCCATCAAACTGTTGTAGCATCAAATCTTTGTTCTCTCATTTTAACACTGAACAACTGATCAGTCCATCTGTGTCACAGCTCTCAGGTCTACGGTGGCCCTGAAGGTCAAATCACAACAACATCCCACAAAACATCAAACTGTCACCAGAGACTCTGGTTCTGTCCAATAACAAACAAGAACGCCGTCCCACCTTTTCCATAATCTGAAGTGTGGTTGTGTTTTGACCTTCAGGGCCACCGTACAGATCGGTCTGACTGAAGCCTGCAAATCACTGACTCTTATTTCAGAGAACCACGGTTACATTTAGTAACCATGTGGTCTCCTCACAGACCAGAACCTCTGCTGAAGTCCAGTAACCACAGCTGGTGTTGACTGTTCAGTCTTTGTATGAACATGTAGGAGCTTTAACATCAAATATTTATCTGTCCATCTGTCTTTAGTTTTATCCAGATGTTTTTACAACAGACTCCATATTTACATATTTGTAATATTTAAGGCAGATGAAATATTCAGGTGTGACTGAGACTCTGGTTTCTAACAGCAGTGAATCATCATCAAAGTGTTTCTGCAGTGATGATGCGTTCAGGGACTCTGAGCAGTTTATTTCACTGTGTACTTGAGTGAAACCTGCAGAGTAAACACACTTGATGTGTCTGCAGGTCTGTGAGCTTCACTCCAACACGTTAACATGAGAGCTGAAAGGAAGCTGGCTACGCTACACAGCCGCTCCACTTGTGGTCTGAACAGGACTGAAGTCCTGCTGGTCTTTATATCACTGACTGACAGCTGATGGAGGGAGTCTCTGTCAACACTCATGTATCACTTCTGCTGTCTCTCTGCTTCTCATCAGCTGGAAGTGATGAAAGGTGGAGGTGTTGAGAGGATCAGCTGTGTCCTGATGGTCCAGAGAGGTT
The DNA here is from genome assembly GCF_965226575.1 of Pagrus pagrus. NCBI lineage: Eukaryota > Metazoa > Chordata > Actinopteri > Spariformes > Sparidae > Pagrus > Pagrus pagrus. Next base: position 1,516,207 of record NC_140200.1, on the reverse strand, counting down.
GAAGCAGCACCATCAGCTGGTGGGTGGAGAGGCTCTGACTGGGCGGAGAGGAGAGCTTCATCCAGCAGTGACTGACAGACCAATCACAACACGTGGAGATGATGTCAGTGCTGCAGTGTGACCTGCTCTGAGATCAGCTCCACTGTCCAGTCCAGCATCATCCCTGTGTTCCTCTGGATGTGACAGAGTGTCATCAGTGTATCTGGACCACTCTGCTGCTGCTCTGTCCTTCTACACCGTCTCTGCAGACACACTGACACTCCTCCACTCTTTCTGCTCCACGCTCGGACACCTCCTCCACCTGGACCTGGAACCTGGACCTGGACCAGAGTCTGGATTCAGGTTTTCTGTTCTTGATTCACTCAGATACCCTGAACACAAAGTGACTCTGCAGTGTCAGCAGAGTTCAGATCCCTACACACCTGCCATACACCATCAGCAAGTAACAGGACATTAAACCTAGTCCTGACAGTGATTAAGAATATAAGAGCTCTGCTGTTAGTGTTTTGTATTTATAATCAGATGTGTTATGATTGTTGTCATGACTAAAAACTATGTGCATATATCAGCGTCGCCTAAAAGGCCAAAATCCAGTATTGTTGATCCGTTGTGTAAATGTACAGTCATTTAAAGTTTACACAGGTTAAACTAGTGTGAACTAGTGTAAAGTCTGTGGCTCTCTGTTTCTCTTTGTTTCTCACCTGCTCACTGTTGAAGGACACAACTGTTGTTCATCTTCACTTCATCCTGAATCTTGGAGGTTGATGTCAGAGTGCTGAAGTCTGCACTTTAAGGATCTTTCTCATCACTGCTGGATCATATTTCTGTGTACTTGTTCTTTTTTCCTGCCTTTCTTATACTAAGTGTCTCGGTCCTGTCGTTTCTGAGTCATTATGTGTGTTTTATAGGTGTTTTCTGCTCTTGTGTTGTCTTTGACCCGTTCTCCAGTGTTCTGGTTTCCCTCCTTCAGGTGTTTTTCCGTTCCTTTCCCTCACCTGTCCTTTCCCCGCCTCACTCCACCTGCAGCTCATCCCCTCATTAGTGTGTGTGTATATAGTCTTTGTGCTCCTCTTGTCTTTGTCAGATGGTCCGTTTCCTCCCGTGTTTCACCTGAGCCTGTTTCCTCCAGTGTCTCCCCGTTTCTCCCTGTGGTGTGTTTTCTGCTTTTTGTTCCCGCTGTTATTTTCCTGCTTTATTCCTCGTGTTTTTCCTGAGTTGTACTTTTGCTTTTTTCTTAGTTTCTACTTTGTATTTTTGGAATTTCCTCTTCTTGGTTTTTTGGGGTTCTCTGGTTTTTGGATTGTTCAGCTTTGGTTTAATGACGCTTGCTTTTGTTCCTTATCCTCCCTGCCTCCCTTGTGTTTCTGTGTTTGGGTCCTCACCTTTTCTCAAACTGTGACACTAAGGCTGTGTCCAAATTCAGGGGCTGCAGCCTTCAGTGGCCTAGCCTTCGCGGTCCACGAGGGCCGGGTCCTTCGGACAGGTCTTTGAAAGCCTCGTCCACCGTTGTTAAATGGGACGGTCTAGCCTTCGGAGTATTTCCTGGTTGCCTCACCAGATGTTCCCGCCCTTACCCTTACGTCACGATTGTGAATGAAGAGATGCATTAAAGTCTGTTTTGGTTCAAATCTATCAAACGTGTACATTTATTTGTGTGTGTACAAAAATTAACGACAAAATGTGTCAAATCTAAATTGAATCATCAACATTACAAAATAAACATGAACCCATTGGTGAATAACAACTATATTTACCACAGCATCACCAGCGTCACGTATTTTAACTGAAAGTTGAAATTTGGAGGTTTTGAAGTTTAACATATCTGGCGTTGGATGTTCAAATGACTAAAAACCGAGTATAAACCCATTACTTAAATTTGAATGTCATGTCTGCGCCACTTGATGTCGCCATTTTCTCTTGCTTCCTCTTCTGTTTCGGGACTGAGCAGCGGCGCGCAAAGGATCTTGGGATATGTGAGGCCGCGGAGGATAGTAGCGGTGCGTCCTCCGAAAAGAGGGAAGGCCAGGCTGCATTTGTGGGCTGCGTTTGAAGGAGCCTCTGAATTTGGACAGCCTTCGCGCAGCGTTGTGACGTAATTGGCCTTCAAATGCGCACTTCGTGGGCTGCAGCCCCTGAATTTGGACACAGCCACAGTCTCACTGACATCAATGTGGTGGATCAAATATTCAAGTGTAACGGGCCTTTCAGACAGATTGGGTCAATGGCACCGCTGTGCTCCAAAACACATTATTTCCAGTGGCTCCGGCCGCCAAAGGTGGGAGGTAACAAAGTACAAATACTCAGGTACTGTGATTTAAAAGACGATCCAGATACTCCAACAAAGAAAAAGTCAAGAAACAAGGGAGGAAATATTAAAAAGCCATTATTGTCGAGGATAAATCATTAAAAAAGCCAACATGTTTCCAACATCAGGTCTTCATCAGTGATGGTTACTGTCCTTCAGTACATGTCTCAGGTATCTGTACTGTACCTGAGTATCTCTGAGACTTTCCCTCTCTACATCTGAACACAAACATCTGAACTTTCTCCTCCTCACAGCTTCAAAACAGCCTCGTTACTTTAGTTTGATGCATCTGAGGTGAATTATGGATCATTGTTATTTGGCGTCATCGCACGCCGCCTTCCCAACATCACAGACTGATGTGGACCTATCAGAGCACATCACGCACGGCAGACGCAGCGAGACGAAACAAAGACGTAAAAGACGTGAACAGACAGAGAGGGAGGCTGGAATGGGGAGAAAAGGCGTGTTAGTGTCTCGTATCTGCAGAGAGTTTCTTATTTTCTCTCTTTGTTGCTGCTCGGGACGCTTTACCAACCCAACATGTGGCTATTTGACGTCCTGGGAATGAGACTCAACAATCAACTATCTTTGTGGTGCGTTCAGGAACAGCTGGGACAAATCCTACTGACTCTACCTTTAACTTTAATAGTCTTTGAATTATATTAATATGACGTGAGCTTCAGTTAGCTTTGACCACAAATGTCCTTCAGAGGGAGACTTTTTACTCTGATACTCTGAGTACATGTCAGAGCCTGTACTCTATTACTTTTACTGGAGTAAAGAAGCTGAATCAGTACTTCTACTTTTACCAGAGTCTGTTTTTACACAAGTATCTGAACTTCTCCTGGAGGAAACACTGTGTGGACTGTTGACTCCTCTGGATGGAGTTGCTCAGAATTACAGTCACACAAGAGTCCAAACCAAAGCACATCAGATTAATAGTTTAAAAAGTCTCAAAGGAGAAATAGAATAACAATAAAGATCAGATCCGTTTATGAAGATGAGCCGTCACCTCTGCTGGCCGGGCCAAGACCACTTCCTGCTTCAGCCTGGTTGAACTTTGAGTGCAAAATGGTGCTCTGTCTGAAAGGCCCACAGTTAAAGCTATGACATGTAACCATTGAAATCAACATGTCAGCAATATTTTTGTCATCAACAAGTGAAAACTCGAAAGAGGCAAAAGACGAACTGAATCAGCGCAGCCACATGACACATTATTAAAATGAATAAAGTCTATATTGATGTCAGAACGTTTCTCCACAGGTGACAATATGTCATGTTAACATAAAACATTTAGTTTATATTTTAATATTATTCTTAGTTAATTAAACTATCAAAACATATGAAAAGTGCGCCAGGTTTTTAATTGGCCTTAAACTAATTAGACTATATACACATTTTAGTGAAATAAATTAAAAAATCCAAAATTGTTCACTTAACATAAAAAAAATGATGTCAAGCCTACAAGGATCGACTGTTTGTGTCACGTGAACATGAAGTTTTTATGTCAGTTTGACAGTTTTGACCCTTTTTGTGGACTTTGGGTTTGTGTCATGAATGGGTTTGGGTTTACAGTGTGGTACTGATGTAGTGATGCTCACGTCATGGAATAGAAGCTGGTAGTAATGGGCCGTGTTTGATCAAAGTGATTGTAAGTACCAACAGTGTAACAGCACCAACACGTCACAGTAATGTGCTCCATACATCTACACAAGGTGTGTTATCAGTGGCAGGAAGTGTGTTCTGTTGGTGACCAGATGGTGGCAGCAGCGAGCCGTCAGTCTGCTTCACTGATTCAGAGTTCACCTCCTGTGTGTGTGTGTGTGTGTGTGTGTGTGTGTGTGTGTCTCTTACATCTGAGAACAACAAACACACACTCGCACGCTGCCTTCATTCAAACCTTCGGACTCGAAGCTTTACTGACGATCTATTAAGATTAAAAAGAACAAAGCTGTAAGACCTCTTTAACGACCCCCCCCGTCCTCTGTGAGCCCTCGTGTGACTCTCGCTGGATGTTAAACTCCATTAATAAAAGCTCACAGGTCCCTCACCCTGAAAACAAACAGGAACAAAAACATCCATTAAGACGTTCATGACAGAACCTCAACGTATGAGCTTCACAACAGACGTTCCACAGGGAACCGACGCTGTTCCCCCGATGGCTGCACCTGAAAGTGGAGGTGGAGGGGACGGAGGGGGAGGGGACAGGAGACGGAGGGGACAGGAGACGGAGGTGGCGTTATCACAGACAATAAGGCTGATCACACCACTGGAGATCTTTAAAGACACCTGTGGAGATTTGTGGACATTTCCTGACGTTTTTGTCTTCTCGTGTCTAAACTAACATGTCTTCTCGTGTCTACACTAACATGTCTTCCCGTGTCAACACTAACATGTCTTCCCGTGTCTAAACTAACATGTCTTCCTGTGTCGACACTAACATGTCTTCCCGTGTCTAAACTAACATGTCTTCCTGTGTCAACACTAACATGTCTTCCCGTGTCTAAACTAACATGTCTTCCCGTGTCTACTCTAACATGTCTTCCAGTGTCTAAACTAACATGTCTTCCCGTGTCTACTCTAACATGTCTTCCCGTGTCAACACTAACATGTCTTCCCGTGTCTACACTAACATGTCTTCCCGTGTCTAAACTAACATGTCTTCCCGTGTCTACTCTAACATGTCTTCCCGTGTCTACTCTAACATGTCTTCCCGTGTCTACACTAACATGTCTTCCCGTGTCTACTCTAACATGTCTTCCCGTGTCAACACTAACATGTCTTCCCGTGTCTACACTAACATGTCTTCCCATGTCTACACTAACATGTCTTCCCGTGTCTACTCTAACATGTCTTCCCGTGTCAACACTAACATGTCTTCCCGTGTTGACACTAACATGTCTTCCCGTGTCTACTCTAACATGTCTTCCCGTGTCAACACTAACATGTCTTCCCGTGTCTACACTAACATGTCTTCTCGTGTCTACACTAACATGTCTTCTCGTGTCTACACTAACATGTCTTCCCGTGTCTACACTAACATGTCTTCCCGTGTTGACACTAACATGTCTTCTCGTGTCTACACTAACATGTCTTCCCATGTCTTCACCAACATGTCTTCCCGTGTATCATATGACTATAATTTGCAGAAGACATTTGATATTTAACAGACCAAAAGACAAAATAACCCACGAGGACACCCCCCCCCCCACCTGTCCTGACCAAAGCAGTCAAACATTTCAAACACTTCCTGTGAAGGAAACAGCTGTTTGTACTTCCTGGTGTTGGGATCAACCCATCAGCAGCGCTGTGACCAGCTTTCTCGCTCTGATCTCGCTTCAGTGTAAAAGTCCCTCAGCAGCTCCCTGTCTGCGCCCTCTGTGATCTCCTTTCAAAATAAAAGTTCCCAGGAGTAAGCGGAGGTTAAAAGGCTGTCTGATGCTCTTTTCAAAGTAAAAGTCCCCCTGGATGCTCACTTGAGAAACAGGCCTGCTGCGTTTTACTTTGATCTTCTCTGTTTCCTGTTCGTCACACTGCTCTTTTCTTCTTTTCTTCTTTTCACTGTCATTCATCCATTCATTCTTTCATCATTCACTTTTTTTTTATTAATCTGGTTTATTTATAATCATTCTCTTTATGATTCTCTTGTATTTTCTCAATCACTTTATCTTACCGAGTCTTTCAGCTTGTCCTCTTTACTTCTCATCATCTCTTTACCATTACATCACTTTTGTTTACGGACCATCTTTTCATCCGTTCTTTCTGCATTTCTTAATTGTCTTGTTGTACTTTATGTTTTCCTTCTTCCCTTCCTTCCTCCAATCAGTTCTTCCTTTCCCACAGTAGTCCTTCCTTTTTCATCTCTTTTCTTTATTACCTTCCTTCCTTTCTTCTCTTCATCCTTTACTTTTCTTCACATCCGACTCCTCCTCCCTTCCTACTTCTTCTCTCTCCATCTTTCCCACATTACCCTCTTACGCCCTCTTTTCTGTCTCATTCAATTTCTCTCCTTCTTGTTCCCCTTCTTATTTCCTTTCTCTCTTCCTCCTTTCCCTTATTTCCTCTCTCCTCCTTCCTTCCTTCAATTTTTCTCTTCCTTCCTTCCTTCCTTCCTTCCTTTCATCCTTCCCTCCCTCCTATCTAACATTTTATTCTTTCTCTCACTGCTCCTTCTACACCTCGTATACATTAATTTCTTCCCACCATCTCCTCCTCTCGTCTCATCTCCTCGTCCTCCTCCATTACCTCCTGTGTGTCATCTATAGGAGGAATAATGTGATTTTTGATAACACACAGCAGATTCATTTTTCTTCAGCTCTTCCTTTTCACCTCTCACTTTGAGCATTAAACTCCAGAAGGGGGAAACGTGCAGATTCAAATTTCCCGTCTGCTGAGGATGTAACATGTTTCAGTCACGTGTGGACTTCTGACAGGTTTTCCTGCTCACAAACACGCCGCCGTCATCATCAGTGCAGCTACCGAACGCTCCCACTCGGACCGGTGTTGTGTTCCTCTGCAGAGAGTCATCGACCTGTCCGTTCACATTATCAGCCCGTCTTCCACTGGCTTTATGATCCAGTAACTTCTCTCTAACAGGGTTTCTTTCATTCATCTTTCTGAAAGCTCCAACGTGTTTCTGGGTTTTTTTCTGTTTATATCCAAGATGAAAAGAAAATCCCGTCCTGGCTCCAGACCTCACGTCTCCGTTCAAACAGCTCTGGTGTTGTGTTCACTGACGGCTGTTCTGCTGGTCGGAGAAACACCCGAGCCAATCGAAACTGCAGGGCGTGCACGGGATGTTTGCAGCTGTGCAGGTTTTTATAAGTTTACTTGTAAATGGTTTTATTTATTTATTTAACTTCAGTCATGTTACCTGCTCCCAAACTGATGCTGCAGTTTGAAAATGAAAATGAAAATGGCGTCGGCAGGACAGATCCATCACTCGGTACCGACTGTTCGGGCACAACGACCTCTGAACATAATTTTCATTTCATGTCGCACCATAATTCAGTCTCGCCACAAGTTAGACAACCAGAACACCAGATGGGTTTTTTGAACTGAACTGAATAAACATTTTTAATCTACATTTTGCAACCTCTAAACTAGAAACCTCAAAGCAAATGTTCTTCTTCTGTTTGCAGTTGCAACAATGTGTTCAACAGTGAAGAACAAGGATATGTTACCAGTTAACATCTCTACGAACCACAGATGCACTCAAGGTTGACATTTGTACCAGACGTGACATATCACGTTCACATTATGTGCTTATTAACCACCTGATGTGAGAGGTGGAGGGGAAGGAGGCGGCGTTATAGCAGCCAATAAGCCTGTGGCCGACCACACCGCTGGATATTTTTAAAGATATCTGGACATTTCCAAACGTTTTGTGGCGACCAAAACCAGCTATTTTTCACGGGAAGTCATATCATCTCAAAATTTAAAGCCAAACCGAGTGTTTTTGTGCCGAAACCTTCAAAGAATAAATGAAGAACTTTACATGGTTTATAATATCGTGACTGAACGGAGCTGGTCCGACCAAATATCACCTTTTTTGGACACTAACAAGGCTCCAGATGGCCGACCGCCGCTTAAGTCATTTACATTTCAGAGCATCTCCAGACGACCAAAGCACCAAGCAGGTGTTGTTGTGCCAGAATCTAACCACACACAGCAGCTTTGTGACGGGAGAGAAATGGAAGATTCAACCTAAACAAACTTAAAGTTGCGACATAATGAAAGAAAGGGTTTTGCAGAAACGTGCTCGGAGACCGCTGCCACCTGCAGGACAAACTGTGCTTTCTCCCTCGTTGGCGGTGAGGATCGAAGAAAAGCAGGTCGTCTTTTTACATTTTTTATCCATCCAACATTTTTCCTCTCAGTGAACTCACCGACTCGTTCACATTGTTTGGTTGTGTCTTGATTTTCTGTCTCATCCAGTTTCTCACTCTCTTCACTTTTTACTCTCTCTCAATAATCTTAATGATTTTCTGTGATTGAATGTCTCTCAGACTCCCTCCGCCTTATTTGTCTCTTACTCGTTCCGTCTGAGGCCAATAAAAGGATCTATTATCAGTTTGCAGCATGTGTGTGTGTGTGTGTGTGTGTGTGTGTGTCCTGTGTTCATGCATGGAATCTGAATGAGTCGATCCACACATTTGAAGCAGTGCGACATTTTATTTTGGTAGGTCCTGCAGTGCAGCACGGTGTGAAATACCAGCAGAGCTGCCTCGTAGTGAAGATTTAGATACTGAGAGAGAGAGAAGGGAAGTGAGACAAAGACACAAGCAGGAATTAACTCTGAGAGAAACACGTGTCGCCGTCATGAAACGTAAAACTAAAATCAGTAAAACCTCAACATACATACCCAGATCCCACATATCTGTCCGACCAGAACATGTTATTCTGTGTCCGTCTGGATGCTGAAGGATCCTCTGCTGTTGGTGCAGTAAACAAAGCTCTGTTCTGGTTCTGACCTCGCAGGCTTCATCTGAATTAGTTTGAATTCTTCTCCACACAATCCCTCAGCGATCCTCGTCTGCAGCTAGTTAAAAAAAAAAAGCAAAGCTACTTGAGCGGCCTTGCGAGAAAGAATTTCCATCTTTTTAATCGGGCCTCATCGTAACATCTCATCATTAAACACACCTCACTGCTGCTGCATTTACACAGCGTGAGCCTGGTGCCCACGGTCTGAATGACATTGTTCTTACTTGGCCAAATGAGCTGAAGGAAATGAGCGAGTACCCGAGAGGTGAAATAAATCCCTTCAGCCGGGCTGATGTGAACACGGCCCAAGGCTGCACAAAGTTTCACTGACTAAACCAGAAGACTTCTGCCTCTGACGTCCACATCCAGGATGTTTCAGCCTGAAGTTGTTCAGATATTCTTTTAGGATCTCCTATGTGTATCCATGGATGTACAGACAAGTGTGTACTTCTGACCTTTGTCTAACTATACTGATGCGTTCAAGTTGCATAACGTCGAGTCTCATAGTACACACACCATTTCTGGAGCTTCACAGTAAAACAGAGTTGCAGCATTCTGCTAAACAACTGAAGCACCTGGAGACTGCAACTCTGTTTTACTGTGAAGCTCCAGAAATGTTGTGTGGACTATGAAACTTCACCTGACTTTAATCAGCATGGAGGGAGGAGACGATGACTCCATGAATCTGATTAGTGACGCTTCTTACTTGTGCAGAACCTGCCTGAGAAACATCGTGTTTTTAAGGATTCTTCAGTATCACAGTAATCCAGTGATGGTTGTCTGTACAGTCATGAGTTCACTGCAAACAGGAAGTGCTAACAGCTGATTCTGCAAAGTTTTATTGGAGTTTTGGAGCATTTTTATTTTTCTTATTTTTGTTTTTTTTTCCGTTTTACAACAAGTCAATGATGATGCACCGTTTCTTTAACTATAGCTTTCCTAGAGTTTATTTACTTGTTTGTTTGGACATTAAAAGAGTCATTGAATGTAACCTGGAAGAAGGAGACAGATGACCAATAGGCAAATGAGAGAGAGAGAGATGTAAAGAATGAAGTGAGAAACAACAGTAAAAGATGAAGGGATCTTGTTTTAGATGAAAGCAGGGCGTGAGAGAGAAAGACGGGTGGACCAACTGAGAGAGAATGAATAATGAGTGAGATGGAGGACATGTCATCTTCAGAGGGCCGAGCCAGGGCCATCTAATCAGCAGGAATACCATTTGACCCATTCAGTGCTTTGATTAAGGAGCCATTTACAGAAGCAATCAAAGAAAAGCAGCAGCGTGGATGATCCTCCATTGCTCTCCTGACTTCACTTCCATGATGGATTATTTTAACGTCGGCCTTCGGTCGACACTTTCATCAAGATATTTCCAGAACCACAGGAGCAGTCAGAATATAGGTGGGAAGACGGGCTGAACTAGTGTCGACTAACACGGCTAAGGTCTTTATTGAATAATAGCAGCTGAAGCAGCATCAGCAGGAGGGCCGTGTGTGGTGGGACTGAACGTGCCCTGCCCAGCCGGCACCAGACGTTTCTGCAAACCACTGACAGGTTCACATTTAAATTCTATGTCACATTCACATTACCTGACTTTCAAGTAAAGGGTTCAACAATCTTTGAATTCTTACATATGTAAACGTGACACCACTGGATATTTTTAAAGTCTTAAATACTTTATTGACGGGCAGTTTGGCCACTGCAGCCGAGATTGTGGCGACACAATCGGGTGTTTTTAACAAGACATTTCCAGCCGTGTTTGTGGCGACCAAGACAGGTATTTGAAGCCATGAGCTGATATTTTTGTAACCCTGACCGAGTGGTTTTTGTGCCTAAACCATAAGCACAAGCACAGCATGGGAAACTGAACTTAGATGTATGAAAAGTTGCATCGTAAAGAAACTTGAAGAAACTGCAGAAACATACTTGGAAATAACAATGGATCGATAATGTGATGATGATAATGTGAGCGGGGTTCAGATCTGACAGTGACACGTCACTTCTGTGCGGCAGAGGTCAGACCCAGAGTCGTTTTGGACCGTTTCTGGGAACTTCTTGAGTTTCTGTGAGCTTTGGATCGAAGCCTGTCGGCTGGCTAACTGAAGGAAAGTTTTAAAAACATCCCGACATCAGTTGGATTCCCTCCGGATCCGTTTAAGCTGAATGACTCATCTGTATGCACATGTAATTAGATTACTCTGCCCGTACCGAACCGACTGTATCCTTTGAACATCTTTTCTTATTTTTATGCAAATAACACAGCACCTGAAGCACTTTATAATTGGACTGTGTTTTGTTATTCACTACGGTAGAAACTGCCTCAGCTCACTGGAGGAGAAAGACAGAGCAGGTCGTCTGGAGTGAGTGAAGCTAACAGACCTCCTCGCTATCATTCTCCTTCATGTCCTCTTGTTACGTCTTTAAATGCCTGCAAAGCTATTTACTCGCTTTTACTTGAAGCGTAACATCTGCTCTGAAACACAGATCAGTGTGGAGCTTCTTCTCTCCTCACATCTGTCTCACAACTTCTAATGCAGACTGTGGATTGGATCATGTCGGGATGACTCCTGTCACTCTTCTTCTCCTCCGTCCGTCACTGTGACTTCAGCTGAAGTGTTATTTGGATGCGTCGTCTCGTGGACCGCTGTGCTGACTCGACTCCCCACAGTGACACATTCGACTTTGGTTGGATTTTCTTCAATAAGCTAATTAAGGAGGCACAACCTCTTTAAATGTTAGCGCTATGTGACATTTAAAGGGCCTATTTGTGAGAAAAGTAGATTTTTGAGTCTCGTTCCCAACTCGTCGTGTGCTGAGGCTTTGGGATGGCGGCCGACCCGACCTGCAATCCAAAGATGTCGGTGTTTGACGAGTTCAGGATACCAAAGCATCATGTTTGACTTTGACTTGTCTGTTCAGCGATGAGACCATCATTTGTTAAATGTGAGATTTAGAAATCGCACTTTCAAACTTGTATTAATTTCTGTTGTCTGAAAAAAGTAGTTTCCTCATTTCAAATCTTTTACATTATCCACACATGTTGAACTGACATCTAGATAAACAGTATGTGACATCTTCCTCTTGGGCGCTCTCTATCGAGACAAAACACAAGATGTTTGCCGAGTGCTGGGTCAGCTCTGGAGGAGTTGGTGCTGATCCAGACCTTCTGGAGGAATAAACACCTGACCCAGATTCTGCTCTGATCCAACGGGAGGAGAGCTCAGAGATGACTTTGTAACTTCTGGCATTAGAAAGTGGATTTATCTTCACTCCTGTCTATCAGCCTGACTGCAGCAGTGATCCGGAGGTGACCTCCATCGTCGGCTGTTTCTGTTCTGTAATGTCGGCTGCTGACTGGAGCTTCATGAACGTAACGTTACAGAGAGGAGACGGGACAGAGATGCACAGACTCTGTATACTAGGGATGCAACAATATTCAATATTTTATCGAACTGTTCAATTCGCCCTGTTAGGTTCAATACACAAAGGCAAACAATACAATACAATACTACAATAATGTTTGCTGTTTAACTTGATTGGATACTGCATATGTTTTTTATAGAAGGCAATTAGGATAAGTGTTAAATTTTATAATAAGGTTTGTGGTTTTAATTATTTTTACATGCAATATTGCCTTTGCTAGTGTGAGTAGTTTTATATTAAGATATCGAAACCGTGCCATTACCGTGGCCCAAAAACTGTGATGCATACCGAGCTGTGGGAAAACTCTACCGTTGCATTCCTACTGTATACTCGCTACCATTAGCTTACAGCTAATGTGCAGTGAAGTTATCTGGCTGTGAACAAACAAATAATCCCGCGGTCGCTTTGCTGATGGTGACCGACTTCCTTCCTCGCTCTCTGACTGTCTCCTGGAAGTCAAAGCGACAGGTGACCGAATGAAACGTTACCTTGAGGAAACTGGAGGATTTCTCTGGTTTGAACGTTGTTGGAAACATCTGGGATGATGTGTGAACACAACTCAACAACATGTAGAACAGAGGTCCAGTTGTTTTGAGACACTTCAGTTCAGAATCCTTCTATATTTTATCTTTAAAGTGAGCATGAAGAAGCGTTTGTCGAGTGAAGTCACGCTGTGAACAGACACGAGCTCTTTCACTGGAAAAAGTAATGTCAAGGTGTCCTGACACACCTGAGCACACAGAAGGTTTCCCTGCAGTTGCTCTTTGAAAAGTTTCTCTTTGATTAAAATAAAAAGTTGCACTGTGTTCAAGTCATCTGTATTCTGTCGTCCGACTTCGATGAAAACACTCGCCGGCTAATCAGGGCGTAGAAAAGGCCATGAAATGAGGGGACACTTCGGCAGGTGCAGACTGGAGCTTTATTAAAAGTACGAGTGCTCGCTGTGTGTGCCATTGTGTCGAGGTTTTCAGATTTGGCATAAACAAAAGAACAACAAGCCAAAAAGTGCAGCCAGCCTGACAGGCAGACACGGCTTTTTAATTAAACACAATCACATCCAATCATTCGGCTCCGTCTTTTAATCCAGACAAACACACAAACACACACTGTGTCCCAACTTCCCTCCTCATCACCGGCTCTGCTCCTCCTCCTGGACTGAATGTGTCCAGCCATTAAAAGTTTCCTTCATTGTTTCCTGTCGTAACAGATCACAAAGTGGCTGTTTTTAATTATAAATGCACAACTCCCCTAATTATGTAGAGGAGTGAATCCCTGAGCACCAAACTGGAGATAAAGAAGCCCACTAAGATGTGGCTTTTAGTTCACTGAGCGCTTCAACACAAGACTCCATGAGACTCTAGTTTAATTATAACAAACTGACACTTTACTGACAGTTCAAACGGGATGAATAAATTATTTTCTCTCTTCATTCGCTCCCATCCATCCTTTATCTGAAACCACTTATCCTTTCCGGGGTCACGGGGGGGCCTTGACCCAATGTCAGCCGATCCCGGCTGACATTGGGTCAAGGCTGGGTACGCCCTGGATAAGTCACCAGTTCATCACAGGCCTGACATACAGAGACAAACTAAACCATTCATGCTCACAATAGTAACCTAACAGTTGCATGTGGTTGGATCGTGGCAGGAAGCTGGAGCACCTGGAGAAAACCCACGCAGGCACGGGGAGAACGTGCAAAGTCGGCCGCGTTCATTCGCAGATCCTGGTGACCCGGTCAGGCAGAGCTGGCTGCTACTTTGACCTGTCGCTCCATGGTCCACTTTTACAGGAAACACGTAAATATGCAGAAGCAAATCAACTCTTCACACGTTGTCGGAACAACAGCAAAGTGATGTGTAGAGAGTCGTGATGAAACCTTAATTGCAGTTAAAGTGATTCCAGAGTTATCAACGTGAAAACGAAGTAGAAATAAACACATTTGAAAGAAACCTGACACTGTTAAAGTTTCTGAATGTCCACATGAACTACAGCTTATCTTCTAAAACAATCTTCCACATCCGTCCAATGGAGGAGTTACTGATATCTCCATTACAATCTATGTAAGCTAGTAAACATTTAATCAGATATCATCTTCTCTCGACTGTCACCGCTGTCGTTCTTCCCCTTTTTACATCTATGTTCCTTTCTTTTGTTTTTCTCAGTCACTGCTTCCAACTTCTTTATTTGATGGAGGTAAAATGAGGAGAAAAGAATAAAATATGCGACATGTTCGTAGAAAATCAGACTTTCTTCCTGTCGATAACATGTTTAAAAAAAACAAATGGCCACAAAAAACAAGGAGAACTTTATTTTGAGCTTAAAGTCACAACTTCTGCCTCCAACTCTCCGTCTAATGATTTCATATTGTGTCAGCGAGTGTCACAGTTTTCTGTCAAATACTCCATCTCCTGTTTATTCCCTCCTCATTCTTCCACCTAACAATGTAGAAGCTTTTCCTTCTCCAACTTTTTCTGTCCGTCGTTTCTGTCTCTCTTGTGAAAGTGAATGTCTGCTGCAGGTTGATGGCAGCCGGCCGGCTGATGGTTCAGGGCGACTGGAAGGTCTGCAGCATGAATAAAAGATGGAGACGCACCGGCAAACAGAGGCTCGTTTAAATATGACGATGGACGGAGAGAGAGAAGCATTAAACTGGAGTGATCACACACACACACACACACACACACACACACACACACACACACAGTGTTTGAAGCTGGATGCTGGTGTTCAGACTTCAGCTGCAGAGAGATGATTTTCATGCTGGTTTGCAAATAATAAATTAAAAAAACAAAAACTTGACCACTTCCTCTCGAAACATGACATCATCTCCTGAATATTTAATCACCAACACGCCTCTGAAAAACAACATTTAGACCAAAATTGAACACGAAAACTAATTTTATGATCAGCAGCTCTTTAAAGTGACTCTAGTATCTTTCGTCAGTGTGATATTATCGACTCACACTTAACTTTGTCTCCATCATCGCTTGTTTTTGCAGAAGAAAAAAAAAGAACAAATTGCGGCTTCAACAATAAAAACAAACTCTTTATTTTGGCAGGAACGATGATGAGTCGTGTGCGTGACCTCCGTGCGACAGCGTCCAGGTGGACGGACAGAAATCCGGTGATTACTGCAGAGGTAAGAAGCGGATGGAGTGATTGAGGAGCAGAACCGGGCCGAGGACGGAGGGAAGAACGGGAGCAGTGGAATAATGGCTCCCACTCAGGCGGTGACACGGTGGCCTGAAGCAGTTTGAACTCCGACCACCAGCAGAGACACAAACACAGCGAACAAACAGACGAGAAGAGCAACTTTTCTGTTCTCTCTGCTACAAATGTCCAACATGGCCACAGAGATGAAAAGAAAAAAATATCCAGCAGCTACTGACTGAAGAAACCCTGCGGCGTTAGCTTTACCTGCTGCCTCAAAACCCCACGACGGCATCACAGTCGATCCATCGTGGAGTCACACACTTCCACACTCGCACTGTAAAATCAGATCAGCTCTAAACTAACAGCCCAGCGTGTTTGTCTCATCAACACGTCGTCACAGAATCAACAGAAACGTGTTGAAGCAGGATGTGTTTCTGTTTCGTCCGTTCTCCGTAGAGTCACGTCGGCGCCACCCGCAACCACCGCTGGCTGTGTCAGCGGCTGGCTCGGGATGCGTTCAGCAAGCTCTCTTAGCTATTTTAGTTTAATAATGAATCAGCAACTCATCAGGAACGTACCTCAGCCTGAAAAGACTAGCCGGCGTGACGAGTACACGCTGTACAGCCCTGGACCATCCAGAGTAACTCACATCACTGAGTGTGGAGAGGAGAGATGAAATGTGACGTTCAGTCCCAGTGATGATTATAGACATCAGCCCAGTGTGTGTGTGTGTGTGTGTGTGTGTGTGTGTGTGTGTGTGTCAGTCCAGCTGGAGGCTCTCATGAGATCTGTGTCTGATTTTAGACCTTTTGGATCAGATCCTCATTAGTTAGACACCTTTTCGATCGTGGAGGTATAAGAACTCGTCTCTGTCTGGAGACCTCGAGTCTTTGCACAGTAACATCTTTCATAACAATTAACTGTGAGACTGAAATGAGTCAGTGATGAACTTCTCTAACAGGCAGCTGCTCGTGAACTACAGCTACACAACACAAGAGAAAACCAGCGTTTTGTTACCCACTTTCCGCCCGTGTTGTTTCCTCTGAGCAGAATGAGCCGCGAGGCGAGTCACTGTGTCAGAGATCGAGGGCTTGATGAACACACGTGAAGCCGGCTAACAGCAGGTCAGGTCATGTTTCAGACTAATGAAACTACACGGAGTGATTTTAAACTTGATTAAATGATAATCCTAGAAAAGTCTGAGGCACTCAGGAGGGTGATGAGTTAAAAAGCCTTTAATTACTCGAGGCTGTGTCATGATTCAGACTCGCTGTGTGGGTTTTCTCTGTGCTTGGTGTTTCAGAGGCCGGACCTGGTTTCCCTGGAGGTCTGGAGCTCCTGCCTCACACACCTGCAGCACATCTGATCAGCAGCTCCAGCTTAAATACTCAGGTCTGCTCTGCTTGTTTTCGACTCCACAACATCGACATGTCTGATTCGCTAGCGTCCGTTCTACGACTTTTTGCTCTTCCACTGAGCTGACCTCGACTCTCCTCGACCTCTCCAGTGTCGGTTACCTCCGAGCCTCATCTCCCCAAGCCGCCCAGCCTCGACTACACCTCGGACCTTCGGTGTCTCACTCCACCGGCATCTCCTCTCAAGCCGTGAGCTCCGGTACCACACCAGCGGACCCACAGCCTGCGTCCTCGCCTGTGTTCCCACCGAGCCGCTACCGTCTCCGCTGTGAGCCTCTCCTCTCCACCAGTGATCCACGGCCCGAGCCAGCGACTACCACCTCTACACAGCACTAACGTTGATCAATAAACTCCTTTAAGCCTGACCCAGTCCTGCAACAGACACCCACTCATTGTAACAGGCTGTTCACAACCGCAGTAAAAGCTCGGCTTCATGTTTCAGCCACTAAAGGCTTCATCACTGTCCTGATGGAGGGAACGTCTTTATGTTGATTTAATTAAAGGTCCCGAACCTGATGAGCAGCAGAGGCACGACGGCAGCAGCTCTCCCTACATCCTGTTTTTTGATTGATTTAAATCAATAAGCACGTTTGCATGCAGACTAATAAAGCGATCATGAGCTGATTTATGTAGTTACCAGATTATTCACATGGTGACGTAAACAGCGTACTGCGGTGCGTTTTACTGGATTAGAAAAAATCAGATAAAATAAACACACCGAGTTTTTTGCCCATTATTTGTTTTTTATTTGTCGACTGAACTTTAAACACACGAGCACGTGTCAGTGATTTAGTCTCAGTCTTTAAATGAAACTGGGCAGCAGTGACTGTTTTTCAGTATTTTATATTGTTGCTTGCTGTGTTTTCTTTGCACGAGTTTGTTTTGTTGTATTTCATGCATTTATTGTTGGAAATTGGTTTGTGTCTGCACTTCCTGTCCCTGTTTGACCTCGGCACTCCCCCTGACTAATTTGATCCCCTGATCACCTGCACCTGGTAGAGCTCTTGTATGTGTTACAGGTGACCACCAATCGGATCTCTGAGAATGGCGCAAGGGACCAATGGCATGGTCCGATGGGTGGGACCGACCACCTGGGCCAAATGTTAAGGATGATGAGACTGGCACAGAAAGAAACACAAAGAAAGGAGAGAGGACAGACAGGACAGAGAAGACACAGAGGACAGAGGACAGAGAGGTGGTGTACCAGGCGGTGGAGAGAGAGAGACGGCCCACACTGAACTGCAGGTTTTTAAAGTATTTTAATATATGTGTGACTCTTTTCAACTGAATGAATTAAAAAAATTGTTAAATAGATTTTAAACTTTGTACCTTGAAGTCTGGATCCTCGGTGACGCTCCACCTGGTAATAGTTTGAGTCACGTTTGAGTCAGTTTAATCTCGTTTCAGTCGACGACAACTCAAAACATTTTAGTCCAGTTTTAGTCAAAATGTGATGTGATTCATTTCATGATGAAACATGAGCTCAGTCTTTTAACAAGGCGACACGATGATGATGTTATTTCAGCGTCTGAAATCTGATCTGTTTGTGTCAGATCACAGAGAAACCTCTTTGTTTTGGGTTCATGCTGATGTGATAAGACAGATTTTAAACAGTCTACCTGCTGCTCAGTCACTATTTAATGATTTTAACACACCTGTTAAGAAGCTGCCTCAGTGGAGACCGATGGACAGACGCTCTGCAGCTGAGACCTGGACACCGGTCGGCCTCAGGTGGAGCTGGAAGCTGCCGTGAGGAAAGCCAATAAAAATGAAATATTTTCTTCATGTTTGGTCTGAAGGCACCGTACAGTTTAGTTCTTTCTCGTCATTGAAAACAAAACATACATTTCGTCTGAGTTTGTAACTCGTCATGGAAAAAAGGTTGTTGACGAGCATTTCTCGTTATAGTTTTAATTAATGGAATTAACACCGATTGTTTTAATGACCCACTGAGTGTACTCGACAAGTGACAACATGTCATCTGTCTTCTTATCTGCCCGTGGAAAATAAAGCATGATTAAGATTTTCCCTGATTGCATTTTTCACCACACAAGGTTAGAAAACATCGTCATGTTGGTTGAACACAGTTTTAAACACCGTTTTAGTCGCCTACAGCTGACTGTATTGTACTGATGGGAGTGTCTCCATCATACTCTTCATCATACACGAGCTGCAGGTCGTTATGTCACGATGCAGCCGCCCTCTGCAATCTTTTAATCACTCTAATTGGTGGAGACGTACCCACATCGAGCGTTTAACTGCCGGCTCCACTTTCGTCATACATTCTTCTACCAGCAGCCGATCCAGTCGCATTTAAAACACCGTCGGAGGAGCAGGATGAAGATTAATGTCCGATTCTTTACATCATATCTCACATGTGACAGTCTCCCCTTTTACTTGATTAACTCTTTAAAACAGGTTCACGTACCATCTGCTGCCTCTTTGATTGGTGTGCACAGTCAACGGGGAATCAAGCAGAACTGATTCACTGTTGTTACTTTGATTGAATCTTAATCTTAACCTTGTCTGAACATCACCGACATCGGATCGGGGGACGCACATGAAAGTCCAGACCGTACAACCTGGAACAAAAAGGTCCATCTGTGGACCAGCAACGTTAAGCCCAAGCCGCTGAATGGTTCTGAGATGAACAGGGTTGAAGAATCCCACAGTGGATCCCTGAGAACTCTTCTGGTTTCAGTAACGAGTGATCCACTGAGGAGGAGTTCAGTTTTTTCTAAGTTTAATGGACTAACCCCTAAATTCCACCAGATCCGTGTCCGGTCCGTCTCTGATCCACCACGGCAGCAGAGCTGACAGGTTTCACTCTCGTCTGTGTGTTAACTTCCACTGACTCCGCTGTGTTGTGTTACTCTGCTGCAGCTCCGGCAGTTCAGCACAGAGCAGACGGGAAGTCACACACAGAAACAACAACATAATATCCGGTTATTTTTCAGAATAAAACACATCTCAAAAAAGAGACACTTCTTAAAATCCTTCGGTTGGGAACACTTGTTGTTTTACTTATCAGACATACGTTAAACTGCGGTCACGCGTGATTTTGTAATTATCACGGGAACTCCTTGGTCTGAGGGGGAGCGTACCTATGTTCCCGGGTCCTATGTTCCCCGGTCGGTAACCCTAACCCTTCACCTAACCCGGTCACATACACAGCGAGGAACATAGGACCTTTGTTTTAAAAAAAGGGTCCTATGGTTCCCCGGTTCCATACAAAGCGGGGAACATAGGGATGATCCCATCTGCAGCCGGTGGGGGTTGACGGACGACGGATCCTGTAGATGTTGAGCTATTTCCCCAGATAACTGAACACTAGAGGAAACGTCAGTGGTTCATCAGAATCACCAGGATCATACTCTGGAGACTATGAACACAAAGTTTCACAGCAACCCATCTGACAAAGGTTGAGATGATGCAGTCCGGACTAAACGGACTCACTCACAACCGCTGAGCGCTGTTTGGTTGTTTACATTGGGATGAATATGAGCGTCTCTGCCTCCCTGTTCTCTCACTCCATCTGTTTTCTGCTTGATGCCTTTCAGCAACACGCTCGCTGCCTCTGATCACCAACCTGAATCTCAGGAGGCGCAGATAATATTTTAATGAGCGCGTGCAGTGAAGCAGGTACAGACCCGTGATGATCAGGTGTTTCACGTTGGTTCTTATTAGCACTTTTTCCCCCGCGCCCATATGTCGTCCGACATGCTCTCCTCAAAGTTTAAAAACCAACATTTGCATTGATATCATTTCCGTCTCTGACCGAGTTGATCCTCGACCTTCTCACTGTTGGAAAACTTGTAAAACGTGCTGTGAGGTGCATTAAATAATTCATGGCCGCAAAGAACGATGATCTTGTCACAACACAGACATTTTGATTCAAGGTTACGTTGGTCAGCCAGCGAGAGATGAGAGCGTAGAGGTCGACAGAAAGGGACAGGAAGAGAGGGACAACAGGTAAAACACATAATACATGTGTATTCTGTTAAAATGTATGTGTCTGTATAATTGACCTGTTGTTTTGTGTGCTGTCTTCTCATTTCAGAGGGCCCCATGCCTGCCTTTGCCTTGGGCCCCAAATTTCTTATATCCGCCACTGGTTTCACAGAGTGTTCACACAAAAGTATCAGTTTCAGATCTGTTTTCACTTTAACTTAGTGTTTCTGTCGGTCAAGTCACATTTAAATCTGCTCTGATTCAGTGAGCAACAATAAATCATGAAAAGTTCCACAGGAGGTCATTTCACTGTTGGAGGTGTGAAGACAACTCAAATATGTCTGGAAGTTATGACAACAGAAGTCTAATATTTGATGGGTTGTAATGTATGAATCACTCCACGTGTCCGCAGGCTCGTTGATCCGCAGCAGTTCTGGCTTTTTACCATCTTGTTGTTCCCTCCTGCAGAAAACAAGTTGTCAACTACTTTGCTGCCTGTTGTTAGTTGTGTATTAAACTGAGCCTCCCACTCTGAGTATATAGGTCAGGATGGATTTACACAACCAATCACACTAAATTTAAAAAGACAATTAATTCTCGGGGGGAATAACACTCAAATTCATTACAAATCACTACTTACGTAACCTCTAATGTGCCTCAGTGTTCATTTTAAGCATCAATTTCCCCACTAATTTTCCCCGTGCATACATTAAGTGGTATAATCAAAGTGCTGCGCTTTATTTAGCGTCGTTCTCACTCAGCCTGCTGCGTCTGTCGGTCTGAGATAAAAGGCAAGAGCGTCGTGTTGCATGCAGGAGGCAGTCAGCCTGCAGAGACAGCATCCGTTAATGTTAGAGCTAGTTAATCCACGGTAATGACGGATCAAACCACGGCTCAGGGCTTTTAATTTGTAGAAACTGAAGGGGAAAAGAATAGGAGGGTTGGGGGTGAGCAGGCGGAGGTGTGTTTTATGTCCTTCCCGTCCGTCTCTCGGCGGTCCTGTCGTGTTCTTGGCCTTGAGGGAAACGTCAGCCTGTTGGCTGTTTGACAGTTTGACCCTCGAAGTGTTTTGAAGCCGAAGCACTTTTTTTGTTCGAATTATGAAAATGGATTCTGCTCGCTCTTCTGCCGGGACACCGAGCTGATTTATTCTCAATCCATTGACTGAGTCAGGACATAATAAATGTTGCAGAGCAGAAACATACAGTGTGTTGTGGGGAGATGGATGAGCTCAGCATCCGACTGTAAACGCTTATTTACTTTTCATCCCGGAGGTGCAGAGAACGTGAGGAGAAGGTACTGAAGGTTTCATCAATATGTTGTATTAACTGAGCTATTTGGGCTCTGAAACAAGCTGACGTATCACTACCTAACGGCCAAAAATGAAATTAATTCACATGGCTGAAATACAGATTAAAGGAGCATCAGGCATCACATTTGATTGATTTGAGGGATGCCAGTGTTTCAGTGATCCTCTGAGTGAAATGTCTCGACAGCTTGGCCGGATTGTCATGATGTTTCCTTTCAGACCTTCATGTTCTGCTCGTCTGCTCGGGATATGAACTGTGTTAGCTCTGGTGATCCTCTGACTTTTCATTCGGCGCCATCATCGGGTCGAACGGTCGAAGTGTTCTGTGTTTTGGAAAAATGAGGAAACTTTTAAAGAGAATGTTTAAAAAATCTTCTCGAATGCTATAAAATTTCAACAGATCATCACAAAAGTTTGTTTTCTAGTTATTACGTTAATCGGACTGTTAATCCAGTGACGCCTCTGTAGGTCGGAGACTCTGAGCTCCTTTTACATTTGAACACAGATTTTAAGCTCAAAGCAGCTTGTTGTAGTTCCTGCACTCAGAGGGTTGGAGTACAAATATTCAGCACTCGATGAGCTGATCAGAGGCGTTTGAGTTGTTGTAAGAGATTCAGAGCAGACGAATCCATTTCATTAGATGGCAACTGTGATGCCGATCAGGTGTGACTGTCTCTTCTCCCCACGGCGGCTGGATGAGCTCCTCTCAGAAGCAGCTCTCATTATCCACCTCACACACTTATATTACCACCGCTGGGGAGCCAGAGATGCTCGGTCTGCAGAGCACCACAGGAATAATCACATTAGTTTGTCAGGAAGGGCCAAAAACTCTGAGAAAAAGTGGATTTAAATTCCATTTAGGGAAATAATTTAATTAATTTACACCCCAGAACCTCGACTTTACACAGAGAACGTGGGATTTTTGACATGAATTATAATCAAATCGCTTCACAATGTTAGCAGGTCCAGGTCATTACATCATCGTCACAGCACACTGAAAGCTTCGTGACTGAGTGAGCATGAAACCACTGGACCGCTGCCAAGCGAAAGACTCCTGTTGGAGACGGCATTTTAATATTTATAAACCACTGGAAGGCTGCGAGGCGAGAGACCACTGGTAGGGCGGGCGTTTCAACATCTGTAAGCATGAAACCACTGGAAGGTGGCGGCAAGAGGCCACTCGAGACGGGGTTAAGACATTTGTAAGCATGAAACCACGAGAAGGATCCAAGCGAGAGACAACTATTTGAGACAGCCTTTTAATATTTGTAAGCATGAAACCACTGGAAAGTGGCAATGCAAGAGACCACTGTTTGAGACAGTGTTTCAACATCTGTAAGCATGAAACCACTGGGCCACTGTTGAAGATGGGGTTTCCACATTTGTAAGCAGTAAACCACGAGGAGGAAGCCAAGCGAGAGACCACTGTTTGAGCGGCCGTTTCAACACCTTTAAGCATGAAACCACTGGAGGTTGGTGACACAAGAGACCACTTTAGGAGTCGTGGTGTCTCTGTATCTCCAGCAGTGGTTCTGGAGTCTGATGTTAAACTCCGCTGCAGAATTGATGCTGTTCTGCTTGTTTGCGGCGCCTCTGCTGCCTGATGGAGTGAAACCTTCAGCCACATTTTATTCCTTTTTACTTTTAGTCATGAATTTTTCATCTTTGGTGATGAATCTAAAATGCTCTCACACATTACCCGTAATCATCTGCTCACTTCAGCCTGATAGTTTCCTCTAATTTTTTGCTTTCACAAACATCACAACAGCCTCATTCACTGAGGGGGAAGGATGGACATTAAGTGGATTTATCCTCGACAGGCGAACATCCACAGGAAATCCCACCAAACATTAGACGTCTGATAGACGTCCAGATCATGTCTATATTGCGTCCGTCGGTCCAAGACCAATTCTGGACCACTACACGACGTGCAAACTAGGTCTGCTATTTGGACGTCTAATCATGACCCCACTTGGACGTCAATATGCAGTTGAACATTTGAACGTCGGGCTAGGTCACTTATTTCGACGTCTAAGACAGGTGCAGGTAATTGACATGATGTAATTTATATATTTACATTATTATTATTATTATTATTATTATTATCATAGTAGTAGTAGTAGTAGTAGTAGTATGGGCATGATGACATATTTTGTGATTAAACATTATTTTTGAATAAAAGTAATATTTTTGTTTGTTTACATTTTTGTTTTTCTCTTTTAAAATAGTGTTATTCAGTTTATTACAACAATAAAGATGTAGCCTTTGGGGGAAGGGGGGGGGGGTGTTACAGTCAACGCCATGGTGATTGGCTGAGGCATTGCGTCATCAACGTACATCAAAAGAGCCACTCCCATTGGCCCAGGTGTTTCTCTACGGTGAAAGCAAATGGCCGCTCGGCTCTGTGCACCTTCGACCTCTACAACAACCTACACAGCAATCCGAAAATCAGCGTCGTCCACTAAATTGCAGGTAAGTTCGGTCAGCACATAGACCCATAAGTTAATTTTATGTTCATTTATGCATTTATAGCGTTTGCCGTTTTCGCTTTATGCCTCAAACCTGTTGTTGCTACAATTAGCATTACATCTGCTAACGTTAGCTTTTGAACACGACCAATTTTGTTTAACGTACAACGAAACCGGCGAAAAATAAATACATGGAGTGAAGCGCTGGAGCCGTGGGCCATTACACGACCGTTATCGGCAACAGGCCTCCAGTGTTAACGAGCAGGAGGGCCATTGTGTTGAGCTGGGGAGCGGCCGGGTGTTAGCAGCGGATGCTAACCGCTAACGCTAGTCGAAGTTGGCATCGAGCTACCTCACAACACAGCCATCTTTCTTGTTACTGGTCGAGGCTTTATTTGTCGGTGACAGCCGGTTATGGGTCCGCGGCTCCAGCGCTTATTTCTTTTTCTTTGACGTGCTGCTGCTGAGATAGACAGAGAGAGAGAGAGAGATTAGCACTTGCTAACAACCGGGACAGCTAATGGGGCTAGCAGCACAGACCAATATACAGGCGGCGGGGGGGCGCTTCAGACACAGCCACGTAGGTTTGCAGCCAAATGTTTAACAATTTAGTGCAGTGGAGTACTGTATTGTAAAGTGTTAGTAAGGTGTTTCTAAATCCTTCTTATCCTTTTGTCAGGTGGTGTTTGGTCCTCTTTTGAAAGTGAGTGAGGTGTCTACACATGGATGAACTTCTGCGTCATGACAGCGAAGATGAACGTCGGAGCTAACTTTTTTTTTTTTTTTTTTTACACGTTTGTATATACTGCCTGCTGTTGTATTGTCAACTGACGTCTGCAATTAAAAATTGGTGACAAAACAGTCAGGATTTGATTGTGATTTATTATAACGTGACTGTAGAAACGTGTCCAGAAGGTAGGAACCTGTTTTCCTGTACCAGCTAATTTTACTGTAGCGTCATTTGGTTATGCATAGGAACTAAACCAGTAAAAAAAAAAAAAGAGTAATATGAGTTATAATTTGACGTAGAAAAGACGTCCACAACGACCATATTTGGACTAGAAATGGCCCCTGCACGGCGGTACTGTGGACGTCATAAATGGACGTCAAGTATACGTTGAAAGAAAGACGTCGTCTGGAGTAACAGTCTGCACCTTGAGGTGACCAAAATTAGACGTGCAAAAATGACTTGGAAAAGACGTCGTTTGGACGTCTCTTTGCGCAGTGGGATGTTCCATCAGTCAATCACCCGGACGAATATCTCCACTTTTAGGATGACGTACATACACATGAGTGTGAGCAGTGAGTGTCAGTAAGAGTTCACAGCGGTTTTAAACTGAATTCAGCCTCTCAGAACCAGCTGGTCCTCTGACTCACCGTCACATGTTCGGATCGGTCCATCTCCTGTTCATGGAAACAAACCGGTTCATAGCTGCAAATGCAGCACGAATCTGTGTGTGACGGATATTATACCTGAAAACATTGATGAGATTTTCAATAATGCATGTAGTGATTCAGTGTAATATCTCTCAACTTATGTATAATAATGACATTTATTCTTGACTCCATTAAAGGGCGACTGTTCATCGCTACACTGCTTCAAATGATGTCATTACGCCAGAAACATTAGAACACATCAAGACTTTACTGTATTTCAACAGAAGGTAAATGAACTGGTAATAAACAACTTAAATCCCTCACATTAAGGAGAGGACGAGGATGAAACAGCGATAAGAGCCACACACAGAGTCACAACTCAGTTCTCAGTGTTTCCTGTGTTGTTAAAGCTCATTATGAAGTCCTTGTTGGACCTCAGGACGTCCAGTGGCTGCTGAGACTTCAGCTAATGAGCGTCCTAATAAAGAGAGAAAGACGAGGAGCCGGCAAACAGCTCATCAGGACAGCTCTGATGATTGATCTACGAGTCTGTCTCCTTTAATACTGTGTGTGTGTCACTGGACTGCCTCTCGTTACACCTTATAAAACACGCCTGTGTGTGTTTGCTGCCCGCTGACCCGTCAGTACGACTTGTCAAGCAGCCGTCAATCACTCAGCAGAACGCCAGAGTATTTTTATATATGTATACTGTATCAGAGAGGAAGAGCAGCAGCCAGCGTCACAGAAATCAAGTTTTTATATCTTAATTTGGAGCCGAAAAATACATTTTATGAGGAATGTGACGCTGCCTTGTCAAGACGTTTCCCCCTGGTGTTTCCAGATGGTATTACAGATGGTGTCAGAGGACAAGTGAGTTTATTTGTCCATAATGGAGACCAGAAAGCAGATAGAAATGTTCCCAGAAAACAACATCTCAGTGAAACAGGTGAACGTGACCTTTAGTGCTGCTCACTAATTAATTAAAAACAGTGTTATTAAATAAACAAGTAGTGCTATCAGGAGACCTGACATTTACCAGAGTCTGCTCAGGGATGACTAGATTATCGTTGTTTTCTGGACGTGTCCTCGAGCTGTTTCAGACGGCTTCAGCTTGACGTCCTACCAGCTGACGTGGAGCGCTCTGGATGACGAGCAGAGGGAGGAGGAAAGCTCTTGATTCATCTCCACCTGCGAGGCAACAGCTGGAGCTGAGAGGACCACCGGGCGTCGCTGACGCTGATGGGAAGTGAGAAGAGGGTGAGACGCAGATTAGAAGAGGAGCTTACCATCACTCCTCTGCTCTGAGCGGGACTTTATTTACTCAAGTGCTACACTTAAACATTGAAATGCAAGTATCACAAGATCATGTTAATGCTGCTGTACACCTGTTTTACAAATATCTTCTTACTCCTCTGTATTTACCCGACAGCTGCAGCGACTTAAACGTTTCTGACAGACAAACCATAAGTTTAGCCACAAGCTCGTCAGACGATTGACATTTGGTTGGTTTTAAGTTGCGGTGTTAAGTAACTAAATTTTAACGTCTTTCCAACGTTGAATGATGATGTAATGCCAATGTCAAGCTCTGACCAACTTTCACCAACATTGAAGGTGTCGTCGAACCAACGTTGAGTTTGGATGAATATCTGAAATTTCAACACCGGAGGTCGATGTCAAGCCAACATCGAGTTTTGACGTCAACTCGATTTTCATTTCCAACTGGAGTTTAACGTCCGTCCAATTCCAGAGTCCAGAATCTTTCTGACATTAAACCGGTGCTTACTGGAGGTATTCAAACTTTTGCTGCTGTCAGTTTTTCTTTAATAAACACCATAAATGTTCTCATTCAATAAACAACACCAATCACATCTAACGTGCAGGTTTTTCTTTTTTGATGAAGCAACTGTTAATAAAACTCAATACTTACAGTAGCTGTAGCTTTTAGCTTACATTTACATTTAGCAGACGCTTTTGTCACAAGAAAGAAACCACCACATATCACCGTTGATAAAGTAGAATGATAAAAGCAATATTCAAGCCCTCATCTGAGTGAAGTAGCTGCCATTTATCAAGGATACCTTTCATAAGTGCTATGATGTAAGTGCTAAATGTTTAATGTGAAACATCTGTGCAGGAAGTGCAAAAGGACAGCGATGGAAAAATACAGCTCTTCTCATCTGGATGCACTGATGTCAAAACAATGTTCAGATGTTGCATCTCCTCTTCATCCCATGATGACCGACTCTGACTGCTGAGAGGCCTTCAGCAGTCACATATATAATGATGTACTGTACTATAGCTGACACGGTGCATGTCAACATGCAGGAACACTACTGGAAGGCATGTTAACATGTTAACATTAGCTAATTAGCACTAAACATACAGCACAGCTGAGGCTGATCACAATCTCATTAGTTTTGTAGAAAACAAACCAAAGCACCTGATGATGGCGCTAGATGAAGAGTCGGGATCACTACAGTTGAATGAATGTCCATCAACCATATTTCACAACAATCCATCTAAAAAGTTACTGAGGTATTTTGCAGAAGTTAAAAAGCTCTAGAGGAAGACTGACGGGCTCACCTGTGATGGTAGGATTCATCCTCTGGGGATCATGAGAGGCTGTTCCAAGTCCCACCATGATGCTTCCAGTAGATACTGAGATATTTCAGTCTGGACTCGAACAAGGTTAGAGTCTGAATTACCGGACATAGACTTTTTTCATTTGGTCTCTTGTTCCCCCTCCTTCTGCTATCTGCATTTTCTGTTTTTAAAACCCCAACGCTACGTGAAACGACAACAGCCTCTGAGCTAGCAGCCCACACCTGACACTGGTGAGATTTAAAACCATTTAAATGCCAGGGCTCACCTCCCCGCGGCCAAACCAGTGCATCTTGGACCAAACACCGCCCAAGACGATTGTGATGTTAAAAGATTAAATTTGAAGAAAAACTAGCCAGAGCGTTTTTTTATGAGAATAAGTATCGGTGCAGCGAGACCTTTCTCCAGCACTGAGGGAAGCAGGAGGGACACTGGCATCCTGAACTGCAGGGCTGAATGTGACCAATAATCAGCTGTTGGAGCGTGTTCGGGTCCATGACATCAGAGGTGAAGGGTTAAAGGACGCTTCTTGTAATTCTGGTAAAACAGTCAACATGGGAACAATTAAAACTGGTATCAGTCGGCCTGATGGAGACGGGTCGACGTGACCCCTCGGTCCTGAGGTCAGCCGGGTCGATGGACACCTGACAGCACCACTCCTGCCCTCGTCCCCAGACATAGATCAAAGTCCACCATCATTAAGGATGTTCTCGTCCTGTTTAAACACAGTTGACCTCACAGAAGTTGCACTTAGCTGTTGGATGAGAGAGAAATGAGCGAGAGCCAGAACAGAAAGTTAAGTCATAAACACGACTCACCCAGTCGTTGGTGTCGTGTTGGGAGATGTGAGCTAAGCTAGAGATATTTTAGTGTTTCATCTGATTGTTTATTCTGTGACACACAACTCAATTTTTATTTTGTGTTTTGTGAATATTTCTGGTCCTCAAAAAATAATGCCACACGTCTCATTTGACTTTTATTCATGCACCCATATCCCACCATCTCTGACTGGCTTTGAGTATTTATGATGCATATTTATGTTTATTGTTAGTAGGTGACTTCTAGAGTAGAGCAGTAACAATGAGAGGAGCACAAGAAGGTGACGAAGTATAAGAGCGACATTAAAAAAAAAAGGAGACCACCGTTCTCGTCCTGCGCAAAACCAAAAGTCTTGTGTGACGTATGTAACGTGTCCTGGCTCCCCTGGGCGGAACTGAGCTACACGTCGAAGTATCCTTGAGCAAGATACTGAACCCCAAAATTGCTCGGTTTGGTTCGGTTTGTCTGTCGCTGTTACTTCCCAAAGGGCCTATGTTGTCGTGGGAGTCGGTAGTAATCGACATATTCAGGTGTTTCAGTAAACAAAAGGACAAACTCAACCTCACTGAGTTACAGGTTGTCATTCTTATCTTACCTTTCCTTTCACTTCACATCCTGGGATTAGAACCAGCAACCGGCTGCTCAACAGTCCGTCTACAGCTCCTGCTTCCACCACCATCACTTTAATGAAGTGGATTCACTTCATCAGCAGAGCAGAAAAGCTCAAACTAATAGAACTGTAAACTCCCCATGATGGAGCGGGTCCAGTTAATGACCCCAGACTAAGAGACATCTAATTAGATCAGAAGGGATCTTGATTTTTATTGTTCTTGAGGGAAATTAGTTCTTCTCCATTAAAAGTGCACCATCATAACAGAAGACGGGGCGGGTAACTCTGATGAAGGACATCATGTCGGGCTTATTTACATTGCAAACATTCAAGAATAGGTACAAACCATACCTGCTTCAGACTGCCCGACCACCAGGGGGCTCCCTACCAGCACTTTCATTAATTAAGTTGAAAGGATCAGGTGTTGGTCGGTACGCCATCTTGATCCAGACAGAAATACCCATAGATGTTGAATAAAACTCAAGATGGTGCCTCTTCAGTCCGATAAGAGTGGTAGCCTTTCTTGGTCCCGTCAACAGTTTGACAGACGTCTCTTTTATAATGTCGGTTTACGGGAAAAAATGCAAAAAAATTATTTGCTGCAATACTTCAAGTGGCCACTGGACAAAATAGGATGCAAAGGCTGAGCGGCGCCGGTTCTGATAAATACATTTACAGAGATATCTCAACATTGACCGATGGACCGCCATGAAACTTGGCTGTGACATGTTTGTGTCGGGATAAATGGTTTTAACTTTCATCTCATGCAAAACTCACGACATTCCCATCAGCCTCAGCTACGCTTTGTTTACTGCTAGTTAGCTAATGTTAGCCTGCTGTCACGCTAAACCAAGATGGTGAACTCGGTCAACATTATAAATCTTCTTAACATCCGCAAGGTTTACAGTGTCACTGCAGGCATTTTAGCCTGCTGATGTTAGCATTTAGCTCAAAGCTGCTAGCGTAGCTGTAGTGTTGTTAACCTCCCACAGCCAGAATTTTACAACCACCCATCTACATTATGCCGTTCTTAAAGGTGCTATTCATCAGAGAAGTTGATGTTTGAGTCTCGTTCCCAACCCGTCAAATACTGACGCTTTGGGACGGTGGCCGACCTACAATCCCAAATCCCAACACTCCCAACTCAAAAATCAACTTCTCTTACAGAATGCACCTTTAAAGGAGCACTGTGTTGTTCTGTAGAAGAAATTCAAACTAAGGATTTTAATATTTACAATATTAATGAGGTCAAACTTTTGGTCCTCAGAGGAAAATAAGGTCCCAGAACAGTGTTTAAAGCTAGACAGGTGGCAGGGTCCGCCACATAAAAACACAGTAAAACAGTCTAAAGAGTGTCGTCCTTTAAGGTCAGTTTGTTTATTCAGTCATGAAAACGAAGATAGTTTGTTTATTTAGTTTGTTTTGGCAGAAAAACAATCAGCCAATGAGGATCTTTCTCTGCTCATTAACATTTCTTCAGCAAAACTACAGACTGCTCCTTTAAAATGTCTCATGAGCCACAACAAAGAACAGAAAAACAGAAAAACTGTGAATAAAAAGTGAGTTATTTGTTTCTGTGGCAGAGGAAGCTGATAAAGTCCCAGCAGGCTTTGTTCGTCTCGCTGCAGCTCATCGTTTCTTTACATTATTTAAGAAGCGCTGCATCGTCACAGCGCTCACGCTGCTGCCGGCTGATCCTTCCTGCTGTTTGGGCTTCAGTGCTGACCACCTGCCAGCTTCACGTATTGCACACAAAGGGGAAAGGAACATGGCTGCCTTCGCTCATGTAAACGCCACGTGTCGCAGGTTGAGCGTGTTCGGCAGCACAAACAGAAGCGACTGTCTGAATTATTCAAATCAGCTGACAGACTCGTTCAACAGCAGCTCCTGCAATCCAGAAAGTCACTGATGTCACGTATCAGGTCAAATTAAATTAATGTTTTACGTTTCGTTGAGTTCATGAAAAAAAACAGCAGGAAGTTTCTGTCAATCGGAAAACTTTTAAAGATGATCTGAAATCTGAATATAATCTTAATTTGTCCAGTGAAATCAGTGAAATACTGTAACGTCTCATCTGTCGTGTTATCACCTTCATGATCTTGCGGTCCCGGCAGCCTGTACAGTTCAGAACAGTTCTGAGCGGATCTCTCCTCCTGCTCACTCGGCAGGATAAAGACATCCGTCTGTTTTCACGTGATGTATATTTTGTCAGCGTCCTTTTATGGCCCGTGAGGTGGCGGTACCAGGATGAGCTCCACCACCGCTGCCTGGAGGCCAACTGATGGGGACGTTAAACAGGACAGACGGTCCGGTGGAGAGAGCCTCCATTTTTAACAGCAGGAGTCAAGGTTTGGAGCTAATTCGGGTCCATTAACGTCTTCGTGTCCTGTCAGGATTATCTGGAGTGTCCTCCTCCTGCAATCGTTAACCGTGGGACCAAATGACCTTGTGACTGCTAAACAACCCGATCTCCAGAATAAATGTTCAGACAAGTACGTTTCTGCAAAACTACAGATAAGTCCAAACTTCCTTTATGTGCAACTTTATGTTAGGTACAAAAACCACTTGGTTAGGGTGAGAAAACATCACGGTTCTGGATTAAAATGCCTATAAACTATAAATTGTGTTGTTATACATTTTCTTACCACCAATTTAAAAAAAGGACTCATGGATGCATCTGTAAGTATTACATGTGTGTCCACAGAGATGCAGACTCGCAGCTCCCGTCACATCACGTCCACAGTACGTGTATATGAGCTGACTGAGCTGTGAGTTGGACAGGATGGTGATGGTGGAGGCTGTGAAGCCGAAGTCCACTGTTCAAGACGGCGTTTCAACATTTAATAAGTGTGAAACCGCTGGATATCTTTTGAGGAGGTGTCTGCAGCAACAGAAGCAGGTTTTTAAATCCAAAACATGATCTTTCTTTTCTAACCTGAACCACCTTGTTTTTGTTCCTGACTGTAACCAGACGAGCGCAGCACCGTCACAACGTAACATTTAAGATTTAACCTAAAGAAATGTAAAGTTTCAACACATCCCTGGTTTGAAGAAACACGTTGCCAACATTTACTACAGCGATTGCAAAAAACATTCTGAAGCGTCTCAACAGCTGAAAGGACCGAGTGTCCTCAGTGAAGGTATTTTAAGACTCACAGCGTCTCAAAGCAATCCATCTTCCAGCGTCTCGTCTCCCGCGTGCGACTCCATCAGTATTTGTTGTGCGTTTGTGTGTTTTCATTAGTTCATCAGCAGTCGTCGTCGTCACACAGCAGCAGAAGACGTTTTCACATCAATCTTCTCTCCATTACCTTCAGATTGGGGTCGATCCGTCTGCAGTGGACCCGACTCTCAACACGCCGCCTCATTTTCTCATTCGTGTCGAGTCTTGGCGTGCGGTCGTCACGCTCGGTGAGGTCATCGCCACCATCATCAGCTGCGATCTGAGATTGGTGCACGCACAGCTCAGCTCCACACAACACACAGGACAGCATCTGATGAACACTGACGTGGAGGTTTGTGTCTTAAACATCAGTTACCAGACGAGAGAAGCTGCTCCTGCAACACACAATCATTAAATCTACACATGAGCAGGAGCTGGGCCTCAGTCTCACACTCAGAGCTAAAAAGGGACAGTTCAGTTCACTGAGACGGATCATGAAGTAAACAGTCCGTCGGTATTTCACAGACCGATTGATTCCATTTAACATTAACTTTAACCAAAGTCAATCTGGTTTCACGAACTAAAAATGTCTTTGCGTAACCTCGACCAAAGTCCAAAGGAAACAGCTGACTGTGTCGCTGAAACGCTCTGAGAGATTAAATGTAAAACGACTTCTGTTCCTTTGTTCACACACGTGAAAACGACTTCCCAACTCGTGAAGTGTGTCCGTCCGAGGAGCACCTAAATGCAGCATTGCACACCTGAATCTCCAACTGAACTATCTGCTGGTTGGGTTGCATTGTGGGTAATGTAGGCACTAAGTTTTGATGAGGAAAAGTTAAAAGCTGTCAGACAGGTTGATTTTTCAGTCTCAAACTCATCAGGAAGTTGGGAGAACCAGAGCGTCGTTATTTCTGACGTGTTGGAAACGAGACTCAAACATCGACTTTCTCACAAATATCTCCTTTAAATATAAATATTAACTAATATTCTGCGGCTCTGCTGCAGCGCTAAATGCTAACGTGAGTGAGTTACTCTTGCAACATAGCACATGCACAAACATTAATCAGACGAAATCCTGAGTCCACACATAAAACTAGACCCTTGTCACTAATCCGATCTAAATTAAAGAAACCCGACTGCTCGTCGTGTGAAAGTGGCTCACGCTGGTCAGATTGTCATCAGCTCTGCGGCTCTGAGGACAATTCAAGCGTCCTTCAGCTGATTCCACTTCTGCTTTTGAGAAGCTTTGGGTCGATTAATTGTGCTCGAGGACTCTTCAGCAGTCGTCCAAAGGGCAACCGAGGAGAAACCAATCAGCCGAGCGGCACCTGGAAGATTGTTCTTGACCTGCTGGTTACTCGACAACAAAGGCAGGAGGAGTCCATTTGTACAGCGGGAGGCTCGGTCCGTCAGCACTAGAAGTGACACTCAGGACCTGGAGTGTGTGTGTGCCGTCCTCAGTTTATCTTTTTCAAAGCTGTTCAGTGTTTCTGGCTCGGTCCAGGTGACGCTCTCGCCGTCTGTCGAGGGAGAAAATGTCACCGCAGTAATTCTCAGTGTGGCGACGCAGATGTCTCATAAACAGCCCGGCTGTTTTCATCCTTTATATCACAGTTGATTCTAACGGGCTGTACCGCCGCTCCAGCTGAATGCTCTGGACTACTCTGCCGTCGTTGCTGGATTGTTTTGTCTCTACTACCTGGTAGATCAGACCTTCGAGCCTCTGGAGAGTTTATGTGCTCATGTTTCTGCTCTCCTGAGAACCTAACCCTGTCTGTCCTCGTCTTCTCCAGTGTGGACATCCTCCTCGAGCTCCAGCCTCACAGCCTCCAGCCTCCTCAGTCCTCTCTGCTTACTCTCTGAGCGAGCCCACCTGAGCTCCACTCTGCACCTCAGCACAGAAGGCCACAGCTCTGCCACCAAACCAACAACCCACCTGTCCATCGCTCACCCGAGCTCGACCTCAAGTAACCCCTCTGCTCACGAAGCCTCCCTGCACTCAGCTCCTGCCAGCTGTTCACCTGCACTATTACCTGACCCTTTTGTCAATACATTCATTTAAACCTCCCCTGGTCTGTTGTCCGCTTTTGGGTCCTGCAAAACTCCCACCATCCGTCACACGTAGTCCAATCAAATGGCCCAGTCGAGCTTTGACCGTAGCTCGACCTGAGTGTGGACGGAGTCCGCCCCTTTAACAAGGCCGGATTAACCATATGGGCAACTGGGCAATTGCCCAGGGGCCAACGACCTCTAAAGGGCCCAGGGCAGTGAGGGCACAAGCAAAATATCTGGTTATCTCTCGCTTATATATGTTAAACTGTCTGCCGGAGCCGTTGCGCTGCACAGAGACCCTGCCCCTGTCTGTGACTGTGACCGTGAGCTGAGACCCTCTTCTCATTGGTCAGGCCGTATGAGGCGGATCAAAGGTGACGCCAATCAACGTGCACTGAGCGGCTTGCGTGACGTCAAACGCCGCTACACAACTCAAAAAATGCAGACATGGAGAAGCTAAGTGGGAGCGCTAAACGGAAATTAAAAAAGGAGAAGGACATCAGAAACGCAGAAAATTTAAAGTATATGCCGAAAATAGGTAATTTCTTCACTCCAGTTAACGTTACCAACTGTTCTGCTAAGGCAGCTTCCGTCAACGAGGACAGCTCAGCTAGCCAGGACATTTCTTCACTGCCGGCGCTAGCTAATGTTCACAGCCCGGACTCGGAGAGCGAAGAGCCCCCGGCAGCATCTTCAACCGACAGCCCGGATTCTGCTGCGAGTGCGACCGTTGAGGGAAGCGGTGATGGGTCTCGAGTCTCACCGCCATCTGAGCCGCTCGTCGAGTCTGCGAGCAGCCCCTGTACCTCAACGCCTCTACTCCCTGGGGATCCTGCACTGTGGGGGCCCGTTACGGAGCAGCTCCGGGAAGAGGCGATCTACCGAGGGCCTGCAGCTTTCCAGAACCGGGCTACCAAGTATCCTGCATCAGTAAGGGAGTCCGGACTTGGGAGTAGGACACGCTCCCTCACCAACGACTTGCTTCATTGCCGTCTCCCAAACAACCAAATTGTGCCAAGGGAATGGCTTCTTTACTCGCCATCAACTGGATCGGTTTATTGCTATGCCTGCAAACTCCTGTCATCCCAAAAGCATACATTTATCAGCGGATTCTGTGATTGGAAACATCCAGAGAGGATTAGTGATCACGAAAAGAGTGCAGAACATAGACAAAACATGCTTTCTTTATTGCACAGGTCTCAATACGCAAGCAGAGTGGACGCTTCTCTTGCCCGACAGTGTGAGGCAGAACAGCAGTACTGGAAAGAAGTCCTTAGACGTGTGGTTGCTGTTATTAAATTTTTGGGAGCGAGAGGACTGCCATTTCGAGGCGACAACGAACTGCTGGGCTCCGCGCACAATGGGAACTATTTGGGACTGCTTGAACTGATAGCGGAGTTTGACCCCTTTTTAAAGGAGCACCTTGAGAAGCATGGCAATAAGGGTAGAGGTAAGCCATCTTACCTGTCCTCAACTGTGTGTGAAGAATTTATTTCATTAATGGGTGACAAAACTAAGCAAGTGATAGCAGAGGAAATCAGACACGCTCAATATTTCTCTGTAATCGTTGATTCAACACCAGATTTAGCACACGTAGATCAGCTCACATTTGTTTTTCGTTTTGTCAGTGCAGATGGCAGAGTAGTGGAAAGATTCATCGGGTTTGAGCCCATCCACAGCCACACAGGTGTAAGCCTAGCTGAATCTGTGATTGAAATGGTGCGAGGCTTGGGGTTAGACTTGTCAAACTGTCGTGGCCAAAGTTACGATAATGCTAGCAACATGTCTGGCAAATACAGCGGGCTCCAGGCACACTTGAAAAAACAAAACCCACTAATTCATTATACACCGTGTGCTGCCCATTCGCTGAACCTCGTAGGTGTTAACTGCATTGATAATTGCTGTGAGGAGGTTAACTCTTTTTTTGAACTGCTGCAGTCTCTGTATACATTTTGCAGCGCATCAACACATCGCTGGAATACAGTTTTCCATAACAGCGAACATTACATTAGATACACTCTAAAATCCCTAAGCACCACTCGATGGAGTTGCAGAGCAGACTCCACAAAAGCTCTCAATGAAAATTACGGGGCAATTAGAGATACATTAGCCAAACTAGCTTCAGACTGTGATGAGAAAACACAAACTAAACTCGAAGCTGCTGCATTGGTCGCAAAACTTGATAAACTGGAGACAGTAATAATGACTATGTTGTGGGACCGGGTACTGCATAGATTTAAGGCAACAAGTGACCAACTCCAAAAAAGCGATATGGATTTAGCTACTGCTCTTGGCCTTTTGCGGTCACTGCATTCATATGTTGGCACTCTACGAGAACAGTTTGCAGAGCTCGAAGAATCAGCACGAGCTGTCAGTGCTACACAAAACTACCAGTCTGACACTCGACGCGTGAGAAAAAGAAAGAAATTTGCAGACGAGTCTGGTGATGACAGCGAAGTAGCTTTTACTGATAGTAGTCAGAGATTTAAGGTTGAAACATATTATGTCATCATTGACAGACTTTGTTCGTGCCTATCCAAGCGCATCGAAGCCTACACACATGTGTGTGACCTCTTTGGAGTTTTATTTGAGAGGGACTGTGATGATTGTGATGTGCGTGAAAGAGCTGCCAAGCTAAGCTCCACTTATCCGACAGATCTGGATGCTTCCTTGTCAGACGAACTTATTCAGTTCAAGCACTTTGTGCAGAATGAGACTTCACCTGTACAGCTGCTGCAAGCTCTTGAGAGACATGGACTTAAGACAACATTTCCGAATGTTTATGTTGCACTAAGACTGTTTTTAACCTTGCCTGTGTCTAACTGTGAGGGTGAGAGGTCTTTTTCTGTTTTGAAACGAGTTAAAAATGAGCTGAGGACCACAATGTCACAGACAAGGCTCTCTGCACTTTCTCTCTTGGCCATCGAACATGAACTTGTTAGTGGCCTTGATTTTGAAGATATTGTACACCAGTTTGCACATTCAAAGTCAAGAAAAAAGCCAGTGTAAGATGTGTTTGCCAAATGAAATCAAGCATTTCAAATTTAAACATGCACTTCCCCATTATTTAGGATTAAAACTGTGTATGTTGCCAGATTATGTAGCATTTCTTTTTGTCTTGTCTAATTGAGAGGAATTGACAGATTTCCAAATGTTTATGTTGCACTAAAATGGCTAACCCTTGCCTGTCCTGTTGAATTCTGAGGTGACAGGTTGTTTTCTGTTTTAAAATAAGTTAAAATGAGTTTAGGACCAAAATGTTTATTTGAACAGATGATACTGCATTTTATTGATTTTTTTCCTTGTGGTGGCTCCATGAAAATGCTGTAAATTGTTTATTGTTGTTGAGAGAAATCTGGCAGATTTCACAATGTTTATATTGCACTATAACTTGATTGTCCTGTTGAATTCTGAGGTGACAGGGTGATTTCTGTCTTAAATGAGCTGAGGACCATAGCAGATTATGGATTTTTGTTTGTGTCTTGTCTGTGGACTTCCTCTGTGATGGCTCCATCAATGCAATACATCTGTGTTGGGAATAAGTGTTGTTAAATAAATACTGGATGCTTTGAAAGTGGTTGCTTTTTTTGTTGTTGTGAAAATGGAGGACACTTCCCTCCCTCTCTATGTAGTGGGTAAATTTTGCCAGATTATACTGATGCTGATGTGTTTTGTTTTCATAACATCATATGCGAGTGAGTGGCCTTGACAAGAGGACATAGTGGTGCATTTGTAGCTCTATGAGCATTTGCACATCTGTACATCAACATACACTTGATGACAGTTAGATATTGAAGTATTGAGTACATTTACTGTATATTACTGTAATTTATTCTGTATTTTGCCAGATTATAGTGATCCTGGGGTCGTGATGATGGGGCCCTTGAATATTGTTGCCCAGGGTACAGCAAAGTGTTAATCTGGCCCTGCCCTTTAACGACTATGAGAGTTGCTCTCTGGACACGAGAAGCACGAGAATCATTTACTGCCACAGCTCTTCAGCTTTAACTGGACTGAATGTTTTATGACTGTGGACACACACACACAAAAATCTGTCTCCACCTCCAGAAGCAGCAGCGAACAGCCAGGAGAGCTGCAGTCTGACGACTGACAGCCGGCAGAAATATCAGTGGAGGAAGTTTTATTCGGATCGAGGAAACTCAACAGATGACTCGACAAAGACTGAACTAACGACTGGACCTAAATACAAAGCAAACTAATGAGGGGATGAGGCGGAGACACGCCAGGAACAGGGCCGGGCCAGCGATGGAGAGGTGAGACAGGTGATGAGGACAACTTGAATGAAATGAGAAAGAAAAAAACAGCAAAACAAATAAGAAATGATGGGATGTTTGAACTTCTTTACTCTGAACACTTCCTCTGAACGTAAGATTACTTCATGCAGGTCATCACACTTGAAAGCATCGTCTGATCCGACACGGCTGTAGTCCAGGTGTGTTCACCTGTCAGAGCCAAAGACCAGCTGTGACCATGTTTTTATAAAAGACTGTCAGGAGGTCAGAGGTCAGAGGTTTTGTTGACACGTCCATCCGCCGTGACCTCCTCTGTCTCTCTGTGTGGCTCCATAACGACGTCGCACTGTTCGCTCTGCTGCTCCCAGCGGACGAGTCATGATCATAGTTCAAAGTGCCATATGTCAGGAGGGGAAGTACATGAACGCAACGCATCGAAGAGGAAAATAGAATCCAATAAAGAGAGAGAGCCAAACAAAAGACGGCGTCAGTGTGTCATCTATCACACAAAGAAACACATTCAGCTGACACACAACTGATGCTTTGTTCGAGCATGAACTGGTTGATGCCCGAGTGTAACGCAGGCCTTTACCTCGTCTTCCACACCACGTATACGTCTATAGGATCAGCTGAGGAGCAGCAGTGAAGAGATGAAACTGACAGCCGGTCGTCTGAGCGTGAGCACAGGAAGCGTTCAACTGAAAAGCTTCAGCTGTGAGCAACACGTGATGAGGACGAGCAGGCGACCTGTTCAGTGTCTTGTTTTCTGAATTACACTCATCTATCAGAGGCTGAGGGAGCGACTGTGACAGAAAGAGATGTTTTAAATGTTACTGCTGTTTGTCTGCTCGTCCTCCTTATTTTCAGTCTTACAATCTGCTCGTGGATCTCTGTTTAAATGTAATTTTTAGTGTTATCATGTGTTTTATCCCTCTAATCAAACCTGGTACAAGAGCTGCTAATTAGCCTCGACGAGGAACTCAAAGGCATGAAATTACATTAAAAAACATCAAGAAACAAAACATTCAGAACTGAAAATACACTAAAATAAAATAGGGTTACAGAAAGAGGAGACAATAAAAGTTACAGTGCGGTTCAAGATGAGTTCAAAGCCCTAAAACTGCTTCAGTAAAAGACAAATAAAAATGTTTTCAGCCTTCTGTAAGTTCTGTACACACCAGTTGAATTGAATTAGATGTAATGACGCGTTGTCCCTGTTCAATAAACTGGTAAATAAATAAAGTATTGTGAATTTATTTCAGAGGATGAGTAGACACAGCTGACTTCTGCAACAGATCCCCTGAATATATGTTGCCAGTGTACGTTTTCTGCAAACTACGTATATGTTGAAACTTCACGTTTCTTTATCTTCAGTTTTGGCGATGTTGTGCTCATTCTCTGGTTCTCTGGCACAAACAAACACATGGTCAGGGTCAGAAAACATCACGTTCTGGATTAAAATACCTGCTTCGGTCGCCACAATCACGGACGGAGACGGTCCAACTTCCAGTAAAAAAATAGCTGGTTCTGACGCCAACAGCTGGAAACGTCTCCAGGTGTCCTTCAAAAATGTCTCAACGTCCTGTTAAATATTTCTGGCTTTGTCACTGAACTCACAGCTGGAAAATGTCGTCATCTCGTTTAAAACCATCAGGTTGTTTCACGCTAACAAAAATGAAACCGTCTGGTGAAAGTGGTCCAGCTGTCACATCATCACCATCCTCTCCTCCGCCCGACGTGAAAGTCAGCTCATATCCATGAGTTCTGAGTGTGATCACACGTATTGTAGACCAGAGTTGATATGATACCAGTGAAATGTACAAACTTAACGTCTGTGGTCTGCAGAAACGTCTCGTCC
Organism: Pagrus pagrus; assembly: GCF_965226575.1. Taxonomy (NCBI): domain Eukaryota; kingdom Metazoa; phylum Chordata; class Actinopteri; order Spariformes; family Sparidae; genus Pagrus; species Pagrus pagrus. The sequence goes on along the minus strand of NC_140200.1, from coordinate 1,474,964 downwards.
TGCTGCAGCAGCATGAAGCCACAGGTGACAGCTCAGACTATCAGCGTCAGAAACAGGATTTTTGTGCTAAAAGTCACTCAAACTTTCCGTAAATATTCTCTGCGCCTGAAAAATGGAGGTCTGAAGCCATCAGGAGATGATTACAGGCTGTAAAGCCTCTTTCACCTGATGGAGTCTCGCCACTGGTGGTGGTGAAGAAATTAAACTAGTAAAACACTGAGACCTCGTCCTGCACTGAAGGCTTCTTCTTTTTAAAGCATTAATATGACTATTTAATATTAATGAGGTCAGAATTATGTGTCACAATGTAGAAATAAGTTCTGTGGACAGCTTTTACTCTTCATGCATGAACTGAGTGTCCATCTGCGGATTAATAAATCCGTATCAGCTCTATCAGTAATAAAGGAACCGTGTGAATATTTCTGTTTTGGCATGAAAACACAATACGACTCTGCAGCCCTTCCCCCGCCGCCCGAGAGGTAATTAATTTCCCCTTTCTCCAAGGTCTTCTCGGTAGCAGTGTTTTGAATCCCCCCTGAGGTTTTGATGGATGCAAAAAGGTGTGAAATTTCAATTGAGATGCAGCGGCTGCAGAGACTCTCTCTGTGAGGCACTGCTCTGTTTTATGAATGTGTGAAACAAAGAGGCAGGAGAGGTCCGTCCTTCAGCTGCTCCCGGGAGAGACGAGCAGAGGGTCGGCGGAGAAACGGAAAGTTTGGATGACTCTAAAGACGGAGACGGGCCGAGGTCCAAAACAATTACTGCGAACGTGAGGTACATTTTTTCAGATTTCGTCACGGCTCGCTGCCGGTAAAGAAACCACCATGTGAGCGGTGAGTCGGCATCATGGCTGTCGGTCCGCTCCAGAATATCTACAGCTATGAACATTTGTACAAACATTCATGGTCCCCAGAGGCAACGCTTCCTCACTCAGACCTTAAAGGTGCAATTTGTAAGAAAAGTAGATTTTTGAGTCTCATTCTCAACTCGTCAAAAACTGAAGCTTTGGGACGGCGGCCGACCCGTCCTACGACCCAGTGATCGTTTTAGATCCAGTCAAACTCCGACCCGGGAGCTCCACTGGTTGCATGTACGTTGTGGAACGGTTCTGCTATGGTTCTGCTACGGTTTTGCTCCGTCGTCCGTCAACCTCCACCGGCTGCGTTTTCAGTGCAGCGATGCAGGACAGCTGGAGGTGTGAGGCCGAGGACTTCCTGCGATAATTACAGAAGCTGCAGTCGTCCAGACGGGACAAGTTACAGCAATAAAACTGAATAACGCCGTCATCAAACTCGTGCGTCATGTGTCACTGGAAACAAAACCAACATCTATCATAGTTTTTGTGATGAAAGATCTATTTTTCGTTATAGTTTGAGTTAATGTAATTAACACTGCTACAGTCGAGACTCAAACATCAACTTCTCTGACAAACAGGAACTTTAAGCTTCAAACGAACGGCGTCACATTTAAAAACCCTTTTAAATGTATTATAGTGTTTGTTTCTTCTTCTTCTTGTTGGATAATCTCTCAGGAGTGAAAATAAAATAATCCGACAGTGGAAGCAGCTGACGACTCATCAGCTGCAGCAGTTGCAGTCGTCGCAGGTTAAACTATGTAATTGAAAGCCAGGTGTCCTCGCCCTCGCCTCGTGTTCAGCGTCAGTTGGGTCAAATTTAGCTGAAAAGATGAATCAGCTTCACTGAGGTGTAACTCAGCTGCCACATGCACACAGCCTGCATTCACACATGGTGTAGCTGTTGACAGACACAAATACATTTTCATATCCTCTTCACAGTGGTGATAATTGAGTAAAGAAAAAAACAACGATGCCATCCAATCAGAAATCTAAACAAAGTCTAAACGTGGTTGCAGAAGATGGCAGTGGAGACTTCTACTCACACCCGCCGTGGGTCACATTATTCTTCTCTCCTGCATTAATCGTCTTTGTCCTCGCTGCTCCTGCAAAATATTCATGCACCTGACTGCCGTCTGCAAACTTCTTTATGGAGCCGTTTTCCTCCAGGAGAGCAGATCTGCAGGGCCTGTGGAGAGCAGCCACCCCCTGAACTGTTCCTACAAAACTTTAATGTCAAAGTGAAAACAGATTTCTACAATGTAAAATAAGGATTCAGCCCCTTTAAAGTGACTGAACTGATTCAGCAGAGGTTCGGCCAGTCAGTGCGAGTAGTCTCACAATTAGTGAAAGTGAGATCAGCAGAGTGCAGCGAATGTGTCTCAGGTGACTGCAGTATAAAGACACCTGTGTGTGTCTGCAGGTCCAGTCGCTGGTTAATCAGAACTCCTGGCTGCACGTGCACCATGAAGACTAAACTCCAGGCAACTGTGTGAGAAGGTGATCGTAAAGTCTGAGTCGGGGGATGGAAGCAATGCAAAGGGAAACATCCAAGGTGCTGAATACTTCTATAGTCACTGTATATGAAGCTGGATGTTGTAGCTCAGCTAACATGTTAGCTTCCTCTGTTCTGGACGCTCTGTTTCCTTAAAGGTCGGCTCTGTTCAGACACTTTGCTGTCGGTCAGCGATGCAGATTCAGAAGTTCAAGGCGAAGGATTTGTGCAGATTTACCTGCTGATCACAGCAAATGCATGAAAAGACAAGACAGGTGAATATAGTTAAACGTGTAACTGAAGGATCTCCCCTTCAACAGCTTTGGTTAACACAAAATATATAATGTATCTTATAGATTATGATGTGCAGCAGAACATTAAGTTATAACATTTTATATAAACAGTTTTATATGCAGGACTGCTGTTGCTCCTTTTACTCCAGTCAGAGGTCTGAGTGCTGCTTCACCGCTGGCCTCGCTGCTGTTACGACCCCCCGTCGTCTGAAAAAAGCTTTTTAATCCAACGTTTCACACCAACATGCAACCGGCTGAAGGATCCTCACACGTCCTGCTGAGGTGAGGAACACCGGATGCAGACGAAGTCCCTCAGGTACATCACTGATGTGCTCACCAGACTGTGTGTGTGTGTGTGTGTGTGTGTGTGTGCGCGTGTGTCTGGCGTTTGTGGTAAATCTCATATCTCATGAGCGTTGAGATGAAGCGTTTGTGTGCTGAGAGATAAAACGCTGCACGTGCGTCTTGTCGCTGCATGATGGACACTGTAAGTGTCCTCACGGAGTCGTTGAGGACAAGTGTGAGCTCTGAGTTTCAGAGTCGTTCTGGGCACTTGTGGGTCGTTGACCCAACCGGCCTTCATGTGGGTTGGGTAGGGCTAGCCCCTGCATGTGTGGGTTGCACGTGTCCTTAACACAGAGTTTAAAACCCTGCAGCTCCTCCAGTTAGTTAGAACTGAAGCAGCCTCTTGGATGAGAGGTGAGACTGAACAAGTCCAGTTGTCTATGATACAGCACCTAGAATCACCATGACCTGGGTCATCAACATAAACTTAAAGAGGTCCACTTTGTAAGAAAGTTGATTTGTGAGTCTCATTCCCAGCTCATCAGATACTGACACTGTGGGACTGCAGGTCGGGTCGATTACAAATGGTCCGTGTTTGATGGATGAAGTGGAACTTAAGCTGTAAAACCACAGTTCAGTTCTATTATGTTAGAAAGTTTCTGCCTCAGTGCTGCGTCAGCCGAGCGCCTGAGGCGAGATTCATTTAAAGACCAACACTGGATTTTATTTCTATTAAAAAACTGCAGCACTTAGATTAGGAGAGGGTGAAACATCATCAGCCCTTTAAAAGCTGCAGACGGTTAAACAAGAGCGAAGGACGAGAAGCAGTCAATAATATACAGAAGCACAAACGTGAATGAATACAACTCGTGTCAGTGTGAATGTGTTGTGGGCATCATCACATCAACTTCATCACAACTGTCACTGTCACCTGGACTCCAGGTGATCCTGGACTCCAGATGATCCTGGACTCCAGGACTGAGATTTCTGATGTGTGATTCATGAAACGTACTGACCCGGTGTACGATGGTTACAGGCTGACTGTCTTTGTGATTTCTGAGACGCCTCAGCCAGCAAACCGTGGACGTCTGACCGGTAAACATGAGCTGTGGCTTCAGTGCTCCTGTGATGATGGGTCTACTGGTAGATAAACATACTTATTACTGGCTTTACTTAACCTTTCTGAAAGTCTACAGTATTGAACCCAGCGTGCCTCTGTGGCCTCTTCCCTCTCACCTCACAGTTCAGCAGCTGTGTGGTGGCAGCTGTCAGTGGAAGGTTTTGTTGGAGGTGTAATGACGTTACAATTACAGCAGTAAGTCATTTGTCCATGCTGTAAAGTCACAGCTGAGTAGAAAAGGTATTTTAAAATTAGCTGCATATTGTGAGTGATTACAGTATTGACCCGCAGGCTGTTGATATTTGGGCAGCGAGCCGAGCGAATAAACTGTGTATGGATCTGAACACCGGTCTGTCCGACTGTTCATCACCACTGAGGCTTGTGTGCGTGATTAAATCCACAACAGCTGATGTGACAGGTTGGCTATGCTGACGCCACTTCTTTAAAAGATGATGAGTTCAACATACTCAGAACACAAGATGTGCAAAAAGTAAATAGCAGTGTCCAGGAAGTACTGACAAAAACCCGATAATCAAAAAGATGAACTATTATAAGCAGAATGAGTTAGTTTCAGTACAGTCGTTGTGATCGGTTGCTCAGATTTAGATCTCTCTCAAGCATGGATCAAACGTTTTGAGTCATTTTCAACATGAAGCGCTGAGACGGCCAAGCTGTCGAAGTCCGACCCGCTCCACAAAACAGATATTGGCTCCACAACACCTCCAGTTTTTACCCCTTCCCCCTCGTAGCAGTTGATTTATGTCATCGGTGGTCATCGATGGCATTTATGTGAACAGACGTGACTGGACATTTCCAATATTGCGTCTTCAGGTGTGGTGATTTCTCTTGGTGGAGATACGCTCCTGCATGACAGAAGCTTCCGCAGCCATGTTTCCATAAAACGTGTAACCTGGTCAGAGGCTGGTGTCTGATAGAGGTGAAGATCTCTCGTAACGCTCCAGCCTTTCCGTCGTTCTTCTGTTTCTCCACACTCTCCTCTCTCCTCATGGACTCGTGTTGTGAAAGAGAAGATTGTGTACATCCATCAAGCTTCAAGATCAGCCGGTGACCTCCACAGCAAAAAAAGAAAAAACTGTAAATGCTGAAAAAAAAAACAGTCTAGTGAGATAAAATGACTGTAAGTTGCTCCGTCCTTCAGAACAGGTGGATCGATCAATGAAAACAGTTTGAAGGCTGCAGAAAATCATTGAAGTCGCACAAAGGGTCGGGTACATTCAGCAGATACAACGAGTCATTGCCACTGACTCATTATGTCCCTATACGTCCTTACTGTGTTTAAAAGATCACACTTTTAAAAAATATAGCTTTTACCTGTTTAAAGAACATTTCTGTGTCCTTCATGGAAGAACCTCACAGAACCCTTTGGACTTCATATTGACTGTAACTAAAGCCTCCTCTTCATGTATTTGTGTCTCGAAGCCGTGTACTAAGAGCTGCTTTACATCTGCCGCCTCATTAATAAGTGAGAGCGCTCTGCTGAGTGTTGGACCGCAGAGGACCGACACTGTCGTCTTACACCCGCAGGTGTGAACTCGAGGAAAGAGTCTGGATTAAAGAAGAGCTGAAGGTTTCAAGTGGAATTAATGATGTTTGTTTTACAAGTGTGATCCTCGGTGCTAACAAGTGCTACAATTATTGTGCTGACACTTAATACGAAGATATCTGAACGCATTTTAACTACAAATAGAAATAGATGATGTATCTACACAGCAGTCAGGACAGACGCAGCCTGCCTCTTCACCCAGACAGAAGACAAGACTGTAAATTAAAAAGGAAAATGTCAGAGGAGAGATTGTGAATCAGACAAAATAAACCAACGTAAGATAAAGAGGAGTCACGTCGTGTCCACACACACCTACCATTCATCCTCCAGGTGTGATGAGACGCCAACGTCTGAACTGCAGCCTCATCACACCTCTGTTTGTGTGGTGTTTCAGCCCCAGTTTGGTCCTATATCCTCTGGTGATTCAGCTCCAGTTTGGTCCTATATCCTCTGGTGATTCAGCTCCAGTTTGGTCCTATATCCTCTGGTGATTCAGCCCCAGTTTGGTCCTATATCCTCTGGTGTTTCAGCCCCAATTTGGTCCTATATTCTCTGGTGTTTCAGCTCCAGTTTGGTCCTATATCCTCTGGTGTTTCAGCTCCAGTTTGGTCCTATATCCTCTGGTGTTTCAGCTCCAGTTTGGTCCTATATTCTCTGTTGTTTCAGCCCCAATTTGGTCCTATATTCTCTGGTGTTTCAGCCTCTGTTTGGTCTCACTCTTAAGGGGTTTGGGCCTCAGCTCGGTCCAGTGTTCACTAGTGTTTTAGCTTTCTTTTAGCCTGGGTTTGGACCAGTTTTCACACATGTTGTCACCTGTTTTTCACAGATATTTTACCCTTATCCTTTCTGAAACATAGTGTTTAATCAGTGTCTCAATCACTGATATAGAGACCCAGCATGACCACCGGTACATGTCACTGGTTTTCACACTTGCACGCTGTCTCGCTCACATAGACACACTGTGATGTATATATTTCACACACACACACACACACACACACACACACACACACACACACACACAGGGAGAAGGTTTGCCTTCATGGGGACATGTCTCAGCAAGTGGTCTTTTAATTGCTCGTGCAGGGACCGTTCGTTGGCAACGTGCAAAAGCTTCACTGGCTGCCGTCAGCAGCGTTCCCTCTGGATGGACACTTTATGATCCTGAACTCTCTCGGCTTCTTGCACTGAAAGACGGAGGCTATAACTAATGCCCAAGTGGTACAGTTGTGCTCTATAGAATAAACATCGCAGTCTAAAGGCTGGCATTTGTTAAAGCACGAATGAGGGCAACAGTTCGACCTTCTGCCTCCACAGCATGTACAGCCCACCATCTGTTATCTATACCCACTTGGCACTGGTGGTGCTGCTTTCAAGTCAGAAAAACAATCGACAGAATAAATGTTCACAAAGTGCATTTCAGCAAAACTACAGACTGAATGTTTCTTTATGTTGCAATTCTGCACTTGTTTAATATATATCTCTCTCTTGTTGTGACGCGGTGCTAACACTCTGGTTGGGTTTTACTGTCCTTCTCGCTGGCGTTACCCACAAGTGGCCCACAGCACACAGCAGAAGAGGACACTTCCTCACAAATGGACTTTGTGTCAGACAGATTGCAGCTGGTACACTGAGCAGCTCCCAGGTGAGAAGCCTTGTCAAGCATCGAGGTGCGAGAGTGAAGAAGGAGTCGGTTCCAGTCTTGTTCACTGGACCAGAGCTTGGCTGAACAAAAATGTGAGGCTTTGAATTTAAATTAAAAGCCGGTTGTATCAAAGTGCGACTTGAGTCGGTCCTCCTCAATGTATGTGAGACATGTGGGGATACATGTGTGGTCATGTCTATATGCATGTCAGTCTATAACAGCTGAGTATTTTTTTTTCTCACCATCCGGCCCCGGGGAGCCGGTCCGGGCGCTGAGACCTTTTGCATGTTCCACTTCTCCCGTCTCCAGACAGCAGCAACGACCTTACAAGATGTCAGAGTCGATTCATATTAACGCTCGAGCTGCTGCCGTTAATCCCACTGACGGCAGCAAACGCACCGAGCGTCAGCTTTAAACATCAGTGAGTAACACACTGAAACACACACACACACACACACACACACCTGTTCCCTCACTCGTCTTCAACATGCACACAGACACAAGCATTTCTTTTTCCCACAAACCCTCCAGCTGTGTGGATTCATTTACCCTGCCCACTGATCCCACCATGATTTCCACTCACTGGTACACTGTTGCTGTTAATGCGACCCGACACACATGTATCCATCAGCACAATGTTCAGTCGGTGCGTGGTGGAGGTTAAAGAGAAGAAGAAGAGACAGAAATGGTGGAGGTGAGAGGGAGAAACTCGCTAAATGCTGCAGAGTTACAGACGTGTTCATCGATGATTTGATTCAGGGTTTTAAAGACTCTTTTCCGTCAGGAGGAAGTAGCTTCAGTTACTCAGAGCCACCAGAGCGTAATGACGAGTCCAGAGCTCTGAAGAAATACTGACTGCAAAACAAAAGCTGTCCTAGCGTCGGTACCTTTCTGAATCCCCTCCTCTCCGCTGCATGTTGGGTGTAGCTGCAGGTGTCAGCAGGGTCGTGGCTGTACCCTCCATCACCGCTGCTGGATCCAGAGTTTTTATCAGGATCCACATCAAATTGTGACGGAGGCCCCGAGGGGCAAGTGAGAAATAGTTTTTTTTCTGGAGCTCCATTTTCTGAGTTCTAAAATGTTTTTTTTTTCACGTGTCGAGACGAGTAAAAATAGCATTTCTGTACTTATAACATTTTTTTTTTCTCTGTGTGAAACTAAGTGAAAAAATATTTTTCAAGAGGAAACTAAAGTGTTTCTTTCCGTAATACTCATTTTGACCACTCATTCCCAGGACGTCAAACAGCCACATGTTGGGTTGGTAAAGCGTCCCGAGCAGCAACAAAGAGAGAAAATAAGAAACTCTCTGCAGATACGAGACACTAACACGCCTTTTCTCCCCATTCAGCCTCCCTCTCTGTCTGTTCACGTCTTTTACGTCTTTGTTTTTACGTCTTTGTCTTTTACGTCTGCCGTGCGTGATGTGCTCTGATAGGTCGACATCAGTCTGGTGATGTTGGGAAGGCGGCGTGCGATGACGCCAAATAACAATAATCCATAATTCACCTCAGATGCATCAAACTAAAGTAACGAGGCTGTTTGAAGCTGTGAGGAGGAGAAAGTTCAGATGTTTGCGTTCAGAGTTGTAACTTCAGTATTTGTACCTGTTGTTGTACTGTATTGGACCAGTTATCTTGATTGTTACTGGGCCTGTTGGATATCTATATATGAAATGTTCCTTCCATCAGGGGGAAGCTGAGGAGCTCTTCGTGGAAACACTTCTTGTCTGATGAAAGGAGCCACTTGAGATGATCCGGATGTCTCTCTGTAAACGAGACCCAGCTCCCATCGGCTCGACCTCAGCATCCTCCAGGAGGAGCTGGAGGACCTGACTGAGATGAAAAACATCTTGACTAACTAAACTGGATGAAAATGGATCGATGTGACGGACTGAGCTGAAAACATTTGAAACTAATAGTAGCAGACACATTTATGAAGGAACGGTTAAAACTGAAGCAGCGTGCTCGGCCTTTACGACGGTGGCCGGTCTTCTGGTGAATGATGCAGTTTGTCACATGCGCTGTAACTTATCTGACCTTTTATTTAACGAGCCAAACTCTCCTTTACAACGACGGCGGCAAAGCCGGTCGAGGTGAAGGGGAGCGTCGGCGCTCCAAGAAAACATCAGAGTGTAACGAGCAGCTTCTCCTGTAGGAGTCACCGTCAGGTCGCCGTGTTCACAGATAAGGACAGAGATGAGTCACGCTGCTCCGATGGCTCGAGGGCCCTCGAGCCATCGGAGCAGGCGGCCACTCATCCACCTCCACACACATCCGTCTCGTCTGATGACTTTACCCACCGGGACTTGTTTCCAGCAGGCGAGCTGCTCGGCACAAAGAAGGAAAGGCGGCAGCGACCGATGAGAGTGAGGGATGAAGGATAAAAAGATGGAAAGATGAAGTCAGAAGAAACAGAAAAATGAAGGGAGGGTGAGGACGAGTCCAACAGAAACGAGAACAGAAAGAGGAGAAGTGACGTGTATGAAGAAAAGGAGGAGGAGGAGGAGGAGGAGAAGCAGGTGTAGGAAAACTAAAAGCTAGGAAATCTGATCCAAAGAGTCGGATCAGTGGAAGAAGAACCAGGAGAAGAAAACAGGTGGATCAAGAAAAGTAGAGAGCAGACGAGACAGTAAAGAGATGAGAGGAAGAGGAAGAGGAAGAAGAAGAAGAAGATGGAGCGCTGTCAGATCTGTGCTCAGTGGCGAACGAGTCACTGTTTTCACAGATTTGTCTTGAGTTTTCTCTCAGACCTTCACCAAACTGCCTCACTGCTCTTCCCTCGGACACAAATACTGAACTCTGCAGTTCAGCAGCTTTTCTATGTTTGCATCAAACTAATGTTGCGCCGGCTCATTTTAAACGTGCACACTGGATGAAGTAGTAGTTGAACAGTGTAACTGCTCAAACACGTCTGTTATTTCATGTTTTAATGTTTATATTCTATATTTTATCGTCCTCGTGTGGTTTGACTCTTTTTTCCATCATTCTGTTATTATCCTTGTTAAAAGTGTTTTTTATTGATCTATTTGCTCTTATTGGGCTTGATAATGTCTCTATTGTTGTTACCATGGTTACTACCACCGGCCTGTATGTATGTGAAGTCAGGGCGTTGCTGTAAAAGAGTTAAACGCTCCTCGAATGGAAAAAAGAAAGTTAAATCTCTGATGATGATTAACGATTGATGTGATCCTAAAACCTGGTCCCCTCATCTCGAGGATGATACGGATTTTATGGGTCGTTGGCCCAAAGAGAGGAAACCATGTGAATGAAACAAAGAAAATATGATAAGACATAAAAGAGGAAGAGGAGATAAAGGACAGAAGTGACAGAAAAGGACGAGAGCAACAGAGGACGAAATATGGAGAAAGAAAGGAGTCTGAGGGAAAAGAACGAGAAGGAAGCAGCAAACGGTGACAAAGGCAGGAAATGAGAAAACACTGGGGGAGGTACAAAAAGAAGTGAGGAGAGAAGAAGAGATGAGAGGTGGAAGAAGAGGAGGGGAGGAACGAGGGCGATAGAGAGAGGAGAAAACGAGACGAGGGAAGTGAAGAGGAAGAGAAAATAAAAACAGGAAGAAGTCTTTCATCTCTGAGTGAAGAAGAAAAGACGAGTGGAGAAAACGAGGAGGAGGAGAGGAAGAGGCTTTTGTTCCAGATTGATTTATGGTTTTCCTCGCTCGGCTGCTGAGAGTGAAGCTGATGCAGCTCATTTCACCTCCCAACAGCCAATTATCTGGTTTCTATCAGGAAAAACAAGCGCATGTGAAATCTGTTTCCATTTGATAAACTACGCTTTGATAAAACTGGTCCTCAGGTGATTTACAGCTCGTTCAGGTTCCTGATTAATTACACCTTCAGACAGTAACTGAAGCCGTCAGTCGTCCTTGGTTAACACCTTGAGGGAGCAGGAAGTCGTCAGCGGGGTCGTGATGTGTTCTTGGGAAAAGGTGTTGCAGCAATTCATCACAGCCTGCACCGAGGGGGCTGCAGCTCGTTACAGGTGGACTGTGGCTCCAACAGGTGGACGCTCCCTCCCAGCAGGAAGCAGCGACTGTAGTCATGAAGCTGGAGGACCAGCCTGTCCACCCGGCCACCTTTCTGTCCTCAAACAGTTCAAACAGTCCTCTGAGAACAGCCTGTTTATTCACTTATGGAAAAAAACTTTGTGTTATTGTCTCATTAATATCATAAATATTAAAAGCCTGAGTTTGAATCTCTTCTACAAAGCCACATCGTGCTCCTTTAAATCCATCTCTGACTAATGTGCCGCCTTATGAAAGTGTAATCCTGAAGTGACGGAGTAACCGCCAGCCGTCCGATCAAATTCACATTCGTGCAGTGCAGCTTTTTGCACACCTGAAGGCCGACAGGTGCGCAGGAGAAGACTGAAGCCGACTACATCAGGAAACACTGTCCACTTCACTTACTTAGACCTTCATCAGGTTAGCTTACAAGACAACAGGGAGGCTGTCTGAACACACCACCGACAGATGTCCCTCAAAATCGCATCGAACACACCTGTACCAACATCTACACCACTGAATGAAGACCGTCATAACAGGAAACGTTAACACATCAATCAGTTGTTTCAGTTGCTGATCAATCAGGAAGTGGAGCTTCATGTGTCTTCCATAGATCACTGATGGGGAGAAAGGTATCAAAGAAAATCTGATCAAAGTTTACAGAACAGGCCGCGTCATCACGTCACGTCACGTCACGTTAGTGAAACATGACGACAATAAACGAACCAATCACACGTCCTCCTTTTGTTTATTATCATTTTGAAGCTTCGGACGAGCTGTGTGGAATAAAAACAGTCTCGCTCTTGGCGATGATTTTCTCCGACGTACACGGAGGAGATTTTGGGGCAGAATTCAAACTGAGGCTGAATCCAAATGTCCACCCTCTGGATCTGTGGTGGAGTCTTTGTGGACGGTCTTTGTGGACGGCCTTCGTGACTTCGTGATTTACAACGACTTTTGAGTATTTAAATCAGTGACGTCTGCACGCTGAGCGAACGTTTGCTGGACGTGAGTCTGGACGGGATGAGCTGTGGTTTGGACAGCGCTCAGACGAGCCCAGTCTCCAGGACATAATGTTAATGTTCCTGTAAACCACAGATACGGCCGAGGTTGACAGTTGTGCCAAACGTGAGGATTTTTACTGACACATCGGACATCAGGGTTCTCATTAAACCTATGAAATATCATCTGACTACGTGACTTATCATTTCGGTAGGTTTAGACTTAAAGGGCCAGAATACAGACGTCGTTCTGAGGTCTCTGCTAGAAGCTCTAAGAACAAATATCACAAAACACATTTCCACTCTGAGATTTGTCTCCAGTGTTGTCGTCTCTCACATCAACTCTCAGTTTCATCTTCTGGCGCAACATTAACTCACAAACACGCAGAATCACAGCTGTGTTTTCAGCCTGAGAAGACGCCGGAGCGCTGAAACGCCCACGAGTGAAAGAAGATCCTCTTTTCAGCAGCAGCAGCACGCGGGAGTCAACATATAGACAGATGGCCTCTTGTGGATGTTTACGATTCAGGTCTGTTGTCATCCATATTTCACATACGATCGTTTAATCAGAACATGTGCGTTCGGCCAGCGTGTAGGTGTCTGAGTGTGTTTAATCAAAGCAGACAGATGGTTCAGAGTGTACGAGAGCTCGAGTGTGTTGAGTGTGTCGCAGCAGACAGCGTGCAGATTATTCAGTGAAGAAGCAGCAGAAAAGTTGATCCTCTTATAATTTAAAACTTTTAAGTGCAGCCGTAAAGATTCACACCTCCGTGATAATCGTCTCTACATGATACAAGTATCACGTGTTCTGGCCACAGCGGGAAAATGTCTTCAGTATTTGTGACTTGTCAGACGCGTTCGTCCACAACATTTCTTCTTCATGTGAACAAAGCAGTTTGGTTTCTATGACATTTCCCTGAAAACTTGCTTGCTGTTGCAGCTGCATATTAATGTGATTTCTCTGAGACAGAGCAGCTGGATTGACGTCCTCGTGTGTCGGCGATGAAGAAGACACTTTACAGTCCTGTATTTCTTAAAACAAAGCTTTTCTACGGGTTTGGGCCTCCATACACTTTTGTGAGGTCATTTGTAAATCACATGGTAATATATTCCCATGCAGATAAGGATGTAGACACACTCAGATGTGAGAGACAGACACAGAGGTGAGGTGAGTTATGAAGATTAATTGCCAGGGAGTGGAGGTGAAGTGGAGAGGAGGAGATGATGGCTGGCGGAGGCCAAGGACTGATGGGAGAAGACGGAGCGTGGCTGGATGGAGAGGTGCAGGGAGGCAGGAGGGAACGGAGAGGAAAAAATAAAACACACGAGCACAAGAAAAAAACAGGAACTCAAAAAATGGGCTGTGAGCGCGAACTGAGACAATGATCCGAGAGCTGGAGAGGGTGATGAGCTGGCTGATGGCAGCTGATGGCAGGTGTGCAGGTTGAGTGCACACAAACACCACGGCACGGCACAGCACGGCACGGCACGGCACGGCACGGCCAGCCAGCCAGCCAGCCAGACAGACAGACAGACAGACAGACAGAGGAAGATACTGGAGCATGGTCATGGCTGTACATGAGAACAAATGTCAAATTGTCCACTTTGACCTTGTTCCTGCTCCTCTTTCAGGACAAACAAACACTTCTGGCGGATGAGATAAAAACAGGAATATCTGGGACCATTTACTCAGAAAAGTAGATTAAGAAATATAAATTGTCTCTTATTGAATAAATCTGAAGCTTCTTTCGAGTTGTATCACAGCAGTGACGTAAAGGAGATGTTCACAGTTGATTCAGCTTTTAAAAGCCAGCGCAGCAAACTTGAGACGTTTGTTTCCCCACATTGACTTGACATCATGAACTCTATCGTTCGTCTTTGTCAGTTTTTAATGTACAGTGATGTGATGATACTTGAGGTTCTTTCACTGTCAGTTAAGCTAATTTAGCCTGTTGGGATGAGGAAAACACACAACGCACATCAGGATGTCAACAGAAATCATCCGGTCCGACATCACATGAAGTTAAAACGCAGACCGTAGGTTTTTTTCTGTAAGAGCACGTTGAAACTTTACATTTATTTATGTTGCAAATTCTGATTCTTTGGCTTCAGTTTCCAACTTTATGTTGTGAAAACAGCGAGCTCATCGTCTGGTTTTTGGTTACTGTTGGTCAAATATCTTGTTCTGACCTAAAATCCACAGTTTTTGCTGCCACGAACAGTAAAAATCGTCCCGACGTCTCCTTTTAAACGGTGATGTTGAAACGCAGTCTTAGCTGCGCTCGCCGGCTCGGCAGCCTTCTTGTAGATGTTGAGGAGAGTTTCTACTCCAAGTTTCAACGGGGATCGTTCCAGGGTTGAAACTGTCCTCTGAACAGAGAGTACGCTACAGAGAGGACTGCTCCAGAACCGGTCCAGATTATATCATAATGTCCAATTAATCCTCATTTCTGGGCTTATTTAAGCCTTGAATGGTTCTAATATGTTTCAGTATCAAGGGTCAGAACTAAAAAGGGATGCGGCCGCGATGACAGATGTGTGACCACGTAACCTGGAGATTGTATTGAGAGGTAATCACACTGTGTTTATATTGAATAAACTGATTTTTCAGCCCTTTTTATGGAGCAATCGGAGCCACGCAGCTGCTCCCGGCCTCACAGACGTGTTCGTGTGCACCTGAACTCATATCGCTTTGACCGTCAGGGCTTCAATTCTGTCATGTCAATAAAACAGAGTGAGAGGACGAGAGTGTGGAGGAGACAGCTCGATGAGTGTGTGAGGTACTTACAGATGTCAAAATATGAGGATATAGATGAATTACACACACACACACACACACACACACACACACACACACACACTCTCAGCTGATTGATTGGGCTCAGGTGAGACTGATGATGTCTCGTCCCTGCTGACAGTCCATTTCTTTCCATCAGTTTTGTCCAATATTTCAGGCTGTCTCTTCTGGATCAAGTCGTCTCTCTTCAGACTCTCACACCACAGAAACTTCCAGTAAAAACTGTATTTCAACCACAATCAGCAGGTTGTAAATCAGTACATGCCACCAAGCTAACGGGCCCTCTAACTAACCGGGAGAGGCTTCATTTATTGAATAAAGACGACCAAACTTCAGCTTTGTGACCGACAAACAGCAGCATGCGTCCCGGCTGGTTAGCCTGTGAGCTACAGTTGTTCCCCCAGTAGCCCTGCGAGTGCTCGCTGTACATGCATCAGCCTGCAGAGCCGCGTGTCTGGTGAAGAAGTAGGCATCATTCACTGTTACGATTTTAGAGTTGAATCCATATTTGTACAGCGCTGCTGTTTCCTGGGGACCTCCAGTGATTTGTAATAATTACACATGTTACGTCCCTTTTGTGAAAAATAGCAGAGACAAAAACACGACGGTCATTAACGGATGAAGCGGCAATAAAAGTGATTTATTATCAGCTCAACGTAATGATCCAAAACAGGCTGTCAACATGTGACAGCTCGGTTTGAGATTTTAATCCCGAGAGAATCTGACATGTAATCTGCAAATATCCCACTGAAAACTGCTTTAACTTATTTATGTCGTTTATATTATTTATCATCTTTTATCTCTGTCTTTGTTTTATACTCTGTTTCCGTTTGCACGTCTTTTATTCAATCAACAGACAGAAGCCAAACACAGTTTCATTGTACCTGAATATAATATAATGATGAAGACATTTCTGTGTTGTGACACCACAAAGCATTTTTATCTTAATCTACAGCAGCTGCAAATGTTTTGGTTTTTTGCTGGTAACTGTTGAAGATCAGGACGCTTTCTGCTGTGCCTCTGAAACAAAGAGAGCAAAGCGTTGACGTCGTAATAATGTCAGTACATGTGAGTAACATGCAGACTATCTATGAAAACCTGATGAATCTCTATGGGAATAAGGGGAATTTCTGAAGGACGAGGTTGCCTGATAATACCAGTCCTGTGTAAATAGGACATTTTAGACAAAACAGGTCTTAAAAAGCTGGCCTCATGAATCACTTCACACTGTGCGGTAGTACAGCGAGGATAATAGCTGGTGAGACACAGTGCCGGCCGGAGTTTCATGGAGGCTGTAATCAAGCCGCAGACAATAACAGGTGGCTGCACTGATGAGCACTCAGAGGGACGAGGACGGAGAGGAACTAATAAGTGAAATCACCTGTGGTCTTTGGCCGGCAGGACGATTTGCCCACACTCTCCTCTCCTCTCAGTGTGAACGCTTTCCCTCAATTTCTGCTTTAAAAGGAATACGGATGAATGAAAGTGACTGAATAGCATCACTTTTCTTCTCTCTCTGCAGTCTTCATCATTACACCCTCTGAAGTGTAGTCTGTGTCTGTTGGGCTGAAAGCTGTTGCTGTCCTTTCACAGGTTGATCTGTCTCCACTTGCTCTTCAGTCCAGAGCGAGGCTCGCCTGTCAGGGAAAAGCGAGGACGGAGGTCACCGAAGAAACAGACGTCACAGCCTGTTCTGCTTCTACCAAACATCGAAAGATTACTTTGCTTTTGCATATCGCAACCAAGTCCGTCTTAAACAAAGCTCAGGTGTCAGTATGTCCGTTGAAACATGTTTTGCTCGTACAGTTAGTTGTAATGAAGAGCTCCCTCTGCTTCAGTGTCAGTGATGGTGGACGAAATCTGTTCTGGTAAAACTTACATTTCTGTGCTCTGCCTCATGGTTCCTCCTGTCTCACAGGATCAAAACATCATTCCTCTTTCACTTCCCCGTGTTTACAGTTGAAGAAACACTCTGTGGTCTCATTGGTCCGCGTCACAAACTCCTTCTGGAATTTGTCAAACTTGGAAAGATAAAGCGAAGAACATCCAACATGTTCGTCTTTCAGCTGTGAGGCGTCCCAGACGCAGCGCTGGCTGCGCTCCACCCTGAGATAACCATCAGTACTCGTGCGACGGGACATTACATCCGACACATCCGACACATCCGACAAACGACTGAGGAGGTCGACTGCCAGCAACTCCCGGATAGGACATATATCACCGATCCCAAAACATGACTGTAGAGACGTACCAGCGACAGGCGCACTGGACCTTCATCTCAGGTTGGTTAGATCGAGACAATACATCTGTTTGGTTTGGGTTTGGAAAACATTGTAGTTTGGGTTGAAATAAGTGACTTCAGTTACAAATGTACCTACGTTAAGTTACATTTTGTTCGTGATGTTACTTATGTGAACATTTTGTGCTGGTTTATCCCAACTGTCCACCCCGATGTGGGTTAGAGCTAGTCCGTCTTTACAGGTGTTTATTGCAACTTGTAGATTAACAGGTTTATAGTAAAGTTTGTATAGTAAAGTGTAGTAAGAAGCTTAGTGGTGGTGATTTCATTTATGCTCCAAAGATCATAAAAGTCGTGTTCGTCCGTGAAGAGTAACGAAACGTTAAAGTGTCATAAACCTGTGAGGTTTTTTTTTTCAATAAACCAAAATCCAGCTGAAACATCTCACAGACCATCGACCACGCAGATCCTTTGCTTTCAGTTTCCATGAACAGAGCAAAACCATCTGCGGTATGAACCCGACGTTGCTCAGTCAGGGTTCATTTACGCTTCAAGATGAAAAACTTTCCGTCCTCAGGTTGAGTCTCACTGTCAGAGTTTAAAGTCTTTTACGAATCAGCGCCACAATAGAGGCCACCAGAGGGCGCTCCATGAACACAAAACAAAAGACGTTTGCAGAGTTGTGTGTGTGTTTGGGGGGCGTGGCCACTTCTCAGAGCCTCCAGTCTGGTGCAGATCCAGAACATCTGGAGTCTCATCAGGTTCTGCTCTGATCCGACGGGAGGAGAGCTCAGAGATTAGTTTTTAACTTGTGGGTTTAAAAAGTGGATAAACACAAATGATCCAGCAGTCAGACTTGGAAGAACAGTGGGAGAAAATCCACGTCTCTGGACGGTACTCATCCTCTCTGTAATGTTTTTAAAGCATTCTGTCAAACGATGGAAACTGTCGGGGTCATGTGTTGTTGTCCGCTGGCTGTTTCAAGTCATCTCTCAACATTTATCCTCTTATTAACATTATTATTATTAACGATAGTGAAGGTGAGTCTTCAGAAAGATGGTCGATTGCTGAGTCTCATTACCAGATTGTCAATAAAACCAACGTTATATTTTCGGGCTGTATATCGACCCAAAACATCAGTATTTGACAACCTGGGAATAAAACTCAACAGTCAAATATCTTGCTCCGGAGTTGCCTCCCTCCCTTTTAGTTCAGTGCCTTCTGAATGTTATGAATCAAACAATGCTCTCATTTTTCTCACCGGCTCTGTAAAAGCGTCGCGGTCTGCAGCTCCCGTTAATCACCTCATACTTTACTGAATTAAATGTGAACAGGGCGGCGCTGCGTATTGTTCGGAGCGTATGTTCGCTCTCAGCTGTGCTGCCGGGACTTTCAGGGGCAGCGTTGTGGTCGTTAGTTCCTGACCGGCTGTGTCGTCGCTGGATGTGTGAAACACCAACATGTGGACGGCCGGCGGACTGAAGGATGGATCGTTTCGACTGAGTCACATTGTGCTCGACCATCAAACAAATGAGCCTTTTCATTAATTCACACCTCCATCAGCAGTAGCACATTATTTCAACAGTGAATCATTACATCTCATTTTCTTCCTTCACTCAATGATCCGCCTCCTCGTTACAGTCTCCAATCTTTTCCTCCCCTCAATCAATCAATTGAACGCACCATTCACCGTCGTGTTATTCATAAACACGAGCTGCTTCGTCGTCTAATACATTTTCACACCAACACATTCAGCTCTAGAGGTGAGATTTCCAATTAGAGCTCAGCGTTGCACCAGAAATGTAATTAATTATTTAAGTATGAAGATGCAGATTAATTAATTCTGGACTGTTTACACCAAATATCACTTTCAATGTAAATCATCTGCTCTGCGCCAGTTTTTAATGCTTTTGTAATATTTGTCATTTAGCCAATGAACAAAACAGGAATGAGTTTCAAACAGCAGCTTCTTAATATCTCATAAAGAAGGTGATGAGGGACGGCTGTACGCACCGGTTTAGCTTGTTTGTGGAGTTTTCTTGATCTGAATAGCGTTTAAAGACACTGACAGAGCAGACATTAGATAAAAAACCATGTAGGTTGGCAGCATCATAAATGATTGTGTTAAGAAATGCTCCTGCGTGAGAATCAGGTCACATCGTGCACTGAATGAGAAACACAGTCTGTGTAACTTGCAGTCTGGAAATCCTTCGGTTTAATAAAATGGTGTGTTTTCTTTGTTTGGTTTATTTGTTTTTTCTTCCCAAATGTTATTAAAGCCACAGTCACAGAAGCTCCAGTCACACCACTCGATACATCTGGAGACATTTTCCTCAGGAGCTCGAACCATCTCCATCTGTGATCGTGGCGCCCAAAACAGGTATTTTATCCAAAACGGGATGTTTTTCTGACACTGAGTTGTTTTTGTGGCCAAACTTAACCAGAGCATGAACACGATAAAAGCTGTGATGAGAGAGAAATAGAAAATTCAACCGAAACAAGCGTTCAGTTTTTAACTTATCTGTGGTTTCACAGAGACGTGCTAACAGTCGTGTTGCTCTCCTGCCAAAGTGAATTAAAAATAATTCTGTAAAGTTGATTTATTCCATCTGTGTGTTTGAGTTTGACTCAGTTTGGGTTTGAATAATAGAAACATCTAAAACAGTAAGAAGATGTGTGTTACCCAAAAACATTTATGCAATAACACACTGTAAACACTGTAAACTGTAAAATACAAGGTGTTCTGGTGAAGTTAAACTGAGCCTAGAGGGTCCAAAGAACAAACTGTCTCTGTGATAATTACATGGTGTTAATTGGATCAGCTCAGTGCAGGAACATGATCCAGCCTCATCCCGGCTCAGCAGCCGCTCTTCTTCTCTCGTAAAATCTCGTGATCGGGATGTTTCCTGGATTTCAAGCCTTTACACCCTCGTTAGATTTTGTTTAGTTGAGTCAAAAGTCTTTGGATTCATGACTGGTGAAGTCATGAATCCATGAATCTCAGCTTTAAACCATCTCATCTGGCCTCCAACATGGCCGCTGGAGGGAACCTGAACAATCCAGGCGTTACAGCTCGTTCAGCTGCTGCACTCAGCAGCTGAGTGTCAAAGTCTTAAAATAGACGTGTGATGCAAACATACATTCATTATAAACATCATTACGGGGAGAAAATAAACGGCACACATGATGGGATGAGGGATTTGTAAGAACAAAGCTATTAGCTGCCAGTTTTTCTATCGGCGCCTCTGACTGGCCCACAACAGAGAGCTCGTTAGCTGCAGTAGATGAGGCAACATCTGTCCTCTCTGCTCATCTCCCCATTGTCAGCTTTCATCCTGTGTGTTAGGTGTTTAACAGATGCTGCCATCCACAGTAAAGCTGAAAGAGCAGCTTCGATCTCCTGAGTATCGCGTCCATTAACACAGGGGTAATAAAGTAAAAATCATGTGTCGTGAAGTTTGAATCTCTATGTTTCATTTTTGTTCACTTGCTGCACAAACCTACGGTGGCCGACGGGTGCTAATCACAACGGCAAGTCAGAAAACACAACAGGAAGTCAGAAAACACAACAGGAAGTCAGAAATCACAACAGGAAGTCAGAAATCACAACAGGAAGTCGGATGGAAAAAAAGACAGCAAGGGCCGACTTCCGTGATTCAGCGCTCCACGTCAGAAATCAAATAGCTGTTAGAAAACGCCTTCTCTCTAAAGTCCAAGTGAGAAGCTTGTCGTCAGAGAGAGACGCAGCCCCACATTTCCACCCAATCACAAGATAAATGTTTGATGTTGTTACTTTGTTTGTTTAGGTTGAATTTTCTATTTCTCTCTCGTCACAGCGCTGTGATTATACTCTGGTTAGGGTTAGAAAACATCATGGTTTGGATTAAAGTACGTCTTTTGGTCGTCACAAAAACGTCTGGAAAGTCCTGAGGTCTCCTGAAAGAAGCCCGGTTTTGTCTCCAGCGCTCCTGAGAAAGACTCGAACAGCGGTCGCCTGTTCGGTTCACACTGGTGAGTCTGTAGCCATGCTCGTGTACAGACTGTCCTCTGGAAAAATTGTTGTCTTCTGTTCTCTGCAGCTTGTTTCTGTGTTTGGTTGTGTTTTCTAATGTGTCGTCAAATTGATGTAATTTCTCTACACGCTTGTGTTTTGTGCTTTCCTTAAGTTGCAGTGTGTTGAGCTCTCAGGGCCGACGGACGATCAGGAATCAGCTCAGATACGATACTGATTTCTTAACAAACGTAGAAAAATCAATGTTAAGGAAGCATTCAAGCTCGTTTCACATCACATTTTGTTTCCTTTGTTAAAGTGAGACTGAAAAGCAGCTCTCTCCATTTTCTGTTCTGAAGTCTCAGAGGAGCAAACTGCAGTCGAGCTCAACCTGAGCTCCTCCAAACACAAGCGATGTACCGTGAAATGTCTTCATCACTTTGGTGTCGGCACCAAACGGAGATGAGTCCGTGGCTCGCAGAGATCTGTAGACCCTTTCAGCACCAGGCAGAGCAGCAGACAGAAATAAAAGCTCCCGAGTACAAACTGTACGTCTCTATATCATCTTTTATACTCGTAACACAACGTATTCAGATATAAGATCATGTGCTCATTTTTAAACGACTGTAAAGAAGTAAACACACGACAGTCTTCAGGATGTTGGTTTCATGGGATGTGATTTGATTTTATCTGCAGCTCGAAGGAGTCGTTAGCAGCTCGATTGTTATTTTATTCCCGGTGTGGAAATTGTTCCAGTGAGATTATTTTCGTCTTTTTTCACCCTGAAGCTCTTTGATGGATCAGAATAATAAAACTGCGCGACGGACGTTCTGTCATTCAGGTCGTGGTGGTTTGACTTTTGGTGCAGTTTGTTTATTTCTTGTTGCTCAGAATAAAGAACCTGCTGCTTCAGTGTGTCCTG
Source organism: Pagrus pagrus (assembly GCF_965226575.1). Lineage (NCBI taxonomy): Eukaryota > Metazoa > Chordata > Actinopteri > Spariformes > Sparidae > Pagrus > Pagrus pagrus. Next base: position 1,452,739 of record NC_140200.1, on the reverse strand, counting down.
CTGTCTGCTGGTCAGCCTTGAAAGAGCTGAAAAGAAGCAAGTCTTTACTTTTCATGCCACCTGGGCCGTGACACGATAATAACGAGGCCCGCTTTAAACCAGCACAACCTCTGTGTGTGTGTGTGTGTGTGTGTGTGTGTGTGTGTGTGTGTGTGTGTGTGTGTGTGTGTGTGAGCGACAGACCTGGATCTTTTAACTTTGAACAGGAAAATGAAAGGAAGGTCTGAGCTTCCAGTTTTCAGAGTTTTGGGCCGTAGATGTTTTTTTTTGCATATGAAAGTATGAACTAAAAGTTAACATTTTAAATCCCAGCAGATTTAGGTCGTACCTTCACTTTGGATAATTCAAACTGTCCCCTGAATTGGATTTCAATTCAGGGGATTTTCCTTCGCCTGCCGTTTCACTGTTCGCACTTTTGGATTCTGGACTTTTGATTGTGCCTCTGTGTGTGTGTGTGTGTGTGTGTGTGTGTGTGTTATAATCTGGTTGTGAAGGTTTCATCGGCTGTCCTGAAGTTCATCTTTCTGTCCACACCTTCCCATCTGATTGCTGAATAGTGCTGATGTATCTCCTCCATCGGCTCCCTCTTGTTGTAGCGGTGTTGTTTTGCTCCATGTAGACTTGTTGCGCTGATACAACCTCTCTGTGCGCCTGCTGCTCACGTCTCACAGTATAATCGTCAAATGCAGACTCTTCTTCTGCAAACCTCTCTTTCTGTCAGGTCTTCTGTCGTGTCAGCCTCAGTTTTTCTACACAGCTGAAATCACCTGGCTGAAAAGAGGCGACAATAAAGGGAAGGAAGAGATGACAGAGACAGAAGGGAAAGTTGAGGAGAGACCTAATGAGATAGAATAAATGCAGAGGAGAAGGAATAAAGATGTCCGTGACAGTCGACGAAGACGAAGGAGCTCATTACTGACTGAAAAAGATGACCTACGTGACTCCCTGCACAGCGAGGACGATTGATCCTCCCTGATATGTTCACTTAAACTGGAGGAAATACCATCTACACTCCAAGCTGCAGTCTGGAGTTTTGAGAAAAGAGTGGACTTATTGAATGACACAGCTCCCGGCTCCCTCCTTCCTCCTCCCTGCTGCGCTGCCTTCAAGGCCCCTCCACAGAGGAGCTGCTGAGCACGAGCACGCTTTAACGACGGTAACGGACGACGCAGGATAACCAAGACAAACACTCGTAAATAAGTACAACAGTGATTATGAGTTCATTTAGCGGAGTGAGCAAAACATACATCGGGGAGAAAACCTGCTAACCAAAACTAATGTTCAGGTTAAAATAGCCGGCACATCGGGCTGAATGCTCAGTGCTTTGTTAGGGCATTGGCAACAAAATACGCCCTGATTGTTCCATTTCTGATCAATACAGCTACATTACAATGATGTGTGTGTGTGTGTGTGCGTGTGTGTGTGTGTGTGTGTGTGTGTGTGTGTGTGTGTGTGTGGTACAGGTACTGCTTTCTAACCATCAACGTGAGGACATTTTATTATTTGTCATAATTGGCTGTTTAAGAGAATAAAGCATTTGAGGAGCTGCTGTCGCTCGTCTGAGATGCCTGTGAATATTGTTTGTGTCAGAATCATTTCAGTTGAGATGAAACTCTCCTGACTGAGGAGGAAAAACAACATGCAGCTTTTTAAAGATATTTTCTGTCCCTTTTTTTACCTTTTGTTGTTTTACCTGTGAAATTGTATTATCTGGTCCTGTTTACTTCTTAAAGTGAACGACTGACAATCCACAGCAGCAGTGTTGTTAGTGTGTCAGGAGCAGTTCTGCACGTATATATCACTTTTACACCAAAATTAGTTTGTATATGCAGATTTTTTTAAACGGGGGTGAACCACCAATAATTAATCTTTGTTTTTCACATTGCAAGAAGGCGAGTTTGTCTGTTTTATTCCAGGATCAAATGTTGGCAGGTAACATCATAACGTCATATCATGTTCACGTTATATGTTTGATAGCTGACGCTCACATCAGGAGCTGGAGGAAAGGTGCTGTTGTTACAGCCAACAAGACTGCAAAACGGCCGACAGCAGCAGGAGTCGCACCGTCAATATTCTCAAGGACACCTGGAGACATTTCCAGCCGTTTTTCACAGGAAGTCGGACCATCTCCATCCGTGTTCCCGCCGACCTAAACAGGTATTTTAATCCAAACCACGATGTTTTTCTAACCCTAACCAGGTGGTTTTTGTGCCTAAACCTAACCAGAGCATAATCACAGCGTTGTGACGAGAGAAAAATAAAAAATAAAACCTAAACAAACGTAAAGTTGCGACATAAAGAAACGTTCAGTCTTTGTGGTTCTGCAGAAATGTACGTTTTGGAGTCAGTTTGTCATCACGAACACGCTGGAGAGACGAGACCAGAGACCAGAAGTATTATATAATATTATTCTGAATCAGACACGTCAGTTCTCCAGCACTGATAACAGAAGTTGCTAAGGAGTGAGACATCTCGCTCCTCTCTGATCTCTGTTCAGAGTTGCACATGCTCAGATCCGACTAGAGGCTGACGAGCAGCGAAACCACAGACAACAGTCATCGTCTGATATCTTCAACTTCAGTCTGTTCTTTCAAACTGAGCTCAGACTACACAGTGGGTTTAAAAGCCAGGCATGAAATAACGTGCTGATCTGAGTGTTGTGTTTTCGTCTGCCCTGTTAAAACCTGCCTGTTCAGATTCAGTTGATTGACTGTACTCAGTGAAGACAGAAGGCAGCTGTGAGCAGGTGTTGGAGGGTGTTTTGTCCGGTGTGAGGGGTCATACTGTCACCACCGCCTCTCTCTTCTCAGGAGGTGAAATAACATTTAATCTTCGTCTCCATGTTCCTGCACAGTGACTCACGTAACACCCCGTCTACCTGAGCACTGAATGATGTCATGGTCCTCTGAGTATTGGGTAACGGCTGTAATCCTCTGGGAAATTCATTTCTGTTTACACGGTCTGAATCCTTCCTGTCGCTGTAACAAAGTGCAGTTTTATCTACACGCTGCCTCTTTATCTGCCGTCTGTCACTACAGTGGGATTGGACCTGTTGGAGCCCGTATCTGTGATGTGACGGCGCGTCTATCAACAACATCTCGCCCCACAGATCCAAACAGTGTCGTCTACAGGTCCAGTGCTCTGTCGTGTGTTGTTCTGCTCTGCTGGCTGCAGTCGTCTCAGACACGATGGGTTTCATGTTGTCACATCTGTTTCTGTGACCTGAGTAAGATTAGACCCGGATTAGACTTCAAGTCAAAAACCTCTTTGTCCTGGTTTAGATTTGTAATCGTCATTAACATCTAGAGCCGAGTGTTTCAATACGAGGGGTTCTTAGTGAAATGTGTAGTATACAACATATAACAAGCGTGATGTTACGGCTCGTTTCGTCTCTGCGTCCGTGTTAACAGGTTCGACAGCTTCTCGCTTCTCTGTCGAGCGAGGCTGCTGTCACATCATCGAGAGATTTAGACACTTTTGTCCAAAGCGACTTACAGTCATTCATACACAGATGGTGGTGGCTGCCATGCACGGTGCTGACCAGCACAGGAACAATTTCAGTATCTTGCTCAGGGACACTTTGACATGCAGACCAGGGGAATCGAACCAGCGACCTTCCAATAACACGCTGGCTCTACCCCTGAGCCACAGCGACCCGCATGTAAGTGGACAGCAGAGTCCTGACCTGAGGAGTTGGTCCTGATCCACCTCTTTAAGTGTGGTGAAGTTTAGGCACCTAAACTCACGATGAGGATGAGCTCCTCTTCTTGTTGACTGGCTCGTGGACAGGGACCGCAGGAGGCGGCAGTCAGCAGAAAGACTCCTGATTGGTTCTGGTTTGATAACATGTTCTGTCTGCTCAATCAGAGGTTTTAGTTTTGGTAAGATTTATAGAAACAACGTGGTGACGAGAGGCTTGAAAAGTAAACTTTGTTCATGTGTCCTTCATGTGTGGTTTTAGCACCTTCCATCCAATTAACACCTGGCTGCCGTCCATTCACAGGTTCATCCAGCCTGTTTGCAGAGTGCTTTGCTCTGAGGTCTCACTGTCGGTCCACAGCTCTCGATCCGGCTCGGACAAATCACACATCTCTCCTGATGTTTTGCTGTCACTCCCTCGACACTGGCTCCTGATTCGTGGTCACACTTGGAACAAAATGCTGCAGCGATGATTGTCTGTGCAGCAGCTTGTTTCTGCTCCTTCATTCTCATGATTTCAGGGTGTATGTACGTGACTCTGTCAATGTGGCACTTCTGTCTTTTATTTCCTGCTTCTCGCCAGTCGTTCCTGATCAGCCGTCTTCAGAGAGCATCTGAATGAGCTGCTTAACCTCCTGAACTTTAGAAATCAGTTTTCAGAAGGTGCCACTTGACTTCCTGACCACAGGCTCTGCGTCTGTTCATTAGTTTTAAACCAGCTTTTCCATAACAAAATAATTTGTCTCCACTGCCCATAATCCTTCTCACACTTCTTCTACATGGTCAATTAAAATGTGTGGGTTACGCACAGAGCTGGAGTCAGGATGTGGTTAGCCTAGCTTAGCATGGTAGCAGAGGAAAGCAGTCAGCCTTTCAACCTGATCGCCAGAATAAATGTTGGCACTGTACGTTTCTGCAAGCCACGGATATGTTGAAACTTCTGTAGCCTGAATTTTCAACTTCTTTGTTGTGCCTGTGCTCTGGTGAGGCTGAAGCACGATAACTCATCATGTTTTGGCTTAAAAATCCTGTGTGTCAGTGTGACTTTTTCTTCCTCCAGTTAAAAGCTGAACTGGCCGATAAACTGCGACAGCCCCGGAGCACTCCTCTCCTCTGAGTGGATGTTAATGGTCTTTCTGCCTCGTTGCCTGATACAATAAACACCAACGAGACAGAGAGAGGAAGCAGGGAGGATCTCCCCCGACACTCCGATCACACTAAACCTACAGATGTCTGGTCATATTTACTGAAGCTGTTGATTCTGGAGTGCAGCGGTCAAGGTGGGTTTTAATAGACGCGATGTTGGTCAGGATGATCTCAAGGTCGACACTGAGGGTTTGCTGCTGATCCACATATGAGAGAGTATTAGAGGAGCGGCAGCCTGTGACAGATGGAGAGCGACACTGGACCGCAGTCATCTGAACAGAAAACACTTTTCATTTAGCTAAACGTGGAGCTGCAGGAAACTGAGTCTGCTCTCAGTTCAGCACAGATGTTCAGCTCAGCACGACGGGTCCACTGAGGAGGAAGTATCGTTCTTTGAGAATTGGCTGAGAATCTTCCAGGAGCTTGAAAAGTGTCACGCTCCAGGCAACGACTGCAAAGTACGATATAAAGTTCACAGGACAAACAGTAATTTACTTTGAATATTTCCAGGTTATTCTAGTTTACACACTCATCAACACCTTGTCGTCCGTGGTCAGGACAAAGATCACACGTAGTTAAGCTACAACAGCACTTTTGTTACGGTCTTTACGCTGCGAATGTCTTTTCAAAACGTTCCACACCGGCTCAAACAAGTTAAAAACAAGCGACCGAGGCAGCGACCGTCTGTTCTGCGCGGTGGATCTGAAGACGACTCAGTCGGATATTACAGCTCCAGATCACCGTCACCTCTTTCCAAGTCACCTGTGTCACACTGTCTTTATAAGTTAATGTCCTGAGTCTTATAATACAGAGTGATGACAAACAGTCAACACGTCCAGAAAAAATCAACCTTGTACCAAAAACAAAAGCAGTTTACTTGTCTTGTCACTTTCTGGTGACATAAACGTCAGATCGTAAAAAAACGTGAAAAAACCTGCTCTGATCATGTAATGAGACCCAACTCGAGATCGTTTAAACTTGTTATACATGAAAATAGTTTTAACTTCAGCTGCGGTGCATTTCTTCAGTTCAGTTGTTGTCCTCTTCTTGCATCAGGACGTCAGACGGCAACACATTCTCAGCAGGAAGACGACAACAACACAAACATACTCAATTAAATCCAGTCAAACAAGCTGCATCAGATTAACACGAGCTGTCACATATCTACAGTCACCCTCAGGTTCAGACCCACAGCTCAAAATAACCACTGCACACACACACACACACACACACACACACACACACACACACAGAGGATTGACCCGGAGGTGAGATTGGAGCTGTGAAGTGAAGAACTGGTGCTGGTGTTGCATTAACCTGCAACACCTTGTGAAAGAAGACCAACCAAACTGTCATTGACCCCAGATACACACACACACACAGACTCACACACACACACACACACACACACACACACACACACACACACACACACACACACACAGACTCACACACACACACTCACACACACACACACACGCACACACACACACACACTCCCCTGTCAGTGTGATTAAGACTCCTTGACTTTTAATCAGTTTAATTAGGCAGCTGAAAAGGCCAGTGTGTGGTTTACTGGTCAGATGAACGAGCCTTTGCTCGCTCATTAAACCAAACAACGACAGATTTAGTTTTTAAACCTGCAGGGAGAACGATCAGTGACTCTGATGTGACTGTTAAATCTCTACGGTCGGACTGAAGTCGCACATAATGAAGACAGAAGATGGAGAAACACTGCAGCCTCCTGTCCTGCTGAACACTGTTTATCCTCATTAAAGCACCATGTGGAGTTTTCCTCCACACAGTTCTGCTTCGTTCAGAGTTTCTCACCAACACTTCACGCAGACCGGATCACACAGTTACACTGTAATGTGACGGTGAAACACTGTTTTTCCTCGACAGTCTTTGCAGTTAAATAAATGATTCGTATCAGCCACAGTTAAGCTTTTATTTTTACACCAATCAAACCTTCAAAACAAAAGAAGTTCTCAGTAATGTTATTCCAGGAAACGTATGTTATCATGTTTAACAAAACGAAACAATCTCATTTTTTATTTCTGTCATTTGAGCCGATAAGTTCAATTTAATGCATCCAACAAGTGAAGCCCACCAGCAGCAGCAGAGGACGGTCCGGACGCTATCTGCCGGTCACAAATCTCTTCTCACAGCACGCGTTAGCTGCCGCTGTTAGCATGTCCGCTGTTAGCATGTCCACTGTTAGCATGTCCGCTGTTAGCATGTCTGCCATGTAATACAAGAACAAGACCGCTCTGTATCTCCACGTCTCGTCCGTGGATCATTAACGTTGTCGTTGGTCTTTTGTGTTTCTGCAAACCACACGTTCAGATTTGTACTTGTCTTACGAGGAACAATAAGTGTCATATCATGTGAACGTTACATGTATGTGAGCTGACTCTCATGAATCCACTGGATATTTTTGATGACATGATCCAGCCCAGTCAGTGCAGAACCTGTTCCTGTTCTGGTCTCTTCCTGCATCATCATCGTGGAGTCACACCCTCCTCTGATCATCTTCCTGTCTTCATGTGTCCAGCTCTTCCTCATCAGCCTGGCTTTCTGCCTCGTCCTCCTGCAGCAGAGCTGAACTGGACATGTTGAGGCTGGCAGGAGATCCAGAACGCCACCGTCATCATTTGGTCTTTTGCCCCCCACAGCTTGTTCCGACCCTCCTGCTGAACTACTTTCCCTTTTTACTCCCAGATTTCCCGTCTGACATTATAAACACCGCTCGAAATGTTTTTCTGACTTATCGAGCCAAAAAGCTTCTGAAAATACAAGTGCGGGTCGATTCGCTGTCACATTAGCTTGAATCAATAATGTCATCGCTAGTGAATTCATCAACACTTTGGGTGGCCATGTGGATGCACACACACACACGCGCACACACACACACACACACACACACACACACATAATTTCCCAAATCCCTGCCCAACAGAATCTGTGATTTCTCTCACCAATGACATGCAAATGTATTCATAACGGTCTCATTACTATTGGAGTCCTCTAATGGGAGTCCTGTGAAATGGATCGGACGATGGACTCTGTGTGTGTGTGTGTGTGTGTGTGTGTGTGTGTGTGTGTGTGTGTGTGTGTGTGTGTGTGTGAGGGGTCCAGTTCAGTAAAGATGATTGAATATAAGAAGGTTTATTTCCAGAAACTCAGCGGCAGTGAGAGAGAAACTCAAACACAGTCGGTGATGAGGAGGAACATGAAGCTGTGGGCGAGCTCAGACCTTCAGATGATGATTATCATTAGGCAAATAACTGGAGTATAATACAGTAATCATACGTCAGGCTGTCAGAGAGTCGAGTTGTGAACAGAGAAACAAATCCAAGGTTTTCCTCTCTTTGAAAACTGCTGAGAAGCGTTTACTGGCTGCTCATGCAGCTGTTTCACATTAAAGGACACACTGAAGTCGTAAAGGCAGTGAAGGTTAATTTTGCAGTTACAGGTAACGACGGGTGGATTTATTCGAGAGAAAAAAAATGATCTAAAGCTTCTCAACAGCTATTAAACAGACCTTTAATGTGAGACTGGTCAGCTGGTCCCTTTTGATGGTTTTAACAATGGTTCATATGACATAAAATGAGAGAGAGGATGAGAAATGAGTATAGCAAAGGGAAAGTAGTTCAGCAGGAGGGCCAGAACAAGCTGTGGAAATGAGACCAGACGACGGCGTTTTGGATCTCCTGCCAGCCTCAAGATGTCCTGCTCAGCTCTGATAGCAGTCTGCTGGAGGAGGACGAGGCAGACAGCCAGGCTGATGAGGAAGAGGTGGACTTCACACGGACAAACGAGGACAGGACGATGATTTAACACAGAGGTCACAGGACCAGCGGCCTGTTTCCAGATATATTCCACCTGCAACTGATGATTGTTTCCTTCGTGATAAATCTGCCAAATTAAATAGTAAAAGGTGCTTACGATTTCCCAGGATCCCAAGTCAATGCCTTTAAATACCTCTCTCTATTCAACCAAGTCAGACTCCCAAATATATTTATAATCGCATCACATCTGACAGCGAAACCAGCAAAATATTCCCATTTGAGAAACTGAAATCAGAAAATATGATGCGACGAACAATTAATTATCAGATTAGTTGGTGTTTACTTTTCTTCTAATTAACCGACCGGTTGTTTCTGCTCTACGAGCCAGATCATCGTCCTCAGAGGGAGAAACTACAAAAGCTGAAGGCGCTGCCATCTGTGGCTGCCGAGGCTCATTCAGCTTTGTGTCGTGCTTCTGTCAGTCTGCTGATGTTGCCTCTGGTTGTGGTTATTGCTGCTTTGCAAACACAAATATGAAGTCATTTCAAATTATCCAGGAACCATGTAAATTCCCCTTTCAACAAGCTTATAAAGTCCAACCCCGTCTAATTCTGAACTGCTCAGGTGTGGAGTGAAGATAGAAAACTCTCGTCTCTGATATTTGCTCTGGCTGCCTGAGCTGAAGCGCTGCTGTGTCCCGCTGTGGTTTTACAATTGAATGCTTTTGTGGGCGACTGATTAAGCATGACTAAGGTGTTAAGTGAATCAGGACGGTACGCCGGCCGCTTTAAACAGTCGAGTGCGGACAGACAGAAATCTCACAGTGCTGCCTGGAAGAGTCGTTTGTTTTAAGATAAATCCAACAGGCAAATAATAATAAGTGTAATGTGAAGATATATTCATGACCAACCCAATCGCCAGAATAAATGTTAGCTAGCATGTTTCTGCAAAATCACAGATGTGCTCATGCTCTGCTTAGGTTTAGGCAGAAAAACCACGTGGTCAGGGTTAGAAAACATCACGGTCTGACTGAAAGTACCTGCTTTGGTTGCATCTGTGATGGATGGAGGTGGTCAGATTTCTGGAGAAAAATTGCTGCTTTGCTTCGACAGAAAAACGTCTTGAAATGTCGACAGGAATCCTGGAAAAACACAGAACACCGAAATATTCCCGTGTGGCTGAAAACCAACAGAGTGTAATTTAGATCTCGTGCCTGGATGTGGCGACTTTACATCATTCTTTTCATCAGTATCAAAAGTAATCCATTACTGTTTCCTATGTTTTGGTTGATATACGTGATGATCTATATGTTTGTGAATTCAAAGAAAAGCTGGCGGTGAACTATTAACCTCTGTTATTATTGTTAACTGGGATCAGAGGGGATATAGTTCATCGTGGTTAGGGCTGAATTTAACTTCACTAGAGCTTTATCTTCAGCTGTAATAGTAATAATTTAACTCTGTTGAACCAGAGTCCCTATCATTGTAGTCTAAACTCATTTTACAGGGTGACAGGGTGCTGGACGTGTAGTGACTAATAAGCATTTAAATGAAAAGACTGAAAACAAGAAAAAACAACATGAAGTTACTCTTACATTAGCATTTTTCTTGGTGTTGTTTGGTGCTGCTTTAAGACTGTATGAGTAACCCGACCAATAACGTACTTTATTTAAACAGAGAGATTAAGAAACTAAATATAATCCCACACAGAGAGAGAAAACAGATATGGGCTCTAAGCTACTATGAGTAGAAGAAGAGATGAAGAAACAGAGAAAGATGGACGTGGACAGACAGAAACAGAGTAATCACCTGAGCGCGGTGAAGCCGGACAGCTGATTTAAGCCCCATTCTGCTTCATAACGACTTTGGACGGATCAATAAGGTTTTCCCCCGGCAGATAATGAACATCATTTTCGACCCAGTGATTCTTAAATGCCCAATCCGAGCAATACTGAGCGTGGCCGGCTCACAGGGAGTCTTATCCCTCTTAATCTGAAGCAGGAAATGGTTTGCCGCCCACAGACATCACTTTGGTTCAATAGATGAGAGTGCAAGCCGTCAGATTCCAGATTGCTTCATATGTCTGACCCCTCCTTCCCCCCACGTTTTTCCACCACATGTTTCACTTATGTCCCTGTCTACCGCACATATCTGCCTGCCGAACCTTGAGCCATTGAGAAGCAGCCACACGGAGGCTTAATCAATGGAATCAGCTGGTGAGGTGCTTGTTTTTTAATGTAATCTTACATAAATCACACATCGCTTTACACTGGATACAGCTGATCTGCGGTATTTGATCACAACGGGCCCTACCCTATGTTGGGCCTGTAGTCATTTCAGACTGACGCAGTTGTCGTCATCACACCCACTTGTGTGCTCACGGCTGTGTTTGTCTTAAAATGAGGTGTGCTCAGGTGGATTGCTACCTCAGGCAGCAGAGAGCGACTGCGCTACAGACCAACTAAAATCTGTTTAAAGTTAATGGCAGGTTATTTTTCCTCTTATTTAAAGGGCGTATTTTTGGGAAAGTTAGATAGACTGTGCTTTGATGACCGGAGGCTACATTCATTAATTTAAATCTGCAGCAAATATTGTGGCACATTTAAGCAGTTACACTAAAAACTGTTGTTATAAACTTGGCAGGACAGAGGAAACTCTCAGAGGAAACGTAGTTAAAGTTTTAGCTCTGATGGAGCTCAGGCTTTATTAGGATGACAGCTGATTTACTCCAAACTAATTCACTGTCAACTGTGTGTGTGTGTGTGTGTGTGTGTGTGTGTGTGTGTGTGTGTGTGTGTGTGTCTGACATTTTGGACATATAGAAGTACACAATGAATCCAGACAGATCCTGTCCACATGTCAGCGTATTTCAATAATTGAAGTAAAGCTGCTGTGTCTCGTGTGAAAATATGCAGATTGTCTCTCTTAATGGAGGGACACATTTTTGATTTTTAAATAGCAATGCAGGTGCATGTGGCTTTTAAAGGGAATGGGCGATAACACTCTGATTGGTTTCATTTTTGTTATACCCAAAACACAACCATGACGAATTGAGAATCTACATACGAGCCCTCTGCGCCGTCCACCTTACTTAGTGCCCATGTTATCCACCATTTTACTAGCAAAAGGGAGTCAGACACGCCGTAAATGCACTTTACACTCTGCGCCATAGGTTGTTTGAATAGGGCCTAATATGTTTGATGTATAGGGATGATCATGTTCTGTGGGTATAATATAAAACATTAAATAATGATATAATAAAATGAATGTCTAACAAATATAGTGAGTAGTTGCTTAAATGAGTCGCCTCTCTCTAAATGAAGGGTCATAAAACACACTCACATTCAGTAAAAAGGTACGTTGACTTTGTTCCAGTGTTGACTGAACAATGAAAAAGTATTTCCTCTTGGCTGAACGTCTGAACACAAATCACAGTCTCCCACTGAGAAACACTTTATTTTTGATCTATTTGTGTACAAATACGTTGCGTTCTTATCTCAGCTTTTTAGAAGTGCTGATAGTGACGAGATTAATATAAAATATCGTTGTTGGACTCCGATGATAAATACATCGGAGACAGTTTAAATAGGCTGTATTGATCAGAGACAACCTGAGAAGGGCCTGAAATGGAAAACACATTATCAAACTGTGCCAGTTCTCCACTCGCTCTGTGCACAGTCCCTCCTCTATTACACAGCAGATCAATACTGTTGATTAGTGCTGTGTTAATGTAATGCTGCAACATGTTATCTCCTGTGGTCTATACAGCAGTGAGCGATTAGTGGAGGTGATTTGTGAGTATGGACCCGCTGTGTGTTTGTAGCACAAGGGAGAATTAAACCTTTGGTCTTTAAAAAATACAACTACATGATGAATTACTGATGGATGTGGTCTTTCACTTATTCTTGAACACGTGTGAACACGTTTTGTTTCACTGCATTTGTTTGTATCGATAAGTAAAAAGCATCATTTTAAAATCAAAGATGTAATAATCACAAATCAGGAACTTTGGCTTTGTTGCCTGGCAGCAGCTTTACTCCCGAGAGCTGGGGTTTAATATAATAGTCATTACATCGGTAACGCTGTGAAACGGTCACAGTTGGGATAGATACGAGGAAAAGAGCAGTGCTTTGGGTGAAAATAGGGACGTTTATGATGCAGATATGATGTTATTTCAGTTACAATCAGTAATCGTTGACTGCAGGTTTCACACATTGCGTGAACATTGGTCTCCTGTGTGAAAGTGTTTGATCCGACCCTCCACCTCCTTCTTCTCCTCCATCTGCAAACCATCTCACTGTTTGTACTCCTCAACCTGACTTCCTCCTTTGCTCCTGTCGTAATTATTACAGCCGCTAGAGGTCGCTGCATAACATTAATGTAAATATGTGTTGTTTGGGGGAAAAATGGGTTTGTTTGAATAAAAATATTGATTAGAGCCACTTAAAGTTCTCCATCAGGAGATGATGTTAGCAGTTAATGTTTGTGTAGACCACAGATACGTCTGAGGTTGACATTTGTACCAAACGTGTCACAATCCTGGTTTTTGTTGTTCTCTTATTTCCTGTTTTATTTTGAAATTGTGCCCTCGTGTTGCTTTTCAGTTCCTCCCTCTGTGTGATTTCCCTCCTTCCATTGTTTTTCCGTTCCGTTCCCTCACCTGTCCTTTCCCCGCCTCACTCCACCTGCAGCTCCTCCCCTCGTTAGTGTGTGTGTGTATATAGTCTTTGTGTTTCCTCTTGTGTTTGTCAGGTCGTCCAGGTGTTTCTCACCTGTGTTATTTCCTGAGCCTGTTCCCGAGTCTTCCAGCGTCTCCCCGTGGTCTGTTTTTTTGTTCCTGGCTTTATGTTTCTGCTTCATTCCTCTTGTTTTTCCTGAGTTGTAATTTGCCCGTCTCGGTTGATACTTTGTTTTCGTGTTCCTACGTTGTGTTTTGGGTATTTTTGCTCTTCTTAGTTTTTTGGGATTATGTGATTTTTGGATTTCAGCTTTCATTAAATAAAGCTTGTTTTTTGTTCCCAATCCTTTGTGCCTGCCGAGTTTTCTGCATTTGGGTCCTCACGTTTTTGCCAAACCGTAACAAAACGTGGCATTTCATTTTCACATTATATGCTTACGAGCTGACTTCTACATCAGGGGGTGGAGGGAATGATGGTGGTGTTATCACAGCCAACATGGCTGCAAGGTGACCGACCACAGTTGGAGTCACACCACTGGATATTTTTAAGGGCACCTGCAGACATTTCTAGCTATTTTCACAGGAAGTCGGACCATCTCCATCTGCAATCGTGGCGACCTAAACATATTTTAATCCAAACCATGATGCTTTCCTGACCTTGATCAAGTGTTTTTTGTGCCTAAACCTAACCCGAGCATCAGCACAGCGCTGTGACGAGAGAGAAACAGAAAATTCAACATTAACAAACGACAAAAAGAAACTCAGTGAGAGTTTGAACTTATCTGAGGTTTTGCAGAAACGTGCTTTGTTAACTTTTATTCTGGAGATTGGGTTGTTCTGTCACATACACATAAAAAAAAGCTGGAAAGCTGTGATTTTACTTTATTAAGGGCACGTTACAATATGCATCCATGTGGTGGCAACAAGTTCAGACAAGCAACAAGTGTTCGCATGTCACTGCATCAAAAATACATAAATAATACACTTAAGTTAAAAATAAACAAGAGTAAACATAAGTCAAGCAGCATTATGAAACCAGAAGCCACATTAATTAAAACACAAGATATAATTCAACATGATACAGTTTCATTAATTTCACCAGGTGACATTCTCATGTTTAAGTTCATTCATCATCACGTTCAGACATTTTGCCGTGTCGTACTTCAGTCATTCAGTTTCTGTCGTCTGATGTGCTTCACTCTTTAATTTTAGTCATTTGTTTGTTTTTAAATCTGAGCTGTGAAAATTAGCTTCATTAACGCAGCGTCGTGTTTTTGTTCTTAACGAGTTTCGTCTCCAGAGAACGTTTTTATATTTGCAGGAACTTCATTTGACTCCTGAACCGCAGAAGTATAAAATAAAACTTAAATGGTTTTTCCTGTGAGGAGAACAGAACTTCTTAACCTTTGATCGCTGCTAATTAAAGATTTAATGTGTTAATTGAATGTTGGTGCCGTTGGCCCCGGGCCCAGAACCTCCTGGTCCTCCCCTGTACTAACAGACCAGGAGCAGTTTACCTCTACAGATGTCTCACACTGTTTGGATGAGTAGTTAACAGGGCTGACAGCCATTTTCTTAATCTTATTTGTCATGGGGATATTGGCTCCTGTTTCACACCACAAAGGGCTTCTCATTTATTAGACTGCTCAGCCTCTGGAGGTGTGACGGGCCTAATTAAACTCATCAGTGATGAGACCATTTAAGAGCCCCAAATGATACAACATCCCCTGATTCATCCTCGCTCATTTTAAAAGGTGGAAACTTCCATCGGATGATGTTACCACGAGGTTCAGTTCAGCAAATCTTATTACAGTGTCACACTTTAATCACATTTTAAAAACACAACATGTAATTTCTGCTGCTCGGACGTCTCGATCAAAACAAAAGACATTTGCTATTTGCTGAGTGTCGTGTGTGGAGGAGCTGCTCAGAGCCTCCAGTCTGGTGCTGATCCAGACCTTCTGGAGGAATAAACACCTGGAGTCACATCAGATTCTGATCCGGAGCCGTTTACCGACGGGAGGAGAGCTCAGAGATTACGTTTGAACATCTGGGATTAAAAAGTGGATTTATCTTCACTCCTGTTTATCAGCCTGACTGCAGCAGCGATCCGGAGGTGACCTCCAGGGTCTGTGATGTTGACTGCTGACTGGAGCTGGAGGGGAAATGGACTTTACTTCATGAACGTAATGTTACAGAGAGGAGACAGAGAACCAGAACCAGAGTCTCTGCTGACTGCCCAAGTCAAACACACACCTGAGTGTTTCGGGTGAATAAACATAAATGATCTCAGATCAGGTGGTGAACACACCTTTAAACACACACCATCTAAAGTGGCTGAAGTTTATTCGTGTTCAGTTGAGTCTCTGACTCTCCCCCGAAGTTACCTCGAGGAAACTGGTGTAATTCTCTGGTTTGAACATTGTTGGACACATTTGGGATAATGTGAGAACACAACTCAACAACATGTAGAACAGAGGTCCGGTTGTTACGCAGAATCTTTACATATTTTGTTAAAGGACGTCTTTTTCTATATTTATTTATACTTCTGTCAACACATCTCCCGTGCAGAACCAAACAAACTGTGTGTGGTCCGTCTCTCAATACTCTCTGACTTCATGTCTGCAGCTCTCTGCTCAGTTTTGAAAAACACCTCACAAATGTAGAAATAGTTTCCTAAAACAGTTGCTCTTTGCGTTCTTTTAATCAAACATACAGGAGGAGGTGGGGACTGTTTTCAGGAGTGGATTAATCCACATTTTGAACTCTGTTCAGTATTTACGGCAGCAGGACGGCGTGTGTGAGGCTGAGCCAAAATAAACTGTATTAATGTAAAATACAGAGTGAATTGTTGCTGCAATAATCCATCGATTGTTGAACTTGATGTACATAATTATCTTATAAACTGGCCTCATTTCCCTGATTTTCTCACTTTACTCACTGTACACATAATCACGACAACAAATATAGCCAGAATATGATGTAAAACGGATGTAATAATTTGTGTTCTGGTCTGTTTGTTCCTGCCAGTGTGCTGACCTGAAATGCTTCCTCTGAACACAGCAGTGGAAAAAAACTGTTGCCGGCAGGAACAGCTGTCTGCATTAAAACACATTATTAGAGAGTCGGAGAGGAGGGAGGGAGGGAGGGAGGGACACATATGGGGGAGACAGACGGAGGAATAGATAAAGAAGAGATGGAGGAGACGGATCGAGTCGGTAAGACGAGTAAACCAGAGGGACACACTGAGCGGAAAAAGCAAAAATATTGAAGAAGGGGAATCATGAGGGAGAAGCTGTGAGGACAGATTCTCCGGAAGAATATAAAAAAAATAAATCAGCTCACATTTTGTCTAAACAATCGTTCAGAGTGTGAAGTGAATAAACAGAAATGAATAATTGTTTGTGGAGCGCGATGAAAAGAAAATACATTTCACAGCTTCGTGTGCAGCAGCTGTGAAATGAAGCCCGGTGTCGGTTGTAGCTCCCAGCTGACCAGAAAGGGGCAAAGAGGCGGAGCAGAGACGTAGCTGGAAGCTACCAAGCTAGCAAAGGCTAACAAGCTAGCTGTGTTCACGCATAATGTTTAGTGAATTTCACCTTGCATAACTCCTGTGACTTTATTTAACGGGGTCGCTCTCTGATTGCATATCACCGGCGTCTGTCCCTCCCCTCCGGTCTGTTGTCCTATTAACGCACAGAAAGACAAATGATGCGTCCGACATCTTAATTCCACTTCAACAAAACGCATCAACAACCACAAATACAGCGAGGGACCAAGTTCAGCCCAGCAGACCTGTCACTCAAAGTGGCCACGCCCCTAATTATGCTTATGTTTAAGCCCTAAAATCATTTAAATGAGCAAGTTATATATAGTTTCACCCCCCATACAGCAGTTATGAAGGGATAAATTACCTATAGAGACCTGAGAACATTTTTTTTGTACGAGGCTGTAAACACGTTTATTTCTGCTGTAAAGTCGGACATTTAACATGAGGTCTTGTGGGGACGGACTCACTTTTGGAGCCTGAAGTGGTCGTTTGAGCAACTGCATTTTTTGGTACTTCTGCATTGGCTTCATGTGTCAGCTCGCTGCTTGGATGTTCACTATGGACAGTGTCGTACGGACGGTTATCATCTCATGCAGCAGAGACTGTAAGGGAGGAGGAGGACGGCGCTGTGTGTTCTCATTATTCTGTCACGGCCACAGTCGGTTAGATTGGTATGATTGGATGCGCAGGAGGAGGTGATTATCACAGAGCGAATTATCATTTCCAGCACAATAAGTACTGAGCTAATTTTATGCTCAGATGATCAGATACAATTTTGCAGGCATGCAGTCCTCCATCTGCAGTATGTCGGTTTGAGTTTGTGGACGCTCCCCCAGTTTACAGGTAAACGGGTCACACCCACAAGAACCAATACACCTCTCTCACAGAGGACTGTCTGTGCAGGTAATTACTGTGCATGACGGTTTACTGGACACCCTCACAGAACAGAGTCTCTTTAATGTCATTAAGATTTCAGATTATTTGTGATCATGAGGCTGTTACGACCTCTGGGGTTGGAGCACCTCCCCCCTGCACACTGAACATCCCTCCCCTGAAGTAATGTTCAGTTTCAGAGATGCCAAATGGCGTTCAGCTATAACAAGTCTGTCCGCCTCTGTCCAGCCTAACCCCACAGACCACTGACCACAACACAGGAACAAAATCATAAAACCAAACGATACATAATTACCATGACAACACACCACCAAATGTGGTCCAAGTAAACCGATGAGATCCAAGAAATCCAGCAAAAACAATCACGCAGGATTCAAGAAGTATAAGTGAAAACATGAGTGTTTTACACCCGGCTCCATGGTGCCACTGTGAGGTTTAGAGACGCTCCAAAAAACTAACATGTTCCCTTGTTTCTGTTGTCTAACGTGCCACAACATGTCATTTAAAGTCGCAGTACACAATCTTCTCATTTTGTAGTCAACACTGAAAAATGACTCATATAGTTTGGTTTCACTTTCACTGTGCGATTCAGTCTGCTACAGGGCCGGCTCTCTCCTGGAAAAATGGTTGAATTACAGCACAAAGAAAACCCGTCTGCCAATGTGCAACCAAACCCGGGTCCGGTCCGTATCCCCAGGTAACAACTGGAATAAGAAATCTGGTTTCTAGATCAAACTGGGATTCTTGGACAGTAGTCAGGCTGCTAGCGTTAGCCATGTCGCTAATAACACAGAGAAACACTTCAAATCTGTTGATCAGATGTTGAGCGGTCCAACCTCTTCTGGAGAGATAACAAAGTCTCTGCTGCACAGATGATCAAGACACCAACACGGCTGATTGAAATGTATTTACGTCGGGGCTTGGTAACTGCAGCAGCGTTGGTCCTGAGTGATTTGAATAGCTGGTAGCTGCTGCGTCTGACTGACTGACTCTGAAATACACTTTGCATTCCCTCTGATCCAATTAGAGGCTGAGCTGTATTATGATGTCCTATTCTGTTTCATGAGTTAGGCTGTGGCTGCCTGTGACCACAGTGCGAGTGGATGTCCCTCAGCTGACTGGTGGAGCTGGTTAACTGACTGCTGCTGAGGCTGACGGAGACAGTCTGGAGCTGTGATCACGAGCTGTGGCTGCTGCCGTCTCTGTGATGCGGTCGGTGTGATTCTGGCTGTGACAGTCGTTTGTAACGGGTGTAACACTGACTACACGCAGGCGCTGTCTATGTTCAGTGAGTCCGTCGTGCTGGCTCAGCGCTGTGTTAAAGCTACCTGTGGTGTTTTGGTGACACGTCTGTCACATCTGATAGACGCCGTCCTGCGTTCTTCTCCAACGTTAGAGGAGCAGCAAAGAGCGATTCCCTCAGCAGAGCAGCTGCAGCTGAACTCACAGCCGGCGGCTGTTCACTGTCACAGCTCGGCCTCTTGAAAGGAGGAAAGAGCAAAAGATGCATCCTGTCAAGTGTCACATCGTCTCTGCTCACTGTTGCGTCTGCACAGTGACTCTGTAAAGCGTCAGGTCATTATAACTGCACCGACACACTTCCCGCTCGGTGGGTCAGGAGATCCTGAGGGAACAGAATAAACTCAAAGCAAATAACCAGGATTTTTCATTGTGACCCTTCACACCTGCTACGTCCAATACAACACAATTAAAAAAGCAGCCTGTCCTCATCAGAAAAATGACCACAAGGTTCGACTTCTTACGACACATATTTGCGTTTCTCGTTTGGCGGCGACCTCTTGTGGCTGCAGTCATTTTTACAGCTTCAAAGGAGGAAGTCAGGCAAAGTTTGACGAGAGGCAAAAAGTCCTTAAAGGGAGGAGGTCTTCATTCAGAAGCCCGGTGTTCAGGTCCAGTGTGAAACCAAAAGCAGAACAGACCTTTTAACTTTAGTTAAATTACATAACGTAGTACCGAACCCTAACCAAGTAGTTTTATGTGCAACGGTGTGTAGCTGTAACGCTGCTACCTCCATTTTGTTTTGGGAACAGTGATATATGTATCGTCGCTGGCATTTTGGAACGAGGGAGAACAACTGATCAAACTGTGAAGCTGATGTCACTCCAAGATGGTAAATGGGTCATTTACTGACTGATCATGACGAGCTGTTAGATTCAGGGAATTCATTCTGAACCAGCTCCTGTATTATTTTCCTCCTGTTGATGCACTGGTCAAATAGTGAGCAACGTTGGCAAGTTGACAAAAACCACCAGGAAATAATCCTTTATCCTCGCCTCTGGCATCTCTACAGCTATTAGAGCGTTTATATATGTTTAATCCATTAATGAAGGATTATCTTATTTGCTTTGTAAAGACGAGGCTCCGTCTTTAACACTGTGCAGCTCCTGGTGGATTTAAGTAAAGGACCGACTCCCCCAGCAGCTCCCAGAGGACCTGTTGTACTCAAGCTGATGAGACTATCAGAGTGATCAGGAGGTTTCTGACAGGTTCAATCCCTGCGGTAAATCATGTCAAAGTGTCTGAGTGAATCACTGAACCCTGTCCTCAACTTTAATGAGTCTGTCTCGGTCACGTCTGCGAAATTGGATGAAAAATAAAACTTCATCATTCCCTCCAGTTAATGACACGTCAGAAGTTTTGAGGAAGCGACAGCTGTCTCGCCACCCACAGCTCCACCGCTGTTTCCTGTGATCACGACGACCAGCCAACAGGTTTGTTCAGATGCTCTGACACCCACCTAGCTACTGTGATTTCAGCTTCACTTACATCAGATCGTCTGTTTGAAGAGCCGGACGTGACAGCCAGTAATTAAACTGTCCTGTCTCGACCTTTAGTGTGTCGCTTCACAGCACAGTGGGACTCTGTGTGTGTGTGTGTGTGTGTGTGTGTGTGTGTGTGTGTGTGTGTGTGTGTGTGTGCTCACACAGGAACATTAATGTGTGTTAATGAGATTCAAGCATCACTTTCAAACACAGAAATGTGGACATGCCTGAAAACACATCGAACATTTTAAAGAAGAAAAAACATCAAATGGAGTCAGAAGTACGTCACGCCAACATCTTCTTCTGTGGTTGTTTTGAATATACATGTGCACACAAACGGCCGTTAGTTCATGCCAAAGCAGCAACACAAAGCACCGACACTAATCATACACATGGTCTGTTAGTCTGTGCGTCCACCAGGAAACTCTCTTCACCATGTCACACCCTTCACTGACTATCTGAAAGAAACTGTTCATGTTTTTTCAGAGCACTCGATGTGTGAGCAGCGGCGGCCATCTTGTGCCGTGAAGCCGACAGAGGTCAGATTATCCAAACACATGAAACACACGACTGATTCTGCTTCAAATGTAGGCAGCAGGACTGTTGGTACTAAATTGAGAGTTACTTAAGGAAAATGTAGCTCATCGCAGCTGAGTACAACATCACAGTTTCAGTCAGTATTTCTATTTAATCATATTTTATCAAAATGCCTCCCTGTCTGTTTGATTAACTAACATCTTATAGAAGAGATTCCTTCATAGGGCCCAAAGTGTCGTCGCAGCAGAGCGCTGTAGACCTGGTCGAGTCAACGGTGCTATATTTTTTACAGCTTTTTTAAAGGGTGCATTATTCACACAGTCAGATAGACTCTGCTTTAATGATCAGAGAGGCTGCATTCAGTAATATAAAACGTGTCCATGCTCACAGTAATGACATGGCAGCGAACAGCACAGCAGCTAAATTAAAAGCTGTAGTTATAAACTTAAATCCAATCTGAAACAGGACAGAGGAAACCCAGTGAAGCTGTAGCTTTAAATATTATGTGACAGCTCTGATGGAGCTCAGGATTTATCAGCTGCTTCACTCTGAACTGTGTGTGTGATGTTTTCATGCATGAAATCCTGACTGTTGCTGTCGGCCTGTCGAGAGGTAATCACTGCTGTGCTTTGTGCATAAATGTGAGTGTACATCCAGCCTTTAGCGCCTCGCTCTTTACTTAGCACCCAGAGTATGTGCTGTTTAACTGGCCAAAGGAAGTTGCACACACTGTAAATGCACTTGCGCTGTGGACAATATAATCTGGTAGTAACTATGAATTGGGGAAAATACAGTGACGGTGCCCAATCGATCTAACTAGCTAAGGGCAGCTGCAGCTTGAAGTTACTGTTACAGTCATCGTTCTTGGTGTGAACGGCCCTTTAGAGGCGATGAATCTCATCCGTGCTGCTTCGCTCTCAGCTGCAGCTGTTCTGGTGTTGTGTTACAGTTCGACGAAGCCATCGGAGATACATTTTTTGCTAAAAGCAGAGAAACATACTGAGCCCACCGGACTGGAATCTGTCCCTGAAAAACAGAGTCAGTGATAAGACACAACCCTGCTGGAGTCCATTACCCAGTGAGAATGTGTTTGACTTCCTGCTGAGAAGTTAGACACAACTCTTGCATTATTTTTCATGGACCATCATCCTGCAAGTTCCCAAACCACACAGAGACTCGATGGGCAATCTCATGCAAAAGAGCGAAAAGAGAGCTCCCGTTGTTTTCATCATGAACGAGAACACCTTCCACAACAATCTGATCGAGCCGTCAGCTATCAAACAGAGTCGCACCTGGTGGACACAGAGTAACAGAAACAACAAACCAAACATTTACCAAAGAGGTTTTCCTCCACAGAAGAGATTTTGGTTTACAAGGCTTTGGGTAGTTTTTAACGGCTACAAACGCATCCATTCATCTCCAAAGTAGTCGTAGCAGGAGTCAGAGAGAGAGAGAGACCGTCCCGTAACTGGAAGGTCAAACTTTCAATCCTCCAGCAGCTCCATGCGTTCTCTGAAATGTCCTTGGATGAGCGGTCGATTCACTCGTTTTGTTCTGTGTCTGGTCCTCCTCATTGAGAGGCAGCAGACAAAAATCCCTGTGGATCAAAACAGTGTCGACAAATAGAAGAAAACGGCTTTTCAGATCAATCGATGATGAGCATTCCAGCAACTTAGCACAGAGAAACAAGCTTTCGCAGCAGACATGCTATCACCATGCTGTCAACAAGGCTGTCTGTCCTCTCAGTGTTGGACATTTGTTAAAACTTAAACTGCAGGTTTAACTTCTACAAACATATCTCAAGGTATCTGAAGAATTAGAAAAGTGAAGCGTTGGGTTTGTTCTTCCCCTTGATGTCTGACCTTGTATTTCCAAGAGGCACTTTTTGTCGTTGAGGACGATCAAGTCTGATTTGGTACAATCATTCAACCGGTACGAGGTCCGTACAGTTTCCTCTACACATGCACGCAGTCGACACTTGGCACCAAAACAACCCGCCTGGTCTCACAGCTGCAGGAGTTTGCAGGACGAGGAGGAGCCGAACATCGCGGACTCACAACCCCTCGTCACAGAGCAACTTCCTGTCTGCTGGAGTTGCCGTTGGCTGAGGGAGCAATGATGGCGGCGGTGGGCGTGGTCTTCTTGATGGAGGTGAGGCGTATGTGGGAGGTGCTGTGCAGGTAGCTGGCCTGGCGCTCGGGGCGGGGACCTCGACCACATCGCAGCTGACTGAAGAAGAAGAAGAAGAAGAAGAAGAAGAAGAAGAAGAAGAAGAAGGAGTTAAGCAGGTTCACAAAGTATCTGCAAGGCCCTTTACTGGTGCCGCCCCCTCAGAGCCGACCCAAGTTTTAGTCAACGAGAAGAGTCATTGGTAACTTTATCATCTGCTCCTCGTCGGTTGCAAGACAGAGCGCTGCTAACTTCTGACCAGCAGGAGGAGAACGTTTTGAGGAGCAAGAACCAGAACCCAGTGAACGAAGTTGGACCAGCACGAAGCCTCCGTGACCGATGACACGAAAATATGTTAACTGTTACAATGTTGATTTAACGTTAGAGCGCTCTGAGCAGGAATCTGACGCAAAATCAAAGTCACGAGTGCGTCCTGAGTCAAAAGCCAAAGGTCGGTTATTATTATTAGTTATTTGTTCTGACGTACGACCGGCCTGATATGATGTTATACTGTTCCCAAACAAGTCAACATAATGTTCAGTCTCCGGCCACGGTGCAGAGCCGCTCTCGTATCCCATCTGTATGGAAATTAAAGCAATTAATTTTGGTTTTGGATTGTCGTTGTGACAAAGCAGCAATTTAAAGATGTCATCTTGGGCTCTGAGAGATTTTAGTGGAGATTTTTCTCTTTTAATTTTTCACTTTTTTCACATTTTGATGATCAGTTAAGAACATAATCTGCAGATTACTTGATAAATAATAGAATTGTTAATTGCAGCCTTCGTTACGGGGGCGAAACACAAACCACCAGAACGTACGTCTGAAACTTTAGGCTGCAGTTTTAAAGTTAGTGTAAGTGTGAGGGTGAGGCAGAGGTCATTGGTAGATGAAGGACGTCTCCAGGAATTAAACACAAGTCCATGTACTGTCCCCAACAGAGAGTCATACTCGACGGTGTGTGGGGACTGATTTTATTTTTCCCAACAGTCACGACCCTCAGAAACAGGGAAATAAAGATTGTTAATGAACAAATAACTAAGTTCAGATGAAACTTCACTTTCAGTAATGAGAAATAAATCCAAAGACAGGTGAATTACTGCGCGCTTCATGCTACAGCCACATTATAATTACTCCCCAGAGGTGCGTTTTATTTCCCTGCCTGTTCTCTGCTCAGCGTCAGGATTTGCCTGTAAATCTGACCCAAATGAAGCACAAAGCTCATCCCCGGGTTACCGTGTCTCGCTGTGACAGTCGCAGAGTTTGGAGGGATTGTGCCAGAGTTAGCGTGAAGTTTTGAAGAGTTTCCATCCTGCCGAGGCAGAATAATGATAAGTTTCAGGATGCTCAGTGGAAGTGGGAGCACTCAAAAGAAGATTTAGAAAATGACGAGGCCATGATTACTCCGGTCTGCGGCGGCGTTATGGAGCCCATTTACAGCAGCAAATGAAGTATTCAGCGTCCTCCTGAATCTTTCTCTGAGTGCTCACAGTTCGACAAATGTTCAGCCTTCTGGAAAGTTTAGATTAGTCTACAATTGCAGTTTATCGTCGTCTGTACACTGACTGCAAAACATGAGCAACACCCTGCCAATACTGAGCAGCAGCCTGTCTCAGCTGTCTTGATCTTATCCCTGAGGCAGCGTCATATCTTCTTATTTCCATTTTCCAGGCACAGTCAATAAATAAAGAATTGTTCAAGCATTCGCTCGCTGCATGTTTTCAATATTTTACATGTTAAGGCCTGTTCATCTACATCCAGTATTATCAGTGGACAAAGTTAAGGGCGACTGAAGCATGGCAGCATCCAGAGACTCTAACCTGTTGAAGTGTCGGCGGAAGCTCTCACTGAGCAGGTAGAGGGCGAAGGGGTTCACGCAGGACGAGGAGAAGCTGAGGACTCTGGCCAGCAGGGTGATGACGAGGTGAGCCAGCGACAGATCCATCTGGTGGTAGTGGAAGGAGCGGTACATGTAGAGCACGTGGTTGGGGAACCAGCACAGGGCGAACAGGCCCACGAACACCAACACGATCTTGGCCAGACGCTTCCTCGTCTCCATCTGCAGGAGCACAGATAAAAAGACAGGGTGAGAATAAAAATAAATCAGCCGGACGGACGGATGAGAGACGACGAGGGAGACGTTCTGCAGCTCGTTCATTTCAACAACTAACACTCGACGCTGTCATTTCCATGTAATACTCAGGGAGACGTGCTGGGAGCTGCTCAAGTGGCCACTACAACTACTGAGAGCTGTGTGTTGATCCATGTGATTAATGCACTGCAGATACAATACGTAACCCCCGGCTCTGACATCGGGAATGTATCAGGAAGAACAGCCGTTTGGTGACTGATGTTAAATGTGATTAATTTATATGCATAAATCAATGAATATTTAAAGCCGCAGGACATTTGCATATAAATGATCATATTATTTTACATTCAGATGAGCGTCTGTTACATTCAAGCCCTTTTCAGTCAGTTCACATAATGTCGACTG
This sequence comes from Pagrus pagrus, assembly GCF_965226575.1. Lineage (NCBI taxonomy): Eukaryota > Metazoa > Chordata > Actinopteri > Spariformes > Sparidae > Pagrus > Pagrus pagrus. Next base: position 1,426,999 of record NC_140200.1, on the reverse strand, counting down.
TTTCACAGCGTAGCAGAGTTTTTAAATCTGGAGTCTGAACGCATCACTTCAGGTTCATCACACCTATGGAACAGGAACAGTTCACGTCAGGCTCAGTCATCATCTCCTCCTGATGATATATAGTCAGGCTCAGTCATCGTCTCCTCCTGATGATATAAAGTCAGGCTCAGCCATCGTCTCCTCCTGATGATGTAAAGTCAGGCTCAGCCATCGTCTCCTCCTGATGATGTAAAGTCAGGCTCAGTCATCGTCTCCTCCTGATGATGTAAAGTCAGGCTCAGTCATCATCTCCTCCTGATGATATAAAGTCAGGCTCAGTCATCGTCTCCTCCTGATGATATAAAGTCAGGCTCAGCCATCGTCTCCTCCTGATGATATAAAGTCAGGCTCAGCCATCGTCTCCTCCTGATGATATAAAGTCAGGCTCAGCCATCGTCTCCTCCTGATGATATAAAGTCAGGCTCAGCCATCGTCTCCTCCTGATGATATAAAGTCAGGCTCAGTCATCGTCTCCTCCTGATGATATAAAGTCAGGCTCAGCCATCGTCTCCTCCTGATGATATAAAGTCAGGCTCAGCCATCATCTCCTCCTGATGATATAAAGTCAGGCTCAGTCATCATCTCCTCCTGACTTTGACATTTTGAAGGTGATCTGCTAGAAATTTGATGTTATTCTCAGAAGAAGAGTTTTATCTGCTTTCTACTTGAAACTTGAACTTCGTCTCTCAGAGTTGTAACTTTTATTCTCAGAAAACTTCATGTCTGAATTTATTTTAAAATGTCAAAAACAACAAAAACAGAAATAAAAACGTCTCCAGACAGCTCGTCCGGTGAAAGTCGTTATTCACACCCTCAACGGTCGGTCGAGCTCGTGCATGCTACCACTGTTAGCTCAGCTGAACTACCTGATGCTAACTCTGCTAGCTCAGCAGCTCCAGTGAAGACTGATCTCGGGGCTTCTGCAGACTGATCACAGCAGACGAGCCTCAGGAAGGATTCTGACTGTATGTAAGCGAATGAGAAGATGAGCCTGCTTCTCACTCACACTCAGGCTTCAGGATATTACGTACGACATGTGGTACAGGTCGACAGTGTGTGTGTGAGTCCTCTCAGTGTTCACGGTTGGTTGTTAAAGATCCAGACTCAGCCGCTCTCTTCTGTTAGCTTCTTCCGTCCAGTCTGCAATCAGCTAGAAAGACATTAAATGCTAAAATATCGAGCTACAAATGGCTTCAGGTTTTTTTTTTCCTACTTCAGCTTCCAAGTCCATCATGCATGATGAAGGACGGCAGCAGATCCACACGCTTAACTGCAGTTATTTTACACCAACAATCACATACTTGGGTGGGAAAATGTAATCATGCTTGACGAGGCGAAAGGTCCGACTCCCACAGGACCTGCATGCTAAAAGCTTCCTCCTTTATCTCCGGTGATGAAACAGATGGAAACAGAGCGAGGTGGACGGAGGAGGAGGAGGAGGAGGAGGAGGAGGAGGAGGAAGAGGAGGTGGAGGTGGAGGAGGAGGAGGAGGAGCAGGAGGAGAATGGATCAGGAGTCATTTTTTAAACACCAAATGCATTATGTGTCCAGCGGCTGCAAGGAGTTTGACCTTGTCAGGCGGATGCTCACAGATTGCCGGAGACATACGGAAAAGGTCGGTCGTGTCACTCATGCACTCTACACAGGTCAGCCATGTCTGCACACACACAAATGTCAACAGTGTTCTTCAGAGTGCTTCTCGCTGTACCGCAGACGTCAGACACGTCAGACCTCTGACCTTCAGACGGACTCGCTCCCGATGTTGCAGTGATGGAGACACTTCAGAGCTGGATGTCATTACTCTTTTCTCTCTACATGTTTCCAAATCCATTAAAGCTAACGTGCACGTTAGGCTCTCAGCAGGTATGTTGTTGACACACACACACACACACACACACACACACACAGAGCGCTCGGTGATGGTTTTATTTTTTTCCTCTCAGATGCATCTGTTTGATATTCTGGTGAATCACTCAGTGGGACGTCATCAGCAGTGAACTGGAAGTTTGTCAGTAGCAATCAGCCGGAGCAGCGTCACAAACTTTTGTCTGCCCAGTTGTTCAGTGTCAACTGAAACTGTGTGTACTCAACACAGACACACACACACGCTGTCGTCATGTTTTTAAAGCTTTTTGGAGCTGACGCCTCGTTCTGTATTCATAAATCTGTCATTTTGGAAACACGTATGAGCTTCAGTCCCACTTCCACCACTCAGACATCTGTGACCTATTCATGAACCAGGTGAGACAGCTGCCAAGAGACAGCATGAAACCAGTGGGTCTTTTAAACGGGTCGGACATTTTCAAGCCGTCTTTGTGGCGTCAGAATCAGGTCTCAGAAGCTGAAACAGGGACGACCTCTGCCGAGCGAGAGACCGCTGTCGAGACGACGTTTCAACATTTGTAAGCATGAAACCACCAGCTAATTATAGCTTCTTAACGATGTAACATTGAACCTAAAGATACGTTTCTTTAAGCTGGAACTCATCTGTGGTTTGCAGAAATGTATAATATGGATATTTGCTCTGGTTATTGGGCCGACCAGGACACACTCCAGCAGACAGGATCAGATATTTCAATGCCGGAAGATAAATGAAGGTGCCGGGATCAGGAGCCAGTAATGAAAATCAACTGTAACTTTTGCTAAATAAATCACATAATATAACACAATGCCAGACTTCTTTAAACCCAAATCATGATATTGTCCGAGCCCGACCCGGTAGAACTCCTGTCTGAACCTAACCAGCCTGTGATGGTGATGTTGCAGTAGTCATGTTGGGAGTCAGGGACACTCAGTCCAGTCAGTTGTTTGGATCTGAGGACGTGTTGCATCAGAGAACATGTGGCCCGTCTGTCGGTTCCTGTGGGAGTTGGACCCTCTGACACCTGGAACGCTCACCTGCTGCGACGCCATCCACAGCTAATTTGCAAACAATAAGAAGATTAAGAGAGTTTGGCGAATCGTTTGATTACATTTTGTCTGAGTTAATTTTTTCCCGTTGAACACTTGTTTAATTAATCGGATTCTGCCAGGTGAAGAACAGATGCAGGTCCCAGCTCACGATGAGGAAGTTGAACGAGCGCCCGGCGGCGGCTCACCTCCTCTGAAACGCCTGTTAGAGACGAGAAAACAGTAAATAAAAAAGTAAACCAACAGCAAACGGTGCTGATCACGGAGCAGGGATCATCTCCGCTCTCCCGGCTGCCTGCTGCTGATTTGTGTTTGCTCTGATTTGCTGCCAGCGCTCGGGCAGAGTTTGGCGTTTCTCCCAAGATCCTCTTAGGCACCTGCAGCTTCAGGCCACAACTCATCTGGAAGGGTGGATTATGTGAGCTGTGTGTGTGAATGTGTGTGCGCGTGCATTTTCAGAGGTATTTCCTTGCATATATGCAGCTCCATGTGTGTATGCGCCACACCTGCAGCGTCTGTGGCTGAGTGTATTCAGATGTCTGTAATAGAGTTTCTCCTCAGCTTACTGATGATAAATCTTCAGAGGTCTCCAGCAGAGCTGCTAACTGCTGCTTTTGTCACCGAGCAGGAAGCTTGCAGAGCCACCTGGGAGCTTCGGGGCCACCAACTCCCATTAGAGGCACATTTGAGACGAATCGACACCCGAGGTGACGGCGGTGCAGCGAGCCGGCAAGCTGTCACTTTTCTGTGACACGCCAGAAAATGCTGAAATCCAGAGGCAACATTTTTCACTTTGTGCACTTGTTATCCTGTCAGGTCTGCAGATGAAATATCTCCCATCATGCACTCGATCATGATTCTGCATCGATCATGCAGTTAAGTGGGTTCTGAATCCATTCCTGGAAACCCCACGTCTGATTGTTACCCGCCCCCTCGTCTCCAGTTGATTTCTCCTCCTATGAAAGGGGACGACCCTTCGACACCCTCATGACGTCAGTCATTCATGTGCTCATGTAAACAGATGCAGCTGGACGTTTCCAATATAACGTCTTCAGCTGTGGTGATTATTATCATAATGCTGTTTCTATGAGGGAGCTGCTTCTCTCCCAACTCATTCACAACTTCACAAAATCAAAAATGATGGAAAAAAACAAACATGATCAGCTCAACAGAAGCGAGTGAGACAAAAAAGTACAAAAATCAGAACATCTCTGATGCATTCGGTGGTGAAAGTGTGAACAGAGATGTGACCGAGAGGATGAAGTGTGTGTTCATGTGTGTCAGTGTCACTGATGATTGTCAGACGGTTACTTCACGTCTCTAACAACAGAATAAATTATTCCATGTCCACTCGCTGCCACGACAACAGGAGAATATCAGGAATTCAACTTGTTTCTGTTTGAGTCACTAATTATGTGTACGAGGACGTGAGCTGTGTGTAATGAGCAGACATCTGACAGAAACAATGAACTGCAGCTTTTGTTCAGTGGCCAAGTGTGTTTGGCTCATACATGTGGAGCCAGTGTTCATTGACAGCAGCTCACATGCACCATAAACTAATAACATGCTCAGCTGGTATGATTTATGACCATGTTTAGAGCGCTGAAGCGATCGTTTATGACTTCAACAGAATAATTCTTCTGATTATTCCAGAAAAGATTTTTCTCCTTTTTGAAAATTGGCATAAAATATTGATAGTGGGTGGTCGGTGCTGATCCAGACCTCCTGGAGGAAGAAACGCCTGGAGTCACATCAGACTCTGCTCTGACCCGACGGGAGCAGAGCTCAGAGATTACGTTTGAACTTGTGGGATTAAGAAGTGGATTTATCTTCACTCCTGTTGATCAGCCTGACTGCAGCAGCGATCCGGAGGTGACCTCCAGGGTCTGTGATGTTGACTGCTGACTGGAGCTGGAGGGGAAATGGACTTTACTTCATGAACGTAACGTTACAGAGAGCAGACGGGACAGAAAAGAGGTTCACCTGTTCAGACTCACAGACACTCGGTGTACTCGCTAACATTAGCTTACGGCTAATGTGCAGTGAAGTTATCTGGCTGTTTGGGGCGAACAAACAAATAATCCTGTGGTCGCTTCGCTGCTGCTGATGAAACCTATCAGTGACTAACGTTACATGTTAGTCCCGTTCTCCGACGTCCTTCCTCTCTGACTCTCCTGTAGTCAAAGCGAGAGGCGACCGAGTGAAACGCAGCGTTACCTCGAGGAAGCTGGAGGATTTCTCTGGTTTGAACATCGTTGAACACAACTCAACAACATGTAGAGAAAAGGTTGAGTCGTTTTTAGACACTTCAATGCAGAAATGTGCAACGTACAAATACATTCCTCAGCCGTAGAGGGTTTAACCACACGTGACGTGTTCCAGCTCTGTTCTTACTTCAGTCTATCTGCAGCACACGATAGCATCGAGGTTCAGCAGCAGGGTCTCATCCTCTCCAGACTGTTTAAAATATTGAATGCATAGAGGGAGCACAGTTAGCAGCGCTGGTTAGAAGAAATCAGAAAGACCGGCTGAGCTCGATCTTCATCAATCATGATGAAAATCTAATCTCGCTTTGGTTTCTCCTGATCAGCTTTCTTCCCACCGAGCGCACAAATCAAGTTTGATGCATCTGAGCCGAGACTTTCCAGCAACGGCGAGCTTTAAAGGAAAATCGATCCGTTTGTTTGTCTCCTGGCTTGTTGTGAATCACAGTGACAGAAAGAGTTATGCAAATTCTTGCTTTCATACAACTGATTTGAATTCAGTCACCATTCTGCACACGACTGTCGAAGGAAGTCACAGAAAGGTAAAGACTGCTGTGCTGCACGGTGACGTCAGAACACAGAGTAATAAACAGATTAACACAAATTAATGCTTCAAACGTCCTATAAGGAACTTCAACTAGTTATAAACAGTCTCAGTTTGATACTGATGACCATCAGTGCCAAGATTGTCTATTCCTGTATAGTTACAGATATTCTTATTGCCTGTCCCTGAGTCGGTTTCTGAAAGTTAAACTGAATCGAGGCGTCTCAGCCTGAGGAGTGAAGCTGCTCTGTCTGGTGGTGCAGCAGAGGATACCGGTGTTTCTGACAGCAGCAGAACAGCTGCTTTATACAGTGCTGCCGTCTGTTGTCCTAAACCCCCTATCAGTTAGCATGTTAGCATGTTAGCACACCCTGTTTCCTCGTTTGATTGTTTGGTAAAAAAGACTATTACCAAACAATCAAATCTGTGAGCTGCGTCGGTTTTCTTTGACTCGCATCCAAAGTAAGCACACGCAGCAGATCAAGATCTTTAGACACGAGGCGGCGGTGATCGTACAGCGTTTGTCCACAGGGGGCGCCAAAATCAACACGATAAAAGTTCATCGTAGCTGCTTTAATATACAAATAATTATAAGTGCAGCTTTAAGAAATGCAGGAAAACTGTCAGGTGTCAAAATGGTTGTTAGTATTGGGAATATGGTTACTTTAGATGATGATCCACTCATCTATACTAACAGTCATATAACACACACACACGCACGCACACACACACACACACACACACACGCACACACATACACACACACACACACACACACACACACACACATGCAGCTTTTACTTTTGAATGTGCAATAAACTCAAGAGGAAATGAAAACCTGCCAGATTTCATTCACAGACGTGAATCTGAAAGACGTCACTGCACGCACACACACACACACACACACACACACACACACACACACACACACACACACACCACACACACACACACACACACACACACACACACACACACAGTCTCCTCTAAACGTTGTGTTGCTCGAGGGTTTTTCTGCTCCTCCTTTGTCGGCGTCATGAATAAACATGAACTCTTGCTGTTGTTTTTGCATCAGAAGCAGAGAAACAGAGAAGTTCAGCTGCTGCGACGACTTTCTGTGTTTTATTGTTGCTGCTTTAGTGGCTGTTGTGTGCGTCGTTATTTCTACTACTGTTGCTGTTTTTGTCGTGTCGGTGCTGCTGATGAATGCAAGTGAGACAATACAACGCAAATGCAGAATAATAAGTTTATTATACAATACATATATATATATATATATATATATAGAGAGAGAGAGAGAGAGAGAGGCGACATGTTCTCTGCATTCATGCACTCATAATCCGCTATCTGCCAAAATGATATCAATTATCAGCAACAATCCAAACATTGTGCTTCTGTCATTATAATAAATACTGCACACAGCTGCTGGGTGCTGTGGATTTGGGGAACAGCTTTTCCCTCTGCTAATATTCACTAATGAGAAAACAGCACTTCATTCAGACCTGCAGCCACCGATTATCTGTCAACATATTGATCAGAAACAATTTTCTAACTGCTGTAAAACACAAAAACTCTCAGCCCAACAGCCTTAAACATGAATAGAAATGTGGCCACGAGCTACAAACGAGCCGACGGAGCAGGAAGACGAGCTGCAGGCTGATTTACAGAAGCTGGGCCGTTAATTCAACACGTGAAGGTCCCTCCCAGTGCAGCTTTAAGGGGAAAGGTTGGTCGTTTAACAGTATGTGTTTTACAATGTGTGAATGTCAAGACCTTAAAGTTGTCACTAAATCTCCCTCAGCAGACTGACGATGACACATCTGAGTTACTAAAGACGTGTTGAAGTATTAACCTGCAGGACGATGGTGTCGTTAACTGTGTTGGTGTTTTAATGGACAGCAGACGGAGACAAACGCGTCCTCACAGCAGAGACTCTGTGAGGACGCACAGTCCAATCTCAGCTGTTTTTATTTCATTTGTTTCACTTTAATTCGAACAAAGAGGTTCAGCCTTGGTGAAACTGTGTTTCAGCTTCAGCTCCGGGTCATTTTCACCGACTCCTAACTTTATTTTCTTGCAAGGAGTTTGTGCAGAATGAAGCACAGAAATCCTGCAGGTGCAGCTTTATACTGAACCCTTCACGATGCTTTCAGCTATATTATATATTGTATTTGAATGTGTTTCTCTCTTGGTACATTTTCTCTTTGCTCTCGTCACTTTAGACGAACAGTAAGAATATTTTTACATTGTGTTATTCACAGAGCATCACCTCCGCCGATCACTGCTGCAGTCAGGTCGATAAACAGGACTGAAGATAAATCCACTTTTTAAAGTTCCTCGTCCTCCTTCAGTAAACGGCTCCGGATCAGAACAGAATCTGAAGAGACTCCAGGTGTTTATTCCTCCAGAAGGTCTGGATCTTCATACACACTCTCCTCCTCCTCACTCAGGTGTTCCTGATCAGGTAATTAAGCCCGGCCCATATGTGGGGGAGGTTCAGGGAGAAGGAGCTCTCTCTTCCAGACCGTCAGAGTTTCCTTCTCACTGTCGTTGCTAAGTGTTTCTTTGGCGGAGGCCTCGTCGTCCTGTTTTTGTGGATTCGTCTGTTAGTTCAGTTTGTTCGTCTTTTTTAGTTTTGGGAGGGAAGTTTTGGGTCGTACAGCCCCCTGCGTGGAAGTTAAAGGCAGCTGACAAATATAATATAATAATAATAATATAAAACCTTTTCGGTCCTGTTTAGTTAATTTGTTTGTTTGTTTGTTTTTCTGAAGCTAGACAGCATTAAGTTAATTTATTGTATATCTACCAGTGTATTCGTGTTTTTATAAGATGGAAAATGAACAAAATAAACTAACTTTTTGCTTCTTGCCACTGAACATAAATGTATTCTTGTATTTTCCTTTTCTTTCAGTCTGAATACAGCATGAGATAATTCACAGACCTACACATTAAACATGAATTTGACTCATATAATTCTTTCTTATTTATTATTTATCAGACTTGAATGAGGTGCATCGTCAGGTGTGTGTGATGCAGCACGTCTCTCTGTTAACTGACGGCTCTGAAGCTCTGGATATTATATTTATTTAAGATCAACAGGACGTGTTACATGTTGAACTGAACTGTCGTCGGTGCGTCTGTGAACGTCCTGCAGGACTGTGGTTCGTTCTGAAACACCTCACAGACCTCCTCACGTTGATGACGTCAGCAGGGGTTAATTTTCTCCGTCACTCGTCGAAGATCTCGTCCACTGTCTTCACGATGTCCAACTACATGTTTCTCTGAGCCTCTCTCTCACACAGACCTACTTCCATGTGACTGTCTTTAATGAAACAGGGCCACCAGGCTCAGTCCTCAAAGGATGAAACACATGGGTGGTGCAGGGTTGATGATGATGTAAGATGGCAGGTGTAGCGGGGAAGTGACGAAGCCTGTTGAGCTGGTCCATTACGTCCCGGAGGAGCGTCTGTCTCTGAGTGTCTGCAGCCAGTGAAGCCTCCACTCTGATCTGCAGTATCATCAGTCACTTTGAAAAGATTTTAGATTGTGAGGGGACTTGAATTCTCAGCAGTAGGAGTCTGATCCAGCAAAGTGTTTCATGAAGTGAGAAGTTATTTCTGTGAACTTTTTAAAGTTTTCTCTGGAGACAGTCGACAAACCTGCCACAAAGCACCTGAAACCTGTTGGCTACCAAACATCCCCGTCCACATACTTTTGTGTACTTATGTGTTACACCTGCGATCTGTAGCGGGATACATCACATTATCCTCTGCATACAGGGCGACCTGAAGAAAACAATCTGTTCAACAAGTCTGAAGTTCACCTGACTTCAATAAGCATAGCAAAGGCTGCAGGTAGCGGCACCTAGCACGTCTTCACGGTTCAAAATGCAGTTAACAATCACTCCATCACTATCACACTCACTGACACGAACCACGAGTCCACACGGGTCATGAATTCATGTCACCGACTCACAGAGCTCTGCTGCACGCCAACAGGACAACAGGTGAGGAAGAAGCAGCGAGCAACATCTGGATCTGCAGGAGGTTTTTATAACAGCTCACTAATCAAAGACTGTTAGATTGAGATTTGGTCGTCAGGTCCAGATGCAGGACAAGAAAACAAAGTGTTCAGTCTGGAGTTCACCGGCTTTATTTTTGTTTTATTCAACCAGCTTCTTCTGACTTCTTCGTAAAAACGTCCTGCCGCACTGAAAGCAACGCGCTGTCTGTATGTTCAGAAGTATTTGGACACGCTGTCACTGCAGCCACATGTGACAGCTGAACACTGCGACCCAATCACCTCCTGGTCCCGACACTCCCCTGTTCACATGTCCTGACAGGAACTCACTGTAGGTTTGTGAACTGTGAGCCGCCTCAGTGGAAATACGAAGTCGGCCCGAGATGAAAACGACCTGATAAATGTGTGAGATGTGAACTGAGCGCTCGCTGAAGATGAAACTATGGACTGTTGGTTCTGCAGAGAGTGAACCAGGCGCTGATTTTTCACAGCTCACACTCGTTCAAGGGCAGAAATGTGATCTTTTTAAAATATAAACTTAGAAAACTAATATTTAGATCATGTACCACCATAAAAAAACATTTTGTCTCACCAGCTGGCTTTATCCAAGCCAGCTAGCTCGACCCACCTTGATGTACCTGTTCTTTGCTTCCTTGAAGGTCGGTGCTGTTGAAATCGACAAACGGGGGGAATTCGCGACGCGAAACGAACGCAAAGAGATTTCGGTTGTTGGAGTTTTGCACACACACACACACAGACACACTCACACCTTTGTCTCCTACCTCAGGTCGTCTTGTCCTGGACTCGATCCCTCGACTCCAGGTCACCAGTCGGCGTCCTTCACCACTGGACCATCTTCAGCGCTGATGGACACAAACAACCAGAGAGAGAAGAAGATCAGACCTGGAGAGGAAACTTTGGATGGACCACTTTCTGCTCTGAACTTTCTCTGAGTTTAATCCTTGAATCTTGTTGTTGAGATGTCTTCAGTGTCAAACAGGATCCTCCTGTCCTGTTGTCCCAAATAGTCCAGTGGTCAAGACTCTGAGCTTTGGTCCAGATGACCTTTTGAATCCACAACTTCTTTGTCACGAACGTGCTGAGACCCAGAAACTTTTAGACGCCTTAAATTAAAAACAGCAGGGATGTTTGCCCTCCACGCTTCAGGACATCAGCACAGCTCAGTAAATGCATCTCTGCCACACAAAGACCTGAAACCTGGTCGCCTCCAGACTCCTCAGGAAGTTGTGTCGCTTCAGAGGAACGTTCGTGACAAAGAAGTTGTGGATTCAAATTAATAAACAGAGAGCAGTTATTCTGTTTCTTTTGCCAAAGCTGGAACTGAACCCAGGTCACCTGGACCAAAGCTCAGAGTCTTGACCACTGGACTATTTGGGACAACAGGACAGGAAGATCCTGTTTGACACTGAAGACATCTCAACAACAAGATTCAAGGATTAAACTCAGAGAAAGTTCCATCCAGAGTTTCCTCTCCAGGTGGATGAAGGTGGACTGGATGTGCAGACTCGTCCCTCAGTCTGATCTTCTTCTCTCTCTGGTTGTTCGTGTCCATCAGCGCTGAAGATGGTCCAGTGGTGAAGGACGCCGACTGGTGATCTGGAGTCAAGGGATCGAGTCCAGGACAAGACGACCTGAGGTAGGAGACAAAGGTGTGAGTGTGTCTGTGTGTGTGTGCAAAACTCGAACAACCGAAATCTCTTTGCGTTCGTTTCGCGTCGCGAATTTCCGCCGTTCGTCGATTTCAACAGCACCGACCTTCAAGGAAGCAAAGAACAGGTACGTCAAGGTGGGTCGAGCTAGCTGGCTTGGATAAAGCCAGCTGGTGAGACAAAATGTTTTTTTATGGTGGCACATGATCTAAATATTAGTTTTCTAAGTTTATATTTTAAAAAGATCACATTTCTGCCCTTGAACGAGTGTGAGCTGTGAAGATAAGTGCCTGGTTCACTCTCTGCAGAACCAACAGTCCATAGTTTCGTCTTCAGCGAGCGCTCAGTTCACATCTCACACATTTATCAGGTCGTTTTCATCTCGGGCCGACTTTGTATTTCCACTGAGGCGGCTCACAGTTCACAAACCTACAGTGAGTTCCTGTCAGGACATGTGAACAGGGGAGTGTCGGGACCAGGAGGTGATTGGGTCGCAGTGTTCAGCTGTCACATGTGGCTGCAGTGACAGCGTGTCCAAATACTTCTGACCGTACAGACAGCGCGTTGCTTTCAGTGCGGCAGGACGTTTTTACGAAGAAGTCAGAAGAAGCTGGTTGAATAAAACAAAAATAAAGCCGGTGAACTCCAGACTGAACACTTTGTTTTCTTGTCCTGCATCTGGACCTGACGACCAAATCTCAATCTAACAGTCTTTGATTAGTGAGCTGTTATAAAAACCTCCTGCAGATCCAGATGTTGCTCGCTGCTTCTTCCTCACCTGTTGTCCTGTTGCCGTGCAGCAGACGGTGCAGCGGTCACATGTTGGTCGCTGCCTGAGTCGTGGCCTCCTGCCAGCTCCGGCCCGACGGTCCTGCTCTCTGTCCAAACCGCACAAGAACTTGACAACAGGTTCTGTCACTCGGGGTGCTCCTGCATCATTTCGAAGAATCCCGCAGCTGTCAATCAGCTGTCACTCGAAATGACTCCAGCTGCTGCTGCTGCTGCACCGGCACACGCTGACAGAACCAACAGGAGGGTGGACCTGTCAGACCATCGCTGGACGGTCACGCCGCTCTGTGTCTGTCGTCCACCTCAAACTGCAAAACATTAAATCCTCTGACTCTCAAAGTAAATGTAATATTTTGACTGTGAAGCTGAATGAAGGTTTTCTTTGCCGTTAGCTGAAAAACGTTTTAGTGAAATGATTCAGGAACAACCCCGGCGGTGTCGGAGCTGAGCCCGGCTGCTGGAGGTGAAGGTAAATGGATTCAGCAGCAGTAATTATTTAAAGCGTTTGACTCGTATCTAAAATCATTTCCTCTTTCACCGTCGGTCTTCAGCTGCGTTCTGCTCTTTGTTGGGCTGAATAAAGTAGTTTCATGCCAATAACTAAGTTCAGCCGGAGCCTCCTGCCAAGTCGATGCCTGTGACGCCTGCGGTCTGATTGATTCTCCCAGAAAATGAGAAAAACTGTTTTTAAATGTATTTTTCTGTCGAACACCTGAGAAACACCGACATGTTGTTGTCGTGGAGCCGTCAGTCAGCTGTCACTGTAAATAAGAGTGGAGCTGCGACGGTGACGCCGCCGCTGAGCGACAGTCACTGAGATTAATCCTACAAAAATGTACAAACTCGTTATTTGTATTAACTTATTTTCACTTATATGAATCAAACGACACAAATGTGTGTGTTCAGTGAGATCAGCTGGATTTTACTGAAGTGGTTTCTGACAATTCTTGATTCATGTTTCTTTATTTTTCTTCTCTCTTGTTTTGAGAAAACGTTCTCGATGAGAATGTCGTGACTGTTATTAACTTACCTTCATCACGTCCTCCTTTTCTTTTATAGCCACAAAAAAAAGCAATGCAAGTGATTTTCTCTGATCTCCACGCCGCCAACACTGCGACGCCACATCTGATTCATTCAGCTGATCTGAATGAAACTTACAAATACTTAAACAGAAATCAGGAACTCCTTCACTGCACATGTTCTCTGCTGGTAGCATCCAGAGATGGCTCTGGTTTGTATGGAAGCTGAAAAACGAAATGATCTGTTGTCCCTGACGTTGATGGTGAATATGACTCATGATATTTATATTTAGTATCTCATCAGAACAAAATGTTTCTACTGATACGTTCAAATCATTTCACGTTACTTTCGTGTCGGACCTTCGGCCCGGGCCCCGGGGACCATCTCCCTCTCCCGGCTCCTGCTGCCTCACATGTCGATGGATCTGGATCGTCACACCCTGAGCTCCACTGGATCCTCGCTCTCCTCTGTTTTACTCTCCTTACATCTGTGTGTCTGTCAAATGTGATGCCTCTTCACTCTGATCTCTCTGTTTTACTGCTGATTATCTCGGTTGTCCTCTTCCAGGTCACCACGGTGGAGAGGAGGTCGTGTGCCGTCATTATGTTTCAGAAAAGATCACCGGACCGACCCGGACCGACCCGGACCTTCTGCCACCACAGATCCTCTGCTCTCGTCATTATCGCCCCCTGCCCCCCTGTAATTTTCAGCAGAATAAAACCATGAGAAGTATGAACATGTATTTGTTTGGGTGGTCTAAGCTCATATTCACATTATCACCTTCCCTGACAGCTCCTCTCTCTGTGCGACCTCTAAAGAGCGCTGACCGTGGTGACGTCCTGTCGCAGCACTTCACAGTGTGTGAGGACGGTGATTACGAATCAGCCTCCTCTGATGAAAATGAGTTTGACCCTGGACGAGCAGCAGATGCTGTTCACTGACCTCTCTCCAGCATCGACCACACATTTACGCTCCTTTATAAAATGTTTTGTTCATTTGTTTCACTTCATCTGGTTGTAAATTAATACTGTTGATGGAAATGAGGTTCATTAATAACCTCTGTCACCAGTGTGCACAGCTGAGCTCTTATTATTATAATTCATCAGATACTGAGGAGATAAATGTTTTCAGCTGATCTACAGAAACGTTTCACAGAATCTGAAGTCTGAAAAAGACCCAGTTTACTGTCTGAACAGTTTTCAGAGACTAGAATTAAACTAAAATATTAATTCTCTCTGACTAAGAGATTAAAATGGCAGGAGGTTAGTCGACCAATTAAAAACATGTTAGTTTGACAAAATATCATGAAACCTTCCTGATAGACCCGATACTGCAGTCATGTGGCTGAGTTGTTTTTTAAATTTCACTCTTTACTGATTATTGACTGTCCTTCTGTTTATCTTGAGTTTCTGTATTAACCTGTCCTGATCTTTAAATTCATGTATTTCTGAGTATATGTAGTACATGTACATTAAAGAGTATTTGATTGTGTTTTTTTTTCCTGCAAACAAACAGATGAACTGAACTAAACGTCCTACAAACTAACTGACAAAATATTTTGTTTGTCGACACCAAAAATTAGTCTTTTCTGAAGGATGATGAGGCCTCCAGCTCTGATGTGTGTGTGTGTGTGTGCGTGCGTGCGTGTGTGTGTGTGTGTGTGTGTTATCTCTGGGAACATGATGAATCGGCTCTCTCAGATAAGATAGTAGGCGTGTTTGGTATTGATGTGGGCGTCTGCAAGTTAATTTAGCAATCGGCTTCCGAACCTCTGTCGATGTGAAGATACGGCCGGCCGGCGTCTGAAGAGGCTTTTCTCATTGAAGACCCTTCCCAGAGCATCGCTGCCCCACGGGGAGACAAAGACGATCTAAGTGTAATGAGATCAATAAGACGACGCGAGATGTGACGAGACGGATCGAGACGAGAGGGAGGAGGACACGGAGGACGTCGCTGAGAATCTGCTCACGTTTTAATCGTTTCTAATCTAAAACCACATTCATTAACATGAACAACAGCCTCGACTCTCCTGGTTTCAGTCTATCTGACTCTCAGTCAGGACCCAGTCTTGTCCTGATGAAGCTGAGCATGGTCCGGTCAGAACGAAGACTGGACCTGAAGCTGTGCGGTTTAGAAATGTTGTTTATTCCAACTCGTGCTGTACGAGTAACTCGTCTGCTCAAGATTAATGTGCCCACACTGTCAGTGGCCTGTCAGCCGTCCGGCCTATTGACAATTGTCAATAAAGACTTGTTTGAAAGCTGCTAGGCAGGTATTAGCAGCAATGCTAACAAGGCAGAAGCGTGCTGCTTTGATCATCTGTGCAGTCCTGTGAGGAGCTGGACTCGAAGGTGGCCCGGAAGACGTGGACAGTACAGCCTGTCCGTCTCGCAGAGAGCAGTGGAGGTAAGCTGACAGACGAGGGCGTCCACATACATTTGGCCATATAGTGAAGCTGATACTCAAGATCTGGGAAACAGAAGCAAATGTTTCCTGTAGGAATAACTGAGTGGATCAATATGTGAATGATCAGCGCAGCTCGTCTTGCGCAGAGCGACGGGGCTGTTGTCTGATGTTGTCTGATGTTAGAGCTTCACGCGCTGCCCGACCGTCACAGTGTGGGTCTCATGTTTCACTGGTCGTCTCTGATCCTCCTCCTCTCTCGGCTCTCAGCGTCAGGAGCTGATTCACTGTTTGTTAGTCTCCATTAACCCGGAGTCTGTCGGGGTCAACCTCACTGCAAAGTGTCCCTCAGAGCTGCAGTCACACAGGGTTCATGTCCCTGAAACGACTTCCACCTTCAGTATTTATGAGTTTTTAGGCCGACATCTTCTATTAATGGTCTCCACACAGAGAAGAGGAGAGCGAGACAGCGACGACTACCACTGGTTTATGTATCACACTGGATCCACGTCTGGAGCGGCAGGACCAGCGCCGACACGTGGAAACATTCACGTCTCAAGAATGATTTTTCCCGTCTGAAGTATTTTGAAGTATTCATGTTAGAAACAGCGTCTCTGTGCACTGGTGCTGTCGGATCAGACGACCCGTGGTGCATTTAAACCGGCAATAGACGACCTTTTTACTTTAACGTCTCGTGCTGCAGTAATCAGTGATGTCACAGTGTGCTGGCTGCAGAATAATGACATCATCCATGTAGATTTGTTCCCTCACGGCACGAAGGAAGTAAATCTGCCACTGCGTAACCCAAACAGGAAGAGGCATTGTTTTCCCCGGTCACCATCTTCAGGTTCGATTTTTCGCTATTTCTACTATAAATTAGTTTTGCAGCCGCCCAGATTAGCAAATGCACAAGTTGATTAAGGAAAAATAAAGTCAGAATACAACAAAGTCAACAAGTCTGGATTCTGTGATTTCTTCCAATCGATAAACAGCGTTCAGTTTAACGTCGATCGACTGGGACGTGATGCTCTTTGCACCCACACCTCCAGCTCGGCCTCCAGCCCGGCCTCCAGCCCGGCCTCCAGCCCGGCCTCCCGCCAGGCCTCCAGCTCTGCCTCCCGCCCGGCCTCCCGCCCGGCCTCCCGCCAGGCCTCCCGCCCGGCCTCCCGCCAGGCCTCCCGCCAGGCCTCCCGCCCGGCCTCCCGCCAGGCCTCCCGCCAGGCCTCCCGCAACTTCAGAGGTAAATATTGTAGCCGTGAGGGAGGTTCAGTGCAGGACTGTGAGTAATCACTTCACACCAGCTCCATCTTCACAGACGGAGGAGAGGTCAGAGGGAGGAGGGCTGAATTATTAAACAGCGGCAGCAGCAGCAGCCAGTCGGCTCAGCTGATCGATGATGGAGGCGGAGCCACAGCTGAGGACAACAATAATACTGTGACTGTGATCCTGTTAATCCAGGTGTTTCCTGTTTCCTGTTTCCTCTCTCTGATCGGACAGTCTGAGGATCGAGAATGAACGGGATGTGCTCAAGGTTTGAAACCTGCAGAATCTCCTCGTTCATTCGTTCATTCATTCATTCATTCATTCGTTCATTGGTCCGCGGCTCACCTGTCTCTTGGTGTGTTCGCTGAGCTCGCCCGGCATGTCGTGGGCGCTCTTGATGAGCGTGCGGGCGATGTGGTAGTAGTAGATGGAGATGATGGCCAGAGGGATCAGGAAGTAAACCAGGAAGATCATCACAGAGTGGATCTTAGGATGCATCTGATTGGACAGCGGGTACGGCACGCAGTTCACAAAGGTGACGTTAGTGTTGTCTCTGTGACCCTGAGGAAGAGGAGGAGGAGGAGGAGGAGGAAGAAGAAGGAGGAGGAGGAAGAGGAGGAGGAGGAAGAGGAGGAAGGGAGGAGGAAGAAGAAGGAGGAGGAGGAGGAGGAGGAAGAGGAGGAAGGGAGGAGGAAGAAGAAGGAGGAGGAGGAGGAGGAGGAAGGGGAGGAAGGGAGGAGGAGGAGGAGGAAGAGGAGGAGGAGGAAGAAGAAGGAGGAGGAGGAGGAGGAGGAAGAGGAGGAAGGGACGAGGAGGAAGAGGCGGAGGAGGAGGAGGAGGAGGAAGAGGAGGAGGAGGAGGAGGAAGGGGAGGAGGAGGAAGGCGAGGAGGAGGAGGAGGAGGTGGAAGGAAGGAAGGGAGAGGAGGAAAGAATTCAAGAAAGAGGAAATAAGAAGAGAGTAACAAGGAGAGAGGAGAGAGGGAAAAGGAAAGGAAGTGAGGAGACAATGAGAGAAGAGGGAACAAGGAAATGAGGGGAGGGGAGGGATGAGGAGATGAGAGAGGACAGACAGGAGAGAGGACAGACAGGACAGAGGACAGACAGGAGAGAGGAGAGAGGACAGACAGGAGAGAGGACAGACAGGACAGATCGCATCACATCAGTGAGGATCATAAAACAGATTGTGAGTTAAATGGACGCAGCTGTCGGTCATAAATCTGACTCTGAGTCAGTTTATAGCTGTTTGTCTGCTGGAAGCTCCTCTGAGACGAAGCTGATGGTGACGAGCCGTCAGCAGGACGTGATAGACAACAGTTGACTCGGGAGCAGGACGAAGACAGAGCGTCTCACAGTGTGATCAGGTGATAAACAGTCACGGTGAGTGTTGTTGTGTTTTACCTGCATGGCGACGACTTGTGAGAAAATGGCCTCGGGGACAGCCAGCAGGACGGACAGCAGCCAGATAGAGACCGCCTTCAGACACGTCCAGAAGACGGCGCTGGACGTCTGGATGTCCATTGGGTTCACAATCGCCTTGTACCTGATGGACACAGAGACAGAAATGTCCTTTTAACATGTAAACACAACAGCAGACATGTTTCCATGAGCAAACATCATGATGCTGCGAGACACAACGAGATGAGAGGACGGTCCAGCTCCTGATGCTTCAGTCACTGTTCACCTGCTGAGGTCTGACTTCTCTGACACACTGCTGTCTCTGTCTCTGTCCTTTCCCCCTGTCCTTTCCTCGTCTCCACCACTTGTTTCCTCCTTCCTTCCTCTTCTTCCTCTTTCTCCTCCTCTCCTATCTTCTTCCTCTTCTTCCTTCTTCCTTCTTCCTCTTCCTTCCTTCCTCCTCTTCCTTCTTCCTTCTTCCTCTTCCTCCTCCTCTCCTTCCTCCTCCTCCTTCCTTCCTTCCTTCTCCTCTTCCTCCTCCTCCTCCTCTTCTTCCTCTTCTTCCTTCCTTCCTCTTCCTCTTCCTTCCTTCTCCTCCTCCTGCTTCCTCTCCTCTTCTTCCTTCCTTCCTCTTCCCCTTCCTTCCTTCTCCTCCTCTTCCTCTCCTCTTCTTCCTTCCTTCCTCTTCCTCTTCCTTCCTCCTCTTCCTTCCTCCTCCTCCTCTTCTTCCTTCCTTCCTCCTTCTACTCTTCTTCCTTCCTTCCTCTTCCTCCTCTTCTTCCTCCTTCCTTCCTCTTCCTCCTCCTCCTTCCTCCTCCTCCTCCTCCTCTTCTTCCTTCCTTCCTCTTCCTCTTCCTTCCCCTTTTTCCTTCCTTCCTCTTCCTCTTCCTTCCTCCTCCTCATCTTCTTCCTTCCTTCCTCTTCCTCCTCCTCCTTCCTCCTCCCTCCTTCTTCCTCCTCCTCTCCTTCCTCCTCCTCCTCCTTCCTCCTCCTCTTCCTCCTCTTCTTCCTCTTCTTCCTTCCTTCCTCTTTCTCTTCCTTCCTTCCTCCTCCTCCTTCCTCTCCTCTTCTTCCTTCCTTCCTCTTCCTTCCTCCTCCTCCTCTTCCTCATCTTCCTCTTCCTTCCTTCCTCCTTCTCCTCTTCTTCCTCCTTCTTCCTTCCTTCTTCCTCTTCTTTCCTTCCTCCTCCTCCTCCTCTTCTTCCTCCTCCTCTTCTTCTTCCACGTCCTCCTCCTTCCTCCTCCTACTCCTCTTCTTCCTCCTTCCTCCTCCCTCCTCCCTCCTCCTCCTCCTCCCTCCTCCTCTTCTTCCTCCTCTTCTTCCTCCCCCTCCTCCTCCTCCTCCTCCTCCTCCCCCTCCTCTTCCTTCCTTCTTCCTCTTCTTTCCTTCCTCCTCCTCCTCCTCTTCTTCCTCCCCCTCCTCCTCCCTCTTCCTCCTCCTCCCTCTTCTTCCTCCTCCTCCTCCTCCTCCCCCTCCTCTTCCTTCCTTCTTCCTCTTCTTTCCTTCCTCCTCCTCCTCCTCCTCTTCCTCCTCCTCCTCCCCCTCCTCCTCCTCCTCCTCCTCTTCCTCCTCCTCCCCCTCCTCCTCCTCCTCCTCCTTCTTCCTCCCCCTCCTCCTCTTCTTCCTCCTCTCCTTCCTCCCCCTCCTCCTCCTCCGCCTCCTCCTCCTCCTCCCCCTCCTCCTCTTCCTCCTCCTCCTCTTCCTCCTCCTCCTCGTCCTCTCCTTCTTACTGTATGTCTTTCTGTCTGACGTCCAGCAGACAGGAGGCTGGAGGACTCAGCAGTGTGTCTCAGCCTGGTGAAGACTTTGTATATTTCCGTCAGGATTTAACGAACTCGTGTTCTGTCAGATTACAGTCTGATTACTCGTCCAACAGATCCACTGTCTCTCCTCACGCCGCCTCTGATCCAGAGACGAACAGGGTCGCAGCGAGGTCGGATCGGGCCGGGTTCACTCTGTGGCACAGCTCGCACCTATAAATCCTCCATCGTTGTCCCGTATCTCACCGTATGTTTTATTGATGCAGTGGGTTCATTGATTATTTATGTCATGTAGGAGCTGTACGTTTTACATTTTGTCCCCAGGCGGGAAAGTTTGGTGCATGAAGTCCAGGCTGAGACGGTGATGCAGGTGTTTGTCAGGTGTTTGTCAGGTGGTAGAGATCCTGAAGGTCTGCAGCAAATGTTGGACAGAATACTGAACAAAAGTTATCCACTATTTTCTATTTTATTTTATGTTTCTGCAAACCACAGATATGTTGAAATTCATGGAAATTTATGTAAAATCATCTTCAAACGTCTCTCCCAGTCCAGCCGGAAGTGAATCCAGAGCTGTTGGTGAAACATTTGGAGAGCTGGCATCATTTTGAAAGGTTATAGGCTGATTTTTTTTGTTTAAACACACTGAATTATTTATTTCCTTTTCTCGCCTGAATGTAAAAATCAGCCTGCAGATGAGCTGTAACTGCCTCTGCTAGCTAGAAAACACAACGGCTCCACATCATGTCGTCTGACATGGTTCAAGTTCAAATTTAATTACAATATCGCTGATAATGACACTAAACACATGTTTTTCTGGGGAAATATTCAGCTGCCTGTCAAAAAGAAAGACAGTGACCTCATATTACTCCTGCCTGAGAGTCAGAGGGGAAATCACCTCTCTAGTTCTTTATTTCCTTATTTACAGAAACTTTGTGCAGATAAAACAGTCACAACAAGCTGAACAGACTATTCAAAGAGCAAAATGAACACAAAGACGTGAACTTGCATCGTTTAATTGCATTTGAAATCTGATTGGCTACATGATGCATCAATCATCCAGAGGCTGGCGTGTGAGTGGCTCAGGAGAGAGGGGCGGGAACAAAGAGTGGGTCTCCTGTCTATGAGACCACTCATTGGCTGTTGCAGGACACAGGGCGGGCGTAGAAGCTCATAACTGGTCAAATGAGCTGTCAATCAATAGGTCAGAGGTCGGCAGCCATCTTAGGTAGCTTTGATGGTGTTTTGCTCTCAAACAATCAATAAAAGCATGAAGACTCAACATGTGACTGAACTTGATCTGGAGGACGTTTCAGAATAAGAGAAGACACTTCCTGTTGGAGTGTGACACATTATTGGTGAGTGTTGTAAACGTCTGTCTCTTGGCCAGTTTGTGTGTTTTCACATGAGACGCTCCGGCATGAACAGGGTGGTCTGGTGACGTACCGCTCCACTGAACACTTGAGGTGTTTCCACTGAGCTGCGGTCGTGTTGTTCGGCGAAGCAGCCGGACGACCTGCGGCTGGCTGCTGCGGTCCGAACACGTTCGTTTGTATGTTTCAAACGAACCATCTGACCTTCAGGTGGACTTTGTGCCTAAACCTTAAAAAAAGAACGTGAACCTTCAACATATCCACGGTGGCAGAAACATGTATTAACGATGTTTCTTCTGGTGACTGGTTTGTGTCCACACAGGAAGTCCTGGAAACACTGAACAGTGTAAAAAACAAATGTCTTTAATTAAAGTTAGAGAGCAGGATTATCTGAATCGTCCTCGTGCTGCAGCATCAACATCTGCCTTCAGTGGAACGAAGACACTAAACTTCAGTGTGACTCTTACTTTCAGTCTGAAGACTAAATGTCCCTCAACAACAACCCTGGAGCCCCACAGCAGTAAACACGAGCAGTAATCTACAGGACGACCTGAGACGGAGCCGGAGGGAGCTGCAGCTTTACTTCAGTTCCAGGGTCAGTTTCACCCGTCTGCATTCAGACAAACCACTGCTTCAGCTCTGTCATTCACTCAACACGGAGCTGAAACAGGATCATTATCTTCTAATTAAGATTAATTATAACAGACCTAATAATTCAACTCTGTCTCCCTGAAATTATGGTAATTACATACGACTGAATTGCAAATATAGTTTGAGAGAAGCGAGGAAAGATATCTGGTGAAAAACATTCAGACAAGAGGTGGAAGGTAACAGAGTATAAATACTTAGTTACTGTCCTTCAGTCCATGTCTCAGGTGTCTGTCCTGTACCTGAGTATCTCTGAGACTTTCCCTCTCTACATCTGAACACAAACATCTGAACTTTCTCCTCCTCACAGCTTCAAACAGCCTCGTTACTTTAGTTTGATGCATTTGAGGTGAATTATGGATCATTGTTATTTGGCGTCATCGCACGCCGCCTTCCCAACATCACAAGACTGATGTCGACCTATCAGAGCACATCACGCACGGCAGACGCAGCGAGACGAGACAAAGACGTAAAGACGTGAACAGACAGAGAGGGAGGCTGAATGGGGAGAAAAGGCGTGTTAGTGTCTCGTATCTGCAGAGAGTTTCTTATTTTCTCTCTTTGTTGCTGCTCGGGACGCTTTACCAACCCAACATGTGGCTATTTGACGTCCTGGGAATGAGACTCAACTATCAACTGTCTTTGTGGTGCGTTCAGGAACAGCTGGGACAAATCCTACTGACTCTACCTTTAACTTTAATAGTCTTTGAATTATATTGATATGACGTGAGCTTCAGTTAGCTTTGACCACAAATGTCCTTCAGAGGGAGACTTTTTACTCTGATACTCTGAGTACATGTCAGAGCCTGTACTCGATTACTTTTACTGGAGTAAAGAAGCTGAATCAGCACTTCTACTTTTACCAGAGTCTGTTTTTACACAAGTACCTGAACTTCTCCTGGAGGAAACACTGTGTGGACTTTCTCAAAATTACAGTCACGTAAGAATAAAAAATACTAAACCACGATAGATTAATAGTTTAACAAAATGTACAATGAGTTAGTGCCAAATGAAATAACAATAAAAATCAGATAAATTGAGGAAAAGAAGTTGGAGAAAAATTAGAATAAAATAAAATAAGGTAGTTAAATGTGTGAAAAGGTGTGTGGTGCATCATTAAATATCCACAGTTTAATTATAAAGCTCTTCATGAGTTAAAAACAGTTAGCGGTTGCTAACAAGTGTCTGAATGAGACTACAGAGGTTGTCGGGGACATTAAACGTCCTCACAGCGAACACGGAGACTCGTCTCCTCACTAGTCCGTCTTTACAGGCCCACTTTAGTTACACACTGTTCTCACTCTGACTTTACAACTTGTACATTGATCAGTTTATAGAAACCTGGATAGTAATTGTGCAGTAAGACGCTCAGTGGTGGAGACGTTTGAGTCATGTGACCGTGATGTCGTCTGTTTGTAGCCTAACATACAAAAACATGTCAGAGCTGCTCTATTTAAAGTCATATTGCTGCTGAACATGATCCAGGAGTTATTTTGTTTCCATCTAAACATATTCAGCAGTCGTATGAAAATGTACTTTCTAATAAAAGTCTACTTGTAAGTTATGTGAATTATGAGTCTGAAGGATCCTCTGACCCTCTTTATGGCTCCATTAAGTATATAGACACAGATTTCACACACGATGAAGATGTGGCAGATGAGATGTACGGAAGTCTTTATGATTTAGTTTGAGCCGTAACTCGCCCAGGAACCAGTATAGAAGAGTAGTGTGTGTGTGTGTGTGTGTGTGTGTGTGTGTGTGTGTGTGTGTGTGTGTGTGTGTGTGCTCATATACTCATACACTACCTCCTCTGTGTCATTGTGCGATATGATTGGAGCTGATGAATGCAGCACAGAAACACAAAGTCAGACCTTGAACAGAAGCGTCACCTTCTGCAGCGGAGGCCTTCTGTGTATCGCACCTGCTGGATCCAATGTTTTCTAAACCTTCATATTTTTTTCTTTTTCAAGGAAAGGTCACACCGACTGCTTCACATTCATTCAGCCACACACACTGGAGGCAGGAAGCTGCTGAGCACATGCACAGCTGTTCATCCACAGAGCGGTCAGAGAGGTGATCTGTCTGAGAAACACTGACGACTAATCAGGACTCAGCGAAGGTGGTCGTCAATTAATCACAGGGTTTGTATCATGAAGTGTCCTTCAGCAACACACAGGTTTGTGCTCAGGGTTAATGTATGGCTTTAAAAACTGATATAAACTATATATTACTGGAAATGATATTACTGATATTACTGATTTTATTGTGAAGCAGTTTTAGGAAATGAAACGTGTCTGTAGCTGAATCAGCGGAGCCACTTTGTTGGCGTCGATTCTTCGATAGGACTGTGGAGATCGAGACAGGAGCGTCACTGGTTTAAGACACACCTTCACGCAGGTGGACCAGCTGTGGTGGAAATGCAAATCCCAGCTGCACCAACTCAAACTGAGTAGAACTGGGCCGGCAGGCGTGATGGAAAAATGGCACGTTGCTGAAATGGATCTGGTGAACATCTGGGAGTAAGAGAAGTCGGTTTTTGTTGGACGTTGATCAGGGGCGGACTTACCATTAGGCAAAACTAGGCGGTTGCCTGGGGCCCCAAGTTCCTGAGGGCCCCATAAAAATCCTCATACACTTATGGTTAATACAGTTATTACTTATTTGCGCACATTAATTATGTTTTTGATTAAAATCCTCTCACTAAAATGCAGCAGAATGCTAATCGTATTATTTGTGTGTCGGGCCCCCCCTTCAGTCTCCACTACATTGGATCAGTCCATCTTACTGCACATGTGCAGAACGGATCCAGGAAGACAGCAGCAAAACGAAAACAAACGGCGCGAAGTGGCGAGAGAAGAAGAGGAGAGTATAGAAGAGAAAAGTAAAGAAAAGAGACAGATGAGAAGAAGCTGCCCCAGCCGAGCTGACAAGAGGAGAGAGAAGGAGGAAACAGAAAGCTGATCTCAAGTTACAGGAAGTGACGACTGTCCCTGAAGACATGTTTTGTAGTAAGAGCTAACAGAGAGGAAACTTTTTCTATTTTGCTAAGTGTTGACGTAACCGTCTGTGTCTTCCTGTTTCCGTCAGTGTGACGAGCTGAAATCCATGTGGGATGCAATCATTGTATCATTGTATTCAAAATCATGTTGGGATCATGTAACTACACTGGCTGCATGAGATACACCTCTTGTTTTTACGTTTTACATCTCTAAATATTTTTTAGTAATTTTTATTAATTTGTATATGTAAATATTAGCATTTTAGCTCAATAGCTTCTCAATAGCTTTAAACACAGTATCTCTGCTTTAAATATCCCACATTTTTATTTTGAAAACAGGAAGTCGGTACACGCTGTAGCCGTCTTCTCCGTGTGTTTACTGTAAAGTCTGTAATACGGGTGCACTTGAAATGTGTGAGTGGCTGCGAATGTCGAATATCCAACTTAAAACTAACTTCACTGAAGTCTTGTCATGATGTATCTTCCAGCTGGCCCAAGACGATTGTTTAAAGAGTTTTGGCTGAAGAAGTCGCCCCACAAAGGAAGACTCTTTCAGTTTATCACAAATATTAGCATTACATCATCATTTTGAGGGTACATGGTTTTCACTGGGCAGGAAGGGTTTGAAATAT
The DNA here is from genome assembly GCF_965226575.1 of Pagrus pagrus. Taxonomy (NCBI): domain Eukaryota; kingdom Metazoa; phylum Chordata; class Actinopteri; order Spariformes; family Sparidae; genus Pagrus; species Pagrus pagrus. The sequence goes on along the minus strand of NC_140200.1, from coordinate 1,401,273 downwards.
GTAACCAGCAACGTAAATGATGTACAGTAGTGGAGTAGAAAGTGCAGTATTTGCCTCTGAGATACAGCGGAGCAGACAAAACTGAAGTTGCATGAAATCCTAAAATGTCTACGTCAGCACTTGAGTAAATATACTTACACTTCACCACTGGGTCAGAGCCTGATACTGTGTTTGTGTGTTTGTTTTCAGAATGAGGGAGAGAGACAACGTGAAAAAGGGACAGGAAGAGAGGGACAACAGGTCAAACACATAATACATGTGTATTCTGTTAAAACGTATGTGTCTGTATAATTGACCTGTTGTTTTGTGTGTTGTCTTCTCATTTCAGAGGGCCCCATGCCTGCCTTTGCCTTGGGCCCCAAATTTCTTAAATCCGCCACTGACGTTGATGCAGCACTGAAACTACATGCTATTCTGTTAGCTTGTCTGTTAGCTTGTTGATTGCACCTCGCTGATGTGGTTTTATCTTGAAATGGTTTGCACGGAGAGAATCAGGAGAATCTCAGCTTTCTTTCGAGGCGTAAGCTGTGCGAACTCGCCCGACCCAACTTTCCATCAGCACGGGGGTCAGGAGTTCAGGACTACATCTCCATTTTTTTGGGTGAACTGTTCCTTTAAACACTTTCAGGGCTAACTCACTGTCAGATTGGGGGAAAGTGAATAAACAACACTTTCGCTGTCGGGCCTCCAGCGGCTCAAACTGCAGCAGGGGGCCGACGTCGTGTCGTCTTCATAAGCGGAGCTGCACACGGCGCTCGCATGGTCCCGTCCACCGACATCAACATATGTTACCATAGCGACCAAGCTGGTGAAAAATAGTCCTCTTTTTGTTAAAGGAAGGTTTTGTCGCCGAGTCCATAATTGCAGCTCTGAATGCAGACAACACTGTCCGTGTGTGGAGACGGTAATTTCCTGACTGATGTAACCTGGAGGACGATGAGTCAGACGCAGGGACGGAGCTGCTTCCTCATGAATACTCAGACTGACCTGGGTTCAGTCGAGCTGCCCTCTGGTTTTACTTTTGAAATGATAGAAATAAAGGAAGAGGAACATCTCGTAAAAATCAAGTTTTGGAGTCGAGCAACACACGGATCGCTCTTCAGCTCCTTCCGTCCCCTCTTAGTTTCATGACCTTTCTCAATCCTTCTCGTCTTCCTCTCGTCAGTTTCCGTCCTCTCCTCTCCTCCGACCACCCGACCTCTCACAATAAGCCGTCTTCTGCTATTAAAACCTTTTCGTCAGGTGATTTTGAGACCTCACCGACACCCCAAACGGGTGCATATATTCTTCCTCTCCAGGTCTCCTGCCGTTCAACGCTTCAGCTACAGGAAGCTGAAAGGAAAATCAATTTCACCAACAAAGCTGGTGAGAAATCCTTTCTTCCTCTGCAGCTCGGCTTTGATTCCTTGTCTCTGTGACACAAACCCTCCGTCCTCCGGGCCCGCAGGAATACTTTGTTCCCTCTGTTGTCAGGATGACGTGACCTCTGACCCCTGGTTCCTGCACTGGCTGCTCAATGATGTTGGTGATGTCACAGTCAATCTCTCAACAAGACATCACAGAAACTAAAATAGATCCGGTGGACAGGAGGACAGCTCTGCCTTCTGATGAGATACTGGTGGTGTCCACACACCAAACTGACACCAGAGCTGCTTCTTGCAGGCGACAGTGGACAGGTTTCCATCAGTGTCGCATGTTGACCACATTTTGAGAAAATCAGCAGAATCTGTTGTTGCAGTGATGTTATTAGGATAATTAGGAGTTATTATAGCAGAAGAAGAGCATGTAGGGGGGTCGACAGTCACGCTCCTGAAGAATATGATGGTTCAAGGACAAGCCACCGACAAGTCGTCAAGTCGTGATCAGAGGCTGCCGAGTGAAGAGGCAACTGGCTGTGGAGCCAGAGGAAGGACTGCAGGAGGGTCGCCATCATATCCACGACACACCGATGGGAGAGGGTGCCCACCTGATGACCCCTCCCCCACTCAGGACTGCAGACACCAGGTAAGTGCTGATTATTATATTATAAGTGTTACAGCTGTTGATGATCATCATTTGTCTTCTGTTCTGCTTTCAGACGTCTGAAGGCAGGAAGAAGAGAAAATGTGTCTCCTGTCAGAAGAAGTTCTGTTCACCGGATGATGTTCACAACCTGGTAAACCTGATTACACTTCCTTTTAGATTGTTTTAATCAGTGGATCTTTACGGACTAAATGAATATACATGATTAGAGAATGGACACAAATTAGGACTTAATGAGCGCTTCAGAGGTCAGGAGTCTCTTCTGCTTTCACGCCGGCAAATCTGAATGAATCATTCTTCAGTTCTTCTGGTTTCTGTTAAATGAGCTGAACGACTGACTGGTGCAGAAGCTAACTGATCTAACCACATGTAACATGTCCATACTGACAAAAGTAAAAGCATGTATGTCCTCATGAGCCTCTGTGAACTAACGTTAGCTTAAAGCTGGTGGTTCTGACCAGGTGGAAACGTGTTCGTGGACTCATTAACTGAATAATATCAACGCAGATTCTTCAGAATTCATTTTCACTTACTCACTAAATCTGTTTCTGCTGCACTTGGTGGACAGGTTTTCAGATTTGCATGAAAACAGGTTGATGTTGAACTTAACGTCAGACTGAAGTTAAAACCAACTGGAGGCTGATGTCTTCATGTCTTCATGTCTTCATGTCTCATCACAGCCGGCCGCCCAGCTGCACTCAGCTCTGGTGTTCGTGGACAGATTCATCTGAAAAGTGTGTTTGTGTGCATCAACTCGGCAGGAAGTGATCGGGCTCCAGGAGCCACTCCAATCTTTATGCTAATTTAGCCTCGTTATGCTCGTCAAGGACCTTCAGGCGAGTTAGGAGCCGTTATGGGCTCGTTAGTGGCCTTTAGTGTCGTTAGGGGCTCATTAGAGGCCATCAGGGTCAGACACAGAGCCCGCAGCTGTGTGGTGAGGAAATGAGTTTCCCGTTAACAAGCTGATATTACAGCGTTTCAGTCGGACAATGACGCTGCCCGTCAGTAAACAGGAGGCGGGACCAGGAGACGCAGCGCTGCTCTGGAATTAAAAACACGCCATCATTTAGTCTGAAGTCAGGACATGTTCATGTTCCAGTGACTCTGAAGGAAGCATTGTCTTTAAGTTTATTATTATAGAGACACAGCGGATCTTAATGCAGGCTGGTGCTGCGGCTCCTTCTCAGGTTTAATTATCACACATCTGAGACTCTTCTTGTATTTCTGAGCTTCTCTTCAGTTTCATTTTTCAACATGCAGATGACACTGACGACTGGAGACACGTTCAACACTGATTTTCAATACATTTACGATAAATACTGTTACGATAAAGTCAGCAGGTTAAACTCAACCCACAGGTGATTACACACCTGATGCACAGAGTCTGCAGGGAGACGCTCGTTGTCAGGCCGTTAATTCAAACTGCTGCCTGCTGCAGTTCATTCGATCACAACGCTGCAAATACATCAGGAACGTGAACGACCAGGTGAGTCACTGTGCTCCATATAAACATCTTGTCACAGCCGGTGTGTACGAGTGTGAAGCAGCTAGCTAATAAATCAACCAGACATCGTGATAAATGATGATATTTAAAGCCAGATGTTGGAATTCAAAACAAGTTTGAATGGATGGTGTTGATGATGAAGGTGAGCGATGCGTCGAGCGGCTCTGTTTAAAAGAAAAAGGTTGTTTTCTGTTTATTTCACTGACATTTAGCAGCTGATCTAAATCTCCACAACACTCTTCAATATATTCATGAAGTGAAGAGCGTTTGTCCAAATCCAGTCCAGATCTGTCTGCAACAACAAACTCTGATTTTATCACCAAATAAGACTAAACCTGATCGTGACGCCAAAACAGGTGTTTTAATCCAAACCAGGACGTTTTCTAACCATGAACCATTTATCTGTGTTTAGTGCCGAAAACTAACCAGAGTAGAAACACAGAGTTGTGATGAGAAAATTCAACATTAAGAAACTTTGAACTTGCTAACATTTATTCTGGAGATTGGGTTGAGAAATAATCAGAATATTTTTATGATTTTATGGTTCAGAAGTTAAAAATGCTGCAGTTAAAGAACAGATGAGGGCACGTCTATTTCAACAAGGGAAGTAAGAAAGCAATAAAACATTTCTGGTTATAAACAACCTCAGTGGCCATTCAGCTTTACATTTCTGAGTTGCCCCTGAATGCACCATGAAGCCTCAGCACAGGTTTTTATTACATTTTTATTTTGGTACAAACTTTTAGCTGCCTGTAAAGTGGATCAGCTCGCTGTCTGGGGCACAGCGGTGCTTGGAGCTAAATGCTAACGTCAGCATGCTAACATGTGAGCGTGTGACGTCACTGCTAACGTGGCGCAGGTATACTGTTTTACATATTTTTCCCATGAGCTTCGTTTGTGAAAGAAGCTGTAAAACAGAGGATTCATTTTTGTTTTTGAGCGTCACAACCGTCGTGAAATGACTTGTTTCACTGTCAGAGTTTGAGACGTTCGGTCTGATAACATTTGGAGAGTCGAGAAGAGCCGCGCAATTACATTTTTTGATGTCTTTTCAAGTTAGCCGGGTGCTAATCCAGAAGTCTCTAGTGTGCAGGCGGCACAACACGGATGATCTGCTTAAATTATTCGCCGGGTAGTTGGAGCTTATTCGGCTTCATGCTTCAATAGGAATGAACGAGGCTCCGTCTCCAATGCTGCATCCAGATATGAATTGTTAGATCCGTGTTAGCATGCTAACATTTGCTAATAATGCCTGCAGCTGAGGACGATGGGAATGAAATCACTTTTTGTGGGTATTTGGTTATAAACTGATGAATTCAACAAAATAAATGTAAAGTCAGAAGATCAGCGAAGTTCTGACAGTTCATCCTGTGAGGAGCAGCGATATCAGATGCTTACGTGACGTGGTGAACAGGAGTCGGATAATATCTGGCAGATTTATTGTTTCATATCGTTTAAACCAGAGTCGGTGAAGGAAGGCCTCGTGTAAAGGTCGACTGCAGCTCAGTGATCTGTCCCAGCTGTGTTGCTCCCAGCGTCCACCTGCAGGCTCACAGCTACAAACAAAGTTCAGCTTTGACCTCCTTCTCTTCCCTCTCTCTCTTACTTTAACAGTCTCTCGCCCCCCAGCTCCTCTGCAGTCACCTCATCTTTTATCTGCAGTCAGCCGCAGTAAATAAATGCAGGGACTCTGTTGGCTGCAGCTGGAAGTGTGCTTCACATGCCGACAAACACGCACACACACTTTACACTGAGCGTCGATGACTTCCTGTTCAGACGTGAACAGTCCGTGACGCTGACTGACTCGTCACTCGCTGCTCAGTCTGCATGTTTCTCTTCGTTCAGCAGCAGCGGGACGCCGTCTGAATCTATAAATACGTTTCTACAACCAACAAAGAAACAAGCGAACACACACAGTGGAGTTCTGATCCGCTCCACATGTTGCAAAACCAAACAGGAAAGATTCGTGCTGTCATCATGTTTCCGGACGGTGTGACGCATCGATTAGGACTAATGGATGAGTCAGACTTCCACTCAGGGTGACTCAAGTCCTGTCGCTTACCTAACTTCCTTTACCTAAACAGACAGATCCGTTTTGAGGGCAGTAAATGAGTCCAGCCGAGACCTCCGAGTGAAACTCCGAGTGAAACGGCAGAATACAGTTCTTGAAATCACCGTCCACACACGTTATCAGCCTGATAGTCACGGTGCCTTCCAGAACCATTGGGAAGATAAAACCAAGTGCTGAGTGGTAAATGAACCGACCCGCTGGGAGGAACGTGGAGTCCAGTGATCTGACACCACTGTGATCACGGCGAGGTTCGGTTTGAGGCACAGACACACACCACACAGACGACAGCTGACTGCCGACTTCCTTCAGAGGGAGTAACTCTCCACACCAGCAGGTGGCGGTAGTCTGTCGTCGTCATTTAAAAAGGGGAAACTGGAAGACTGCAGATAAACTGTTGTTACGATAAAGCAGTTGTAAATGGGGGGAGTCCTAACACTGCAGTGTTCAGGTGTCCACATACTTTTGGACATCAGAGGTGAAGTCTGTCAGCTCAGGAGACGTTTCATACAGAAATCACTGGTTCCAGCTGGTGAAGTGAAAATCTTTAGTCGTTCTTATCAAAGTAAGAAGACAGTTAACAGATGAGTGGACGGTGAACTCGTATTAAATTATTAGATATCGGATCACACTCCCGCCACACTCACTCCTGGTTGAACTCCTCACCTCTGACTGTACGTGTTGTATTAAACCGATCAGACTTCATAATCTCATTAGAAGTTATTTGAAAATGCACATTTCCTTCGTGCCCCCGCGGTGTTACATGCGTGTTATTGGATGTTTCACTGGTTTATCTGGTTTACCAACAGTGTGGGCAAATCAGTTTGTCCCCGCGGCGCCCTGAAGGTTCTGGCTGTCAGCTCCTGTTTACGTCCCAGAACTCAACCAGATTCTGGCATTTTCTTGTTTGCTCTCCTCTGCTGGTGAGACGGAGCTGACCTTGGTTTCTAAGTCTTCCTCGCCGCTTTACTTGGATGAGCGTGTCGGAGCGACACAGAGGGCTTAATATTTCATACAGAATTAAGCTGTTAATTGCTAATTACAGGAGCGTGTCATGCATCATCAGAGGGACTTAGTGGTGAGGACGGATCAGGTCCTCTCCACCGTACAGACGCAGGCTGATCACTGGTCAGCAGTGATGACATGACGAGCAGACAGGAAATAACATCTTCCACGGTGGCAGCAGCAGATATCACACACACACACACATACACACACACACACACACACACACACACACACACACTCGGCTCCTCGCTGGGGGGTGTATTATAAACCTCTGTGCATCTGAAGTGTTTGTCGAGTGTCAGCCGGTGAGTTGTTTCCATCTGCGGAGCCTGAGTCAGCCTCCACGACGCTGACGGCATAAATTAAAAAGCGGTTCTGGTTTAAAGTGGCGGGACGCCGACGGCTCGGCTTCACCTGTCGGAGGACGGACAGCAGAGATCTACAGCCAGGTGTCGGTCCACAGTGCGGCTACATTAAATCTGATCCTGTGGGTTCTTACTGGTGAACAGATCTTCACCTTCACAGCGAGTATTTGTGGAAAGTTTAAAACACCTCAGATCGGTTGTCTGATAGTTCATCACATTGTTGCGTGGTCATTACAGAGTCACATGAATCTCTCACGTGTTGCATCAGTCGAGGGACATGAAACACAGCAGATGTACGGACGAAAAAACAACTAAAAAACACAAAAATGCATCAAAATTTAAAGGGAGAGTTCAAACCAAAATGTAAATCCAGTCATTATAATCATCATGTTGTTTCTGCTTCAGTATTCAGTTTGAATCTGTCTGACCAGGTTCAGTAAATCTGTCAAACCCTTGATCACTTTCTCTTCAGTGGTATTATGCACATATCTTTATATCTTTTCCATAGTGATCCTTCTGAAAGTGTGTTCTGGTCTTTGCATGTACACACCTGGATTACTTCACTTCACTTTGTGACCTGTGCTCACCTGTGTTTTAGCTTTTGTGTTGCTCCTTTGTATTTTTTATTTTGCACTTCCTGGTTTTTTGGATACTGTTCTATTAAAAGCCTGTTTTTCGTCCCTCGTCCTGCCTCCTGAGTGTCTTGCATTTGGGTCCCCACCATTTTTCCATACCTGATACCGGACCCTGTTTTTGTGTATATACTGTAATATATGATCTTGATTTGATGACCTGTTGCAGTGATTGTTTCTTGATGAAGATCTTTGTGACTGAAACGTCGACCTTTTCTTAATAAATCAATGCAGAGGTAAACAAAAACAGCGTGGCAATTATTATTTTTCATTGGACAACGACACTTCACCTGACTTTCCATCAGCATGAAGGTTATGACTGGATTTTGGGGTGAACTGTTCCTTTAATTTAATTTTAAAAATATGCATCAAATGCACAAAAAACTCTCCTGCTATTCATTTATATATCGTCAATTTCTTTTTGCATCCAGAGTCTGCAGCTCATGTTGATCGTTGATTGTTCGGCCTCAGCCGGACAATAAAGTTGTGTTGCAAATTGCTCGCATGGTTTGAATTGTGGGCGGACATTAGGCGAACGTTACTTATGTAGGAGGGAAGTCAGAGGGAGGCAGAGATCTGGAACTGGACGAGACTTCTGCCTCACAACAATCACTAATCATGTCGGCCATTTTCACCTGAAGCTAACGTCTGCAGCCACAAATCATAACTGTAAGTCGATCAGCTGAGATCTGAAGAGGTGTGTGTGTGTGTGTGTGTGTGTGTGTCAGTAGATATCTTAAAGCTGCCATGTGAAAACTATGACTGTAGATTACAACAGACGTGTGAGGCACTGCAGATGGATCTGTGTTTTGTTGTTTGGAAAGATGCAGCTGTTATCGTGCAGCCTGCTGCAGTCCGATCAGTTGAAGGACTTTCTGAATAAAAGGAGAATTTGAATGATGAAAAAGACGCCGTGTGCAGCGATGTGGATCAGTGAGGATGTTGAACCGATGCATCGAGAATCGTTGACAGCTGAATCTTTATGGACTCGTGAGGCCGGTGAGGATCCACACGTCTGATCGACACACAAATAAAATATCAGATAATTCATCAGAAACACTCGTCTGCAGGTGACGAGCTGCAGTCCGGCTCCTGAGGGAGAGACTGATGAAGCGCTTCTGGTTAAAGTGCGATTAGGTTTATAAAACTAAACCAATTCAGGTGAAGATCATATTACACTGATGATGAATGTCTCTCCACACACACACACACACACACACTTCCTGCTGCAGCATTAAGGCGTCGCTGCTTCAGTTGGACATAAACTGGTGCAGAATCATTCATCATGGACGTCTTTCCTGTCCTGTCGGACCTTACATCACTGTCTGAAATATGATACCGCCGCTGCTGCTGCCGCTGATCCTGGAGACTCTCTGCTCCCTCCGCTGCTCCACCTGATGGACTGAAGCTCGCTGCTCTCTGACTCATTCAGAGCCTCTCTGCCGTCTGTCATTCATGTATTCACCTCCCTCCATCGTGCTCTCAGTCCAGCCTCCTTAAAACTGAAGCTGCTGATGCTGATGTGACACGTGACCACCTACAACCACAGAGATCAGCAGCCGGTGACACTGAGCCACTGAATTTCATTTAAAACTCATTATTTCTTCTTCTTTGTTTCTTTCCATCAGATTCAATTTCTCCTGTGTGGGTTTTCAGTTTCATCATTCTGTCATCATCTGTTGTTCCTCGTCATCATTTCTTCTCTAATAAATACAGTACGATGGCTCATAAACACACACGCACACACACACACACACACACACACTGCAGCAACCCAGCCATCAGAATAAATGTGAGCTCACTATGTTCCTGCAGAACGTTTAGGTTGATTTTTCTGTTTTCCTCTCTGGTCACAGCGCTGTGCTGCAGCTCTGGTCAGGCTCGGTCAGTAAGAGTCAGAAAACATCGTGGTTTGGATTAAAACACCTGTTTCATCGCCACAGAAACAGCTGGAGATGTCTCCAGGTGTTTGTCTGAAGTCCAACGGTTCCTCGTGAAGACAGAAGTCGACACACAAGCGTGAAGGATGAAAATATGAAAACGTCCAACAAGCCTCAGTCTCGTGTTTGTGGTCTCTCCTCCAGGCTCAGTATCTGCTGGAGCACAAACACAGGAGGAGATGCCTGCGCTGCCGTTTGACAACACTAATGTTTGGATTAGTTTAATATTTGACTGAGGACTTTGAGGTTTGTTCTGTGCCGTCTGTTATCAATATTTCACCTGTTAATAAATGCCTAAATCTGCCTGCGTCATCTCCTGGATGCAACAGTTCTCTGTTTGCCATCCTGACCATCTTCTTCTGTTTCTGCTGCTCCGCTTCATTCAGACCAGAATGGACTTTATCTGACACAAATCAATGCTGCGCCGCAAATCAGCTTAACAATGCAGCAGAGAACATGTCAGGCTTCAGTAAATCACAAATTCATTAAACAGTCATTTAAAACAGACTCTGCTTCATGTGTGTCTCCTCCTGATCAGACGTCCCTCCACTATCTCCTCACAGGGAGGACAGAGTGTGTCAGGGTTCATTTCAGAGCTGCTCCTCAGGAAACGAGTGAAAACAGCTGCAGTTCAGTTCATCTTCATGATCACAGTCGAAGCTCAGAGTCCTGCTGAGAGAACCGAGATGAGACGACCGAGGAATCCTACAGATGATATCAGGAGATTAAAACACCTGAGAGCTGCAGAGGAGCTGCACACACCTGCAGGACCTGACCACGTCACGTAGACGTCATCCTCTTTATAAAGCAGAGGAGGCAACAGTCCACACAGTGTTTCCTCCAGGAGAAGTTCAGGTACTTGTGTAAAAACAGACTCTGGTAAAAGTAGAAGTACTGATTCAGCTTCTTTAGTCCAGTAAAAGTAATCGAGTACAGGCTCTGACATGTACTCAGAGTATCAGAGTACAAAGTCTCCCTCTGAAGGACATTTGTGGTCAAAGCTAACTGAAGCTCACGTCATATTAATATAATTCAAAGACTATTAAAGTTAAAGGTAGAGTCAGCAGGATTTGTCCCAGCTGTTCCTGAACGCACCACAAAGATAGTTGCTTGTTGAGTCTCATTCCCAGGACGTCAAATAGCCGCATGTTGGGTTGGTAAAGCGTCCCGAGCAGCAACAAAGAGAGAAAATAAGAAACTCTCTGCAGATACGAGACACTAACACGCCTTTTCTCCCCATTCAGCCTCCCTCTCTGTCTGTTCACGTCTGTGTTCAGACACTCAGGTGCAGTACAGATACCTGAAACATGTACTGGAGTACAGTAATGAAGTATTTGTACTTTGTTACCTTCCACCTCTGGGAATAAGTATATATTATCACGATAAACAATAAATATCTATATATTTTTAAATCTCCTCAGCAGCTCTTCATAAACGCTCAGACAGGAGACAAAATCACATATCTGAATACTTTCACCACATGCCTGATATGAATATTAAATCATATGAGATGATGACTGAGGGTAAAGACGAGCATCAGAGACTTTCCTTTAAAACACTTCACGTCAACATTAATGATATCACATCGTTACGTTGCTCTCAGCTTCCTCTGACGACACTGAGCTCAGGGCCTCTGTATTTTCTTCTGGGTCTTAATAATTATTTAATTAAGCTTTAGTTATTTCTCTGTAAACAAGCAATGAAATGCTTTAAAACACTATTAATCAGCAGTTGTTTGTTGCAGGTGCAGCTGATGTTCCTAACCTCAGTATTTTAAAGCCCGGCTGCTCTGAGCATCAGCAGTTACAGTTCCTCTCATGTGGGAGAATAAACTCCAACCGAGTCGTTATCACTGACTCATGATTCATCTAGAAAGAAAAATATGAATAAAACATCAAGTTACATCTGTAAAGTCTCCTCTCAGGTGTCTGCAGTGAATATCAGGGCGGAGCTGCAGCGTCAGGCTGATCGTCTGCAGATGAAATAAACTGATTTAAATGTGCTTCTTCGCTCTGATGCAGCTTCAGTGATCAGCCTCTGAACACAGAGTAATCTGAATCTGCAGAGTAACTAGTAACTAAATGTGGTTAATGTAGTGAGAGGAAGTATGACGTAGAGGAAAATGGAAGTACTCGAGTATTTCTGAAGAACAGTACTTATAGATATCATGAATATCGGTGTGAAACATCAGTGTCGTGGCTCCAGTCAACACACACAGTCTGTTTGTCCTGCACCAGAGGGGAGTGCAGGTGTGATCCAGGCTGCAGGTGTGATCCAGGCTGCAGGTGTGATCAGTGACGGAGGAAGTCTGCACATCTGGAGCAGAAATCTCAGTATTTAAGTAGAAGTGGAGCTTGGACTGTTGGACTGTTTGACTCTTTCTGTGAGGAGCTGATCTGATTTATTTCATCTTTATCGATGCACCATATTTTAATTAATCAGGTTTATATGTGAAACAAATGTAGTGGAGGAGGAAGTAAAAACAGTGGAGGATGGCAGAAGAAAATACTCGATTACCTCAAATTAGAGGAACAAAACATGGTGCTCTGATGTTAAATTCACATCATTCATCTCGGCTCATTGAGATCATGAGGGTCTGACCGCTGACAGATATTAAAAGAGAAGATGGAGCAGAAATGTGACCAAAGCACAGCTTCAGTAGTATCATCAGTCCATAATTACACGTGTGAAACATCAAACTGTGGATGAAACGTCCTCTGAGACCTGCTGAGCTGTGAGAGGATGGACCAGGGAGCACTTACCTGTCCGCGCTGAGCGCCGTGAGCGTGAACACGGACACGCCGACCGAGGTGAGCTGGATGACGGGGATGAGTTTGCACGCCGCCTCGCCGAACACCCACTCCTCGGAGAAGTAGCGGAAGGCGTCCACCGGCACGCAGGTGACCAGCAGCAGCAGGTCTCCCGCCGCCAGGCTGGAGATGAAGATGTTGGGCACGCTCCGCATGGCGCTGTTGGTGATGAAGATCTTCACCAGGGTGATGTTGCCCAGCAGACCCACGGTGATGATCACGATGTACACCGAAGTCATGACGCAGCGCACGGCGAAGTGCACCGTCTCCGCTCCGTCCGAGGACGCCCACCAGCCGGGCTCCTCGGTGGAGTTGGGGCTCAGAGCCTCCGGGTCTCCGGGCAGCGCTGCGGGAGCGTTGGCGAGGAACTCGTCGTCCATCGCCGCGGGAACAGCAGGAGTTATCCACACAGGAGCGATCCGGCGGGGACGGAACGGGACGAGAGGTCCGGCTCAGCCCGGCGCGCAGCGGGAGGCTCCGCGCGTAAAGACGCAAAGGAAGCGGAGACGTTTAGTCCAAAAACAACCTGCTGGGAGAGGAGAAAGTTTTACCAACTACTGGAGCTGACTGACTGACTGTCTGACTGACTGACTGACTGAGAGCTGAGAGACTGACTGACTGACTGAGAGCTGACTGTCTGTCTGACTGACTGACTGTCTGACTGAGAGCTGAGAGACTGACTGACTGGCTGAAGGGTGAGCGGCGACTGACGCTGCTAAACACAGGGAGGCACGACTGTGAATCTGGTAACATGGACTCTCTCTCTCTCTCTCTCTCTCTCTCTCTCTCTCTCTCAATGTGTGTGTGTGTGTGTGTGTGTGAGAGAGAGAGAGAGAGAGAGAGAGAGAGAGAGAGAGAGAGCAGGAGAGGGGAGGAGTAAAGAGACGATAGATAGACAGATAGATAGATAGATAGGTAGATAGATGACAAAGGCAAATAAATGAAAAAGGAGGAAAGACATGGGGAAGGCTGATGGTCTGCTCTCCCTGCTCTCCCTGAGGCCCTTACACTCCAGCCTCGCCTGTTTGGAGCATCTGTGGTCCTGGTTGTTGCTGTGTGTCTCGCTCGTCGGCGGTAACTGTTGCCCCAACACTGCTGTCTGACGTCGGTTTGAGGTGTCTGAAACCTTGTAAACAGACGTCCACAAACTTTTGGCCACGTGTGAGGTGAGAGAGAGAGAGAGAGAGAGAGATGAGCTGTAACAGTTTTCTTCTGGTTGCATGTTGGTGACTCTGCTCTCATTATTCTGCCTTCATCGTCTTTGTGCAGCGGTTCAGTGTTAAATCATCTGATCCAGTCTGAGTGTTTCATATGTGAAGATCCAGTGTTTTGCTCCAACGTGTCGACCTGTCACCGTCGGCCATTTTGTTTTTTGTGCGTCTTTTGCTCTTTGACGCTCGTCTGTTCTCCGTCCTGTTCTCTTTTCCCTCCACACCAGCACCTCGTCCCCATCATGAGCTCCTCCCTCTCCTCAGGCTGCGTCCAAACCTCCAGACTTCTCTTGCAGACTCGACGGGAAGTCCTCGAGTCTTGAGGGCACGATTCATCCGGCCCACGAGGGCTCTCGAGTGGACGCCTGGTGAGTGGACTTCACCAGACTTTAGTGATCATCTTCCACATTTAACCACCTCATGACACAGAAGTCTGTAGAAGCAGAGTTATAGAGGTGAGCTAAGTGATTTCATTTGAGTGGTATCAGCAGTTCATCTGACTCGTGGTCAGACTTGATGTGATGAACATGAACACGTCAGGATACGTACGACTGAAGTCCACCAGGGCTCAGTCTGCAGGTCCTTCTCCTCCCTATCAGAACCCTCACCTGTGTTCCTCCACCTCATCCCCTCATTAGTTTAGTTTGTACTGAAGTCCAGTTTCTGGTCCAGTCTCTGTCGAGTCGTCTGTTTCCTGATCCTGCCATATTCACCTGTTCCAGCTGCTGTCAGCTCCAGGTGTGGTTCAGGTGTGTCGACCTGCTCCTCCAGAGGTTAGCGTAGCTGCTTTAGCATCAGCTAATACATGAGAATCTTTTAAATTCATTCTCAAAACAAATCAGAGTCACCAGAGCAACCGCTACCTGCTGCTAACTGTTATCATTATGACCATTACTGGACCGGGCTAGCAGGTTAGCATGCTACTTACTGTAGCTATCTAACACAATGCAGCGACATCACATCCTGTTGATGATTCTGATTCATCTTTGAACGTTGGTCGATGATCTCGCAGCGATCACTGACGCAGGTCAACAAACGATCGAGGGGACGTTGATCTCTCGTCTTCACGATGTGATTTCTTCAGCTCCACCTTCCCAACAAATCCTGCTGAAGGCTGAGATGCATTTTCAAGATTTTTGCTCAGACCCCCTCGTCTGTGACCGAGCTGCAGCAGCTGCAGGAAGGCGACGGCGGAGATTGAACTCACATCCAGGAGTGGGATAAAAAAACACTGATGGGCTTATCTTCTGCTAACACCTGCATGTGTTTTCTTTCAGGAACCCAGCGGTTTACTTTGTGTGGATTAATTCAGCGTATCATTAAATGTCCAGGTTTCCTCCAACACTATAGGAAGACATCCTCTAATCCTGTGTGCCTGCAGCACCATCAGGGGAAGAAAGAGGAGAGAAAATGTGGACAAATATCAGTGTTGTGTTCAGAAATGTGCTGAATTCTGGTGTCTTAAACCAAATAACTTGTTTTGATTTGATTCTGTAAAACTGTCTCAGCTCTGACCTCCATCATCAGACTCATGAATGCACTTAATGAAAACAGCAGCGGCAGGTTCAGGGATGAAGTCGCACTCTGAGGTCATGCGTGCTCTGTAGTGAACCACCTCAGGTAGTTCAGGAAGCTCACGGTTTAATCATCATCAGTTATGATTCAAACATGATTCATGAGTTTTATAGCTGCACTTTTTTCCTCACTTAGATTTTCCTGGCGACTTTCGTCTCTGTGCTGGAGGTTTGATGCCATCTGGAGCTCGTGATTCTGGCGCTTCATCGAGCACAAACAGACTTAAAAGTTGACGTCCACGGGCCGAGTGTCTCTCCCCGCTCCTCGCAGTCACAGATGGCAGAGCGTCCTCACAGCAGGCGACGGCTCCACGTGAGCTGCGATCTGAGCCAGAAGGTCTTGACTTCAAGAGAACCTGATCGATACCGTTTGATCACATATGATCAGAGGCGTCGTTTATAAGAAGGAGTTAATGTGTCAAACCAATGTGAACAAACTTTAAACCCAGGAAACATTAATGACGTTCAGTCCAGTCGTACGCGCTGACCGGCCCAGTCGTCAGAATCAAATGTTCACAGTTAACGTTTCTGCGGAGGTTTGACATTTGTACCAAACGTGTCATTTCACGTTCACGTGAGGAGGCGGAGGAGAAGGTGGAGACATGTCCAGATGTTTCTGAAGAATCAAAACCGGCTATTTCTCACGGTTTTAATCCAAACCACGATGTTTTCTAACACTAACCAGGTGGTTTCTGTGTCTAAACTCAACCAGAGACATAAACAGACGAGAGGAAAAAAGAAAATTCAACGTGAAGAAACATTCAGTTCAATCTAATTAATATATATTAATAATAATTTCTACAAACCACAGATACGTACAAATCTACACTAACCAGGTGGTTGTTGTGTCTGAGCCCGACCAGAACATAATCACAGCGTTCGGTTCAACATATCTGTTGTTGTACACACTGTCCACATTTATAGTGGTGATTGTGTTGGAGATGATTATTAATAAAAGGTTCATTATGTTATACAGAAACTTTCATCTCACTGTGCTGTGATCAGGAAGTCATGAAACCCGGTGCTGATGTTTCATCTTATTGGACCCGTCTGGATTTAAAACACGTCTCAGTTTATCACAGTCGGGCGTTTTGATCACGACTGTCGGGGAGAGTGAATATTTATCGATCCGCTGGAGATCGACTTATGTGATGTTTGACATTTATTAAAGGAGCAGTCTGTAGTTTTGCTGAAGAAATGTTAATGAGCAGAGAAAGATCCTCATTGGCTGATTGTTTTTCTGCCTAAACAAACTAAATAAACAAACTCTCTTTGTTTTCATGACTGAATAAACAAACTGACCTTAAAGGACGACACACTTTACACTGTTTTACTGTGTTTACATGTGGCGGACCCTGCCACCTGTCTAGCTTCAAACACTGTTCTGGGACCTTATTTTCCTCTGAGGACCAAAAGTTTGACCTCATTAATATTGTAAATATTAAAATTCTCAGTTTGAAATTCTTCTACAGAACTACACAGAGCTCCTTGTAAGATGAATTTCTGAAGATATTGTACATTGTTACTTATTTATAATACGTACAGTGAATATATGATACCTCATTTTATTTATCTGGCTCATTTATTCTTTTTGCTTTGAAGCGTTTCTTGTTTTAATCTTGTTCCCTTCAGCTGCTGCTCGTCTCTCAGATGTCTTATTGTTGTTTGTGCTTTTATTGGGATTGTTAACGGATGTTTCCTAACGAGGTTAATGACGGTTGGACAGCGTGTCTGCTGTTTGTAATATGATACGTAAAACAACAACACGCTTCCAAAGATGGTGGATGTTCTTTCAGTTCTTATGTAACGGGCCGCCTCGTGACTGGGCCTTCATAGAAACAGAGTTAACGTTGAGCAAAAGAACATTTAATAAAGAGTCAAATAACTTCAGGAGGAGTTTCAGCTTCAGTGTTCTCGTATAACACAATGAAGACAAACTGAACAAGGACCACAAATTGAACAGAATCGCATCATTTCCCAGAGGGCGGGTCGGCCCGGAGCGGAGAGCTCGGCTGTACCGTTATGAGAGTTTATGGCCCGTTTGGTTTTTAAATGAACTGGTGACCTGAGAGGCAACAAAGAGAAGACTCGAACAGTTTGACGTTCTCAGACGGACTCATATTGAGTTAAGTGTTTTCTTTGGTCCAAACATTCATGGAAAACTTTATTGTGTTCGGTTTGTTTAGGTTCACGCGGGTCAGGTCCAAGTGAACCGTGGTTTGGAAACGAAGTGAAGTTTGGAGAGCGGTTGTGGTTTCGAGGTTTGGGAGAATCCAGGAGCTGATGGGTCGACGAAAAACTCTGCGCCAAGCCCACCCACCTCCCGGCTGATTCATTTTTACACAGCGTCCCTCCCACGGTACCAGATCTCATCCCGTCATTTGATGATCGGACCAACAGAGCTGGTCTGACGTTGGCCTCCACCTTCCAGAGCTGCTGCAGACAAAGAGAAGCTAAATCCAAACCCAGACGGTGGACGGAGTTCAGAAGCAGAACTTAATGCTTTGGTTGATGTTTGATTCCAGCGTTTCTAGGAGAATATTAAAAGATTTCTTGGGTTACTTCTTTCCACACAGAAAAACAAGGAAGTACTTTAAGTCGAGCTGAGCAGACGGTCCGTCCTTTAAACTGTCCCCAGCAGCCTGAAGCCTGACGGGCAGGAAAAGACTCCTGAAAGCACTTCCTGCCAAGCCCGCAGGAAGAGCGCCAGGCTCTGAGACCACCTTCAGTGTGGCCAAACCGTGTGGTCACACCGGCCCAAACGTTTTCCAATAAGCTTTCATTGGGAAAGAAGCAGCTGTAAAACCATCGATAGCCTACATGTTGTACAGGTCTGAGCTGAAGGGCCATTAAATTATTTTATCCCCGTTCAAGTTCAAGCTCGGCGCTAAACAGGAAGTTAGCCGGCTCATTTGGTGGAAGAGTCTCACGTGCGTTTTTATAAACTTTAATCTGATGAGAGCCGGACGGTCAAAAGTCATCTCATCTCATTTTATTTTGAAAATCCTCAGGGATCCTTGTATCCAGACTTCCTGACACTTGAAGACTTTGTGAAGTCCTTCGACGCCGAGAGCTGTCCAAGTCCATGATTCATCAAATCTACAAGAGGTCTCAAGTGGACTGTCTGTGGACTCTGATGTGTTACAGTGCGATGAGACGATGTATAAGAGATGAATTATAGAAATAATAATATAAGAAGCACCCATGATGTCGTACATGATGTACAGTTATTAACTGTTGAAGACAAACTGTCCCTGTTATTGTCTCTCTGAGTTCAGACTGCACATAATAAACTGAGTTTGTTGAACAGTAACAAGGTTATTTTCTAACTAAGAAAATAAAGGAGCCAGTGACGATGTGAACGTCCTCAGCTGAGGGTGTCCTCTGGATATATAACATTCACAGTGTTAATGTCTAACTCAGCAGACCCTGAACAGAAACGTGCGTCGAGTCTGGGTCAGAACTTTAGTTTCATCCCCTCAGATCCGACACTGTGATGATGACCGTAGTCTGCGAGTGCTCAGGTCCAGAGGGAGAGCGACGTTGTGATGTCTGGCAGCGTCTTCACCTGACTGTGTCCTTCCTCTGCCTTCGGTCGAGCTTGTTTTGTGTATAAAGCTCGATATAAATTAATGTCATGTGATTTATGAGCCCTGTCAGTTAAAATGGAGTCAGGCTTTGTTTACTGCCGAGCAGCAGTACACATGGAGGGTGGACCCACTGACTTCCTCCTGCAAGGAATCAATCTGTCTCTCCAGACGTTCATCCAACCATCTGCAGCCTTCACTGATTCATTCATTAACTCAAAACTGTGTCTGCTTTAAAACACACACGTCTTTCTGTGACTCGTGGTCTGTCAATCAACACAAAACCAAAGACGAACAGTTAGGAGCGTGCGCTCACGGACGAGGTGAGGTTTTAAACGTTTCTTCACGTTATGTTTCATCTCGTCCTCCGACTTCCTCTGACATTAAACGTCCTCACAGCGAACACGGAGACTCGTCTCCTCACTAGTCCGTCTTTACAGGCCCACTTTAGTTACACACTGTTCTCACTCTGACTTTACAACTTGTGCATTGATCAGTTTATATAAACCTGGATAGTAATTGTGCAGTAAGACGCTCAGTGGTGGAGACGTTTAAGTCACGTGAGCGTGATGTCGTCTGTCTGTAGCCTAGCATTAGCTTTTTACTGCTACACATTTAATTTGTGTTCATCTGTGGAGATTATCTGGATGAACAGAACCTGGAAGGATCAGAAACTTGTGATTATTTTCTGTAATAATCCAAAATCTAATTCAATAATCCCACAGAGGAAGCAGAGTGATGCTAACTTCAGTTAGCTACAAAAATACATCATGTTGCACCTTTGAGTAAATACAAACATTTTCCTTTGTTTATTCTGGGAGAACAAACGAGGCAGAAATATAAAAAGTATCCTGAGGGTGGCGCCACACCAGGCTCATGTAGTCATTAAATCAGCTGCGTACGGTGGCCATTTTAGGACATCTCACCTTCAGCTCGTCAGGCTCAGCTCAACAGGTTTAGACTTTAGCCAGACTTTGATGCTTAGTGCTATAATAATGTGCTTATATTATCATCCATAGCTGTTAATCTTTGTTGACTGACAGCTACTTTCAGAGCTAATCTGTACCAGACAAGTGGACATATTGATCAGTGACGCTATTAAAAAGTCACACGTGGCCTTTAATGACTGTAAATTCATTTTAAATCAGGACAACAACTCAATCAAGAATGAAACAAAGACAATTGTCGGACATTTTTAATCAATCATCTCAAGACAAAAACAAATAGGAGAATAACTGGTCACCTGAACGGTAGCAAACAGAGACAGAGTTTCGTTTCATGTGTATGCGTTGGTCATAAAGTGTGCCTCTTTTTCTTCCACATAGCTGCGAGGTGATGGACAAAGTGAGTTCACTACAGAGACGGACGACAGCTGATGAAAAATGAAATGAGTCTTAGCTCCATTTTAACCTTTAACATTAGTAAAAATCAAAGATATAAAAATGAAAGATGAATTTTAAATGTCGTGTCCCGTACGATGCGTCATAGTGGATCGATTTTCACAAATTACCCTGAAACTGGTGGTGAAAAGAAGCATCAAGACATATTAAAGATACAATCCCAGATTTTCTCAACATAACCCTGAAACCCGACGTACAGAACCTCCCAGCGCCATGTTGATCCAGGAGTGTATCCTTAAGTTCTGCATCAGACCAATAATAATAATAATAATAATAATAATAATATACTTCAATCTCTACAGTAATTCACCAGAATCTTATCAATGACTCAAACTTGTCAAAATACACCATCTGCTCTCCAAGTTACTAACTAGAAATCAATCATTCCAAGACAGTTAACCACAGCTTCATGTACAGATCTGAACCAGTTCTTTGCCAAGACGAGCCCGAAGGTTTCAGCCTGGAGAATAAGTTTGGTTATGAGAGTGAAGTTCGGCCGACCTGAGCAAAGTGATTACCTTATGAGGGTTTAATTCAGCCTGTTTCACTCCGTCAAATACAGCAGCCTGGTCAGGTGGTTGGATGGGTCGTACACTGGACTATAACTGTCTGTGAGTGTGAAGCGTTTGTTTCTGAAGTGGTAGTTGGGATCTCTTGATGGGTTGTATGAGGTGCTAGATGACCGTCAGCTCTCAGGGAAGCAGAGCGTCGTACCGCTAAACCACACCGACAGCAAGACGTATTTTAGCCGCCTAAAAGCAGGCACACCAAAAAATATGTATCTGTTGAAGTGTTCGCTTTATTTTGAACATTTCTGGTGCTTTACATTGTCGCCAGACAGCCGCTGTGAGCCCGACCCAAACAGTTGATCTGTGGCGTTGTACAGTGCTCAGCAGGCACAGCTTGTACGTTGTACAGTTGAGGGATTGTAGTGCCAAAGGAAAGGGCTGTCTGACGAATGTAAAGCGCCAAAATGTTCAAAATATAGCGTACGCTAAAATGTATATATATTTTTTTAGGTGTGCCTTCTTTTAGGTGGCTAAAATACGCCTTGCTGTTTAACGGTACAATGCTCTGCTTCTCCACACGGGGGAGGGCTGACGGTCACTTATGTTACGTGATGGGACGTGAGTTACCTAACTTACGTAACACGTTACGATACAGATTGTAGTTACTTTAACCCAAAGTCAGAACCAAATATTTTTTATGCCCAGACTTAACCAGGCCACAAGCGTTTGACAAAGTTAGTAACAGTCCAAACGTTATAATACGTCATAATACATCGAGTGTTAGGGATTATTTCTAACTTCACCACCGAGGTCGCTGACCAAGCTGCCGTGTTTGACGAGATGGGAGTGAGAATGTGTTGTTTAATTTACTCTAAATGGTTAGCCCTCAGACTATTCAGTCGAGATAAGAGATGTTAATAGCACCAGCTAGCTAGTTCATCCATGCATCCCTATGAAAAAGGTGGTGTTAGAGGCTTGGTGGCGTAGTGAGTCACGGGCCTCAGCTGGACAGCTAGCCGCTAGCCTGCTAGCCAGATGGAAACAGGCTAGCACTAGTCAAGTTTCCTAATTAGCTTGGTTGCTAACTGGACAATACGTTTATTTAGGTGACATATTTGCGACATCGAACATAGCTTCCCCTCTTTTGGACTCTGTGTTCGCTCCTCAAAGGTTAGCCAGTCGGATAATTGTGGCGTTAAGATGGTTGTCTGTCCGTAGAAGGATTATCTTGGATCAGGGCTTTATTCCAACAAATGGCCCCAGATTGATCAAATCCATTTAAAATGAAAAGTCTCCTACGTGAGCTGAACAGTACAGATGTGGAGTTTTATTCCATATAAACGAGGCTGTAGTCTTGGTGACAGAACTTTTAGAGGCAAAATTTAAAACCATCCTCCACGAACATACCAGAACGCAGACGAACCCAAATTACAGGAGTCACATACCTGTTTCAAATCCTCTTAAAGCCTATCAGACTGACCAGGCCTCTGGTAGTGTGGGTCGGGATCAATCGGAGCGGTCCCTCGGTGCTGGTAAAATGCTTATCTGAGGCTTTAAAAGGATTTGAAATGAGGGTTTGATCCACTTTTGTCTGGTAATGCAATTTTGTACCTGAGATGATAAACAGATTGCTGAAAACTTCATAACAAAAGTTGGATGGATGTCTGATTAAAAAATAAAACATTACAAAACATAAGAGGTAATCATTTTCAAAATACACTGACAGTGACACTGAAGGCAAAATTACATGAAGTATTATGTGTAGTACTACAAGCTAGGAGAAGGATGGGGGGGGGATCAGACATGGACAAAAACTCAACCATCGTTTCAAATAGATATCTGCACTGATGAGCACTGAGTTGTGCTTTTCATCCATAAAAATAAAAGTTACTACATCGTATATGAGACCAATAGTTCAGGGCACTGAAACTAAAAACTTCAAATTTCTTCTCTATGAGTTTGCTGAGTTTGTCCACGTCTGTTAAGAAGAACACCACACAGACCTCATCAGCCTCATCATGAATGTTGAGACATCCAGTTTGTGGGACTGTATTAAAAATCTGAGCATGAAAAATGTGCAGTATTACTTCCGACTGGCAGTTGATGGTATTTTTAGATACTTAAAAGACATTGCAACTTGTAGTACTGTTATATATTTTAAATATTTTCATTCCAACACATTTGTTTACGCAAATTTAAATAATATTTATCATTGATCCTTCAGACCATACATTTCTTGCTTTTTAGATCATTACATCAACCCCTTTTATGTCAGTTTTGTATCTGAGAAAAAACATATTTAGTGATGGTATAATTGTACATTGTTGTTTGAAGATGCATTTGCACCTCATGGAAGTAAACAGAGACATTTGTTTTAGCATTTCTGCCGCATGACAGCTTTTCTCCATTCGACAAGTCAAGTTATTTGAGACTCACCAAGCTGAAACAGATGTTTGATAAGTCGAACAACCTCATCAAAAGTCCACAACAAAGTCACGGCGCTCATGTTGATTGAAGGTCAGATTGTTGCCGGAGGCAAAAAACAGACGAGTACTGGAAGCGATAACTGTCACACATGGGAGTGTCAGGAGCAGTGGCACCTGCAGTTCACTCGCCCATGGGTAAAGTTACTGGATCACAGTTTTCTTAAAAATGACAGAAGTGAGAATCCATGGCCAGCTCTATAGTCTGCCTGTCATATTTGATCAGCACCATGAAGGCAGTCTAGACTGTAGTGTTTTTCTGGACTGTTCAACAGAATTATGTGACTAGCTAAATTGTTTGCATTGTTGGCTGTTTTTTACATTACATGACGACGTTAAGCCTTTTATAGAGCTGATTAGTTCCACTGTTGGACCTCTGTCAGTCAGTCCAGAGAAGATTCATCAGATTTGTTCGATGAACTGGATACATTTAATGCACGCCAGGCAAAAGATATGCGCAGCTAAGGCTTCCAGTGTGTTTCTTACGTAATAGTATCAGATCTGAGGTAAGACTGGGTACAACTCCAAGAACAGGGTTTTAGGGACCCTCAAACTGTTATGGGCCACCAGGTTTGTGACAAACTGAGCTTATCTTGTGCTCTACTGTGACCATGGCCACAGGCTTTAGTAGCACCCTGAAGTTGATGCCTGCCTTTCAGTCATCTTGTGGAAAAAAAGAGAACCAAAAATCTTTCTATCCCATCCCCCAACAGTTCAGAGTCAGAGGTACATATTCTCTGGCCACCACGTCCTTACAACACCCTTGGACACAGCCAGTACAGACCCACTGATATCTGAAATACAACTAGGGATGTACTCTATAGTTAAGGGCAAAAGACGCCCAGCGAATATTTCAGACTTGCCATCTATGACGTTGTCGCACATTCTCAAATTTCTTGGTGCAACTGACTCACGATGGACCACAGGTGAGGTTTTGCTCTCACGTTAGCTTCCTGTTTGATAAAAGTCCAGCAGCAGCTAACCAAGAGCCCAATAAAAACTGGCAGAAAGTGTCATATATTTTCACCCTTAGTCATCTTACGTGTGCTTGTGTGTATGCGTCATTGGTTGTTGAGATAACCGAGCCGTCGGCAGAGTATCTCAAATATCTCAGCAATACAGAGAAGTATGGTGATCACAGTGAAGGTGTACATGGCACTGAGGAAGATTGTTTTCTCAAAGTGTTCAGGCACCATGCACTTGGTCACATTAAAGGTCTTTTCCAAAGCACTGGCATCACACATGTACAGCGGGTGGACCTGAGGAACAGAGAAGAGAAACATGGGGTGTTGATACTTTCATGATTGTCTGAACTTTCAAGCCCTTAAATACATCTCTGTTATATTCTCAGTCAGTACTTGCGAGCTGTACTTAGCATGTACTGGGCAGGACCACCGATCCCAGTCACAGGAATCTTGATCCATGTTGAAACTGAAGTGTTGACAAATACACCAATCAACCACAACATTAAAACTACTGACAGGTGAAGTGAATAGCATTGATCATCTCGTTACAATGCAAGTGTCTACTGGTAAACCTTGGGTTCTGGCATTCATGTGGATGCCACTTGACACGCACCACCCATCCAAACACCGTTGTGGACCAAGTACGCCCCCTCATGGCGATGGCAGTGGAGCCCCCATGACAACGCGCCCTGCGACACCGCAAGAACCTCTCAGAAATTGCCCAAGGAACATTACAAAGAGCTCACGGTGTTGATCTGGCCTCCAAATTCCCCAGATCCCACATCTGAACTCGACTGGTCAGGGCCTAGTTCGATCCACAGTGGGGCCTCCGTGGATTGAACTTGTTCTGGCATGTCTCATGGATGCCTGATTAGATTTGGATCTTGGGTAGTCGGAGACCAGGTCGATGTCTTGAGCTCTTCGTTGCATCTTTGGATCATTCCCAAGTACTTTTGCAGTGTGGCAGATCAATGTTATTCCCATCACCCGTCAGTGGTTTTAATGTTGTGGCTGATGGGTGCAGTTCGCACTGTGTAATATTCTCAGTCTTATTATACTCAAGTCGGGATCGACCAAGAACTTGCTAGCTATACCAAGCGATTACGAGTCAAGAGCACCAATTTCAGAGGAGTCAAGGATGAATTTAAAATAATGTCATCTTGATCCATGCACTGCAGTGTTGACAAATATTTCATCAACACAGTCATGTTTCAAACTTCTCCTGGCACCTCATGCCTGAAGGCATTCTTTTCAGAATCGGGGTACTGTGCAGGGTTTTAGAGGAAAATAATGTCATCATCATGTTGCAGGAATCATCTTGAAATGTAAAAGATCAGACCATGGCCTTTTTCCACAACCAAAGCTGGTGTCATTAATGCCAGAGTGGATACATGGATTTATGGTGGACCGTCCCAACAATCCATCTCTTTGGTTGACTAAGATTGAACATTGAACAAGTGCCCAACGGTTCTCTGCTGCTAAACTACTTGTTTATTCCACCATTTTTAAATGTTACATTGGTAATATGTCTTCCCTTAATTCTGTCTGTTGTTGTGAAATCTCCCAACAGGATGTCTCAGAACTTTACAAATGGACTAAGCAAGGAAGAACTTCCTAACTTTTGGTGGGGAACCAGGCCATCTTGACAACTGCACTGATGGAGGTTTCTCCAAAGGGTGGCATGCTTTACAAAGTGAAATTGTTTGAGGACCTTGTTCTAGTGCATGAACAGGGAATAGCTGATGTGATTCGGGGTCGTCCCTAGTCTAACTTATTTAGAGGTGTTGCAGTTATGACCAACTGGGAGGAACCCTTGACCCGGAGCTTTGGTACCCCCAGGAGGAACTTTCCTGGTGAAACGGGAAACCCCTTTGTCACCATCACCAAGACAGTGAGAGGGAACTTATAAATGGATGGATTCATGACTGTGACATGGATTAGCACTCTGTTGGGTACATCAAATTTTTAATAATTAGAAATTTACCGACCTGGAAGCCGAAGAGGTGGCTCTGTAGCCAGAAGGCGATGACTTCAAGAATGATGCGTAGAAGAACAGAAATGATGTAGAAGACAGTGTAGATGGGTCGTTCGAGGATCTCTTCCTGGTCAATGTTCTTACAGGCTGCGTAGAGGTGGAACACTGCCCCAGGAACTAGCACTGTTACCAGCTGTAACGCCCAAAACACCTGGAGGGTGAAGGACATGGAGGCATGAATGGAAGGAGACAACAGAATATAGAATGGAGGAATCCTGACATATATTTTGGAAGAAAGCAAGAAAGTAGAAAATATTGAGTGAAGGAAAAAGTTCTGGGGTTGGAGCAATAAAAGGAAGGAAGAGAGGTTTGTCATCACTTGACACACGTTTTAAAACTGTCCATCCAGATAATGCAGGTAAACAAAGATGGTATTTGTGTCTTTTGGTAACTGAGGCCGTCGGGTTCAATTACTGCTGGAACGTTTCACCTCTCGACTCGTTTTTTCTTCCAATATGGAAAAGCTGCACACAACCTGTCACTGTTCATTTTAACCATTTGTCCCTGAGGATGCCTCAGGTGGAATAATCAGAATTTACCTGATCTATGTACAACACTTTACCAGACCCAGTTGAATCAATAAAAGGTTATCACAAGAAAAAAAAACTCTTGCTTAGTTGTGTACATAATCTGATGTTAGAGATGTAAAACCAGGGGGCTACAGCACCATGCAATGTACTTGTGTTTGTTTTGTTGAGAAACTTAAATTTAGATTTGTTTTGATTAATATAGCAAGTCGCTTGAGTGGTAAACTGTTTTTTAAAAGTAACTTAGTAAAGCAAAATGTTATTTTATTTAGGCATATTTGAGTATAGCTGAAATTGTGAGTGTGTCACATGTGCTATCATATGTGGCTGTAGCTATCAGCTTATCTTATTGTAGCGTACTACTCAGAATACACTGAATGGACTGAAATGGTTCTGTTGGAGGGCTTTAATCTGTGTAATGTGGTTGATTTGGTTTAATTTAGCTGCATGCAAAACTGTGGTGTTACGGTTCTGACTTTTAAAGCTGCCGTTATGCTGTAGCTTTAGCGTAGCTGATATTATGTCTCTGTCTCTAAAATAGTTTTAAACTTTGACTAAGTGATACGTTATGTGATCTTGCAGGAACAGAATTTAATTTAGTTCTACCTGCGGTGCTGGTTTCTGTTCTAGTTGTAGCGCTGGATAACACAAACCCACAGTGGCTATTTTGCCACAGTTCTCTACATAATATCATATTAGAGGCTGAAGTAGTCGTACCAGTACATCTCTGCGTACTTCAGTTGTACCGTTAGTTTAGTTTAGCTGTACCTGAGGTGTTATCGGTCTGAACTGGTTGTAGCAGTACAGGTTGAGTTCTCGTCGGTCAGGATCGCAGCTGAAGTGCAGAGCCTCATTCCCATAGACGGCGAAGCCAAGAACGCCCAGGAAGAACATCCGCACCGAGCCGAAGAACAAGGTGTGGAACTGGCCTATCACCGTAGGAGGCCTGAGCTGGAACACACACACACACACACACACACACACACACACACACACACACACACACAGGTAAGTGAGTGTGAACAGCACACACACACACAGGCCCAATTATACAACCCAACACATGAGACGAGGACACACTCATATGTATGCACACAAACACACACACGTGTACAAACAAGCATTCACATTTTCATTGCACAACATGCGACACACAAACGTGCATGGACACACACACACACACACACACACACACAGTAAGAGACAAAGAGAAAATAGCTTTTGTCAGCCAGATAAATGCTGCTGCACAGAGGCTCGCTGAGGCCCTGAGCTCTGAAGGCTAAAACAAAACCCATTCAGAGGAAACATTTCCCATCTCGTCTCTCTACCTGCTCTGCTCTGACACCAACACTGAGTCATGTTTACCAGAAAAAAAAGGCCCAAATGACACTCGCACAAAGCAGAGAGCCATTAGGCTTTCAGACGTGTCACTCTGCTCCATAAAGACGGAGGTAAAGGGAGATGGATTAAAAAGCTGAGGATGAAAACAGATCAATGTCCTTTTCGTTTTGTGAGCCTTTCAGAGGGATAATTGTTCAGTGTCGCTCCTCTGTAACTGTCAAATGCTGAAAGGTAAGAAGTGTCAGCGAGCTGTGTGAAAGTGGCAAAAATAAAAAAAAACCCTGCAATTAGCCTTTGTGATGTACTTACGCATCCTTCATAGAAGTTTTTGATGTAGTTTAAAGACATGGTTGGCCTGTCGGTCTCCCCTGTTTAATTCCGGGGCTGTTCTGGGCCCTCATGGCCGGTTCGCTGCTGGCACCAGTTAAAGGGCCGCCAGCAGTCGGGCTCCAAAATCTCCCACTGACCCCTCTCTCTCTCTCTCTCTCTCTCTCTCTCGCTCTCTCTCTCGCTCTCTGCCCTGAAAGCCCGTGTCAATGCATATTTTTTTTGCCTTTTATCCCTCCATCAATTGACTCGCTCAGTAGAAAAAGGACAACAGGGACAGAGGGGCCAACAATGAGCCGGGGGGGGGGATGTGGTCCCTGCATTATAATCCCTATAGAACTATGTCAGCGAAAAAACAACCTCCTGTCACACACAATGCAGAGAGAGAGATGGCAAACATGCAACAAAAATACAATGCAGCTCCCAGCTGGCTAAAGGAGCTCAACTGAACTTTTCTTATTTTACAGATTTTATTTTGAAAAGCACCTGTTAGGATTGATTAACTTTAATAAATCATCTACTTTTACATGTGATCAATAAATCATTTATGGTCATTAAGATACTGTTTATGACACAAAGCTCAGGCTACTTCTTGGCTTTTGTGTAGTTTGTGGACACATGACCAAATCACAAAATAAAAGTCAGAAACAAGAGTGATGACAACACACCCTGCACTGCAAATACTTCTGGAAGAGCATTGACGGAGCTGCTGTTGTCCCAAATACAGTCCTGAGCGACCAGCCACCAACACAGAAAGAACCCCCGATCAAAATTCAAATCCCAAAAGCCAAAACTGGACAAAGTGAAATAAAATGGAAGTCCACACACCAACCGTAATCCAGGCGGCGTGTTGTTCATTCCCCCCTCTTTTTCCACTCAGGGATCCTAAACTCATGCCAGTTGCGGGACCTTGCGGGACAGAGCGCAGAGTCAAGCCAGACGGAGTCAACATGTGACACGTCCGGTCACGGCTTTCAAAATAAACACAGGAGCTGAGAGTGGAAACAAACGTACAGAGTGTCAGGCAGGGCCAGGGGCCAGAGAGGAGTGTTTTCATTATGCACTTCAGGAATAAAGTCGAATATTGAGAACAAAGTCGAAATGTGGAGAATAAACTGGACCTTTCAAGATTAAAGTCGACCTTCTGAGACGACATCAAACAGCTCATACGACGGTTTCAACAAAATGCCCCGTGTAGATGAAGTGGTGAACCTGTGCTTCGGATTCAGTTTTAGTAACAAAGACATCATTTCTCTTTCAGCTCATGAGAACAGTGTAGTTGTCAGCATGAAGACTTTGAAGAGATTGTGAGAAACTGTGTCTGTTCAGAAGGAAAACACACACAAGCTCTGGAGAGGTGGCTGCACGAAATTGTATTTCAACTTTCTTCTTGAAATGCATAATGAAAAAAAAAACTTCCTCCTCTCATTTTCGTTCTCACCCCTGATACTCTGAAAAAACATGAATAATTAGAATAAATGAGATAAAAGTCATCAGCCGCTGACCCTGTCAGTGCAGCTGGTTAACACTGAGACAGTTGAAAAGAACAATAAATGAACCTCTAACATCACTTCACTGTAAAACAATAGTGCAAAGAAATCGTGAAACAATTGTTTTGAAGTTATCAACATGTTTTTAACAACAGACAAAAGATGTAGTTTGAGTTTTTGATGCACACGTCCATCAGACCACGTGTTCACTCGAGGAATATGATGATCGAGCCTCAGTCGGTTTAAACGTCAGTGGCAGCACCACAGAGGAGTCTTTCCCACACACTCGCAGTATTATCTTGGTGGGTGGGTGGGGGGGTTTGTGCTTTTATTTTGAAGTATCCGTCCTGTAGCTTCCGGTGTAAGCCGTACTGACTCGGTCTTACTTGATCCAACTTTGGCAGCCAACTTGTGATGGTGGCTCGTGTCGGCCCTGCGCCCAGAACAGGAGGACCGACTCTGTGTGTGAAAGCACCTTGGCTCAGACTGAAGTGATGGCGTCACACACACACGACATGACAGACAGATCTGATCTGAAGTCAGTTGATATCTGAGTAACTAAATAAGATGCAGAAGGTTCATTTGTTGCTGGCTGAAAGGATAGATGATGGATATTTTCAATTTCATCGCATTAGGTCTTTTCTTCGATCAGGACTGGAACTTTTCTCTGCAGTCGCATTATCAGATAGTTGGATTGAATGATATCAAGATGACTTCAAGGAATATTTGTATGAATTATAACCAACTTATTAATTTCCTCTTCTCTACATTTGTCTATATTTTTTTTCATCTTTACACGAATAAATAAAAATAATGCACTTTTTGCAGGTACTTCCACTTTAGCAATTACAGAAGTTATACTTCACGATACTTCATTTATTTATCAGGGAGTAAAAGTCTTTGTTTTATTGGATCATATGTGAAAGCGTACAGCCGTGGCTCAGGATGAAGAACAGTCGGAGGGTCATCCCCGGGCCCTGCAGTCTACATGTCGAGATGTCCTTATTGTGTCACTTCAGACACTGATGCTTTTAGCTTAGCAGCTACAGTGAAGATTTCAGCTTACAAAGGGTGTAAATAACATCTTTTCAGGTCAGTCTGTGATCTCAGTGTCTCCGTACAGCAGACGGGCTTATGGAGACTACTGATGTCTTTTTCCTTTGGTTGTTTTTTATGTTTTAAACAAGTCCCCAGCTACTTCAGTTGTTTAGGAGAGGGGTAATGACTGAATTTACACTTTTGGGTGAACTTTTCCTTTAACATCTCTGATTTTGGTTTTTCATATCCAGATATTTTTTGAGAAAAATATGCAAATAAAAATGTGCACAGTTTGGTTTGGAGTCTGTGCATATCTGTGTGAAGCATATGAGGAACTTCCCTTTGAATAAAAACAGTTGTTGTACTTTGATAATTTGTCTTTATTCGTGTTTTCACCTTCAGAATTCATCCATAGTTTTATATAAGCGCAGTGAAACAAGCAGCAGCTGGAGGACAGTTTCTGTTTCAATCACAGGAGTCAGAACAACATGAAATTATCAGGAAGGGCACCTGAACAGCTGGTGACGTCATCTGTCCCGAGTATGCGGCCGCTCCTATTGGACAAACACGCGGAAGTGAGTGGAACACTTGCTAACAACAACAGAGAGGCTGCTCTCACTGTCATTCATGTGTTTTTGTCTCCCGGAGGGTTTTTAACGGACATGGCGCTCCCGGCCCAGCTCAAACCCATCCAGCACCACCTGCGGACCGCACAGGAACATGAGAAACGGGACCCGGTCGTGGCTTACTACTGTAAGTTCGTCTGCTGGCTAATGTTAGCCGTAGCTTCTGTTAGCATCCCAGCTTTGTTTACCTGAGCCGACAGCTGACAGTGTGTTAGCTTAGCCTCCAACTTTTATTTAAATTGAGATTTTATACATAAATTAGTCACAGAGGATGACTTTCATATCATTTCATCGTGTCCAATCGTTAACGAGCCTCCGAGCTGCGGGTTTAAATCAATCTGGACGTTATCTGACGAGATTCCTGCTGTGTTAGCTTTGACAGCTCAAACTTCATTAGCCGGCTAACGTTTCCTCAACGTCATGACAACTGTGATTGTTTGGGACGTTTTCTGACTGTTACATTCACTCAGGCAGACATTTTGTGTCTGAGACTCATACATGTGTTTGTAAGGCTTCACCTGCCCTTATTTTGACCAGCTAACTGCAGCTAAAGTCAGTTACTTTGAGCACGTCAGACATGTAGAAGTTCTCCAGGTATCATCCAGAGGTCCAGAGCTGGTGGACGGTCACGAGAGGCGGCTGAGGTGAACTGCTGGTCCAGCCTGTTTCTTGTGGCTGCGTTAGTCTGGCATGGCTGGCTCAGCTCTAAGGAATGGGCTCCACCCTGCTGCCCTGCCAGATCACTTCATCAGTATCATTACACAACATGTCCATGACTAATGACTTTTTACAGCACACTAATTGTTTGCATCAGGTCTTCTGTTGCAGTCTGTGTGAGAAGACAGATTCCTTCAGCTGGAGATAACTCGTGTTACTCCGGTGTTGTTACATTACTTTACGCTTACACGTTTCAGTACTGATATAGAAAAACATTCATTCAATCATTGAGAAAAAATGTTTTTCTGCAAAACATTTTCTTTCATTTAACCAAAAAGCTAAAGATCTTGATAGAGATGTAGGGATGATGTGTTTTTGTTCCCTCTGTGGGATTATCCAATTGGATTTTGGGATATCACCAAAAAATAATCTGTGGGTCAAACACAAGTTTCTGATCCGTCCAGGTTCTGTTCATCAGATAATCTCCACAGATGAACTCCACTCTGTGATGTTTGAAGGTAAATTAAATGTGTAGCAGTAAAAAGCTAATGCTAGGCTACAAACAGACGACATCACGGTCACATGACTCAAACGTCTCCACCACTGAGCGTCTTACTACACAATTACTATCCAGGTTTCTATAAACTGATCAATGTACAAGTTGTAAAGTCAGAGTGAGAACAGTGTGTAACTAAAGTGGGCCTGTAAAGACGGACTGGTGAGGAGACGAGTCTCCGTGTTCGCTGTGAGGACGTTTAATGTCCCCGACAACCTCTGTAGTCTCATTCAGACACTTGTTAGCAACCGCTAACCGTTTTTAACACATGAAGAGCTTTATAATTACACTGTGGACATTTAATGATGGATTTTTTGTGTTGTAGAACAAAACACCGTATTTCACACATTTAACTGAAAATCATTTAAGAAAACTCACAGACCTTGAGACAGCAGACTACACCTCTCTATAGACCATATTCACGTGGCGGCCATTTTCCTCTGACATCAGGTTCCAGTTCGGATGCTGGGATGAGTTTATGGTGCTTTCTCTACGTATAAATGTTCATTTTACCACTTCCTGATTGATCAGCAACTGAAGCAGTGATGGCTAGTAAAGATCTGGGAGGGCCAGCTGGCCATACTTAAAGGTAAAACAACATAGATGTCAACCCGTTAGCTAACGTTAGCATTCAACCTCTTTCTAGCTAACCGTACAATTTGATTGCATCCAGTGTTTTAGCTCGAAGCGTAAATGAATGTGTTGATATTTTAG
This sequence comes from Pagrus pagrus, assembly GCF_965226575.1. Lineage (NCBI taxonomy): Eukaryota > Metazoa > Chordata > Actinopteri > Spariformes > Sparidae > Pagrus > Pagrus pagrus. The sequence goes on along the minus strand of NC_140200.1, from coordinate 1,367,884 downwards.
AGTTAATTGACTGCTTTTCAAAAGGTTTTGTTAGCTAGGAAGTGGCTGAATGCTAACGTTAGCTGATGGGATAATATGTTGTTTTACCTTGAGATATGGCAACAATGTCCCTCAAAATTTGTACTATCTTTTGTATTCCCCAGTGCTGATCAATGACAAAGTTGTGAATCATGACAATTTGTCAAACTGATTCACTCTACAACCATTTTCCTCTGACGACACGCACGAGGTAGGAAGCTCAAACTGTTTTCAAGAGGATATAATGTCATAGTGCTGTGTTCCAGGTTACAAGTCATATAAACGTGGGAAATCTGACAGATTATTATCATTTCACAACTTCCTGACTGATCAGCAACTGAGAAGACAACAGGAAGTGAAAATCTGGAGGGACATTGGACCATATTTCAAGATAAAACAACCCATTTGAACATGTTAGCCATATATTATTTTTCTGCGGTGTATGAAATAATACATTCAGAAACCACATAAAAAAAGAAACACTACTGAGTGCCAACATTGTTAATATTTATCTCTATACACTCACTATAGCAGCAAATGTGGATTCATCTGCTACAGAAAATAGTTCGATTAGTGCTCAGCTGTTTGTGAACCAAGATTTAATGGAAGCTGGACACCTCAGCTCACCTGAAGACCACTTCTGCTCACAAATGACACACTTCAATGAAATACAACAGTTTCTGTCAGAGAGAAGGTGTGATTTTACACAACAAATACCATTTATTTAATTAAATTTAACGTGTGACCATTGTTCATCATCTGGTTGTCTTCTCTCCTCCGTTAAACAATTTCCTGAGGGTGAACCTTCAGCCACGTGAAAACAAATGTCAGATTTTATCCAAACATTAAAATTCTCTGCTGCAGACGAGGGTCAAAATATTAAAACTGGTGTGTTGATCTTTATTGTGGCCATAAATTACAAGATTGAACAGTGACATGTAGCTTCAGCCCCTCACATCCTAGTATCAGAACAGAAAAAGTGTGACGGGTGAATATTGAGTCAACAAGCTGCTGTTTTCTTTAAATGAACAGTTTAACATGTACAAAGCTTGAAGTAGGTCAAACTATCTGAGATGACTTTTGATTGATAATATAGAGTGCTCAGGCCTCAGTGCAGCAGGGGTCTGCGTCTGACCTAGTTGAGCTGTGACATGGGGAGCTGCTGGAGTGGAGATGCACATGAAGAGGTATGGAAAAGAAAAAACGCTGTCAGATCAAACCCAGGCGTCCTGTGTGCTGACAGAGATGTGAGCCCGTTTCTTCTGACAGCCGGGGGAAAGTTTGTGTAACTGGAAAAGTAAGAAGTCTTTACTTGATAAGTGGCATTTTGATTTCAAGTCATTATGTGGCTGCTCACCAAGTGACTTGTGGTGTTATTTGGAGAGATTAGACACCAGCTGGTATTAAGTGAACTATTCCCACCACTTTACCAGCAAGCTGTTTTTGTTGGACAGGACAGGGTTGTATTAATAACTGCATGAACAGGCGAGTGAATTAAACACGTTTTTCCAGAGCTGATGATGGAAGTTAGGGCTGAGCCATCAGATGGACTCAGTGGAGACATTTCCAGACATTTTTCTGGTGATCACAACAGGTATTTTAACCCAAACCACCTAAACAAGTGGTTATTGTGCCTCAACCCAACCAGAGCACAAGCACAGCGTTGTGACGAGAGGGAAATAGAGAAAATCCAGCCTAAACAAACGTAAAGTTTAAACTTATCGGTGGTTTTGTAGAAATGTATTTAGCTAACATTTATTCTGGTGATTGGGTCGGTTTGTGAGCTGAAGCAGGATGTTGGTGAAACTCCAACTGTGTATTGAGCAGTTTCCTGCAACTTAAAGAAATGAAACAGTTTGTTTCAGTGCAGATAATGTTGCGGTTGAAGAGTCTTTATTGTCTTGTGTACCAGCCCGACCCGTCCCACCGTCAGTCACCTCTCACTGCCGGTGTTCACCCTGACTTGACAGCGTTAATTAAACACACCTACCTCGGTGCTGGTGAGTTTCAGGAGGCTCAGTTTGAGGATTCCTGTCGTGTGTTTGTGGTCATTTCTCGAGTCTTTGATGTATTTGGAAAGTTTCGTTCGACCAATCAGAGACTCAGCATGGCTCATTACTGATCCCTGATTGGCCACAGATGACTGAGGGAGAGGCAGAGGGCCAGCTGGGAAGTGGATTAGACGGCAAGATGAGAGTGGTGTGTGTGTGTGTGTGTGTGTGTGTGTGTGTGTGTGTGTGTGTGTGTGTGTGTGTGTCTGTGTGTGTGTCTGTGTCTGTGTCTGTGTGTGTGTGTGTGTGTGTGCGCGCTCTCCAACAGATAGTTTGGTTTTCATTTCTCTGAGGTGATGGAGGTTGTTGTTTCTGTGACGGTTAATGATCGGATGATTGTAAATTGGTATTTCTGACCGTGTTGTTAACAGCATGTTCAGACACATTGTCTCAGACCTGTCGGTGGTGAAATCAGACATGATGACAAACGTATGTGTCTTCATAACCCGCGTGGAACAAGTCTGTGAGCCGACCAGGCTGTGCTGCTTCTTCTCTGCGTGTTTTTTTCATATTATGACAGTTTTATTGATGAAACATTAGACACTTTAGACTTGAAGCACTGAAAGCAACCTATAAAATAAATGAAGAGAACTTGGCAGGGTGGACACTTCCATATTTACTTAATAAGTTGTGTTTTAAATGGCATGACAGCCTCCTCAAATCATTTCCTGAAGGTTAAAAGCAAACAGAGTGAGCGATGGTTCACTTACTGTGAGGTTTCTGCTTTATTCTGAAGTGGTCGCTGTAAATAAGAACAAATTCTTGGCAAAGCTTTAACCGTTTACTGTCGATGTTTGAAGAGGATGTGAGCTCCAAATTGATGGTTGGACACTTTCCACTTTCATTGGTCCAAAAAATACTTCCAGCCTCAGATAACGTTTAACATGCTGGTGATATCTAAACCTTAATCAGAGGAGGGGACTGAAACCACCTCGTAGTATTCTTAAAATTGTTGTGTTGAGGTAGGTAATAAGGCTCGGGAGGGTCTTTTTCTTGTTTATTTCATGAAATGAAATAATAATATTCAGCCCCGACAATTTCACAGTGTATCTTGTAAATAATGAATGAAGTTACTGCTGCGGTGCCTTGTGTAAAAACACTGGCTCTTAATTTGGAGACGTTTCCTGCTGCAGGTATTTAATCATTTGTCTAAATAAACAGATTATTCAGTGATCAGTGCAGATTACAGACTAATATATAGTGATTCAGGAGAGGTCTGTGTCATTTTAACATACTAATATAAGAATACAGAGCTGCAGCCAACAAGAATCATCATTGTAGATTAAACTGTTGATTATGTTCTCGATTAATTGATTAGTTATTCGGTCTGTAACATGTCAGATGGATCCAGGAGACGCCCCCAAATGTTTTGAGTGTTGAACCCAGCCGTCAGTGGGACAGCCTGGCTGTCGCTGTCATGTCTTCCTCCTCTGACGGGGCACTTGGTGGATTAAAGGAGCGGGGATCAGGCAGTCGGGCTGTTTTAACAGAAGAGAGCTGCGTACACTGTGAACGGCGTGTTGGCTCAGTTGGCAGCAGATAAGCGGTTTAACTTTATCTCAAAGTGAGAACAAGCGTTTCTCATTGATGTTTGATGCTGTGTGATAGAAGTGATTGACAGGGCTTCCAGGAAGGTGAAGAATGGGAATTGATTTGGATTACTTCCAAGTCTTTTCACCTACAAAAAGGCAGCGTACACGCTAGCTGTTTCCTGCGAAGGGTTATTCTAGAGCCGTAGGAAGTTGATCAGGCTGCGGGCGGCTGATGTGAAATGTTTGGCATGCAGCCACAGTGTTTGCTGAAGTGGACCAGTGATCCAGCCAAACCACTGGAGGTCAGCAGCACCATGCGTCTGGGCCTCTGAGCCTAGCTGTGACTGTGTGTGTGTGTGTGTGTGTGTGTGTGTGAGGCCATATGTTGACATGAAGGCAGGAAGCTTGACTTGTTTAACTGAGTGAGATTGTGTGAGAGAGGAAGAGTTGTGGAGCATCAACATGATGGGCGAGGCGAGGAGAGGCAGTGTGTCCTGCCAACAGTCGTGCTGCTCGACAGAAAAATATGATGAAATAGATTCTGAAACATAAATTGGACCAAGAAAACCTGTGTGTGTGTGTGTGTGTGTGTGTGTGTGTGTGTGTGTGTGTGTGTGTGTGCGCTGTGGTAATTACAGACAAGTTATCACTCTTCCCAAAACAAATCTGAGCTCTCACTAACCGACTGAACAGATGGTGTCAGATCTGGCCATCCAGAAGAGTTTGGACCGAACAGATTGGAGCGACTCTGGAGCACAGTCGACTCTGACCGAGCGCGACTGTGTGACATATTAAAAAGTCTGCTTATATTTTGAAAGTATTTTTTAGAGCAGTTTAAGGGGGGAGATGTTGTGTGCACGCCTCAGTTACAGGGGAGCCCGGCATGTTTTATATCTTCCTTCTTAATAGCTAATTTCATGCGTAGACTTCTGAAATGTATCTCTAACAGGTGTTACTTTCATTGGTCCAAAAAATACTTCCAGCCTCAGATAACGTTTAACATGCTGGTGATATCTAAACCTTAATCAGAGGAGGGGACTGAAACCACCTCGTAGTGTTCTTAAAATTGTTGTGTTGAGGTAGGTAACAAGGCTCGGGAGGGTCTTTTTCTTGTTTATTTCATGAAATGAAATATAATATTCAGCCCCGACAATTTCACATTGTAAGGCAGATTATCAGGGCTGATATTCAGCATTACTCAGATTATCAGTATAATATAAATATGCCACTTTGGCTCTGATGCAGCATCACAAATAAAAGCCTCTAAACACTGAATTATCTGAATCTGCAACTAGTATTATGTGTATTAAATGTATTATTACATCTGTCACCACGGTGGAGACGAGGTCGTGTGGCCCGGCCACCACTCGGCGATGCCTCGTCCTGCTCAGTCGTCTCCTGGAGCCACACACTTTACATATATTATATAATTATTTGTATCAGATATTCTGGTTTCAGTCTCCTTGATGTCTAATAATCAGCATGAACCCTCAGAAAAACACATCGGTCGACCTCTAGTGTCACAGCCTGGTGTGTCTTCTTCTTCTGCCCCATAGAGCTCCTTATAAAACACATTCATGAGCCACACTGTCAATCCTTCATCACCATCAACACACACACGGTAGTTTGTTTGAACTCAATCACACACACACACACACACACACACACACACACACACCGTCCTGCTGCCACAAAAACTCAGTAGAGCGCCACATGTGAATAACGTGCCTCTGATGACAGTCCCCAGCAAATGCACTGTTTCCTCCTGTTTGCAGCGAGCAGCTGCTGTCGAGACTCACTGAACCTTTTTTAAAATATGAGCAGTGTTTTTCAAGATTTACATCATCAGATTAACATATTGTGACAATTAGAAAAATCCTTTAAATTGTAATTTTGACTTCATAGTTGTTTATTATTTAAACGATCATTGTTACTTAAAGGTCTGATTTGTGAGAAAGTAGATTTTCGGTCTCATTTCCAGCTCGTCTGTTACTGACACTGACCAGATTTGTCAAAAATCTACTTTCTTACAAATGGATCTTAAACAGCGTGACGCTGAATGAGCTGTTTCTTCATTTGTAGCTAATGAAGAGAGCAAACATTGAGGTTTATCACACATTCATCTCTGAGCAGTAAAACATCGGCTCAGTCTTTGAAGCTGAATCAGATGTTGTGCCTGCGTCCTTTTTGTTTGACTGTTGATGTATTTTGTCCACCAGCCCTACATCAGCAGGCCTATCTAAATTAGCCTGCTAATGCAGGCCAGTATTTTACCTCACCTCCACCCCAGAACAGGCCGATCGATAGCGGGTTGAGTCGCGGCCGTGATTTGTTTAGCTGTAATGAAGCGGTGTAATTCATCAGCAGCTCCGTGGCTGACAGTGTTTGGCTGCGTTTCAGCTGCTGTTTCACACAGATTGGATCGGTGACATTATAAATGATCTGCAGCTCGGGCTGAACACAGGTTCACTACCTCTGTCTGGGGACAGACACACACAGTCCTGTTTACTTTCATCTTAAATGTATTTGTGTATAAGCGTGCATAATGGCAATTTACTTGGTGCTCAAAGTGTTTCACTTGACTTGTTCTGTGCCTCCTGGGCTCAGAAGACACCATTTAACTGAGCTGAGCCGACTGAGTATTTGTCTTCAGAGCAGTTTGGACTGTGAATATTGTGATAATCAGCAGTTACTGAACGAGCAGAGACGGCTGAGTGTGCGCGGCAGTTTGGAAAGATATTCAGGTGTTTCTTCCATCCTTGAAGTCGTGGTCATTAGGCCCGTCACCATTTGATTCTTTATCGGAAAATTGGTGGAAATGAGGTTTCAGATTCGATCATTGAAATCAACAGCAGGTTTGACAATTCTTCCGTTTTCTCTGCAGCCCTGCAGAGGACACAGTTAGCTTAGCGTTAGCCTGCAGCTGCACATCAGACATGTATCCTATATGTTATATTATTATATATTATATATTATATTATATTACTATATGTTATATTATTATGGCCATTTGCACACTGTTTTGGACTGAAGCAGAGGAGCATTGACTGAACATGATAGATCTACATCTTGTTGAGAAAATGACTGATATAAAAACCACGTTTGTCCACAGTACCTTTCATAAGCACCAGGGGGCGCTGTCTGTGGAGGAACATGTGTCTGACAGAACCAAACTTGTGTCAGTTGTTCACTTTCTGTGGCCTTACATCCTCTCTGCTGTCAAAGCCCTCTGTGTTGCACCTCATTGTCAGCGCTGTGCGGCTGTGAAACACAAAGGATTTCTTTGTCACTTGACGACCGGCCGACTTGCTTTACCGACCGCTTCAGAAGACTTACTGGCTGTTTGCCTCTCTGGACTGACTGTCCGACTGCCTCTGGGGCAGCCACTTGAGTCCATACATACATGTGTGTCCCGCTGGTGTTTTTTTGGAAACACTGAGTGTTTGGGGGCTGGCGGCCCGGCGGTGACTCGCCATCGTTCTGCCCTGTGAAGTGAGACATTGTTCTGCTGATGCTGTGCAGGACAGTGACATGAGCTGTGACTCAAACACCAAACATGAGGTGGAAACAGACGGCTCTCCGTACAGTGTGGAGTACAGCGAGATGTGGACTGTCAGCGGGTAGCAGACTCCACCACATGACAAAGCTGGGTGTAGCAGCTGAAAAATGACTGTCAGTATTCATGTTTGTGTACGTTTGCTGCATCAGTTCAGCCGCAGAGTCAGCGACACGCTCAGCCTCTGGAAACTCGACAAACTGCTGCTCATTTCTGTGGGTAAATTGATTATAATGCCGTTTCTCGCACATTTTAGCTTCATCAAAAAATTGCAACATCTGAAATTTGGATATTTCACTTGGCCATATTACGATTTTGGATTGTCTTTAAAGGAGCAGTTCACTCAGAAATATAAATTCAGTCGTTACTACTCAGCTCCACGATGATGGAAAGTCGTAGACATCTTCACATCAGGGCTGCAGTTATCGATTGTTTTAGTATTTAATTATTGCGCCAATTAATCGAGTAATCAGATAAGGAACAGTTTTTTTTCAATAAATTGCTCTGCCTTATTTAAGAGCAGTAGTAATAAACAAACAAAAAACAAGATGGCTCTCTCAAATGAGCGTGTGTGACTGCAACTTTACAACCTTTTACTCACTGTACTGCGTTTTCTTTTCGTCTTCGACTTTGGACATGTTCTGTCGTTTCTGTCTCTGGGCCGTCTTCCATTTTCCTTTTGTAATCCACGTCACAACGTGTCGACAGCAGAAGCAGGCACACACATGGACAAAGATCAGCACGTCAACAACATGAAAACAAATCTGTTTGTTGATCACAGCCCGGATTCTAACGCTAAAAAAATATATTTATTGATTTACAGTCGCATCAACATCAATATATGCTTTTCCTGTATTTGAAATTCAGTGCTCCAAAAGCACCTGTTTGTCACGCTCCACAGGTGAACGGGTTCGTTGCTGACAGGTGATGGAGTCATGACTGATGGTGTGAAAGGCTCAGCCTGTCTTCAGTAAACACAGCTGATTAATAATGATTGAGTCCCGACTGTGTGTCAGTCAGGACTGTATGAAGATGAGTGTGTGTGTCTCTGCTTTCACTGGGTTTCATTTACAATCAGTAAATCATTTGGTGAATAGTTTGTTTGTCCATCAGTCGAACCAGTCAGACAGACAGACAAACAGACAGTCAGACAGTCAGACAGTCAGTCAGTCAGTCAGTCAGTCAGTCGGATGTCTCTGCAGGCTCTCTGCTGCTTCCCGGGTCGTCTCGCTGTAAGGGTGAAGCCTTACATCATGTGAAGAGAAGACTCTGACTGCAGAACTAATTGACAGGTGAGGGATTGTGGGAGTTGGAGTTCTGACAGAGAGTCTTCTCTGTACGTCGAGGCCTGTGGTGGCTCAGGTGGAAATCTTCTCCTCCATCTACCTCCTGCTCCGCTGTGGGTTTGTGTTTGATCCGTTGTAGAGGAGATGGAAACATCCGCAGCTCTGACGCCTCGCAGTGAAAGATTCATCAGGACTTTGTGTAATGAGTCTTCCACATGACTCGGCCAGGCCTTTGAACACGGCTGTAGAGGGCTGGAGTTTACTGAGCAGTAAAAAGATGTTTCATTCTGTTCACCTTTCATCTCTCCTCTCCCGTCCTGCAGGTCGGCTCTATGCTATGCAGACAGGCATGAAGCTGGACAGTAAAACACCAGAGTGCCGAAAGTTCCTGGTCAAACTCATGGACCAGCTGGAGTCGGTGAGTTCGACCTACTTTTGCTATTTTATGGACCCACGGTGCCTAAATCCTCCATCACAGTATGGAAACTTCTGTCATGTTCGTATCACATCTTCTCTTCTAGATGCAGTTTGCTCAGTTGTTGAATTGTAGATGATCACATTAGCATTTTTATGAGCATCTGAAGGACTTCTCCTCAGGTCACCTCACTTCCAGCCCGTCATAATTCATATTATACAAAGACTTTCAAAATAAAGCTCACTGACAAACGTGTCACAGATTTTGACATATTATGACTTTTGGACTGTTTTTAATGTTGTGACTGTCACAGTTTGGTCAGGTTGAACACCTGGCAGTGAATGCGTCTCAAGTGACCACATGTGATTGGACCTCACTTCCCCGCTCTGTACGCACATACACACCTACATCACTGGATCAAGATCAAGAAGTTCATGTAGAACATTTGCTGAATTTACAAGAAGGTCCAAATAATGAAGAATTATCCAGAGACAGTGTTTCACACAGTTTATAAAGTTTCTCTTCCAAGAATGAAAATGCAAACAGGGAGTTGGGCTCAAGCGCTGGGTCGCCCTGTGCAGCCAATTAGGACTCTCTGATGGGAAACGATGAAATCAAGCTGATTTTGTCTCTTCGTCTGTCGCGTCACATCCAGCGAGGACACAGGGTGAAAAGTGGAGACTAAAAGTTGAGTTTTGTTCTTGGAAACAGATGTTTGTCAGCTTTAGAGTTGTTCTGGAGTTTTCTATTACATCATGTCAGCTAATAATCAGAGGGGATTGTTTATTTTTTGTCATTCAGTGCATTAAAAACCACAAATCATGTAAATGAGACTGAATGCAGTAAAACAAATGTTCACAGGCACATATTCAGTTAGTGTGGCAAACTCACACGTATGTAAAAGAGGCTGTGGTTCAACAGGAGCCATACTAATTAGATTTTATAGAGTTGTTATGAAGAGGAAGGAGGAGGTGAGATGAGACAGAGGAGTCCCAGCAGGGCGTCAAACAAATGAGCCTTTAACTGAGAGAACGAGCCGTCGTGAAGCTGCAGAGAACATCCTGGAGCCTGATGTGTGAAGGAGATGTTTCAGTCATTTCTTCATCAGCAACTACATGTAGAAGATTTGGAGGCAGTGTGAGAAGATCAGCAGTCAGATGTTTAACAAGTCAGGAACATGGAGGGTTTTTACAGAGGGGGGAGGGAGGTGAGGAAGTCCTGCAGCAGTGCCGGCTCACTTTATTGATCGCTCAGAGCCAGTGAGAGGAAGCACAGGACACGGGTGAAAACATGCAAACACACCGAGGCTCCAGGGATCGTCATTACTGTCACACACTCAACAGGACGCACGTCCGCTGCTTTGATGTGTGTGTTCTTATTAGCTGTTCCTCGTGGCTGAAGTGTGTGTCTGTTTGTGCAATCTCAACACAAATAGACAAATAGACACTTTTCATGTCCGTCACAGTGAACGTTGCCCTCACAGGTTACTGTTACTGTACAGAGGGTCACCGAGAGGCATAATTACAGAACATGCGTGTGTTAATTGCAAGTCAAAGAAACGATTGTGTTCACTTTGACGGCCCTGATTTAAATATATCGTCCAAAAGGACGGATGGAGAACGTCCACGCAGCTTTGATCAAACACGTGAATATACTGTGAATTTATTTTTTAGCATTTTTTTTCTTCCACTCAATCAGACAAAAGATGAGTTATAAAGTTTAAAAACAGGTGAGATCAAATAATATTGATTAATCTGCTGATCATTTTCATGATTAATTGATGAATCCTTTAATATATAAAAAAGAAACTCATCACAATTTCCCAGAAACCAAATTGCAACAGTCTGAAAACACAAAAACTCTTCTTTTACTGTCATAAATGACAAAGAAAAGCAGCAAATCCTCACAAGAAGAAACTGGAACCAGCAAATATTTCCCATCAATCACTCGACTGATCGTTGCAGCGCTGTTTAATCTTCACAAAGTTCTGTGTTTGTGTTTCTGAAACGTGGGGAAACCCTGAGGTTTTTGTTCATACAGTCCGTTTCTTGATGAACTGTTGCTGGTAGTTGTGACTCATTTCTACAGAGTGAGCGAGTCAGGACACAAACCACAGCAGCTCCTCTCCTCGATGACCTGGCTCGTACATACAATACATGTTGGACTCATTAATTCTATTTTCCACCGCCATCGCCGGCTCAACTCTCCGAGGCTTCGCTCTCACTGGGACGCTGGAAAATCACTTGTTTAAGAATCAGTTTAAACAAGGTGGAGCCGGCTAAATTTAGAGGTTTGCCTGCTGCAGTTTACAGAGAGTCTAAAAATACATTCACACGTTCTTTATGACGTTAGGATTTAGATATTTAAGGACAATTCAACTGGAACTTGATAAATAAGAGTGTTTGTAAAGATCCTTCTCTGCTGTTAATCTGTCGCACGCTGTCTCCTGATTGTCTTTGTGAATCAGCCGGCTGCTAACATCAGCAGCACTGATGACCTCTCACTGTCCCTCAGAAGATCTCACCGCTGACGTTCATGTCGTTCAGTATTCAATCACAGCTGCTATTTGACTTCTGTCCTCTCCTCTCTTTATTTGTGTTCTCAGATCTAAACCTGTGACATGACTTGTGGTTACTTGGTTGTTTTGTTGTCCAGTCCTAGAATCTGTTAAATCTTAAAATACTCAGATATATATCATCTATCACAATAAAGCCCAGAGTCAATACACATGTAGTCTTCATGGAAATGTTACCAATCACTGATCTGTTGAGAGATAAACCACATCAAACACTTGTCTTTACCTCACTGCTGCTCTAACGTAAAGACAGATACTGTGTAGTTTTGTAGAGGAAATTCAAACTCAGTTTTAATATTTAAAATATTAAGGCAAGTTTATTTGTACAGAACAATTCAGACACAAGGCAACTCAACGTGCTTTACAGGGACATTAAAATACATTCAAAACAAGCAGGAAGACATCAATAAACAAAACAATATAAATTATAATTATTAGAAAATAAAAGTCACGGTGCAGTTCAAAGCCTTGAAATGTCTTCGGTGAGCAGAAGGTCTTCAGCCTTGATTTAAAGGCGGTGCGAGTCGGAGCAGAGCTGCAGGGAGTTTGTTCCAGATACGTGTTGCATAATTAATGAGGTAATAATACAAACTTTCTCCATAAGTGAACAAACGAGCTGTTCTCAGAGGAAAATAAGGTCCCAGAACACTTTGAAGCTAGAGAAGGTGGCAGGGTCCGCCACATATAAACAAAGTCAAACAGTATAAACTGTCAGTTTGTTTATTCAGTCGTGAAGACAAAGCGAGTTGTTTCAGTCGGTGAACATCTTTCTCTGCTCATCAGAGAGTCGCCTTTGAAACATGACTGCAGCTTAGTTTTGACTCGCGGCTGCTAAACATGAAGAGTTTGACCAAATCAAGAGGAAACAAACAGGAAGTTGAACCTTGAGGCCTGAAAGGACATCACGTGGCTCAGAGTGCGACTGCTCTGGTTAGACATGCGCCAAAATATCTGTCAAGTTGGATTTAAACACTGTGATTGGTCGAACTCGTGCGCCTGATGTTCAGCAGCTTTTTCACAAAAACCAACTGGGTGTGCAGACGGTTGGATCTTGAACAGATTTTCGACTCTCTGGAGATTATTTTGTACAGTTTTATAATTAATGGTTGTCATTACACTCCAATAATATCTGAGGTTGATTTATTTAGTTTCTCACAAACAGTGTCGGCAATTTCTTTAGTGCTCTGTGATTTCAAAACAAATGTTTATATGTACATTCATTTCTGTTTTCAGTTGTTAAGAAATTAAATTAAAATGTGTTATTGGGTGCAACTAAAATAAAAAGTTAGGTGCACCGATGCAACCAGTGTGTACAAAGTGAGTCTGTCGACAGAACGAGACAAGAACTGAAGGACGAATCCTTCTAATTCACCGTAAGTGAGAGTTTCCTTTGATCAGACTCTTTATATTCCCCGACCGGTCGTCCGTCCTTCATTCTGCACTCAGCCCAGTGGTTTTACCTTCCTCTACCACACACACACACACACACACACACACACACACACACACGGATTGATTAAGTCGGTGAACAGTGTATCTATTCAGGCTGGTCGTGGTCCACCTGCAGTGTGTTTGCTTTAGTGGTTTTACAGGAAACCTGAAGCCGTGCTGGACTCTGTAATGGAGAGAGAGACCCACAGCCCGGTGGAGAGTGTTTAATGGAGTTACAGGTGCAGAAAATGCACGTCAAGCGACGGCAGACGGAGGTACACGAGATGGCGCCCGCGGAGGCGACGGCCCGATCGAGTCCAAATGTTTGAAAATCGTGAAAATGTAAATTTGGAAAATCTCATTCAGATGTGAAAGGAGGTGGTGTGTGTGTGAGTCTGTTGGCACATATGCACAGTGGAGTTTCCCACACTGGCCCCGCCCACAAGGTCCCGCTCGGCCAATAGACATCGTGATGATGTCACAGATGTTTAAAATCGCTTCCCTCAGCTTGAGGAATGTTCGACAAATATAAAACCTCCAGGGATCAAACAATCATGAGAAAAAGAGTCGGAATCAAACTTTTTAACTATTTTATTTTTATTTCAGTTCTGAGGAGTATCCTGCATATTTGACCTTTCACAATAAAAGTCTGATGTGTGTGTGTGTGTGTGTGTGTGTGTGTGTGTGTGTGTGTGTGTGTGTGTGTGTGTGTGTGTGTGTGTGTGTGTGTGTGTGTGTGTTCCAGATGAAGAAGGACCTGGGTGATAACGACTCCATCAGTCAGGAGGTGGTCGGTAACGCCCACATCGAGAACTACGCCTTAAAGATGTTCCTGTACGCCGACAACGAGGACCGAGCAGGACGATTCCACAAGTAAGGAACGAGTCTGAGGTCGGACATGTTTCCTCTGTCCTGACCCTGCTTCCTCCCTTCTCCTCCTCGTCCTGTCTCCTATCTCCTTTCTCACTTTCCTTCCTGACCCTCCCTCCTTCACTCTTGTTTCCTCCTCTTATCTCCTGTCTTCTTTCTTTTCCTTTCCTCTTTCCTTTCCTTTCCTTTCCTCCCTTCTATTCTCTCCTCATCTCCTATCCTCTCTCCTTTCCTTTCATCCTTATTTCCTTCTTTACTTCCTCTTCTTATCTCGTGTCTTCTCTCTTTTCCTTCCTTCCTTCCTGATTCCTCCTATTTCAACAACTTTTCAGCACAATGTGAATTTAGCGGTTTAAGGGTTACACCTGTCGTGCACTTTGTGACATCAGAGTCTACCTGATGTGTAATTATAGTTTGTTCAGGAGAAGACTCAACGAGCACCTTTAAAGTTGAGGGATTACTTCTAACGCTCACACTTTGTTCACACAGTCGAGGGAAGTAAACCACGCTTCTCTAATCTCCTGGGTCCAGTCCAGTGAATTTTATTTTCATGACCTAGATTTCCATCAGAGGCCTGTAAGGTCTGTACAAGCGGTACCAGACAGTGTTGGGGTCAGCGGGTCAGTTCTCCTTCCATGGAAGTAAAACACCTGACTTCATGTGGAAAGCTGTCAGGAAACCGCCTCAGCCAGCCGGGCCTGGCAGCCTGCTGATCCACGTCTGTGTGTGTATTTCATATGAGGACGTACCAGATAAGATTGTTTTGAGCATTTCCCCTCCGGTTGAAATCCTTCCAACGCTGCACTTTTGAAAGACCACAAACAGAACTTTTAACCTTTTGAAGTGTTTTTGATTTTCTCCATTGTCGTCACTTTCCTTTCCACTGAAATGTGTAATAACCTACAAAGAAAAACAACAGAGATACTGTACAAGTGGCCGAGTAGACTCACTGCACAGTGTGACACTGACCCGTCAGCCAGATGTGACTGTTGATGTCGTGCAGATAATCCATCCTTTCTTTAGGTTGTAGTAAGACGTAAATAAAAGCTTTGTAGACTGTAACTCAGGGCTAAACCAGAGTGGTTGTAATCATGAATAAATCTACCAGGTTATTATTTCAGTCATCATATTTGAGAGCGCAGACCGGCTAAGAAACCAGATTGAAGTTGAAAGAAAGGATTAGCTTCACTGGCTGATCTGTGACTCTTAAATTTTCCTCCCTGCTTCATTCCTGTCCTTCCACTTATCATCTGGAATAAGATATGTGGAGTTTTTAAGAGGTCTTTTCCTGACAGGAAATATCTGGGAATTAAATAAGTCCTCACAGAAGAAAGAATTTTTATACGTTTGTCATACGGTCACGCTGCATCTCAGAGTGATTCCTCCTGTGCTGCTCTTCATGAGCTGCTTTCTTTCGTGTGGTGATCAGGCTGTACTTCAGAAAAATCTATATTGAATCTCACAGCTCGACATCTGGACGGACCTAAACCCTCGCAGACTTACTTACGTACTTATGTCTCAAATTTGTGAAATGTGAGTGTGGACTTTGGGATTGAGCCCATGAATTAAGATAATCTTGCAGGTAAAGACGGTTAAAGTCTCCGTCTGTACATCACCTGAAAACACATATCACACTGCCATTCACATACACTGGGCAGGTTGTACACAGGAAGCGGATCGTATACTCCAGCCGGTTGCTTAGTTACAGAAAATACTCTCTTCGTCGTCTCTTTTCCAGCACTGTTTTCAATCAATGTCCATTTGTGTCTTTAAATATAACGTCAAACTATATAACATCCATTCCATCAGTGTACAAACTCAAATACTCAAATATCACAACACATTCACTAATGATGCTACGAACACGGATGAACCTGTGTGTGCCATCGTGTCCATAAAGCTCCAGATCATCCAGACGTGAGCGCTGAGCTCAGAGCGTGTTGATGAAGGTTTCAGTGAACTGAAACAAGTCCAGTTGCCTTCGATACAACACTTAGAATAAACTAGTAAAACTGGTGATGGGAAAGCAACCTGGCGTGGCCCAGTTTGACTCGGCGTGGCCAAAAGTTCTGGTGGGTAGACGGCATAAAGCACACCTGTGCACCAGTCTTCTTGATATGTCACACCTGTCAGGTGGACGGAGCATCTCAGCAAAGTGCTCGCTAACACAGACTTCACCGTCTCTGTGCACAGCAACAAGTTTCACATATCTTAGTTCAGCTTGTAAGAAACGAGAGCTAAACCTCAAGTGTTGTGTTCATGACTCTATTTTCTCCTTCATGAACTCTTGAAATGACACATGAAACTTTCTTCAGGGACAAACAGGAACCACAACAGGAAGCCAGTTTCCCTCCCTGTTAGTGAGTGTGAGTGGCAGGTCGTGGCCGATGAATGGATGCAGGCGACGGGCTCTCTGGACCTGTTTGTGCTGTAAATAAGCACTCAGAAGCTCTCTGTTCCCAGCAGGTATATTAGCAGGAGCAGGTTGTATTTCTGTTCCGCTGGAGGGGAACACAAACAGTTTAATGAGAGGCAGCGCTGTGTTATGTCACCACACAGACGACATCGCAGCTTCAGACTCGGTAAACAAACCAGCACATGTCGGCACATATACACAGGCGTAAACACTGAGATGTAAACGTGCGTTGGCACACATGTCCACACTCATGACGCACACACATGTTGAGGTGGATGGTTATGGGAAACTTTGGTGGAATAAGAAACTTCCTCCAACATGTTGAGGCCGCCGCCCAGCAGCTCCTCTCACACACTGAGCTACAAGGAACCCATTCATGTTCCTTACCTGTGTGTGTGTGTGTGTGTGTGTGTGTGTGTGTGTGTGTGTGTGTGTGTGTGTGTGTGTGTGTGTGTGTGTGTGTTGTGTGTGTTTGTGTGTGTCTGTGTGTGTCTGTGTGTCTGTGTGTGTCTGTGTGTCTGTGTGTGTGTGTGTGTCATGATGGGAAATCACCCCTAACTGAGTGCCGGTAAATCTGGGCTGTGGCTGCTGAGGAAACCTGAGACACTATAACACTGATATTTAAACACACACATCACTTACTGAACTGGGATTAAGTCAATATAACACTGGTGTTTATTTTATTTATTTTTTTATTCATTTGATTTGTCAGGGACAGTGCATATTGGTGAACATTGCTGTAAATATGCCAGAATTAGCCAAGAGGCTAGTTTTCATCTGTTGCCCCCGGCCAGATGTGAAGTGGCAAGATAAAAGTAGGACAAAGACATAAACAACAATAAAATTAGACTTATAGTCATATTTAATTTGCTGAGGTTTTGTGTTAGATGTTGTGTTTTCCAGCAGGAACGCACCTTTTCTCTCGTGATACCAAGACGACAACGTTTGTGTGTGTGTGTGTGTGTGTGTGTGTGTGTGTGTGTGTGTGTGTGTGTGTGTGTGTGTGTGTGCGCTGTATTTGTGTGGAAGTAGCTTGTTCTTGCTTGGTAGTCCCTCTTGCATCTGTTGCTGTGATCACAGAGAGAGCCGGGGTCGCTCAGCTTTCTCTTTCAATCCCTGCCAACACACGCACGCACGCACACACACACACACACACACACACACACACACACACACACACACACACACACACACACACACACAGTATCTGAGGCTCAGATCAGGTCCATCACTATCAGCTGTTGAAGCAGGATGTCTCCGCGGTCGCTCAGAGGAGGACAGAATGTGTCCGATTTGTGAGAAATTGGAAATCAGATTCATTTTTCGGGTTCAGAGTTTCCGTGCTGCTCCACGTGTGCTGGAAGGTTTTTCACTGACCCGGACAAATCTGAGAAATTCTGTTCCTATAACATCTGTGTTTATTGAGCTTAGAAACAGGCGACCGGACTGCTCATGATGTGCAGGCTGGATTTTTATTGGAAATAGTTTGACTTGCTCAGTTCTGACACCTATTATTGCATCACACCTCAATGAAACACTGAACTAATAGTTTTCTCTGCTTCTCCTCCCTCTCTCCCTCCTTCACTTCTTATATCCCTCCTTATTTCTAAACCGTCCTTCCTACATTACTTTCTACCTCTTTACCTCCATCTTTCTCCGCCTGTCCTCTGTCTCTGCCTCCTGTCTTCCTCAGGAACATGATCAAGTCTTTCTACTCAGCCAGTCTGCTGCTGGACGTCTTGTCTGTGTTCGGGGAGTTGTCAGAGGAGGTAAGATAAAGATCCTGTCTACAATCACAAGTTTGAACTCTGCAAACTCTCTAAAGTGATGATGATAAAGAAACAACAGATTCCTGTAAGAGTTCTGGATAAGGCCAGACGTCATATCATCTGTTAAAGGATACAGCTGGCTTCATTTTATCTTTTTAAAAATCCCCCAAAGAAACCGAAACCAACAAAACATTTCTCCTGTCAGCAAGCATCGTCTTTGTCTTCAAGGACTGATTAAGTGTGAATTAAACTACAACATGGCCAAACATCAACAGGCTCCTTCTCATTAACGTGGGAAACTGGAAAATATCTCGTGTTTGTTATAATTCTCAAGATTTTATCTGAAAATGATAATTGGTCAACACTAAATGTATCAGTTTAAATTAGACTGATTAAAAAAAGTCACTGTAAGCTGTAAATAAATAAAGTAACCATTAAAATATGAAATCCACTGGTTGTTTAGTGGCCTGGATGTTTTACAATACAAAAAATGTTCCTTTGTATAAATAAATAAAACCCACACTGACCTGTGACGAGTCCGTCATGATGAGTGGAGATCTAAAAGTTTCCAAAGATCCCAAAGAGTGAATGTGGTGGAAAAGTGTCTGAAATGATGAACAAACATCAACGATAACAAAACATGGAGTCTCCTGTTTGAATGTTTCACTCAATGTAAACATCACGACGCTTCAATAAAGAGTTGATGTAAGAAAAATCTGATAATCCATGTACGAGGCTGTCCGTGTGGGATTAGATGAGTTAAACAAACTAAAGCTGCTTATTAGCATCTATCAAACTCACTCCAGAAACACAGGGTGTCAAGATCTCCACTCTGAATCACATATTGATGGACATGAACTCTGAGTTTCGATCATCAAAATCAAAAGCAGGATCATCATTTCTCTCAGTATTTCTTCTCTCCACGTCTGAAGATAAACAACACTTCAAAGACGACGCAGCTAGCGTAGCGTTCCCCTGCAGCTGCATTTCCAGACACCTATCCAGTATACATGAAGAGGAAGCTCTGAGAGCGTCGGAGCGGCTGGGCTCATTTTCTCCTTCAGAGATCCTTTATTGATTTGTTTGTGGAGAGGGTTCACTCTGGACAGATTTGAAAAACTGAACTTCGTAACAATCTGTGTTGGTTACAATCTTTGTAACCAATGATGTGTTGATCTTTACAAGTCCAGGTGCGATAGTCTAACAATCAAAACGTCACCTTAAAATCGAGAGTCGAAGGATTTTACAACTTTAGTCAGTAAGTGTTCTTTAAAACACCTGGAAACACACTGTGATGTGCAAAATAAGTGAAGCTCTCCTTTAAAAGAGCAATCAGCTGTCATCAAGTTTTATCAGTAAAGGTGCATGTACACACACACACACACACACACACACACACACACACACACACACACACTACACGTGTGACACACAGCAGGTCTTTCTCCTCGTTGTGTCCAAGTCACCCAGAAGCCATTAAAACATCAACAGGACACTTGCGTCCGTACAGTTAGCTGCTGCACTGAGAGAGGCCTGATGGACACACACACACACACACACACACACACACACACACACACACACACACACACCATCAGACAATGAGTCCTCAGAGCGGCCGGTGGTGAGTGCTCTGCAGACGGACAGTCAGGAGTGATTGAGTTTCAGGCAGTAAAAAGGGGTTTTCAGCAGCTTCCCAGCCGAGCTGAGTGGAGTCAGTGATCGGGCGAGTTGGCACAGTGTTGTGTAACACAGTTGGCCATCAGGAGCCATTATTCTCAGTGATGGTCTTCCTTCTGGACTGAAGTGAGCAGACAGAGAGTAGAGCCACCATGTTGGGCAGAATTCACCCTGCTGAAGACTATTTGAGCAAGATACTGAATTTCCTCTGCTCCTTGTGCGGAGGTGGAAGAAAAAGGGAAGTTTCCTGACACCATTCAATACTCTATTCATCAATACTACCCTCATACACAGATGTTCAAATATATTTAATTCTCATAAAGTTGAAAGAAGACAGATCTGTGTAGCCCGGCATCTTCAGAAGGGTTGTTCAAAACCAGTAGAGCCAGTCATAAACCAGTCATCGTGGACTGAACCGCAGTCAATCGGATATATTTGAATGAGCTTCCTGGACTTAAATAATGAAAGTCATCCACTGTCTCCTGAAAATTGATCTATATGAGCTTTCAGAAAGACCAGTGATTCTCACAGTATTTGTTTCTTCTCGTGCGTCTACTTGTGCACCTTCAGAGAATAAAAAATATATATTGTTGGGGCAGATTTGAGCAGCTGAACTCAGTAACCATATTATGTGAATATTGTGAATATTATTTGGACGTGTTTTAACACTAACTACCTGCACAAAGGCACCAGGGTAAAGTCAAGCTATAGTTGTAAAACACCCACGATGTTAATACACCGGCAGTCAAATTCCTGTTCCTGCTAAATGAACTCTTAACCCTGGCTGGCTGAAAGCCTCGCAGAGGGCCGCGGTAACAAGTTATCAACAGTGTGTTTGAGCAGATATCTGCACCGCTCTATCAGCCGGGCTGTCACAGCACTGAATCGCTGCAGACAAAGAGAGCGTTGACCATCTGTCTTAGTGCCTACAACTGTGATTATCGCTCTCTGCCATGACTCAGTGAGTCCTGACAGGGACAGTGTCAGGCTTTTACCCTCCTCATTCAGAAGTTTATCGTCTGTTCACGCTAGAGGCAATGGGTATCTATTTTGGACTTGACTCATGGCTCTTCACAGGTCGTAGACGACCTGAGGAAAAGGCCAAACTTGGGCCACTAGCCGACCATCATCTGGAGTCTTAAAGCTTAAAGCTAGCCCGTCAAAGATTGTGGGTCAAATGGTCCGTCTGGTTTTAATGAACTGCCAGATGGGTCACGGCCGGGTTTTCCACTTCTGTGGTAGATAAAGTTGTAAATTCTTTTCTATTCCAATGATTCAAAAAGGTCTTTTTTTCATTTGTTTCCCCAAATTTGAATAAGCAGTCTCCCTCCCTGTCCTGAGAGATTTCATATTTTATTTAGTTTTGTCATTAAATAGCTTCTCAGTGAGTCACCTCTCATGCCGTGACACTTTCTGTCCTTCCATGGCGTGGTTAACTATCAGAGCAGCGTTATTTCACTCTTTTTTACGGTAAGACTGAGGCTAAACAAACACAGCCTTACCTCAGACAAGACCATAGCACTCCAGTATGCCATTGTTTCTGAGCTGCTGCGGAAAACATGGCACTTATCAGGTCGAAGCAGGAATTTCTCTTTTCAGTCTTATCAGCGTCATGTCTGTGTAAATCTACTGCCCTCGCCTCGCTTTGCATTCCACCTTTCAAACATCCCCTTTTCAGCCACTTCTCATGTATCCTGGTTACTCCAGTTAACCCCCAACTGTCACTGTCCCTCACCAGTCTTTAACTTCCAAACATCCCCAAACATCCCTGCCCCAACAACTGCTAACTACAACGCCCCCGAAACCAAATGACTTCTTGGGTCCAAGAACAACAAACAACAGCTGCCCCAAACATCTAATGTATTCTCTTTTAACCTGTCAAAAACAACATCCTAACGTCCTCAACCACCAATACTAACCCTTAACAATCATCGAATAATGCCTACCTTTTTCAAACCTTATGTCTCAAAGTTACCCCTCTTTTAATGCCTCCAACATCCTAATATTGCTGCATTCAATCCTGGCCGAAAGGGATTTCTTCACACTTAATGTCCTGAAGAGCTATTGTCTCCTTAAACCCAACAATTGCCCCGTGATACCCACATGATCTAATACTTGCCCACCCCATAATAATAATTAATATAATTAATATTTTTTCGTTCCCAGCATTTGCCCTAATCTTCTTCTACAAACACGTCCCCATCAACCCTTGCCCCAAACTATTTTCCCTCTCATTGTGAAGAGAATAAAATATAACTACATTTTTCTCAAACCCTGCTAAAACTAACCCGTTTCAACATTGTCACTTACCTTTTTTAACACCTGAACCCACAAATTTCCAATCAATCAATCAATCAATCAATCTTTCTTTAGTATAGCGCCAGTTCACCAAAAAAGTAATCTCATGACACTTTCCCTATTGAGCAGGTCTAGACCATACTCCTTGATTAATTTATTTACAGAAACCCAACATTTCCCCCACAAGCAAGCACTTGACGACAGTGGCGAGAAAACTGCCTTTTAACAGGCAGAAACCTCGAGCAGAACCGGACTCAATGGTGGGCAGCCATCTGCCTCCACCGGTTGGGTTGTACAAAGCCAATATCTACCAACCCCAGTCCTCAAATAATGTATTGTCCCCCACATTTACCCACAATGGCAATGACACTGGCACATTTTGGTTTTCATCGATATATATTACAATATGTTCACTGGATAAGTTGAATAACTCTAATTGATGACATGTATCCAAGAACCCAATCAGATTTTATTGTGTAATATATATAAAAACAACCTTCTCTTGTACATCAGTCATGGAAAATGTTCTGATTGTCAGAATCAGCTTTTTAATCCAGTTGCCAATAAAATTAATTCATTTCCAGATGTGCTACTTTGGCTCTGAAGCAGCATGTAAACTTCAAAGTAACTAGTAACTAAAGTACTAAAGTAAAAGTACAGTATTTGCCTCCAAAGTGCAGCGAAGTGGAAGTATAAAGTGGCAGAAGCAAGGTACAAGTACCTCAAACTTAAGTACAGCACTTGAGTAAATGTACTTAGTTACATTTCTTCACTGCTAATAATTGGGCTCTTCCCGTCAGCTAACGGCCTGTAACTTATTCTCATCTCATATTTACTTAAATCACCAGAACACCATCAGCCGCTTTTATCCTGAAGTTTACCTTTAACTTCTGCTCCCTGCCTCTTCACACCAGCCTCCCAATCACTCAACCCCTCACGTTAGCTCATCCCCGTACCCCCATCACCTGCATTTTATTACCCCAGCTCCCTGCGAACCACCCGAACACACGACTAATCACCCTTTTCATGTCTACTCGACCTCTACCAGAACATCCAGCACAGGAAGTACGCCCGCTGGAAGGCCACCTACATCCACAACTGTCTGAAGAACGGAGAGACACCTCAGGCCGGGCCCATCGGCATGGACGAGGACGGGGAAGCAGGTGGGACACACTGATATGGACCTGGAGCACACACACACACACACACACACACACACACACACACAGTTCAATTGTTGCTCTTTAAAGGACACTAAGGCCAACTTCCTTTGTTGACATGGTTTTGTCTCCATCTAGGATTGTGTGTGTGTGTGTGTGTGTGTGTGTGTGTGTGTGTGTGTGTGTGAAGCTTGCCTCTGTATTGTGTGTGTTATCAGGTCAGAGGCTGTTGCAGGAAAGCTCTGCAGTAGAGCCACAAACATGGAGAGATTACGAGTGTGCAAGGAGCAGATTAGTGGTGTAACGTCCTCTTACGTCCAAAGTGATGAAAATAAGAATGAGGTTATTACAGTCTGGAGGAGACATCGCTCTTTGTTTGTGTGTCTGAATATATTAAGGCTGTGCTGGACCTCCATGTGTGTTAATGGTGCGTGAGATTGACCTGGTATTTATTTTATTACTCTCTGTTCCCTCATATCGAGCGCAGATCAGCTCTGAGTTCCTGACCTTTATCACACTGAAAAGCTCCGGCCTCTCATGCCAGCCTTATACCATAAAACATAACCTTTAGGAGAAAGAAAGGCTGGGAAAACACCGCTAGATCCTGAGGAGATTGAGTGAATGAATTAGACAACAAAATGGCCGTTGCAGCCTTTAAAGTTCAGTGCGTTCTGAGAAGCATGTGGTGGGAAATAACAGGGCAGGAGAGTAACCTTTTTGTTTGGCTGCCACAGGGGACGTCTCTTCCTTTAGTCCAGCATTTACACAGCGAAGAGATTTGCAATAGATTAGTAGCTCCAAATGATGCTTTCCTGCCCGAGTGGCTGTTTTTAGTGGCTCACTTTACTGAGCATCCTCAAAGTTTACCGGCATTTTACTTTTAGCAGGTGGTAATTCAGTCTGATGTCCGACCCGAAACGTCTCTGATGTGTTTTCTTTTCTTTGTCTCTTGTCTGACCTTTTCTTTTCTTCTGTTGTTCCAACTCCGATCCAGAGAAAGTGGGGACGCTGTGTAAAAAACAAACACAATTAATTTCATGTTTCACTTCATCAGCTTCATTGATTTTTGTAGATATGTGCTTATTCTGAATTCAAGTTGGGACAGGAGCAACAAAAGACTGAAAGTTGTTGGGAACGTTGCACAGGTAAACACTGGTAACAGCTGATAGAAGCGTCTTTATTGTTTGATCAACAGAACCATCTGTTAAGGTGCAGCTAAAACTGTTTGGAAAAGGCAGACACTTTCAGTTAATACTTGGCAGGTGATTGGACGAACCATCTGTCTGTCACCGGCTAACTTAAACCAGTCAGATCAACAGTAATAACCCTTTTCCACTGGTCAATAATCCCACTGAAACCAGCTAAGATCGGGCATTTGTGTGCAATGGGAATCTGTACGCTTTAAACATAAGACCCAGGTGAACACTTTGTGGCAACTTTCTCAGACTTTCTCGGTAAATATTCATCAGATGTGTGTTTATATGTTCTCCTTTTTCACCACCATCCTTTAGCAGCGTTTTTAAATTCAGTTCCCAGATTGATTCATATAAAACCAGATCGACTTCACGATGCTTCCTGACACGCTCAGTCAGTGATGGCACCAAACTGTATGCAGCTGTGGAAGAAAGGAAACCAAGACTTTAGTTGTCTTCACATTGTTTTAGTTTGTCTTTAACTAACATCAACATAACTGTTGATAACATTGCATATAGACATGGAATACAGCCTCCATTATAATCATGATGAATGGAAGGTGCTTCTCTTGAGTTACGGTCCCAGAGGCCGAGATGGAGATAAAGGAAATGAAATATGAAAATAAACTGCGGCTCAGTCTGTGTCTTTAACGTACAGTAAACCTCCTCCAGCGCAGCGCTGTGTTCAGTGAACTGTCTGATTGTTGTCAGCGCTCCAGGACTCCAGTGACTTCAGTAGAATTTATACTGGGCCGCCCGGGACCGCGCAGCATCTGGACTCATTTTGTGATTGCACTTTGAGGGCTGCAGATTGCGTCAGACTCCCCTCGGGAGGCCTGAAGACATGAACACCTATGGGCTCGCACACGTTCTCCGTCCCTGCTGACGAACTCTAAACGTATTTTTCGTGTCAGTGAACTGATGTCGACGAATTCCTCGCTGAAATAAAGACCATCTGCTCGTCCACGCCCACCGGCTCCACATACAGGAGGGTGTGTTTGACCCAAACATCGCCTGCTCACCCATGACATCACCTCAGCTGAGCATACACGTACAGTACACACACACACACACACACACACACACACACACACACACACACACACACACACACACACACGTAGGTACTGTGTGTGTGTGTGTGTGGTCACTCTCTCTTTCATTGTTTCTAATGTCTCTCACACACTTTCTCTCCCTCACTGCTCGCTGCCTCTCTCCCAGAGTGCATTAGGGTCTCTGTGTCAGTGATGACATCATGATCGCCAGCACTCAGCTGATATCATCCACCCAGCAAGTGTGTGTGTGTGTGTGTGTGTGTGTGTGTGTGCATGTGTGCATTCCTTCCTGACGTGATCATTGTAGATTGATGGTTGTTGTTTGTCCTGCAGACACAACACGACTGGCGGCTGGAGGTCGTTGTTTTGGTCCATTAACACGAAAGATTTTGCATTTCTGATCTCTGATGGTGTTCAGTGGTATTGGGGCTCATTGTGACTAAAAATGAATTGAAATATTGTTAAATTGAAAGAGTATATGAAACGTAGCAGCCGGGAGAAGCTGTTGTTTTCTGTCTCGCTGCAGTGATTGGTACATGGATGATGAGGGGGGATGAAGAGGATTAGGGCCAAAAAAAAATGATACTTCAAGAAAGAAGTTGAAATGTGGAGAATAAAGTCGACATACAGTTTCATGAATAAACCTTCTGAGTCGACATCAAACGGCCTCAACAAAACGCCTTGAGACGATGAACTGGAGAAACGGTGCTTCAGACTCAGCTTCAGTAACAGAGACATTATTTCTCTTTCAGCTTATTTCAGTTCTCCACTTTTCAGCTTTTTGCTTCAAGTGCATAATGAAGAAAAAACAAACTTCCTCCTCTTCCAACAGCGACACACCGTCCTCGTCCTCAACCTAAACCTTATTCAGTAAAGTTGGTGGTGCTTTCAGATTTTACCAAAATGTTTTAACATTTTCATTTCGATGCACCAATAAAACATTTTAGTCAATGTTGACAGCACACGCACGAAGACATTGCGAAAACCTCCGTTGTTTTAATAATAAACTGCTTTATTTCAGGCGCACCGCTGTGACCAATGAAAATGTCGCACTCGTCAGATATTGGTGCGCCCTGGAGCCTGACTAAATCAGGCATCAGACAAATAATGCGTTCTAATTTTATCCAGCTGACCTCAAGTTTCTAATTAGCCAAAGCAAATGACAGCATCGGTTATGATTTCTTTCTCCTGAGTCACTTGAGTGTTGAACACCTCCCTGTTGTGTTGGATGTTAGTCGGCCTTACAGTTTCAGGGAACGACACGACCTGGACACACACATGCAGTCAGAACAAGGTGTAAAAATAGATTCTTGTATAATAATTAGGTCATCCTGCCACTCCGGTCCTCCACAGGTCAGAAGTCCATCTTTGTATCTTATTAAGTCGGCACCACACTGTTCTGTTGGACGGGCCTCTGTCAGCTGGTGATATGGACCAGTTTAAGTAGGTTAATTGACCTCTGGAGAGTAGTGTGACTGTGGTACACACACACACACACACACACACACACACACACACACACACACTACCATGCAGAAGTATAGCAGTGGTACTTACAGAAAGACCATTGTCTCACAGCTGTAGTCTGACTTTCCATCGGCTGGGAGGGGGCCGTGTTTAGCAAGAGGAAAGGAATGGATGGAGGGAGGGTGGAGGGGAAAGAGGGAGAAAACAACTTCCAGTGCTGAGTTGTAAAAATATAAAGGATGTGTTTCTGTGACCCAGTTGTCAGAGGAAAACATATTGAAAGTGTTGTGAAATCTTGAAACGTGGAGATTATGAGCCCAAGCAGAGACGGACGGACAGTTTGAATTCAAGCAGGGTTTAAGTTTAGTCACCGTAAAGCTTGTTGATACGTTCTGACTGACGATGGACAGGCGACACACTGAATAACTTGTTAAACAGTGTGTAAAGTGCTTGTGCATGTCTGACTAACAAGTCTTTGACACCAAATGTTCACAACATCGTATAGTTTCCACAAGATGAAGCCGCTGCGTGAAACCTGAGTATTGACTGAGTCGGATAATTCAGTTACAATACCGATCCTGCCGGAGTACGAAAGACATTCTGAGAACTAGTGCTGAACATTTCACAGGGGAGCCACTCACCAGATATTAGTATTTATATATATCAATTATAAATGTTCATGTTCAGAATTGATCTGTAGATTTTCTGAATGGATATCGGATCCAGAGAGATTTAATATTATTAAACCCAGCTGTGTTTTCTATCTCACAATATGATGCTATCGACCGTTTTAAATGTTGGTGGTCGACCGACTTCTTCAGAGACGATACAGATTATTAGAAATCAAGTGAAGGACTGAAGTACACTTTACTCAAGTACACTTCTGAAGTACAATTTTCAGGTACTTTACTTTAGTATATCCTGTCTTCTACTTTATACTTCCTCTCCACTCATCCACTCATTTATTTGACATTAGTTACTTTGCAGATTTGTGAGAAGATGCTGCATCAGAGCATCAGTTTGGTTATTTTATCTGTAATCTGACGTATAATGTGAAAAATCGGGGTGTGAATCTTTGGGTGTCTCACGATTCGATTCAGAACCGATTCTCGATTCAAACATTGATACAGTGTTAGTGTGTTAAGGCAAATGATGGCATCAAAACAACACAGTTTGTATAAGATAATGTGATTTTTAAACAAACTGATTCCAATGATGTAATCACACAAAGGCAAACATTAAAAAAAGGAAACATTTATTCGATAAAAGCTGAGGTCAGCTGCCTTTTTCTCCCAGAAATTACAAAAATAAATTGTACACAAATAACATAAATTGGTGTTTTGTGTGATTTTTCAAAATAGAAAAAAAAAAAAATAATACAAATTTTAAATCGATTTCTGTAGTTTATGAATCGATTCAGAATCGTGGATGATTAGAATCGTGACTCTTATGTGAATCGATTTTTTCCCCCACCCCTACTGAAAAGTGCTGAATATCTGGATTCTGGATAACCGGGGCGGAGGATGTCGAGTCCCGACCGATCTAATATGTGGATTGGTTGCCTGAAGCCCCGAGCGGCTGCACGAGACAGCTGGAGCGCTCAGAAACAAGTCGCTGGGAGCAGCACTTTCTCCAGACGCTCGCTCCTCATCAGAAACAAGTGAAAAAAGATGCTGCCGCTCAAAAGATGCGTTACACAGACGCCGGCCCTTACTCAGTATTTTAATCTCCACAGAAGATTATCACAATATCTTTGACCCGATACCTCCAACGTGATTAATTAATTTTACTTTCACAAAATATGAACACATCTAGATTTTTGATCAGTAATCATCAGTAATGTGGATACAACGACCGCGTGGTGGAGCAGCATACGTTTATAAAAGGACATCACTTCACTGCAGTGCTGCCAGGAGAAGACACTCACCACTTCATATCTCAGTAACGATATAATATTGATATATTACCCGACCCGGTCCCCAACGTAGCGTCTCTTAAACAGCAGCTGATGCTCCTGACTGACTGAAAGAGCAGAACTGTGTACAAACTGTTGTCTAACGTGCCCTTTGGCGAGTCTCTGAGCTGCTAATTGTCCCAGCGGAGCAGCAGAACAGTTACACTGTGAATCATCGTCCCTGCTGCTGGAAACAAGGCTGTCTTCTTCAGGGTGGCAGGAAGTGGACTGTCTTAGGCCAAACTGGCTGCAGCGTCTGCTTATTTTTAAAGTTCAGCAGCCACTTAGGGTATCGCCCCGTCCAAGTCAGATGTTTAGGACAGAATATAAACCTCCAAATAACGGTGTTCACTGGCAGACTACCAGCTGACGAGCATTTATAACACGGACACACGCACGCCAAGACGAAATCATCTGTTGACCAGTCGTCTTTACATCTGGTGTTAATTATCTTGTAATGTGCGTGCCTGAACATGTTCACATCCAGGCCTTTGTCAATGCATTTATGTGTATGTGTGTATATATGTACCTGTGTGTATGTGTGTACATGTGTGTATGTGTGTCCTTGTCCCTGTCCAACCATTTCCATGTGTTAGTGGTCCCAGCTCGTGTTGGCAGAGAGCTGGTGGAGATTAACTCAACTTCTCAGGCTGTATTTCATTCATGGCACACTCTGTCCTTTGGAGCTGAGTAGTCGTGTGGGAAGATTTGTCTGTCAGGGTCTGTTGCCATTCACTGCATGCATATTATTACCAATTAAGTATTAAAAAACAAGTATAAACCTTATTTAACTAAAACAATCTGATACAAGTCTGCAAACTGAAACGTGGTGGTGGAAAAGTACTTTTTATTTTCTCTGTCAAACAGTAAAAATATACTAAAAAACACATTGTCACATTTTTTTGCTGCTGTTCAGGGTGATAATGACATTTTTAAGGAAGTACAAGTAAAAATAAATCATCAGGTTGCAAATGAAATGAAGAAAATGTACCAACAAACATGTTTTCTGCCATCTGGAGAACAGGATTTGTAGGTCAGGACAAAAGTCCACACAGTGTTTCCTCCAGGAGAAGTTCAGATACTTGTGTAAAAACAGACTCTGGTAAAAGTAGAAGTACTGATTCAGCTTCTTTACTCCAGTAAAAGTAATAGAGTACAGGCTCTGACATGTACTCAGAGTATCAGAGTAAAAAGTCTCCCTCTGAAGGACATTTGTGGTCAAAGCTAACTGAAGCTCACGTCATATTAATATAATTCAAAGACTATTAAAGTTAAAGGTAGAATCAGCAGGATTTGTCCCAGCTGTTCCTGAACGCACCACAAAGATAGTTGATAGTTGAGTCTCATTCCCAGGACGTCAAATAGCCACATGTTGGGTTGGTAAAGCGTCCCGAGCAGCAACAAAGAGAGAAAATAAGAAACTCTCTGCAGATACGAGACACTAACACGCCTTTTCTCCCCATCAGCCTCCCTCTCTGTCTGTTCACGTCTTTTACGTCTTTGTCTCGTCTCGCTGCGTCTGCCGTCGTCTCTGCACAGCGAACTGCAGTGAAGTCAGATGTGACTGTAAACCTTCATTTTCTTATCAAACATTAGAAAAATCTGAAATCCCAAACATACGAACACTGTAATCTAAAACAGCTGTATTTTCATTATTGCTGAAAAAACATGATTAAAATGATTTGTGTCGGTTTATAATTCTTTGTGCGCTCTGTGATAAATATAAACTGTCGCTGTCGTCGATTAAAACAAAACTCTGGTTTATTAATGTACTCGTACTGTCCTACAGCCAACACCCCAGTCTGTGTGTGTGTGTGTGTGTGTGTGTGTGTGTGTGTGTGTGTGTGTGTGTGTGTGTGTGTGTGTGTGTGTGTGTGTGTGTGTGTGTGTGTGTGTGTGTGTGTGTGTGTGTGTGTGTGTGTGTGAGTGTGTGAGAGTGAGGAAAATCTCACTTAACTTTCTCTGAATAAACAAAGTTTAATAATGAACAGACAAAATATTCCAGCTAACGTTTGCTGAGTGTCGGGTCTCGTCGTGCTGCCCGTCTGCCTTCCTGCCTGTAATGCAGTAATGACAGAGGTCGGAGCTCAGCCCGGTGTCGGATACAGCCTGTGTCTGCAGATCCAGCCAAACATTTTAATCTGTCAAAACATCGCTGGCTGTCCAGAGCTGTTTTCTTTCTGTGAGGTGTGGTTGCTGAGAGAGCAGAGTTTTCAGCGTGAGGCTCGTGTTCGAGATGAAAACAACACTGGCCAATTCTTTCTGTTCTCTCTCGATCCTTTTGTTTGGAGCTATCGCTGTGTTTCCTGGGATTATTTGTTGGTTATACTTTCCTCCTCTGTGTTGTTACATGTCCAACTCTGACATCTTCCACTCAGTACATTAGTTAAATGTTATTGTTAAATGCAGGGAAGGTGGTTCTGGAGAAGTCCCCTTCCCAGAGCGTCAAATACCAACGATTTGGGTCCAAATGTTGTCCCAAGGCATCGGTGTCTGACAACCTGGGAATGAGACTCAACAATCAACTATCTTTCTCCAGAATCACCTTCACTACCTTTAGGAATAACTGTGACTCCTCCACAAAAGTGAGGTCTTAATGTAGGAATTTAAAGGTGTACAGAGCCTGTGATACAGACAAGTTCAGCCTACCCAGGACATGTTTCTGTCCCCTGACTTCAGCAGCCCTAACAGTCGTCATCACGCTGAGCGTTCACAGGAAGCTCGTCATCAACTCGATACGTTAACCCGGGTTTGCACTTGTAGCCATGAGCACGTTCACGTGAAAGGGGAGGTGTTTGCAGCATCTGACCAATCACAAACGTGGACAAATGTAAACGTAAGCAGCAGCAACATGAGGGTGATGATGTGGTCGACATCTCCACATTAAAAGTTTGACATCTGGTAAAAACTGTCCATCAACTGTGTGTGAGCACCGAGCATCAATGAGCCCACCTCTCCTCGTCCCGCTGTAGTCCTGCACTCTGTCGGATCAGAACAAGGTCCGTCGTTGATCCATGATGTTGTGGTGCAGACCAGTCTCTTAACATGTGAGTTTAACAAGAGTCTTATTGGGTTTTATCAGAAACAGAAAGTCAGCGGAAATGAACAAAATGTTAGTTTGGATCGGTCCCTTTATCTGGATCCACACCTGAAGTCAATGAGGTCTGTTCTGGGATGAGACCCATCCTCCGTCCATCCTTCTCATAGTTTTTGTGTAATCCTCCTGACAGTCCGACCAGCGGACCCAGGTGAAAACAGACCCTCCTTGACCCGAGGTAATAAAAGCAGCTGATCGGTTCATGAGCAGTCCGGCTTCACGCCCCGTCTCTCATCTGAAACCAGTTTCTGATTGAATATCTATGAATGTGATTTACACACTTTCTGGCAGTTTAATCTCTTTCTCATGAATTCTAATGATTTCAGCTGAACTTGAGTTTGAAGGACCCGTCACCTGACGTGCTTTTGATGAAGAACCATTTGTCTGAAACCACGTGAGGCCGAGAGGTTAAAGCTCCTCCGCTCACCACCGACCTGCTGATGCTTCTGTAGCAGCTGGATTTAATTTTTAAAGCTTAACACCTGATTCCTTTCAAAGCACTGACGCCTCTGTGTCACCTGTTGAATCTAACAGTTATCAATTAGATGAGTACATCAGGAGCAGCGATGAGTTGCACCGACTGTTTACTTCTTCTGTCTGACGTCTACTACTGATTCAGGTCGGCTCAACATAGCCTTATTTTGACTTGACCCGAATCAGTAATGACGTACGTGTCCCGTCAGCGTCTTTTTTAGTCAACACAGAACAGCAATCAAACAAATATGTCAATTTTCTTCAAGGTGTTATTTGTCGAATTGGCCTACAGCAACAGTACAGCTGCGTATATCTCCTCCAAGCGAGATGCAGAATGAAAACAAGAGAGGAGACGAGGCCAGTTAAAGGAGAAATCAAGAGTTTTTGACTCATTCATCCAGTATTCACTCGTCTTTTCTCTTTGGAAAAGGTCTCTAGTCAGATGGCCTCTCTGGAGACAGCATTTACTTACCAGCAGCTCTGTAGCTTGCTCCCTCGGTCCACAACAACTTCCCCACCCGAGTTTTCGCTCTGAGAAAATGAAGTTTGGATGTCAGGTTTGTGTTGTGAAGGTGTGTGAAGGTGTGTGTCGCATAACTTCCAAATGCATTAACAGATTTGCACAAGATTTTGTGGAAAGGTTGGTCACGAGCCAAAGATCAGCCGATTAACTGTTAACACCGTTTGGCGATCTCGCTCTGATTAGCTCGTTGTTTCTCCAACTGGGATGAACAATTGTCAATAAACAAGAATTTAAATCACTGGAACAATCAAAGCTGTGGACAACATTTCAAGAGGACTAGAAATGGGCTAGAAGAAGCTGCTTATACTAATAATCCTTCTAGATATTCCTTCCAACATTGAATGAGCTGCTTTATGTTCTGGGCCGTCTTTCTGAAGCCACGTACTGTAGAAACCCTGAACAACCTGCAGTGCAGCAGTCTCACTCTCTTTTGTCCTTCTGTCCCTCTGGTAGACGAGTTTGGAGCTGTAGGTTTCTCAGGCCAGGATCTCTCCCTTGGAGGCTCCGTCAGAGGTGGGCCACCATCTGACCAGGACCAGAGTTTGGGTCCAGGTCCTGCCCCAGGGATCGGCTTCACTCCCAGTCCAGGATCAGGGGCATCGGGTCCTCCCACAACCAACTTCAACAACATCCACATCCCACCAGGGGCCCACGCACCGGCCAACACTCCAGCCGAGCTGCCTCCACCCACAGGTATGAACCAGAGAGATCCTGTTTGATGGTTTTAGCCTCGCTAGCTACAAGAGTCTGCAATCAATGATCAGGTCTGGTTCAGACATTCGTGTTCCAGTCAGGTGAACTGTTATAATTGTGGTGATCCTCTGACTTTCATCTAGCGCCATCATCAGGTCGACATTTGTAACGTGTCCAATACGTTTATGACCAAATACCTGCAGAGCTAAAGACATTCATCAGCCTCAGCTGGACTCTGTGTTCACTGGTAGG
The DNA here is from genome assembly GCF_965226575.1 of Pagrus pagrus. Classification (NCBI taxonomy): domain Eukaryota; kingdom Metazoa; phylum Chordata; class Actinopteri; order Spariformes; family Sparidae; genus Pagrus; species Pagrus pagrus. Next base: position 1,334,119 of record NC_140200.1, on the reverse strand, counting down.
CCGCTGATGTTCGCATGCTTATATGCTAATACTAAGATGGTGACCATGAAACATTATATCTGCTAAACATGTTAGCATGCTAATGTTAGCCGCTAGCATGGCTGTAGACTCTTAGTCATGTCTTTCTTTAGTTTGGAGTCGTAGTATTTCCACATCTGACTTAACTTTGTTTTGTTTTGTGAGGATACGATGAGCGACTCTTTGTTCTGGAGCAAACACACCAAGATAAACTTGTCCTGAGTCTTCTCAGCATGATCTGCCATGAAAACCGTCCGATTTCTTGTTATTATGTTTTGATCTTCTTATGCGCAGGCTTTACTTATAGCACTCAGCTACAACATTTAACAACATGAAAATGTAGGTTTTCGTCTCTTCTGTGCGCTCTTCAACTTCCTTCATCCAACGTCTGTTCGTGCTGCAGCGTGATCAACCTGCAGGAACACATTTAAGGTTTTCAGAAAGAAATACTGACGGAGTTTAAATCGGAGTTGAGAGGTTAGCTTGAAGTTATGACAGTGACTGAAGCTGATTGGTTGACAACAGCAGCTTCTCTTGTTCAGCTGAAGTAAAGCTGCTGTAGTTCAGTCGGCCTGAACAGACGTCAGCAGCGCTTCAGTAAAAGAGCCAAACAGCTGCGATCTATTAACTCGACTTTATCTGAAACTCCCTGCAAAGAGACGCTTTGTGATAACACACAATATTGTTGTGTCAAACCCAGTGATACAATATGCTGATAATAATGTGCTGCTCATTACTGGAATGGTGTTTCCAGTGTGCCATTATCCTCTGATTATTAATTATCTAAACTGAAGGACAGCAGCTTCTTATCATCCGTCCTGGAATCCCGTCTTCTCGCTAATTTCCCCTGATAACACGAGTACGTGACTGTGTGTGTGTGTGTGTGTGTGTGTGTGTGTGTGTGTGTGTGTGTGTGTGTGTGTGTGTCTGTGTGTGTGTCTGTGTGTGTGTGTGTGTGTGTGTGTGTGTGTGTGTGTGTGTGCTCTCACGAGGATATGAGATGAAGGAGACTCGTCAAAGCGAGCGTCAGATTTCACGTCTACATTTCAGCCTGTGTAGAGTTTAATAACTGTAATTATTAGCAGGTCAACACGAGGATATTGAGTTATGCAAAGTGTGTGTTTCTGCACACAATGAGGACTTAATTGTACCCTGGAGGCAAATCGGAGTCTGAAGACAAAAGCTTACGTAACTCACTTTCTCAAGGCGCTGGTGCTTCTGCTCGAGTGTGTCCATGAGCGAGAGGAAGTCCAGCCTTTGTTTCCCAGACAAAGTGAAATCAAGTCATTGAGGGTGGGCTGGCAACATAAACACACACACACACACACACACACACACACAGTGTTATCCGGCTGGCATTTAATCGCACGTTGCTGCTGTGAGGAAAAAGTGACCTCGGTGTTCGTCCAGTCACCAAACTACGTCTCTGTTCACTCCCGTGAGTGTTTCTGATAGTGAACGACTGTTATTGATCTCGATATCTGTTGGCTTCAGTGTGTGGGAAAAGAGAGACGGGGTGTGTGTTCGTACGCGTGGTCGGTTCAAATTAAACATCATTTAGTTTCACTCCCTTTGAAAATCTGGTAGAGAGACACTGATCTATCGGATTCTGTGCTGGTCAAGTTTAAAGACATGCAGAACCACCAGCCCGGAGCAGAACCACCAGCCCGGAGCAGAACCACCAGCCCGGAGCAGAACCACCAGCCCGGAAGAAACGAGACAGATATTTTATTTGTAAAAAGCTTTATCCAGTGACAGATGACTTTATGTTGTGTTTTTATGTTTGTGTAAGAGTGAGAGAAGTTCCTGTAAGCTGATGTCATCTGGGAGAAGTTATTTATTAAGTTATTTAATAGTATGAACACACAAGCTGCAAAGCTGTTTGTGTTTGCTGTCTGTTGTAGTCACAAAGACAGAAATCAGAGTCAGTGAAAGCTGGAATCAGCAGCAGGTCAGACGCCTCTTTGTTTGACTTATTTTGAGACTGTTTCCATTTTTCTTTTCACTTGTATTTACTTAACCTCCGTCACAGTAACCGACTAAAAGCGACGCCTTAGAGCAGGAAAACTTCACGAAGAAATGAGTTCAGGTGTTCTTAACCTTTCTGAGTCGTGACCCCCCAGAAAAATAGTTTTAGTTTTTGTGCGTCCAACCGCGACTCCTGTGGACACACATTTGAAAATGACCCAAAATAAACAGCTGTGTTTTTGTGATTCTGCTCTCGTCTGGAAGGAAACTAAAGAAAATCCACAGTGTGTGATCCTGAACTGAAGCAACAGATTTGTTGTGTGAACCCTGAGAAACAACCGCCTGAATCAATGTTATAGAAGAAATAAAAATAAAAGCTGCCACAGACGAGCTCAAACTGAACGTTTCTTAATGTCGCAGCGTTTGTTTAGGTGGACTTTTCTTTTCCTCTCTCGTCACGACTCTGTGCTGATGCTCTGGTTAGGTTCAGGAAAACATCATGTTTGGCTTCAAATATCAGTTTTGGTCACCACAGAAACGTCTGGACATCCACAGGTGTCTCCAAAATACATCCAGTGATGTGGCCTGAGTTGTGGACGGCCGTTTGGCAGCCTCGTGGCGTCTAGGTTCTTTAACAGATGTTTCCTTATATTGTCTAGAGTCGTTTTAAAGACGTTGGTGCATTTCCACCTGTTCTTATGCATGTTTTCAATTTGTGCCTAAAAAACCCTGAATAGAAACGCGAAGGATCGTTTTAAAGAATCCTGAAGTGCCACAAAAAAGTGTTTACGTTTGGCTGAGGTGGAAACATGCGACTCAAAATGCAACCGAGGGAAATGAAAACAGATCTGCAGGACGACCGATGCAGAGGAAACATGAGACTGAAGAGATGAAAACCAGAGTCTCCTCGTCGCTGAGTGAACGCAGCCAGAAAACACGTCTGCAGCTCGTTTACTACCCGAGTGTTAACAGATACTCGGTGTTCCTCCTTCACAAGGTTTCAAGGAGTGACAGAAACAATCAACAAGACAGTTGATAACAAATTAAAATATTAGATATTAATGATGTCAGCTGTCAGTATTTGCATTTAGTCTACAATCACAATTTTTCTACCATTGCCTGTCTCATCTGAACCTGTAAAGATCCTCAGACTGTTGGTTTTATAACCTGATAACTGTCATTAACTGCTTTAAATCCTTATTTAAAAAGATAGTTATTTTATAGCAACAGCTTGACTTTAACCAGGTCGCTTCCTGCAGGTATCTCAGATATATCGCCTCTGAACCTGATGATCGAAACTGGAAGATGATTTCGATCGATTTCATATTTAAACTCTAAATCGTGACACTCGTACTGCAAATATATTTTATGCTTCAGAGACGCAATTGCAAGCAAAAATATCTGACGTGTCCAAATGTTGTCGTTGAAACGTGAGCTGAAGTTTCCATCGAGTTGACTCGAGTTTATCAGGGGTGATGGTGAATATCCTCACGTCTGTTCACTGACGTACAGACTCATGTTGGTTTCAGCCCGTCACCGGCGCTGAAGGCTCGGCTCGCACATTATATCCCCACAAAAACAATCAAATCAGATGTGTGTGAATACTATGACCTCCAAACCAGAACACTGCAGGGACATGAGGTCACCACCATTTATTGATCCTTTATTGGACTTATGATTTACGACTACTTATTTAATATTCCTTGTTTTTCCACTATAAAACGATGTGTGTCCTCCCTGTGATCATGTATAACAAAATGTAACATGAAGTGATTCCTGCATGTTTTAGTTTATATTTTAGAGTTTTAAGATTATTATCAGGATGATGTCTTGAATCACAGTTATGTTGTTCGTGTCTGAAATCTGGATTAAAAAACATTTACTTTGGCTGCATTTCAACTGAGCAAAACTGTCCCTGTTGCTCAGAGTAATAACATTAAAATGATAATATAATAAGATTATAAGATTATATGATATATATAATATGATCATTTAAAGTGTTTCTGTTCACCAGCAGAAGCAGCTAAACCAGTGCCTCTTCCTCGATCGGTGCCCACTGTCGACCCCACACTGCTCAACGCCCAGCAGCAGGGTAAGAACACACACACACACACACACACACACACACACACACACACACACCTTACAGGTTTACAAAAACACAGGAATCTTCGTCTTTTCTCTCTTTTCAGCCATCTTTCTGTTTAATTCCCCAAAAACTGGTTGGTGAGCTTCAGCAGCTGCTGCAGTTTAAACACAAACTAAGAGAAGGTTCGTTTACTCAGTCAGTGTTTCCAGTCTGGTATAGATTAGATTTTAAAATGCTGCTGCTTGTCCAAAAATGTCTCAGTAGTTTAGGGCCAAAATACATCTCACACAGCTCTGCGGTCCGTGTGGGACCGCTCTGTTTATGTAGTGAAAACAGAAAAATGTGAAGCTGAGCGTAGCTGGAATAAATTCCTGAGCCGGGTCTCAAACTGCTTTTCATTCCAGCTTTCCTCCATTAAATTCTTCCCTCTTTCTCTCAGTCGTTACGTCTATTTTTACTTTTGTTTTATCGCCCTGCTTTTACATTGTACACTGTCAGACATCAGCTCTGTGTTCACTGGCAGGTTTGTGTGAGTGTGTTTGTTTATTTGCCTTCATGTTGTGGGTAAAAATAGGCAGCGTTCATAACGGCATCAAAAACATAATCCATCCTGTCAAGTCATTGCCGGTGTGAAGTTTTGTGAGGAGGTGGTTTGAGAGGAAGGAAATTAAAAGTTTAGCTGATGAGGACAAAAATCACACAACAATCAAAAGAGACGCTTCACATTTGAGCCTCGAGTTCTCCGTCGATGTAAAACCTGTGATAAATGTAACGATTACAGCCCGTCGAGACATCGGACCCGCTCCTGATGACACATTTACTGTCCCAGAGGAATGTAGGACGTCTGTATTCTCTGTGTGTCGTGTGCAGTTTAAAATCTGCTGCGTAGTTTAGATTGAGCAGATTCAGAGGGACATTAACTGTCTGAGGAGAACATGAGATCTGTGTGTGCTGAGATGTTTACAGCGAGGTTCAACCGTCTCATAAATGTGTTCAGAATGAAACCTGAACCTGCATTTGAGCGTCGCTTCAGTACTAACAGGGTTCTGAGATGGTGCCACAAACTAGACACACTGTTTCCTCTTGTTGATCCTCACAACAAGAACCAGAGAACCTGAGAACCTGTGTGGGTTTGACTCAGTTCTGCCGGTGTCACAGTTCTGTCTGCGGACTTTAACATTTCCTCGTGCACAGTTTATGTATTTTAGGGTCCATGACGTCAGTATTTAGAGCAGCTGGCAGAAAAAACACGTCCAGTCGGTCCTGAGTGACGGACTGAGTCAAGTCCACTTTGAAGTGATGAGAGATTTGAGGTCACCTGGTAGCTTTAGTCTCTGTTTCCAAAGCTGGGGCAAGAATAAAGAGGAAGAGGAGAGTACTGTGACCAGAGAAACTCTGTGTCCTGCTCAGCTTCTTCTTCTCATGAGTGAGATTTGGTTCTGTAAGTTACTCTCAGCATCACTTTTAATTCATTGTACTTGTGTTGTAGTCAAGAGCACTTAAACAGAGACCCAGTCATGATCGAGACCACTGTGTATCGTGACGAGGCCAAAGCCAAGGCAGACCAAGACCAAGTCGAGACCAAGACCAAGGCAGAACAAGTCCAAAACCAAGGCTGGGCTAGACACGGCAAGACTAAGATGAAGGCGGGGCAAGACCAAGACAAAACCAAAAACAAGACCAAGTTAAGACCAAGACCAGTAAGAGTCGTACACTGAACCTGCATCCAGAGGCTCTCATGAAATGAATCTGGAAGATTAACATTTGCATAAAACCATCCACAGAAGACACTGTGACACTTTCACACAAAACAGCAGCTACATTAAAGGAGATCTGTGACACCATGAAGGACCAAACAACTCGGGACGGATTTTAACTCAGCCCGTGAGAAATGAGCCGTTGGTCGGGCTTAAAATACACAACCAGTAAAATCAATACAATGATGACATTGAGCTCCGAGGGCCGGACTTCTGAAACTCGTTCATTCGATTTAAGAAAGAGAAGTTTCCACGTGATGGCCCCTGTTCTCTGTAGCGTGATGAAGGCAGCTGATCTTTCAAAGTCAGCGTGAGAAAACAGCTGGAAAAGATGGAAGGACGTCAACGCGGCTCCATTACTCAGCTGCTCGTCACAACGGGAGTCGTCGTAAAAATAGCACCAGAAGATGTAAAGTAGAAGCTGCGACCACGGAGCGCAGGAGCTGCTGGAGATGTGATGGTCGCCGTGTGATCGCTCCCCGTTCCAGTCATCCGTCTGCCGTCTAACCTATCATTTCCACCACACCACCGCCACTTTGCCGCTGTCTAGACTATCATTAGCCGCTGGTGGTCAGCCGCAAAGAGAGTGAGAACGAGCCTACAGTCTGATCGTGAAGCTCCGTCCTCTTCCCATAAATCACTCTTTGATTTCCCTCCTTCAGATGATTATTAAGCATATTTTTGAAAAGTACGTTTCTCATTTCAGTGATTTTTGAGAGAGAGATTAAAGCTGATAACCATTTTAATAAACTGCACGTAAACATTACAATTCAGTCCATTATAAAGTCCATTTAGTTCAATATATGTGCCTTTGAATAAAGTTAATTACATGATGATTAGGCGTGAAGCTCGGTCGGCCTTTCATGGATACATAATGAATAATGATAAACCACAGTGCAGTTCTTGAGCTGAATACCGTCGATGCCGTGGGACTTCATGTACATGTGGAAACAGCTTTTTGTTGCTCTGTATATTTCTATAACGATTAGGACGCGTGCTCAGCAGAACCTATAACTGGATAAATAGGTGAAATGAATAATTCAGCCTCTTCAGGATTTGGTTCAGGCTTAACTGCCAAGTCATTCACAGAGGAAAAGCAGCTTTCTGCACTTTTCCCTCCTCACAGGAGGAATTCAGGCGCGGCCGATGAACTGTGCGACTCAGGCAATTACACTTTTGTCTGATCGCTGGTACAAGTGAAATGAAAAAAGCCTCTTTGGGAAGTACATTAAGCCGTCGTCCATGCAGATAAGTGAAGGGAAATGTTGCTTGCAGCGTTCATTAAAACATGTCAAGCAGCCTGAAAAGAGCAGGCGAATTACCCAGTAAGCATATGTTTTCTGCTAAGCAGCTCTCTGCATATTTGTATTCATGAGCGGAGGGATGAAACTTCTTAATGAATTCAGTCGGTGGTCCTCCTCGTCTCGTCTCGTCCAAATATAATGCAGAGCAACAGAAAAGCATTTCCCTTGAGAGAAGGCCGGTCGCCTGAAAAACAACAACCATTGCTGATCATTCTGATCATAAACCAAAAAGGTTTCTCTAGCTCAGATTCTCTGCAAACGACATGTACCTTCAAGTGTGTACCTGTCATACGTATCAGCAATTCTACGGTACTTACATCAGGTCCAGATGACGTGGACATGAGCTAACTGTCATGTCAAGGAGCCAGACCAGAGACCGCTGTCCGAGCCGGCGTTTCAATATCTGCAGGAGTAAAAATGTTTTACTGTTTTGAATGAAACGTGGGGATGTTTTTAATCGAGACGGTTGCGTGGTCAGACATCACTGCTCCAGACGCTGTTTCATTAGTAAGCGTGAAACCGCTGGATATTTTTAATGAGACGTCGGAACATTTTTCAGCCGTGTTTTTGGTGGTTAGACCTGTTACAAGTCTCAACATGAAGAAATGTAAAGTTTCAGCGTAAAGAAACAGAGTTTCCATGTAAGCGTGGTGGAAACACTTGAATGAGCTCTGATCGTTCAGCAGCTGCAGCTGAAACATTTTGCTCTCCTGGTGGACGAAGGTGTTCAGGGTGATTCTCTCCGTGTACGCTTGTTCCAGGTGAAGGTGTGTTGGGCTTCAGGTGGCTGATTGGATGTAATAAGCAATTTGACAACTGGGAGATTTAAATCAGCATTTTTCAATATTTCCTAACATTTTATCAGCTTAACTCAGAAAAAGTAGCAAGATTAATGAACAGTAGAATAATAATTGGCTGCAGCTGTGGAGCTGATTGATTTCTCTTCATGAAAGCTGATTTGCATTTTAAATGATGATGTCGTCCGTAGAAAACATTTAATCATTAGCACCTTGTTAGCGGCGTCCTCCTCCGAGCGCTGTGGTCTCTGGCCGTCTCCCACCTCCTCACTCTCCTCACTCTCCTCATTTTTCCGCTGTTTTCTCTCCCCCCTCTCTCAACCTTTTCCCATCCTCGGGAGGATGCAGTCAGCATATTTCCGAGTCTTTTCCCAGCTTTTTGGAGGAGAGGAGAAATCATCCAGGGGGATTAAGGGCTTATGGTGCAACATTATTCAATCATTTTTTTCCTTTTTTGTTGCTGTTCTTCTCCGGGACGTTTTTAAGAGCAGAGGGCATGTTTTATGAGTGCGACCGAGCCAAGAGAGACATTATCTGTTGCTCTGTTCCTTCAGTCTGAGCTGCGACTCAAACTCCAGGTCCTTTCCTTCATGGGGTCGCTTCATGTTGAGGAGGACTCATCTGGTGTCATTATTATTTCATGTGCTAGACGTTAACCCTGCGAGCGAAGCGCCGGCTGTGTGGATCCTCAGATTTATCCCTCCTGTTGCGCTGATGGAAAGTTTTGAAGCGCTGCCTTAAAATACACCGTGACTTCACAGTTTAACCAGAGAACAAACACATAATCACAAAGGAGATGATCAGTGATAGTCGGGTGGTAGCTACCCATCACCCACAGTGGAGATTACAGCAGCTTTCTGACCTCAGCAGGTCGTTTATCATTCAGTTTGGATGTGAGCTTCACGTCTGCCAGTCGGGTTTCCACTGACGTATGTTGAAGAGTCACATTAGAAAGATAAGACCTGTCAGTTCTTACGCTCGCTTGAAGCTGCTTTTTCATATCTGCAGAATAAGTTCTGATAGTGAACATTTCACTCACATGACTGATCAGCTGTTTCCACTGAAGAAGAGGAAGAGGAAGAAGAAGAAGAAGAAGAAGAAGAAGAAGTTTCCAGTTCCCAGATATTCACATAAAATTCTCATTTCCAGATTAATTACCAGAATCTTTTGTCGACCGACGAGGCAGCTGGTCCTGATTCTTCTTCTTCTCTGGTGTTTATTGACAGCAGGCAAACAACTGGCTGCTTCTGATTCCTGACATTTACTTCTCATACTTTCTTTATTGCAGCTTGAACCACCATCGTCTGTTGCACAGCCTCAGTTATTCACTTCCAACCAGACAGTGGAGACGCAGCTAAATACACATTTTCTTATTCTTCTTTTTTTGTGACATTTCAATAAAAAGATGAAACATTAGATGGAAACACAGACGCTCGGTGCTCAGAGAAGATGTTTGGCTCTTTACTTACTGACCTGTTCATCATCTTACAGACAACAATATTTAACGTGAGGCCGTTTGAGACAAAGTCCAATAAATATGCACAAAATGTTAAATTCACGTGATTCGACCAGTTTTGACCCATCTGTTGTTTTGAGCACGCGTCCTGCTCTGATCTGTAATGACTGCTCTGCTCTGCGCTGACTGAAACAGCCGGTAGGATTAATCAGTCGGCAGGTCTTGAAGCGTCTCAGGTCCCGGTGGTGAGAGGAGACACATCTCAACAGGGGAATGGACTTTGACAGCGGAGCGTCTCCATCCAGTGACTCCCCGTCCATTCAGTCTTGTTCCTCCTCGGTTTCTGTCACTCGCCCTCTTCACCTTCTTGTTTCCACAGTTGTTACCTGTGGATGGTGAACAGGTGAAACTACGCCTCGTCCGTAATTCGTCCTCCATTTATCCGGGAAACCTCCAGTTCTGCTGCAGACAGAACAGATCAGCACAGTGAGAGCGAGGTTCATAGTGAACGGTGTCATTCTTCACTGTTTACTTCTGAATGATAAAGCAAAGACGTCTATTTCCAGTTTACCTACAAATATCACAGGCTCAGAAAACACTGGGTTTATTGATCCATGTGACAAACACACAGTTGAAATGTGGATTATTTGCAGTGGAAACTGTTCCCGGCCTGTTTGTGGATCATCCAGAGCGACAGCCTTTAGACTGTGTCTGTAGCTGTGAGGAGCAGCAGCGACTGTCCTCACATTCACACTGAAACATAAAGGATCTACTGTGAAAACTGCTTCGCCGAGCTGTTGAATATTATTCTCAGTAATGTGTTTGATTCTGTGCTGCCAGTCATTTCACACAGCGGAGATCTGCAGCCGTGTGAACGGACGTGTTTGATATGCAGAGCGCGTCTCGTGCTGTTTGCAGAGCACAGCGAGGCGCGACGGAGGGCAGCGGAGGTGTGGCTGGAGTTAACGAGAGTCCTCCAGAGACGAGAGGAGAAGAGCCGACTGAAGGACAGAAGAGAGTCAGACGGGGAGATGAACACAAGGAAACACTCGTCACAAACGCGTCCATGAATTGTGTTCCTCAGATGATGAATCACATTTTATTTGTCAGAATATTAGCTTCAGCAGAAATCACACATGGACAGACCTGCCGATGAAGAGAGGAGGAGACACGGGAGGGAAATGTGGAAGGAAGTAACGAAAGCATGAAGAAGAGAAAAGGTTTTGTCACTTAGACGTGACGGATGTTTTTCTTCTCGGAGCATCACGATGGAGGAGAGCTGACATCGTTCAGACAGAAGAGCTGACGAGAATTTTCTTAATCTATCGATTCATTGTTTCGTCTATAAAATGTCAGAAAATGGTGAGAAATGTTGATCAAGATGACGACGACATTCAAATGTCATAAAGGAGGAAAGAAAGCAGAAAAATTCACTGTGACTTTGTTTCTAACGTTTTCCTCAAACAGATAAATGGATTCATCTGTGCAGCCTGAGGAAAGAGAGGAGCAACACTGAGCAGCTGCTGGACACAGACGGACCTTTGCTCCTCACGAGGAGCTGAAGCTTCACCACAGTCCTGTGTGAAGGAGGCTGTACGCAGTAGATGTTCCTTCAGGCTCGACTGTTGTCCTCCAGGGACTCTGATGGGTGGAGGGCTGCAGTGCAACGAGCTGCAGACACACAGAGTGAAATAATACAGTGTAAAGGAACAGTTCACTGCAAAAAACAAAAAGTAAAGTTCAGTGTTTGCGTCCCGTGTTGGAGGAAAGTCAGGTGAAGTTTCCACAGAACATCTCTGGAGCTTCACAGCGTTGCAGCGTTCTGCTAAAACATCATGTCTCCACACAGCTCGTCTGCTGTGATCAGTCTGCAGAAGACACGAGACCACAGACTGATCTGAGGCGAGGTCGAGCTCGTGGACCGGCCGTCAGACGGGGTGCACGCTAACACTGTTAGCTCAGCAGCTCCAGTGAAGACTTCACGTTAACAAAGGGTTAAATCTGGTCTCCTCAGATCAGGTTGTGATCTCCTCTCCTGCAGACTGAGATCACAGCTGACGAGCTGCATGGAGACTTGATGTTTTTGGTTGCTACCTGGCAGCTCAGACATCTGATCAGGATCCTCCTTGGCGCCTCCCTTTGGAGGTTTTCTGGGCACAACCGACTGGGAGGAGACCCGGGCAGACCCAGGACTCACTGGAGGGATTAAACATCTCATCTGTTCTGGGAACGTCTCGGGATCCTGCAGGAGGAGCTGGAACGTGTTGCTAAGGAGAGAAGACGTCTGGAATATCCTGCCCAGGTTTAGTGGATGAAGACAGATGGATGAACGTTGTGCTGCTCTGATTGGTTTAATGTCGATTTAATGACGTCCGTCCATCCGTCCATCTGTCCGTCTGCTTCATTTAGTCAAATTATCAACAGAGGTCGATCAGTAGAAACTTAATTGACAAGTGTTTTAATAATTCTTCAAGCAGAAATGACAGAAATGACTCCAGCTTCTGAAACGTGTCGACTTGCTTCAGTTCTGTGAAAGTTTGAGACCCGGCAGCTGTAAAACATGAACGTGTCAGTCGACACTACGTCCGCCTCCATCCAGAGGCCGTTCAGGCTGCGCCCGGAGGACAAACTCAAACGAACCCAGACGCTTCAGACCTGCAGCGTTTGTAAACGAGTCGGCGATGTCGAGCTGACAAACTGAAAGTCCTCGTTAGATGTTGGAGAAGACGAACTCGGCTCATCGTTTAATCTTCATCTTCAGATTAATGTCGTGAAATGAAGCTGATGGAGAAAATGTTGGTCGACCTGATGAGCTCACAGGTCAAAGGTCAACACCACCGTCTCTATATTAAATACTGCAGGTTGATCAAAGGAAAGCAACACACACACACACACACACACACACACAGACACACACACACACACACACACACACACACACACACACACAGACACACACACACACACAGACACACAGACACACACACACACACACACACAGACACACACACACACAGACACACAGGCAGATCACAGAGCGGTCTTTGTTTTAAACGTCTCAGATGACACGCAGCTCTGCAGCAGGTAGTGCTCATCATAAATTACCCACAATCCTCAGAGTGCTGACAGCTGATCATTGGCTGGTGGAGACGCAGGTCAGAACGGACCTTCAGGTGTTCGAACGGGAAGTTTTTCCTGCAGAAATCTGTCTGTGAGGAGGATCGCTGTCTTCATCGAACAACCTGCCGATTCTTTTCACACTGAATCGTTCGCTGCTCATCAGGTTCTGAGTCCAGACGGATTCTTCTGTCCGACAGACGGTCCAGAACTCTTCAGTTACCGTCAGACACAACACAGAAGATCCTCACGTCTAAGAAGCTGGAAACAGCTTCATGATTCATCTGATACTGAATTAGTTGAGGATTAACGAGCGATGATGATTTGACTGAAACGTTGACTTAATGTGTAAAATTAAATAAATGCGACATCGACATAACAAACTTCTGATTCATGTGTTACAGAGAGAAGCATGTTACGTTGTTTTTCTGTCTCCTGTAACAATTTTATCATCAAATGAAATAAATGATTTAATGTGTTCACACTGACTCGACGTGGAGCACGTTTGTTTCTGAAAGCGTTCAGTGAACTCGTCTGGTCGACTCATCGCTTCACAAAAAACTCAACTGAACATTTTAATAATCAAAGATGTGTTTAATCTGAACTATCAGTTCATGATTTTAGGGTTTTTCTTCTTTTTCTCTGTTTCAGTTTTGATGAACATGTTTCAGTAGTTTCTGATGAGCGTGACAGATTCATGCTCATCCAGCGTTAAAGCGATGGTGAACTTTGCCTCTCGTTCAGGTCTTCTGACATCAGATCCATGATGTTGTAGCTCAGACTAGGCGGAGGCAGAGACGTCGCTGCAGCTTGTTGAGTGTTTGGTTGTTTTCCTGCTCTGATGAGCTTCATGATGTTTCTCCTCACAGCTGCAGTGACTCATGATGTTTCCTCTGGTTGCTTTGTTACATGAACTGATGTCTCGTCGTCTTCTCCTCTGTTCACTTCCTCTCTCCCTCCAGGCGGCGTCCATCTCTCCCCGGAGGAGTTCACCAAGGCCCAGAAGTACTGTAAGTACGCCGGCAGCGCCCTGCAGTACGAGGACGTCGGCACGGCCATCCAGAACCTCCAGAAAGCCCTGAAGCTCCTCACCACGGGCAAAGAATGAAGCCTTTGTCCCGCTCCATCTGATCCCTCCATCCCTCCTTCTTCCAGACATCCCCCTCTTTTCTCCACAGCAGCGCCGCGCTATCTGCCACTGATCACACACACACACACACACACACACACACTCACACACACACACACACACACTCACACACTCACACACTCACACACACACACACACACACACACACTGCAGCCGTGCTGTGTAGAGATGTTCAGCTCGCCGCCAGAGGACATGATGGAAATCAGGCTACAACAATGGCTGCCTGTGTCCGATACTGTCGCACTGACTGACTGACTGACTGACTGACTGACTGACTGACTGACTGATGGCAGGACACGCTGACTCTATTTTTTTTATTATTCGACCCCAGAAATCATGGTTATGACTCTGAGTTGCAGCTCGAATCTCAGTTTGACTAAATAATCTCAACTCAGCGTCCACTTCCGTCTGAGCTCAGAGGCTCAGCACACGACACACTGACCGCTCAGCTTAGATCAGAACACAAACGGGTCGGAGAGGATCGACACAAAACATTCAGACCGAAGTCCTGAGAGTCTCTGGAGCTTCAGGTCAGATCTCTTTATCAAAGTCCTCCTGCTGCAGCTCGTCCTCCGTCCTCCAACATCACTGATGACTTATTGAGACGAAACCAACAAAAGTTTTTCAAGACAAGAAAGAGTTTCTCATGTTTGTGTCGTGTGCAGCAAAACCTGAAAGTATAAAGTGAGAAGGGTTTATCTACCACAGCTGCTGTCACAGAGCCGCTCGCTAACAAACTAATTAAAACATCCAGAGGAGTAAACGACCAACATGAGCAACAGATCAGTAGAATGAATAAATGGAGGTTGTTAGAAGAAGAGGTTGACTTTTCCCTGCAGTGACGTCTCTGCTGTGTGAGGGAGGCGGATCAGAACTTCTGTCTTCAGATCTGTAACCTGACATTAGAAAACCAGAGTGGTGAAACTGTTCTGGATCCAACGAGCAGGTGGGAACGTTGAGTTAAATCCCTGACGCGTCACAGTCCAACAGTTAAATATGACTTCATTATCACTGAGCTGCACATGTTGGCTCGTAGTTTAAAGAATCATAATAAAGTTTCTGTCTGAAATATTAAAACGGCCCCAAAAATGTCTTCACTTTTCCTTTTGACTGGCAGGCTAGCTTTTCCCTCTGTTTCCAGTCTTTATGCTAAGCTAGGCTAACTATCACCTGGCTCTAGCTTCAGATAGATCAGGCGGCAGATGTGAGCTCGTCATCAGACTCTGCAGGAAAGCAAATGTACAGCAGAAGATCAGGGCCGCTGGAAAATACAGACTTTTTTCTTAAATTCTGATTTTGTTTTCGCGATTCTGGAAAAACGTCAGAACTCTTTTTGTTTTTCTTCCTCTTCTGTACAAACTGCAGCCGTCCTGCTGACGGATGGAGAACCGGTCTGCTGACTCTGACACGACACTCGACTAACCAGCACACTAAAACACCACTGACTCATTTCTACATGCAGATACATTCAGTTCAGATGTCGGACTGACCGAGCAGCTCGCAGAGTCTCGTGGAGTCGTGAGATCGTTTACAAGCAGCGAGAATCTGAGACGACGTTTCATCCACGACACCCTGAAGTGAAAACTGACCCCAGAACACATTTTCTGTCTTTTCTTCCCTGCTAGAACGAATCAGCTGCAGCTCGCTGTCGCAGCTCATCATCATTAACCTAACGACATGTTTACTTTACAATCAGAGTGAATCAACGTGCTGTCGAGGTGTTGGAGGGGCAACAGGGGGCGCTAATCCACAGATCATCCTCTGACGTTCGGTTTCTTAGAGTCGTTTTACTCTCAGTTTGTTGACGCATCACTTCCTGTGTTGGTGTTTATTATTTGTGGGCGGGGCAGAAGTTTTCTGCTGGTTTCTATTTAACACTTTATGTTAGTGGGACTTTAAAGCTTTTCACAAACCTGCAGTCAGACGTCGACATCAGAGTGACTCCAAACGATTTGAATAAAATGTTTGAACTGTTGTTTGTGTTGGTTTCGTTTTTTTACCTCTTTAACGTCTGTTTTCATTCTGAAGTTCAGATATAAAAACTGTGAAATGATCCAAATGCTCTGTCCAGGTGAGAAATACACGCAGCCCGTATCAGGCCTGTGAAGGCTGTCCAATCAGAGCAGACCTGGTTTGACAGGAGGCGGGCCTTAAAGAGACAGGATCTAAAAACAGACAGGGTGAATAGAGGAGCTGCAGGAGACGGTAAGAGAAAACCAAAGTGTGTTTGAACAGTGAACATCTAAATATCTTCTGATAGACACCAAAACTAAAATATGAACCGGAGTGTAACGTGTGACGAGAAGTGTTTTAATATAAAATGAGTCCCAGTTTGAGGCGGTGACCTCCTGGAGACATCAGAAGCTCCATCGCCTCATTGAATCACCTTTAACCATTATAAACAGTGTCTGTTTATTTCTACACAACTACAGAATGAACTGTTGAATGTGTCGTCTGGACCGTTTTCATCAGAATCAGAAATACTTTATTATGTGTTACAGCTGCTCAGAATGCAGAAATACTAATAATGATATCAGTTCATGTTGTGAAATGTAAGAAATCATCGGGGACGTTTAGTTTCTGCTAAAAAACCTGAATGTTTTCATCATATTTCAGCTCTGTATGTTATAATCTCAGTGTGTACAGTTCAGCAGGACTCGGAGCCGAGCAGCAGCTGGTCCAGTTCGTCTGTCAGGTTAAACTAACAGTCCGCTAACATTAGCTTAGCAGACAGGAAGTAGACAACTTCATCACAGCCACGACTCGATATAATTTAGTTTTTGAAAAAAATATTAGAATGAGAAGAAACATTTTTTACATTAGCGTTAAACTGTGACGCGACAATACGGAAAATCCAGATGTGACTTTTCCACCTGACAGCAGGTCCTGACAGTTCATCTCTAAAACACACGATGTTCGTCTGATACAGGAGACAAAATGTAATTACACATTAAAACCTCTAAAATGTCTTTAATCTTCTCACTCATTAAAAAAATCCAGAATATGAAAATATGTCTATATTTGTCTGCTTCACTGTTCAGTCCGTTCTTAGTGAAGCCTTCAAGTTTCAGGAAGATGAATACTGGACCATGATTGGCTCTAAACTCTCTGTGATGTCACAAATCATGCTCGTAGGCCCCGCCTCTTAAAATCATATTTTCAGTGAGCTCAGAGAAACTTTACACTTTGAGTGACGGATGTGAAAACAAGACGTCGACCTGCCGCTCAGACGCTCGGCTGCAGGGAGAAGAAGACGGACTGGAGGAAAGTTGACAGATAAAAGTTCTCAGATCGTTTTGTTGAAACTGAAATGTCACAAAGATTCAGACACAGATTTAATGAAGCTTCAGGAACAGAACCTGAAATGATGAATTTTAATGTGACACGATCATTTCTGAAGCGACTGATGCTGCCTGACTCGTTCGGGTCAGTGAAGTGACATCTGGTTCCAGTTTAGATGTTTCCTGGGGACCGAAGGAGGCGACAGGAAGTGAGACAGCGGAGGTTCAAAGAGTCTCGACGTGTCTTTAAACACATCGTCAGGACTCACTGCACACAGGACTGGATTCATTCATTATGACTGTTTCCATCAGTAACTTCTTACAACTACAAAATATTCTGATTACTTTATTTTTCTCTTCATGATTTAACTTAAAGAAGTTTTTCTGGAGCTGAAGGACGACTTCACAGTGATCTGCTTTTCAAAATAAAAGTCTTCCTGTCTCACTTGCTGAGATCGTGTTAAAATATTACTCTTAAAGTACATCCTGTACTCTGACTCAGTCCTGGACTCTGACTCAGTCCTGGACTCTGACTCAGTCCTGTACTCTGACTCCGGTCCTGGACTCTGACTCCCGTCCTGTACTCTGACTCCGGTCCTGTACTCTGACTCAGTCCTGGACTCTGACTCAGTCCTGGACTCTGACTCCGGTCCTGGACTCTGTGTTCAGTCCTGGACTCTGGTCCTGGACTCTGACTCCGGTCCTGGACTCTGTGTTCAGTCCTGGACTCTGGTCCTGTACTCTGACTCAGTCCTGTACTCTGACTCTGGTCCTGGACTCTGACTCAGTCCTGGACTCTGACTCCGGTCCTGGACTCTGTGTTCAGTCCTGGACTCTGGTCCTGGACTCTGACTCCGGTCCTGGACTCTGTGTTCAGTCCTGGACTCTGGTCCTGTACTCTGACTCCGGTCCTGTACTCTGTGTTCAGTCCTGGACTCTGGTCCTGGACTCTGACACCGGTCCTGGACTCTGTGTTCAGTCCTCTCTCATAAACCTGCTCTGTTTTATTCTGCTGAGTTTCTGCCAGGGACAAAAAGTTTTCTTTTCACTGACGTTACATCATCCTGCTCTGTGCTGAGCAGATCTCTCTCTCCGTCTCTTCCTCTCATCGTGGTTTCAGAGTCCGGTCCGGTCCGGTCTGCAGCTCTGGGCACAGAAACACACCTTCTGTTGGGTTCATGTAGAGAAGCTGCAGGAGCTCAGCTCACAGTCACGGTCCGATCAGAGACGGCTTCAGCTTCACGTTACTGTCAGTCAGTCTGGTTCTGAACAAACTGCAGGTCCATTATAAAGATTATAGATTGTGTTAAGTAACATTCAGTGACAGCTGTAATAATACGACATCACATCACTCCTCTCCACTCGCTCTCTGTCCGTCTAACAATCGATTTTAAGATTTTGTTGATTCACTTTAAAGCTGGTCTGAGTCCCGGGAGCAGACCTGCTGACCCGCGGCCTGGTCACAGCCTCGGGTCCTCGGGTCGGGCCCTTCTGGTCGGTCGAGGCTCAACACCAGAGCTCGACCGATTATTAGAAAGCAAGCAGACTGAAAGCTGATGTTCAGCTCCGATATTCATTTACAGCAAAAATGAAAACTTCAAACAATCAGTGACGAAATAAACCAAAGTACATCAAGTTCTGTTCTTGAGTTAATTTTCAGGTACTTTTCTTTAATATTTCTACTTTCCTTCCTCTCCACTAGTTATTTAACACATTTAGTTACTAGTTACTTCGCAGCTTTAGATTACTCTGTTTAGAGGCTGTTAAACGTGAGAAGCTGCATCAGAGCTGAAGTAACGTTTTTATTTCTGCAGTCTGACAGAAGAATCACGGAGCGATGAGTGTTTCTGTTTCAGTCCGTCTGATGTGATGTCGTCTTCTCGTCGCTCTTTATCGATTTTATTATTTTTTTATCTCTTTATTTGCTTTCTGTGATTTTTGCCTGTTTTTATCACTTTTATCACTTTTTACTTGTAACTACTCAACTGGACTTTTTGTGTTTTCTAACGTCTTTTCAACGTTCACCGTTGACGTCCAGCTGACGTCCTCCCTGTCTGAGAAGACGTCAGAAAAACATCCATACTGGCTCCAGTGGACGTCGTCAGAGACGCTGAACTGACGTCTTCTGGATTTGTCTCTGCTCGGTGAACGAGGTGACGATGGAGAGTTTTTTCTGCAGGGATTGATGCAAATGTCCTCGTCCTCCGGCCTCCAGTCTGAGCGTCATTCAGGACGATATTCCTGCCTGATAAAACCGTCAGAGGCAAATGAGACGCAGCTCTTTGTTCACTGTCTCCTTTGTCCTCCTTGTTTATCACTGGACGTGTATCAGATGAGACTCAGAGGTGAATATCACTGATGAACACATGACTTCACTCTGTGGCTCCGACAGACTCAACCTGGATACAAACACTTAATATCCTGTCAGCAGGATTTTACTGATCGATTAATACAATAACGCTGATATTAAACACGCCTGTTGAGTTGTTTATCACTCCGGACTGTTGAGCTGCAGAGAAAAAGAGATTTTAACGTTAAAGCTCCAGATAAAAAAGAAACTGAAAGAACTCAACAGCGATGTGTCTTTTCAGAAATCATGACCCAGATACTGAAGATGATCCTCAGAGCTGCTGTGAGCAGCTTCATGAAGGAACTATTTTCTCTGTGTATCACTGGGCAGAAGGAAGCTGCAGCTGCTCGTGGATGTAGACATTAACGACAACATCGTCCTCCTCAGCTGAGCTGTGACGTAAGCTAGGTACAGATACAGGTACAGGTTCAGGTGCAGGTTCAGGTTCACGGGGGAGCTGCAGTTTCTCTGGATATTATTTAGTTCAATTGATTTTATTATTTTCATTATTAATATAAAAATCTTTATAACTTGATACAGAGCAGATCCTCGACAACATTAGATACAACAACATAAAAAACACAATCGCTGGTAATAAAAACATGAAGGAGTCAAACATCAGGTCCAAACTCAGTAACAGCGACACGAGACACATTTAGAAACTGAAATGAAAAAAAAAAAAAGATCTTCAGGTTTTCTGCTTGTTCACTTAAAATTTTATCTGTCAGACATTTTATTTTGAAAATCTGACCTGATATATATCTGGCTACATTTATTTTGACAACCTGACCGGAAGTGTATTGTTCCGGCTTGACTCCGCTTCGCCTCCAAACGTTCAGACTGCGACATCTTCACACCGCCCACCGCCGCCGGAGAGTCCGGATCAGAGAAACGAACACACCCGAGCATCTCTCTCCCTCTCTCTCCCTCCCTCTCTCTCTCTCTCCCTCCCTCCCTCTCTCTCTCTCAGTCGCTCCATCTCTCCCCAAACTTTTGGACACTTTTACGCGCGGCCGCTGCGCACTTTGGATTTTGTTTCTCCGGAGTCTGAAAACTTCGTTGGGTCGGAGCCGGACTGGTTTCTCTGGGACTGCGCGGGGGGAGAATGATCCTGCAGGGGGACCAGCTGCCGCTGCAGTGAAAACATGTGAGTCCTCCAACATTCATGTTCAACTTTTCTCATCTTCATCTCGGTGCCGACGCGTGTGTGCGCTCCGGTCTCCTCCCGCAGGCCCCGCGTCTTTTCTTCTTCCCGAGACTCGATGTGAACTTTCAGTCTGAGCTTCTTAAATCTGCTGAAACCTCGCGCACATCTTCATGTCGAGCTCCTCCGACTTGATTCAAAGTGACGCGCGGCGGCTCGTCGATCCCGCTCAGTTTTCATTTTACGCACCGATGAATTCAGCTCGAGCTGGACTTTAACTTCTGCCCCTGTGTGTCTTCTCTGCGCTGTGATGTTCATGAGTCAGTAGAAGTTTGTCTGAAGAGTCGTTAAAGAGTCTTTTCTGTCTTCTCTGTCTAACCTGAGAGCTGAACTCTCCGCTGGAAAAAGAAAAAAAAAAAAAATGAGTTTCCATGATGTTATTGGCTGCTGCCTATAGCTGCATATGTTTACAATCTGCCTCTGAGCGCACAGACAGACACACCGACAGACCGACAGAAGTCCTGTAGGAACATTAGTCAGAAAAGTTTCATGTGTTTGTGGTTCTGTTGGTTCTGGTCAAACTGCTGTGAACAGTCAGAACTCCAGAAACAGACAGAAAGTTGTAAGTGGACAGTTGTGAATCCTCTCAGGGAACAGACATCTGATTTAATTCTGTATTTGTTGGTTCATCAGCAGGAACACTCGTCTGTAACCAACCACAGATACACAGAATTCATCTAAACGTCTGAATATGTTTCTGACACTTTACTGTCAAACCAACGTGACTGAATGGAATAAAACACGTGAAATACATAAAACGAGTGAACGGAGAAGAATCAGATAAATATAATAAACACATCAGTGCTCGGCTCAGGGACGAGCCGCCGACCAACAGGATGAAGATCAGAGTTTATTGTCATTATAACGTGTACAGTGAAATGAAAAGAGCTTCACATTAATGTGCACAAAAACAGGCAACTGCACATAAAATACAAAGTACATGTACACTAGAGACGCACGATACGATGATGATCACCTGACTGATGACGACACGATAAAATAACCGATAACAGAAACTTCATGAAGGTTCAGACGTGAGACAGATGTTTTACTTGATGTTCCAGCTGATCACACGTGTTGTGTTGTTCGCTCCAGTGACGACATGTGTGGCTCTGGTCTACGCTGCGTTGCTGAGCGTGACACCAGCGTGTTTGTTGTTGTTCTTCTCTGTTTTTATTGGCTGCTCATGAAACACCTGTGAAGGTGCGTGCCACCACCTGCTGTGTGGAGGTGCTGCACTCTGTCTCTGTTATCAGCTGTGGTTTATTCAACTGCTGAACTGATTTTCCATTAACAGGATCAAATATATCGAACATCCATAGAAACACTGACACCATGTCAGTTCTATAGAACCAGGCCGATGTGTGTTTGCTCCGGGGCGGTGCTGTCAGGGTCACGGGTCCACAGAGAAACTGTGCTTATGTTGGCGTGTTGAGGATGAGTTCAGGTGGTCTGATGGACTGATGGACTGATGGTCTGGATATCTGCGAGGATGGAGGAACGAGGGGGGCTGAGGCGGCAGCACCCCCGAGACGAGGCGTTTCACAGAGTTTATAAAGTTTCTCCAACTCAACAACTCACTAAACTGAGTGCTTTTATAAGGGAGTCTGGGGACCTTCTCTTCCTCTTCACCTCCTTGCTGTTGTTGACTGTAGATGATGTGAACATCTCTCCAGCTCCTGCGTCCTGGATGTTTGATTTTGAACATTTCAGAATCTGGAGACGGACTAAAGACATTGTGATGTGAAGCTCTGTACGAGTGTTACTGCGATGAAAACCTTGTCCGGATGTAGAAACGAGGGTATTAGAGTTAAAGCTCTGCTCGGCTCCTCTGCAGTGAGGTGATTGTGCTCTGGAGCTCCGACTTTATCAAAGGAAGTGTTGTTGAAGGTGGAGGCCGCCACTGCCAGCTGTTACACAACCTGTGAAGGCGATACGCCCAGAAAACATGTTGTGGTCCCTGAAGGCCGAACTTTTAAACAAACTGTCTTTAAGAGGTGACGTCAGAGAGCGTCCTGCCGACAGGAAGTGTGTGTGTGTGTGTGTGTGTGTGTGTGTGTGTGTGTGTGTGTGTGTGTGTGTGTGTTACCTGTCCACCAGGTGAACGGGCGCACATCTCTGACACTGCAGATCAGCTGATGAGATAAAGAGGCTGTATGAAGGTGGGTCAGGAGGTGCACTGAGGAATGTGCTTTAATTAAAGCCTGAGCTGCAGGTCGGGTTGGTCCTGGTGAGGCCGGGACGTCACCGCTGACGTTAAACTGTGTGAGGTGAGATGTTCATGTCTTCATCCACCCTCAGAGGAGCTGGAACAGAGAAGAAGTTCCACCTTCACAAACCCAAACATGTGAATACGAGCCGGTCGATGAAACCTGCGTCCTGATAATGACTTTTAAACAACCGAGGCTGAAACCTGTTCTGCAGGAAACAGCTCGGTTGGATGAATATGATCATAGGTGACGTGGGTTTGAGTCCAGGATCAATAAGATGAGATGATCAGACTGTGGAATCGTTCGCTTCATACGTCAGAAACATCGTCAATAAGATGATTTTCTTCGGAGTGAGCCTAAGAAGACCTGAATATTGAAGGATGTGTTGTTGACGTAGCAAGTCTTAAAATTGAGCTGGTGACTTTTTCTACTTGTTTCTCCAAAGAAGTAGCCAATATTATATTATATCACACTGGATTTATAAAATGTCACATGTTTACCATCAATACGATATTTTATTGAATCAGTTTGGTGAAATCAGTTGAAACAGTGAGTTCAAACAGCTGACGGGAGGTTAGACACGAGAGACACGACGGCTTTTACAGCGCTGCTGCAACAAACTGACACTTTTTACAAGGAAAGAAACGTCTTCATGTTTTTATTTAATGCTGAATTTAAGAGAAGGCAGCGAAGATTCAGAACCAGCTTCAAGTTTCTCCTCCTGATGCAACAACTCTTAAAACACCCCGATTTGTAAGGGAGTCTGGTGATATCGTCCTCATTATGACTTATGTCCGTGACTTTCACCATTTTCTGACATTTTTATAATCAGAACAACTGATCGATTAACTGAGAAAATAACTGAAGGTGAAAATAATCGTTAGTTATTTGCGAGTGCAACGTTAATCTGTCTGTCAGCTTGTCATGGAGCTCGTCTGCCCTCTAGTGGCCACAAATTAATGAACTAATGAAGTCATTAATCAATCAGTCGATTGAAACAAAGTTAATTTCAAACTGTTTTCATGATCGATTTATCGTTTTCGTGAAACATTTGTTGGTTCCGGCTTCTTAAATTTAAGGATTTGCTGCTTTTCTTCGTCTCTGACAGTAAATGAAGCGTCTTTGTGTTTTTGCGACGTCACTTTGAGCTGTGGGAAATTGTGATGAGCATTTTTAACTTGAACTTTAAAATAATGAGCAGAAAATACAGCACTCAAACATCACACCGCGCTGCTGCTGTCAGCGGGCGGAGAGTTTCATGTAAATCCTCTCAGTGTACTTCAGAAGATTTACAGCCTCATGTGTGACGGGAAGTTTGGCTCAGACCTCCAAACACCAACGCAACAACATAAATATGAATGAAACCTCAGGATCATGAAGATCAGACTCAGATTATAACCTGAATCAAGTGGTTGTTGTCTAACGATCACACGGTGGTGAACATCCTGAGTGGAGCTCCACGCTGACGGTGGAGCTCTTATCTAAAGGTGCTGTGGTGAGAACCTCAGTGTCATTGTGTGATCAGGACAAAATGTCTGACTGGGAGGCTGGAGGGTTTGCCGGCTGCCGTCCAGCCGCATGAATCGCCCTCTTTATGCGGCCGTGTCCGCGGCCTCGTTCGCTGACCTCGCTCCACTTGTCATTCACTCCCATTTCCATGCTGGGGAGGGAGGGGGGAGGGGGGAGGAGGGAGGAGGGGGGAGACGAGGAAACAAGACGCACGAGTTGACAAAGAGGCGAGTTTTCTTTAATGTCAGGAGCTGCATGAATTTGTGGCGACAAAAGCTGGACGATGAAATTAAATCGAGTTCTGTTCTCTGGCGTTAATATGCATGATGCACGCAGCGCGTTCCCAGCGTCAGCGACACGACTTCACTTCAAGTGAAGACAGAAAGACTTTAATTTAAAGTTCAGTTCAGACTTCTTCTCTTCTCACTTCCTCCACCTCGTCCTGTCTTCACTTCAGTCCGGCGTGTCTTTAATAATTCATCAGTTTGATCAGTAAACGTGCAGCTGCCTCCTCTTCGCTTTGTTCAAACACGCTGAGCTCCTCTGCCGGAGGCCGACAGGTGACTTCCATCCTCCAGGTTTAAGATCGACTCTGAGAAAACTACGACTGATTAAAGTCGGTGTGTGTGCAGAGCTGCAGCAAAGTGATCTGAATTATTGATTAATCAACACGCTCAGCAGAATGTGTTGAAACTTTGAGGGTCAGTTTTCTGTTCAGTGTTGTGACGAGGCTGTGATGATCGTCTGATAGTGTCTGTAGGCTCCACTGACACGGCTGGAAAATGTCAACATCTCATTAAAAATGTCCAGTTTTGTTGCCACTAACACGAGCAGATGTTCGTACGATCGCTGTGTTTCCGTCCTGACGTCTCGTTACAATGTCAGATGTCACTAACACGGCTGTCGACCGTTGTTGGTTGCTCTGCTGATGACGATCAGACCAAAACATGACTCTGTGCTCTGCGTTCTTCGTTCTGTGTCATCCTGTTCTGACTCTCGCTGCTGTTAATCTGTTGAGGAACATAAAAAGTACTATTGATGCTCGTTAACTGGAGACTTTGCTGCTGTCAGGCACAAAGGTTTTAGAAATACAGACGAGTGAAGTGAATCTGTTACAGGTCGACTCTCCACACAGACGCAGCCTGAAGGTTTCATTCATGACCTTTTCTTACAAAATAGAAAATAAAATGTAAAAACCTGGTAAAGAAAAAAAACACGATAGATTAACAGCAACTTCACTCCATGAGGAGCCAATCAGCTGCAGACATGTCCAGCTGAGGAACCAATCAGCACCTCAGTCAGTCGGACTCCTGACGGGCTGCAGACACAGCTGAGCCTCATCAGAACAAGCTGAGCCTCATCAGAACAAGCTGAGCCTCATCAGAACCAACAGCTCAAACACCCAAACATGAGTCTGTTTCCTGAAGGGGAGCGAAGCTGCAGTCAGCGTCCACCTGAGGACGCCGTGGTGTGATGTCATATCTGTAATCAGATTACTTTAAAGGTCCAACTTGTATGAAAGTTGATTTTTGAGTTCAGCTGGGATCCGAACCTTTCTTACGAACAGGAGCTGTAAATGATGTCATTTT
The DNA here is from genome assembly GCF_965226575.1 of Pagrus pagrus. Lineage (NCBI taxonomy): Eukaryota > Metazoa > Chordata > Actinopteri > Spariformes > Sparidae > Pagrus > Pagrus pagrus. The sequence continues at coordinate 1,308,320 of NC_140200.1, read as the reverse complement.
AAAACCAGGCAGCTGACGTCACACAGCGCGAGTCGTGTGGCTGCTGAGATGAGACCACAGTCATCATCTAACCGATAACTTTAACGTAAAGAGTTTAATCTTTACGTTCGTTGATTTTCTGTCTTTATGCTCTGTAGGTTCAGACACTTAAACCACCTGGTCAGGGTCAGAAACTCATCATGGTTTGGATTAAAATACCTGTTCTGGTCGCCACGGTGACGGATGGAGATGACCTGACTTCCTGTTAGAAATGGCCGGTGTTGACACACAAACGTCAGATGAAGGTGTCGTCAGAAGTATGAACCAGTGGCTCTGCTGTGCTCAGATGTTTGGCAGCTGTGTTGGCTGTAGTAACGATCAGGCGGCGTGTCCATCACTCACTTCACACCATCGCCTGCTCCTCCGTGTGAAGGACGCCATCCTCTGAACATCAGTGCTGCGTGGGTTTAAAGGTGTGGAGTGAACTGGATGTAGCTCCGGTGATACTGAGCTGCTCCAGGATCTGCTGCGACACCTCCCCGTCCGTCCATCATGAAATATGGCTCTTTATCTCCTCATGCTTCGCGGCTCGTTCTTGGGCGTCAGCCTTCAAAAAACCCCTCTGGATCCCAGATTCTGTAGAAACGAGGTGTTTTCAGATCTTTATAGTCCCACAGCGCCGACTGTTGAGCAACAGCAGGCTGACGTGTTGAGACAGACGGAGCTGTGTTATTATGTCGACCGAGGTTAATCTGTCAAATATAATAAACATGAACGGGGATTTTTTCCTGCTGATGTTGGTGAAGTCAGTTCACAAAGGATGTTTGAAGATTATCTATCATTGTAATTAAAAACATGGCAGCAACACTCAGAGACTATGAATACAACTCATATTTAAGATAATAAACAGAACTCAACTCTGACAAAGAAGCAGACAGAAAAACATCTTCCTCGTCTCTGATGTTTTTCTGATGAGACGAGCTGTTTCTTTCCTCGCCGTTCCCCCGCAGGCTCGTCTTTCTTCCGCTGGACGTTTGAGATCTGGATGTTTTGAGCCTTCATGAACTATTGATGACGGTCGGTCGGACTTCCTCCGGCTTCAGTTTGAATCTCTGGTGAGCAGATAAGAGCGTCTCGACCTCCGTCAACACGGAGAGACGACCTGTCAGACGGCTGACAGACAGCGTCGCACCCAGGTGTCAGTCTGCTCGTCACATCTGTGTGTGTGTGTGTGTGTGTGTGTGTGTGTGTGTGTGTGTGTGTGTACATGTTTTGTGGTTCAGGGCTGCAGTGAATTATTCTTTTCATTATTAATAAGAGCTGAATATAAAGATGATTATCTGTGACACAGTACGATGATTTGCTTGTTGGAGTTTGTGGCCTGGAGGAACCAGAGCGACGGTGTGTTTGTGTAATTTCTCGCTCTGCCAGAAGGGGCGTTTTTATGATTAATTGACTAATCAATAAAAACACAAAAGTCAAATTAATAACGATATAAAACAGATAAAGGCAGAAAATATTTACATTGCAGAAGCTGTTAATGTTTGGCTTCTCTGCCGACGATGAAACCAAAGGACACGTCCTTGAAACAAAACGACTGGACAACTCAACTGTCCTTGACTTCAACAAACAACGTATAATCATCGTTCTCTGACTTCCTTCTTTGCAGCTGTAATAATTACTTCAGACACTAGAGGTCACTGCCGATCAGGAAATGTAAACATGGGTCACGATGAGCTGCTTTCGTTGTTGTGTCTCTCGTTAGGATGGGCTGAAATCGCTGTAAGTCTCGGCCCGGGTGATGAAATAATAGTGGAATATTACAGGAAACTGTAAATAAACCTCATAGTTTACAGTCTGATTCACTACCTGAGACGCAGGAATGACAAGAAAGTCACATGTCTGGTATCTCTAGAAACAGCTGCTCTCCACACGCACAGGTTACCTGTTTACCTGTTTACCTGTTTACCTGCTCCGTTGCGATTGGTCGATACTGCTCGGACTACAACCAGGGACCAGAA